>NC_053497.1:28279950-29727450 GCF_905171775.1 Rana temporaria | reverse complement strand
GCAGTATTTTACCGCCGATGCTCTTACCGCCCCAGTGTGAAAGTAGCCTGAGTGTAAAAACAGCATCATGAAGGCCAAGGAACACACCAGACATGTCAGGGATAAAGTTGTGGAGAAGTATAAAGCAGGTTATAAAAAATCTCCAAAGCTTTGATCATCTCACGGAGCTCTGTTCAATCCATCATCTGAAAATGGAAAGAGTATGGCACAACTGCAAACCTACCAAGACATGGCCGTCCACCTAAACTGACAGGCTGGGGAAGGAGAGCATTCATCAGAGAAGCAGCCAAGAGGCCCATGGTAACTCTGGAGGAGCTGCAGAGATCTCAGCTCAGGTGGGAGAATCTGTACACAGGACAACTATTAGTCGTCTCTCCACAAATCTGCCATTTATGGAAGAATGACAAGAAGAAAGCCATTGCTGAAAGAAAGCCATAAGAAGTTCCGTTTGCAGTTTGCAAGAAGCCATGTGGGGGACACAGCAAACATGTGGAAGAAGGCGCTCTGGTCAGATGAGACCAAAACTGAACTTTTTGGCCTAAAAGCAAAACACTATTGGGTAGATTCAGGTACGGGCGTGCAGTTTTAAGACGGCGTAGCCTAGCGTGTTTACACTACGCCACCTTAAAGTGTAAGTTAACCCACCTATCATTTTCAGGCAAGGAAGCTGCCATCTTGGCCTATGTTTAATCTTCAACTGCCATGTTGCTGCACATGTGATCAGTTATGACACCAGCCATTGGATGGTTTGACAGTTTGATTGAGAGCACAACCAATGTGACAGTTAGCAATCCCGGCATGCCGGAAAGGTAACTGCTTTTTTAAACTGTTAGATTGATGGGTTTACTTCCGCTTTAAGTAAGAGAAGCAAGTACATGATTCTCAAGGCACTTACCTCCTTACTTAGGGCGGCGTAGTGTAAACGCGGCAGGCGTAAGGGCGCCTAATTCAAATGGGTTGGAGGGGGGCGTGTTGTATGGTAATGAGGCTTGACCTCAAGTTTTTGACGTTTTTTGTTACTGCGCATGCGCCTACATTTTCCATTGCGCATTGCGGCTTAGTATGCCGTATGGGCCTATTGATTTAGACGTGGACGTAAACGATGTAAATCCCGATTTGCGGAAGACTTACGCAAACTACGTAAAAAATTCGAACCTCGCGGCGGGAACGGCGGCCATACTTTAACATTGTTATTCCACCTCATAGGTGGAATAACTTTAGGCCGCCCAAGGCCTTACGGAAACGGTGTAAAGCGACTGCGGCGGCCGGGCATACGTTTGTGAATCGACGTAGAAATTCATTTACATATTCTATGCCGGCCACAATGGAAGCGCCACCTAGCGGCCATCCGAAAAATTGCAATCTAAGATAGGACGGCGCAAGCCGGCCTATCTTAGATAGGGTTAAGCGTATCTCTGTTTGAGCATACGCTTAAACTTAGGTCGGCGTAGATTCTGAGTTAGGTCGGCTTATCTACTGATAAGCCGGCCTAACTCTTTGTGAATCTACCTATACGTGTGGTGGAAAACTAACACTGCACATCACCCTGAACACACCATCCCCACCATGAAACATGGTGGTGGCAGCATCCTGTTGTGTGGATGATTTTCTTCAGCAGGGACAGGGAAGCTGGTGAGAGTTGAGGGGAAGATGGATGGAGCCAAATACCAGACAATCTTAGAAGAAAACCTGTTATGCCTCGTACACACGATCAGATTTTCTGTTGGAAAAACCTTGGATGGTTTTTCCGATGGAATTCCACTCATGCTCAAGCCTACACACGGTCACACAAAAGTTCTCTGAACTTTCGACCGTCAAGAACGCGGTGACGTACAACACTACGACGAGCCGAGAAAATGAATTTCAATGCCTCTGAGCATGCGTCGAATTGTTTCCGAGCATGTGTTGGAATTTTGCATGTCGGAATTGCTACAAACAATTGGATTTTCCAATAGGATTTTTTTCTGCCTGAAAATTGGAGAACCGGCTCTCAATCTTTTTTTGGTGGAAATTCCGACAGCAAAAGTCCGATGGAACCTACACACGGTCGGAATTTCTGTTCAAAAGCTCACATCGGACTTTTGCTGTTGAAATTTTTTCCGATCGTGAGTCTGCAAAAGAATGGTTTTGGATTCAAATTTTTCTTCCCCTCTTCTCTTATGAGTTGTCCCTCTTTTTGGTCTGAGTTGGAATGTGTATAAATCAAAAAAGAAAAAGGAAATGTAAAGTTTTATACAGCACTAAATGGCGGCGGCAGGAATTATTTGTGACGTCTTTTTTTCCCGAGCTTCTAGGGGGCGCCCCCGTCGAATCACTCGGTACCTGATGCACGTGCCCAGCGTCTCCCGCGATTGCCCGTGAACACGGCAGGACCGTGGATAAACACAGATCCACGTCCTGTTAGAGGAGAGGAGTTGTGTTCCCAGTACACAGAAGAACACAGATTGGTCTCCTCCCCTTGTGAGTCTCCTCTCCCTACAGTTAGAATCACTCCCTAGGATACACAGTTAACCCCTTCCTCGCCGCCCAGTGTTAACCCCTTCCCTGCCAGTGACATTTCTACAGTAATCAGTGCATTTTTATAGCACTGATCGCTGTATAAATGTGAATGGTCCCAAAATAGTGTCAAAAGTGTCCAAAGTGTCGCAGTCAAGATAAAAATCGCAGATCGCCGCCATTACTAGTAAAAAATAACAATAAAAATGCCATAAATCTCTCCCCTATTTTGTAAACTCTATAACTTTTGCGCAAACCAAACGATATACGCTTATTGTGATTTTTTTTTACCAAAAATATGTAGAATACGTATCGGCCTAAATTGAGGAAAAAATTTGTTTTGTTATATATTTTTTGGGGATATTTGTTAAAACAAAAAGTAAAAAATATTGGCCCGGATTCTCAGAGGACTTACGACGGCGTAGCGCCATGTACGCCGTCGTAAGTCCGAATCCGACCCGTCATATCTATGCGACTGATTCTTAGAATCAGTTACGCATAGATATCCATTAGATCCGACAGGCGTAAGTCTCTTACACCGTCGGATCTTCACTGCATTTTTTTTTTGACCGCTAGATGGCGCTTCCGTCGAATTCCGCGTTGAGTATGCAAATTAGCTAGATACGCGAATTCCCGAACGTGCGCACGGCCGATGCAGTAAAGTTACAACGTTTACGTTAGGCTTTTCCCGGGGTAAAGTTGCCCCTGCTATATGAGGCGCAGCCAATGTTAAGTATGGCCGTCGTTTCCGCGTCGAAATTTGAAAAAGTTAGGTCGTTTGCGTAACTCGTCCGTGAATGGGGCTGGACGTCATTTACGTTCACGTCGAAACCAATGACGTCCTTGCGGCGTACTTTGGAGCAATGCACACTGGGAAATTCCACGGACGGCGCATGCGCCGTTTCGCAAAAAACGTCAATCACGTCGGGTCACAGTAGTTTTACATAAAACATGCCCCCCCCCTGATACAAATTTGAATTAAAAACGCAGAGGTGATCAAATGCCACCAAAAGAAAGCTCTATTTGTGGGAAAAAAAATTATCAAAATTTCAAATGGGTACAGTGTTGCATGACAGCGCAATTGTCATTCAAAGTGTAACAGCGCTGAAAGATGAAAATTGGTCTGGGCAGGAAGGGAAATGCCCTGTATTGAAGTAGTTAATGGGGCGTGGCAAGGGGTGTGTCCTATGCCTGAATACTTTTGCTGGTAGGTGTCCCTCATTCCTATCTCAGAAAGTTGGGAGGTCTGGATGGAGCAGATTTCTCCTAATTAAAGGGTTGGGTCACCTTTACAAAAAACTCCCTATGCAGGTAAGCGGTGTCTGTAGATAAAAAATGATGCAGCTCTGACGTTGGATAACGCCTCTAGTGGGCCTATCTATCTCAACAAGTCATCACTATGATATTCAGTGTTGTTTATACCTCTTGTCTGCCAACCCTGCGTGTCAATAAAGTTCAGTTTAAAAAAAATAAGATTGACATTTGATTACATAACCCGTGTGGAACATAAATATGACACACAGCCATTCCGGCCAATCAGGACCTCCCTCTCCTCCCCGTCTAGTCTATCAGCGCTGTCCTATCTGAATTACACGGTTGTTGCATCACGCGGCGAAGGCGGGACCAAGTCGTCCAATGAGCTTCGAGAGATGTGATGTAAAGGTCAATTGGCCAATGGGCCGCGCTGTTTGGGCGCTCCTTTCCCCCAATCAGCTGCTTGACGTCTCCCGTGACGCTCCGCCCGGTGCCCGGCTAGGTTCCGGACTCTCGGTTGCCATGGCGGCGGCTGCTGGCAGCCCCGGAGCGGCGTATGAATGCAATATCTGCCTGGACACGGCCCGGGAGCCGGTGGTCAGTGTGTGCGGCCATCTGTACTGGTAAGAGCAACTGTCTGCGCCTCCATTGTGGTGTCCTGGTGATGGCTGCTCTGGATTTTGGATGGGCCCTGAGAGTTCTGTAGTGTAGAATGGGCCCCTGCGAGTCCTGTAGTGTGAAATGGGGTGCCCCCACTGAGAGCCCCGTAGTGTGGAATGGGGGGCCCCCTGCGAGCCCTATAGTGTAGGAATGGGCCCCCCCTCTGAGCGTTCTGTAGTGTACGAATGGGGGGCCCCCCTGAGTGCCATATAGTGTAGGGATGGGGGGGCCCCCCTGAGCGTTCTATAGTGTAGGAATGGGGGTGGCCCCCCTGAGTGCCCTATAGTGTAGGGATGGGGGGGCCCCCCTGAGTGCCCTATAGTGTAGGAATGGGGGGGGGCCCCCTGAGTGCCCTATAGTGTAGGAATGGGGGGGCCCCCTGAGTGCCCTATAGTGTAGGAATGGGGGTGGCCCCCCTGAGTGCCCTATAGTGTAGGAATGGGGGTGGCCCCCCTGAGTGCCCTATAGTGTAGGAATGGGGGTGGCCCCCCTGAGTGCCCTATAGTGTAGGAATGGGGGTGGCCCCCCTGAGTGCCCTATAGTGTAGGAATGGGGGGGCCCCCTGAGTGCCCTATAGTGTAGGAATGGGTGGCCCCCCTGAGTGCCCTATAGTGTAGGAAGGATGAGAGCCCCTGAGTGCCCTATAGTGTAGGAAGGATGAGAGCCCCTGAGTGCCCTATAGTGTAGGAATGGGGGGGCCCCCTGAGTGCCCTATAGTGTAGGAATGGGGGGGCCCCCTGAGTGCCCTATAGTGTAGGAATGGGGGGGGGGCCCCCCTGAGTGCCCTATAGTGTAGGAATGGGGGGGCCCCCTGAGTGCCCTATAGTGTAGGAATGGGGGGGGCCCCCTGAGTGCCCTATAGTGTAGGAATGGGGGTGGCCCCCCTGAGTGCCCTATAGTGTAGGAAGGATGAGAGCCCCTGAGTGCCCTATAGTGTAGGAAGGATGAGAGCCCCTGAGTGCCCTATAGTGTAGGAATGGGGGTGGCCCCCCTGAGTGCCCTATAGTGTAGGAAGGATGAGAGCCCCTGAGTGCCCTATAGTGTAGGAAGGATGAGAGCCCCTGAGTGCCCTATAGTGTAGGAAGGATGAGAGCCCCTGAGCGTCCTATAGTGTAGGAATGGTTGGCCCCCCCTGAGCGTCCTATAGTGTAGGAATGGGGGTGGCCCCCCTGAGCGCCCTATAGTGTAGGAATGGGGGTGGCCCCCCTGAGTGTCCTATAGTGTAGGAATGGGGGGGCCCCCCCTGAGTGCCCTATAGTGTAGGAATGGGGGGGCCCCCCCTGAGTGCCCTATAGTGTAGGAATGGGGGGGCCCCCCTGAGCGCCCTATAGTGTAGGAATGGGGGTGGCCCCCCCTGAGTGCCCTATAGTGTAGGAATGGGAGGGCCCCCCTGAGCGCCCTATAGTGTAGAAAGGATGGGAGCCCCTGAGTGCCCTATAGTGTAGGATGGGGCCCCTGCGAGTCCTACAGGGCCACACACATGTATCCTTATGATGATCATTCAGTGTCACTCTAGACCTTCCACCTGATCTGATCAGTGAGTCTTCCATTGATTATTGAACTTGCAGCGCCGATAGATCCGCGGAGGACTTTTGTCACATTGGAGTTCTATTCATTTATTTATTTTTTATGCGTTTTACATTGAAATTGATTGGAATGCATCAACACCGCGTCATAATGCACCACAGCGCATACAAATATCACAACGTGCGTTGATATCCGATAAGCGTTAAAAATGTGCAACTACACAGATAAGGATGCAGCGCTGTGGGGCGATGTGCGTTTTAATGCACTTTTATTGATTCAGTAGAAAATGCATGGGATGGGGGAGGGGGATTACATCATGGCTTCAATCTCCGACCTTCACCTGTCATTCCGCTCCTACCCCTCCCCCTTTCCAACAATTGGAAATCTTTGTATTTTTAACTCTTTGCTGTCACAGCCCAGTGGCCCTTAAAGAGGGTTGTTTTCGGGCTCTTTCACACAGGCAATCCGCCTAACGGACTGCGTTTTGCTTAGCCGCGGGTTGCTCCGTTGATCCCTGCTGAGCAGGTGGATGATAGGTCTGTCCCCGCTTACTGTGCTGAGATGGACCTGTCAGAGTCCCGCTGGGGATCCGACTGTACATTCTCATCCCATCCGCCAGACGGATGGGGGGGATCTCCATTCGTCTGAATTTCACGGAAAGGAAAACTGATTGGAAAGCCCGCTTTAGGCCCCTTTCGCGCTCCGTACTGCAGTACACCTTCCCCAACCCCCCCCCCAGAGGAAGCATCCATCATAATGTTCTCAATGGCAAGAGTTCATTGGTCACAGAAACCACACTAAGAGCTGGTTCACACGTGAGCAGTGTTTGTGTGTGTGTTTTTTTTTATTATTATTTGTGTTATTTTTTTGCGTGTCGCATTTTTAGCTGCGCTATCTTTGATTTTTTTTTTTTTTTTATAAGAACACGTGTTTTGATGAAAGTGCATCAAAGTCCTGCATGCTGCATCTTTGATGCGCTTTCATCAAAACAGGCAATGGTAGTACGGCTTTAACCCCCTAGGTCAGGGATATGCAATTAGCGGACCTCCAGCTGTT
This sequence comes from Rana temporaria, assembly GCF_905171775.1. Lineage (NCBI taxonomy): Eukaryota > Metazoa > Chordata > Amphibia > Anura > Ranidae > Rana > Rana temporaria. The sequence continues at coordinate 29,720,457 of NC_053497.1, read as the reverse complement.
TCAGAACTACAAGTCCCACGAGGCATAGCAAGACTCTGACAGCCACAAGCATGACATCCAGAGGCAGAGGCAAGATGGGACTTGTAGTTTTGCAACAGCTGTAGGTCCGCTAATTGCATATACCTGCCCTAGGTGCTGATGGTACGCAAATATGTGGCGCCTCGGCGGGTGGGCCTTGGCGATAAGAGGGTGCATGCTTGCGTACCAATCTTCAGACACAGCTGTCCAGTGCACCTGCGATGTCGGCACCTGAAGCTAAGCTATCGCTCGGCTCTCGGGTACTACCGCTGCCATTTTCGATGAGGGAATCAGGAAGTGAAGCTTTGCGGCTTCACTTCCTGGTTCCCTACTGCGCATGCGCAACTTGCGTTGTGCAATGCCAGTGGTCCCTGCTGTCTTCTGGGACCTGTGTGTCTCCCAGAAGACAGCAGGAGAGGGGTGGTGCCGGCCGTGGCGTAGACTCCCGCAGATAATGAGGGGGTTTATGCCCAGAAGTGGTGTTTTAGACAGGTATCCGCACCCCCCTGAAAGGTGTCAAATGAGGGAGGGGGGTGGGGTATCCGAACAGTGGAGGTTCCATTTTTGTGTGGAGCTTGGCTTTAAAGGGCCGGGAGGTGCTGATGCAAAGTGGTTAAACTCCTATAAAAACACAGTGCACAAAAAACGTACCACACACATAGGAACGGGTTCTTGCTGGGTGTGCTTCTCATTGGTCAGATGGACCGTATTTAGGCAAGGACACGGACTAAACATGCAAATTTGTCCATATAAGGGAACTGATGTCATCAGCATCCCGCCCCTTTGTTTATGTGTACTGTAGGACAGGAGGTGAAGTGACCCGGTCTGCTGATTGGATTAAAAAAAAAAAAGTGAGATTTAGGCCCCTTTCACATTCGGGCATTTTTCATGTGGTACGGCGCTAAAAATAGCGCCGCTATACCGCATGAAAAATCATGCTCTGCAGGCTTCAATGTGAAAGCCCGAAGGCTTTCACACTGAAGCGGTGCGCTAGCAGGAGCGCTCCAAAAGTCCTGCTAGCCGCATCTTTACCGCGGTATAGGAGCGGTGTGTTCACCGCTCCTATACCGCGCCTTCCCATTGAAATCAATGGGAAAGCGCGGTAATACCGCCCGCAACCCTTTTTCGGCGGCTAGCGGGGGTTAAAACCTTACCGCTATCGCCCGAATATCGCGGTAAACACGACGGTATAGCCGCGCTACAAATAGCGCGGCTGTACCGTCACCGCGGGTCCACGCTGCAATGTGAAAGCAGCCTAAGTCCCCTTTCACACATACGACTTGTCTCGCGATTTTGGACTGCAAAATCGTATGACAAGTCATTCTCCATTATTTTCAACGACTACCATTCATACTGGCACGACTTTAAGTTGTGCCTACTTCAAAGTAGTCCTTGCACTACTTTGGTCCACAGGCATTCATTGAAATCGCGGCCGCAAAATCACGCGACTTTGAAGTCATACAAGTGTGAAAGGGGGCTTGATATTCAGTAAAGCTGGCCATAGACGGTTCAGATCTCATCTAGTTCAGCAGGAATTGTCAGATTCGAAGCACGTATGGGCAGGCTGAATATATACCCAAGTTGATCGAACTTGGGTACAACCAGCCTGCCGGATTTTACATACGATTATCGCTAGTGGCTGGTATAGCCGATGGCAATAATCACTGTCTTCTCCCAGCAGGGACGGCGACCAGATCAGCCTGTTCAGGCCGCTGCATTCTGCATGAAACACCTGAGCATTTTGCATGGCTGAAGACGGTCCTTGGTATGGATCAGAACGCCGTCTGAATGAGGCCTGGCGATGGCGTTCTGTAAATACACAAAATACCTGATATTTGGGTTCAGCACACAGCTGCACTCCTATACATCAGATCCCTGGAAAATGCTTCTAGTAGATGGAAACCTGATTGGTTGAAAGTTGGTTTGTTTTCTCTTAACTTCCAATCTTAACTTTTTTTTCATCCTTTTTTGCATCTCGGTGCCTCTGATCTCCTCCAGCCTCTTTCATCTGCTTCCTGTCAACAAGCCCTCACTCCGCTGTCAGCTGTACATCATTGCATCCTAATGCTAACATCGGGGGAGCATGCCACACACACACCCTTAGACTGCTCCGGGGGTGCAGGTGACAACACAGACAAGTGACACCCTAAACTAAAGCCTCATGCACAGTGAGAGGCTGAAAATATGCCCAGCATAAAACTCCAGACATTTGCCTGTGCCCAGGGAGCGTGCCAGGCACATCCTGTCATACAAGTTAAAGAGGAGCTCCTGTGGAAAAAATAAGTCGGCAGCTCCAAAAACTGTAGCTGCTGACTTTTAACCACTTGGCACCCAGAGGCCGTCATATGACGTCATCGGCTTTGTGGGGTTATATTTGAATGATGGGTGCAGCTACAGGCATCATTCAGCCGGCGATTCCCTACACATAAGAACAATCATAGAGGCTGTTCCACCGCTTTATCGTTCATACGGGTAGCGAAAGTGGATGTCCTCCGGTGCTTTTACCGACTCATCGCTGCGATTAGTGAGTCAGAGAACGAATCCGCCGGCCCCCAATGCTGATCATAGAGATTTTCTGGCGGACCAGATGGTCATCGGAGGCCAGGCGCGATGTTATGACGTCATGCCCGGCCTCTGCATTTCTTTCTTTCTTTCTTTCTTTCTTTTTTTTTTGGCTTCCCAGCCTATTGGTGAGATGTGGGGTCTTATTAACCCCCCCCCCCCCCCATATCTCACTGTAAAGAGGTCCTATTCCTATTACAAGGATGTTTACATTCCTTGTAAAAGGAATATAAGTGATCAAATTTTTTTTTTAAAGTGTCAAAATAAAAAAATTAAGTAAAATTAACAATTATTATTATTTTTTTATTATTATTTTTTTTTTTAAAGTGCCTCTGCCCCTGTGTGCTCGCATGCAGAAGCGAACGCATATGTAAGTCCCGCCCACATATGAAAACTGTGTTCAAACCACACATGCGAGGTGTCACCCGCGAACGTTGGAGCGAGAGCCTCCTCTGTAACTCAAAACATATAACCAGTAAAAAAAAATTAAAGCGACACCTATGGGGATTTTTAAGTAGCAAGGTTTGGTGCCATTCCACGAGTGTGTGCAATTTTGAAGTGTGACATGTTGGGTATCTATTTACTCAGCGTAACTTCATCTTTCACATTTTGCAAAACAATTGGGCTAACTTTACTGATTTTTTTATTTTATTTTATTTTTTTTAAAGCACAAAACTGTATACCGCTCCTTCCCATTTAAAACAATGGGAAACCGCGGCAATACCGCCCGCAATGAGCCTCTGCAGAGGCGCATTGCGGGTGGTATTAACCCTTTATCGGCCGCTAGCGGGGGTTAATACCGCACCGCTAACGTCCCTCCTGTCTTCTATTTCCCAGAAGACAGAGGAGGGGACAGGAAGTGGCGTAGATTATCCGCCGATTCTGCGGATATCTATGCCCGGAAGTGGGTGCCAATACCTGTATTCTACAGTTATCTGCACCCCCCCCTCCCCCTGAAAGGTGCCGATTATGACACCGGAGGGGGGGAGGGTTCCGAAAAGCAGAGGTTCACTTTCTGTGTGAACCTCCGCTTTAAATCTTGCAAACCTTGCCTGTTAGTGGGTCCTGAGGACAGGAGTTGAGAGCCACTGATGAAGATGAAACCTGTTTTATTTACATCATCGGCGTGTGGTGTCATCATGCCAAGATCAAAACGCTCCCTAAGATCCTCTGAAAGAAGGTTGTGAAGTCCTTTGAGTCTGGCAAAGCAATTTAAATTGATTACCAAAATGGTTTGAAATCGATCGTTCCATTGTAAAGAAAAAATAATCTAGAAGTAGCAATGGAGTCTAGAAGATTCAACCAAGAAGTTGTTTTGATGCCATACGACGTCTCCTAGAAGCCCAAATGTAATTGCAGGCTGTTCGGGTAACTGAACAGTTGGGATCAAAGTACTACAGTGCATCTACAATAAGAAAGAGATTAGCCCGTATGGGAGGTGTGCCAGGAAAAAGCTTTTGCGTTCCAAAAAAGAATTTTCTAGCAAGATTACAGTTTTTATCTTTGAATATGTATGCAAAGGCCTGGCCTTCTGCAACAATGTGCTGAGGACTGATCAGTCACAGATTTGGTTGACATATTTGCTGCAAACCAATGACAGCATTTCAGGAGAACCTCATACCAACTTTGAAGCATGGTGGTGGACGTTTTATGGTTTTGGGTTGCTTTGCTGGTTGAGTGCCTGGGAAGCTCAGTCATCCAGTCAACTATACATTCTGCATCAGATTAAAATGTGCTTAATGAGAATGTGATGCCATCTGTCCGAACGTTGAGGTTGAACCAGAAAAAAGAGTTTCAACACCATAATGATCTGAAGCAGAATAGCAAATTCACAAAGGAATGGCTCAAGAAGAAGAAATTTCGCGATTTCGCAGCAGCGATTTTGCCGCAATTGGCGATTTTAGGGAATGCATGTGTAAGTGGAATCAAAATCTGACCAAAGTAGTGCAGTCGAAACAACTCAAAGTCGTACTAATATGAATGGGTTTTCATGGGAAATGACTCGTCATGCTACTTTGCCATCGCAAATCGTATAAGTGTGAAAGGGGCCTTTAAAGCGTTGGTCCGGGGGGAAAAAAAATAAAAGCCAGCAGCTACACATACTGCAGCTGCTGGCTTTTAATAAATGGACTCTTGCCTGTCCTGCTGTCCCTCGATGCCGGCTTCGCAGCTGATGTTTCCATCAGATGACGGGTGGAAAGAGTATGGCACAAGTGCAAACCTACCAAGACATGGCCGTCCACCTAAACTGACAGGCCGGGCAAGGAGAGCATTCATCAGAGAAGCAGCCAAGAGTCCCATGGTACCTCTGGGGGAGCTGCAGAGATCCACAGCTCAGGTGGGAAAATCTGTCCACAGGACAACTATTGCCGTATTTGCCGGTGTATAAGACGACTCGGCGTATAAGACGACCCCCTAATTTTCCAGGAAAAATGTTGGTTTTGGGATATACTCGCCATATAAGACTACCCCCTTCCTACAAGTCTTTCTGGAAGCTGAGGGGGAGCCAGAACCGCTGACAGAAACAGGCTTTTTTCAAATCTCACTGTGCCATTACATTACATTCCTCACTGTGCCATTACATTACATGCCCCCACTGTGCCATCAGTGCCATCACTTACGTTTTGCTGATTCTGACTTCCAGGCCGATGACAGTCTCTGTCTGCTGCGAGCGTCCATGATTTAAACCCACACCTTCTCCTCAGACTATCCTCTGATAGGCGGAACACAAATTTTCCCAGCAGCGCCTCTGTTCTGTGTTCCGCCTATCACGGACGTCCTCTCGTCCGAGGATGAGAAGGCATCTGTGATAGGAGGAACACAGAACAGAGGCGCTGCTGGGAAAATTTGTGTTCCGCCTATCACAGGACAGTCTGAGAAGAAGGAGCAGCTTTTAAATCATGGACGCTCGCAGCACGGAGACTGTCACCGGCGTATAAGACGACCCCCGACTTTGGATGCATTTTTTTGCATCCAGAAAGTCGTCTTATACGCCGGAAAATACGGTAGTCATGCGCTCCACAAATCTGCCCTTTATGGAAGAGTGACAAGAAAAAAGCCATTGCTGAAAGAAAGCCATAAGAAGTTTGTTTTCAGATTGCGAATAGCCATGTGGGGGACACGGCAAACATGTGGAAGAAGGTGCTCTGGTTAGATGAGACCAAAACTGAACTTTCTTTATCGTACATCACGGGACACAGAGCGGCATTCATTACTATATGGGTTATATGGAGTACCTTCAGGTGTAGACACTGGCAATCTCAAACAGGAAATGCCCCTCCCTATATAACCCCCTCCCATAGGAGGAGTACCTCAGTTTTTACGCCAGTGTCTTAGGTGTTAGTCATGGTTTAGCTTGCCTCCGCATCCTTGGGATTAGGTGAGCTACCGGTTCTGTCCAAAAAAGCCTCAGCGCTAAAGTGGTCAGTAACCGGACCCCAAACCCTTGGGGTATAGCCCATAATGCTTTTCTTTTTAGAGAGCTGGGCCCAGAACTTAGAAACCTTTGGGTGCCTAATGTTTTCTGTTGCCAGGGTGCTATATGGGCCCAGGACAGTGGATCCTTCATAGGAACCCAGGGCCTGAAGGTCTAGACATCCCCACGGAGATGGGGGAAGATTGGGCCTCTTGCTTGGCAAAGTCCTGCGGCATGGAGCAGGTAAGTGAGGGGAAAACTTGCGGAACTTGGTTCTTAGCAGGTTTTTTCTGGGGGGTCACAGGGGACATGCCTAAAGTTATGCACTGCATCTGGCAAACTAGTCACATATCATAAAGATAGGATGGCTCTCTATGTATTATTCCCCATAAGATGTGACCTCCCTTGTAGTGTTGGAAAAGCATTGAGTGGGGCCTGTGTTATATAAAAATATATGTGTGTGTCAGAGAGCTGTGCTTACCTGCAAGCCTCCAGGCGATGCTCCATTCAGTCTTCCTCCTCAAGGCCTGCAAAGCAGGCAAAACGCTGACCTCCTCATGGTTCCAGGCTGCAGGCTGCAGTTTGCTGGAACAGAGAGGTCCCTTCCTCCCAAACACCCCCCCCCCCCCCCCCTGTCGGGAGGGGCATTTCCTGTTTGAGATTGCTGGGGGGGAAGGGCGGGTCAGTGGCTTAAAGGAAGGGGCGGCCCTTCCTTGTTTGTTCCATTCAATACTTTGGAACTGAGGAGAAAGACCAGAGCGGCAGCACGGGGGCGCCGAGGACACACAGTGGCCAGAAAGGATATTGCAGTCTTCAGAGGACTGTTTTTCAAGCCTAGAAATAGGCTGTTTCTTTCCATCTCATAGTTTTTCTTTGCAATACTACTCAGGGGGACAGAATGTTTTTTCTTTCCTGGATTTGAAAAAAAAAAAAAAAGTCATCTAGGGGAGAGGAAGCATTTTTTATCCCCCAAACAGGTGTTTGGGCAATTAACTTTTATAGTTCCAAATACCAATAGGTAGCAGGTGTACCTCGGTATTGTACCATGGCATCCGGGTCAGAGGGTACAAGAGGTGGGGATTCCCCCAGAAAGTCTGAGGTCTCGGACAAAGCTATGCCGCTGCTTTCCCCACAGGGAGCCTTGGGGCCATCGGGATCTGGGGCTGGAGCTGACGCGGGTCAGTCCAACCCTAAGATGGTCACGGAGGAGGTATTACTCACCTCTTTAAAAGAGATGCAGAAAAGCATGGGGCCGCAGCTATGCGGGGCAGTAAGCGGAATAGATCTCCGTCGCCCGAGCGCGGACCCTCAGAAGAGGAGGTCCTTTCCTCAGGGGAATTGGACGACCTCTTGGACAAGGACCAAGTAGGTTCAGGGATCGAAGATCCGGATACAGAGGAGTCTGGGGCAGTTCAACTTGCCAGTACCAGATCTCCAGGTATCGACGGTTTCAGCTTTGGGCTCACTGAGGGCGCCTCAAAGCAATGCTGTGTTTCCGATCCATCCTCTATTAGAGGGAATTTTGTTCCAAGATTGGAACAAGCCAGATAAGATCTTCTTACCACCTAAAAGGTTCTCTGTCCTATATCCTATGGAAGAAAAATTTTCCAAAAGATGGGCTACTCCTGCAGTGGACGCAGCCATCTCATGTGTTAACAGATCGTTAACATGCCCTGTAGAAAACATACAGGTGTTCAAGGATCCAGTTGATAAGCGCTTGGAAGCACTACTTAAGAACTCCTTCACTACTGCAGGGGCAGTAGTACAGCCAGCTGTGGCTGCGATTGGGGTCGCTCAAGCATTATCGGATCAATTTAAGCAGATGCTTAAACTTATTCCGGCCCAGCAGGCAGAAAAATTTTCGGATGTCCCTAAGGCCATATGTTTTACGGTAGACGCAATCAAGGATTCTATCCAGCAAGCGTCACGTTTATCGTTATCCCTTATCCATATGAGAAGACTCTTATGATTAAAAAGCTGGGAGGCTGAGCCCCCATGCAAGAAGCTCCTGGTAGGGTTCCCCTTCCATGGAGGACGACTCTTCGGAGAAGACCTAGATAAATACATTCAGACCATTTCAAACGGCAAGAGTACTCTCTTGCCAACTAAGAAGAAGGTTCAGGGACCTGCGTTTAAACGACAGTATTCCCCTGGGCAGGGGCCCTCTAATGCCAAGCAGTATCGACGGCCTCCTGCAAAAGCAAACTTCGGCTTCAACAGCAAATCACAAGGACAGGCTGTTAGAGGCAAAAGGCAGTGGTTTCGCAAACCAGCAAAACCAGCCCCCAAGCCAACCTTATGAAGGGGCGCCCCCACCCACGAAGGTGGGGGGAAGGCTGCGACTCTTTTCAGAGATTTGGGAAGCCAGCATTCCCGACGAGTGGGTACGGTCTTCCGTGGCCACAGGCTACAAATTAGATTTCCTAAGGTTTCCTCCTCCTCATTTCCAGAAGTCGAGGATTCCAAACGATCCGGAAAAGGGAGCCGCATTAAGATCGGCATTAGATCATCTACTTTCCCAGGAAGTAATAGTAGAGGTACCAGTCCTGGAAAAACAGGGGCTGGGTTTCTACTCCAACCTATTCATCATCCCAAAATCCAAGGGAGATGTCAGGCCAATTTTGGACCTAAAGATGGTAAATGCATATCTAAAGATCCGCTCATTTCGGATGGAATCCGTGCGGTCAGCAGCTGCCACACTCCAGAAGGACGACTTCATGGCGTCCATAGACATAAAGGATGCCTACCTTCATGTTCCAATTATCAGCCACATCAAAGATATCTACGCTTCATGGTGGCTTCGCGTCACTTCCAATTCGTGGCGCTTCCCTTCGGGTTGGCTACGGCCCCCCGGGTGTTCACGAAGGTCCTAGCTCCGATCCTAGCCAAGCTAAGGATCCAAGGGGTCACGATCCTAGCATACCTGGACGACCTCCTAGTCATAGACCACTCGTCTCCCGGCTTGGAGCGAGCAGTGGCCCTCACGGTCCAATACCTCGAGAGGTTCGGCTGGGTCCTAAATCGAGAAAAGTCAGCTTTCCAGCCCACAAGGCAGTTGGAATATCTCGGCATGAGATTAGACACAGAACAACAAGGAGTGTTCCTACCTCTGAGGAAGGTAAAAGCCATCAAGGAATTAATCCTACTGGTTCTAAGCAAGAAAGAACCGACTATTCGCCTATGTATGAGGTTACTAGGCAAGATGGTGGCCACATTCGAGGCGGTACCATACGCCCAGAGCCACACTCGCATCCTACAGGCAGCCATCCTGTCAGCATGGAGCAGAAGGCCACAGGCCTTGGATATCCCGTTGCCGCTCTCATCAAGAGTCCGACAAAGTCTGTGTTGGTGGTTAGACCCTCAGAATCTACTGAAGGGGAAGTCTTTCAGCCCAGTGGCTTGGAAGATAGTGACCACAGACGCCAGCCTGACGGGCTGGGGAGCAATTTTGGATGGTTGCACTCGCCAAGGTACTTGGGCAAAGCCAGAGAAGCAGTTGCCCATCAACATCTTGGAGCTCAGAGCTGCTCGACTAGCCCTCAGGGCTTGGACGTCAAAATTGCAGGGGTTCCCGGTGAGAATTCAATCAGACAATGCCACGGCCGTGGCATACATAAATCACCAAGGGGGAACCAGCAGTCAAGCCGCTCAGAGAGAGGTGAGCTTGATTCTCCTATGGGCAGAGGCTCATGTGCCCTGCATATCGGCAATATTCATTCCAGGAGTGGACAACTTTCAGGCGGACTTCTTAAGCCGCCAGACTCTATGGCCGGGGGAATGGTCTCTGCATCCACAAGTCTTTCAAGCACTCTGCCAAAGATGGGGAGTGCCGGACGTGGATATCATGGCATCGAGACTCAATAAGAAACTAGACAGGTTCATATCCCGCTCAAGGGATCCGATGGCCTGCGGAACCGATGCGTTGGTTTGCCCTTGGCATCAGTTCAAACTTCTTTATGCGTTTTTCCCCGCTCCAGTTACTACCCCGCCTGCTGCGCAGGATCCGGGTGGAGCACATACCAGTCATCCTGGTAGCTCCAGCATGGCCCAGAAGGGCATGGTACTCACTAATCTTAAGGATGGTAGTGGGAGACCCGTGGACTCTTCCTCTACGGCCAGACCTGCTATCGCAAGGTCCGATCCTCCACCCTGCCTTACGGCATCTAAATTTGACGGCCGGAAGCTGAATCCCTGATTCTCAGGGGTAGAGGTCTGTCTCAGAAAGTAATCTCTACCCTAATCAGAGCCAGGAAACTGGTCTCTAGGGTGATTTATTAGAGGGTCTGGAAGGCCTATGTAGGCTGGTGTGAGTCCAAGCGATGGCTTTCTCGCAAATTTACCATCGATAGAGTATTAAGTTTTCTCCAGCTAGGAGTGGATAAAGGATTGGCATTAAGCACAATCAAAGGACAGATTTCTGCTCTGTCAGTGTGGTTTCAGCGGCCGCTGGCCACCCACTCGCTGGTTAAGACCTTCCTTCAAGGGGTCTTACGTATTAGACCTCCAGTTAAATCCCCGCTTTGTCCGTGGGATTTAAATGTTGTTCTGTCAAGTTTACAGAAACAACCGTTTGAGCCGTTGGCTGATATTCCTTTGGTTCTACTGACAAGGAAGTTAGTATTTTTGGTTGCCATAGTTTCCGCAAGAAGAGTTTCGGAGCTGGCAGCCTTATCCTGTAAGGAACCATATCTTGTTTTTTATAAGGACAGGGTCGTTCTCCGCCCTCATCCTTCCTTCCTACCGAAGGTCATATCCAGTTTTCATTTGAACCAGGATTTGGTATTACCATCCTTCTTCCCTAAACCTACTTCCAGAAAGGAAGGGTTGCTGCATACCTTGGATATTGTCAGGGCCATGAAGGCCTATCTTAAAGCTACAAAGAAGATCCGGAAAACAGATGTGCTGTTCATTCTACCGGATGGGCCCAAGAAGGGGCAGGCAGCTGCAAAGTCCACCATTTCTAGGTGGATTAAGCAATTAATCACTCAGGCCTACGGCTTGAAAGGGTTGCCTCCTCCAGTATCATTAAAGGCTCATTCTACTAGAGCCATGGGCGCATCCTGGGCAGCACACCACCAGATCTCTATGGCTCAAGTTTGCAAGGCGGCAACCTGGTCTTCTGTCCACACGTTTACAAAATTCTACAAGTTGGACGTAAGAAGGAATACTGATACTGCCTTCGGGCAGGCAGTGCTGCAGGCTGCAGTTTGAGACCCTCGGATTCCGGGGGCTCCTCTTTTTTGAGTTAAATTTAAAATTTAAAATTATTTTTCTCAACTAAGTTGGATTTATTATGATTTGAGTATATCTCTAAATTAAATCCTTTTGTCTTGGAGATGTTCTCCCTCCCCTCATTGTAAGCATTGCTTTGGGACATCCCATATAGTAATGAATGCCGCTCTGTGTCCCGTGATGTACGATAAAGAAAAAGAGATTTTTAATACAGCTTACCTGTAAAATCTTTTTCTTGGAGTACATCACGGGACACAGAGCTCCCACCCCTCTTTTTTGAGGACCATTTTGGGAGGCATACTGCTTGCTACAAAACTGAGGTACTCCTCCTATGGGAGGGGGTTATATAGGGAGGGGCATTTCCTGTTTGAGATTGCCAGTGTCTACACCTGAAGGTACTCCATATAACCCATATAGTAATGAATGCCGCTCTGTGTCCCGTGATGTACTCCAAGAAAAAGATTTTACAGGTAAGCTGTATTAAAAATCTCTTTTTTTGGCCTAAAAGCAAAACGCTATGTGTGGGGGAAAACTAACACTGCACATCACCCTGAACACGCCACCCCCACCGTGAAACATGGTGGTGGCGGCATCATGTTGTGAGGATGTTTTTCTTCGGCAGGGACAGAGAAGCTGGTCATAGTTGATGGGGGGGGGAAATGGATGGAGCCAAATACAGGGCAATCTTGGAATAAAACCTGTTAGTCTGCAAAAGACTTGAGACTGGGGCGGAGGTTCACCTTCCAGCAGCACAATGACCCCAAACATACAGAGCTACAATGGAATGGTTTAGATCAAAGCATATTCATGTGTTGGAATAGTCCAGTCAAAGTCCAGACCTAAATCCAATTGAGAATCTGTGGCAAGACTTGAAAATTGCTGTTCACAGACCCTCTCCATCCAATCTGACAGAACTTCAGCTATTTTTTGTAAGGAATGGGGAAAAACGGTAATGCCCCGTACACACGATCTGAAATTTTGACAGCAAAAGTCCAATGTGAGCTTTTGAGGGGAAATTCCGACCGTGTATATGCTCCATCGGACTTTTGCTGTCGGAATTTCCACCCAAAAAAGATTGAGCAGGTTCATACGGAAAAAATTCTGATCGGGAAAATCCGATTCTGTAGTAATTCCGACGCGCAAAATACAGACGCATGCTCGGAAGCATCGAAATTAATTTTCTCGGCTTGTCGTAGTGTTGTACATCACCGCGTTCTTGACGGTCGAAAGTTCAGAGAACTTGTGTGACCGTGTGTATGCAAGCAAAGCTTGAGCGGAATTCCTTTTTCCGACGGAAAGTCCGATCATTTGTACACGGCAGTAGAGACATCCCCCAAAAAGACTTGCAGCTGTAATTGCAGTGAAAGGCAGTTCTACAAAGTATTGACTCCGGGGGGCGCTATACAAATGTACACCACACTTCACACATTTATTTGTAAAAAAAATTGAAAACCATTTATCATTTTCCTTCCACTTACATGTAATGATATTTTTGTGGAGTAAAGTATTGAAAAGGCACATTTTTCTTGTGTTCTTACGCGCCTTTATCTGTAGACACTGTTTGGTTAAGGATCTAATGTTTGCCTGCTCAAATTTAGTAGAAAAAGTCAACATTTTCCATTTTGAGTTGTGTTTACTTTTTCGCACGATTTTAACAAAAGCTGCAGAATTGATTACATTGAAAAGCGTCCTATTTCATTGCGTCATCATCATACATGATGTTGGAGGGGTAGGTGTGGGCAGAGCGGTGTGAAGTCCCTGAACTGAGGTGTGTCTGGCTCTGCCACATGACTCATGGTGCGCCAGAATATTTGTGCTGTAAATAATATATGAAGGTCGTCTTCAAGTCATTTTGGGGTTTATTAACTAAAGCTAGAGAGTGGAAAATTTGGTGCAGCTCTGCATAGAAACCAATCGGCTTCCAGGTTTTATTAACCACTTAAGGGCTGAGCCTCTTTCTGAAATTTGGTGTTTACAAGTTAATTTTTTTTTTTTTGCTAGAAAATTACTCGGAACCCCAAAACATGACAGGTCCATGTCTACCCTGCATATGTAGAACGGACACGGGCATGGCTCGCTCTACTCTATGGGTCCTCCGATCCGTTCTGCCCAGATGGAAGGGGGCGGATCCCCACTTAGGTAGGTGGATGAATACGGCCACAAGTCCGTTTACATCTGTGGCTCAATAGAGGTTAATGGAGGGTCCAATTGGGTCGGACCAATCATGCCAAAGGGGCATAAGGCTGCTTTCACACTTGATGCGCTGTGGTTTACCTGCACTGCAGCTCACCTGTGGGTTAGCTGCACCTTGCCATAGACTTCTATTATATCCTGCAGGTGATGTGCATTTTCTAAAAGTGTACCAAACCCACAGGTTTTAACCGAAGTCTATGGCTCAATGCAGGTAACCCGCAGGTGTTCTGTAGCTGCACCTGTGGATCAGCAGCCCAGTAACCACTGCAGAACAGATATGCCCATATATACACTGTGATTTTACAGCAGCCACTTGCTTTCTCTACCTCCGGCTTCATTAACAACACTGATGCTCTCGGATGGCAGGTCAGCAACCCACAATCTGGGCTTGCCAACCCATCATCACACATCAGAGGGCTCCGCGGGCCACATGTGGCCCCCAGGCCACTGGTTGGGCTCCCCTGCTCTAGAGAATAAAATGTTGGTCATTGCAATACTTTGTCACACCGTATTTTCACAACGGTCTTACAAGCGATTTTTTTTTTTGGGGGGGGGGGGGGGGAGAATCACTTTAGCCCAGTAACGTTGGCCAATTAATTTTTATTTTTTTTATTTTTTTATATTATGAAAGATAATGTTACGCCAAGTAAATTGATGCCCAACATGTCGCGCTTCAAAGTTGCACCCGCTTGTGAAATGGCCAGAAACCTTTACCCTTAAAAATCTCCATAGGCGACGTTTAAAAAATTACAGGTTGCATGTTTTGAGTTAGAGGAGGGCTAGAATTATTACTCTCGCTCTAACGATCGCGACGATATCTCACCACTATTAACCATGAGTAAATAAGATAATTTGCACTCGTAAGCCTCAAAAATCCTTTAAAAAAAAGGGTTGTTCCTTAAACCCAAAACGCATAGTCATGCCCTTGTTATTGACGTCATCTTGCTGTCACACACCGACATCATTACGTGCCTGGGTTCTGCGTTCCACGCTGGTTTGATTGGCATCTACACTCTACTCTGTAACACCTAGCCATTTCCCTGGCGAATTCTGCAGACACCCGCAGAACTGTTTCCTGTGCCTTTTATTAATTACAGCAGGGATATGAAATTAGCAGACCTCCAGAACTGTTGCAGAACTACACGTCCCATGAGGCATAGCAAGTCTCTGACAGCTACAAGCAAAACGCCCAGAGGCAGAGGCATGATGGGACTTGTAGTTTTGCAACTGCATTGCATATAGCTGATTTACGGTATGTGAGTGTGACGAAACCGTTTGGCACCCCGCTTAGGTGCTTCTGCAAAACAATGCCTCCTGCTCTCCAAACAGACCAAAAGCTAATACCAGCCCTTTTACCCCAAGCATCGTAAACAGACACGATGTTGAGAGAGAACCAAAGGTCAGTCACCAAACGTTACCCAAAACATCACACAATGGTTTCGATAATGAGCTAAAGTTGAGACAAGGCTAATCCTATCATCATAACCTCCAAGAGTTAGCCAACAGACAAACAATAGGGGACTCAATTAACAATGGGAAGGCACACAAAGGGAAACTCGCACCTAATAAACCCATGACGCCTTAATAAACAGATTGTAGCAGGAGACCCCAGTCTGAAGCAGTCATTGCTGTATCTGGGTTCTCTAGTTCCCGGAGTGTTTTTTTTTTTTGTTTTTTTTGGGGGGGAGACATGGACTTGAGTCCTAAGCAAGACCACTCCAAGGGTCCCCCAGGCACACACCTCTGAGAGTAGTGTACCCTTAAATGCTAGGGCCCATAGTCAGTGGGTAGAAGGCTTGCCCCTAGTGCCCTCCAAAAAAAGGGATCTATCCTACACTCTTACCAGAAGAGCTGCAGCTATCCATAGGAGTGATTCTAAGACTTTGGTTTTACATATACAGTATGTTGTATTTGGACCAATTAAAAAAATAAATAAATGAAAAAAAAACGATTTAAAGTTCCCTTTCCCCTATAACGTTAACCCAGTTGTTGCACCATAAACATAATTTATTTTAAAGTAATATATTCTCCCCACATTAGTGGCCAGTAGAGGAAATATCCACTTATACTGGTGGCCATTGAATGAGGGTGTCCAAAACCATCAATCAGACCGAGACGTACAGTTAAATCACACTTGTTTAATAATAAAAAGATAAACGGAGTAAGCGTAGTCAAAACATAGCCAGAGTTCAGGAACCAGATCGGATAGTCAGCCGAGCCAAATGTCATAGAGCCAGAGATAAACAAGTAGAACAGTAAGCAGGATCAGAAGCCAGAAGGGATGTCAGCCGAGCAAAGTCTTTAACATGAATGCAGGAGATGGTCTCTGTGATGTTGACCAAGGCGAAGGCAGAGAGCAAATGAACTGGAAGGCTTAAGTAGGAAGGGCTGAGCCCAGCCCTGACAGAGGGCCCCTTAAGCTAGCTATGAACATTACGCCTTGGGGAGAAAAGTCACTCGGTTCCCCCATCCACACCAACGGCGTAGATGGACGAATCTGCAGTGCTGGCTATTGTCTTCTGACAGCCAGAGGTGCCAGCTCTCAGAATACCGGAACAGCTACTGCAGCTGATTTGGATATGGGTACTGTTCTGCTGCCAATTTTCTGCTCAGCTCCTTTGACAAAAGCTAAATGTAAATTTGACTTTTGCCAAGCTGGGTGGTGCCAACAGGGCCAATCAAGGAAATCCAAAAAAGACCACTGGTGTCCGTGGGGTGTGTGTGTGTTTTTTTTTTTTTTTTATTATTATCATATGTATAAAGACTTGCCGACCGCAAAAAGTATATATAGACGTAACAGTTTTCAAGTGGTTAACGGGGTTATGGCTAGAACCATCAGCTATAACCCCGGTATCTTTTTTTTTTTTTTTTTTTTTTAATTCTTTTTTTTTTTCCTTCAGCCGGCGGCTGGCTTTCTCATGGGAAAAGTGTGTTTGAAAAAGCACTTTGCAAATACCGTGTGACATAAAATATTGCAAAGATCACCATTTTTATTTCCTATGGTCTTTGCTAAAAATATATACATACAGTGTATGTGTGAGAGCGCTATCTATCTGGTTTGGGGGTTCTAAGTAGTTTTCTAGCAAAAAATGCTGATTTAAACAAAGTGCCAAAAAATGCTTACTCTTCAAGTAGTTAATCGTTAGAAATTAATCATGGAACCCCTAGCAACCTCTGGAGGAACCCTGGTTGACATGTTGGAAACCCCAAAAGATAGGGGGCCAGATTCAGATAGATTACGCGGATCTAAAGATCCGCTAATCTATCTGATTTACGATCAGCCGGCGCAATTTTGAGAGGCTATTGCAGTATTCACAAAGCACTTACCTCGAAACTTGCACCGGCGGATCGTAACTCCCCCGCGGAAAAATTCCGCGGCTAGGGGGAGTGTAGTATTTAAACCTGCGTCGGGCCGAATTCTGAATCGACGTACGCACACGACGTTAAAATTTAAAACTGGGCGCGGGAACGACGGCCATACTAAACATAGGAAACGCCGCAGTTACCCCATACTATAGCAGGGGTAACTATCCACCGGAAAAAGCCGAACGCAAACGACATGAAAAAAAAGCGGCGGGCGTTTGTTACTGAATCGGCGGTTCTCCTCATTTGCATATCCTAAGCGTAAAAAAAAATGAGGTGACACCTAGCGGCCGACGGGAGATTGCAGCCTAAGATCCGACGGTGTAAGTCACTTACACCTGTCGGATCTAAGGGAGATCTATGCGGAACTGATTCTTATGAATCAGTCGCATAGATCCGACCGTCGGATCTCAGAGATACGACGGCGTATCTGGAGATACGCCGTCGTATCTGTTTGTGCATCTGGCCCAGTGTGAGCAAAGTGTATGGACAGCTAGAGTCCAGTCTAGTATCCATTAGGGAGAGACAGCCTGCCACTGGCTATAACGGATCTCAAAAGATCTCATGTATATTTTTCAAGTCAAATGGGATAGCTGGTTCCTGGAACTTGTCTAGCCCTAAGTTTTGTAAGCTACAGTATTTTTTATTTTTATGTTATTGCAATGTTTCCATACTGATTGTGTTTTTGTCTTGTTTTGCAGCTGGCCGTGTCTTCATCAGGTAAGTGTTTTATGCTTGTACTTACCAATGTATAAAGGGATTACTTTGAAGATGACCTGGTGTAGTGTTACCTCTATGAGCCAGTTCACAGCATAAAAACGCAGCCCGGGTGTGTCTCTGCATGCATGTTTTTGATGCATTCCGGTGCGCCCCCCCCTTATTCCTTCACCTTAAATAAGTATATCTGCATTTTTTTCTGTGCGTTTTTGATGTGTTTTCCGCGTTCCAGTTGGGTTTGATGCAGAAAAAAAAAATGTAGCACGATCTTTTTTTTTTTAATTGGAAAGCACTGGTGTGTAATATGCCATTGGAAACCATATAACCTACTATTATGCCCCATACATATGAACGTATTTTCCGTCGGAAAAACCTTGGCTTGCATACACATTCGTCCGTCAAGAACGCGGTGACGTACAACACTACGACGAGCCGAGAAAATTTAAGTTCAATGCTTCTGAGCTTGTGTCAAATTATTTCCATGCTTGCGTCGGAATTTTGCTCGTCGGAGTTGCAACAGACAATCTTTCCAATCTTTTCCAATTTTTTTCCGTCTGAAAATTTGAGAACCGTCTCTCAAGCTTTTACTGGTGGAAATCCTGCCAGCAAAAGTCCGATGGAGCATACACATGGTCGGAATTTCCGTTCAATCCAGTGAGGAGCTGCTATACTTCTTGATCTGATTGAAATTCAGGCTGTGTGGTTGGCCGTCGACACCACCCAGCTCAACAACTTTTGTTGAACTATTGTTGGCCAAACAGCGAGTTCATCCAATCAGGTGCAGTTCAGGTATTCTGACAGCTGCGGGTGCTGTATACAGCAGCTGGCATTGCAGATTCCCTAATCAATGATATTTAGCGTAGATGGGCCAATCGAGTGATTTCTCTTGTTCGGCACACAGGGCAGAATGAGAGAACCTACATGTGAATGGTCAGCTTTAGGCACTATTGTGCTTTTATGGCACAGTAATATCTCTAGTTCTTGGTGAATTGATAGACTGTGTTCCACAGTAGATACATATATGGTTATAGGGGGATCATGGTTGAAGCTACAACCATGATCCTGGCACTTTTTTTTTTGGTACAATAATTTTTACTGTAATAAGTATAACATTTTGACAAACATTGACCCACGCAGGGTTATAGCCAGGGATTTTTTTCTAAGACAATAGGTGCAGAAACTTCCCCTTTCCGAGTCACCCCTTTTCTAAGCCCCCCTACCCACCCACTGTCCCTTTTAGACAATATAGAACCAAGTATTATTTTGTGGTGCTAAGTAATTTGTATGGAATTTGGTAATGATATCAAGAAAAGCAGTAAAATAGATCCCCTGCAGCCAGCAACAATAGATCCCCCCCCTAACAACAACATTTCCCCACCAGCAACAATAGACTCCCGGCAGTATCAACAGATCTCCGCACAGCCAGCTTTAATAGTCTTTCTGGCTGCCATCAACAATAGACCCCTCCCCCCAACAGTAGATCTTTCAGCAACAACTGACCCACCAGCAACAATAGACCCCCCCCCCTGCAAAAATAGATCCCCAGCAGTGAGCATCAATACCCTGCAGCGCACCCCAGCCCCCCTTGCTATTACATACAGTCAGTTCAGGAGGTGCCGGAACTGCGTTCCCCCACGTTCCCGCTGAAAAAAAAGCCCTGGTTATAGCACAATAGACAGAACAGAAAGGTGTGGGCAGGAGAAGTCCAATCGAATGTTTATAAATAACTGTCCCTAGTGGGATAAACCAAAGGTCCATAAAGGTCACTAAGGGCCATCTAACAGGGGCCCGGGTTGCAGATGCACTGGTTTACAGCAGAGGGTAATGCATGGACTGGTCTATTGGACACTCCAGCACAGGTGAGGGTGAGCCATCTGTAGAGAGGTACAAAAAAAAACAGGAAACGTGAGTTCAGCAACAGTGGCCATCTGCCATCAAAAGATTGGCCCCAAGTTTAAGGACTCGGGGTCACCCTAGGACAGAAGAGACCGGGGGCAGCCATGAGCACGGTTTCAGCAGTGAAGAAGAGAAGGAAAAGGGGGGGAGACAGAAGAAGGATCAAGAAGGGGGGAAGTCCTGCAGGAGTGGAAGGTAACAAGTTACCGTATTTATCGCGGTATAGCGCTCTCCCGCCTATACCGCACACCCCTAAAGTTGCCCCCGAAATTCCTGTAAAAAAAATGGTATATGATTTTATTACTTAGTTTTGGTGTCTTCCCAGCGTCCATCGTCCGGTCCGGCGTCCGTCTGCAGCCTCGGTGGTGTCCTCCCGGCTTCTCCAGCGCGCGCCTCAAGTCGAGTCCCCGCTTCCCGCGCTCAGTTCGAACGCCTCCGCCGACATATACCGAGTGCAGTACACTCGGGTACATTCGGCAAGGCTCGGCTTCGCTCGCGCTCACGCTCTGTGACGTTTATGCGTGAGCACGAGCGAAGCCGAGCCTAGCCGAATGTACCCGAGTGTACTGCACTCGGTATATGTCGGCGCAAGAATTCAAACAGAGCGCGGGAAGCGGCTATCGGCGTATATCGCTCACCTACGATTTTTCCCCTTATTTTAAGGGGAAAAAAGTGTGCGATATACGCCAATAAATACGGTAATTCTTGGAGATCCAGGCTGCTTGAATGCAAGGTGGGAAGAGCATAGGATCACCATACTTTGAGAAATTTGGAGTGGGAATCTTTAAGAATACTTGACTGGCAATTTTTCTCTTTTATGTAAAAGTGATCAAATCAGCTTTACAGAAGTTCCTCCTGGTGTGTGACATTAGAAACCAAGGATTTTGTCACTTCTGGTTTTAGTTTGATGTGTACAAACCATGACCAGCTTGTGAAAGCATCTGATGAAACGGATCTCTGTTTCATCAGATGCTTTGGAAGCCAGAGGAGAGATGTAAAGAGGACCTGTCACGGCCCTTGCTATCACAAGGGATGTTGTTCACCCCTTGTGATAGTAATAAAGTTGATCAAAAATGTTTGAGGAAAAAAAAAAAATGATATATAAAAAAAATTAAATGACCCTTAAAACCTAAACCCCCACTCATGCGTAAAGGTGAACGTACAGGTACGCAGATGTAAACAAAACAGTGATCGCACCACACATGAGATACCGCTACACATCGGAATGAAAAGAATATCTCTAGGACCAGATCTCCTGTGTAACTCTAAAGCCTGGTACACTCGATCGGACCTTTGTCCAACTAAACTCACATCGGATTCCCGACGGAATTCCATCGGAGTAAAAGAGAACATGTTCTCTATATAAACTCCGATAGAATTCCTTGGAAAAATGTCTGATGGGGCATACACAGGTCTGACTTTTTCCATCGGAAATTCCGATCGTGTATACGGGGCTT
This sequence comes from Rana temporaria, assembly GCF_905171775.1. Lineage (NCBI taxonomy): Eukaryota > Metazoa > Chordata > Amphibia > Anura > Ranidae > Rana > Rana temporaria. The sequence goes on along the minus strand of NC_053497.1, from coordinate 29,699,604 downwards.
AAGGTGAGCAACTCTTATTTGGGGAAGTTCTTGTTGAGTCAGCATTAACCATTTCACGCAACATGACGTCTCTTTCGGATAAGTGGTCTCTGCGGCGGAGATCTGAGATCTTTTTGACCTCAGATCTCATACTTAAGAGGTCCTATTTTTTTTTTTTTTTCTATTACAAGGAATAAAAGTGACCCTAAATTTTTTTATTTTTTTAAAGTAAAATAAATACGATCCTTCTTTTTTTTTTTTTTTTTTTTTTTTTTAAGCGACCCGTACCTATGAGCTTACGTGCAGAAACAAACGCATACCTGAGCAGCGCCCACATATGAAAACGATGTTCGAACCACATGTAAGATGTCACTGCAATCGTAGAGTGAGAGTGATAATTCTAGCCCTAGACCTCCTTTGTAACCCAAAACTGGTAACCTGTAGAAATATTTAAACGTCTCCTTTTGAGATTTTTAAGGGTCGCCATTTAACGAGCGGGCACTATTTTGAAGCGTGACATGTTGGGTATCAATTTACTCGGCGTTGCATTATCTTTCATTTACTGTTGTGCTTTTTTTTTTTTCCAAAAAATATATTTTTTTTCAAAAAACGTGCCATTGTAAGACTGCTGCGCAAATGCGGTGTGACAAAGTATTGCAGCGACTGCCATTTTATTCTCTAGAGTGTTAGAAAAAAATATATAAGGTTCTTGGGGGTTTCTAAGTAATTTTCTAGCAAAAAAAATTATTTTAACTTGTGAACCCAGAGTCTGAAAAATGGTCCTGGTCCTTAAGTAGTTAAAATGTGCACCATAACATCTGTTTGGGAATCATGTTTATACTTGCAGAATAAACTTGTTTGTCCTGTAACACTGATAAGCCCGGGGGTGGCTCAGGTCACATAGTTGCTGTATTCAGTATCAGGTTATTTTCTGGGTTCTCAAAGAACAAGCCCAGCCCATAGTGATCTGTTGGGAGGCTTCGATAGGATTATGAAACCTCGGTGTTGACACTTGTGAATGGAGACACCGGACACGTCAAGTATTGCTTAGTGTCTGCTCATAGGATGCGGTCATGTTACACCGGCACCAAAAACAAACTTCTCGCATTGGTTTGATATGTGAATTTAAGGATTTGGTGTAGACAGATTTGCTGCTGAAATGCATTTGTGAAATATTTTTGCAGGATCTGGAATAGGCTTGTATGGAGCTGTGCTGACTTGTATTTTAGGGTCTTTGTCGTACATTGTGTTTGTTTTGTTTCTAAAATGCAGCATGTCCTGTTCTGCTGTGTTGGACACCAAAATCGTTAAATACCGTCCTACTGCGACACGTAGCGGGTCTCCTAGTTCCTTACGTTGTTACATTAGCTGAACAGAGACACATACAGTAGGGAAAATAATTATTTGATCCCCTGCAGATTTTGTAGGTTTGCCCACTTACAAGGCCCAGATTCACAGAGAGCAAGGCGCACATTACGCCGCCGTAGAGCACACACCGTACGGCACGCCAACGTAGTGCAGAGAGGAAAGCATTGCACTCAGCAAGCCAATGCTGCGGTTTCGAAGGCGCACACCGGCGTAGGTGGAAGTGGGTGTGACCCCATGCAAATGATGGGCCCAGCGCCAGACAGGTACGTATCACGAACTGCGCATGCGCCGTGACGTGGACGCATGCACAGCACCCCCCTGCGCCTGCTCACAACTACGCTGGCACAACTGCCTAAACTACGCCGGATCATCGCGTACGCCGTGAACATAAACGTACGCCCAGCCAGACACTTGTCCAATGCACAATACGGCGGCTTGTGCTCCCTGGTGCAGACCTGTGCATGTCTGTTGCTGGGTTGCACCTCCTTTATGGGGAATAACAGTACGCCGGACGTACAACTTGCGCGCATCTCGCGTAGCATGCGCTGGGCACACGCACATTTGTGAATCGGCGTATTTCCCTCATTTGCATGTTTGAATGGCTAATCAATGGGAGCAGCACCATGCGCCCAGCCCATATATGCGCCCACCCTATGCTGGCGTGTGCAAGCTACGCCGGCGGGGTGTAGCCTGTTTTTAGGCGCATGTTGGTTCGTGGGTCTGCCGCACACATACGCCGGCGCACATTGGCACTTACGTTGGCGTAAGTGCTTTGTGAATCTGGGCCGAAGGGTGTATAATTGTTATCGTAGGTGTATTTTAACCAATTCTCTACCGCTGGACGTCATATGACGTCCTGGACTTTAGGGGGGATATTTAAATGATAAATACCAAAAAAAGTGCTAGTGACGCAATACCTAGAATTAGCACTGCTCATCGTTCAAGAATAAACGATTAAGATAGTTAGCAACCAAGTATAGTGTAAATATAAAAGCAGCTGCTTAAAACGCATGAAACAGTAATATTAAAACTTTCTATTAAAACTGTAGCAGTGCTACTGTCAAGCCACCACATAGAGGTCTTTCGATATCTAAATGATGCCTACAGCTACGGGCATCATTCAGATATTCTTTGCAGCTGGCGATTCTGTGATTAAAAAAAAAAATAATCATCTTTAGCGAAGAACAAACATTCCACATTAATAATTATGCTACTGACATTAGTGTGTGCTATAAATTGTCTCTAGCTTTGCTTTTGCCATTTTGCTGGAGGCCGGCGTCCCCTGAGCAGTAGTAAATCTTTTTAGTCTGTCGGAAGATTGACCTCTACATTTTTGGCACAGTGCCGAAAAATGAAGAGCAACGGAGCATGTACAGAGCAGGATGAGACCGTATATTACTGGATTTTAAACCATATGGACGCTTATTTTTAATGTTTTTCATATCTATACCTGCAAAAGGGGCCAGCCCTAAGTGATCCATCAGGACTTAATTTTCCTACTCAAGTTCCACTTACAGGCGGCAAAAGCTGATTATTTGTTATAGCAACCCAGTTTTTTCTTTGGTGTTTGTAATTGGCTTGGGAACAAAGACCAACGCCTGCTCAGTGGAGTGTGTTCTGATAACACCTATTCTAATGTGTGTGTTTTATTCTTACGAGACCAGTGTGTGGAAATGTTACTGTGTTGTAGAATATTACACAAGTCCTGAGTCACAACGTGATGATGTCATACACTGACACCAACACTGAGAAGCTGAATCATTACCCCTTTTCAAAGCTGTGCAATCCTCAAACTTTTTGTTCCAACTTATTATCTCTATTTGTCTTATTTCTTGCTTTTTAGTGGTTGGAAACGCGACCAGAGCGCCAGGAGTGTCCTGTGTGTAAAGCCGGCATCAGTCGAGAGAATGTCATACCAATATATGGCAGAGGAGACAACAACCAGCAAGACCCCAGGTGACACACAGAAGGGATCTATGAGTCTGTCCTCCTCCTGCAGGGTGACATAGAAGGGAGCTATGAGTCTGTCATCCTCCTGCAAGGTGATGCCGACAGAAGGGAGCTATGAGTCTGTCCTCCTGCAGGGTGATTCAGACAGAAGGGAGCTATGAGTCTGTCCTCCTCCTGCAGGGTGATTCAGACAGAAGGGAGCTATGAGTCTGTCCTCTTGCAGGGTGACACACAGAAGGGAGCTATGAGTCTGTCCTCCTCCTGCAGGGTGATGCAGACAGATGGGAGCTATAAGGCTGCCCTCCTCCTGCAGGGTGATGCAGACAGAAGGGAGCTATGAGTCTGTCCTTCTCCTGCAGGGTGACATAGAAGGGAGCTAGGAGTCTGTCGTCCTGCAGGGTGACACAGACAGAAGGGAGCTATGAGTCTGTCCTCCTCCTGCAGGGTGACACAGACAGAAGGGAGCTATGAGCCTGTCCTCCTCCTGCAGGGTGATACAGACAGAAGGGAGCTATGAGTCTGTTCTACTCCTGCAGGGTGACACACAGAAGGGGGATATGAGTCTGTTCTACTCCTGCAGGGTGACACACAGAAGGGGGATATGAGTCTGTTCTACTCCTGCAGGGTGACACACAGAAGGGGGATATGAGTCTGTTCTACTCCTGCAGGGTGACACACAGAAGGGGGATATGAGTCTCTTCTACTCCTGCAGGGTGACATAGACCGGAGCTATGAGACTGTCCTCCTCCTGCAGGGTGATACAGACAGAAGGGAGCTCTGAGGCTGTCCTCTTGCAAGTTAACATAGACAGAAGGGGGCTATGAGTCTGTCCTCCTTTTGCAGGGTAACACACAGAAGGGAGCTATGAGCCTGTCCTCATTCTGCAGGGTGATGCAGACAGAAGGGAGCTATGAGTCTGTCCTCACGCCAGGGTGATGCAGACAAAAGGGAGCTATAATACTGCCCTCCTCCTGCAGGGTGATGCAGACAGAAGGGTGCTATGAGCCTGCCCTCCTCCTGCAGGGTGATACAGACATAAGGAAGCTACAAGGCTGCCCTCCTCCTGCAGGGTGATGCAGACAGAAGGGTGCTATGAGCCTGCCCTCCTCCTGCAGGGTGATACAGACATAAGGAAGCTACAAGGCTGCCCTCCTCCTGCAGGGTGATGCAGACAGAAGGGAGCTATGAGTCTGCCCTCCTCTTGCAGGGTGATGCAGACAGAAGGGTGCTATGAGTCTGTCCTCCTCCTGCAGGGTGATGCAGACAGAAGGGAGCTATGAGTCTGTCCTCCTGCAGGGTGATGCAGACAGAAGGGAGCTATGAGTCTGTCCTCCTCCTGCATGGTGATAGACAGAAGGGAGCTATGAGTCTGTCCTCCTCCTGCATGGTGATAGACAGAAGGGAGCTATGAGTCTGCCCTCCTCCTGCAGGGTGATGCAGACAGAAGGGAGCTATGAGTCTGCCCTCCTCCTGCAGGGTGATGCAGACAGAAGGGAGCTATGAGTCTGCCCTCCTCCTGCAGGGTGATGCAGACAGAAGGGAGCTATGAGTCTGTCCTCCTGCAGGGTGATGCAGACAGAAGGGAGCTATGAGTCTGCCCTCCTCCTGCAGGGTGATGCAGACAGAAGGGAGCTATGAGCCTGTCCTCCTCCTGCAGGGTGATACCTATGGGAACTATGCGTCTGCCCTCCTTTCTGTAAGCCCAGTCTTTTTACCAATATAAGACTTTTTTTTTCCTGTATTCTGACAAATTGTTTTTATTTATTTTTCCTCCTGATTCTCAGGTTAAGGACTCCCCCAAGACCTCAAGGACAGAGACCAGAACCAGAAAACCGAGGGGTAGGTTGTTTGTGGTAGATCAAAGGACCCGATTGAATTTTTAAATTTTGTAATTTTGTGTGTCTGAATATTTCTTAATTTGTAATGGGTCCTTGCTGAGGGTAGACAAGAATCTCCTTTACTCCACGGTCTAAAACCATCCTGAATCATAATGGTATAGTGTTTTTTTTAAAGTGGTAGTAAATCTGCCATGGCTTACTATTACCTACAAGTAAGCCTATAAAAAGACATACCTGTAGGTACAGTAAATATCTCCTAAATCTGCACCTTTTAGGAGATACTAAAGTAGCAGCGGGTGATGTCACTGGCGCATGCGCACTGCACTCTCTATTGATGGCGTGTCTTCTAAATGTGCATAGACACAGAGGATAACATCCAGTGTGCATGGACCCTAATGCTTGGTACACACGATTTTCGAAGGAATCTTAGTATGATCTGATCAATGTACACGACTTTCAAGAGCCGATCCTGCAAAATTATCTAAAGGTATGAGCTTGTACGGTACCAGAACGAACCATTTTCATTTAGTCAGTACAGCATTCGTCCGGAAAAATTGAGTGACCAAGGCTGTGCATGCTCGGAAACAAAAGAATACATTATATCACTTCCGAGATTGTATTCTGTCGTATGAGAATTTTCATAACTTTAGTAACCTCTTCATTTTCAGTAGACTAGTATTGCATACAAAAAAAAGTATGATCATTCATTCGATATTCTCATTGTGTGTACAGTAAAACCTTGGATTGCGCTCATAATTCGTTCCAGAAACATGGTTGTAATCCAAAGCACTTGTATATCAAAGCAAATTTTCCCATAAGAAATAATGGAAACTCAAATGATTCGTTCCACAACTATTTATTCATAGGTCCTTCAGTTTATAGTCCATATAAAAGATTATAGCAATGTGATAAGTTGTGTAACTATAAAAATGTCCATCCACAAATGGAAGCCTCCACAAGGGGATTAGAGGCAAAAATCCAGCAGGAGCTACAGGGCCGGATTCAGAAAGAGATACGACGGTGTATCTCCTGATACGCCGTCGTATCTCTGAGTTCGGCCGGTCGTATCTATGCGACTGGTTCATAGAATCAGTTACGCATAGATACCCCTAAGATCCGACAGGTGTAAGTGTTTTACACCGTCGGATCTTAGGCTGCAATTCCAGGCTGGCCGCTAGGTGGCGCTTCCGTATTTTTACGCGACGAATATGCAAATGAGGATTTACGCCAATTCAGAAACTAACAACTGCCCGGCGCTTTTTTTTTTACGTCGTTTGCGTTCGGCTTTTTCCGGCGTTTAGTTACCCCTGCTATATGAGTGGTAGATAATGTTAAGTATGGCCGTCGTTCCCGTGCCGAGTTTTGAAATTTTACATCGTTTGCGTATACGGCTGGACGTAATTTACGTTTATGTCGAAACCAATGACGTCCTTGCGACATCATTTGGAGCAATGCACACTGGGATATTTTACGGACGGCGCATGCGCCGTTCAAACAAAACGTAAAAAACGCGGGGTCAACAAAAATTTAAATAAAACACGCCCCCTACATCCCCATTTGAATTACGCGGCCTTACGCCACAACACATATGTCACGCCGCCGTAACTAAGGGCACAAATTCTTTGTGAATAAAAAACTTGCGCCTAAAGTTAGAGCGGCGTAACGTATCGGACATACGTTACGCGGGCCGGACAGATACGCCATTGTATCTGAATCCGGCCCACAGAGTATAAAAGAGAAGAGAGGCGCCTCGAAGTGTAGCAATATGGTTACATTTAATGAAAGCACAACATTTGGCAACTCGCATGGTTGAGGATTAAAAGAGGCACATCTAAGTATGCAGGGATCCGGGGTAAAGCGATCCACATAGACCAGGGATCCTCAAACTACGGCCCTCCAGCTGTTGTAGAACTACACATCCCATGAGGCATTGTAACACACTGACATTCACAGACATGACCAGGCATGATGGGAATTCTAGTTCCTGAACCACTGTAGGGCCGTAGTTTGAAGACCCATGACATAGACCGTCCTCACTGCTGGCTCTCACTGCTGTCAGTCTGCAATCATGATCGGGAAGACTACACTGCAGTAGAGCGATCTGAAAGTGAGGCTTGAACCGCTCGTGGAAGGGAGGACATCAATGGCGGTTAGGAGGACGGTCTATGTGGACAGACCCTGGATGCCTGCATACTTGGATGTGTTTTAATCCTCAACCAATTGAGTTTCTAAATGTTGTACCTACATTAAATGTAACCATATTGCTACACTTGGAGGCGCATTTCTTCTCTTTTATACTCGGTTGTGACATGATGCTACTCTTATATCAAGACATCGCTTGTATATCAAGTTAAGATTTATAAAATGTGTCTTGTCTTGCAAAACGCTCTCAAACCAAGGTTTTACTGTACTAGGCTTTAAGCTGGGTTCACACTAGTGCAAATTAGATGAGGGTTTTCCAGCATCCAATTCGCATGACAAGAGATTGTGACTGGCTCTCTATGGAGTCACTTCACACATCTCGAATGGCTTGCACAGGAGTCCTCTGCGTCCTTGGCTCAGTTTCAGGCAAGAATTTGTCCCTGAAGCGGAGAACAGGGACACCCCCGGTCCCTTCTGCGAGCTGCATCCGGCAGCAGTGTGAACCCAGCCTCAGTCTTGTAGATATAGAATCAATACCTCTTTGTAGACATAAGGTGGCGCTGTTACTGTAAAATTTTGGAATAAAAGAAAAACATAACTGCACTGGTCTCATTTGCACACACAATGTACAAGCTTTGGGGTACGAAAAGGAACAGATTTTTACAAATCGAATTTAAAAAGTGCACAGCGCAGTTATGATCCTGGGTATAATGCTGGGCTCTCTGTTAACTAAGCAGCACTGCATTGCAGTTAGTAAACTTTGCTGTGTATAGAAAGCCCTGATGTGCTTTGAAGGGGGTATCTTGTCTCTTTCCTGGATAGCAGAGACTGCAGCATTTTGATGACTCCAGAATGACAACCATGTAATATGCTTTGTACACAGGGTGTTCCAGGGTTCACAGACACCGGATTCCACATGTCCTTTGGCATCGGAGCATTCCCTTTTGGCTTTTTTACTACAGTCTTTAACACTAATGACTTCCAGTCAGCACCACGTGTAGGTAAGTACATCTACAGCTAAGCTCCCTCCGTCAGACTTCTGTACAAACACTGCTGCTCTCTGTCAGCAGCCTGAACATAATCTCTTGGCTGGTACAGGGAGAATTTAAAGTGGAGGTTCACCCTAAAACAATTATATAACATTACATCCATCATACTTGCGACATGAACAATATGCTGGTATTTTTTTTCTCCGTACATACCGTTATATTGTTGTTTTCTCCCGGCTTCTGATTCCCGCGGGACTGGGCGTTCCTATTCAGGAGGTATATGATTGACGTCTGGTGAAAAACTTCCCAAGGCGCATAAGGCTCGTCCCCAGTTTTCCGTAAATAGCCGACCTGCGAGTCGGCTTAATATGGCGCCTGCGCAGTTAGATCTACACGGTGGGCGCAGGCGCCGTATAGAGTCGACTTGCAGGTCGGCTATTTACGGAAAACTGGTGACGCGCCTTATGCGCTTGGGAAGTTTTTCACCAGACGTCAATCATCTACCTCCTGAATAGGAACGCCCAGTTCCGCCCAATATAACGGTATGTACGGAGAAAAAAAAAAAAAAATACCAGCATACTGTTCATGTCGCAAGTATGATGGATGTAATGTTTTAAAGTGGAGGTTCACCCTAAAATAATTATATAACATTACATCCAGCATACTTGCAACATGAACAGTATGCTGGTATTTTTTATTTTTTTCTCCGTACATACCGTTATATTGTTGTTTCCCCCCCCCCCGGCTTCCGGGTTCTGATTCCCGCGGGACTGGGCGTTCCTATTCAGGAGGTAGATGATTGACGTCTGGTGAAAAACTTCCCAAGCGCATAAGGCGCGTCACCAGTTTTCCGTAAATAGCCGACCTGCAAGTCGACTCTATACGGCGCCTGCGCCCACCGTGTAGAGCTAACTGCGCAGGCGCCATATTAAGCCGACTCGCAGGTCGGCTATTTACGGAAAACTGGTGACGAGCCTTATGCGCCTTAGGAAGTTTTTCACCAGACGTCAATCATCTACCTCCTGAATAGGAACGCCCAGTCCCGCGGGAATCAGAAGCCGGGAGAAAACAACAATATAACGGTATGTACGGAGAAAAAAAATACCAGCATATTGTTCATGTCGCAAGTATGCTGGATGTAATGTTATATAATTGTTTTAGGGTGAACCTCCACTTTAAGAGTTTTGTGAACAGTAAAGCAAGTCATACAAGCATTGATTTGCTCTCATATAGGTGCATCAAAACAAGAGACTCTTTGTGAGGAAGCGGTGGTCTCTCTGTAGAGGTCTGAGCACCCCAATCAGCAGAGAGCTAGGACAATTTTATCTTTATTCTTTTATAGATTATTAAACCGGAGTTCCACCCTGTAACGAAACGTCCCACACGCCGCTTGAGTGCTTTCTTCATATACCACTTCCTCCCAGTCTGACTATAGATATCAGATATTCCAACCGCTATCAACAACAAACAAGATGATACTCGTTTGATTGCTGAACATAAACTGTTTATTAGAACCAAAATACAAGTCTTATAGACAGTTGAAAAGGAGCTCATATTACTCCAACAATACACCTGTAACCAGAGAGCTAATTAACTAATCCCTTAAAGCAGCCAATGTGACTCTGTGCCCTCCTGAGCATTGTTATGATTAATCAGGATTTCACTACAGGTCAGACTTGTCACTGAGCTTCACACAGTAGTTTATACATTATCATAAGTATAAATACAGGACACCTTCACACAATAGCAGAAGCTCCAGCAGGAGTCGGCCTGTCTCAGAGGCCAATGTGATCAGCTCTCTCAACTAACATGTTGAGTTCAGAATCAAACAAACCAAGAATAGTCTTTACACATCCTGGGAGATATTGTGGATATATAATACTGTCCCATTTTCTTGTCCCCACTTCCGGGAGCCTGCGCTGCGGGCCTTGACTTTACCATTCGGCTCCCCTCCTACCCCTGCCGCCGGGCCAATAGGAGAGCGCATGCGCAGTAGGGTTCCCGGCGTGAAGCCGTAAGGCTACACTGCCAGGTTCCCATACCCGTAATGGCGGTGGCAAAAATGGAAACATCAGCTGCAGGTGCCAAAATCGCTGGACTCAAGGATAGGTAAGTGTCCTATTATTAAAAGTCAGCAGCTGCAGTTTGTGCAACGCTTCAAAAGCGAACCTCCACGTACACTTGCACTTTTAACCAGTTACTGACCGCCCCATAGCAGATTTACTGCTACAGTGCAGCTCTCCTGTGCAGAATCGCATATCTATACAAGTGATTCTGCACTTCTGCCTGCAGGGGGCGCACCACTTCTGCTGGGATTATTCCCAGCAGAAGCTGATCTGTGTGTACCGGGCATTGGTTGTCTGCTGACTGTCAGGCAGAGATTTCAAGCGGGGGTTCTGCCTATGTGAACAAGGCAGAGTTCTCTTCTGACGAGGGAAGGGACGGATTTTGTGTCCCTGCAAATCCGCCACTTCCCTGAGTAAAAGCAGCACATAGAGGAGGATCAGGGCCATGCTGTGCAAAACCAACTGCACAGTGGATGTAAGTATGACATGTTTGTTAATTAAAAAAAAAAAAAAACTGGGTTACAACCCCCTTTCACTCCAATCAAGGCCTACCTTAGACGAGTCGAAAATTGAGCGTTCTATTGATCGAAAAACAAAAATGCCACATATGATTGTGCCGTCATTTTTGTTTCTAAACCAAATCCAGCATGTTTCAGGCACTTTCGATTGCGGCACGGAAATGATGTAAAAAAACAAACAAATGACCATGAATTTTTATTTGTTTTTTTGACTCGTCTTTGGCCTGCCTTAAGCCCCTTTCACACGGGGCGGATCAGTAATGATCCGCCCCTGTGAACCTCCGCTTGCTCAGCGGGGATCGCTCCGTTGATCTGCGCTGAGCCGGTGGATGACAGGGCGGTCCCCACACACTGTGCAGGGACCGCCCTGTCTTTTCTCTGCTCTCCCCTATGGGGGGATCGGATGAACACGGACCGTCTGTCCGTGTTCACCCGATCCGCCAGAGGGATGGAAAAGTAGGCTTTTCCTCCGTCACACTTTGGCGGGTCGGATGTCAACGGGCATGTCACCGCTGACATCCGTGGCTCCATAGAGGAGCATGGAGTGCCCGTTCAGGTCCGCTGAAAAACTGGCAGGCGGACCTGAACGGGCCGCCCGTGTGAAAGAGCCCTAACATGTTGTCACCGTCCCTAAGCAGCGATAAAGGGAGAAGCTGATTTGTTAGGAGGGACGGACTATTCCTCAGTTGTAGAGGCATTCTATTCTCACATTGTTGATTAATCATCTTCCTTGGTCTCTTCTCATTCGTAGATACCGGCCTCCCCCAGGGCAGGATGTTTGGGTTACCCGACTCGCTCTTCCTCATCATTGCTGCCTTCTTCTTTCTCTGGTTAATCAGCGTTTGAAGCCTGGGAGCGACTTTCCGACTCGCCGGCTGTAAGGCCTTCTAGCCATCTACAGTACATCATCCATCAGAGATGCCGCTGAGCCACTCGTCACCCATCCCCCCTGTAAACACTCCCTTCGGTCCATACGGTTTTTACTCCCTATGTCCCCCGCTCCAACTCCATCTTCTCTTTTTCTATGGCACTTTATTACGATCCACTCCAGTGACGAGTCACATTTGTAACCGTTACATTTTTATTTGAAGATTTGTAAGTAGCCCTCTTCCTGTTTTTTGCACATTGTAAATGTTTGAGATGAAAATTCATGGAGATCCAGGATAACGGTCTGTGGACACGTAATATGATGAATTTCTCTAATGGTGGACATGTCCCGGCTTCTTCTACTTCCAGGAGTATCACCTTCTTCTAGGACTGTCCAGCTTGTTTAGGTCCAGCAGGTTTTAGGGCTGCTAATAAGCGCATTGGGTAGCAGAAAAATAAAATGGTGATTAAATGGGAGGTGTGATGGACAATGTTGCGTGTATTTCCTACTTGGGAAAAAATGATTTACATCCCCTATTCACATATGATTTTTCTTGTTATAAAAAAACACACACATCAGAATTGTATTTCTCAAATGATCTTGCATAAGAAATGCCTGAATTGTCTCACAGCAGCCAATCAGGTTTGCACCTATACCACAAAATGACGTTTCAGTACAGGATGAAGTACCTACTCTCCTAGGCCCAGGCCCGGATTTACTCCCTTTGCTGCCCCAAGGCCGGGTACTTCAATGCCGCACCCCACCATCACATCGGGGGCTTCAGAGCGCCCCCCCATGTGATATAAATTGGGTTAAAAAAAAATAGCACAGATCTCAATGCAGCAATGGGCGGATGCTTTTCTCAATACGGGGGCGTCAATTTTTCGCAGACAATGACTGGTGTTAGCGATTCAATCATTCCGGCGCCATGGTGGTTATGGTGTCAGGATAATTGAAATGCATTATTTCTATTATGACATTGTAATATGAAATGGTTCAACTCAACATAAAGCAGAATGCCACTGTTGCTTGCCACCAGATGGGGATGTCTCTTGCCACTCTGCCTGCCACCAGATGGGGATGTCTCTTGCCACTCTGCCTGCCACCAGATGGGGATGTCTCTTGCCACTCTGCCTGCCACCAGATGGGGATATCACTTGCCACTCTGCCTGCCACCAGAATCGGGATTGCCACAGTTAACTGGCTGCCACCCAAAAAGTAGCAGTTTGTCACTAATTGCATGTAAAAAAATCAAGCCAGGTACAATGCTGTCAGCCTCTCCTCTCCTGCGCAGGTAAACTAGCTGCAGGTGAAACACAGGCACATGCGAGTGAGAGATGAGTAAGGGCGGGTGGTGAGAGATGACGTCATGCTCTCTCTTCTGTCGAGCAGGCAGCCTTCGCGGCCCTGTAAGTAAGGGCGGAACAGCAGTGCGGGCAATGAGAGATGATGTAATCTCTCTCTCCCCCACCACCGCACCGCTGAAATGGCTTGTTACTGCCCTGAGGCCTGGCCTTGTGGGAAATCTGGCCCTGCCTAGACCTCTACCTTACCATGTTTTAATAATTTAAGTCCAGGAATCTCATTTGATATTATGCCAGAACCTCCTGTATTGTTGCCCCCTCTGGTCCAGGGTGACTGACATATATACCACTCTAATGCCAGAGCATGTATGGTGCATTCGTGCACTATGATTGGCAGCTATGGTAGCCAGTCAGTGGGCAAGAGCATACAGTAGGGCACATAGACCTTTACCCAGGGACAACATTCTTGCCGGCCTTTATCGGCACTTTCACACAGGCGGACCGCTCAGGTCCGCCTGTCAGTCTTTTAGGCCAACCTGAACTGACACTCCGTGCAGGTCTATGGAGCCACGCTGTCGGCAGTGACATGCCGCTGACATCCGATCCACTAAAGTGTGACGGATGGAAACCCTTTTTTCCATTCGTCTATCAGTTCGGATGAAAACGGACTCTACGGTCCGTCTTCATCCGATTCCCCATAGGGGAGAGTGGCGCTCTGACAGGGTCGGTTCCTGCACAGTGTGCAGAGACAGACCTGTCATCTGCCTGATCGACAGAGCAATCCCCGCTGAGCAAGTACACGGACACGTCCACGTGAAAGGGCCCTTAAGCGCAAGAAAAAAAATCCAGCCCTTTTTCAATTCTATATATAAGTCTTCACACTTGTCTGTTGTGCTTCAGTTGTGGTGTTAAAAATCTTGCTGCATTTTAGGTCAGTTAAAAATAAAAAGCACTTCCCTGTTGAAATGCATTGAAAAAAACATCAATAACGCACCTATGTTAAGTTTGTGACATTATCATAACCTTTTGTTCCGTCCGCAAAACGCCGAAAACCATTTTTGGCTGATATGTTTCGGCCGAAGAAATTTCGGTGCATCTCTAGGCAAAAAGTCCCCCCCCCCCCATTTTTGGATAGAGTAAGGGAGAGTTCCAGCCTCTGTAAGTTTTTTTTTGGTATCTTTGTCCCATTGGGGAGATTCCCCTGAACTTCCTGTCCCATAGCCAAATCAGGAAGTGAGAAAATCCCTGCAAATGAAGGGAATCTCTTTGTGTCCCCCAGATCACTAGAACTTATTCCTCATTGGAAGATTTCCCCTTTTACTCTGAATTATAACGTTAAACATGGCAAAAAGGGTGAATCCAAGTGTTCTAATCCATCTCCACACTATCCAAAATCCTCTCTCTCCAAAAGGTTTCTGTGCAAATCACCGTCTCTCTTGGCAAAGGTAAAACTTTTCGGCATGTCTCACATGGGCTTCAGCTTGTATAAGATCAGTGTGAGCAAGTTATTAAAAAACGTGTGCAGAGCTTTCAGCAATCTTTGTTGACGCTTTAAGGCTCAGTTCCCACTTGTGCGACTTGGGACTGCAAAGTTGCATGACAAGTCATACCCCATGATTTCCAATGAGAACCATTTATATCTGTGCGACTTCAAAGTAGTCCCTGCACTACTTTGGTCCCACTTTGATGTGACTTGAGGTCTAGGACTTCAAGAATACACAGGCATTGTTTCACGTCTCATCCAACTTGCGTGACTTTGGGGTTGCAATTGTGGAAACGGAGCCTAAACTACCATTCATCTCCAGTTTGTAAATGTTGAACACCGATCCTAATGTAAGTGCCAATTGACACATTAAACAAGCTGCTAGCAGGCTTTTGAAATGTGTTAAATGCCCCCTGAAGATGGCTAGTAGTAGTAGTGGTAGTCGGCTCTCCCATTATGATTTGTGTTCAATATTTACAAACTGGAGTTGAATGGTACTTTAAAAGTTTCAGCAAAGCTAGTGCTTTGTCATAGCTTGCTGTTCACACTGCTCTTATACAAGCTGAAGCCCATATGGCACAGGCCTTAGTGCCATGAAATAAGAGATCCTATTGTCCCCATGTTCATTGAGAAAGTGCTGAGATACACTGGAGGGGTGAGAGGCAAAAAAGTTTTAAACGCTACAATTCTTGCTCAGTGGTACCTCCCACATATTGAATATTACATGTCAAACAGAACATGACATGGATAATACGGGACATAAACACTCAAATCAGAACACCTCATCCCATTTAACCACTTAAAGCGGGAGTTCTCCCATAAATGTTTTTTTTACCCTTAGATGGATGCTCATTTAGTCTAGGGCAGTGGTCTCAAAGTACCGGCCCACCAGTTATAAATGGCCCGCAGGCAGGGTGGAAGTGAGGGGAGCAAAAATAAAATATAAAAAAAAATAAAAAAAAATTATATTTTTGAGCTGGTGGTGAGCCGTTGGTATTACAAGTTATTACCACCAGATGTGAGCTGGCGCCATCTGGTGGTGGCCGTTGGTATTACAAGTTAAGCATTACAAGTTAACCACTTCCCGCCCGGCCTATGGCCGATTTACGTCCGGGAAGTGGTTATGAAATCCTGACAGGACGTTCCAGAACGTCCTGCAGGATTTCATGCCACGCGCGCCCGTGGGGGCGCGCATCGCGGCGATCGGTGATGCGGGGTGTCAGTCTGACACCCTGCATTTCCGATCTCGGTAAAGAGCCTCCTGCGGAGACTCTTTACCACGTGATCAGCCGTGTCCAACCACGGCTGATCACGATGTAAACAGGAAGAGCCGTTGATGGCTCTTCCTCGCGTCTGACAGACACGAGTAGAGGATAGCCGATCGGCGGCTCTCCTGACAGGGGGGGTGGGCAAAAAAAACAGAAAAAAAAAAAGTTTAAAAAAAAAAAAAAAAAAAAGCATAAAGAAAAAAGATGCCAGTCAGTGCCCACAAATGGGCACTGACTGGCAACAATCAGTGCTGCCACCCCAGTGTCCATCAGCGCCACCCCAGTGTCCATCAGCGCCACCCCAGTGTCCATCAGCGCCACCCCAGTGTCCATCAGCGCCACCCCACAGTGCCCATCCATGCCCAGTGCCCATCTGTGCCACCCATAAGTATACATCAGTGCCGCCCATGAGTGCCCATCTGTGCCGCCTATGTGTGCCCATCAGTGCCGCCTATGTGTGCCCATCAGTGCTGCCTATGTGTGCCCATCAGTGCCGCCTATGTGTGCCCATCAGTGCCGCCTGTGTGCCCATCAGTGCCGCCTATGTGTGCCCATCAGTGCCGCCTATGTGTGCCCATCAGTGTCGCATACCAGCGCCGCCAATCAGTGCCACCTCATCTGTGCCCGTCAGTACTACCTCATCGATGTCCATCAGTGCCATCTCATCGGTGCCCATTAGTGCCGCCATATCAGTGCCCGTAATTGAAAGAGAAAACTTATTTACAAAAAAATTAACAGAAAAAAATAAAAACGTATTTTTTTTTCCAAATTTTCAGCCTTTTTTTAGTTGTTGCGCAAAAAAAAAAATCGCAGAGGTGATCAAATACCACCAAAAGAAAGCTCTATTTGTGGGGGAAAAAAGGACGCCAATTTTGTTTGGGTACAGTGTAGCATGACCGCGCAATTGCCATTCAAAGTGCGACAGTGCTGAAAGCTGAAAATTGGCTTGGGCGGGAAGCTGCGTAAGTACCTGGTATGGAAGTGGTTAAACAGCAATTCTAATGTCATTTTACACTATTTTCACTGCCATCTTCTTCCCTCTAATTAGAACCCCCAAACATTATATATATTTTTTATCCTAACACCCTAGAGAATAAAATGGCGATCGTTGCAATACTTTCTGTTACGCCGTATTTGCGCAGCGGTCTTACAAGCGCACTTTTTTGGGAAAAAATTACACTTTTTTTAATTAAAAAATAAGACAACAGTAAAGTTAGCCCCATTTTTTTTAATATTGTGAAAGATAATGTTACGCCGAGTAAATTCATACCCAACATGTCACGCTTCAAAATTGCGTCCGCTCGTGGAATGCCGACAAACTTTTTTACCCTTTAAAATCTTCATAGGCGACGTTTAAAAAAAATCTACAGGTTGCATGTTTTAAGTTACAGAGGAGCTAGAATTATTGCTCTCGCTCTACCAATCGCGGCGATACCTTACATGTGTGGTTTGAACACCGTTTACATATGCGGGCGCTGCTCACGTATGTGTTCGCTTCTGCGCGCAAGCTCGTCGGGACAGGGTGCGTTTTCTGACTCCTAACTGTTTTAGCTGGCTCCTAGATTCCAAGCAAATTTGTCAAACCCTGACTTACACCAGTGCTGGTGGTAATAATGCGCTCGCTGACACCAGTACTGTTGTTTTTGAAGTTTGAAAGTTTGCATGCGGCCCCTCATGGGATATGAAAACTTGTCTTGTGGCCCTCAGGTAATTTGAGTTTGAGACCCCTGCTCTAGGGGAATGGGCTAGTTGTTTTAAAATCCGAGCAGTACTTGCCATTGTAGAGGGCGATCTTCTCCTCCACTTCCGGGTATGGGTCTTCGGGAGCGGGCGTTCCTTCTTGATTGACAGGCTTCCGACGGTCGCATCCATCGCGTCTCAAGAAGCCGAACGTCGGTGCGGCTCTATACTGCGCCTGCGCACCGACATTCGGCTACTTTTGGGAAATCGTGACACAATGGATGCGACCGTCAGAAGCCTGTCGGAAGACTGTCAATCAAGAAGGAACACCCAGTCCCGCAGCCCATACCCGGAAGTGGCGGAGAAGATCTATCTCTAAAAAGGTAAGTACAGCTTCGATTTTAAAACAACTAGCCGATTCCCCTAGACTAAATGAGCATCAATCTAAGGGGAAAAATAGCAATTTACTGGTGAACCTCCGCTTTAAGACCCGGACCAAAATGCAGGTAAAGGACCCGGCCAGTTTTTGCGATTCGGCACTGCGTCGCTTTAACTGACAATTGCGCGGTCGTGTGATGTGGCTCCCAAATAAAATTGGCGTCCTTTTTTCCCCACAAATAGAGCTTTCTTTTGGTGGTATTTTATCACCTCTGCGGTTTTTATTTTTTGCGCTATAAACAAAAATAGAGCGACAATTTTGAAAAAAATGCAATATTTTTTCCTTTTTGCTATAATAAATATCCCCCAAAAATATATATATATAAAAAAAAAATTCCTCAGTTTAGGTCGATACGTATTCTTCTACCTATTTTTGGTAAAAAAAAATTTGGTTTGCGCAAAATTTATAGTGTTTACAAAATAGGGGATAGTTTTATTGCATTTTTTTTTTTTTTTTTAAACTACTACTAATGGCGGAGATCAGCGTTTTTTTTCCGTTACTGCGACATTATGGCGGACAATTTTGACACATTTTTGGGACCATTGTCATTTTCACAGCAAAAAATGCATTTAAAATGCATTGTTTACTGTAAAAATGACAATTGCAGTTTTGGAGTTAACCCCTTCAGCGCCCCCTTGTGGTTATGTATGACCTCATCTGTGTTTCTAACTGTAGGGGGGGTGTGGCTGTAGATGTGACGTCATTGATTGTGGTTCTCTATATAAGGGATGACACGATCGATGACGGCGCCACAGTGAAGAACGGGGAAGCTGTGTTTACACGCAGCTCTCCCTTTTCTTCAGCTCTGGGGACTGATGGCAGGACTCCAGTGGCGATTGGGTTCGCGGGTCCCACGGTCATGGAGCAGAAGTTGAAAGGGTGGGGGGGGTCAGCCTGTCAGTGCTCAGACTATACTCCGCACACTGCATCAAATTAGTCTGCATGGCTGCAAGGAGGCCTCTTCTAAAGATGATGCACAAGAAAGCCCAGAAACAGTTTGCTGAAGACAAGCAGACTAAGGACATGGATTACTGGAACCATGTCCTGTGGTCTGATGAGACCAAGATAAACTTATTTGGTTCAGATGGTGTGAAGCGTGTGTGGCGGCAACCAGGTGAGGAGTACAAAGACAAGTATGTCTTGCCTACAGTCAAGAATGGTGGTGGGAGTGTCATGGTCTGGGGCTGTATGAGTGCTGCCGGCACTGGGGAGATACAGTTCATTGAGGGAACCAAGAATGGCAACATGTACTGTGACATACTGAAGCCGAGCATGATTCCCTCCCTTCGGAGACTGGGCCGTATTCCAACATAACGACCACAAACACGCCTCCAAGGCAACCACTACCTTTCTAAAGAAGTTGAGGGTAAAGGTGATGGACTGGCCAAGCATGTCTCCAGACCTAAACCCTATTGAGCATCTGTGGGGCATCCTCAAATGGAAGGTGGAGGAGCACAAGGTCTCTAACATCCACCAGCTCCGTGATGTCGTCATGGAGGAGGGGAAGAGGACTCCAGTGGCAACCTGTGAAGCTCTGATGACCTCCATGCCCAAGAGGGTTAAGGCAGTGCTGGAAAATAATGGTGGCCACACAAAATATTGACTCTTTGAGCCCAATTTGGACATTTTCACTTTGGGGTGTACTCACTTTTGTTACCAGTGGTTTAGACATTAATGGCTGTGTGTTGAGTTATTTTGAGCGAACAGCAAATTTACACTGTTCTACAAGCTGTACACTCACTACACAACATTGTAGCAAAGTGTCATTTCTTCAGTGTTGTCACATGAAAAGATAGTATAAAATATTTACAATAATGTGAGGGGTGTACTCACTTTTGTGAGATACTGTATGTGCTACTTAAAGTTGCAGTGACTTCAAAGTAGTTCATGCAATACTTGGTCTGACTTTCATGCAACTTGACGGCCTTAGACTGTTAACCGTCAGAAGTTGCATGAATGTCCTACCTGAATGTTAACCACTTCCCGCCCGGCCTATAGCCGATTTACGTCCGGGAAGTGGTTATGAAATCCTGACAGGACGTTCTAGAACGTCCTGCAGGATTTCATGCCGCGCGCGCCCGCGGGGGCGCGCATCGCGGCGATCGGTGATGCGGGGTGTCAGTCTGACACCCTGCATCTCCGATCTCGGTAAAGAGCCTCCGGCGGAGACTCTTTACCACGTGATCAGCCGTGTCCAACCACGGCTGATCACGATGTAAACAGGAAGAGCCGCCGATGGCTCTTCCTCACTCGCGTCTGACAGACGCGAGTAGAGGATAGCCGATCGGCGGCTCTCCTGACAGGGGGGGGTTCGCGCTGATTGTTTATCAGCGCAGCCCCCCCTCGGATCGCCACACTGGACCACCAGGGATGCCCACCCTGGAGCACCAGGGTGGGCAAAAAAAAAAAAAAAAGCCAGAAAAAAAAAAAAAAGTCTAAAAAATAAATAAAAAAAAAAAACATAAAGAAAAAAGATGCCAGTCAGTGCCCACAAATGGGCACTGACTGGCAACAATCAGTGCTGCCACCCCAGTGTCCATCAGCGCCACCCCAGTGTCCATCAGCGCCACCCCAGTGTCCATCAGTGCCACCCCACAGTGCCCATCCATGCCCAGTGCCCACCTAGCAGTGCCCATCTGTGCCACCCATAAGTATCCATCAGTGCCGCCCATGAGTGCCCATCTGTGCCGCCTGTGAGTGCCCATCAGTGCCGCCTATGTGTGCCCATCAGTGCCGCCTATGTGTGCCCATCAGTGCCGCCTATGTGTGCCCATCAGTGCCGCATACCAGCGCCGCCAATCAGTGCCACCTCATCTGTGCCCGTCAGTACTACCTCATCGATGTCCATCAGTGCCATCTCATCGGTGCCCATTAGTGCCGCCATATCAGTGCCCGTAATTGAAAGAGAAAACTTATTTACAAAAAAATTAACAGAAAAAAATAAAAACGTAATTTTTTTTCCAAATTTTCAGCCTTTTTTTAGTTGTTGCGCAAAAAAAAAAATCGCAGAGGTGATCAAATACCACCAAAAGAAAGCTCTATTTGTGGGGAAAAAAGGACGCCAATTTTGTTTGGGTACAGTGTAGCATGACCGCGCAATTGCCATTCAAAGTGCGACAGTGCTGAAAGCTGAAAATTGGCTTGGGCGGGAAGCTGCGTAAGTACCTGGTATGGAAGTGGTTAACCTCTGAAGGACCGCCTCCTGCACATATACGTCGGCAGAATGGCACGGCTGGGCACAAGCACGTACCTGTACATCCTCTTTAAGTGCCCAGCCCTGGTCCGAAGCTCCGCGGCCGCGATCGCCGCTGGAGTCCCGCGATCGGTCCCCGGAGCTGAAGAACGGGGAGAGCTGTGTGTAAACACAGTTTCCCTGTTCTTCACTGTGGCGCAGTCATCGATCGTGTGTTCCCTTATATAGGGAAACACAATCAATGACGTCACACGTCCAGCCCCGCCCCCTACAGTTAGAAACACATATGAGGTCACACTTAACCCCTTCAGCGCCCCCTTGTGGTTAACTCCCAAACTGCAATTGTCATTTTCACAGTAAACAATGCATTTATATAGCATTTTTTGCTGTGAAAATGACAATTGTCCCCAAAATGTGTCAAAATTGTCCGATGTATCCGCCATAATGTCGTGGTCACGAAAAAAATCGCTGATCGCCGCCATTAGTAGTAAAAAAAAAAATTATTAATAAAAATGCAATAAAACTATCCCCTACTTTGTAAACACTATAAATTTTGCGCAAGCCAATCGATTGCGATTTTTTTTTTTTTACCAAAAATAGGTAGAAGAGAACGTATCGGCCTAAACTGAGGAAAAAATCGTTTTTTTTATGTATTTTTGGGGGATATTTATTATAGCAAAAAGGAAAAAATATTGCATTTTTTTCAAAATTGTCGCTCTATTTTTGTTTATAGCGAAAAAAAAAAAAAAACGCAGAGGTGATCAAATACCAGCAAAAGAAAGCTCTATTTGTGGGGAAAAACAGGACGCCAATTTTGTTTGGGAGCCACGTCGCACGACCGCGCAATTGTCAGTTAAAGTGACGCAGTGCCGAATCGCAAAAACTGGCCAGGTCCTTTACCTGCATTTTTGTCCGGGTCTTAAGTGGTTAAACAATGCAACAGTTGTTCATTATCACTGGTCAAAGCCAAAGTAGTATCCAAATTGCTCTCTAAAGGCAGCGTAACTTTGGAGTCATACAAGTGTGAATGGAGCCTAAACCTGTGTGCTGGGTGACAACTGCTAACTTTATGGGTAGAATTTCCTTCTGAAGGTTTGTAGTAAGTGGTGCGCAATACCAAAGGAATTTCTACTACTTCTATTTTGTTTGATACTTATTGAGATTAGCAGAAGTTTTATAAACCTACAAGAGAGTCAGTGAACTCCAAAATATACATGCGTTTGACATATAATGTTACAAACAGCGTAACCTGTAGCCATACAAAGCATAGGGTAGAAAATTGTTTAGGCCAGATCAATATTGATGAATGAGAATGGTGTATGGTTCAGTGGGGGTCACACAAACTGCATCGTACTTGGATATACCCAATGAGTAGTGTAGGAGAGAAACCAGGAAAAAGCAGGGCTGCAGGAGAAGGGTAATGAAGAAGGGGGGGGGGGGTGACTTAAAGGGTTTGTAAAGGTAAAACATGTTTTTCCCTAAATAGCTTCCTTTACCTTAGTGCCGTCTTCCTTCACTTACCTCATCCTTCCATTTTGCTTTTAGATGTCCTTATTTCTTCTGAGAAATCCTCACTTCCTGTTATTCTGTCTGTAACTCCACACAGTAATGCAAGGCTTTCTCCCTGGTGTGGAGAAAGCCTCTTGAGGGGGCGAGCAGGCAAGTCAGGACACTCTCTACTTTGCAGATAGAGAAAGGAGCTGTGTGTTAGTGGGCGTCCTGACACTCCTGCTTGCCCCCTCAATAGGCTTTCTCCACACCAGGGAGAAAGCCTCGCATTACTGTGTGGAGTTACAGACAGAAGAACAGGAAGTGAGGATTTCTCAGAAGAAATAAGGACATTTAAAAGCAAAATGGAAGGATGAGGTAAGTGAAGGAGGACTGCACTAAGGTAAAGGAAGCTATTTAGGAAAAAAAATGTTTTACCTTTACAAACCCTTTAAGTTCACTTGCTACATTACTGCCAGACCTGTTGAATCAAGAAATCGCTTAAATAGACAATGTCTGACAAAGTGAAGCAAGCTAAAATATCTAAAAAAGCAACACATCTTTCAAGAGCAGCACTACGACGGCTGATCCAGAAGGTCATAAAAGAACCCAGAACAACATCTAAAGAACTGCAGGCCTCAGGTAAGATCAGTGGGGTAGATTCAGGTACATTTGCCCATTTCTTACGGATGCGCAGCGCACCGTTTTGCCGCTGCGCTTCCGTAAATTTCCTGCGCTACGCTTGATTCACGGAGCAGTAGCTCCGTAAATTGCGTGGGCGCTCCTGAAAAATGCCTGGCGTAAGAGCGTGCAATTTAAATGATCCCGTAGGGGACGTGGATCATTTAAATTAGGCGCGTTCCCGCGCCGAACGTAGTGCGCATGCTCTGTCTGGAAACTTTCCTGACATGCATTGCGGTAAATGACGTCGCAAGGACGTCATTTGCTTCAAAGTGAACGTGAATAGCATCCAGCGCCATTCACGATTCACTTGCGCAAACAACGTAATTTTTCAAAAACGTGACGCGAAAAACAAACGGGTATACGTAGCATCGGCGTATGCAAAAACCGACGTACGCAAACGACGTAAACTGCGTACGCAGGGCGCGCGTACGGTTGTGAATCAGCGTTAGTATGCAATTTGCATACTCTACGCTGACCACTACGGGAACTCCACATAGCGGCCTGCGTAAGAATGCAGCCTAAGATATGACGGCATAAGAGCCTTATGCCAGGCATATCTTAGGCTGCAGTCGGCGTATCTAGGTTCCTGAATCAGGAGCATTCGATACGCCGGCGCAAGTAAGCAATTGCGCTGCGTAACTATGGTTACGCAGACGCAATTGCTCTCTGAATCTACCCCAGTGTTCATGATTCAACAATAAGAACGAGACTGGGCAAAAATGGCATCCATGGGAGAGTTCCAAGGCCAAAGACACCGCTAACCAAAAAGGACACAAAAGCTTGTCTCACATTTGTGTAAAGTGGGGGAAAAACCGAGCTAAAACAAAACATAAAAAGAGTATGACTGCTGACGCTCGAACAAAGTCCAGGTGAAATGTAAAAATAGTGTAGAGCTAAATAGTAAAATCATAAAAGTAAACACATCTGTGCGCTGAAAAGTGCACAGTGATAGAAATCATAGTACAAATGATAAGGAGTGATGATAAACCACTCAATCTATGTGCAAAATTGATGAATCACAAAAGGATCTGGAACATTAAGCCATTAGAACGTAATCACAATGTATACAAAAGGTGAATACGCTCAAAAACACGAATGAATGAGAGTTCACTGAAAGCAACAAAGCAAAATGGTGTGTATTTCCAAAAAATAAACACTAAAGTCCAAAGAGTGACAGAAGGAAGGGTCCACTTCCAAATGTGAGGGACGGCTTGTATTCAGAGCAGATAACTAGAATGTATATGAAGACTTCAAAACGATTATCAAATGGAAAAGGTTGAATACTCTTACCAGATGAGGTGGACGCACATACCATACGGCAGTGGCTCTGAACGCTTGGTTCCTAGTGCTCTAGTATCTTGATGGAGAAGCCAAGTAGATGGTAGATTCCTGGGCCCGGATTCAGAAAGATTGCCGTAAGTTTAGGCGGGCGTAGCGTATCTCATATACGCTACGACGCCGTAACTTTGAGAGGCAAGTCCTGTATTCAGAAAGAACTTGCGCCCAAAGTTACGGCGGCGTAGCGTATATGGGCCGGTGTAAGCTCGCCTAATTCAAAATAGGCTGGTAGGGGGCGTGTTGTATGCTAAACAGTCGTGACCCCACGTAATTGACGTTACTAACGAACGGCGCATGCGCCGTCCGTGAAAGTATCCCAGTGCGGATGCTCCAAATTACGCCGCAAATAATCATTGCTTTAGACGTGAACGTAACTTACGCACAGCCCTATTCGCGTATGACTTACGTAAACGATGCAAAATTCGACGCTGGCCCGACGTCCATACTTAACATTGGCTACGCCTCATATAGCAGAGGTAACTTTATGCCGGAAAAAGCCTTAAGTAAAAAACGTAAATCAATGCGCCGGGCGGACGTACGTTTTCTGAATCGCGTATCTCGCTAATTTGCATATTCGACGAGTAAATCTACAGAAGCGCCACCTAGCGGCCAGCGTGAATATGCAACTAAGATACGACGGCGTGGGGAGCTGCGGTGGCTCAACGCGATTGGCACTGCGCTAACAAGCCATTCACCTCTGCAGCTGGGGGTTCGGATCCCGGTCTCGCTACATGTGAATTGAGTTTGGTGGTCTCAGCCCGGCTCCCGGTGGGTGTGCTATGCGAGGTAAGCCTGCGCTTAGTACGCAAAAACCCCCCCTTAGTACGCAAAAACCCCCCTCCCACAAAAACCACCACACTTACACGCACTCAAAATTGGGTTAACATGCACGCACTTTGACCACGCAGTCTCTAAAAAAGAAAGGCGAAGGACTAACGGGGCTGGTTGAGTGGGCTAGATCCTCTCATTCCTTATAGGGAGTCCCTCTGCCCCGTTGGGCTTCAAAGCGGAGCAGGTAGGGCGGGCTATGTGGGAGGACCCCCTCACACACCCGCCATTGCCACCTGGGGCATGGAGAAAGGTGGCAGATTGCCTCTGGGGGAGGCCTGCCTACTCCCAACTCCTGCAGTCCGGCTCCTCTCTCGAGTACACGCACAAAATACACTTAAAAAAAAATAAAGATACGACGGCGTAAGAGACTTACGCCGCTCGTATCTAGGCAACTGTGAGGTGTATCTGATTCTATGAATCAGGCGCTGAGTTGCGATGGCCCGCATTTGGAGTTACGACGGCATATCTGGAGAAAAAAATTGCTCCATATGGTAGGGTGACCAGACACCCCCGGTTTCCGGGGACAGTCCCCAGATTGAGGACACTGTCCAAGGGCCAAGTCCTGCCCCTGGTTTCGTCCCCGGATTGGATTTGAACAGGGGCTGGGGCAATTTCAAAGACAGTCACTGCAGAATTAATAAAATCTGAATTACACACCACCGCTCCTACTAGCTTAGGGGGGTGTATTATGCCCCTTTCTGATGATCATGTGCTGGTCGGAGTGGAGGAAATATTTCTTCAGTTTCGGGGGCATGCCCATTCTGCTTCGCTCTCATGTTCTTCTGCCTTGGCTCAAGTCCCGGTCAGCCGCCTGCCTGCTTATCTCCTTGCCTTCCCTGGTGGAGTGATCTTCCTCCACTCCCCACCCAGTAGTAGCTGGGGCCCGAAGTGTAAGACTTGAAAGGCTGCGAGGCGGGCGGCAGCCGCGGAGATGACGGGCAGAGAGTCACTAGCTTAAAGGAACCTACTTAGAAAATAAAAAACAAACCTTTACGATCCCTTTAACCACTTGAGGACCACCACACGACAATATACGTCGACAAAATGTACGTACATGTACGTCCCCTATAAGAGCCCAGCCGTGGGTCATGCAGCACGCCGCTGGCGGCGCATTCGCGACCCGGTCCTCTTCTCCGTGACTGTCTCTGCGGGTACAGCGCACCCGATCGCCACCGGTGTCCCACGATCGGGTCACAGAGAGGAAGAACATGGAGAGGTGTGTGTAAACAAACCTCTCCCCGTGCTTCCTAGTGTGCCTGTCACTGATCGTCTGTTCCCTGTGTTAGGGAATGACGATCAGTGATGTCACATGCACAGCCATGCCCCCACACAGTAAGAACACTCCTTTAGGACACACTTAACCCCTACAGCGCCCCCTCCTGGTTAACACCTTCACTGCCAGTTTCAGTTTTACAGTAACCAGTGCATTTTTATAGCACTGTTCGCTGTATAAATGTGAATAGTCCTAAAAATGTGTCAAAAGTGTCTGATGTGTCCGCCATAATGTCGCAGTCATGATAAAAATCGCTGATCGCCGCCATTACTAAAAAAATAAAATTATTAACAAAAATGCACTAAAACTATCCCCTATTTGGTAGATGCTATACATTTTGCGCAAACCAATCAATAAGCGCTTATTGCGATTTTTTTATACCAGAAATAGGTAGAAGAATACGTATCGGCCTAAACTGAGGAAAAAAATAAAAATTGTATATATTTTTTGGGGATACTTATCATAGCAAAAAGTAAAAACTATTGAATTATTTTCAAAATTGTCGCTCTATTTTTGTTTATAGCGCAAAAACGAAAAACCGCAGAGATGATCAAATACCACTAAAATAAAGCTCTATTTGTGGGGAAAAAAGGACGCCATTTTTGTTGGGGAGCCACGTCGCATGACCGCGCAATTGTCAGTTAAAGCGACGCAGTGCCGAATCGCAAAAAGGGGCCTGGTCCTTTACCTGCAAAATAACACGGGGTTGAAGTGGTTAACGCCTAATTTGAATTTAGCCCGGAACTCCGCTGTAAACTGAAACATAGGCAAGGGTCAAAAGATAAAGTAATGGTTAAATCATCTGCTGAAAGTGTGTAAAAGTGGTTTGTGATTTACTTTTTTTTGTATTTAAATACGTTTTTCATTTGAAAAACAGGCCACGCTATATCTAATGTACGTCACCAGATGGCAGCACTTAGCCAGCGTGGGGTGTGATGATATCATACGCTGTGTGGGGGGAGGGATGGTGGTGGACGTGTGACGTGTGTTTGTATACTTCCTGTGTATATGTGATACTATGGCCTCTTATCCTCAATGTCGCTCTACCGCATACATAATGAGGCGATCGATAGACTGTGTACAGACGAGGACAGCGCGACGCCTGTGCATGCAAATATATACACACACACACACACACACCGTATATACATATACATATTATCCACTTTTAATATACATCATTGAACGGTCAGATGTTGTAATTGTAAACATTTTACAGAACTGTCAGATTTGTATCTGCTATAGATCTGATCCTTTGTCCAGTACGGTAAATATGACAACAGATCTTACAACGATGATTGATACATTTTGCCGGATTCAGGTATACTTACGACGGCGTAGCAGTAGATACGTCGTCGTAAGTCCGAATCCGCGCCGTCGTATCTTTAATCGTATTCTCAAACTGAGATACGCTTAACTGTCGCTAAGATACAACCGGCGTAAGTCTCCTACGCCGTCGTATCTTAGCTGCATATTTACGCTGGCCGCTAGGGGCGTGTACGTGGATTTACGCCGAGAATATGTAAATGAGCTAGATACGCCTATTCACGAATGTACGTACGCCCGTCGCAGTAAGATACGACGTTTACGGAAGGCGTTTTTCAGGCGTAAAGATAAACCACCGAAAAGATGGCGCAGCCAATGTTAAGTATGGACGTCGGATCAGCCGTCGAATTTCACGTTGTTTGCGTAAGTCGTACGTGAATGGGGCTGGGCGTAGGTTACGCTCACGTCGAAAGCATTGACTATTTGCAACGTGATTTTGAGCATGCGCACTGGGATACGTCCACGGACGGCGCAATGCGCCGTTCGTTAGGCGCGTCATTTACGTGGGGTCACGATTCATTACCATACAACACGCCCACTACCAGCCCACTTTGAATTACGCGGGCTTACGCCGGCCCATTTACGCTACGCCGACGTAACTAAGGGAGCAAGTGCTTTGTGAATACAGTACTTGCCTCACTATGTTACGTCGGCGTAGTGCAAATGGGATGCGCTACGCCAAACTAAAGAAGCGCCGCTCTACCTGAATCCGGCTAATTGTGAATATTTAGTTACTTAAAGAGGAACTTCACTTCTACCTTACGACCGGTTCACACCAAAAATCGCGCGTAATTTTCACGGACAGTCTGTAAAAACTGGCACTTTTTCCCCCGTCCGTAAATGTCGGTGGTTGCGGGAATGTGCCAGTAAAAATAGCCGAGATCGGTTCGGGTTGGAACTGCGCAAGCAGGGGGAGATTGTGGCACCGCAGAGGGGGGTGAAGGCAGGGGGTGATGGTGGCTGTGGTGGCAAGGCATGGGGTATTGGAGGCAGAGGGAGATTGTGGCACCGCAGAGGGGGGTGAAGGCAGGGGGTGATGGTGGCTGTGGTGGCAAGGCAGGGGGTATTGGAGGCAGAGGGAGATTGTGGCACCGCAGAGGGGGGTGAAGGCAGGGGGTGTTGGTGGCAGAGGGGGATGGGGGCAGGGGGTGATGTGACTAAATAATTTGCCCTTATATCGAAAATAACAAAAATTTGTTTTTTTACCTTAATATCTACCTTAAATCACATTGCTATTTGCCTAGTGTACTTGTTTGTGGCCTAAATACTGAAATTTGCACCTAAAAATGTAATTTAGTAACTTTTGTGAAACGTCAGTAAAACCGTGGCTGTGCCAGTAAATTTCGGGTGTCGTGCCAGTAAATTTCAATCTGGTAGGTTGGCAACACTGGTTTGGAACGTTCATTAGCGTGCATGCGGGTGCTTTTCTAAACCTCCGTCACAGAACCACAAACAACCACCTGTTCTTATTCATCCCAATGAGCAGCTGCAGGTCCCGAGGAGCTGCATTACACAGGCTCTGCACGCTGTACCACCCCTGAATGGCTGTGTGCATGGAGCCAAATAATGCCTAAAATACACAAAAGCATATAAAAACTATATAAAAACAAGCATGTGGAACTGCACACTGAACTGTCTGCTGCAATGCATGACAATGGAAATCACAACATTCTCTTTGGTGTCCAATCACATCAATGCAACATGGAAGTCAGCTGTCATTTGTAGGCCAATGAAGGGGAAGATTCCCAGCTGCCCATATACCAAGGGGCAGGGATGTTTGTGACCTAATATGGCCATGTGCCCATATACATTGAATCCGGAAAGTATTCACAGTGCTTCGCTTTTTCCACATTGTTATGTTAAAGGGGTTGTAAAGCTAAAAAAAAATTCACCTTAATGCATTATATGCATTAAGGTGAAAAAATATCAGATGATGCCGCCCCCCCCCCCCCCCCCGAGCCCCCGTTTTACTTACCTGACCCTTCGAAAGTCCTGCGCTCGCCCCCGTCATCCTCCTCGAGTCGAAGCCTGGCCGTTGATTGGCTGCAGTGGAGCTGTTGCGGGGAGGAGCCGACACAGCCACCAAGGGACCCCAGAAGACGTGGATCGGGGCCACTGTGTGCAAAACAAACTGCACAGTGGAGCCAAGTATAACATTTGGCCAGATTCAGGTAGGGCAACGTAACTTTGTGCGGGCGTAGCGTATAGTATTTACGCTACGCCGCTGCAAGTTAGAGAGGCAAGTGCTGTATTCACAAAGCACTTGCGTCCTAAGATACGGCGGCGTAGCTTAAATGTGCCGGCGTAAGCGCGCCTAATTCAAATGAGGAAGAGGTGGGCGTGTTTTAGGGAAATTAAGCATGACCCCACGTAAATTACGTTTTGAACGAACGGCGCATGCGCCGTCAGTGGACGTATCCCAGTGCGGATAGAATGCCTAAGATACGTCGAACACTGCCTACGACGTGAACGTAACTTACGCACAGCCCTATTCGCGTACGACTTACGCAAACGACGTAAAAAGATACGCTTGTTCCGATGTCCATACCTTGCATGGGCTGCGCCACCTAGGGAGCAGCTTTATCTTTACGCCGGCGTATGTCTTACGTAAATGGCGTAACTAATTGCGACGGGCGCACGTACGTTCGTGAATCGGCGTATCTTGCTCATTTGCATATTCGACGCGGAAAACAACGGAAGCGCCACCTAGCGGCCAGCTTAAATATGCACCACATATCTGGTTTCCAGAATACGCTTAAATTTACGACGGCGTCGATTCAGAGTTACGACGGCGTATCTACTGATACGCCGGCGTAACTCTCTCTGAATCTAGCTAATTGTTATTTTAAAAGAATATAAAAAAAATTTAATACTTTTACTGACCCTTTAACCACTTAAGCCCCGGACCTTTAGGCAGCTAAATGCCCAGGCCAGGTTTTGCGATTCGGCACTGCGTCGCTTTAACAGACAATTGCGCGGTCGTGCGACGTGGCTCCCAAACAAAATTGGTGTCCTTTTTTCCCCACAAATAGAGCTTTCTTTTGGTGGTATTTGATCACCTCTGCGGTTTTTATTTTTTGCGCTATAAACAAAAATAGAGCGACAATTTTGAAAAAAATTCAATATTTTTTTACTTTTTGCTATAATAAATATCCCCCAAAAATATATATAAAACATTTTTCTTCCTCAGTTTAGGCCGATACGTATTCTTCTACCTATTTTTGGTTAAAAAAATGGCAATAGGCGTTTATC
This sequence comes from Rana temporaria, assembly GCF_905171775.1. Taxonomy (NCBI): domain Eukaryota; kingdom Metazoa; phylum Chordata; class Amphibia; order Anura; family Ranidae; genus Rana; species Rana temporaria. The sequence goes on along the minus strand of NC_053497.1, from coordinate 29,668,327 downwards.
GATTGGTTTGCGCAAAATTTATAGCGTTTACAAAATAGGGGATAGTTTTATTGCATTTTTATTAATTTTTTTTTTTTTACTACTAATGGCGGCGATCAGCGATTTTTTTCGTGACTGCGACATTATGGCGGACAATTTTGACACATTTTTGGGACCATTGTCATTTTCACATTTTTTAAATTGCATTGTTTATTGTGAAAATGACAGTTGCAGTTTGGGAGTTAACCACAGGGGGCGCTGTAGGAGTTAGTGTTCACTTAGTGTGTGTTTACAACTGTAGGGGGGTGTGGCTGTAGGACTGACGTCATCGATCGAGTCTCCCTATAAAAGGCATCACTCGATCGATGCAGCTGCCACAGTGAAGCACGGGGAAGCCGTGTTTACATACGGCTCTCCCCGTTCTTCAGCTCCGGGGAGCGATCGCGGCGGAGCGGCTATAAACGAATAGCCGCGCCCTCATCCCGGATCGCTCCCCGCGGGAATCCGACCGCCGCATGTAGTGGGGGGGGGGGGTCCCGATCGCCGCATGTAGCGCGGGGGGGGGTCCCGATCGGACCCCCCACCCGCTAGAAGGCAAGGACGTACATGTACGCCCATTTGCCTGTACGTGCCATTCTGTGGACGTACATATACATGCGGCGGTCGGGAAGTGGTTAAAGACTTATTCCAAAATGGATTAAATTAATTTTTTTCCTCAAAACAATACCCTATAATGACAATGTGAATGAAGTTTGTTAGAAATCTTTGCACACTTATTAAAAATAAAAAACAAAGAAAATCCCATGTACATAAGTATTCACAGCCTTTTCTCAATACTTTTGTTGAAGCTCCTTTGGTACCAATTACAGCCTCAAGTCTTTTAGAGTATGATGCTACAAGACTGGCACACCTATTTTTGGGCAGTTTCTCCCATTCTTCTTTGCAGGACCTCTCAAACTCCATCAGGTTGGATGGGGAGCGTCTGTGAACAGCCATTTTCGGATCTCTCCAGAGATGTTCAATCGGGTTCAAGTCTGAGCTCTGGCTGGGCCACTCAAGGACATTCACAGAGTTGTCCCGTAGCCACTCCTTTGTTATCTTGGCTGTGTAGGGGTCGTTGTCCTGTTGGAAGATGAACCTTCACCCCAGTCTGAGGTCCAGAGAGCTCCGGAGCCCCGGTGAAGGGGTTAAGTATGTACTAGGGAGTGATTCTAACTGATGGGGGAGGAGCTACCAGTGGCGCGTCAAAGATTTGCAGTCCAGGGACCTCAGCTGTGGAATGCACTACCAACCACCATCCGACTGGAGTCAGACCACCTGGCCTTCAGGTAAAAGATTAAAACCCATCTCTTCTGAGGTCCAGGGGTTCCTTACCCATGAAATGGATACAGCGCCCAGAGGCGATTCAGTTTGCATGTGTTGCGCTTTACAAGTTTCTCACTCACTCACTCACTGATAACTGTTCCCTATCACGGGGAACAGTAGATCAGTGACATGTCACTAGCCAGAACAGGGGAATGCCTTGTTTACTGGGTGTCAAATTTAAAGGGATGTACAGGTACGCCTATTTGCCTGCCGTGCCATTGTTTCAACGTAAAATTGCGTGCAGCGGTCACTATGTGGTTAATCAGCCACAGAACCTGTGTAAGGGGACGAGGTGGCAACCATAACATTCAGGCATAATAAAATAATAGCATAAACCCTGAATCTTACTGCTGGAAGTTGGCAGAAAGATTTTAGAATGGGCTGCATTTTGAATGGGCTGGAACCGCACTGAACCAAAAGCAGAGCATGTACTAGTTTTGGAAATGCACTGGAACTGGATCGCATGATACTTTTGTAACACGCAATCCAGTGAGGGTAAATGCACTGCATTTACAACCTGCTTTTAGGGTGTCATTACCTTTGCACTGACACCTACTGCAGACCGCAAGGGCACTGCAATTTAAATGCGGTGCGACACGGAGGGCAGGTTTCCTGCGCGGTATTCTAGTGTGAATGGACCCTGAAGGGAAGGCTGGAGTTGTCCTTTAAGTCTAATCTTACATAAGCGTGGAGTGGATACGTCCAGTGTTCTCATTGTCACAGAGAAGGCTTTAGCCGTACTTTCCTGTAATTATATCATAAAATAAGTGTAGGCTCATTCCTCAGTCCGGGGTCCAGAACAATGCACATTAATTACAGGCTGCTCTATGGAAGAGAAGTGATCAATGCCTTTCACAATGTATATATTATTAGCAGCTCTTTCCTACAATCAGCTGTTTCCTTTTGAACAGCGATGGATTAATTCTACCTCGCTAATTTAAAGTCTATGTAAATCCAAACAACAAACTTTTTATGGTAGAACAGCGCTAAATGGTGTGCACAGTGGCCCGGATTCAGGTAAGACTTGCGCATTATTTGCGGAGGCACAGGGCAACGATTTTGCCCTACGCCCCCGCAAATTTACTGCGCTACCCGCGATTCACGGAGCAGTAGCTCCGTAAATTGCGTGTGCGCTGTGTAAATTTGCCCTGCGTAAGGGCGCCTAATGTAAATGATCCCGTAGGGGGCGGGAATCATTTAAATTAGGCGCGCTCCCGCGCCGAGCGTAGAGCGCATGCTCTGTCGGGAAACTTTCCCGACGTGCATTGCGGCAAATGACGTCGCAAGGACGTCATTTGCTTCAAAGTGAACGTGAATGGCGTCCAGCGCCATTCACGAATCACTTACGCAAATTACGTAAAAATCGAACGTCGCAACGCGGGAACGTCGGGTATACTTTAGCATTGGCTGCCCCTGCTATTAGAAGGGGCAGCCTTACGCTAAACACGCCGTACGGAAAACGACGTAAATTGCGTACGCAGGGCTCGCGCAACATTGTGAATCGGTGTTAGTATGCAATTTGCATACTATACACTGAGCACAATGGGAGCGCCCCCTAGCGGCCATCGCAAGAATGCAGCCTAAGATATGCGTGGCATAAGAGCCTTATGCCACGCAGATTTTAGGCTGCAGTCAGCGTTACGATGTTCCTGAATCAGGAGCATTCGTAACGCCGGGGCAAGTAAGCAATTGCGCTGTGTAACCTATGGTTACGCAGGCGCAATTGCTTCTTAAATCCGGGCCAATGATTATAAAGGCACAAAAGTGAATACAAACAAAATGTGTATAAAGTCTGTGTGAAGACCCTGTAAACAAAATATACATAAAGGGGCAGATTCTCATACATTCGCGCTGCTCCTGGGCAGCGTAATATATGAGATCTACGTTACACCGCCGCAGGTCTACAGGTTTACATCCTGATTCTCAGAACACTTACCTGTAAACTTGCGGCGGTGTAGCGTTAGATTGCTCGTCGCAAGCCCGCCCAATTCAAATGGGGAGGGCACCATTTAAATTAGGCGCGCTCCCGCGCCGAGCGTACTGCGCATGCTCCGTCGGGTAAATTACCCGACGTGCATTGCGCTAAATGACGTCGCCCCGACGTCATTTGCCTAGATGTATACGTAAATGGCGTCCAGCGCCATTCGCGGACGTCTTACGCAAACGACGTAATTTTTATTGAATTCGACGCGGGAACGACGGCCATCGTTAACATTGGTTGCGCCTGCTAATTAGCAGGGGCAACCTTACGCGTCGGGTACGCTACGCAAACGACGTTAATTCGCTGCGTCGACCTCGCGTATGTTCGGGAATCGCCGTACTTACCTAATTTGCATAGACGACGGGGAAAAGCGACGATGCGACACCTAGCGGCGGGAAAAAAAATTACTTTTAAGATCTGACAGCGTAATAGCCTTACGCTTGTCAGATCTAATGGGTACCTATGCGCAACTGATTCTGAGAATCAGTTGCATAGATACCCGGGGCCAGATGAGGTGTTACGACGGCGCTAATGGTGTTGCGCCGTCGTAACGCCTTTGAGAATCTGCCCCAAAGTCTGTGAAAAGACCCTATATCACAATGAAGGTGACACTGGGTTGATAAATACATCACACAGTTCAGTGTACAAATAAAATTCCATGGGAAGAGTGGTGAATGGGGACATTGACATGAATGTTGAGTATATGGTTTTCTGAAGGGGTCATCAAGGCATCACATAGAAGAGGTAAGTACAAAATAAAAGCAGTATTGGGCCCTATAATAGAAACCGACGTGTTCCCGCCGAAACGCGTCAGATTTGCATTATAGCACCCCATACTGCTTTTATTTTGTATTGTTCACGTGATCATAATTTTATATTTTGTATACCATTTAAAATGAAACCTGTCATGGTTTATTTTGACCTGCACCATTTGGAGCATCTTTTTTCCATTTTTTCCACTTGCCCTGTGAGCCCACTGGGGTTCTCCATTCATGTCCTGCAATTGAAGTTACATCCGTCCAGTTCCTGTGATCGGTGGTGATCCTCTGGCCTTTCCATGTGTTTCCAAGGCTCTGCGCCCCACCTCTGGCCACATGCGGTATTGCATGCCATAGAAGTCAATGCGGAACAAATTATTTTCGTTTCCATTGACTTCAATGGGGAAACTCGCTTTGATATGCTGGATTACGAGCATTCTACTGGAATGGATTATGCTCTTAATCCGAGGTTCCACTGTACTTTAACCACTTAACGACCGCCGCACGCCTATATACGTCCGCACAATGGCACGGACAGGCAGAAGGGCGTATATATATGCCCTTGCCTTCTAGCGGGTGGGGGGTTCGATCGGGACCCCCTCCGCTGCGTGCGGCGGCCGGGTTCCCTCGGGGAGCAATCCGGGACGACGGCGCGGCTATTCGTTTATAGCCGCTCCGTCGCGATCGCTCTCCGGAGCTGAAGAACGGGGAGAGCCGTATGTAAACACGGCTTCCCCGTGCTTCACTGTGGCGGCGCATCGATCGCGTCATTCCCTTTATAGGGAAGACACGATCGATGACGTCATTCCTACAGCCACACCCCCCTACAGTTGTAAACACCCACACAGTGAAACATAACTCCTACAGCGCCCCCTGTGGTTAACTCCCAAACTGCAACTGTCATTTTCACAACAAACAATGCAATTTAAATGCATTTTTTGCTGTGAAAATGACAATGGTCCCAAAAATGTGTCAAAATTGTCCGAAGTGTCCGCCATAATGTCGCAGTCACGAAAAAAATCACTGATCGCCACCATTAGTAGTAAAAAAAAAAAAATTAATAAAAATGCAATAAAACTATCCCCTATTTTGTAAACACTATAAATCTTGCGCAAACCAATCGATAAACGCTTATTGCGATTTTTTTTACCAAAAATAGGTAGACGAATACGTATCGGCCTAAACTGAGGAAAAAAAAAATTGTATATATGTTTTTGGGGGATTTTTATTATAGCAAAAAGTAAAAAATATTGAATTTTTTTCAAAATTGTCGCTCTATTTTTGTTTATAGCGCAAAAAATAAAAACCGCAGAGGTGATCAAATACCACCAAAAGAAAGCTCTATTTGTGGGGAAAAAAGGACGCCAATTTTGTTTGGGAGCCACGTCGCACGACCGCGCAATTGTCTGTTAAAGCGACGCAGTGCCGAATTGTAAAAACCCCTTGGGTCATTTAGCAGCATATTGGTCCGGTCCTTAAGTGGTTAAATACATTTCAAATAAGGCAACAACCGTTATATAATGAATAGTAAAAGATGGACTAAATGGCGATTTCATTTCTCCTCGGAGTTCCGCTTTAACATTACAAAGACTGTCCTAGGCAGAAAATATATGTATACATTCTCTCTTTACTCTGTAAAATATGTATGTATGGAAATATATGTACAATCATTAAAAAGAAACGCACATTTAAAGTATGTTTTCCAAAATGGAAATGTGCAGCCTTGACATGCGAAGGAAGCTGAAATTTATGGTAATAAATCTATTAAATGTGCCTAGCTGAGACATACACCGATCAGCCATAACATTATGACCACTGGCAGGTAGACTGAATAACGTTGATTATCTTGTGTCAATGGCATCTGAAAGTGGGTGGGATATATTAGGCAGTGAGTGAACATGTTGCCCCTGAAGTTGATGTGTTAAAAGCAGAAAAAAATGGACGAGAGTAAAGCTGGATACACACAATATACAATTTTCTTAAGATTTTCCAAAACCGTATAATAGGAGGTCAAACCTTAACCACTTAAGACCCGGACCAATATGCAGGTTAAGGGACCTTGCCCCTTTTTGCGATTCGGCACTGCGTCGCTTTAACTGACAATTACGCGACCTTGCGACGTGGCTCCCAAACAAAATTGACGTCCTTTTTTTCCTACAAATAGAGCTTTCCTTTGGCGGTATTTGATCACCTCTGCGGTTTTTATTTTTTGCGCTATAAACAAAAAATAGAGCGTAAATTTTGAAAATATTTTTTACTTTTTGCTATAATAAATATCCCCCCAAAAATATATAAAAAAAAGTTTTTTTCCCTCAGTTTAGGCCAATACGTATTCTTCTACCTATTTTTGGTAAAAGTGTTTATCGATTGGTTTGCGCAAAATATATAACGTTTACAAAATAGGGGATATTTTTATGGCATTTTTATTAATAATTATTTTTTTTACTACTAATGGCAGCGATCAGCGTTTTTTTTTTCGTGACTGCGACATTATGGCGGACACATCGGACAATTTTGACACATTTTTGGGACCATTGTAATTTTCACAGCAAAAAGTGCTATAAAAATGCACTGATTACTGTGAAAATGACAATTGCAGTTTAGGAGTTAACCACTAGGGGGCGCTGTAGGGGTTAAGTCTGACCTCATATGTGTTTCTAACTGTAGGGGGGGCGGGGCTGGACGTGTGACGTCATTGATCATCTTTTCCTATATCAGGGAACAGACGATCAATGACAGTGCCACTGTGAAGAACGGGGAAGGTGTGTTTACACACATGCGTCTGCTATTCAAATCCCCACGGAGGTAGTGGAGGACGGACCGGAGGGGCCACATGCCGAACCCCCTGTACAAATGTTTTCACTAGAGAGTGAGTCGCCAGGGGTCGCTGAAAGAAAAACAGCCAGGGCAGATATCTGCCCCTTAATCGTGCTTAAGCAAGCTCTTTGGTCCACCCCGTGCTGTAAGAACAACAGGACTCTGGACACTATATAAATCAGAGGATTTCACTTAATTTCTTCGCAAAGGGCTAAGTAAGCTCTCCAAGTGTGATAATAAATCCTCCTAGAGCAGGGATCCTCAAACTACGGCCCTCCAGCTGTTGTAGAACTACACATCCCATGAGGCCTTGCAACACACTGACATTCACAGACATGACTAGGCATGATGGGAATTGTAGTTCTTGAACAACTGGAGGGCCGTAGTTTGAAGACCCATGTCCTAGAGGATAACTTCCTAACCTTCCTCAAGGTAGGAATAACAGAATCCGACAGAACCCGGTCTCTTAGTACCTGGCTTTCAATAGCCATGCCGTTAAGCCAGCGACTGTTAAGCAGGATGCAGTATGGGACCTTGTGACAGCCGGTCCTCTCTCATCGGCAGGGCTTTTTTTCAGGGGGAACTTGGGGGGAACTCAGTTCCACCACCTCTGGCTCAGACCCTTTGGTGCCTGCTCACCACAATCACCTGTAAACACAGAAGTCTGTTTTCTGTGTTTACAAGTGACAGCTCTGCACTCTGTGTGTAACCCCCTGAACTCTGCACTCTGTATGTAATGCAATTCTGGTATTTAATGCCCCTTTAAGACCCTTCTACTGTTTGTGAAATTTGAAGAAGGGCAACAAAGCTAATAAAGGGTCTGGAGGATATTAGTTATGAGGAAAGGTTGCGAGCACTGAACTTATTCTCTCTGGAGAAGAGACGCTTGAGAGGGGATATGATTTCAATTTACAAATACCGTACTGGTGACCCCACAATAGGGATACAACTTTTTTGCGGAAGGGCATTTAATTAGACACGTGGCCACTCATTAGAAGAAAAGAGGTTTAATCTTAAACTACGTAGAGGGTTCTTTACTGGAAGAGCGGCATGGATGTGGAATTCCCTTCCACAGGCGGTGGTCTCAGCGGGGGGCATTGATGGTTTAAAAAAACTATTAGATAAGCACCTGAACGACCACAACATACAGGGATATACAATGTAAGACTGACATATAATCACACATATAGGTTGGACTTGATGGACTTGTGTCTTATTTCAACCTCACCTACTATGGGCCAGATTCAGGTAGGGCGGCTTAATGTTGAGGCGGCGTAGCGTATCGCATATACGCTACGCCGCTGTAAGTCAGAGAGGCAAGTGCTGTATTCACAAAGCACTTGCCTCCTCAGTTACGGCGGCGTAGCGTAAATGGGCCGGCCTAATCGCGCCTAATTCAAATGTGGAACAGGGGGGCGTGTTTTATGTTAATGACTGGTGACCCGACGTGATTGACGTTTTTTACCAACGGCGCATGCGCTGTTCGTGAAAGAATCCCAGTGCGCATGCATCGGATAGAATGCCTAAGATACGTCGAACACTGCCTACGACGTGACGTAACTTACGCACAGCCCGTCCCGATCGTCTATTCCAAAATGGCGCATGCGCAGTTGCATGGTCCGCTTGAGGCCATCTTTTTTACAGGTACCCGTGCCCATAACGGACTTTCACGAACACCAAGGACAGTTGGCAAGGCTGCAATTTGCCTCAATGGGGCGGGCGGAACGGTGATGGCGGACGGGCGGCAATTTGCCACCCCCCCAAAAGTGCCGCCTGGTACATTGGTACCATCTGGTCCCATGGTAGGGCCGGCCCTGGGTTAGTCATCTCTCTGCTCTCTCCTCCTATCAGCACATGGGAATTGTATCAGAATCTGATTGGCTCCTAATGCTGTTCCTCCTTTTCCCACTCTAGTGGGGCTGTGCAGTGAGCTGATAGGAAGACAGATTCAGGTACTTATGCTAACTTCATTTAAAATAAACAGTTTTTTTAATGAGTGCTGCATTATTTGAGGTTTTCATGTGCCTGAACTCCTGCTTTAAAGCAGAATGTCCCTCTCTCAATCAACATTGACTATTTGTAATCCTTATGTTGGTTTCTATCTAGGCAAATTATGTCATCATATCTCCCAATATTTTGAGATGGGAATGATGGACACCTACTAGAGAATCTATGTAGGGTTAGGCAGGGCCGCCATCAGGAATTATGGGGCCCCTTACACAGTTTCAGGCATGGTCCCTGGAGCATGAGAAAATTTAGAGGGGGGGGGGGTGTGAATTGAGAAGCAGGGGGTGCCACAAATTGGGGGGGGGGGGTTGTCCTGGGGAACTCTGGGCCCCTTAAAAAAAACGGAAAAAAAAAATTATATGTATAAAAAAAAAGGGGGGGGGGACCTTTCCATCTGGGGCCCTGGGGACCTCTGGGCCCTTTAATAATAATTATAAAAAAATAAAATAAAAAGAAGGAGGGTTGCCATCCGGGGCCCTCTGGGCCCTTTAATAAAAAATAAAATAAAAATAATAATAAATATATATATATAATATAAACAAATAATAAAAAAGGGGGGTTACCATCTGGGCCCCTGGGGACCTCCGGGCCCCTTACAGGTGTACTGCCTGTACCCCCCTGATGGCGGCCCTGGGGTTAGGACATGCCCCCTGCCACACCCCCCTAAAGGAGAATTAACCCCAAAAAATGTTAATTAAATCCAAAAGTGACTTATTTTTACCACTACTATTCCTTTATATTGGCTTTTAAAATTTACAAATGCAGCAATTTATAATCTGGATGAAAGAGCACACCCTCTCCTCCCGTTTTACTTACCTGAGCCACGAGCCACGAAACTCTGTGGGCACGATCCCGCAATGCTTTCCCCCAGCTTGAGGCGGCTCTTCATCGGAGATTGATAGCAGCGCAGCTATTGGCTCCCGCTGCTGTCAATCAAATCAATGACGCGTCGCAAGAGGCGGCTCTCTAATTAGGCAGTCGCCTAAAGCCTCGCACTCACAGGGGCCTCACGGCCGCCTAATTTTCCTGTGATCAATACCAACGCCTGCGTCATCGGATCTCTCTATTACTCCTCTCTCTTTCTCACCTCCCCTCTTTCACCCTCTTGCATTGGCTGAATATGTCTGATGGGTGAGGAGGGTGCCCTGGAAGTGGTGCTGATCACCTGTGTGCTAGATACGTGCATTTTCTGCAGCCATTTTTCTTGCTTGAATTATTTTTCCCCATTATGGGTGTGAGTGGGGCCCCATGTCTAAGTTTTGCCACGGGCCTCACACAGCCTAGAGCCACAGCTGTGGCCGCCACTGTTTCACACAGGAGCGCGCCCGCAAGCTAACCGTATTGGGAGATCGTTTCCCAAGAAGGGGGTTAACTCTTGCGGGGAGGAGCCGACACAGCCGCCGAGGAACCCCAGAAGACCAGGATCGGGGCCACTCTGTACAAAACTAACTGCACAGTGGAAGTATACGACATGTTTGTTATTAAAAAAATATATATACAGGCATACCCCGCTTTACGGACACTCACTTTACGTACACTCGCGAGTACGGACATACCCGCGAATGTACGTAAAGTGCCTCACAAGTACAAATATTCCCGCTCCATGCGCCTGCACTAGACGGAACTGAAGCTCTGAGCACGTAGCCTGCCCTGTTCCAGTGTGCTCTTCCTGTATCCTGGCCGCGTCCCCACCCCCAGTGACATCACATCCACTCAGTGGTTCTTCCGGCTTCCCTGTCAGCCACAGAATGCCATCCAGCCTCTCCACAGAACTGTCCTCTGTGCACAGCGCGATGTCCGGGGGATGGATTGGAGCGCCACCCCCTGCATTTGATTCGCTTATTTACATGCGAGTGTTCCCCTGACACCCCCACTACAGCCCCTGACGCCCACACTACAGCCTCTGGCACCCACACTATAGCCCCTGACGCCCACACTACAGCCTCTGGCCAGGGGCGGACTGACAACTTGTGGGGCCCCCGGGCAATAGAAGATTATGGGGCCCCTGGGCTTACAGATGGTCACCACACCAGGAGGCATTACAGAGGCGGGCAGCTAAAATCTCAGGATTTTCACATCAGAAGCATGTCGGTTTCAGACATATCAGGGACAGGTGTAAAAAAAAAAACACAGTTTTTTACATACTGTCCCTGGTTTTACTGAGCCTGGCAACCCTGATGGGGCCCCCTAGTGGCAGAGGCCCTACAGCCCTTGGCACCCACACTATAGCCCCTGGCACCCACACTACAGCCTCTGGCACCCACACTACAGCCTCTGGTACCACACTACAGCCCCTGGCACCACACTACAGCCTCTGGTACCCACACTACAGCCTCTGGCACCCACACTACAGCCTCTGGCACCCACACTACAGCCTCTGGCACCCACACTACAGCCTCTGGCACCCACACTACAGCCCCTGGCACCCACACTACAGCCTCTGGTACCCACACTACAGCCTCTGGTACCCACACTACAGCCCCTGGCACCCACACTACAGCCTCTGGTACCTACACTATAGCCCCTGGTACCCACACTATAGCCTCTGGTACCACACTACAGCCTCTGGTACCCACGCTATAGCCTCTGGTACCCACACTATAGCCTCTGGCACCCACACTATAGCCTCTGGCACCCACACTATAGCCCCTGGCACCCACACTATAGCCCCTGGCACCCACACTACAGCCTCTGGTACCCACACTATAGCCCCTGGCACCCACACTACAGCCTCTGGTACCCACACTATAGCCCCTGGCACCCACACTACAGCCTCTGGTACCCACACTACAGCCTCTGGCACCCACACTATAGCCCCTGGCACCCACACTACAGCCTCTGGTACCACACTATAGCCCCTGGCACCCACACTACAGCCTAGAAGTGAAACAATGTATTGCTTCGCTTTAAGTACATTTTCGTTTTACATACATGCTCCGGTCCCATTGTATACTTAAAAGTGGGATATGCCTGTATATATATATATTACACCTTTAGAACCCCTTTAATTACCATGAAGAGCCTTCCCCACCAGAAGGCAGCAAAGGGCATCAACACATACTTGCCCACAGCAAGCGAATGTCATCGGAACAGAGATAAATAATTTCTGATTGGCTGTCACGGTTAGCTGCACTTTGCGCTTTCCCCTGTTATTAAAGAAGACCGTATCTGTCTGCAATATCATCATGTTTTATGTATCTATCACTTCCTGCTATCAGAAGTGTCAGTGTCACTGCTATTTGTTGCTAATTAGGCTAATTAACATGCCTAATTAAAATGCAATTAGAGGACTGGTGATGACGAACTTGTGAAATAATTAGTATTCATTATGGAGCCGTTTCGTGCCAGGAAAAGCGCTCCCCTTGGAGCTATAGAGAGCAGAGGCCCCAGGTGTGCTATACATAGAGCCCCGTATTATATACAGGGAGATCCCCTATCATTTCTAGAGGAAGATGAAGACTTAGCATCGCAGGGACAGCGCTCACAGCGACAGATCCCGGCTGCCATTTTCATAGCATAGGTTCCAATAGAAAAAGACCCAACCTTGTTGCCCAATGGCATATTTCATCCTAGATATCAATGCTACAGCATATAGGCTCATTGGGAGAGATTTACTATAACTGGCACACACAGAATCTGGTGCAGCTACGCATAGCAACCAATCAGCTTCAACTTCGGCTTATTCAATTAAAGCATAACTCCAAAAAAAAAAACATTCCCCTCTGGGTGATCTGTGTACATTGCAAGGATTGTAAGAACCTTTGTTGCAGATTCCTCCCTTTTGTTATTCGGAAGAAATCCCTGGCCCGGATTCAGGTAGATTTGCCCCTTATTTACGGAGGCGCAGGGCAGCGTTTTTGCCCTGTGCCCCCGCAAATTTACTGCGCTACCCGCGATTCACGGAGCAGTAGCTCCGTAAATTGCGTGTGCGCTGTGTAAATTTGCCCTGCGTAAGGGCGCCTAATGTAAATGATCCCGTAGGGGGGTGGGAATCATTTAAATTAGGCGCGCTCCCGCGCCGATCGTAGAGCGCATGCGCCGTCGGGAAACTTTCCCGACGTGCATTGCGGCAAATGACGTCGCAAGGACGTCATTTGCTTCAAAGTGAACGTGAATGGCGTCAAGCGCCATTCACGAATCACTTACGCAAATTACGTAAAATTCGAACGTCGCGACGCAGGAACGACGGGTATACTTTAGCATTGGCTGCCCCTGCTATTAGAAAGGGCAGCCTTACGCTAAACACGCCGTACGGAAACAAAGTAAATTGCGTACGCAGGGCTCGCGCAACATTGTGAATCGGTGTTAGTATGCAATTTGCATACTATACGCTGACCACAATGGGAACGCCCCCTAGCGGTCATCGCAAGAATGCAGCCTAGATATGCGTGGCATAAGAGCCTTATGCCACGCAGATTTTAGGCTGCAGTCGGCGTTACGATGTTCCTGAATCAGGAGCATTCGTAACGCAGGGGCAAGTAAGCAATTGCGCTGTGTAACCTATGGTTACACAGGCGCAATTTCTACTTGAATCTGGGCCCCTGTGTGTTTGTCTGTGCCTCTGTACTAAGTGGGTCTTATGCCGCGTACACACGATTGGAATTTCCGACAAGAAAACCGTGGATTTTTTCCCCCGACGGATTGTTCGCTCAAACTTGTGTTGCATACACACGGTCACACAAATGTTGTTGGTTGTAAACCCCTTAAAAAAAAGAAAAAAAATGCAAGACAAAGGCATAATGAGCTAGTATGAATAGCATACTAGCTCATTATGTATTACTTACCTTAGATCGAAGCCCCCACAGCCGTCCTCATCCCCCCCTACCCCTCAGGCCATGGACACGTCATCCTGGAGTTACTTTCGGGTATCGCGGCTCTGGCGCTGTGATTGGCCAGAGTCGTATTGATGTCATTCCCGCGCACGACAGCGGGAGCCGCCAGTAACGCCACATATAACTGAAGCAATGGCATGATGTACCGTTGCTTCAGTACGCATGTGCCGATCACTTTGGCACATGCAGACACATGGGAATATCTCCTAAACCGTGCAGATATCCAGGCTAGCTACAGGTAAGCCTTAATATAGGCTTACCTGTAGCATAAAGTTATAAAAATGGGTTTACAACCACTTTAAATAAGTGACCTAACCACTTCCATGGAACAGACGATCACGCTCTACTCCCCTGTCTGCTTTGTTTATATTGGCAGAGTCCCGTTCTGCCTCTCTGAGGAGTGATCGTTATGCAATGGGTACGCATGCAGCCACAGTATATTGTGCGTCGTTTCACGCAATAGGGCCACCCTGCCGCAGTATATATGCATGGGCACTCCTTAAGTGGTTATAGCAGAGCTCCACCCAAAAGGGGAAGCTCTGCTTTGTCTGCCCCCTTGCCACATTTGGCACCTTTTGGGGGGTGTGGATACCTGGTTTTGAGAGGTACCCACTCCCACTTCTGAGCCATGAGTCCGCCCACCCCCTCCTTGCCCTGCAGCTGCCCCATTCACAAAGCGCAGGTTTCCCTTAGTCAAGATGGCAACGCCAGCACCCAATAGTCAATTAAAAATCATCTCGGGTGAAGACACTGTTGGATCCCTGGACAGGTAAGTGCCCTAATATTAAAATTCAGCAGCTAGAGAATTTTTTCTGAAGGAGCCTGGCGCTCCTCTTTAAGATCTAGTTCCCTACTGGGTCCAAGGTTGGCACTTGGCTGGTAAAAATTGGACTTGCTGCCCATGTTGTTAAAGGGGTTGTAAAGGTTTGTTTTTTATTTTCTATATAGGTTCCTTTAACCACTTAAGCCCCGGACAATATTGCTGGTCAAAGACCAGAGCACCTTTTGCGATTCGGCACTGCGTCGCTTTAACTGACAATTGCGCGGTCGTGCGACGTGGCTTCCAAACAAAATTGGTGTCCTTTTTTTCCCACAAATAGAGCTTTCATTTGGTGGTATTTGATCACCTCTGCGGTTTTTAGTTTTTGCGATATAAACAAAAATAGAGCGACAATTTTACCATAATAAATATCCCCCAAAAATATATAAAAAATAAAATGTTTTCTCAGTTTAGGCCGATACGTATTCTTCTACCTATTTTTCGTAAAAAAAAATCGCAATAAGCGTTTATTGATTGGTTTGCGCAAAAGTTATAGCGTCTACAAAATAGGGGGTAGTTTTATGGCATTTTTTTTTTATATTTTTTTTTTACTAGTAATGGCGGCGATCAGCGATTTTTTTTCGGTACTGCGACATTGCATTTTTTTTTCTTTTTCTTAGGAGCCTGTAAAGCATGGCACCATTGATCAGTAGATCATGAATGCAATGTCCGGCTCTTCCAGACTGTCAGTGTAGCTGTCTGCCCATACCTTTGCCTATGGGCAAAGCGTTACTGAATGACAGGACACTCAATGGACTACGAGAGCGCTCATCAGCAGTTTATTGAGAACTACAAGCCATCAGCCGCAAAGGCTAACAAAAGTTATAGGCATTCATTAACACAACTCTGTGAATTAACGACATGGCCGCGTGGGGCGGAACCTCACACGACCTAGCTTATTTCAAATTGTGACAGCAGGTACAGGGAGAAGATCCTTGGCCCGCTGTCATAAGGAAAGGGAAGGCTGCAGGAGTGAGAGCATTTAACATGTTCCCTAAAGTGAACTTATCCTTTGAATTCCAGTCACACTGAGTTAGGTCCAAGGAGGTGTGTGGGACTTCTATTATTTATATCTAAAAGGTTTATGGCTCTGCCGGCACATATACGGACGCTTGGGGCCAGGGCAGGACTTAGGGTGGTGGGGGCCCCTGGGCTTGAGTGTTGAAGGGGCCCCCTGGAGCCGAGAATTGGGGGGGATCGAAGTTGTTGAGCGGGGGGGGGGGGGCGACTTGAAGTTGTTGAGCGGGGGGGAGCGCATTAAAGTTGTTGAGCGGGGGGGGATTTTGCAGTTGTTGAGGGGGGGAGTGCCTCTCACCTGTGCCAACAGCCGGGGCCACAGACTGTCATTAGCCCGGCTCTCGGCTATCTTCCCTTCAGCAGCCACAGTCCTCCACACACCACTCCGGTTCCTCCTGCTTCCGTGCTGCCTCCTCTTGCAGTGCGGGAAAATTAACCCTTTTGCGGGACTGCGGGAAGAAGCTGTCTGTGCGGGAAAGTCCCACAGAATCCGTGCGTGTTGGGAGGTATGCGCAGGGCCGCCATCAGGAATTTTGGGGCCCCTTGCACAGCTTAAGGCATGGGCCCCCTGAAGCAGAGAACCTAGGGGGGTGGGGGTGCTGCCGCCTGAAATTGAGAAGCGTGGGGGCTGCCGCAAATTGAGAAGCGGGGGGGCCTTTACAAAAAAAAGAAGAAATAAAGAAGAAAACAAATATATATAAATATATGTAGCCATCCGGGGCCCTGGGGACCTCTGGGCCTTTTAATAAAAAGAAAAAATAAACCTCTGGGCCCTTTAATAATAAAAAAAAAAACATTTATAAAAAAATACATAAAAAAAAGGGAGGTTGCCAAACCCGGGGGCCCTGGGGACCTCTGGGCCCCTGGGAACCTCTGGGCCTTTTAATAAAAAATAAAAAAATAAACAAAAATAAAAAAATAAACATTTATAAAAAAAATAAAAAAGGGGGGGGTTGCCACATGGGGCCCTGGGGACCTCTGAGCCCTTTAATAAAAAATATATATATATATATATATATATATATATATATATATATATATATATATATAAAAAAAATGTAATTTTTTTTATAAAAAAATAAAAAAGGTGGGTTGCCATCCGGGGGCCCTGGAGACCCCTGGGCCCTTTAATAATAATAATAATATATATATATATATATATATATATATATAATATTATATATATAAAAATAAAAAATATATAAAAAAAAACATTTTTTTACAAAAAATAAATTAAAAAAAAGGGGGGTTGCCGTCCGGGGCCCTGGGGGCCTCCGGGCCCCTGGGGACCTCCGGACCCCTAAAAAAAAAAAAAAAAAAAAAAAAATATTTTTTTTTTTTTTTTAAAGGGGGCCCCCTATTGGGTGGGGCCCCTGGGCTTGAGCCCAGTCAAGGCCAATGGTAAGTCCGGCCCTGCTTGGGGCTGTGAGAAATGAGAGAGGCGCACAGAACAGCTGTACCTAGGGTTGCCACCTCATCCCTTTAAAACAGAACACATATGAATTACACAGGTTCTGTGGCTGATTAAGGTGGTAATTGAACTCAAGTGGAGCCTTATCTAAATTAAATTAGCCTCAGAACCTGTGGAATTCATATGTGTTCTGTTTTAAAGGGATGAGGTGGCAACCCTAGCTGTACCCCTCCCCTCTGCTGCCTATTCAGAGAAGCCTTTGTTTTTTGTGAATGAGTTCACATAATACAAGGGCTTCTGTGATTGGGCAAGAGAAGGGGAGGGGCAGGCATTGCAGCTGAACCGATTCTAAAGTTGAAGATGCTTAGGCCTGGAGTATCAGCGCCAGACTCCCAGAAATAAAGCGATAGCCATCTTCCAGGAGTACAATAAATCTGTCATATTTAAATGAATATAAGCCCAGAAGATGTCATGCACCTCCTTGGACTTAACTCAGTGTGCCTCACTTTTCCTGGAATTCGGCTTTAAAGCCAACCTCCAGCTCCAATTCAACAATGTTAAACAGATGTAAATATGAATGCTGGCTGTCACTTTAAACAAGCTGCTGGCAGGTGTCAGTCAAGTTTCAAGTGGTGCCCAACAAACTTACCCAAAGCCTCTTAGCAAGTTGACAGCCTGCATTCCCATAACGATCTGTGTTTAACATCTCCAAACTACAGCTGAAGGCTGCTTTAAAGTCTTTATAAAAAAAAAGCTTGAAGCCAGCTGAAAGCTTCGCAAAAGCCAGCTGTATAGATCGCTTTTATACAAGCTGTGTTATACAAGCTGTGTGAACAACCTCAGGCCTCTAAGTGTTAACTGCTCCCCTGAAAAATAATCCACAGTGGATCACTTTTAACCACTTCATTACTGGGCACTTAAACCCCCTTCGTGCCCAGACCAATTTTCAGCTTTCAGCGCTGACGCATTTTAAATGACAATTGCGCGGTCATACAACACTGTACCCAAATTATATTTTTATATTTTTTTTCCCACAAATAGAGCTTTCTTTTGGTGGTATTTGATCACCTCTGCGATTTTTTTTTTTTGCGCTATAAACATAAAAAAACAGAAAATTTTGAAAAAAACACAATATTTTTATTTTGTTATAATAATATCCCAATTTTTTTTAAAAAAAATAAAAATTTCCCTCGGTTTAGGCCGATACGTATTCTTGTACATATTTTTGTTTAAAAAATCGCAATAAGCGTATATTGATTGGTTTGCGCAAAAGTTATAGCGCCTACAAAATAGGGGATAGATTTATGATTTTTTTTTTTTTTTACTAGTAATGGCGGCGATTTGCGGGTTTTTTTGTCAGGCCTGCGATATTGCGGCGGACGTATCGGACACTTTTGACACAATTTTGGGACCATTCACATTTATACAGCGATCAGTGCTATAAAAATGCACTAATTACTGTATAAATGTGACTGGCAGTGAAGGGATTAACACTAGGGAGTGAGGAAGAAATGTATTCCCTGGGTGTGTTCTTACTGTGTGGGGGGAGGGGACTGACTGGGGGAGGTGACCAATGCTGTGTCCCTATGTACAAGGGACACAGATCGGTCTCTTCTCTCCCTGACAGGACGTGGAGCTCTGTGTTTACACACAGAGCTCCACGTCCCTGCTGTCACCGACAATCGCGGGTGTCTGGCGGACATCACGGCCGCCAGGCACTCGCATCGGCTCCCGAGCAATGCGCCGGGCACGTTGTTTCCCCGCTGCGCGCCCCCAGCGGCGAGCACGGGGAATCACAACAACAGGACGTCTAAAGACGTCCACTTGGCACTTGAGAGCCGCGCCGTGGACGTCTTTCGTCTATAGCGCGGCCCTCTAGTGGTTAAAAAGCGGCTGTGAAGTGGTCTATGAGGCACTCAGGTAATCCTGCCACCTTATAAATGCCCGATTTTTTCCCAGCTTGGGATTTTGCATGGCAATATGACACCACAACCATGAGCCAAGCGTTAGGCTCATGGTCACATAAAATATTATTTTGAGTTCACACGTTCCTGGAAATGTCTGTAAAGTAAGTGGGTACTGCAGCGACCTATGGCCGGGGACCGGAAACTGGACAGATTAAAAGCCGTCACCAGCACACCAAGGATCTCTGAGATAGAGTCCAAAAATGTTATTGAAGCAAACACATTACAGCATAAAGTAGCAATAGTTGGGGGCTGTGCAGGATCCCTTCTTTAGGCATCAGTCACATACACAGCCCCCAACTGCTGAGGTGTGACTGTTTCAGTAAAACTTTTGGACACTACCATGGAGATTCTTAGTATGCTGGCAACATACAGTGTATTAACAAAAGTATTGGGGCGCCAGCCTTTACATGCACATGAACTTTAATGGCATCCCAGTCTTAGTCCGTAGGGTTCAATATCGAGTTGACCAACTCTTTGCAGCTATTACAGCTTCAACTCTTCTGGGAAGGCTGTCCACAAGCTTTAGGAGTGTCTATGGGAATGTTTGACCATTCTTCCAGAATTGAGAACGTCTGCTGATGACAAAACGCGTATGGGAGGACGCACAGTGACGTCACCACGATCTGAGGAGGAAGGGCTCCTTTTTGCCGGCCGGCATCTTTTTCTATACCAGATTTTAACTTGTACTGTTGTAAGTATAACTTACTTTTTTAATAAATGTTACTTGTTTACGGAGTTACACTATGGTCCCCCTTCTTTCTGCATATACCTGATTTATGGATCGTATGAGCATGGAAGGAGCCTAGCACCTGAATTTTCAACCTTGTGCGAGTCCACTTCAGTGTCCCTGTTCCCCCGGAGATCAAAGGCCGGGACTGGGTTACAGCCGAATGCTAATTCGGGCTTACCCTCTGGTAAGCGGCCTCTATACTCGATGGTGGGCTTTTCACTTACGTGTGGAGTTTTTGTGGATTCACTGCGGTGTTGTTTCAACCAATGCTTATGGAACCATGTTTTTATATATATATATATATATATATATATATATATATATATATATATATATAGACTGTCATCGTTGTGTGGCGTCTTACCCTGAGTGTTAATTACCTGGCATACACCCATTACAGTTTAACCCTCTTGTCATTAGAGGACCTTTGTGGACTTTCTTTTGTTTGGCGCAGCTTTATTTTTTTTTATATGCCATTTGTGTTTATCTCACTTAAAGTGGAGGTTCACCCAAAAAATCATTTTTTAACATTAGATTGGGCCTAATTACGGGAAGCAGAATCGGGTGTTTTGTTTAAAATAAATGCAGTACTTACCGTTTTAGAGATAGATGTTCTCCGTGGCTTCCGGGTATGGGCTGCGGGACTTGGGCGTTCCTATTTGATTGACAGCCTTCCGACCGTCGCATACAGAAAGTAGCCCAATGTCGGTGCGCAGGCGCCGTATAGAGCCGCACCGACGTTCGGCAACTCGTGACGCGCTGTATGCGACCGTCGGAAGGCTGTCAATCAAATAGGAACGCCCAGTCCCGAAGACCATACCCGGAAGCGGCGGAGAACATCTATCTATAAAACGGTAAATACTGCATTGATTTTAAACAAAACACTCGATTCTGCTTCCCGTAATTAGGCCCAATCTAATGTTAAAAAAAAAAATTCGGGGGAACTCCCGCTTTAAGCTGCTGCCTTTGTAGTTCGTGATTTAACACATGTTTTTTCCTGTTTGGAACAATAATAATATCATACAATCGTATATATCCAATTCTATAGCCACAGTTGATCCAGAGGAAGGCGAAAAACCCCAGCAGAGCATGATCCAATTTGCTACAGCAGGGGAAAAAATTCCTTCCTGATCCCCTGAGAGGCAATTGGATATTCCCCGGATCAACTTTACCTATAAATGTCAGTACCCAGTTATATTATGTACATTTAGGAAAGAATCCAGGCCTTTCTTAAAGCAATCTACTGAGCTGGCCAGAACCACCTCTGGAGGGAGTCTATTCCACATTTTCACAGCTCTTACTGTGAAGAAACCTTTCCGTATTTGGAGATGAAATCTCTTTTCCTCTAGACGTAAAGAGTGCCCCCTTGTCCTTTGTGCTGACCGTAAAGTGAATAACACCACCAAGTTCACTATATGGACCCCTTACATATTTGCACATGTTGATCATATCCCTCCTTAATCTCCTCTTCTCAAGAGTGAATAAATTCAGTTCCTCTAATCTTTCCTCATAGCTGAGCTCCTTCATGCCTCTTAGCAGTTTGGTTGCCCTTCTCTGCACTTTCTCCAGTTCCCCGATATCCTTTTTGAGAACTGGGGCCCAAAACTGAGCTGCATATTCCAGATGAGGTCTTACTAATGAAGGCCCCTTGACCCGCCCTGCACTAAGGAAAGTGAGCCTTGACTGCTGGATGCTTGGCAACCAGTCAGGGCGTCAACATGAGGAGGGAGTCGGAGTGGCTCCGCTGGGATTGGCTACGATGGCACGAGGTGAGGGGGTGGAGACAGAACTCTAGAAATAGCTACGCAGGGGCACGTCCCACTAATTCCGAAGAATTGACGTCACAAGAGTTGCCCACCCTCCCGCCCATGGTGTTGTTGTTTCATCACAGCTTCTTTGGCGGTTTTACCTGGCCAGCAATTGGCATTACTTTTTGGGCTAAGCCCTCATGTTGAATCACAGGGTCAGTTTAATGCCCGTCTCGCACTGATGGTGGAGACAGGCCTCTTTGACTAGACATTTTTGTTTATATGCTCACGTTGTAACCGTGACGGTCATGGTTTTAGGATTTGAAGTTTGTTATAACAATATGTTTCAATAAAGCTGTGGCCTTGCCCACTTCCAACTTTAAATGGTTTGTGCGTAATTATTGGGGGGGGCACGGTTTTTTGGTATGGTTGAATTAAGAGCAAGTTGAGCCTAAGCTTCTCAGCAGTCATGATTTCTACAGGGGGGCAAAATGATATCTCTCTCTCTGGAGTCCATACCTCTCTTAATACAAGAAAGGACTTTGCTGGCTTTGGAAACCGCAGCTTGCGCTTATGATCTACTAAAACCCCCAGATCCTTCTCCACTACGGATCCCCCCAGTTGTACTCCCCCAAGTATGTACGATGAATGCATATTCTTAGCCCCCAAGTGCATAACTTTACATTTATCAACATTAAACCTCATCTGCCACATAGTCGCCCAATTAGACAGAGCATTGAGGTCGGCTTGTAAATTGGAGACATCTTGTAATGACGTTATTCCACTGCATAGCTTGGTGTCATCTGCAAAGACAAATACGTGTAAAGTCAGGCGTCCTAATACTTTTGGTAATATAGTGTATCTTTTCATCTGGCTCGTAGTTGTGGTGCAATCCCATTGACTTTAATGAGCACGTTTGCCAGGCATTGCCACCTGTCAAATTCCACATGGAGAATCAAGATTGGGACCTTAGCTTTGCAGCCATGGCAATCGATGAGTGACTGACAGGTGGTGGTGCCTGTCAAACTCCACAATGCAGAGGCCATGAGGCAAGGCATTGCAGCCCTGGCATGTGCATGAAGCCCCTTAAACTGCCATATTAGGTTTTAGGTGGGTGGCAAAACGTGGGTCAATCGTCTGTTTTTAATGAGAGGCCTTGGCACATTGCTTCTTGCACTAATGCAAAGAAGTATTTTCTTTGTATATAAAATGTAATCTGAAAGAGGCCTTTTCACCCCGTAGACCACCACAAAGCTCACACCCAACCTCTCGTACATGCGGACTATCCATATCGCATTTCTTACAAGCCTCTTGGTAGTTCCCCGGTGCCATTCACCCTTTCTACCCCTTTATTAAAAGATATACAAGCATAAACTTGAACCAAAGTCGCCTTTTAAAGCTGACCCCAATCTAGACTTATCCCTTTAATGTACATCGGCATGCGGCCACCATTATACAGCGACTGGATGATGCAGATTATAAAAAAAAAAAAAAAAAAGGAGATGAAGCCACTTAGGCTGTTTCTTTATCGGCGGCGGTGAAGGGGTTAATAACAGGGGAGGGGTGCGTTCATACAAAGGAATCTAAAGACAGTGACAGTCGCCATGGAAACCAGGGAGGCAATTTCTAAAATCATTAGAAGAAACAAGGATGAGGAAAGAGGGGGGGGGGGGGTAGAGAGAGAAATAAACAGAGGGACTGACAGAGAGGAAGAAAATAGGAGCTCAGAAGGGGGTTGTATTACAGACCAAGAAAAAGCAAAGAAAAAAAAAAATGAAGACAATGGGATGTGAGGCCTGAATAAAAGAGGAGACAAAGACACGGCTTCTCAGTGATTCCTTTTAATAAATGTGAAAGGAAAAAAAAATATCCTGATTCTAAAAACCCCCCATAAAATAACAATCCAAAGAAAAAAAAAAAAACAAGAAGACCCCCAACGAAAACAGGGAGGAACAGAAATCGATAATGATAATACACGCATCAAAATGGCTTCCCTCAGCCTTCGGTAGCCCAGGAATATCCAGGCCCAGGCTGTTTGTACAGGGGAGAGGGGGCTGTGTGTGGAGATAGGCGCATACGCTCACTTATCTCTATATATATATACAAGTACACACCACAACACACGCTTAATGCATTGTAGCACACAGGCTTTGGGTTTGTCTAGGCCCAAATCCATAATGCAGAGTTCAGTATACAGGTTGTTAAAACGTGAGGTAATAGCTACCGTTGGCCATAGCAACCAAATTTCCTCCCTAAAACAAAGGGATTTATGAAAACAGGGAGCCATTGCCTAGCTATGGCAACCAGACACCTTGCTTCTGTGGAGACGGTTGCTATAGACAACAGTGCCACTTTCAGTCTCCATAAAACAGCCACAATAAAATATGACAATATGAGTGTAATATATAAAATTTGGAGCAAAAATGGAGGTTTCCATTGCTACCAGTTTCTAGTTTTTCCTAGGAAACAAAACCTGACTGTAGGTTGGCACCTTGGGTGCAAAAAACAAACAAAAAACAAATGCATTAAAAAAGCATATGCCTTTTTGAACGCATGCCTGACTCCCATCATGCACTTGTGAAACATGGACATGTGACACCAAAAACGCATTTTTGAAACCCTTTCTATTCCATTCAATAGGGAGCTGTGTTTTTGATCAGTTTTAAAAATTGCACCAAAGATGCAGTAGGCTTGACTTTTCAAAATGCATTGCACCTGCACCGCAGTGGTGTGAAGAGATCTATAAAAAACAAAAAGGATGCATTTTCATGTCTTTTTTTACAAGTAAACGGACTTGTAATAAACGGACGAGCGGAGCGGACGCGTGAAAGGACCATTAGCATGAAAACTTATGTCTCTGCATCTGCGCGTCAATTTCCCTCAGTTTTTCTGCACGTATGGTGTGAATGACACCTTAAATACAGTTGTTACAAGAATAACAAGTGCAAACCTATGTGATATTTATCTATGTGAACTGAAAAATTTGGAGGAAAAAAAATTCTTGTAGGGTAAAACACCAATTTTAACATTGGTTTTGCTGCACTGATGTACATTTTCAATACACAAAAATAGAGAACTTGCACTAAAATTTTACATTAAATGTGTTATAATGAAGCTGTGTACTTTTTTTTTTTGCTCCTTTTTGTGGGAAGCGCAGTCGAAAAATGTATGAAAACATAAATTCAAGTCTTTTTATAAATTAAAATTGCAATATATTTCAGATTTGTGCTATTCCAGGTAAACCACTAAAAACATTTGAATTTCACCTGCCAAATACTTTGCAATTCTGCTCATCCGGTCTAGCGATTTACACAGCCAAGACGATCATTCAGTTATTTCCTGATTAACTTGTATTACTTCATGATCACCTCCCTGCCAACTAGGCAGAGCTAATTATGCAGATTTATCATCCTATTGTTGGTCAAGGAAATAAAGCCCATTGACCTTAAATAGCCATGGTTTAAAAGGCTTGCATTTTGGCACAGAGTGCTACATATTGTTTTTTTGAATAAAAATACAAGGTTCACGCTTCCTTTTTTTTTATTTTTTAAAGGGGTCCATTTACTTTTTGTGGCTTGTTAAAGCAGCCTATTGAAATGAATGGGCAACCAGAATACACCCCAACATGCCAAAAATCACATGCATGGTGAAAATTGGGTGTGCTGCCCTAGTGTATTGCCATTCAAGATGATGTTATATTCCTTAACATGCCCTGTTTTGGGCCCCATTTTACCAGTTTCTAGCAATAAACTAACAAAATTATGGTGGAAACCAAATTAACAATGCTATTCTAAAGCGTTGTTTGATCAATTTCCATCATTTAGTCCAGTGGTCTCCAAACTGCGGCCCTTTGCTTGCTTTTATCCAGCCCTTGGGGCACTATTTCATCCACCGATACCAACAATGGGGCACAAATCCTCACAATGAACCCAACGATAGGGCACCATTCCTCCCATTGACATGAAAGAACGAGCATTGGTTATTCCCACTAACGTCAGGACCTTTTTGACTCCCAATGGACACAGTCTGGCCCCCCTAAGGTCTGAAAGACAATAAACTGGCCCACTCTTTAGAAAGTTTGGAGACCCCCAATTTAATCAATTGAAACTGGAAAGTGAGTGAAGCCATATGTATTAGATTGTTGTGTTTGATAGCTGATGACTGCTCCAAAATTGCAAAGCATATGGCCAGAGATGGCGTGCTCATTCACATAGAATGAGAAATCTTCCCATCCATAGCCATCCTCAAGATGCCATAACAAGTCCCTTTATTAGATATGGCCCTGCAGGACATTATTCAGTATAAAGGTGCAATGAGCATAATAAAGTAACCATGGCAGCCAAATCAGAGTCCATCTTGTGCTGTGCTAGCGTGGAAAAAGCAAATTCTGATTGGTTGGCTTATTGTACTCTGCATTTTATTCCCTGCACTTTTTGTCAGATAAGTCTATAGGTAGTTTGTCATTTGGTTGAACTGGATTATCAAGCAAATTTAACATGGATGCACACAGACCACAAACAGTAACCTATACATAGGTGAATCTGTTAACAATAGAACGTGTATTTATGTTTTAGTGAATCTCAGCTTTCGAAGAGCCTCAAAAGACCCGACTATGAGTTGTAGGTAAATAGCCACTTTATCTACCTGTGCTATGTAGGATTCAGAACTACATAGACTTTCTTTGACTATCCTCATCTCGCTAGGCAACAACCAGCATCATTTGCAAGAATCAGGTAGTGTATCGGAAACAAATAGGACTGTTCTGAACCTATGAAGAGTATTTCGCATCAGCTGAAGGTCCCCCAGCACGTGGGATCATTGATGCAAATTTTAGTGTATGGCGTGATCCAGTAGGGGAGAAGATATAATAAGTCATGTGACATCCACAGCTATACCTATGGACAGTAGAATGTATATCTAGCCATTAGTGAACCTCAGCTAAGTGGTAATAAACAGATCGTTATTACCCGATAAAAAACCTCAGCGCCACTTTTTTGTGCACCAGATGTACCTAAGCTCCCCTTGTGGATGGGGTGCTCCCAGGGGAGTAACATTTTACAAAAAGGTCTACAGCATTAGGCACAGCCCATATATTCCAGGCAAGTTTTTTGGGTGTGCCAGAGTGCAAACCAAACTGTGTGCCGAATTGTTAGTCTTATCACACTATATCCAACTTAGAATTGGAGGTACCCACCAGGAATGGGTGACAAATGTTCCCTATTAAACCGCACATGTAGCAGGTCTAAAGCAGGGATCTTCAAACTACGGCCCTCCAGTTGTTCAGGAACTACAATTCCCATCATGGGGTGTATAGTTTGGTCGTAGTTTGGGCCGTAGTTTGAGGATCCCTGGTCTAAAGAAAGAGGTTCTGTCATCTAGTTTTACATATGTAGTGTTTCTAAAATTATACCAGCTTATTCAAGCAAAGGCCTAAAAGCAAAATAATATTACTAATCTGGGGAGACACTGAAAGGGGTTGAACCACCCAATGTGTCCTTGGAAGATTCAAGGCTTATATCCCAAAACAGCAACAAGAGGGAGATCCACAATAAGCAGGTAGCTCGCGCTCGTAACTTGTAGAAATTTTCCAGCCAGGGTCTACAAATATCTGTCAATGATTGACCACCCAAATGTAAAATAAAAAAGAAGAAGTGTTGAGTAGACAACCTCAAATACAACATTTCTGTAGTACGCTCTAGACAATGGATGTAGTCAGATGTGTATAAGGAGAACATTAATAAAAAATATACAAGCATTCTTCAACCATTCATTCACACAATTTTTCTCACTTATGTAATAATGTATCAATCAACAAGGATATCCGCACACATTGACCCCCTCTCCAGTTCTGTAACTTTATCTCCAACAGCATTATGAAAAATAAAGCCCCCACCCAACCCTGTCATAAACACAAAGTTCCTAGTATCAACTGTATTTGTAACCCAGCATCCCAAAAAAAAAGAAAATAATAAAGGGGGATAGGGACAGAGGCTCGGGGGAGACAAAAATTCTCACACACCTTACTGCCACCCCCCGTGCAGAAGTGAAAGATATATATATAATTTTATTTTCCCTTCGGAGGTAGTCAAACTTGCGAACGTGTGAACATAAAGAAAACTCAGAAAAAAAAAAAAAAGAAAAAAGTCTTCTCTATTGGTTATGTGAGCCGCTATGAGGTAATAACGCTGTTCTTTGATTGGCAGAGCCTCAAAGGATTTTGGGTAGACTCTGGAGGGAAGGAGCGAGGAGATTTAAAGTCTGTCTTTCTTCCTCTGTGTTGCTTTTCTCTGTTATTTTTACTCCAGTATCCATTCCACTTTCTTGCTTCTCCACACCCCTTCTCCTTCCCTCAATCTCAAATGTCATCCTTTTTGCCTCTCAGGATCGCCACCTTATGTAACCTGTTTTATTTTTATTCAATAATCCACTCTTAATTTCTCCTCCGTCGGCGACTCCTCTCTCCCGTTTACTCTGTATTTGGGT
Organism: Rana temporaria; assembly: GCF_905171775.1. Classification (NCBI taxonomy): domain Eukaryota; kingdom Metazoa; phylum Chordata; class Amphibia; order Anura; family Ranidae; genus Rana; species Rana temporaria. Next base: position 29,640,412 of record NC_053497.1, on the reverse strand, counting down.
TTCATGTTCAACTTTATGTTCTCAAACTGATGTTTGTGTTAATCTTTGTCACCGTCACCCTGGTACAGTGGATGATGTGATACATTCATAATACTCCACTTGACAGTAGAAGTGGAGGACGTTTTTGGAAAACAGGTTGGGAAACCTTTGAATTTCCCCTTTTCTTCTGGATACCTGCAAATGTCCTTTTCTAGAGTGACCATCTTAAGTTACTCCGAATTGTCAGGTTTCTTTTAGAACAGCCAAAAGGATGTGTAGTTACTCTTTGGGTACAAGTGCCAAGACAAGGGTTTTTTTTTTTAGGTTGTCTCTCCTGTATCGGCACTCCATTTACAGAATGTAATCGCTTAAGGTTTTAAAGTCATTGTTGTCTTGGATCAGTTTCATAGTATTGAGGCTCACGTGAAGAGAGAGGTAAGAGGAAGCATGGGTTTAACCAGAAGTGAAGGGGGAAAATCCCAACACTTTCTTGTCCTATGCTGACCCAAGATCAGTTCAAGGAGAGACCGAGCTTGCCGGAGGGGTGAGAGAGGAGAAACCCAGAGAGGAGGAGAGTGCTCAGTTAGAGGTGTCAGAATGTACACTGCCTGGTCCTTCTGTTGGTGAAGTGACAGAAGAGGGAGTCACAGCCTCTTGCCATCCTCCGTTGGCCTAAAACCAAAAAGAGAGACATTTGTTGAAGACAAAATAAGATTGCAAGTTGACATGGTACAAGTAAATAATGCACTGGATCTTTAATCTTGAAGGTCTTGAATGCATGTTTATAGCTCATTAGGCATATGTGTCATTAATGTGACAGCTTCCAGCACAGGGCTTGTGGTTGCTAGAATTGATTGGACCAATGATTTTTACCCCAGGCCCATTCATTAGCTGGCTAGAGACTCCCTGGTCAACAACTGAAAGTTAATAAAGAGGCTGGGGTGCTGGTGCCATCATTGTCCAAATATGGCACCAAATTTATCGAATTTCACCCCATCCACTTGTTTACTTTCTACTCTTAGCTGGGGAATCTCCTGGCTGGTGGCTGAATGGGGAAGAGTCATCTATTACTAGGATTCTGTTGGCTGCCCTTCTGGAGGTGTCCTAGCTAGCAAGAAGCTGAACTTAGGACTATGGTCCTGTATTTATGGTGTGTCTGGTATACAATAACTTCGGTATGGTATCACTCTAGCCTCAGTGCCATCTATTTCATGAAAAATTAATGTACTTGTCCCCAACAAGTACATGAATCTGTCACCCACACTGACATTTGTTGTTTTTTCGATAAGCAAGGGTATTCTAATTAGTGTCTACAACACGCTTTATGAATTCCCCAGTATATCTTTTAAGAGGAACTCCAGGAACTAAATATTAATTTAAAATATATATTAACCTTTCCTGTCAAATGTTTTTGCAATACTTTGTAACCAGTTCTACAATTAAGACAGACAGCACTTCTAGGCTCTGGGCATCCCCTTCCTCCTGCAGACTAAACAAAAGGTAAGCAATTTGGATGGTTCCCGGAACTGTGGGAAAAACCAGTCGTCTGTATGCAATTTCAACACGCAAAAAAAGTGCATGCTCAGAAGCTTTGAACTTCATTTTTATCGGCTCGTCAGTGTTGTACGTCACTGCGTTTTTGACTGTCGGGATTTGGTGTGACCGTGTGTACGCAAGACAAGCTTGAGCGGAATCCCGTCAGGAAAACCATCGTTTTTTTTCCCGACTGGAAAAGTGGTCGTGTGTATGGGGCATTAGGGTTTACTACAAAAGAGAAATCGTTTTTTTAATCTATTTGGGTTCTTACCCGGATCTCCCGAGGGCTGTATATCTGATTTGCTGATAAACTGTCATTGTAACCAGGACCCATCGTGTGACGCAAGGACTCCACCTTTGAGGAAATAAACATTACAAGATTAAGACGATTTGAAAGAAGACACACCGGAGCAAGTATACAGAAGGAGGGAACAGGAAAAATAATATAGGATGTGAAGAAAATTTGATAAAGTTGTGATGAAGAAGTACACCTGAATGACAAATAGGGAAGAATCTATCGAACAACAGAGGAAAGGTTAGCAGAAGATATATAGAGCAAGAAAGGAAAAAAGTAAGAAATAAAAAAAAAATAGTGGAGGGGACCTAAAACTGACCTGTGAAGGGGGATAAGCATCCCCGTTTAAGCCCTGCATCGCCATGAACATGTCATTAGATCCAGACAGGTTGAATGAGCCACCAGAACCTGAGAGAAGAACAAGATAGAGGAGAATATAGAGGATTGAGGAAGCAAAGTGAAAAGTTGGAGAGTAGAATATATCAGATAGTTTAGAGGAAGGCAGAATAAAGTGTCAGAAGGTTGGAGATTTGGGATGGAGAATTTGAGGTTTTAGAAGGCAGAAGGGTGAGGAGATATTGACATGGAAACAATAGATGTAAGTATTGTGGATTTTGAGTTGAGGGGACAGCGATGGAAAGTTAAAAGTTAGTAGATTGCAGGGGAAAAAAGAAACAAATGTGAGAGAGCAGAGGAGATGGACAAATGTCCAAGGGTTAATGAGAGATAACCATGAAATAAAAGTCAGAAGGTGGAGAAAATGAAGAAAGTGGGGCAACAACATGTAGACAGGACAGGATGAATCAAGAGACGAAGAAGAGATAAATTGAGTGGATTCAGAAGACAGAAGGATGGAATAAATGAGTAGGTGTTAATTGGAAATAAAAATAAAATAAAAAGAAATGCGGAGATAGAATTTATGGAACAAGGCAGTGAGTGTTGAGAAGATAAGAATTGTTTAAAGCCGCATGAGAAATGATGGTTGATGAGATGGTAAGCATATGTTAGCCAGGTTAAGGATAAATAGAGAAACATTTAGGGGATTAAAAAGACAAAGAGAAGGAATCAAGAGTTAGCGAGTTGAGTTGGAATCAACAATTGATGTTGAGGAAAAATAAGAGTTGAGGAGACAGGGAAGGAGTCAAGAGTGAGATTTTACAAGACAGAGAGAAGACACAAAGAGTCACAGGGTTAAGGTGCCAAAGAGAAGGAGAATAAGGAATACAAATGTCAGGGATGCAGAAAGCAAAGAATTGAGAAGGAAGAAAGAACAGTAAGTTAGATGGGACTGCAGCCTAATGTTACGGGTAAGTTAACTAGCCGCCCAGGTGCAGGGTGGTTTTCTATGGAAGGTGTTTACTTCTACAAGTGGCAGCTCTATAAGACAATATTCATAGAACAAGTCCCCTTTATTGCTCCAGAAGGAGGAAGTGAACCTACCTGCAGAGGTTGGGGTGGTAGGAGAGTTGGCTCCGCTGTGACCTCCCTGGGATGCGCTGACTGCGGTCTTCACTGCATAAATATTTGCTTCCTCTTGGAATTTTCCAATGTTTTTCTTGTACCGAATTCTTTTATTCCCAAACCAATTGGACACCTGTGTGGACAGACGTAAATCAAAACTCACCCAAAAATAATTGTTCACATTTAACCAGTCAAGATCAAGCATATAATACATCAGAGTGGTATGTATCTGTAAACAGTGTTTCTGAACACAACACCTTGTTTACCTCTACTACATGGATATTTTGCCTGTGCCAAGAACCTGAAAATCCTCTCCCATGCTTACTTACAAAGGAGCAGGGGATGGGGGATTTTCAGGAAAGAGGACTCAATCCTCTTTCCTGAAAATCCCACATCCACTGCTTCTATGTAGGAGGTGCATTCCAAGAGAAGTTGTACAAGTTGTATAAAAGACAAAACTTATTTTATTTGCTTTAATAGAATGGAGAAGGGTTAGCGCTTCTGTCAAGTTTTTTATCTTTATCCTGTCTGTGTCTATGGAGGGGACAAGAAAAGCAATGGCTAATGTAAAACTGTAGAGTTGTCGTCAGAGAAAAGGTAAGAAGAAACTTTCCAATGGGGACAAATGATCTGGTGTCTAAGACTGTAATTTCCCTCATTTTCTTCTTTACTCGATGTGTCTTTGGGGGAGGAAGTGAAGGGCAAAGACAGCAAAATGTAACCCTACTCTATACAAAAACTTAAAATACATAAATATTCTTTGCTTATACAATGAAGGTTTAATGTTCCTGAAAGAGATTCTTAGGAGGACAGAGTTTTAGGTATAATCAATATCAATTCTCTTCCATAGTGACAAATTCTATCCCAGATGTTCATCGTTATCAGACTTTCAGCATTTGGAAGTTTAAAAACAGGAACGGTAGAGAGAAGCTTATGGGGAGGGCATTATCCTGTATATGTCCTCGTACTGTGTATAGAACTTTTTTACCCATAAGGTACCCTTGAAAAAAAGATTCTTGGCAATGTGGAAGTCCTCAGTAGTTCAACTGGCTGCCACCAAGAATAAACTCTCATAGATTATGAACCACGAGAAACTGGCCACCATCTTACTAGATAAACTTTATAAATTTGAGAAGATAAGGGACCCTTGGCTTTGATATCTGCAACGCACATATGGATATAGAGATGGTGGTGGGGCATAGAGGCCCGGTTCTGGAAGGACTACCCGTAGAGGCACGCTCACCCTATTCCCATCACTTTTGTTGTCCCTCTTCTTTTCCTCTCTAACCTTACTCAACTATGGTTGATTAGGTACTCTAATATGACATGAAATCAGGGCTGTAGTTTCCTATCGATTAAACATTCTGATTCATATTGCAGTGGTTTAATTCGGCAATGTCCTACTGTGTTATCGACAGGAATCCAGATTATGCTCCATGCTGAGGTATCAAACAAATGTGCCAACAAGGGGATTCAGGGTCCTGTACTGTGTATTAATTGTGTATTGTATTTTGCACACAAATATCTTCATCATTTGCTACCGTGCCTTATCCAGGCCTCTGTTTTATTTGATTGATTGTAACTCTCTATGTTCTCCTAAAACAAAATCAACTATTGGTAAAGATTAAAAAGTTCAGGTCTTAGGGAGGACCATCAAACTTTCTGATCTACAGACCACGATACATTACTTTGACTGGTGAGTTGTAGATATAAGTAAAGGCATAAATAATAAAACCTATAGCAAACACTAATCTTGCTCTGGTTTTTAACAGAACACCGACAGTAAACTGGTGCTCACTGATAGCCTGATGGGGATTCTAAAGCCACATTTGGGCATATAGGAATCTGCCTCAACAGTGGCAAGGGGCCCCAAGCTAGACAATACACAAATTTGGCTTGGACTCCATGTTCTTTCACAACGGTCCATTTAAACTCTTAACTATCTGCTAGTATACATATTTAGACCCAATTGGCCAATAACCATGGTACTTGAATTTTACCTGTGACACAGTGATGCCGCATTTCTTTGCAAGCTCCTCTTTAGCCTCTTCGCTAGGGTAAGGGTTACTTAGGTGTGAATAAAAGTATTCATTCAACACTTCTGTTGCCTGTTTACTGAAGTTTCTTCGCTTTCGCCTACAATAAAAGTAGATATGTACATATTTAGAGCATAACAATAAACTTTCTACTAAAAGAGCTCAAGAAAACAAAATATGGTTGGTTTGGTAAAACAAGTAAAGCATTTTCTTTACAGAAGATGTAAATCCTAACCGAATGACATTTAAATTGGCAAACCCACAGTGTATTATAAACGGATGCTTTTTAACAATAGAATACTTTTTTCCCCATCCTTTTCTGCATTTCTCTGATATTCTTATCTCCTTCAGCCTAGTTGCCTCAATTTCCTGCCCACATGCACTCCAGCAATGGCTGCATGATATTTCTCAGGGTGGATTTCCTGATGGTGACTAGAGTGGACTAGGCCTGCATGTCGTAAATGAAATGGCCAAATGTAGTAGGCTATAGGCCTCCCATCCAACATCTCTTCCTCAGCTATGTGAAAACTGATCTACAGCAGATTTAGTCATCTAAATTGACAGCTTTTCTTCATGGGTGTCTGACATGCATGCACTAGTGTACAACTGCATCTTATATAGGAGCATTTCCATATCCAAAAGGATATTTGTGGGTATCCAAAGCCAACAGTTACAGAGAAGCCAATTAGCTAACATATTGGGTCGTAATGAATTCATATGCGGGTATCTTTGGACCAGGGGTCTCTAAACCTAAGCAAAGGGCCAGTTTACTGTTCTTCAGATATTGGGGGCAGTCTGTCAGTGTGAGTAGAAAATTTACCGGTGTCAATTGGAGTAAACAATGCCCCATCATTGGTATTAGTGGGAGGAATAGTGCTCCATCGTTGGTATCAGGGGAAGGAATAATGCCTGGTCATTGGTGTCAGTGGGAGGGGTAGTGCCCCAAGGGCCAGATATAAGCAGGCAAAGGGCTGCAGTTTGGAGACCACTGCTTTAGACCACCACTGTATGTCTTCTATAAGCTCTTTGGTATTTACCGTGCATCCAAAAACCTTGACCGAAGGATCATAACGGCTTCACACGTGCTTTGCTTAAGCTGCATCTGGATCGAACTGAACTTTCGGTGAATGATCCCCACCATCCTTTCAATCTCCTTTGGGGAGATGGGTCGGGTTCGGCTCTGTTCCCTCAGCAAGTTCATGACGTGTGTGGTAAATTCGTTGCATGCCTGAGTCCAAAATTAGAAAGGTAGGGGGTAGAAACAGGTGGTAGAAACAGAAAACAACAAAAAGGATGTTGGAAAATAATTCAAAGATGGAGGATGAGTTGACATGGGTTTATAAAATGATGCCGTCTACAGATCTCTTATTTTGTCTCACCTGTTCATACTTCTCCAGCTCTGCATGATAAATCTGTCGGATTTGGGACAGCTTGTTCCTGTAGTCCGAGTGTTCTATGGAGTTATCTGGCGAGACACCGCCAGAGGCTGCAGCGGCCGCGGCTGCTGCAGCCGATCCTCCACCCTTCTCTGGGCCCGCCACACCTTCCGCAAGCAGCATGTTGTCCAAACGCATCAACTGAGGGTCCACAGGTTCCTCCTCCTGAGAGTTTCGAATACTAAGCCCTGGAGAAGAAGAGACTTGATTTAAATTTGGTAAAAAGCTAGAAAGATGTACTGAAATATATGGACAATATTTACTAAGATTCATTAAATCACCATAAAACGTTAAGCTAGGAGTGGACAACTTTTTGTAGAATTCAGAATCCTTTCAGTCTAATCTAAAAGCCAACAGACCAGGTTAAATTTTCCCATTCAGATAAAGAATAACCCTCCACCCTTTTATACTTCTCATTCTCAGTCTCCCACGCTGCTCTGTTCCTCTTTTGTAGCTGGGAATACAAGCCAAGCCTAAGCTTCTTATCAGAGCCATATCAGGTGGTATCATAGCTTGCACATGGTTAATGACTTCCTCCTCTCCCTATGTTGGGTGGATGCAGTGTGGTGCGGTGGTAGTAAACACAAAGAGGCCCAAGTGCAGTAACCTATGTACTGAAGAACTTGCAAACAGTACAACAACCCGTGGGGAGCTCACCTGGCAGGGAACTTACAGTCAATGCAGCGGAGAGCAGCAGTAATAGGCCCACTGAAGACAGTGCTTGCTAAGGGGGGTGTAATGCGGCCTGGCTGGTCTGACCCAAAGGAAACTTGCTGAAGAGCAGCCCTGAGCTGTCTCAACTCCTCCGGGAACCTGTCCCTGACAGACTAGCATGCTCCCGCTACACTAGCCACTTAGCAAATGTGCCAAAACCTAGGGACAGGGACTTCAAAAAGACTCTGTCACCCAGGATGGCCGCCTGGGTCACCTGGATGCAGCGTAGCCAACGGGAACACTGCTCACTGCTCCAGGAAACTGAGGGAGCCATAGAGAAACCAAGTTTCCATAGACTTCCCCCTCCAGCTGCAGTACCGCTCCATACGAGCACCACCTACAGTGGAGAAAATAAACTGCACCTGCCTACACCTATGCTTGGGCTCAACCTTGGAAGCATTTAGGAAACACTCCATTAGGGCAATGGGGGCAAAGACCAGCCCATGGTGGGTTGTTCTTTCAAGAAAACCCGTCACCTTGCCCTATCTGGGGAAAAAGGGGAAAGGACAGAATTTTCCTAAATGGGACTAAAGGAAACCATAAAATATTTTAATTGGGCAACATTCTCTGAAAGTAATTTTTGATGTGATTTGTTAAGTTCATTAAAGTTTTCATCCCGTACTGTATTTTGATTACTGCATTACATGCAGATATGTATATGATTAATCTACTGGTCACATGTACATCAGGGATGTAGCTCTTGGCTGCTAAGGCCTGTAGCATGGTGGGGGTAGAAGGTATCTAAGCTCAAAGCCAGCAGATCTTTTCATGGTAGGGTTGCAAGAGAAGTTTATTATTTTGCTCTTCAGCATACAGAACTTTGAAAATCTCAGAAACATCAATAAACGTTACAGATTCAATGTAATTACAGCCAATCACAGTCCAAATTTGTTTCAGAGAATGTGAGAATTGGTTTTTACGTCAACAGAGGGGTACCGTGGACCTTGCCTAGTAAGTTGCGTCACGTCCTATGTACGATATCGGATTGATAGAAAGAAGATGAACTTTAGTAGCACCACAACTATATAACTTAAAATTCACATATTTTATTAACCATAGTATATAAAAAAAAACAAAAAAACAAAAAACAAACAAGGTTATAGATGCATGCTTGTTTGCATAATATACCAATAAAAGCCAATAACCCTGATGGGAGTAAAGCCCCTCAGTTGGAATAATGGTAAATACTCTGTGGCCTACACACACACACACACTAACTAGGGTGCCCACATTTCCAAACTTCCATTCAGAGACACACCCCCTCTCTCACCTTCCCCAAAAGAAGATAAGGGGGGACAGGGGGAAATGTAGTCTCGGGGTTGATGGAAAATTTGGCGGTGGGTTATTTGTCAGGTGAAAATGGCACTTGCCACCAGATGCAGTGCCGCTTGCCACCAGATGCAGTGCCGCTTGCCACCCATAGCCTGCCACCAGATGCAGTGCTGCTGTCACTCTCTCTGCATGAGCCACGTGCGTAGAAAAAAAAAAAAAGGAGTGGAGTCACTATCTGGAGAGTGAAGATCACACCAGTCCCTGCTGCTTGCCGCTGGGTGCCGGAGCAGGTGCCGAGGTGGGTGGGGATAACAGTGCTGTACTAGACGCAGGTCTCGCTCCTGGTCTCACTGTCTGAGAGTAAATTGTCACTGGTTGCAAGATGCCAGGCAGCGCCGGCCCTAGCAACCAGTTCCGGAAATGTAGTTATTAGTTAGTAGGGGGTGGCTGTGTCCTCTATTTCATTCCGGGACATTGTAATGTCCCAGAATGAAGGTGCCCGGGACTCGGGACAGACATGTCAATTGTGGGACAGTCCCGGGCAATCCAGGACACGTGGACACCCTAACACACATACACACACACACACACACAGAGGTTGTGGCAGCAACATTCAGCGGCAATAAGAGTCCAGTTCAGGGTGCTGCTCAACATGTTTTGCGACAAACGCGCTTCTTTAGGCGCCTATTAAAAGGTCTGGTATATGCATATAACGAAAAACTAAGGCAGGTGGAGAGTAGTGGTAGAGGTAAAACCATACCCTAGGTACCATACAGATGGACATAGGCGCACATATGGAATCCAACCAATGGCTCCTGGTAGTGGGCCTGAGAAACAGGTTCAATCATAGCGGATAGGGTGGATAGGTTCCTGAAAGGTAGAATCCAGGGTTTCAACACCACTTAGGAATTATAAAACAATGTATAGCGGTAATAACTGAAGTATGCCCACCCTGCTCGCATTCAGTTACTGTCCACTATGGGGTCAGAAAGAAGTAGGGACTAGATGTCTGTTAGTATTGGGGCACTACTAGGAAATCCTAGGGCCAGCTAGCGTGGTTACAGCCCGGGTACTCCTATCAGGGTTATTAGTTGTACCAGCTTTTATTGTTTTTTTTATGTACTATGGTTAATAAAATATGTGAATTTGAACAGTTATGGTGTCATCTTCCATCTCCTTTTTGCCAATACAATATCGTTAATCAACAACTGTACTTTGCAAAGGAATATCATTGTGATGGATGAGTTGGGTAGGCCATCACTCTACATAGTGGTTCGTAAATTTGGCTGATCACACAGATTACATTTTAAACAGTTTGACACCTTTAATAGAAGATTATAAAGAAATGTAAAAATTAGGAACATTTCGAAGGACTTGATAACTTTCGAATTTTAGAGAGACGGCAAGTAATCATGCTGGTTGACTGGCAGTAAAAAGATCTATCAAAAGGGCCACATGGCTTTCTCAATGAGTCCAGGAACATAGACCAACTTTTGCGACTAACTAAAGTCCAAAGAAGGGGATCTATATCATGATAGCATGGTATGCCCAAAAGGTCACACAACACACCATCAATAAGAGGTACGTTAGCCTATGGGCCAATACACTGTTCCAATGTTTTCTAGTAGCTGGTAAGACTAAGGTTGCTCATACGAATCCCAATATTTGCAAGCGATGCAGAGCAATTGAACCCAGAATTAGGTCATCCAAACCAGCATTCTGCTTTGTAGGTAGGGTTGCCACATCATCCCGTTAAACCCGAACACATATTAATTACACAGGTTCTGGGGCTGATTAAGGTGGTAATTAAACTCACTTGGTGCCTTATCTGCATTTAATTAGCCACAGAACCTGTGAAATTCAAAGGTGTTCGGGTTTAAAGGGATGAGGTGGCAACCCTAATGCTTAGCCATGTTTGATCCTGCAAGACATGCTGGGATTTCAGGTTCACCAGGAATTAGCGTCTTTATCTTCCCAAGCCAAAATTCCAATGCATCCAAGGAATTTCATAGAAAGGTTTGTTTTTGTTCAACAGCCATGCATAGGCCCTAGAAGACATCTTGCTGCCTCCCATTCAGCTCACCTGAATCATTCCCTGTGGATAATGAGTAGCATTATCCTGCTAATCTTTGCATTATCCAGATAAGTTTCACACATTATCCCAGCACAGTGTTTCCTGGCTAACCAGCCCTTCCCCCCTCCCAGCCAATCCCCTCTCTCAGACAAGCGAGAGGCTCCCAGCCACCGTCGCTGTGGAGACGACCTATCGACGACCTTTTCTCCCGCCACAGCAACAGCAGAGGAAACATGGCTGCCATAGCAACCGGGGAGGGAGGGAGAGGGGGGGCATAAGACAGGCTGGAGAAAAATTGGGAGAAGGAGGGAAGGAGTGATGAGGCGAAGGAGGAGAGGGAGGAGAGGGGGAGGCTCCATCGCAGGTAGAGCTAAATGTCCTGTAAAGTAGATGTATATCTAGGAAACGCAAGAATTTATGAATGGTAGCTTGAGTTTCGTCATGTCCCTTCCTTGTGTCATACAATTTTCTGGCTGTGATTCTTTATTTGGACTATTGGTCACATTTTCAGGACAAGCTTTCGAGGCAATGCTGCTTGGACCAAGAAGAAGGGGGTACACCGAGAAAGCTTGTCCTGAAAATATAACGGTTAGCACAAATTAAAGTGACAAACAGAAATCAACAGTGTTGTTCTTAGTGCACCAATATGGTCACAACGACCTTAAAGTGGACCTTCACCCACAAATAGCACTTCCTCTATTCTTCGCGCTTCCTCAGTTGGAAATATTTGTTAACATGAAATACTTTATGTTTGCATGGATACACTTCCGAAATCCTCACCTAGCAGAGAATGATGTGTCCACCCTACCGCTTCCTCCTGGGATATTTACGTCATGTCCCAGGAGGCAGTATTTTGGTGTTTCAGCAAGCTTACACATGGATAAGCACAGAGAATACAAACAAACACAAACACACACACAAACACACACACAAACACACACACAAACACACACACAAACACACACACACAAACACACACACACAAACACACACACAAACACACACACAAACACACACACAAACACACAAACACACACACACACACACACACACACACACACAAACACACACACACCATGCATGTGCAAATCACTGCAGTTCTCTTGCTGGTCTATAGGTATTGCTGGAGAATCGCAGTGTGCTGCACATGTGTGGGGGAAGATTGCACATGTGCAGGCATGCTGCAGGTCTCTGCCAGGTCCCATAAGGCCCGATAGGGACCCATGACATGCCTAGACATGTGTAGGATTTTGTTTCAAGATGGCTGTACAGGAGCAGAGCAATGAAGAACATTTTCGCCTGGAAAGAGGACAACGCTGTACGCCATGAACTGTAAGTATGGTTCTTCAAGTTTCTTTTGGGTGGAAGCTCCACCCAAAAGAGTGCCCCCCCTTTACCTAATAGCACTTGACTGCTGAGGCGCAATGCTCCCAGGTACCCCTTACTACAAACTTATGTACATAAACCTTCCCCCTTGACCCTTCATCCCAATAAATAAACACTCTTACAACCGTTAAGTTGGAAAGGGCAAGGCCACAGCTTTATTAAAGCAACATAACAAATTCAACCATTTATGACCAGTGCCAGTCACAGTTGTACTGTGAGCACAATTCCAGAAGGGGAAGGGGCCTGTCCTTACCATAAGTGCTGGACAGGCCGCCTATTTCCGGTGTCCATAAAGGGGCATGGCCCACTACGGCCATTTTCTGCTGGCAAGGTCACGAAAACCGCAGCAAGCTGTGACGTACCATAACAAAAAAGGGGCGGGAGGGTGGGCAGCTCTTCCCAGCGCGCTTCCAAAAGACCCAGAATTCCCTTTGGCGGTCCCTTTTATCTGAGCTCAGGCCCAACCCAACCCCCCAAGTAGCCAATCCTACCATGACCACCGCCTTGTCCAGTACCTGGCCATGCCCCCATCAGTCAAGGCTCTCTTTCCCTAGGGGGGCTCAAGAGGCCTTCATTATTTTGGAGGGGGAAGTTGGTACCTGGTTTTGACAGGTACCCACTGCCACTTCTGCTCAGATCGCCAATGCAGTCCTCCTTCTCCCCCTCCCTCCCTGCAGTCTTCTAGGACATGTCACAGGTCCCAGACGACTGCGGTCTCATTCACAATGCGCAGCTCGCACATATGCAGTGGGCATCCAACTGTAAAGCTGCATGCTGTCACAGCCGGGTGCCCATAGGTGAAATGCTGGCGCCATGGTGAGAAGATTAAGGGAAGGAACGGCTGGGGTGAGGACATCGCTGGATCCCGGGACAGGTGAGCGTCTGTTTATTAAAAGTCAGCAGCTACACTTTTTGTAGCTGCAAGTTTTAATAAAGCACAAAAATGACTGGAGCTCCGCTTTAAATATAGGAACAATTATCAAGGACTAGAAATAACATTTTTAGCTAGGCAGGGTGAAGTTCCTTTTTAAGCATTTGTCATCCTGAATGTGCTGTACCCTGGCTTCACAATTGCATGTCTAATGGTAATCTGGCACTGTACAAAAAAAGTAGAACTATGGGCTCTTTTTTTTGTACATGAACACAGCGTCTCCCCGCAGGGATGTAGTGCCAAGGGAGGGGGCAAGCACGCCGACTAACCCCCAGCCAGAACGGCTCGGATGATGGGGGCAAGCTTACTGAGGAGGAACAGGAAGTGAGAAATTCAGACAAAGAAAAAAAACATTTAGAAGGGAAATCGAAGGAAAGGTAAGTGAACCAACAATGCACTAGCTTAACTGCTTGCCGACCAGCCGCCGCAGTTATATGGCGGCAGGTCGGCCCCCCTGCGCGAGAGCCCGTAGCTATATGTCCGCTCTCACGCAGGCCACTAGGGGCGCGTGCGCACCGCCGGAGGCGTGGACGCCCCAGCGCTCCCCCAAGTCCCGTGCGCGTGCCCGGTGTGCACAGCTCCCATTCCTGTCAGGGAGAGAAATGCTGATCTTCTGTTCATACAATGTATGAACATTAGATCAGTAATTTCCCCTAGTGAGGCCACCCCCCCTACAGTTAGAACACACCCAGGGAACATACTTAACCCCTTCCCCACCCCTAGTGTTAACCCCTTCACTGCCAGTGGCATTTTTATAGTAATCAATGCATTTTTATAGCACTGATCGCTATAAAAAATGCCAATGGTCCCAAAAATGTGTAAAAAGTGTCCGAAGTGTCCGCCATAATGTCACAGTACCGAAAAAAAAAAAAAACGCTGATCGCCGCCATTACTAGTAAAAAAAATAATAATAAAAATGCCATAAAAATACCCCCTATTTTGTTAATGCTATAACTTTTGCGCAAACCAATCAATAAACGCTTATTGAGATTTTTTTTATGAAAAATAGGTAGAATATGTATCGGCCTAAACTGAGGAAATTTTTTTTTTTTATATATATATATTTTTGGGGATATTTATTATAGCAAAAAGTCAAAAATTATTATTTTTTTTCAAAATTGTAGCTCTATTTTTGTTTTTTAGCGCAAATACTAAAAAATGCAGAGGTGATCAAATACCACCAAAAGAAAGCTCTATTTGTGGGGAAAAAAGGACGCCAATTTTGTTTGGGAGCCACGTCGCACGACTGCGCAATTGTCAGTTAAAGCGACGCAGTGCCGAATCGCAAAAAGTGCTCTGGTCTTTGACCAGCAATATGGTCCGGGGGGTTAAAGGAACCTATTTAGAAAATAAAAAATGAACTTTTACAACCCCTTTAATCCAACCACCAAATGACAGTTCAAAAGGAAGTTGTCCAATATTTAAACAATCAGTTCATTATGGTTCTTGCACAAGAGTAGTAAGATCGAATCCGTCTGTCCATTTTTCAGGCAGATCTGAAGCTCACTGTAAGACTATGGGTAGGCATGTATGTTTTACATCTGACTGTCTCCATGTCCGACTAGGTCCAAAAAAACAACAACCCATTAATAGTTGTGTCCTTTTCCATTTTTCCAGTCCTAAACATGATGCATTAGATGTAAAAGATGTAAACGAATGCACCTCTATTTACATCAGCCTGCCCATAGACCTGAACTGGGCCAATTTGCCTCCAGGCACAAGCTGGAGGAAAAAAAACTTAATGGACAGAGATGTCACAAAAGTGACCGCAGGGGATCTATTCATGGAAGATGGCCATCTAAAAAGGGTTGTTTAAAGTGCATCTAAAGTCAAAAAAACTTTTAATTCGTTTTGGATAGAGTGGTGTGAGACTAGCAATGCTTTCATGCTTTTATAGCGATGTGCCCCTGCTGGGGAGATTCACCCTCCCCATTTGTCATGGCGACTATTGTCACATGAGCTTAAAGCCTACATTTAGAATTCTCACAGAAACAAGGGGGGAAAAAAAAAAAAAAAAAAGAGAGGAAATGTTCTGATGGGGACAAGTACTGCAGCGACAACTGTAAAATATCCCTCACATTGGACAAAATTCTTCTTGGTTCCTGCTGCTTTTCTCGGATGGGAAGTGAAGAGAAATCTTCCAAATGGGACACAAAATGCCCCCAAAATAGATTACCTGCCAAGAGTTTCAACACTCTCCTACCAAAAACTAGAAAAAATGTTTTGGTGTTAAAGCGGATCTCCACCCTAAAGTGAAGTCGCGCTAATCGGCACCCTCCCCCCTCCGGTGTCACATTTGATACCTTTCAGGGGGGAGGGGGGTGCAGATACCTGTCTACAGACAGGTATTTGCACCCACTTCCGGCCACACGACACGGGCAAAAGACGGGTTATTTCCTGACATCCCGTCCGTCCCCCGTTGTATGCTGGGAACACTCGGCTCCCAGCACACAGCGGGAGCCAATCGGCGGGCGCAGCGCGACTCACGCATGCGCCGTAGGGAACCGGGCAGTGAAGCCGGAGCGCTTCACTTCCTGGTTCCATCACCGTGGATGGAGGGGGGAGCAGCAGGGTGACGAGCGATCGCTCGTCCTCTGCTGCGGACGGCGCTGGACTCCAGGACAGGCAAGTGTCCTAATATTAAAAGTCAGCAGCTGCAGTATTTGTAACTGCTGGCTTTTAATATTTTTTTTTGAGCGCACATCCGCTTTAAGATATATGCCAAAATAAAGCAACAAAAACTTATTAACCAAGTGTTATTTTCCCTGAATAATTTTACCTACAAAATAGAAGTTTTGCAGCATAGTGGAAGGATCCTGAGATCTATAAAGAATGTTTTAACATCACTCTAGGATAAGGTGACCAGATTTTTTTAAATAAAATCCGAGGACATTTTTTTTTACCAGTAATGGCGGCAATCAGCAACTCTCTGCCCATCGCCACCGCCGCCCGCCTCAAAGCCTGTCAAGTCTTACCCTCCGGGCCCCTGGCTACTACTGGGTGGGGAGCGCAGGAAGAACACTCCACCAGGGAAGGCCAGGAGATAAGCAGGCAGGCGGCTGGCGGGGCCTTGAGCCAAGGCAGAAGAACATGCGAGCGGAGCAGAATGGGCATGCACCCGAAACTGAAGAAATATTCCCTCCGCTCCGACCAGCACATGATCATCAGAAAGGGTCACAGATCATGGGAAAAAATACACCCCCCTAAGCTAGTAGGAGCTGCGGAGCGAGGGTAATTCTGCACCGACTGTCTTTGAAATTGCCCCAGCCCCTGTTCAAATCCAATCCGGAGACAGACCTGGTCCGGGGACAGTGTCCTCAATCTGGAGACTGTCCCCAGAAACCAGGGATGTCTGGTCACCCTACTCTAGGAGAGAGCAATGACGTGGAGGTCAACAGAAGGAACTAGCAAGAGCAGCAGGGGACCCAGGAGTTCGACACTCCCAAAAGTGTGGGTTTCCCAGCGAACTTTGAGGGATTGGTTTTTGCAACCAAATCAGCACTGAGCAGTGTGTATGATAAGAAATACAGAACCCACCATCGATGACCTCCTATTTATGCTGGTAATAGGTTCCATTTTTACTGGCCAGGTGGGAACCTAAAACTAACAATTATGCAGATCGGGGAAGTCAAAATTCCTCATCTACCTACTTTTGTTCTATGGACATGAAATTGCTGCGCACACAGACTGGATCTCTCATCTCATGGTTGCCTATTACCTTTACCATGTAGCAGCAGGATGAGAGACTGATCACTGCAATATACCCAAGTACTTTTTACCAACTGGAAACAAAATTACACTTGAAACTAAATAATTTATTTTTTAAATAAAATAAAAATGTGAATGCCTTTAGACAAACAGTTCTCAGACTTCTAACCCCCAAGGAACCCTTGGGGTCTCGGCAAACTCTTGCCAAACCAGTAATCAAGGGTCAATGGGAAAAATGCTGCTTACATTTGTGGCCAGTGGGAACAATGCCCCCCCAAAATTGAACAGTGGAGGCAGGGGCAGACAGACAACTGATGGGGCCCCAGGGCAATAGAAGATTATGGGGCCCCTGGGCTTACAGATGGCCACCACGCCAGGAGGCAGTGCAGAGGCGGGGCAGCTAAAATCTTGTGATTTTCACATCAAAAGCATGTCGGTTTCGGACATATCAGGTACAGATGTAAAAAAAAAACAGATTTTTACATACTGTCCCTGGTTTTACTGAGTCTGGCAACCCTGATGGGGCCCCCTAGTGGCATGGGGCCCTCAGGCAGTGCCCGAGTGACTCAATGGTCAGTCCGCCCCTGAGTGGAGGTCAGAATGCACCCCTTACAGACAACTAAAATTATTACTAGTAAGAGGTCAGTCAACCACAAATCAAGGAACCTCTGAAGGAACACCAGGGTTCCACAGAACCCTGGTTGAGAAATGAGAATGGCTGATTTAGACCCTTGGTGGGCCACATGACTCAGAATGTGGTCCAAGCCAACAATCAGGATGCAGGGTTTTAGCTCTCGAACCAGCATTAGGTGGGTCCAGCCCTAAGCCTAGAAAGCTCCCAGGCTCCTGCTCCATAAGAGTAAAGTGCGGGTGCGTTACCCACTACTGTAACAATGAGTTATGCCGCGTACACACGATCGGTTAAACCGATGAGAATGGTCTGATGGACCGTTTTCATCGGTCAAAACCGATCGTGTGTGGGCACCATCGGTTATTTAACCATCGGTTTAAAAAAAGCCAACTTAATTTAAATTTAACCGATGGATTCCTAACCGATAGAACAAAACCGATCGTTAGTAGGCACGACCATCGGTTAAAAATCCACGCATGTTCAGAATCAAGTCGACGCATGCATGGAAGCATTGAACTTCGTTTTTTTCAGCACGTCGTTGTGTTTTACGTCATCGCGTTCTGACACGATCGTTTTTTTAACCAATGGTGTGTAGTCGCGACGGACCACCAGTCAGCTTTATCGGTTAACCGATGAAAACGGTCCATCGGTCCGTTCTCATCGGATGGACTGATCGTGTGTACGCGGCATTAGGCTGTCACTCAAAATGAATGACTCCGCAACACACGCATAGCATAGGTTACTATGCCTTGCAGCAATGCACGCTAGGACGTACATTTTACCACACTTGAGGGCAACACAAATTTATTAAAACAAAACTATAATGTGGCCCCCCTGGACATGTCAGGGGGGTCACACTTGAGGCCCCCCTATATTCACCAACTTGACAACCACTGCCTTTAGACTCAAATCTCTCTAGACACAATGTATGAAACAACTCAAGTCACAAAGGGGTTAAACAACCCTGCATGGTGTAGCTCTTAAGCAAACGAACTATGAAAGGCCAGAGCATTCAGGAGGAATAAAGAGGTTCATGTTTATTAATCAGGGCTACGGACGGTAGACCCTTCCCGAACGCCTGTCTGACAGCTGCCGTGCGGGCCCACAATTAGACATTACACGGCAGCTGTCAGGGGTCTGAACACTGCATCTGTAGTGAAGTAGGTGCTATTTACACAAGCGCGTTATCCCTTCATTACAATATGAACAGGCCGGACTCTCCGAGATAGAGCAGCGACTATTTGGAGTTTATTTTTATATCAGAGTGCCTGGAGACAGAATCATTCTCATTTCCCATAGCAATCAGACTTCATTTTTAGAATGCACTACATATTAGACTAAATTGCAGCATGGGACTGGTTTTCTATGGACCACAAGAGCATATCACAAACTATAAAGGCCCAAAAGCCAGTGACATTGAATGTATTCACAGTATCATAAACTGTGCGTTATTGTTCCCCTTAAACCAGGCAACATGGCTAAATACACTGTTGAAATAAAATATATTTAAATGATCTTCCCAGTCAAAACTCCACCAGCCTCGTCACCTAGGACCCCCTGCCGGTTCCTAGATCTTCCTGATCTCCAGTGCAATTAAGGGTTACAGTCATTACAATAATAGTCATTTCTGCTGTGGGCATCATTTTAAAATGCTCTTCTTTGCTAGTAGTAACAAGTATCTCTACATTGTGAATATATGTATATCAGAAGGTACATCCTCAAGGATTGGATTTGCAAACATTTGTACATAAAAAAAAAGTGCATGCTTGCAAATTAGGCGCTTACCCGGCTGCCGCTACTGCCAAGGGCCCTTACTCGGCCGCCGCTACTGCCAAGGGCCCTTACTCGGCCGCCGCTACTGCCAAGGGCCCTTACTCGGCCGCCGCTACGGCCAAGGGCCCTTACTCGGCCGCCGCTACGGCCAAGGGCCCTTACTCGGCTGCCGCTACGGCCAAGGGCCCTTACCCGGCTGCCGCTACGGCCAAGGGCCCTTACCCAGCTGCCGCTACGGCCAAGGGCCCTTACCCAGCTGCCGTTACTGCCAAGGGCCCTTACCCAGCTGCCGTTACTGCCAAGGGGCCCTACCCGGCTGCCGCTACTGCCAAGGGCCCTTACTGGTGAGGGTGCTTACTGTCCCTGATTTCAAAGGACTGTCCTTGATTTGGAGCAATGTCCCTCTGTCCCGCTTTCCTCATTTGTCCCTCATTTTGGTCTGATCTATATAGCTGTATATAAAATGCACTTTTTTATCAAAAAGTGTTTTCCAGCACTAAACCTTTCATCTGATTTCTAAATTTCTGCATTTGTAAATTCCGAAAGCCAATATAAAGGACTAGTAGTGGTAAAAAAAAAAAGCACTCGTGGGTTTAACCAATCTTGTTTTTTTTGTACAATTCTCCTTTAAGGGGGCGTGGCAAGGGGTGTGTCCTATGTCTGCATACTTTTGCTGATAGGTGTCCCTCATTCTCATGTCAAAAAGTTGGGAGGTGTGCTGTACATGGCTGCAGGTCCTTTGAATGTAATAGCTTTGCTATAGACAATGAATATATTGAAGGTCTTAAATATCACTGGGGCCGGTGTTCGATCGAATAGTGCCCTCCGACAAAAAGTGCCCGCGCATGCGCAGTATGGAAGGGCACTCCAGCTGATGTGACGTCACCATAGCGCATGCGCACATCGTAGGAGGCATTTTTCAACAAGAGAAAGCATTTCACGGGCATAATTGAAAGCTATACAAACAGCGGAGGGAGACCGTATTTGTCAGACTGTGCCTCGCTGTTGCGGGGGGGTTGGGGTGGGTTGTGTTGCAGGCGGGTTTTGTCTTTGTTGCAAGCCGCCGTTTGACACAGGCAAAACCCGCGGGTCAACACACCAAACCCGCCCTGCAACACAGACAAATACCTACCTTGAGCACAGTGTAAACCCGCCCCGCAAAAGCGAGCCACAATCTGACAAATACGGTGCCCCTCCGCTGTTTGCATGGCTTTCAATTCTGCTTGTGAAATGCTATCTTCTGTCGAAAAATGGCTCCTACGATGTGCACATGCGCTATGGTGACGTCACACCAGCTGAAAAAGTGTAAAATGATGGTGCCAAGTACCTGTAATAAAAAATATATATTCAAATTTCACCCTGCTAAACACACCCATGCGTTGTGGTGTCTGTGTGTGAGGTTATGTGTTTTATCTTAAAAATACGGAATGGACACATAAAAAGATAAATTATAAAAGACAAACAGGGAAAAATAACTCTCCGTTAACCAATTGGGTTTTCTCCACAAATAGTTCTCACAACAGAGTTACACAGTAAGAGGAGATACAGTAAAACCTTGGTTTGAGAGTAACTTGGTTTGAGAGCGTTTTTAAATGTTTTAATAAATTTTGCCTTGATATACAAGCGATGTCTTGATATAAGAGTAGCGTCATGTCACAACTGGGTATAAAAGAGAAGAGAGGAGACTCTAAGTGTAGCAATATGGTTACATTTAATGAAGGTACAACATTTAGCAACATATTGCTACACTGATGCCGCGTACACACGATCAGTCCATCCGATGAGAACGGACCGATGGACCGTTTTCATCGGTTAACCAATGAAGCTGACTGATGGTCCGTCGCGCCTACACACCATCGGTTAAAAAAACGATCGTGTCAGAACGCGGTGACGTAAAACACAACGAAGTGCTGAAAAAAAACGAAGTTTAATGCTTCCAAGCATGCGTCGACTTGATTCTGAGCATGCGTGGATTTTTAACCGATGGTTGTGCCTACTAACGATCGTTTTTTCCCCCAATCGGTTAGGGATCCATCGGTTAAATTTAACCAGTTCCCGACCCCCGCATGTACATATACGTCCACAATATGGCACGTACAGGCACATGGGCGTACACGTACGTCCTCGCCTATTAGCGGGTGGGGGGTCCGATCGGGACCCCCCCCGCTACATGCGGAGGTCGGGTCCGCTCGGGGAGCGATCCGGGACCACGGCGCGGCTATTTGTTTATAGCCGCTCCGTCGCGATCGCTCCCCGGAGCTGAAGAACGGGGAGAGCCGTGTGTAAACACGGCTTCCCCGTCCTTCACTATGGCGGCGCATCGATCGCGTCATTCCCTTTATAGGGAAGACACGATCGATGACGTCATTCCTACAGCCACACCCCCAAACAGTTGTAAACACATACTAGGTGCACCCTAACTCCTACAGCGCCACCTGTGGTTAACTCCCAAACTGCAACTGTCATTTTCACAATAAAGAATGCAATTTAAATGCATTTTTTTGCTGTGAAAATGACAATGGTCCCAAAAATGTGTCAAAATTGTCCGAAGTGTCCGCCATAATGTCGCAGTCACGAAAAAAATTGCTGATCGCCGCCATTAGTAGTAAAAAAAAAAAATTAATAAAAATGCAATAAAACTATCCCCTATTTTGTAAACACTATAAATTTTGCGCAAACCAAACGATAAACGCTTATTGCGATTTTTTTTACTAAAAATAGGTAGAAGAATACGTATCGGCCTAAACTGAGGAAAGAAAATGTTTTTATATATGTTTTTGGGGGATATTTATTACAGCAAAAAGTAAAAAATATTGCTTTTTTTTCAAAATTGTCGCTCTATTTTTGTTTATAGCGCAAAAACTAAAAACCGCAGATGTGATCAAATACCACCAAAAGAAAGCTCTATTTGTGGGGAAAAAGGGACGCCAATTTTGTTTGGGAGCCACGTCGCACGACCGCGCAATTGTCTGTTAAAGCGACGCAGTCCCGAACTGTAAAAACACCTTGGGTCTTTAGGCTGCATATTGGTCCGGGGCTTAAGTGGTTAAAACAAGTTTGCTTTTTTTTAACCGATAATTAAATAACCGATGGCGCCCACACACAATCGGTTTTGACCGATGGAAACGGTCCATCAGACCATTCTCATCGGTTTAACCGATCGTGTGTACACGGCGTTAGAGGTGCCTCTCTTCTCTTTTATACACTGTAAAAAAAAATGCTTTGATATACAAGTGCTTTGGATTACAAACATGTTTCTGGAACGAATTATGCTCGCAATCCAAAGTTTTACTATAGGGTTTTTTTTGGTAGACGAATTAGCAAATCGCACATTCCATGCTGCCTGTGGCAAGCTGAAGGTCTTTAATGAAAAGTACTGTCTGCTCACACTGACGGAAACTAGACAATGTCTAGCTATTAAAGCAGCTGGAAACATCTGGTCGATTTTGTGGGACTCTCCAACGTTTTTTTCTGCTTGTTTTTATGGACCGGATTATACAAGTGTGTAATATTAACTGGAGAAAACACACCATGCAGGAAACAAAACAGTGAGAGTGGTGGAGAAAAAAAAAGGACACACCACCTCAATTAAGTTCAACTATCTGCATTCAATGACTGTAACTGCATTTCTTTGACAAACACACCAGAATGAGAATCTGCACATTGAGTTTTTATCAGGAAAATTTGGTAGGAAAAGGGTGAAATATCACATCAAATCTTACCATCAAGACTCTACATTACATATGCAGACTCTGCTTCCTTGTCTATATGCAAGTGTTGAAGTAGCTTCCCAGATTTCTGACATATGAAGTCCGATTGGTCCCTGAACTTTTTTTCTTTGCATTTACTTATGTAGCATCCTCTACTGTAGGTAGGTGCTAGAATAGGATTTTTTTTGCTATGGAAACTGTCAGGTAAATTTAGGCAGGCCTATGCTTCAGGCTAGGCCTGCTTGTTTTGATCTGGGGGCAGGGAGTTGTTAGTGTTAGTGCTCTAGTTGTGGGGCACCTCCCCTTCTTCCAGGGAGAATTATCTGGAACAGAGGGACAGGGCACAGGACTAGAGTGACAAGGAGCTCATGTGAGGAGCCCTGACCAATCCCCACTTGGTATTGGCAGGGGGCAGACCTCCCATATAAACTTCAGATTCCAGAGCCCACTGGGGAGGAGTTGTTGGCCGGGAGACATGGAGAATGGAGCATTAGGCAGCAGCAGGGGGCTATCCCCATCGGGGGGGGGGTGCCGACCGCAGAGGAGCCTGCCTGAGAGAGCTGGGAGGGAGCTACATTGTTACATGGTCATGGATGGAGTGTCCTGGAACAGAGGGGCTGGAGAAGCTGTCGGAACATGTATCCAGATAAAGTTCTTCATCGTGGACTTCAAAGGAAATGGTCGAAAAGTGAATCACAGTGGATTTCTGGATGAGACAGGCCAGGGGAGCTGGGTGCGAGGCCAGAGGAGAGACTTGGGGAAATATGCCAAATGGATTCTGCCTGAGGGCGCAGGATTTGCATACTGGACTGGCTAAGAACAGTAGTCCACCAAGCAACATGTGCTACTAAACGAAGGTGACCAGATTTTTTTAATGAAATCCGGGGACATATATATATATTTTTTTTACTAGTAATGGTGGCAATCAGCGACTCTCTGCCCATCGCCGCCGCCACCCGCCTGACAGCCTGTCAAGTCTTACTCTTCAGGCTCCGACTACTACTGGGTAGGGAGCAGAGGAAGATCACTCCGCCAGGGAAGGCAAGGAGATAAGCAGGCAGGCGGCTGGCCGGGACTTAAGCCAAGGCAGAAGAACATGCGAGTGGAGCTGAATGGGCATGCACCCGAAACTGAAGAAATATTCCCTACACTCCGACCAGCACATGATCATCAGAAAGGGGCACAGATAAAAAATACACCCCCCTAAGGTAGTAGGAGCGGGGGGGGGGGAAATTTAGATTTTTTTTTTATTCTGCACTGACTGTATTTGAAATTGCCCCAGCCCCTGTTTAAATCCAATCCGGGACAGACTTGGTCCGGGGACAGTGTCCTCAATCCTGGGACTGTCCCCGGGAATCGTGGATGTCTAGTCACCCTAGCCTAGGTGGCCAACTGGTGTCATACGGGGGTCAGGAACAGCAGAATGCAAGGATTTACCTACAAGGAAAGGCAACGTAGTAAAGATCTTTAAAGCGGAGTTCCACCCAAAAATTGAACTTCCGATTTTCAGAACCCTTTCCCCCTCCGGTGACACATTTGGCACCTTTCAGGGGGGAGGGGGGTGCAGATACCTGTCTAAGACGTGGGAGTCTTCGCCACTTCCCGTCCCCCCGCTGTCTCCTGGGAAACACACTGTTCCCATGAGAGAGCGGGGACCAGTGACGGCGCACCGCGCTACTTGCGCATGCGCCGTAGGGAACCGGGCGCATGCTCCGCAAGGCTTCACTTCCAGATTCCCTCACCGAGCATGGGGTCGGCAGCATCCGAGGACCGAGCGCTTGCTCAACCTCGTCTGCCGACATTGTGGGCGTGCTGGACAGGTAAGTGTCCATTTTTTAAAAGTCAGCAGCTGCAGTATTTGTAGCTGCTGGGTGGACCTCCGCTTTAAGGGGGGGTAGCTTCTGGGTGGACCTCCGCTTTAAGGGGGGGTAGCTTCTGGGTGGACCTCCGCTTTAAGGGGGGGTAGCTTCTGGGTGGACCTCCGCTTTAAGGGGGGGTATGCAACACTGATCGGATCAATGACACCAAGTATGGGATGCCCTCTATGCAGCGGGGAGGTTGGGGGGTATATGCGTTTGGGGGGTGCTGCCATAAACTAAACAAGCTTAATTTTTTAGATATTCTTTTTTGCAAGCAACATTAAGCCAAATCCTGGTGCCATACATTAAACAGATTGTTCATGGTAAACCTTTATCTCATTAGCACAGTGGTAGATACTCCTACCCGATTGGTGCGAGTATCGGGCTACCTAATAAAGGTCTTGTTTGTATGTTCAGGGGGCTGTCCAGCGCTTAACAAGAACTGATTAACGATCCTCCTTGTTTACACTCCCTGATGAAGCAGATTCATAACAGATAATTATACTGCCCCCCTTCCTCACAGCCCTGTCACAATTATGTAATTAACACCGAGATATTAATGGGGAAGCTGGGCAGCGGTGTGTCGCGGATGTCTTCATGAACTCACACACGCATCCACATGGCAGGGGCACAGCTGCGTGCACGAAAATAAAACATGCGCTAACTGGCAGTCCGGATAATCCTGCCATTTCGGTCTGCTCGTTTCACTGCTGCCCTGCTCGAGAAAGAGGAACATAATGAGGCTCATTTATAAAAAAAATCTAAATTATATTCTGGGCTTTATTGTATGGGGGGGGGGGGGGGTATAATTGGACAGGAAGGCAGCTGCGCGATGGAAAATGTTTCCCACAATACAGTCTTCAACCTTTGGTTAAAGACCGGAGTTAAAGGGGTTGTAAAGGTACATGTTTTTCACCTTAACCACTTGCTTACTGGGCACATATACCCCCCTCCTGCCCAGGTGAAATTTCAGCTTCCGGCACTGCGTCGCTTTAACTGACAATTGCGCGGTCGTGCGACGTGGCTCCCAAACAAAATTGACGTCCTTTTTTCCCTACAAGTAGAGCTTTCTTTTGGTGGTATTTGATCGCCTGTGCGGTTTTTATTTTTTGCGCTATAAACAAAAAAGACCGACAATTTTGAAAACAAAATACAATATTTTTTACTTGTTGCTATAATAAATAGCCCAATTTAAAAAAAAAAAAATACAAAAAAAATTCTCAGTCTAGGCCAATACGTATTCTACATATTTTTGGTAAAAAAAAGAAAAAAAAGAAATCCAAATAAGCGACTGGTTTGCGCAAAAGTTATAGCGCCTACAAAATAGGGTACAGAATTGTTTTTTTTTTATTATTTTTTTTAGTAGTAATGGCGGCGATCTGCGATTATTATTGGGACGGCGACATTATGGCAGACACATCGGACACATTTTTGGCGCCATTCACATTTATACTGCGATCAGTGCTATAAATATGCACTAATTACTGTATAAATGTGACTGGCATTGAAGGGGTTAACACTAGGGGGTGAGGGAGGGGTTAAATGTGTTCCCTGTATAGTGTTCTAACTGTAGGTGGAGGGGGGTGACTGGGGGAGGTGACCGATCTGTGTCCCTATGTACAAGGGACACAGATCGGTCTCCTCTCCAGAGACAGGACGCTGTCTCTGTGTGAGCTGGCAATGAGAGATGATCTCAAATGCTTACATTTGAGATCATCTCTCATTGGCCGCACAGATCGCATAGCAAACGGACACTCTGATTGGCCATTCGGCGCGATCTGTGATTGGCTGTGTCCAAGGGACACGGCCAACACAGAGTTTCCCCGCTGCGCGCTCGGGAGCGCGTGCGGGGAAAACCAAAAGGGGCGGATTTCAATTGACGTCCAGTTGGATTTTCAGGTCCACGCTGTAGCCGTCATTCGGCTATAGCGCGGGCCTCAGGTGGTTAATGCATTCTATGCATTAAGGTGAAAAAAAAAAAAAAAAGGTTTAGCGCCCCCCCCCCCATTTACTTACCTGAGCCCTCGAAAGTCCCACGCCGTGAACACACTGGCTTCTCGGCTCATTCATTGGTTGATTGATGGCAGCCATTGGCTCACGCTGATGTCAATCAAATCAATGGTGCAGCCGAGTGATACAGTCGGTGGGCTATAGCCGCTGGCTGTATCACGGGAGTGCGCCCTCAAGCTAACCCCCTTGGGAGAGAGCTTCCCATGAAGGGGATTCGCCGATGCGAGGAGGAGCCAAAAGAGACGCCGAGGGACCCCAGAAGACCAGGATCGGGGGCCACTCTGTGCAAAACGAGCTGCACAGTGGAGGCAAGTATGAAAGGTTTGTTATTTTTTTAAAAACGGGAACCTTTAGTGTCCCTTTAAGCTGGATGTAGACCCAAGACCCAAGTCATGCAATTCAGCCATCTACTGAGGACTCAATGATAATCTTTGGTCTACAACAGCACAGAAACCCCACCAGCCCCTCCACCTGTCTGATCTTTGGGGGGGGGGGGGGGAGATTGACATAACAGGTTTTGGATTCTTGTCCGTTCGTTATCCTGTCTTTTAAGATAAGCCATCACTGGTGTGAACGTGTTCTCCTTCCACAAAGCGAAGGCCTTAGAGCAGTGGTTCAAGTTGTGGGGACCCCCAACAGTAAAATTATTTTCGTAGCGTGGGTTGCCAGCACCCAAGGCAAGACAAGTAATTTGCGCCCCTAACCCACAGACATTTAGTGCTCCCTGAGTCCCTTCCACTCGTACAGTTTTATAACCCCTTACGGTACATTTTAGGATGTACCGCTATCTCTTTAGTTCTCCTTTCTTTCCCTTTTATCTCTCTCTATCCTAATTTCTTGGTTTTTCCCCCCATCCCCCTTTTTTGTTCTTTCTCTTGTTCTTTCTTTACCTTTGTCTTTGTTCCTCCCCCTCTTTTCCACCCCCTTCCTTGTATTCTCTATTTTTATTCCTTCTCTTACTCCTTGGTAGGGGGGGGGGGGTGAGTGGAAGTGTTGGCGGGAAGTTGGGATGAGTGGCAGTGCTGGGGGGAGTTCTGATCAGCCAACTTAGGTGCTCTTGATCAAGGTCATCTGCTCATCTGAGAACTGTAGTGGGGACCTTTAATGGCAACTATAATCACAGGTAGTGTTACTCACTGTGTCTCTGACTTTGTGGTGTCTCGTAGCAGTGACACCTATGCCGAAATCAGGAGATCGGGTCTCCTCTAGCCCCTCCCACTTCACATTCCTCACCAGTCAGCTGACCTCTAGTCTCTGCCCTCCAGCCATGCCGTGAACTGAATGGGTGGCTGCGAACAGGCTGAGTGGTCAGCCGCGGGCTCCAGGAACAGCCCAGCTGGGCGGCCACAAGCTCCAGGAACAGCCCAGCTGGGCGGCCACAAGCTCCAGGAACAGCCCAGCTGGGCGGCCACAGGCTCCAGGGACAGCCCAGCTGCGAGGTCGCGAAAAGCCTTTGAGAGTAGCGCGGGCTGGAGGAACAGCCCAGTATTCGTGACCCCTGGCAAATCATCATTCAACCCTCGAGGGAATCCTGACCCCCAGGTTGAGAACCACTGCCCTAGAGCTTACATAGGGGTAGAGTGCAAGGTCTGGACATGCAGGTCATTGTTTGAAGCACCCCAACCGGACCACACTTCTGTGTCACCCACCCATAAGTACAGGGCACAGGCAGGAGGTGACCAACACAATAGGACTTCAGGCCAGAAAATTTACCCCGAGAGTACATGAAGTACCATCTCTGCCCCAAGCTAGATCACGAACCTCAACGCAAGATACCACCTACGCTGTCCTCTTCATGCCTTCCAAGACCTCCTGCTCTCTAGCCCCCGTCATCATCTCCTCCCATGCTCATCTCCAGGATTACTCCTTTCCTCTGGAACTCCATACCCCAATCTGTCCAGTTATCACCTACTACTCATCTGCCTTTAGCCAAGCTATGAAAACTCATCTCTTCGGGGAAGCCTATCCCTGCCACTACCTAAAACTACACTTTTACCTTCTCCACTAAACCCCCCCCCCCCCCCCCCCCCCCCAAGTTATTACCTTTTCTATCACTTTACCCTCCCTCTACATTGTAGCATATAGGGGGGCCATGCTGACCCTTTTGCCTTCACTTTTTAGAAGAGGGGCAGCAGATACTATATTTGTCACTGCACAGGTTGACATTAAAGTGACTCTGAACTCAAAGAAGAACAGCCTTCAGTGTTTGTTGCAAAATGGGGTGCAAAATGCACTAAGAAGACTTTACTTTGGTGGTTATACCCGATTCACTTCTCTAAAAATACATCAAAAAAATTCTAGACCTGTAAGAGGCTGGCATCCGAGGCCCAGCCTGGGGGAGATGGCCAAGCAACGCTTCCAGCCAAAACGCGACACACACAGAGACAAAGCGTGCCAAAGACCCCAGCCCCTCGCAATCTTTTCTCCAGGCTGTAGCACATCTGAGACGCACAGTACATAAAGAAGGAGCCACACGGCGATGTCTGATCACTCACACGTGCAAGATTAATCGCTCGCTAATAATCGGGCCGCTTGCATCAATTTGATTGATAGGAGGCGAGCTGAACCGGCAATTTTTAATTGCTCAGTGCTACCAATTAATTGCACCGCCTGAACCTGAAGCGGTTAATCATTTCCACCAACCATGATATGCAATTAATTAGATGACATTTTCCATAAACATATATTTTTAGGAAAATTTTACCCGAACGGCGCATTTGGCTGTGTGCAAAGTTAAAATACACTATATTGTCAAAAGTATTGGGACACCTGCCTTTACATGAACTTCAATAGCGTCTTAGTCTGTAGGGTTCAATATTGAGTTGGCCCCCCCCTATAACAGCTTCATATCTTCTGGGAAGGCTGTCCACAAGGTTTAGGAGTGTGCGTATGGGAATGTTTGACCATTCTTCCAGAAGCGCATTTGTGAGGGCAGGCACTGATGTTGGGGGAGAAGGCTTGGCTTCTGTTGGGGGAGGATTATGGTGTGGGGGTTGTGTGGCCATCAGAGCGACATGGAGGGAGTCTCCCTGCCCCCCTGGGCCACTTTAAAGTCCTGTTCAAAAGGCTGCACTGCTTCTGCCAGAAGAGATCAGCCAGGAAACTGTCAGAAAAATCGGGCAGCCGGATGACACGGAGCAGGGACCTCTCGCTGAAACACGGCTTGTATATGAATAGCCGGCCGATGTCAAACAAAGTCCCGCCTCCTGGACCGGCATTGGACCACTGTGCCGTCTATTAGAGTAGCCGGTCTAGGAGACAGGACTGTTTGACAGCGGCGGCTATTCATATACAAGCCGCATCTTAATAGGAGATCCCGATATGTGTCATCTGGCCGGCAGATCCTCCCCGATTTCTCCTTGATGCATTGCTGGGCACTGATGGGCAACGATACGCTGCCCCAATGGGCAATAATGAGCAATGATACGCTGCCCCGATGGGCAATGATGAGCAATGATACGCTGCCCCGATGGGCAATGATGAGCAATGATAGGCTGCCCGATGGGCGCCGATGAGGCTGCACTGATGGGCGCAGGTATGCTTTATGTCAATATTGTTAAAGTTGATGTTAATATTTATTTTTGGAACTTAATTCTGCATAAAACGTTTAACAGTGTAATTTCAAGAGATAATTTACGAGGCGTGTTTAGGGGAGGACTTGGCAACGGGACAGGGTAGGGGTTAAAAACAGATTAGAAATTGCTAAATCAGACAATGGCAGCTTGATCCTTCTATTAAAGCGGAGGTTCACCCAAAAAAAAAAATTATTCACACATGTGGCCAACATGTCATGAAGGGGAGGGGCTTAGTCATCATATAAAGCGCAGGCATGCAAAGGTTTGAGAAACCTGATGCAAAAGCTTAAAGCGGGGGTTCACCCAAAAAATCTTTTTAACATTACATTCAGCCTAGTTGTCAGAATGACAATCGGCAGTTTTTTTTTTTTTTATCCCCGCACATACCGTATTTTCACCGCCGCTTCCGGGTATGTCTTCTGCGGGACTAGGCGATCCTATCTGATTGACAGGCTTCCGACCGCTGCATACTGCGTGTCAGGGGTTGCCGAAAGAAGCCGAACGTCGGTGTGCAGGCGCCGTATAGAGCCGTATTGCAGTCCGGCTTCTTTCGGCAACTCGTGACGCGCTGTATGCGACGGTCGGAAGCCTGTCAATCAATTAGGAACGCCCAGTCCCGCAGAAGACATACCCGGAAGCGGAGGTGAAAAATACGGTATGTACGGGCATAAAAAAAAAAAAAAACAGCCGATTGTAATATTAAAAAAGATTTTTGGGGGTGAACCCCCGCTTTAAGCTTTTGCATCAGGTTTCTCAAACCTTTGCATGCCTGCGCTTTATATGATGACTAAGCCCCTCCCCTTCATGACATGTTGGCCACATGTGTGAATAAGCAATTTTCAGTCCACACCGACCACGTTCGAGTCACCTGGAATCGCAAATAAGACTGCAAACAATTGCTAGAAATAAAGCGATCTACCACCAGCATGCTGTCGATTGCGAAGTCAAAAACTGAGCAATACATTGCAAGCTTCAATAGGATTTATTGTAAGAATAAAATGCATGAACGAATGCAAAAAAATATGAAAATGTCCTTAAAAAAACATTTGATGTTTATGTTTGATTGGAATCCCTTCTCCTTACAGTCGATCAAAACCACTTTTTTTGGGGTCTATGCGATTTTGACCAAAAATTGGAATGGAAGCTTTGATCGCTCTATAGAATTGCATCATGAATGATCAGCTTTAGAGGGCTTCGCTTTGTAGGATGGCAGACTGGGTGCTTTGTGTTTTTTTGCAGACCATAAAAAAAAAAAATAATAATAATACCTAACAGTCTTGAGATACAGAAGAGTAGAGCAACAGAAAAAAAAAAAAGACAACGCAAGGAGAACACGGCGGTGAAAGAGCGGGCAGCAAATGAAGCAGCAATGGCTGATGGGAAGGGAGAGCACACCAGATTATGTGAGTGTGTGTGCAGTGTCAGACATTTGATCCGCTGCTGCCCTCCCCCCCTCCATTACCAGCCTCACAGCAGGGGGGGTGAGGGGACTACCATTAAATAAAAGAAGGAGAAGGAGGAGGAGGGGAACCATCCTACATTGTTATACAAATTAATGGACGCCCTCAGCTCCACTGTATACATGTGTAAACACTCCGCTGCTGTTTGCTGTGGAACATGTAAGCCTTTTACTAGGCCTAAGAGAGATCAGAGGCAATCCTCGAAAATTCGACCTCATACTGCTACATGGTGCAAGAAAATAATCAGTTTTGAGGTAGACGGCCATGTGAAAAGAGCGACCAGTTTTTCAATAAAGGAACGCAAAACGGGGTACGAGTCGGTAGTCGGTCAACCGGTGGTAGACAATTCCAACTCCACAAAGCAACCATTTACTTTTGATTGCTGCATAGCGCCTACTAACTATTGCTTCTCCTCCTTTTGGCCAAGATTAAGTGCAACATGTGTCAATTTTTGGGAGGGAGAAGGCCAGTGCCTCTTGGGGGGGGGGTGTTGGTTAGTATCCCTCCTGATGTAATTAGGTATGAAGCGGGGGAAGGACCCTTTCCTCCTAGGTTGAATCTGGTCTGTGTCCCACAGGCTTGTCCCCGGCTGATGGCAGGGCTCTTGCCCCGTACACACGACCAGGTTTTCCAACGGGAAAACTGCAAGGAGAGCTTTTGGCCGGGCATACCGGCCGTTTGTATGCTCCCTCGCAGTTTTTCCAATGGGAACACTGCCAAACCCGCCGGACCAAAAAAGAGAACAAGCTCTTTTTCCCGCCGGGATTCCCAACTGACTTTTTCCTGTCAGAAAACCTGGCCGTGTGTAGCAGAAACCGGCCATTTTTGGCTGTTTTCCTGTGGGCAAAAACTCAGATGGAGCATAAACACGGTCAGGATTCCGAGGAAAGGCCCTCACCCGAGTTTTCCCGATGGGAGAAATGATCGTCTATACGGGGGAAAAGTAGAGAGCAGGTTCTCGGTTTTCCCCCTCTGGATTTCCGACGGACCTTTCCGGTCAGGAATCCCGGTCGTGTGTACTAGGCATCACCACCCTATGTTCCAATGCCTTCCTGGTAGGAATGCACCAATGCGGTTTCAAACCCCGCTGGCTACAGTCCGGCCCTCCTTAGGCCTCAAGGACAGCCCTTTGTTCAGAAAGTTTGGAGACCCCTGCCCTAAAGTAGACCCAAGCCCTTATGGGCCGTACACACGACCGAACATGTCTGCTGAAACTGGTCTGTGGACCAGTTTCAGCAGACATGTTTGGTCGTGTGTAGGCCCGAGCGGGCAGGATTCCAGCAAACATTTGCCCGCCGGGCCTTTTTCCAGCAGGCAAATATTTCTGGACTTGCTTTAAAACAGCCCGCTGAAATCCTGCCCGCTCGGACATGTTCGGTCGTCTGTACAGACCTACCGTACATGTCCGAGCGCCCGCCATCCCTCGCATGCGTCGAATGACTTTGACGCATGCGTGGAAGCATTGAACTGGCAGGGCCGCCCACGTCGTCGTCGCGGCGCGGACACGCCCCGCGTATTGTTTACGTGCGGATTTCTGTATGATGGCGAGTACAGCCACCATACAGAAATCCCCGGGCAGACATGTACGGTGAAAACGCTCCGACGGACCGGTTTCATTGTACATGTTTGCTCGTCTGTACCCGGCCTTAGGCTCAACTGATAAAACACACCAGGAAGACTGTCACAAAAAAGTGACAGCTATTTTCAGTGGACTTCATTGTGATTGGACGAGGACAGTCACATGGCTAAAATGAAGGTACTTATCCTTGTACTAAACTTGGAGAATTGCAAATGGAGCCCATTAAAGCGAAACTGTAAAGGACAGAAAGGACATGCTAAGTCTCCTACAATAAAAAGCAACATACCTGTCTGTTAACATAGAATGGGCAATGAGAAGCTCAATGTACATTCTCGGGAAAACATTGTGCCAGAATGAATTAACACGCCCACATACGGGAATCATGTCATTCCTGCCAATCCAGACTACCGAAGATTGCGAACCCTGAAGAACACCGGGAGATGTTGGCGCTAGGGTTGCCACCTCATCCCTTTAAAAAGGAACACACATGAATTACACAGGTTCTGTGGCTGATTAAGGTGGTAATTAAACTCACGTGGTGCCTTATCTGCATTAAATTAGCCTCAGAACCTGTGTAATTCAGATGTGTTCCTTTTTAAAGGGATGAGGTGGCAACCCTAGTTGGCGCCAGCATGGCAACTAGTTTAGTTCTGCTCTAAAGTACAACTAAACTAACATTCCCTCCCCCCCCCCCCCCCCAACTGTAAGGGGATTTTTTTTAGCCCAGCTTTACTGTACTTGTATGACCATCGTAGCAAAATTAGATTGCAAGCTTCTCTACAGCAGGGACTTGCGGGCATGGTTTTATGATATATCCCGGAGCAATATAAAAGCTAAAACAATCTAATATTATTTGACAGCAATCGCCTGACACAGCAGTGTTGTAAAAATACGTCTCCGTCATAAAAACCCAAGTCTCCGACCACCTACTGTCAGGGGATATGGAGGAAATGATTGCTCTGCTGCGCATAAGCGCTTTGTAGCTATCTGACAGAGAACTAACTTTATTTAATCTGAAGAAATACTAAGAAAAGCGATCTGACAGGAGCCTATCCAATCATAAAGCACGATATTTCCCTACATGGGAAGGACAAAAGTGAAATGGTGACTTAAATTATCAAGCGGGCCCGAACCCTGGCGCTGCAAGACAACAGCACTGCCCAATGACGTATGTCTTTAGTGGTGAATAACCAAAAACTCGGTTAAGGATATCCCAGGACTCCTATTCACCCAAACGCTTTATAAGGACGGGCCGTGCTTAATGTCACTTCGAATAGTGAACCGCCAGACACCGCTCTCCTGCTAAAGCGACATGACAGAGGGCACGCATGTCACCTCCATTGCCATGGCAGCCAGGGGAGGGGGGGGGTTAGAGAGCAACATGCCTGCACCCCACACGCTGTGCCCCATGCTGGCGGTCACTGAGCAGTTAAAATGGATTCTGGCCAAAAGAGAGCCACCCTGCTGTGTGCATACAAATACCACAGCAGTGAACAGCATGGTGCGGGTTCAGGAGGAGAGCGCGTCCTCTATAGAAGCGCAAAGCCATTGTGGCTGATAACGCTGGAGCACCGCAATCAGTTATCAGTCAGATCCCCTGGATATATTTTTTTCTAGATCTAGTAAGATATTTAAATAAAGGATTTGATTGATTTTTACGGGCCACACAGACATTTTATACAGCCATATATACCAGTGCGCAGCGCCTGCACGCTGTATCAGATCAACAAGGAAGGGCCTATTCTGGAGAGCTATGAAGAGATAGAGGTATGCAAAGGCAAAGCTAAATGATGCTACAATTGCTGGCAGAAAGCTTTATTAAAGCTGAAAAAAAGTTAGAGGAGCTTCAGTCTCCCAAAAAAAAAATTAATAATAATAATAATAATAATAATACTGTAGCTGCCGACTATTAAAAGAAACGTTGGCATCCCCCAACCCCCCCCCCCCCCCAAGAATCATTACTTACCTAGGTGGATACAGCATTGGTCCGCCGCCAGCACTGAGAACTGATCGATCAAACATCGTTGATCGCTCAATTCTCAGAGCTCCGTGAGCAGAGAGCTGCTGACTGTTAGTCACCGGCTCTCTGCCCTGCCCTTCCAGCTCTCACTGGAGCGCTGGGCTGTGGAGGGGCGGGAGCAGCTGGGGTTAGCTTCTCAGTGGCTCGCTGTAAGGCTGAGCCAGGTGCTGTTCCAGGGTTGTGGGCGGATGCCGACCATATTGTTACGTTCTTGCCCAGCCTGGACCGATTCTGTGATGTCAGCCGACAGCGGGCTTCAGCCCGTTGTCTGCTGAAAACAGGTCACAGAAGTGCAAAAAAAACTGCACTCATGTGATCTATAGTGGAAGTACAGCCAAACTTCTCCTTGCCTAT
The DNA here is from genome assembly GCF_905171775.1 of Rana temporaria. Lineage (NCBI taxonomy): Eukaryota > Metazoa > Chordata > Amphibia > Anura > Ranidae > Rana > Rana temporaria. The sequence continues at coordinate 29,604,613 of NC_053497.1, read as the reverse complement.
CCAGGGATCCAACACCATCGTCACCTGGGTCGGTTCTTCACCAGTCTTCAAGTCCCAGGGGTCGGCATGTGTACTAGTGGTAGCCAGCTGCGACTCCTTGCTGCGCTGTGAATGGACCTGTGACATGCTCCAGAAGGCTGCGACCGAAAGGGAAGGGATGGGATGGGGGGGTACTTCCGCTCCCCCCAAAAGGTTAAAAAAGTTTCCAAAAGTGGGAGGGAGGAGGCGGAAAAGCAGAACTTCCCACACTTTTGGGGCAAACTTTCACTTTAAAGTAAAATAAATTCTTGAATAAGCCGGCTATGTCTTCAGTAAAACAAACTTACCTGCCTATTGGGAATCTTCCTTAGAATGCACATTGACCTGCGCATGTTCAGCTTTGTGTACAGCGTTAGCATTCCTTGGGGCCATTATGAATTTCCGTGCACCCACCCCAACCCCACACCTGGAAGTAGCCAGCGAGGGAACATGTATCACCTAAGTGGGGCAGCGGTGAGAATTTAAAACTTTAGGCCGTCCACGCGTTTCACACACTAAAAATTGAAATTTTAGTACGCAAGATGGTCTCTTGTGTGTCGGCAGGGAGGAACATGCGTTAATTATAAGGCCTCATGCACACTGGATGTTTGACCATCTCTCCTAGACGTCTTTCCTCCAGGCAGCAGCACTTTGACGGAAAACGCATCTGACACTTGTAAATACGTTAACACGTTTGGGCACATCAAGGGCTTGGGCGTTAATTCATTTCACTGGCCAGAACAATCATTTATTCTGGCCATTGGAATGAGTCAACACTCAAGTGCTTGACACGTCTAGTGTTAAAATGCATTTATAGACGCGGCATTAAAAACGTCCAGTGAGCATGAGGCCTTGTACAAGGCACTGTTACATTTTATTCACCTTTAGGCTCCATTCACATCTAGGCAGACAAATTTGCGGCGTTTTGTCCCGCGAATTGCGGCGACAAATAGCGGCGGTTTGTACCACGATTTGCGGCGACCAAACGCCGCGATTGTCCGCCTAGATGTGCCCCTCTATGGAGATGGTTCCCGAATGCCGAAAGCCGCCTGAAAAAAAGTCCGGGACCTTTTTTCAGGTGGCAGGCGTACGGCGTGGAGATGTGAACCATCTCCATAGAGGGCAATATCTTTTCATCCCTCTGGCGGCAGCGGCGTCGCACTACAGGCGACAAAATGCCTAGATGTGAATGGGGGCTTATTGGAATGTGAAACTTCCCTGTTTACACTACAAAAATGGGTTGAAGTGTGTTGGATATAAATTAATAAATTCTGCGCACAAGAGCTTATCCAAAGTTACGGTCTGCTTCTGCAACAGAGTTCAGAAATTAATAAAATGTCACTTTGACATTTCAATAAAGTTTTTAAAAAATTGCCTACATGAGTCTAAAGCTCATAGCAAGTGTGAACGGGCTCTAAAGTGGAACTAATTCCTCCTATCCTTTACAGCCTAGGGCAGCTTAACCACTTAAGGACCGGACCAATATGCTGCTAACTGACCCAAGGGGTTTTTACAATTCGGCACTGCGTCGCTTTAACAGACAATTGCGCAGTCGTGCGACGTGGCTCCCAAACAAAATTGGCGTCCTTTTTTCCCCACAAATAGAGCTTTCTTTTGGTGGTATTTGATCACCTCTGCGGTTTTTATTTTTTGCGATATAAACAAAAATAGAGCGACAATTTTGAAAAAAATGCAATATTTTTTACTTTTTGCTGTAATAAATATCCCCCAAAAACATATCTAAAAAAAATTTTTTCCTTAGTTTAGGCCGATACGTATTCTTCTACCTTTTTGGGGAAAAAAAAAATCGCAATAAGCGTTTATCGATTGTTTTGCGCAAAATTTATAGCGTTTACAAAATAGGGGATAGTTTTATTTATTTATTTTTTTTGTTACTACTAATGGCGGCGTACAGCGATTTTTTTTCGTGACTGCGACATTATGGCGGACACTTCGGACAATTTTGACACATTTTTGGGACCATTGTCATTTTCACAGCAAAAAATGCATTTAAATTGCATTGTTTATTGTGAAAATGACAGTAGCAGTTTGGGAGTTAACCACAGGGGGTGCTGTAGGAATTAGGCTTCACCTAGTGTGTGTTTACATCTGTAGGGGGGTGTGGCTGTAGGTCTGACGTCATCGATTGAGTCTCCCTATAAAGGGGATCACACGATCGATGCAGCCGCCACAGTGAAGCAAGGGGAAGCCGTGTTTACATACGGCTCTCCCCGTTCTTCAGCTCCAGGGAGTGATCGCGATGGGGCGACTATAAACGAATAGCCGCGCCGTCGTCCCGAGTCGCTCCCCGCGGGAATTCGACCGCCGCATGTAGTGGGGGTGTTCCGATCGAACCCCCGACCCACGTCTAGGCAGGGACGTACAGGTACGCCAATGTGCCTGTACGTGCCATTCTGCCGACGTACATATACATGCGGCGGTCGGGAAGTGGTTAAAGCCGAATTCCAGGAATTCAGCCACTGTGTAAAAAGTGCAGGCACACTGCGTTAAGGCCAAGGAGGTGCGTGACATCTCTTGGACTTCTATTATTTATATCCGACAGGTTTATGGCACACAGAGCAGCTACGCCCGCCCCTCTAACTCTACCAACCATTCAGAAAAGGCTTTTGTATTTTGCGAATGAGTTCACATAATACAAAGGCTGCTGTGATTGGGAAGGAGAAGAGGAGGGGCAGGCATAGCAGCTGCACAGACTCCAATGTTGAAGATGCTTAGACTTGAAGCATCAGTGTCGAGCTCCCGGAAATACAGCTAAAATGGTCAGATAATAGATCCACATAATGGATCTAAGTTCAGGAGATGTTGTGTACCTCCTTGGACTTAACTCGTAGCGTGCCTCACTTTTTACAAAGGAGCTGAATTCCTGTAATTCAGCTTTAAAAGCAGATTTAACGTCTCAACCAAAAAGAAAAAAAATTGCGCGCAAGCAGACATGTACTGTATTATCTCTTCTGCAATAAAGTAAATCTACCAGCCTGCCTCAGAGGGCTGATGTTCACTGACTTTCTGAGGTCGGGCACCTTACGTGTAGGAAAGCGGGTCGTCTGGTCACTCAGAAACAACAGTGAGGGTCCTCTGCAAGTGTTTGAGCTTCCTCTGTGGTGGGAATCCAGTTGGCTCCTTCCCCGGGGCCCTCTGAAGTTTCCTGCTGGTTTCTGCCATTGGCTTTGAGACTTTGGTGGGCTTGGACAATCATGTCGGTAATATCCTTCTCCTCCACATTTGAGAACGGCCCACTGGTCTCTTGGTAGGGAAGAACTCCAACTTTTAAGATTAAGTTGAGAGCTGCCATGCTTTTCCTGGCACCAGTTATGACCAGAGGCATGCCTTGAATCTGATAGTTTTCGAAAACCGTTAAATTGGTGGCTTTAGTTATGCTTGAAACGAAAGCTCTCCTTATTGCCTGTGTGCATTGAGTCATTCAACGCAATAAAAAAAAATGGCCCCAGGCCTCAGAAAGCACTTAGATATAGGCACTTAGGCATAAAGAACATGGCGTGCGTGTGGATCTTATTGCGCTAGAATGCAGCGGTCAGTCACTGCTTCAATAAGACCTCGGCCAGCACCACCAACATGGGACGAGTACCTTTATATGGGTGTAAGAAGGGTTTCACCGTTTGCTCTTTGTGTGGTTATCGGGAACGGTAAATCCCAGCAGGGCCGATCCTAGGGTCACAGGCGCCTGGGTGCAGAAATATTTCTGGCGCCCCCACATGGGCGTTGTCGTTTTACTAACTCCTCCCCATTACAAATGTTTCTATGGCAACGACTCAACCACAGAGATGCTCCCCCACGAAGTCTTCATTACCCTGGGATCCTTACATGATCTCTTAACAATAAACAAAATACAGGAAGAGAAGCAGAGTACTTTATTGGGACCTGGAGGGGGGCCTCTGATGGACACAGAGAGTCCTCAGACATACTACAGGAGACGGTCAGAGACTGCAGACATGATACAGGAGACGGTCAGAGACTGCAGACATGATACAGGAGACGGTCAGAGACTGCAGACATGATACAGGAGACGGTCAGAGACTGCAGACATGATACAGGAGACGGTCAGAGACTGCAGACATGATACAGGAGACGGTCAGAGACTGCAGACATGATACAGGAGACGGTCAGAGACTGCAGACATGATACAGGAGACGGTCAGAGACTGCAGACATGATACAGGAGACGGTCAGAGACTGCAGACATGATACAGGAGACGGTCAGAGACTGCAGACATGATACAGGAGACGGTCAGAGACTGCAGACATGATACAGGAGACGGTCAGAGACTGCAGACATGATACAGGAGACGGTCAGAGACTGCAGACATGATACAGGAGACGGTCAGAGACTGCAGACATGATACAGGAGACGGTCAGAGACTGCAGACATGATACAGGAGACGGTCAGAGACTGCAGACATGATACAGGAGACGGTCAGAGACTGCAGACATGATACAGGAGACGGTCAGAGACTGCAGACATGATACAGGAGACGGTCAGAGACTGCAGACATGATACAGGAGACGGTCAGAGACTGCAGACATGATACAGGAGACGGTCAGAGACTGCAGACATGATACAGGAGACGGTCAGAGACTGCAGACATGATACAGGAGACAATCAGAGACTGCAGACATGATACAGGAGACGGTCAGAGACTGCAGACATGATACAGGAGACGGTCAGAGACTGCAGACATGATACAGGAGACGGTCAGGAGACTGCAGACATGATACAGGAGACGGTCAGAGACTGCAGACATGATACAGGAGACGGTCAGAGACTGCAGACATGATACAGGAGACGGTCAGAGACTGCAGACATGATACAGGAGACGGTCAGAGACTGCAGACATGATACAGGAGACAGTCAGAGACTGCAGACATAGTACACAAACAAGGAGAAAGGGAGGGGAGAACTCTGGCACTTTTGGCGCCCCCACCTCTGCAGGCGCCTGGGTGCAATGCACCCTGCCTAGGATCGGCCCTGAATCCCAGCTATAACCAGCCTAAGCTTTCAGTACTCATCCATGGTACTCTTATTAACCCACAAGGATCCATTAGGGAGGTTGGACTCCAACAGAATGGCTGCTGTAATAGTGTGACCATGGAGGAACCATACCAATTTTAGGGTTGATGGACCTCAAGTGCAGCAATCCGTAGCGGCCAATCACAATCCATCACTAGTCTGATTTGGTTGGCTTGATAGACTGAACATTAGAATTAGCCCGTAAAACAAACTATCAGCCTTATTTGATAGACAGTTCTTATTACGGGGTTCTATGGGGTAACAACAGCGCCCCTTTAATATAGTTGCTTCCAGAATTGTACATTCAGAAGTTTCCATGCCCTCCAACACTTTACACAGGCCAGGTCTTGGGTCATCGAACTGATCATATGCGATACAAAAACTGTATATAGATCCTTTCCTGATATCACATGAATAGTTTATATCTATATGGTACACCATTGCTCATGTACCATCAGGACAGCACTGTCTGTATATTAGCTCTATATAAATGCCCATAGTATGGAGGGTAAAGATCACTTACCTGTCTTCTCTTTAATCTCACAGAGTACACTGAAGAGGGCTGGTTTCATCCTGTGGCAGTTTAAGGCGTGCTTCCTGTATAGAGAGAACAAGGTATTGGGTTACTAATAAGCCCTGTGTACAGAGGACGGTAATGAAATAAAGTGGTTTGCTACATATTTCACTTTTTATTAAACCCCTTTTACACTGGGGCGTTTTTCAGCTGCGTTGGCATAAAAAAAAGCGCCTGTAAAACGCCTGAAAGAAGCCTCATCTGCAGTCCCAATGTGAAAGCCCAAGTACTTTCAGAGCTCTTTCAAACTGAGCGCTCCGGCTTCACTTCCTGGTTCCCTCACCGAGGATGGCGGCAGCAGAGTGACGAGCGATCGCTCGTCCTCTGCCGCGGACGGCGCTGGACTCCAGGACAGGTAAGTGTGTCGATATTAAAAGTCAGCAGCTGCAGTATTTGTAGCTGCCGACATCCTCTTTAACAAAGAAGCAAAAAATAAATTAAAAACAAAAAAAAAAGTACAGTATGTTTAAAAAAAACAACAAACAAAACAAACAAACAACAATCTAACGTATGTTTAACAAAGAAGAAACATACAGTAAATGTAACAAACATGCAACCCAATACAAAGTATGTTTATCAACTAGGGCTGAAACAACTAATCGATTCATCGACAACTAATCGATTATGAAATTAATCGATTATCATTTTCATAATCGATTAATCGGGCAGTAACATAATGGGGTTAAAAAAAACCCCCGAAAATTAGCCCTTTATAGTACAAAAAGAGCAAATCGCTACTATATAAATATTACTTTCACTGTCCCACAGTAAAAAATGAACCCCTTACAGTAGCGATTATTTGCTCTTTTTGTACCAACTTTAGTTTTTTTAACCCCATTATGTTACTAAACATCTCAGGCCTGGGTCACACCTCTGTGTTTTTTTGCAGAAACACACTACAGTTCATGTAATGCGTTTTTGTGGCAATTTGCACTCATCACTAGAGCACATGTAGACAGGAGGTGGCTGCAAAGAAGCTGCAGGAGATCAGCAGTGCAGATATGTACCGAAGAGAAAAAAGTTAAATAAATGAAAATGTATCTTCCATTTTAATTTTTAAAAGCTAAGACAATTGTTTATGTTACAAACTGCTTTGGCAGATTCTGTAGAATCCCTGGCCAATCATGCAGTCCCCGAGCAGGCAGGACTCATTAGGGCCAGAATCCCAGCGCTGCAAACCAGGCGTTCATACTACAAAGCCATCATACCGCTATATATGTACATTGTGTATAGAGACTTGATGTCATAGAGTTCAGTCTGATCATGATTCATGTATAGATCCTGCGCTACTGTCCGGCGCGGTGTGCTCATTATCAGAGTACAGGGATGCTGGTAAATGATGTACCCGACACCATCATTATTCATAAACAAAGACTTATTATACGGTGTATGTGGCGTTTGGAGGGGGTCTGGGTAATTATCGCAGTGGAGAGACTGCCTATCATCATAGCAGTGTGTGTGTACCGGGGGGGGCAATTATTCATCTACACCGACTCCATATCATTATATACTGAAGTGTGATCATTAGATGTGTATATTATATATATATCAGGATTTTATCTACTGGGCCATCGCAACTGCTACACAGTCCACAGCAATGGTTTATTATTTGTAGATTTACTACATCTGTGGGTAGATTCTCAATATTATTAAAGCGCTGCATCACCCTCCAGGGCATATTATTTCCCATCCACCCCTCCACTGTTGCAAACAAACAAAAAAAAACATTTGTCATTTTTTTTCTTTTTTCTACGCAAAAAAAAAAAAAAGTCCTGGCCCTCCCCCCTCCCCCCCTCCCCCGTGCACGTCATTTGTCTAGGCCAGGGGTCTTCCAAACTTTCTAGTTTACTACCTTCAGACTTTAGTGGGCTGGACTGTGGCCAGTCCTGGTGTTGGTAACAAGGCCCTGTCGTCGGCGTCAGCGGGAGGAATAGCGAGGCCCGGCGTCGGCGTCAGCGGGAGGAATAGTGAGGCCCGTCGTCGGCGTCAGCGGGAGGAATAGTGAGGCCCGTCGTCGGCGTCAGCGGGAGGAATAGTGAGGCCCGTCGTCGGCGTCAGCGGGAGAATAGTGAGGCCCGTCGTCGGCGTCAGCGGGAGGAATAGTGAGGCCCGTCGTCGGCGTCAGCGGGAGGAATAGTGAGGGCCCGTCGTCTGCGTCAGCGGGAGGAATAGTGAGGCCCGTCGTCGGCGTCAGCGGGAGGAATAGTGAGGCCCGTCGTCGGCGTCAGCGGGAGGAATAGTGAGGCCCGTCGTCGGCGTCAGCGGGAGGAATAGTGAGGCCCGTCGTCGGCGTCAGCGGGAGGAATAGAGGCCCGTCGTCGGCGTCAGCGGGAGGAATAGAGGCCCGTCGTCGGCGTCAGCGGGAGGAATAGAGGCCCGTCGTCGGTGTCAGCGGGAGGAATAGTTCCCCCATCGGTGTCAGTGGGAGGAATACACTCACCGACCACTTTATTAGTTACACATGTTCAGGGGAGGACTGACAACTCATGGGGCCCCCGGGCAATAGAAGATTATGGGGCCCCTGGGCTTACAGATGGCCAGGAGGCAGTGCAGAGGCGGGGCAGCTAAAATCGCGGGATTTTCACATTAAAGCATGTCGGTTTAGGACAAATCAGGGACAGATGTAAAAAAAAAAAAAAAAAACCATAGATTTTTACATACTGTCCCTGGTTTTACTGAGCCTGGCAACCCTGATGGGACCCCCTAGTGGCATGGGGCCCTCGGGCAGTGCCCGAGTGACTCAATGGTCAGTCCACCCCTGCACGTATTGAATTGCTTGGTAAAAAAACTGCTAATTAGCCAATCACATGGCAGCAACTCAATGCATTTAGAGATCTAGACATGGTGAAAACAACTTGCTGAAGTTCGAACCGAGCATCAGAATGGGGAAGAAAGTGGATTTAAGGGACTTTGAACGTTGTTGGTACCAGACGGACTGGTCTGAGTATTTAAAAAACTGCTAATCTACTGGGATTTGCATGCACAACCATGAGAATGGTGCGAAGAAGAGAAAATATCCAGTGAGCGGCAGTTGTGGGGAGGAAAATGCCTTGTTGATGTCAGAGGAGAATGGGCGGACTGGTTTGAGATGATAGAAAGGCAATAGTAACTCAAATAACCACTTACAACCAAGGTATGCAGAATATCTCTGAATGCACAACACATCTAACTTAGAAGCAGATGGGCGACAGAGTAAAGGCAGGCGTACCAATACTTTTGGCAAAATATATATATATATATATATATATATATATATATATATATATATATATATATATATATATATATATATATATATATATGCACTCTATTTTTTTTATATATATCATTTATTAATAAATACATTAAATATTTATGATTACGTTTTGAAATTTTAATCATTTCTTAAGGCAGCAGAGCATACAAGGAAGGGTTGTTTTTTTTTTTTTTTATTCATTTTTATTTTACCTTAGGTCCATTTTAAAAAGGCCACAAAATATAAAAAGGAGAACATTACATTATGTGAAGCAGCTACAAATTATATTCCCATCTACAGAGGAGATTTATCAGTCTTGTACGGCCGGCAATGCAACACAGGAGCAGAGAGACTGAAATGAGACAGATTTACTATTAGATCACAGCTTGATTCATAAATTCCCCCCAGCCTGATGATTAGAAGTAGCATTGCGCTAACATAAAACGCGTCCCTGTCCACTTCTTAGGCCTGCACGTGTTTCGGCTGGAAACCGGCGAAAAGCGTAATGATAAATCTGTCACAGATGTTGGCAAAACTGTAGCAGTCAGCTCTGCGGGACGGCGGACGCAGGGGTCCCAGACGCATGGAAACCGCTGAAAATCGCACAGAGCCTGATTTTCACTAGATAAGTAATCGTTTCAGTAACTCGCTTGATAAATCATCTTCTATGTGTGCCTATACAACGGCAAATGTGACGTTTATGAACCGCCGCTGTATCTGTATTGGATGACATCTTAGGCACAAAAAAAGAGAATGAGTGTCTCTAGTGCGTGTCCATTGGGACTCTGGATGCTTCATTTTGACATAAAACAATATCCATAAAATCCTAAATCTATAGCTCAGCTCAAGACTCGCCCCCCTCCTATCATATATGGACAATTCGGGTGCTGGCTACTACATAGCTCCCAACTGTCCCTGATTTCCAGGGACTGTCCCCGATTTGGAGCAATGTCCCTCATTCCTCCTCATTTGTCCCTCATTTTGGTCTGATCTATATAGTTGGAAATAAAATGCACTTTTTATCTTTCAAAAAGTGTTTCCAGGTGCTAAACCTTTCATCCAATTTCGAAATTGCTGCATTTGTAAATTGTAATGGCCAATATAAAGAAATGGTTGCGATTTAAATAACTTTTTTGGGGGGTTAATACCCCTTTAAGGGTGTGTGGCAGTGGGCGTGTCCTATGCCTACATACGTTTGCCAGTAGGTGTCCCTCATTCCCATCTCAAATGCGAGGTATGGCTACAAAAGTTCGTCTCCACACTCCATCAAACACATGAAAAAAATATTAGCCGCACTCCAAAGTTTACTCCTCTTGCTGTATTTACTTTCAGCAAAAGTAACTGCACATAACAGTCTCTCCACCAATCTGACGCATTTCACAGAAGACGAGGTTCAGGTGAGACACTGTTGTATGTAGACCCCTTTGCAGTAGTGTATTTAGGTTTTGTGCTGCCCTAGGCCTGACTAAACTCGTGCACCCCCTAATTTAAATATGACCCACCCCTTCCTGTCAAGGCCACACCCTTGCTGTTTAAGACCTGCCCTGAAGATTTAGAGTGGGGACACTAGTTCTGAGGGCCTGGGGGGGGGGGGATGGAGTCCCTTAACCACTTAAAGCGGAGGTTCACCCCAAAACATTTATATACCATTCCATCCAGCATACTGCCGACATGTACAGTATGCTGGGGTTTTTTTTTTTTTTTTTTTTTTGCTGTACATACCACCGTATAGCTATTTCCCCCCCGGCTTCCGGGTAGTGCCTCCCGCGGGAGTGGGCGTTTCTATTCAGAGACTAAGTGATTGACGTGATGACAAAAGCTTTCCCACGGCGTATAATGCTCGTCACCAGTTTCCCGAAGAAGCCGAACGGCGTGTCGGCGCTATACGGCGCCTGCGCACCGACGTTCGGCTTCTGTCGGAAACTGGTGACCTATTCCAATCTTTTTTGCGCATTTCACCACAGGTGTGATGAAACGCATCAAGATGGATTTTAGGCGAGACGCTGTTGTATGTAGAGTAGATCCTTTTGAGTTATCACCAAATAGGGTGATCACGTGTCCCGGATTTTCCGGGACAGTCCCGCATTTTGCAGGTCTGTCCCGGGCACCTTCATTCCAGGACAATACAGTGTCCCGGAATGAAACTGATACAGCCACCCCCCGGGCAAATCTGATGCCCCCAAAAAAAAGGCTGCCACATCACCTCTTTACTCACTGACAGTACTTGTCCTCGTCAGGAATGCCTGGAGGAGCACAATCCCCGCCCCCTGCTTGTGATTGGAGAAATCATAAATCCCGCCCCTTGTGTCCAATCACTGTGCTGCGATTCGTTACGGCACAAGCTGATTTTTGGGAAGGGGGGGGGTGTCCCTGAATGGTAGTTTGGAAATGTGGTCACCCTATCACCAAAGCTTCCAAATTGGGAAACCTATTGTGGCAAAATCTAAGAGGGAGACTTTGGAGAGAGTCATCTCACTTCCCGTTGTGTCAACAAAACAGGAAGTAAAAAAGGAAATCTGCCCAATGTGACACACAGATAGCAAAAAACACTGATGTGGTTGTACCCATTTCAACCTCCCATTACGCATTTAATAACACAGTGGTGAAATGTCCCAAGGAAGGATGGGTTTTCAGGTGAGACACAGTTATATGTAGACCCCTTTGAGTTGTCACCAAAGCTTTCGATGGGGAAACTTATTGCGGCAACATCTACCTAAGAGGAAGACTTTGAAAAGATTCCTGTTGCGTCTACAAGACAGGAAGTAAAAGTAATTTTATGCCCAATTGGACACAGACAGCAAAAAAATTTAAATTTATGGGGGTTTACCTATTCCCTACTTTATCCAATGGAATAGCACACCAATTGCCTAAAACTGATCTAAAACCAGACGTAAAACCTAAACTAAGGTAACTTGAATTACCCTACCACCCTCACCCAAGCTGTAGTATAGAGTTATGCAAGTTATATAATACTTGCAGGGCCGCCATTAGGTCACTGCTAGGCAATACACCTGTAGGGGGCCCGATGGTCCCCAGGGGCCCGGCTGGCCCCCCTCCCGATTTTTTTTTTTGCACTACATCTGTAAGGGGCCCGATGGTCCCCAGGGCCTCTTACAGGCCCGGCTGCCCCCCCTTTTTTTATTATATTTTTTGCATTAGGGGGCCCGATGGTCTGCAGCCCCCCCCCCTGCTTATCTCGTGTCAGGAGAGAAGAGATTACACTTGTTTTTTTTTCGTCAGCCCCCCCCGGTTCTCTAAAGCTGTGCAAGGGGCCCCAAAATTTGTGACGGCTGCCCTGAATACTTGATACCTTCACCCTTTTCATTTTCTATCCAGGCCCAGACCAGTCAAATGAAAGAGAATCAGTGCGGTTTTATTGGATACTTCCACCCCAGTTCAACAATCACCCCACCAATGTAAAGATCTAAGCACTATAGAACTTCTTCCCATAAAAAGTCACCACAGGTCCCAGCACTGCCTACTAGAACTATACTATTAGAACCCATCACTTTCTATTTGCATTTTTTGTACTACACAGGATTCCTGTATTTCAAACCAACAGCAGCTGGAAAGATAATGATAGAATATTCTGTAGGATCCGATGCCGCGGACCGGCTAATAATTCTTCAGGTGCACTTAGGGGACCCCTGTGAATACATTAGAAAACTGCTGCCATAGGCAAAGCTTAATGACTTGGTATATTTAGGACAACAGTCTTGATAAAAGTATAATTAGGTCAATGTTTCTGGAAAAGAGTCGGGAAGACACGCACATCATTTATTGAACAGATGCCGAAACGGGCTTTTGAACATGAATGATCTCGGATACATCCATGCAAAGCATACTGCGTTTTACAGACCTCATTACAGATGAAAACCTCAGGGCCCAGTTGCCAGTTTGCGGTGCATTAACGTGTGTTGATATAAGGTAGCCCATTCAAAATAAATGGGTTGTCAATGCATCCTAACGTGCTAAAAAAAAAAGCATTACAGGGACGGATCTAGTTTGTGGGAGGGTGCAGTAAAAAAAATGAGGATGGGAGGTCAACAGGGTAGTGTATTGGGGGGGGGGGGGGGGGGGGGCTTGTCAGCAGGGCAAAGGATAGGGTCAGCAGTTTGTAGGACAGCATACAGGAATCGGTAAGGTACTGGGAGGTCAGTAGGGTAGAAGACAGGGGTCAGCGCCAGCAGGGTAGAAGACAGGGGTCAGCGCCAGCACTGTAGAAGACAGGGGTCAGCGCCAGCAGGGTAGAAGACAGGGGTCAGCGCCAGCAGGGTAGAAGACAGGGGTCAGCAAGGGTAGAAGACAGGGGTCAGCAAGGGTAGAAGACAGGGGTCAGCAAGGGTAGAAGACAGGGGTCAGCAAGGGTAGAAGACAGGGGTCAGCAAGGGTAGAAGACAGGGGTCAGCAAGGGTAGAAGACAGGGGTCAGCAAGGCAGAAGACAGGGGTCAGCAAGGCAGAAGACAGGGGTCATCTCTGGCAGAAGAGAAGACAAGGGTCAATGCCTTTTTTCAACACAATGCACCACAACGCACTGCTGCACGATGCCTTAGTGCACTGGGATGCCATTCAAAAATAGCATTGCAATGTAGAAGAGTAATCCGGTCCATAAAAAGAATCAGTCCCACCTAGGTTCCTAGGAGTACAGGGTCTTGGGGCGTATGGTTTACCTCCTTGGGTTCATTTGGGTAGTGTTAGTGCTTTGAAACTTGTTCAAGAACAGTTACGTGTACCATGTCCAGGGGGCTACATAGAAGAGCTAAATTGTACTTCCCCAAATCTTAATGCCTGGGAAAAGGAAAGTTTACAAAAAAAGTGATCTTTTTACAGGACCAATTTACATATTTGTTAATAAACTTGCACAGTTGACATTTGGGAAGCACAGCGTTAATCAAGTCTTGAGAGTTCCCCGATTAACCACTCATGTGATTAGCAAAGCTTCAGGTCCCCTATGGATTTAGGTCCTTCATGCCATGCATAGATCTATATATTGCCCTGCAGATCTATTTATCTTGGTATGATAGCTGTGCATTAATTTGGGTAAGAACCTTGTGGACTTTTGGGACTAAAAACAGTCCCACAGCACATTTCAGCCCCTTTGACACAGTTCACTTAGGGCCATCGACGGATGGAACAAAATGGCTTCTGTGTGGTCTTCTCTGACCCTCCAATTTCAAAGTAATCAATGATTCCTCATTTATCTCCCTGCAAATCCAATAAAAATCAAGCTCTTGTGAACTTCATGAGTATTGGATCACGGAAAATGAAGGTAGGGCCGCGGTCTAATCACAGAACTGGCAACCATTTTGTGAATTCGGTCAATAATAAGCTAATCAATTCTCAGTGAGGGAATCACATTGCTCAGGAATGAAGCAAAATGCTGAACACTGAACCAGACAATGGCTTATATAGCATGCCCGTGCTTGTTCCTCCGCCATACATGGAAGGCAATGAGTCGTCTATAACTCTTGAAGGTCACGGAATTAATGATCTTGGCGTCTCCATATATTTCAGGCTGAGAAGTAACTCTCCTGTGATATGTTTAGCGTGGTTTGGTTGCAGTCTGCTGGAAATACTGGAACTGGCCGTCCAATGGCAGCACAGGCTGGTTTCTTTGGCAGTATTAGGCTCCATGCACACTGAAGCTGATAAACTGCAGTTTATTGGCGTTTTGGCATTTTTTTTTTTAAAGCCCATAAACTGAACTCTATGTTAGCCTATGTGTCCATGCACACCTGGGCGTTCTTTAGTGTTAAAGCGGGGGTTCACCCGTACCTAAAACTTTTTCCCCTTAGATGGATGGTCGTTTTGTCTAGGGGAATCGGCTAGTTGTTTTAAAATATGAGCATTACTTACCGTTTACGAGATGCATCTTCTCCGCCGCTTCCGGGTATGGGTCTTCGGGAGCAGGCGTTCCTATTTTGATTGACAGTCTTCCGAGAGGCTTCCGACGGTCGCATCCATCGCGTCACGATTTTCCGAAAGAAGCCGAACGTCGGTGCGCAGGCGCAGTATAGAGCCGCACCGACGTTCGGCTTCTTTCGGCTACTAGTGACGCGATGGATGCGACCGTCGGAAGCCTCTCGGAAGACTGTCAATCAAGAAGGAACGCCCGCTCCCGAAGACCCATACCCGGAAGCGACGGAGAAGATGCATCTCGAAAACGGTAAGTACGGATCATATTTTAAAACAACTAGCCGATTCCCCTACACAAAACGAGCATCCATCTAAGGGGATTTTTTGAAAAAATTGTCTTATGGGTGAACTCCCGCTTTAATGAGCTTTGGAGTTTTTTCTGAACGCCCGAAATTTGGGTTCAAAGTTCAGTTTTTCGGCGGGAAAAAAATGCTCAAAAATGCAAAATGCCAAAAAACGCTCAAAAATGGCCAAAAACTCTGGCGCCAGCGTTTTTTTTTTTTTTCAATGGATAAAAAAGAAAAAAGCCACACTCAAAAACTGATTAAAGCTATTGCAAAAACGCTAAAAAACATTGAAAGGCTCCCTGCAAAGCTACTGGCGGTTTTTTATAGCTTTTATCAGCTTCAGTGTGCATGGAGCCTAAATAAAACATAAGAGTGCTCAAACCTCCTACACCCAGTCCAATTAAGATGGGACACTAGTGACTCTTGCAAGCTGATAAAGAGCACAGTAATAGAAAAGACAACACCACTCAGCAACTGATTCTTCATCAATAATTTATTACCATATGGCTGAAATCTGGACGTGACAATGAGGCTAACGCACTTTCGCCCAATGAGATCTTATTCATAGCTGGACAATTCATAGTTCTGAATAATGCCTCCATGGTCAAAATGCATTAGCATAGTCATGTCTGGATTTGTATAATAAAAAAATCGATGAAGAACCAGTTACTGAATGCCGGTGTCTTTTCCATTACTAGCTTCTTTGGCCTTTGCTTAGGAGGTAGGCACTGGCACCACAAAGTAGTGTTCTTAAAGCAGAGTTCCACCCAAAAGTGGAACTTCCACTTAAACCACTCATTGCCCCCTTACATGCCACATGTATTTTTTTTGGGGGGGGGCTTCAGTACGGGTGGGACTTCCTGTCCCACTTACTCCTTACGCCCAGGGACCGCTTAGGCGATACATCATATCGCCTATGGCGGCCCCTCCCTGTAGGTCGGGGATATGCAATTAGCGGACCTCCAGCTGTTGCAGAACTACAAATCCCATTAGGCATAGCAAGGCTCCGACAGCCACGAGCATGACACCCAGAGGCAGAGGCATGATGGGATTTGTAGTTTTGCAACATCTGGAGGTCCGCTAATTGCATATCCCTGCTGTAGGCGATTGCCTGGGACACATGACAGGTCCCAGGCGATCGTCTGACCACTCACAGAGCGCAGCGCCGCTCGCACACGCGCAGTGAGTGCCGGGCCGTGAAGCCAAAAGCTGTCACGGCCGGGTGCCCACACTAGGAATGAAGACGCCAGACGGAGAGAGGGGAGAGGAGCGGAGCCAGGGCCGATCCTAGGCAGGGTGCATAGGGTGCATTGCACCCAGGCGCCTGCAGAGGTGGGGCGCCAAACATCTAACAGACCCTCTAACAGAAGCCCTCTCTGTGTCCATCACAGAGGCCCTTCTCCAGGTCCCAATAAAGTACTTTGCTTCCCTTCCTGTATTTTGTTTATTGTTCAGAGATCATGTAAGGATCCCAGGTTAATGAAGACTTCGTGGGGGGAGCATCTCTGTGGTTGAGTCATTGCCATAGAAACATTTGTAAAGGGGAGGAGTTAGTAAAATGACAATGCCCATGTGGAGGCGCCAGAAATATTTTAGCACCCAGGCACCTGTGACCCTAGGATCGGCCCTGATCGGAGCTCCGGGCGGCGCTGGACCGTGGACCAGGTGAGTGTCTGTTTATTAAAAGTCAGCAGCTACAATTTTGTAGCTGCTGACTTTTAATAAAAACATAAAAAAAGCCTGGATCTCCCCTTTAAGTTCTCGAAAAATCTCAGTTCTCTATACTGGATGTAGTAATACTAGACCTCTGTACCACCACCTAACTCAGATTTCATTCTACCGGCATCAGATCAGAGAATGGTAAGGCTAGTTGATCGCTAGGCCCTATTCCACTGCAGATCTCATATAGATATATATTATTTTTTTTTATTAATTTATTAGGTTCTGAGCTTGATGGACCAACCTTGCAAAACATGGGCCTGTGTGATCTGCCTGCACTGAATAAGTGTGTCCCTGTCATATATTAGGCTTGCCCTACCATGTGTCTATCCTCTACTATTCATTGAAGACCTGTGTGGGAAATAGGCCATTGAAGAAGCCCCAAGGTTCTCATTACATACAACATAACATATGGCTTTTTCCCACAGATACCAACAACTGGGTGTTTTTTTAGTTTTTTTTTTACCAGACTGGCCAATAGAACTGAACTTAGGGAAACGGTCATGTAATAAGGCAGGAATATTATTTCAGTACCCATTTCAAAAAGCGTCAATCCCTAGTTGCAGAATCAATCCAAGAAGTCAATATTGCAGTCCAGATGGCTAATAGCACTTGTCAATAGAGGTGGGCACTAAAACAATTAGATGGATGGTGCCGCCCACCTAAGGCAAATTCTTTATAAATATAGTCAAAGAGCAGACCATATCCCAACTGGCATAGTCAATAAAGCAGAAAAAGAAAAACAATGGGGGCGTGCCAAGACCACTCCCCCCCCCCCCCGCCCCCCACCCCAACAGCCTGATGTCAGTTTAGGTCTGCTTAAGTTAGACCAGCGTTCCATGGAACCCCAAGGTTCCTCCAGAGGTTGCTAGAGGTTCCTTGAGCAATTTCTGCCTCTGAGGCCTCGTACACACGACCGAGGAACGCGTCGTAAATGAAACATCGTTTTCCTCGACGAGTTCTTTGTCATGCTTGTGGAGAAACTTGACAAGCTTTCTTTGCGTACACACTGTCAAGACCAAATCTCCTTGTTCTCAAACGCGGTGACGTACAACACATACAATGGCAGGGGAAGTTCGATTCCACTGGCACAACCCTTGGGGCTGCTTTTGCTAATCTCATGTTACTGGGTGTTAAGTAAAAGTTTGGTAAGAGACGATTTGCACTTTTCAGACTGTTACAGTGTGACGAATGTGCTATCTCCATTACAAACGCTACTTTTACCGAAGGTGCGCTCCCGTCTCATACTTTATTCTGAGCATGCGCGGGTTTCTTAGCATACACACGAACGTGTTTCTCGTCGAAAACCAGCCCGACGAGGAAATTGAGACTCCCGTCTAGGAAACAGAGAACTTGTTCTCTTTTTTTCTCTCTTCGAGTTCCTCGACAGTTTCCTCGATGTTTGTTTGTTTGGTTTTTTTTTTCCTGTACATACCGTATTATTGCTATTTTCCACCGGGCTTCAGGTGCTCACTCCCGCGGGAGTAGGCGTTCCTATGCAGAGGCGCAGTGTCATGTGGTGCTTCCGATGATGATTGACATTTTCCCCCCGGCGGATAAGGCGCGTCACGAGTTTCCCAAAGTAGCCGAACTGTGAGTCGGCTCTATACGGCGCCTGCGCACCGACTATAGGAGCCGCGTAGAGCTGACTGCGCAGGCGCTGTATAGAGCCGACTCGCAGTTTGGCTACTTTCGGAAACTCGTGACGCACCTTATCCGCCGGGGGGGGGGGGGAAGATGTCAATCATCTGGGCGAAGTACCACATGACACTGTGCCTCTGCATAGGAACGCCTACTCCCGCGGGAGTGAGCACCCGGAAGCAATAGCAATAATACGGTATGTACAGCAAAAAAAAAAAAAAACAGCATACTGTAAACGTTGGAAGTTTGCAGAATGTAATGTTATATACTTGTTTTTAGGGTGAACCTACGCTTTAAAAAGAAAAAACCTTCCAGTCAAAAGGTGCAAGTATGCATCACATACTATGACATTATGAAAGGCTTCCCTGTAAAATGAAGCCTTCCAGCAGCGTGCTGTCACCGCTGATGGGGATTCCATCTTCACCTGGTCTTCCTTCCAGGTTCGCAGGCTCCAGCCACCAACAGGCCATATTTTGGGAATTTCTTAGATAAAATAGCTGTCCAAAATACCAAGCCATTGACTCGGATTTAAAGCACCCGTGCAAAATAAAGGAAACAAACATGGCCTGTGGGGGGGGGGGGGGGGGGGTGGTACTTAAGGACTGAGGTTGCAAACCACTGTGTTAAAGGAAGATGATGAGGAGAGGAGGAGGTGTTTGTAGTCCACATCTGGAGAGCAGCCTTTGGTGACAACTCCTCCATAAATGCAGTACAGAGGGTGAGTGTTGTCACTTTAGGACAGGAGTGTTAGCAGAAGAACCAAGAAGTGAAAGTAAAGGAAACTAATGCAGCCACCACATATAAGGACTTGTAAGCTGCAATGTGAATGTTTGCTTTTGCGTTTAGCTAATCTTTAACCTAGTTCACTATGAATTAGAACTACCACTAGGCATTCCGGTCTGCCCCTGAATGTTACAAACTATTCGCTATGATCCAATCGGATTGGCCCGCTGGTTTTCAATGTTGGGTTGCAATTTAGATTTATTGGCCCAGTAACAAAAGAATGTTAAAAAAAAAAAAATAACTTCAGCTACACCAATAAAAAATCATTGTCTATACATAGTAAGTTAAGGGCCCATATGTTTGCTAAAACATTTAAATGTTTCTAAACTTCCGATAGGTTGCGCTACATTCTGCCTAAGTGCCTCATTGTGTAACGTGTACACACAAGTTAAAATGGCAGGGCATTATTCCAGCAAATATTGTTATAAGACTCATTTTATTGGCTCTATAAAAGTCTTTATAAGCTCGCTGTGAATATTCCGTAAAAACCCAGAAGACTTGTTTTACAGCATGGCGGAGTGAGAGATCAATATAATAAATGCGCCTATTATCGTTTTTAGTATTTTCACACGAAGAGGAAAGTGACTTCATCTTTTGGACCGGAGCAAGGCAGTCTGTCACTATCCGGCTGGCACGAGGCAGCAAGCCTTGTGGTGGTGCAACAGCTGCCAGAGGTTGGCAAGCCTCCATTAGATTTGCTGTGTCAGCACTGTGCCAGCAGGCCTAATGTAGGTGTAGCTATACTGGCATAAAAGTTGACAGTCTGATAGTATCGCAATATGTTGGGTGTGTGGAGAACTTTCCTGAAATCGCTTGTAAAAGTCCACAAGTTGAAGGATCACCAATTGGGTAAATATGGCAATTTTTACAATCAATTGAGCATTTTCTTTTGTAGAGGTCTTAGATGGTGCCAAGGCCTCAGTGGTATTTCTCAACTTTTTTTCAGTCAAGGCACTCTTTAAAATTTTGGACAGTCTCAAGGCACCCAATTTTAAAATTCAACCACTTGTCCACCGGAGGACGTCATATGACATCCTCGACTTTGTGCGGTGATATCTGAATGATGGGTGCAGCTACAGGCATCATTCAGATATCACCGTCTTCAGCCGCCAATTCTGTGCACGATAAGAACGATCAAAGCTTGATCGTTCTTATACGCAGTGGGAGGGGTGGGAGGGGACATCCCCCCCCTCCCGCCGCCATCCAGTGCTTCTCCGGGCTTTCCCGTGCCATCGGGGGCCCGGAGAGCAAAATCGGTCAGCGCTGCCTGGAAAGCATAGAGATGACTGGTGACCAGATGGTCACCAGTCATCTCTATGATTGTCGGAGGCCCGGGCGCGATGTAACGACGTCGTGCCTGGTACCCGGAAGTAAACAAAGCCGCAATCGCGGCTGTCGGGATGTGATCGGTGATTTTTTTTTCACCGATTTCATGCTTGTAAGCCTGGAGGAGAGATGTGGGGTCTTATTGACCCGATATCTCTCCATAAAGAGGACCTGTCACACTGATTCCTATTACAAGGGATGTTTACACTCCTTGTAATAGGAATAAAAGTGATCAAAAAAGGAAAAAGTGTAAAAATAAAAATAAGTAAAATAATAAAAAAAAAAAATTTCCAAAACGCCCCTGTCCCCGTTATCTCGCGCGCAGAAGCAAACACGCATGCAAGTCCCGCCCACATATGTAAACGCCGTTCAAACCCCACATGTGAGGTATCGTCACGTGCGTTAGAGCGCGTGCAACAATTCGAGCACTAGACCTCCTCGTAACTCGAAAATAGTAACCTGTAAAAAATATTAAAGTGTGACCTATGGAGATTTTTAAGTACCAAAGTTTGGCGCCATTCCATGAGTGTGTGCAATTTTAAAGCGTGACATGTTAGGTATCTATTTACTCGGCGTAACATCCTCTTTCACATTATACAAAACAATTGGGCCAACTTTACTGTTTTATTATTTTTTAATACATCCCCAAAAAAAGGCGTTTGAAAAATGATTGCGCAAATACCGTTCGAGGAAAAAAAGTTACAATGGCCTGCCATTTTATTCCCTAGGGTGTCTGCTAAAATATATAAATATATATATATATATATATATATATATATATATATATATACATACAGTGTTGACGGTGAGGGGCAGGGGAGGGTCAAACAAGGGCGATCAACACCCTATGGCATCACTGGTTGTCCAAGGACTGGCAAAATGCAATATAAAATTTTATTTTTGCATTAGAAATATTTCAAATTAAAAAAAAGAAAAACAAAAAAGGTAATTTCTTCCCGACTCTGAAAACGCAGTTTGATCAATGACCTAAAATCAGAATAATCTTCATACTGCCCTTCAGTGATTCCAGCTACAGTATGGATATTAATAGTTTCAAGAAAAGCATTCAATCTATTTTTAAATTTCATTATTGATTTTGCCATTACTACCATTCTGCACTATAAAGCCGAATGCCACTTATTTTTTTGCATAGTCACACACACACACACACACACACGCTATATGAACTTTTTTGCATAGGCCCAGCTTGGAGCAATGTGTACACACGTATACCTGTGGAAGGTGGAAAAATCACTGTAGTAGTTGCCGCTGCTACCATGATCACTGCTGTCTTCTGGATCCCATGCAGAGCAGTTACCTTTGCTGCATCCACAATGGGCGCCCACTTGGCACAGTCGCCATTCACAAAACATTTTTCTCAATGAATCCAAATGTTTTTCTGAGTGAACTTTATTGGGGTTTAAAGCGCCGATTAAATAGCGCTTTAGCGCCGCTAAAACAAGCAACGCTTTAGCGCTAATGTGGCACCAGTGTGAAAGGCGCTTCAGTACTGATGCACAAAGGAGGAGTACTGATGATGTCATGTATTCAGAAAGCCATGTACAGCACTCTGCTGGCCCCTCCCACCAGCCACAATATGCTTGCATTGCATAGAGAAGCACCGAGATCCAGCGATGAGATGACTAAGTAAAAAATAAAAAAGGTACGTAATGAAAGGGTTTAATTAAAAATGTCATCAGCATGTTTATGAGGGAGGGACAAAAGGAAGGCAAAATATGAGCAGATTAAAAAGGACACCCGTCCTTCACCAAGTCACAAGTAATGCGAGAGATGTTCTAGGATCAACGTGGGTTCCCTAAGGTTTATGGAGCGAATTAATATCTTTGCTCTACAAGGACAGCCATGTACGTTCTGCCACGTCTGGTATAACAACATAGCTTTATGGGATTAGCAATGTTGTCATCAACATGCCCTTTATAGGGGGGGAGCTAAATGTCAATAATTATGCAACTGAATACCTGGAGCAGCCAGCAGGCTGAGGCAAAGTCTATATTAAGGGATTCCGGCGCGAGTGGCGCGCTCTTTGGCAGGACTGAATAGAACGCACAAAAGATCTATTGTTCTCCGGAGAAAATACAGCACTAGGTGACCCGACTTCTTAAAGGGCCAGTACAGTGACTCAAAGATTACTCAGTTGAGCGTTCACCGCGCCTTTTACCTGAATGGAGTTTTGGAAGGTGACTTGTTTATATTTTCACATGCTTCATATTTCTACGTCTGTCATATTACTACAAAGAACCACTAGAGGGAGAATCAAAGGATAGCTGTATATCACTTTATTTAAAAAAATGCTAAAAAAAAAAAATTCAACTTAAAAGCGGAGTCCCACCCAAAAGTGGAACTTCTGCTTATACGCTTCCGCCACCCCCCTCCGGTGCCACATTTGGGGGGGGGGGGACCTGTTTTTGACAGACCCACTCCTGGAGACAGGATCTCCTGGAAGTTTGCCCCCCCTCCTCCTTCTCCCGCCGCTGTGCCAATAAGAAAGCGGTAGTAGGGAATGCAGTAGGGAACCAGCTGTGAAGGCTTCACTGCTGGGTTCCCTTGCCAATAATTGCGGCGGCAGCACCCAGGGGTCGATCCGAAAAACGGCTGGGGGTGCCGACATCGCGGGCGCTCTAAACAAACAAGCAAGTGTCCTAATATGAAAAAAGGTCAGCAGGTACAGCATTTGTAGCTGCTGACTTCTAATTTTTTTAACCCAGGCTGGAACACCTCTCACTGAGCCCCATTTCATGGGGTCTGCATATTTTTGGGTCCTGTTAGCAGAGCCAGCTGCATGAAACCAGCGATCTTTCTGGCTGTCTGTAATAGTGATTGCTGGCCATTGTAAGCATTCAGCCTCCTGGCTGCCACCGAGCGGGGGCATTCAGCCTCGTGGACGCCACCGACAGAGGAGGGGGGGGGCTTTCAGCCTCCTGGATGCCTCTGACGGGGAGGGGGCACTCAGCCTCCTGGACCCAACCGACAGGGGGGGGAGCATTCAGCCTCCTGGACGCCACTAATGGGGGCATTCAGCCTCCTGGCTGCCACTAATGGGGGCATTCAGCCTCCTGGCTGCCACTAATGGGGGCATTCAGCCTCCTGGCTGCCACTAATGGGGGCATTCAGCCTCCTGGCTGCCACTAATGGGGGCATTCAGCCTCCTGGCTGCCACTAATGGGGGCATTCAGCCTCCTGGCTGCCACTAATGGGGGCATTCAGCCTCCTGGCTGCCACTAATGGGGGCATTCAGCCTCCTGGCCACCAACGTAAGTTGCATTCTACCCACTGACCTCCAGCAAGTTGATTTTAGCAGGTGTTACCCGAGATCTGAAAATGTAAAGGGTTCCTCAGGGGTAAAAGGTTGAGAAAGACTGCCCTGGCTCCTATATTTAGAAGTCTGAATGAAGTTGCAACACTGGAAGGGAGGGATGGTAGGAGACATGAGCCACCAGGTAGGTTAGTACATATCATTTGTAAGCAATCAACTCGGTCACTAAGTAGGGGACCAGGGCCGATCCTAGGTAGGGTGCACAAGGTGCATTGCACCCAGGCGCCGAACATCTAAAAGACCCTCCAACAGAAGCCCTCTCTGTGTCCATCCCTTCTCCAGGTCCCAATAAAGTACTCTGCTTCTCTTCCTGTATTTTGTTTATTGTTAAGAGATCATGTAAGGATCCCAGGTTAATGAAGACTTCTTAAGGGAGCATCTCTGAGTCATTGCCATAGAAACATTTGTAAAGGGGAGGAGTTAGTAAAAGGACGCCGCCAATGTGGGGGCGCCAGAAATATTTCTGCACCCAGGCTCCTGTGACCCTAGGATCGGCTCTGTAGGGGACTGACTACCTGTGTCAGCTTTTATTCTCTCGTTCCACAAGCACATCCTAATCGTGACCCAAGTCATTTTGTTTGGAGAAGCTTTGATTTAGGGAACACAATTTCCTAGTACATAAAAGAAAATATAGTTTCAGAGAAGGTCATTTTCTAGCAAATAAAAGTTAATAGTAGAAACCTTCTAGGTCTAAATCTTCGGAAGGCTTTTGCTTTTAAAAATGTAAAATGTTTGACCCGATCACTTTAAGGTTGGCATTAGAGGCCACTTACCAAGCGTGTTTATGCCAACAAAGAAGGAGAGAATCATGGAAACCTCCAAATAGTGGCTTGTTTTATGGTGAAACCTTAAAAGGGGTTGTAAAGGTTTGTTTTTTATTTTCTACATAGGCTCCTTTAAGCTAGTGCATTGTTGGTTCACTTACCTTTTCCTTCAATTTCCCTTCTACATTTTTTGCCTGAATTTCTCACTTCCTGTTCCTCCTCAGTAAGCTTGCCCCCATCATCCGAGCTGTTCTGGCTGGGGGTTAGTCGGCGTGCTCGCCCCTCTCCCTTGGGACTACATCCCTGCAGGGAGACGCAACCTCCAACCGACCTTTGACCCTTATGCCCCGTACACACAATCGGAATTTCTGATGGAAAAAGTCAGACGGACTTTTTTCATCAGAAATTCTGACCGTGTGTATCCCCCATCGGAAATTCCGTTGGAGTTTAGATAGAGAACATGTTCTCTTTTACCCCGTCGGAATTCCAATGTGATTTTGGTCAGACAAAGGTCCAACCATGTGTACGGGGCTTAAGTGCATCACAACTTAGAGACTGTCCCCACCCTGAAACCCCTACCTTCCCCAGATCCCGCTCCGTTTGTAGAAAAGGGGCAAAAACAATTTGGCGAGAACGTCGACTAACCCCCAGCCTTATCAACATGGGGACAGGGTGTTTTGGGGTGGGGGGGGCCTGCCCCAGAGCACCCACCCCCCCCCCCCATGTTGAGGGCATGCGGCCCAGTACGACTCAGGAGGGGGGGGGGGGCGCTCGCTCGTCCCCACTCCTTTCCTGACCGGCCGGGCGGTGTGCTTGGATATGGGTCTGGTATGGATTGTGGGGGAACCTCCACGCTGTTTTTTTGGCATAGGGGTTCTCCTTACAATCCATACCAGACCTAAGAGCCTGGTATGCCCCATGAGGGGGGAACCCATGCCAGTTTTTTATTTAAAACTTGGCGTGGAGTTCCCCCTCATGATTCATACCAAACGCCACGGCTAGAATTGGGGGGAATCCAAGTCGGATCCCCGTCGCTTCTATGTCGCGCTCGCTGGAATGTGCATTTCCTATTCCAGCGAGTGCGAGATGTCGGCACCCTGGCGCCGAGAATCAGCGCGATGCCGTCGTGCTGGAAACACAATATCGCAGTCCAGTCACCTACTGTATGTACCCTGCATTTATCCAGATGCGGAAAAATACAGGTTGCCGGACATTGTACAAACCAGCCCTAGCAGAACGAGCATTTGCTGCCCTATGCATATTTTTCCCTTTTTGGGGGACGAGCTTCTCACGATTTTTAAAGTCATGTTTAGGCGCAACTGCAGTGTCTTTCGTATGTCAAAAATGTCATTTGCAAGGATTGTCACCCAATTTGGATTCGCAAGCAGAATCATTACGATTCTGCCTGCAATTCAAAATCACGAAGTGTGAAGTGGAGCTTAAAGCAGGATACACACTATACAATTTTATGTCGATTTTTTTAACTTCAGATTTACCAGAACCATATAATATGAGGTCAAACCTTAAGAGTTTCAATTTGGATGCAATCAGGCAGGCCCTTGCACTACATGGGTTTTGGTAAATCAGACAACAAAATTTGCATAGTGTGTATGGGGTCTTAGGCTGGCCATACAGTATACAATTTTCTTTTAGATTTAATAAAACCATGAAATATGAGGTCAAACCTAAACAGTTTCAATGTGTATGGAATCAGGCAGGCCCTTGTACTACATAGTAGAGCTGCACAATTAATCATTTAAAAAAATCGCGCTCTCGATTCAACCCCCCTGATGATCTCCAATGCAGAGTTTGACGATTCTTTCATATAAGTAGAGAGACTTTATCCGCTCACTCAGCTGTCAAAAGAAAATATCCGGGCAGTCTGCCAAGTTCTTAACAGGAAACATTGTAACTAATGCTTCCTTCTCAAGGGACTTCTGCTATGTAAAAAAAAAAAAAAAATGGGCAGTCTGCCAAGTTTGTAACAACATAAAACATTGTAACTAACTTCCTTCTTAGGCAAACTTCTGTGTGTAAATGCAGGGAGTTTAAAGTGGTAGTAAACTCTTTACTAACACTTTTACCTACAGGTAAGCCTACAATAAGGCTTACCTGTAGGTATAGAGAATATCTCCTAAACTTGTACGGTTTAGGAGATATTCCCCTCGCAATGCGCCGCTGATTGCAACGGCGCATGCGCAGCAGGGATCCTCGGCGATAGGCCCGGCAGCCGTGGGACCATGCCGGAATGAAGTCTCGCATGCGCGGGAGTGACGACATCGCCGCTCCAGCCAATCACAGCGCTGGATCGGCGCTACCCGGAAGAAACGCAGAGGCAAGATGACATCTCCCTCGGCGTGGACCAGGTTAGTTCTCCACACCTCGTTCCAAGGTAAGTATTTCATAATGAGCTAGTATGCCTTTTGCCTTTCAGGTGTTAAAAAAAAAAAAAACTTGTTGCGGGTATACAACCGCTTTAACCACTTAAAGTCCAAATCTTTTTCCGACACTTGTTTAAGTTAAAAAATCAATATTTTTTGCTCGAAAATTACTTGGAACCCCCAAACAGTATGTATATATATATATATATATATATATATATATATATATATATATATATATATATATATATTAGCAGAGACTCTAGGGAATAAAATGGCAATTGCTGCAATATTTTATGTCACACTGTATTTGCCCAGTGGTCTTTAAAATGCAAATTTTATATATATATATATATATATATATGTATATATATATATATATATATATATATTTTCTCTCATTCTATCCGCCTCCCTTCCTTTTTTTTTTATTGGTGTGTGTATGTGTATGTGTATGTGTGTATATATATATATATATATATATATATATATATATATATATACACATATATATATATATACACATATATACATATATATATATATATATATATATATATATATATATATATATATATATATATATATATATATATATATATATATATATATATATATATATATACATACATACATACACACACACACACACACACACACACACACACACATACACGCCAATAAAAACACACCAATAAAAAAAAAAAAAAAAAAAAAAGGAAGGGAGGCGTATAGAATGAGAATATATATATATATATATATATATATATATATATATATATATATATATAAAAATCTCCACACAAAAACACAGGACTATAAACACACACATAAAGAACACCACATACTGTACACGACATACACCCATTCATAATACAACACTCATTTACATCTCATTATGTCCTTTGAGAGCCATATCAATTCATTTAAAATGCTAATTGATATAATTACATGACACTGCTGTGCAGATAAACTTCCACTTGCTAAAAGTTCAAAAAACTTTTTCGCACTTTAATGGGGGTAAACAGCACATTTAAAGTGCAAATAAACATAATAAAAAAAAAAAAAAGCCTCAATGCACTTCATTTACTGGCAAATGGAGCCGATTTGAATAATGCCCTTTAAATGCAATTAGACCTTTACCGCAAGTGAAATGAGGAGGTATTGTGTCATGTAATGGCCTGGAGAAAGGTGGATGATAAGGGCTATTTAATGACATCGGTTGAAGGATGAGAGCCCTGCAGCAAACACAAGTGTCAACATGCTTAAAAAAGGGACATGCTGGAAGTTGTAGTTCAAGAATAACGAGAAGGAAGTTACCTTGTCTCGTTCAATTAAAGGCAGAAACTTTGTGTATAATATATATATATATATATATATATATATATATATATATATATATATATATATATATATATATATATATACATATACACACACACATATATATATACACATATATATACACACACACACACACACACACACACACACACACGATTTGTATAGTGCCAACAGTGCCTAAAAAAAAAGAAAAGGTAGTGCAGCAGTGCACATGGGGCCTTATGCCCGGTACACACGATCCGATTATTGGATGAATGATCGTCCGTTTTTTTTTTTTTGGTATGCTAATCTCACGTCGAATCTGACGAGTTAACTGAAGTCACGAAAATTCTCTTACGACAGAATAAAAAAACGTAAGTGACGTCATGTGTTGTAATGCATTTTCAAACGACAGCTGTACTGATTAAACGAAAATCGTACGGAAAAAAAATCCGTGCATGTCCGATGGAATAAAATCGGATGAACTGTCCTGACCGGCTCACGGAAGCTATGTACTAACGATCCGATTATCGTACGATCGTTTAGAAAGCGGCATTTTTTGTACGATTTTCGGATCGTGTGTACGGGGCCATAAGAGCTTACAATCTAAGAAAGAGGGTCAATTGATACAAAAAGGTAATAGCTGTGGGGAGATTGACATAGAATAGCACATATTGAATGTTATAAATGGTACATGTGTATAGATATAAAATCTCTCTCCCCCCAAATTTAAAAACTTTAAGACTAAAAATGAAGGGCCAGATTCTCAAAGAGTTACGCCAGCGTATCAGTAGATACGCCGGCGTAACTCCGAATCTAAGCCCGTCGTATGTTTAAGTGTATTCTCAAACTGAGATACACTTGAACATGCCTAAGATACGACGGCCTGCGCCGTCGTATCTTAGGGTGCAATATTTACGCTGGCCGCTAGGTTGCGCTTCCATTGCGGTCGGCGTAGAATATGCAAATGAGTCGTTACGCCGATTCGCGAACGTACGCTTGCCCGTCGCAGTAAATTTACGCCGTTTCCGTAAAAGATACGTGGCGTAAAGAGAAAGCTGCCCCCTAGGTGGGGTAGCCAATGTTAAGTATGGCCGCCGTTCCCGCGTCAAAATTTGAAAATTTTACATCGTTTGCGTAAGTCGTCCGTGAATGGCGATGGACGCCATTTACATTCACGTCGAAACCAGTGACGTCCTTGCGACGTCATTTAGCGCAATGCACATCGGGAAATTTTAGGGAAGGCGCATGCGCAGTACGATCGGCGCGGGAGCGCGCCTAATTTAAATGATCCAGCCCCTTACCCGGATCATTTGAATTAGGCGGGCTTGCTCCGGAGGATTTACACTACGCCGCCGCAACTTTTACAGGTAAGTGCTTTGTGAATCAAGCACTTGCCCGTAAAACTTGCGGCGGCGTAATGCAAATGAGATACGTTACGCCGCCGCCGCAGAGATGCGGCGATCTACAAGAATCTGGCCCTAAATATTTTAAGTGCAGGCAGGCAGTATAGGGGAAATGATATTTTCCAACACACAGCTCACTTCCGGTCTAGTAACCCCATAGAGGGGGGGGGGGGGGGGGGGGGAGGGAAAAACTGTCACTTTTAAGCCTCCTGTAGCCTAAAATTGCAGCTAACAGAACAATGGGACTATATACCCTCCAAATGTCTCACCTCCTGTGACCATGTGCCTGTGTTTACACACATATATAGAAATTCTATTATCAGTACTAGAACACAGGGTCATGCTTCCGCATGGATCAACCTTCCTACATTAAGGGGGGGGGGGGGCTCACACGTTTTTCTTATAAATGGGGGCCGTCTAGCAATGTTGGCCCACTCGGCCCTTGTAGACATGACTGGGTCACTGAATTATAACAAGCACTAATACTTTATTTACAAATAAGGAAAAGTTGTGATCTTATCTTGGAAGAGAAAATAAACAAACAATGTACAGTACAAAAGAACGTATTTATAAATAATTATGTTGGGCGAAAATCCACAGGATTATCCAGCGATGGGAATTGCAAAGCAACATTCTATAGGTGAGCACACAATACAGGGGAAGAAATGTTCTATACGGTAGGTGAACACGCAATGCAGAACAAGCAATATTCTATAGGTGAGTAAACAGCATAGAGAAAGCAATGGTGTATAGGTGAGAACATAATACATGGATAGCAGATGAGCACACAATACAGGAGCAGCAACACCCTATGGGTGAGCAAATATAGGGGAAGGACCTATAGGGGAGCACACAATATAGGGGAAGGAATGCTCTATAGGTAAGCAAGGGCCTGTAGCTGAGCACACAATATAGGGGAAGCAAGGACCCATCAGGGCCATCTTTTCCATTGGGCACGCTGGGCAGTTGCCCAGGGGCCCCGCTTGCCTGGGGGGCCCCACCGTCTGCCCAGCAACCCCAGTAAAAAATTGTGGAGGCTGATGGGTTAGAACTGCCCATGCTCAGTTTGCGGAAATCACAGAGAAGATCCGGTCCTCCACGAGTGCGGGAGGTTGCTGATGTAAGGGGGGAGTGAATGAAAAAATGTAAGGGGGCACTGATATAAAGGTTCCCCCTCCTATATTAGTGACCCCCCTTACCTTAGTGTATTTACTCTACAGAAGGTGGTCTCTGGTCACCAGAGTGCCCCCCACATCAGAGTTCCCCTTTACATCAGAGTCTACAGGATTCCCCCTTACAATGCAAGGGGGAACTCAGTCTGCGGACCCTGATGTAAGTGGGAAAGAGAAAGCAGTGGACTCTGATATAAGGTGGTCTCTGGTCACCAGAGTCCTCCTCCACATCAGAGTTCCCCCCTTAGATCATGATCTGCAGCGTTCCCCTTTACATAAGAGTTCCCTGTCAATGTAAGGGGGAATCCTGCAGACTCTGATGTAAGAGGAAACTCTGTGCTGGCTGGCTTATAGTAACCTGACCTTCATGTCAACGAAGACATTTTTTTTTTTACTTTTGTTTAACTTAAACACATTGCTAATATCACTAGCTATATGTTTATAGTTTAAATACTGACATTTGCATTGTTCGGCACTGAAAACTGTAATTTTAGGTACTTTTTTTTGCAGTGGCAGTAAAAAATGTGGTTCTGCCAGTAAATTTTATGATTTTTGTCAGTAAATTCTCGTGCGTGATTGTGTAGACAGGGCCCCAGTGCACTGTATTGCCCGGGGGCCTATAATGCTCTTAAGATGACACTGGGACCCATAGATGAGCACACAATATAGAGGAAGGAAGGACCTATAGGTGAGCACACAATACAGGAGAAGCAACAATATAGGGGAAGGAATGTGTTATAGGTGAGCACACAATACAGGGGAAGCAAGGACCTATAGGTGAGCACACAATACAGGAGAAGCAACAATATAGGGGAAGGAATGTGTTATAGGTGAGCACACAATACAGGGGAAGCAATGAACTATAGGTGAGCACACAATACAGGGGAAGCAAAGACCTATAGGGTGAGCACACAATACAGGAGAAGCAAGGACCTATAGGGTGATCACACAATACAGGGGAAGCAAGGACCTATAGGGTGAGCACACAATACAGGAGAAGCAAGGACCTATAGGTAAGCACACAATATAGGAGAAGAAACAATATAGGGAAAGGAATGTGTTATAGGTGAGCAAACAATACAGGAGAAGCAAAGACCTATAGGTGAGCACACAATACAGGAGAAGCAAGGACCTATAGGTGATCACACAATACAGGGGAAGCAAGGACCTATAGGGTGAGCACACAATACAGGAGAAGCAAGGACCTATAGGGTGATCACACAATACAGGAGAAGCAAGGACCTATAGGTGATCACACAATACAGGGGAAGCAAAGACCTATAGGTGAGCACACAATACAGGGGAAGCAAGGACCTATAGGTGAGCACACAATACAGGGGAAGCAAGGACCTATAGGTGAGCACACAATATAGGAAAAGCAAGGACCTATAGGTGAGCACACAATATAGGAAAAGCAATGCTCTATAGGTGAGCACACCCATAACAAGGAATGTGTTATAGGTGAGCACACAATACGGGACAACAAGCTGAGAACACAACACAGGCTCCTGTGTATGCTTTACTTATAAATGGGGGCTTGTCTAGCAAAGTTGGGCCACTCAGCCTTTGTTTGTAGAGATGATTGGGTCACTGAATTAAAACAACAGGCACTAATAACTTATTTTTAAACAAAGTAAGTTTGGATCTTATCTAGAAAGTAAAAAAAAAAAATTATATATATATATATATATATATATATATATATATATATATATATATAATAATAATAATAATAATAATAATAATAATAATATGTACAAACGTTCATATTGTATTTATAAATAATTATGTTGGGTGAGCAGCCAAGAATCACCCAGGGATTGCTCTTGCAAAGCAATGTTCTATAGGTGGGAACACGAGACAGGAGAAGCAACAATCTATAGGGGAGCTCACAGTACGGGAAAAGCAATGTTCTATGGGTACAGGGAAAGCAATGTTCTATGGGTGCACACAGTACGGGGAAAGAAATGTTCTATGGGTGCACACAGTACGGGGAAAGAAATGTTCTATGGGTGCACACAGTACGGGGAAAGCAATGTTCTATGGGTACAGGGAAAGCAATGTTCTATGGGTGCACACAGTACAGGGAAAGCAATGTTCTATGGGAGCACACAGTACAGGGAAAGCAATGTTCTATGGGTGCACACAGTACGGGGAAAGAAATGTTCTATGGGTGCACACAGTACGGGAAAAGCAATGTTCTATGGGTACAGGGAAAGCAATGTTCTATGGGTGCACACAGTACGGGAAAAGCAATGTTCTATGGGTGCACACAGTATGGGGAAAGCAATGTTCTATGGGTGCACACAGTACGGGAAAAGCAATGTTCTATGGGTACAGGGAAAGCAATGTTCTATGGGTGCACACAATACGGGGAAAGCAATGTTCTATGGGTGCACACAGTATGGGGAAAGCAATGTTCTATGGGTGCACACAATACGGGGAAAGCAATGTTCTATGGGTGCACACAGTACGGGGAAAGAAATGTTCTATGGGTGCACACAGTACGGGGAAAGAAATGTTCTATGGGTGCACACAGTACGGGGAAAGCAATGTTCTATGGGTACAGGGAAAGCAATGTTCTATGGGTGCACACAGTACAGGGAAAGCAATGTTCTATGGGAGCACACAGTACAGGGAAAGCAATGTTCTATGGGTGCACACAGTACGGGGAAAGAAATGTTCTATGGGTGCACACAGTACGGGAAAAGCAATGTTCTATGGGTACAGGGAAAGCAATGTTCTATGGGTACAGGGAAAGCAATGTTCTATGGGTGCACACAGTACGGGAAAAGCAATGTTCTATGGGTGCACACAGTATGGGGAAAGCAATGTTCTATGGGTGCACACAGTACGGGAAAAGCAATGTTCTATGGGTACAGGGAAAGCAATGTTCTATGGGTGCACACAATACGGGGAAAGCAATGTTCTATGGGTGCACACAGTATGGGGAAAGCAATGTTCTATGGGTGCACACAATACGGGGAAAGCAATGTTCTATGGGTGCACACAGTACGGGGAAAGAAATGTTCTATGGGTGCACACAGTACGGGGAAAGAAATGTTCTATGGGTGCACACAGTACGGGGAAAGCAATGTTCTATAGGTGCACACAGTACGGGGAAAGCAATGTTCTATAGGTGCACACAGTACGGGGAAAGCAATGTTCTATAGGTGCACACAGTACGGGGAAAGCAATGTTCTATGGGTGCACACAGTACGGGGAAAGCAATGTTCTATGGGTACAGGGAAAGCAATGTTCTATGGGTACAGGGAAAGCAAATGTTCTATGGGTGCACACAGTATAGGAGAATCTATGTTCTATAAGCGAACACTTAATACAGGGAAAGCGATACTTTATAGGTGAGCACACAATAGAGGCCTAGCAATGTTCTATAGCTGTACACTTAGGAAAAGCAGCACACTAATATTACAGGGGAAGCAACATTGATTAGGTAAACACACATTTCAGGAAAAGCAACATTCTATAGGTGGTCACACAATACAGAAGAAGTTCTGTAGGTGTACATTCAATACAGGGAAAGCAATGCTATATACATACTGTAGAATAATAATAATATTATAGTAGAGCACACAATAGAGGCCTAGCAATGTTCTATAGGTGAGCATGTATTACAGGGGAAGCAACGTTGGAATGGTGAACACTTATTACAGGGAAAGCAAAGTTCTATGAATGAACACTCACTACAGGGGGAGAAATGTTCTATAGGTGAGCACACGATAGAGGCCTTGCAACGTTCTATAGGTGAGCACACGATAGATGCCTTGCAATGTTCTATAGGTGAGCACACGATAGATGCCTTGCAATGTTCTATAGGTGAGCACACGATAGAGGCCTTGCAATGTTCTATAGGTGAGCACACGATAGAGGCCTTGCAATGTTCTATAGGTGAGCACACGATAGAGGCCTTGCAACGTTCTATAGGTGAGCACACGATAGAGGCCTTGCAACGTTCTATAGGTGAGCACACGATAGATGCCTTGCAATGTTCTATAGGTGAGCACACGATAGAGGCCTTGCAACGTTCTATAGGTGAGCACACGATAGAGGCCTTGCAACGTTCTATAGGTGAGCACACGATAGAGGCCTTGCAACGTTCTATAGGTGAGCACACGATAGAGGCCTTGCAACGTTCTATAGGTGAGCACACAATCGAGGCCTTGCAGTGTTCTATAGGTGAACACACAATCGAGGCCTTGCAATGTTCTATAGGTGAGCACACAATCGAGGCCTTGCAACGTTCTATAGGTGAGCACACAATCAAGGCCTTGCAATGTTCTATAGGTGAACACACAATCAAGGCCTTGCAACGTTCTATAGGTGAACACAGTACAGGAAAAGCAATGCTCTGTAGAGGAGCACAAAATACAGAACAAGGAATGTATTTTAGGTGTTCACACAGTACAGAGAAAGCAATGTCCTATAGGGGAGTACAATACACAGACCCCAATATATACCTTGTGTGTCATGGAGATTAGTCAGCAAAGTAGCCTTTGTTTGGAGAGATGATTCCATAACTCAACACTAATCATTTATTTTACGCATTAAAAAAAAAGTTTTGGAGAACACAATGAAGAAAAACTTGTGTGATCAATCTTAGCACCATGTCCCAACATTCAAAAGATCTATAAAAGTAAAAAAAAAAAAAAAATACCTGCTGGGATTTTTTAGGATGCCAAGAAAATATATTTTTGGAGAGTCAAAATTATATATATATATATATATATATATATATATATATATATATATATATATATATACACACACACAAACACTTTTTGACTTTAGATATATCGATGATGTTATCCATTCTGTGGTGTGTGACTCTTGGTGATTCTATGGGCCAGCATTCGCCACATTTACTGGTCTTGTGCTGCTTTTTCATTTATTATGACTTTTCTTTATAATATATACTTTTAACGGTTTTTGTGTTACATACATTATATATATATATATATATATATATATATATATATATATATATATATATATATATATATATATATATATATATATATATATATATATATAATGTATTGAAAAAAATATATTTTTTATCCTATTGATTATCTTTAAATAGAACCTTCTTTGCACCCCAGAGGTCCTGGCAATTATTTTATGACTTTACAAAGTTTTGATCTCATTTAGGAACTAAAAAAAAAAAACAACAACATGGGCACAAAAGTTTAGGATTGATTTTATATTTATATAAATAATCTTGAAAGATAAAGATTCTCAGCGCCCCAGAAGTTCCGCCGGGGCATTTATGGACATTAAAAAGTTTTGATCTTATTTTAGGAACTTAAAAGAAAATAAAATGTAGAAAAGTTTAAAAAGTATTCAAACATGTATTCTCCTGGTTGAGCGGCCACAGATGGGAAGCCGCGCTCTATAGGCGATCACACAATAAATATGTATATTGTAGATGTATATTTATACAGGCCTCACCCCCCCCCCCCCCCCTACACCCCCCTCCTGTACTCACTTTGCTTGAGCTTCATCCAGGCTCTGGTCTGTAATGGTCATGATCTGCTGTAAAATATCACCAATGTCTTGTTTCCTGGGCTCCCCATTGTCTGAGGAGTTGTCATGCATGGGGTGGGGGGTGAGGGGCCCCCCATGAATTGGGAGCCCTGGAATGCCGACCCCCCTGGCCTGGAGTAGCCTGCCTTGCTCATCCATGGTGGGCTGATCTCTCTCACTGTCCTTTCCTGACGATCTGTTTTCCTTTCTGATCTCCAAGTCAGCCTTGTCCTTCAATCCCTACAACTCCTCCGATCCCTCCTCCTCCTCCTCCTATTCCGATCCCTTCCTCCACAAGTCCTTCACACACACACACTGTGTCCTGCAAGTCCTACAGGCACTGGGATCTTCTCCTGGCTGGATGGGGCATGTTGGGGGAGGGCAGTCAGGGGGGTGACCCCGCTTTCTGGGGATCCAGGCTCCGGAGGCGATGGAGGAAGAGGCTGGGGGGAGAAAGAGGAGTGTGTAATGGTGAGGAGGAGGAGGAGGAGGAGAGGGGGAGGGGAGGAGGAATGTGGATCTGCTGCCTCTCCCCTCCCTGGGATTCATCATCATCACAGCTCTCTGCTGCCTCCCCACTGCCATCTCCATACACACACCCCCGGGAGATACTCTGCAACAATGTAACTACTACTACTCCTCACTGCCATCTCCATACACACACCCCCGGGAGACACTCTGCAACAATGTAACCACTACTACTCACTGCCATCTCCATACACACACCCCCGGGAGATACACTCTGCAACAATGTAACCACTACTACTCACTGCCATCTCCATACACACACCCCTCCCCGGGAGATACTCTGCAACAATGTAACTACTACTACTCACTGCCATCTCCATACACACACCCCCGGGAGATACACCACTCTGCAACAATGTAACCACTACTACTCACTGCCATCTCCATACACACACCCCCGGGAGATACACTCTGCAACAATGTAACTACTACTACTCACTACCATCTCCATACACACACCCCCGGGAGACACTCTGCAACAATGTAACTACTCCTCACTGTCATCTCCATACACACACCCCCGGGAGACACTCTGCAACAATGTAACTACTCCTCACTGTCATCTCCATACACACACCCCCGGGAGACACTCTGCAACAATGTAACTACTACTACTCACTGCCATCTCCATACACACACCCCCGGGAGATACACCACTCTGCAACAATGTAACTACTACTACTTCTACTACTCCTCACTGCCATCTCCATACACACACCCCCGGGAGATACACCACTCTGCAACAATGTAACTACTACTACTTCTACTACTACTCACTGCCATCTCCATACACACACCCCTCCCCGGGAGATACTCTGCAACAATGTAACTACTACTACTACCCACTGCCATCTCCATACACACACCCCCGGGAGACACCGCAACAATGTAACTACTACTCCTCACTGCCATCTCCATACACACACCCCTCCCCGGGAGATACTCTGCAACAATGTAACTACTACTACTACCCACTGCCATCTCCATACACACACCCCCGGGAGACACCGCAACAATGTAACTACTACTCCTCACTGCCATCTCCATACACACACCTCCCCGGGAGACACTCTGCAACAATGTAACTACTACTACTACTCACTGCCATCTCCATACACACACCCCCGGGAGATACACTCTGCAACAATGTAACTACTACTACTCACTGCCATCTCCATACACACACCTCCGGGAGACACTGCAACAATGTAACTACTCCTCACTGCCATCTCCATACACACACCTCTCCCCGGGAGACACTCTGCAACAATGTAACTACTACTCCTCACTGCCATCTCCATACACACACCCCCCCGGGAGACACTCTGCAACAATGTAACTACTACTACTTCTACTACTCCTCACTGCCATCTCCATACACACTAGACATGTGCACAGCAAAAATTTTCGTTTATTTCTGTTTTCGTTTCTGTTCGTTTATCGTGATTCGTAACGAGTCGTAATTCCGTAAGACGTTAGTTATCGTATTCGTACTCTTTAGTATTTTCGTAACACTCTTTTTTTTCCGTTTCCGTTTTTTTCTGTTAGTTTATTTTTCGTTGAATCGAGATTCGTATTTTCGTTATATTTTGTATTCTGCCGCGTTCGTATTTTTAAAATGATTTTCTTCGTTTTTACGTTGGTTTAATTTCCGTTGTTTTGCTATTCGTATTTACATTATATTTTCCATCATGCCGCATTCGTATTTTCGTAAAGAAATATATTTTCGTCGCTTTATGCTCATTCGTATTTTCGTGTCTAATTTCCTTTGATTGTAAAAACGTACTTTTGTAGATTTTATCGCATTCGTAATTCTGTTAGAATACATTTTACGTTTATTCGACACACTACTCGTCGTAATTTTGTAATTCGTACTTTACTGTGATTGACTTGACTGTCTTAGTTAGCACACACACCCTGTCTAGAAGGAAGTCTGATGTAGAAGAAAACTAAAATATGTCAGATATTACAAATACAAATCTAGAAAGTAGATGCACTGCAGTCTAACACAGAAAAAGACACAAGGAGCCAGGAGGTAATGAGAAAGAAGCTCATTGGGGGAAGGAACAAACCTCTTCAGAGGAAAGGGACAGCGCTCAGTGGCTATTGGTCAATGTCCAGAAATATTTCAGTACTAACGAAAGCTAATTTACATTATTTCGTATTTTCGTTGTTTTCATTTCCGATTTCCGAAGATTCGTAATTTTTTTTTTTTTGGTTTCGGTATTTTCGTTGTTTCTATGTTTTCGTTTCTTTCTTCTTTCGTATCTTCGTTGTTTTCCATATTCGTTATTTTGAAAATATCGTTATTCGTTATTAATTGTGCTAAACCGTTCATTAGTATGTTAACGAATCAACTAAAATAACGAAAATTTACGGAAAACTTATGCGTAACTTAAAAAATTGCACATGCCTAATTTACACACACCTCCCCGGGAGACACACTCTGCAACAATGTAACTACTACTACTACTCACTGCCATCTCCATACACACACCCCTCCTCGGGAGATACTCTGCAACAATGTAACTTCTACTACTACTCACTGCCATCTCCATACACACACCCCTCCTCGGGAGATACTCTGCAACAATGTAACTTCTACTACTACTCACTGCCATCTCCATACACACACCCCTCCTCGGGAGATACTCTGCAACAATGTAACTTCTACTACTACTCACTGCCATCTCCATACACACACCCCTCCTCGGGAGATACTCTGCAACAATGTAACTTCTACTACTACTCACTGCCATCTCCATACACACACCCCCGGGAGACACTCTGCAACAATGTAACTACTACTCCTCACTGCCATCTCCATACACACACCCCCAGGAGACACTCTGCAACAATGTAACTACTACTACTCACTGCCATCTCCATACACACACACCTCCCCGGGAGACACTCTGCAACAATGTAACTACTACTACTACTACTACTCCTCACTGCCATCTCCATACACACACCTCCCCGGGAGACACACTCTGCAACAATGTAACTACTACAGTAAATCAGTGGCGGCTGGTGCTCAACATTTTTGGGGGGGGGGGGGGGCGCAAACGAAAAAACAAACAAAAAAACAAATTGTGGAAAATGGGAAGAAAGGGGATAAATTACGGGGCATATATGTAGGTAGTAATGGTGAGAAAGAACAATGTCTTATGTAAAAAATTACAAAAATAGTTTTATTCAATACATAGAAATATACAAAAAAATGATTTGAATCATAGGTTTTCACATGAATATTTTTTTGTATATTTCTATGTATTGAATAAAACTATTTTTGTAATTTTTTACATAAGACATTGTTCTTTCTCATCATTACTACCTACATATATGCCCCGTAATTTATCCCCTTTCTTCCCATTTTTCCACAGTTTGAATATTACTTGGGATTAGGTGCCTTATTATACGGGTGATTCTACAAGTGTCGGGACTACAAAAAATCTCAAACAAAAAAACAATTGCAGCCTTACTGTGCCCATCAAACGCAGCCACTGTGCCATCAATTGTCACCACTGTGCCATGCCATCAAATGCAGCCACTGTGCCATCAATTGTCACCACTGTGCCATGCCATCAAATGCAGTCACTGTGCCATGCCATCAAACGCAGCCACTGTGCCATCAATTGTCACCACTGTGCCATCAAATGCAGTCACTGTGCCATCAATTGTCACCACTGTACCATGCCATCAAACGCAAGCACTGTACCATGCCATCAAACGCAGCCACTGTGCCATCAATTTTCGCCACTGTGCCCTTTAATTGTCACCACTGTGCCCTTTAATTGTCGCTACTGTGTCAATTGTCGCCACTGTGCCTTTTAATTGTCACCACTGTGCCCTTTAATTGTCGCCACTGTGCCAATTTATTCCACTGTGCCCTTTAATTGTCGCCACTGTGCCCATTGAAGCCACTGTGCCCTTTAATTGTCGCCACTGTGCCCATTGTCACCACTGTGCCATTGATGCCACTGTGCCCTTTAATAATTGTCGCCACTGTGCCCATTGTCGCCACTGTGCCATTGATGCCACTGTGCCCTTTAATAATTGTCGCCACTGTGCCCATTGTCGCCGCTGTGCCCTGTAAAATGCCCCTCCCCCCGCCCGGCACTTACCTTTCTGGGGGTTAGCCATCCTCCTTCCACGTCCCTCGATGTCTTCTCCCGCCCTCGATGACGCTTCAGAAAATCAGCCAATTGATGCCACTGTGCCCTTTAATTGTCGCCACTGTGCCCTTTGTCGCCACTGTGCCCATTGTCGCCACTGTGCCCATTGTCGCCGCTGTGCCCAGTATAATGCCCCTTCCACCGCCCGGCACTTACCTTTCTGGGGGTTAGCCATCCTCCTTCCACGTCCCTCGATGTCTTCTCCCACCCTCGATGACGCTTCAGCCAATCAGGTTACCGGTAACCAGAACCGGTGAACCTGATTGGCTGAGACGCCTGTCAGTCTTATCTAAGGAACGCACCCCCCGTACGTCCCTTAGATAAGCATTCGGAAGCCGTTTACAGCCTGAGGGCTGTACTTGGAAAGCCTGCTCGGGTCACCAGCCCCGCACTTTCCCCATGCAGGTCACAGGCAGCGGCTTCCTCGGGGCGGTGGGCAGCGACTTCCCCTGTGTCTCCTCCTCCTCGGCATAACACAGCCTCCACCGCGCATCTCCCCCCCTCCTCCTACTCGGTGGCCAATAGGATCACTTCTCCTCTCGGCCAATCGGGTGTTGAGTCTCAGGGTGGGTGGGCTCAGGGCGCAGTGCTCTGTGCCCCCAGCCCACCCTTTTTTATGCCAATTAGAGCCTCATTGCTTCTAAAAAAAAAAAAAAACATTGGAATCCATGCATCAGGCGCCCTGCATGTAGATTAGGGGCCGGGCGCATGGATTAGGGGGAGGGCACCCTTTATGGACGGGCAGCCACTGTGGAACAGGGAAGCGTCCTTATAGTACGTATAGTACGTATTTGTCGCTGCTGACTTTACATTTTTTACATACAGGCTGGACCTCCTTTTTAATCCCATTAAAGAAAAATTCCTCTGGATTTGTGAAGAAGACTTCAGGGCGCCCCAGAAAGTCCAGCAAGCGCCAGGACTGTCTTCTACAGGTGATTCAGCTGCGGGATCGGGGCACCCCCAGTGCAGAGCTTGCTCAGGAATGGCAGCAGGCAGGTGTGAGGGCATGGGCACACACAGTGAGGAGGAGACTTTAGGAGGATGGCCTGGTGTCAAGGGCAGCAAAGAAGCCACTTCTCTCCAGGAAAAAGAAACAGACCAGTGGCGGCTGGTGCTTCAAATTTTTTGGAGGGGTGCAAACAAACTGACAAAAAAAAAACATCAATTGCAACCACTGTGCCCATCAAACACAGCCAGTTTGTCCCCTCAGATACAGCCAGTTTGTCCCCCCAAATACAGCCAGTTTGTCCCCCCCAATTTCCACCAGTTTGTCCCCCCAATTTCCGCCAGTTTGTCCCCCCATTTTCCGCCAGTTTGTGCCCCCAATTGCAGCCAGTTTGTCCCCCCATTTTCCACCAGTTTGTGCCCCCAATTGCCGCCAGTCTGTCCCCCCCAATTGCAGCCAGTTTGTGCCCCCAAATGCAGTCAGTTTTTCCCCCCAATTTCCGCCAGTTTGTGCCCCCAATTTCTGCCAGTTTGTCCCGCCAATTTCTGCCAGTTTGTGCCCCCAATTTCTGCCAGTTTGTCCCCCCAATTTCTGCCAGTTTGTGCCCCCAAT
Source organism: Rana temporaria (assembly GCF_905171775.1). Lineage (NCBI taxonomy): Eukaryota > Metazoa > Chordata > Amphibia > Anura > Ranidae > Rana > Rana temporaria. Next base: position 29,561,879 of record NC_053497.1, on the reverse strand, counting down.
TGCAGCCAGTTTTTCCGACCAATTTCCGCCAGTTTGTGCTCCCAATTTCCGCCAGTTTGTCCCCCCATTTTCCACCAGTTTGTGCCCCCAATTGCCACCAGTCTGTCCCCCTAATTGCAGCCAGTTTGTGCCCCCAAATGCAGCCAGTTTTTCCCCCAATTTCCGCCAGTTTGTGCCCCCAATTTCCGCCAGTTTGTGCCCCCAATTTCCGCCAGTTTGTGCCCCCAATTTCCGCCAGTTTTTCCCCCCAATTTCCGCCAGTTTGTGCCCCCAATTGCAGCCAGTTTGTGCCCCCAATTTCCGCCAGTTTGTGCCCCCAATTTCCGCCAGTTTGTGCCCCCAATTTCCGCCAGTTTGTGCCCCCAATTTCCGCCAGTTTGTGCCCCCAATTCCCGCCAGTTTGTGCCCCCAATTGCAGCCAGTTTGTGCCCCCAATTTCGGCCAGTTTTTCCCCCCAATTTCCGCCAGTTTGTGCCCCCAATTCCCGCCAGTTTGTGCCCCCAATTTCTGCCAGTTTGTCCCGCCAATTTCTGCCAGTTTGTGCCCCCAATTTCTGCCAGTTTGTCCCACCAATTTCTGCCAGTTTGTGCCCCCAATTGCAGCCAGTTTTCCCCCCCAATTTCTGCCAGTTTGTTCCCCCAATTTCCGCCAGTTTGTGCCCCCAATTCCCGCCAGTTTGTGCCCCCAATTGCAGCCAGTTTGTGCCCCCAATTTCGGCCAGTTTTTCCCCCCAATTTCCGCCAGTTTGTGCCCCCAATTTCCGCCAGTTTGTGCCCCCAATTCCCGCCAGTTTGTGCCCCCAATTTCTGCCAGTTTGTCCCGCCAATTTCTGCCAGTTTGTGCCCACAATTTCTGCCAGTTTGTACCCCCAATTTCTGCCAGTTTGTGCCCCCAATTGCAGCCAGTTTTCCCCCCCAATTTCCGCCAGTTTGTGCCCCCAATTTCCGCCAGTTTGTGCCCCCAATTCCCGCCAGTTTGTGCCCCCAATTTCTGCCAGTTTGTCCCGCCAATTTCTGCCAGTTTGTGCCCCCAATTTCTGCCAGTTTGTCCCCCCAATTTCTGCCAGTTTGTGCCCCCAATTGCAGCCAGTTTACCCCCCCAATTTCCGCCAGTATGTGCCCCTAATTGCAGCCAGTTTGTGCCCCCAATTTCTGCCAGTTTGTGCCCCTAATTGCAGCCAGTTTGTGCCCCCAATTTCGGCCAGTTTGTCCCCCCAATTTCCGCCAGTTTGTCCCCCCAAAATCTTACAAAAGTCAGTACACCCCTCACATTTTTGTAAATCTTTTCATGTGACAACACTGAAGAAATGACACTTTGCTACAATGTTGTGTAGTGAGTGTACAGCTTGTATAACATTGTAAATTTGCTGTCCCCTCAAAATAACTCAACACACAGCCATTAATGTATAAACCACTGGCAGCAAAAGTGAGTACACCCCTAAGTGAAAATGTCCAAATTGGGCCCAAAGTACCATTATTTTCCAGCACTGCCTCAACCCTCTTGAGCATGGAGTTCACCAGAGCTTCACAGATTGCCACTGGAGTCCTCTTCCCCTCCTCCATGACGACATCACAGAGCTGGTGGATGTTGGAGACCTTGCGCTCCCCCACCTTCCATTTGAAGATGCCCCACAGATGCTCAATAGGGTTTAGTTCTGGAGACATGCTTGGCCAGTCCATCACCTTTACCCTCAGCTTCTTTAGCAAGGCAGTGGTCATCTTGGAGGTGTGTTTGGGGTCGTTATCATACTGGAATACTGCCCTGCAGCCCAGTCTCCAAAGGGAGGGGATCATGCTCTGCTTCAGTATGTCACAGTACATGTTGGCATTCATGGCTCCTTTAATGAACTGTAGCTCTCCAGTGCCGGCAGCACTCATGCAGCCCCAGACCATGAAACTCCCACCACCATGCTTGACTGTAGGCAAGACACACTTTTCTTTGTTCTCCTCACCTGGTTGCCGCCACACACACTTCACACCATCTGAACCAAATAAGTTCATCTTGGTCTCATAAGACCACAGGACAAGGTTCCAGTAATCCGTGTCCTTAGTCTGCTTGTCTTCAGCAAACTGTTTGCAGGCTTTCTTGTGCATTGTCATTAGCAGACAACAGCCATGCAGACCAATTTGATGCAGTGTGTGGCGTATGGTCTGAGCACTGACAGGATGACCCCCCACCCATTCAACCTCTGCAGCAATGCTGGCAGCACTCATACGTCTATTTCCCAAAGACAACCTCTGGATATGACGCTGAGCATGCGCACTCAACTTCTTTGGTTGACCATGGTGAGGCCTGTTCTGAGTGGAACCTGTCCTGTTATACCTCTGTCTGGTCATGGCCACCGTGCTGCAGCTCAGTTTCAGGGTCTTGGCAATCTTCTTATAGCCTAGGCCAGGGGTGTCAAACTGGCGGCCCTTCAGCTGTTCCGAAACTACAAGTCCCATCATGCCTCTGCCTGTGAGAGTCATGCTTGTAACTGTTAGCCTTGCAATGCCTCATGGGACTTGTAGTTTTGCAACAGCTGGAGGGCCGCCAGTTTGATACCCCTGGCCTAGGCCATCTTTATGTAGAGCAAATCTGCAAGAAAATTATTTTTGCCGCTATTTTACAGTGATTTTATCGTGTTTTTTTTTTTAAAGTGGAGTTCCACCCATAAATATAACATTACATCAGTAGTTTTGAAAAAAATGTCATTAGTCCTTTAAGAATTTTTTTTTTTTTTTAGATGCCCTCAAAGTGTTGTTGCTAGGCAGAATAGTTAATCTTCCCACTTCCTGCACCTAGGTGCTTAAGCTTCCTAACCTACACCGCACAGACTCCTGGGAATGTAGTGGGTGTAACTTTCCAGGAGTCTGTGCACACCCCAGTCTCGAAGAATCATGTGACTTGGACAGTACAGGTGCTGAAACCTGATCTGAAACCTATTACACTGCTTGTGCAGCACTGAGCATGTGCGAGATCTGCAAGGCTGAAATCCAGGAAGTCATACAGTCTGGCTTCATGATGCCCACACTTAAGATGGCCCCAGTTAATTTCTATTTTATAAAGTGTCTAAATGCTGTAACAACCTAACAAAACGGACCTTAGTTTACAGACTAACTTTACTAGAATACATTAAGCTTGTGTATTACAGGGGTATTTATATTTAAAAAGTGAAATTGTGGCCGGAACTCCGCTTTAAATGAAATGTGACTCAAAAGCTGCACCAAAAAAACATTTGGGGTGTGTTTTTACCACATTTTTACCACGTTTTCCATTGCTTTCAATTGGAAAGTACGTTTTTTTGGCTCACCAAACATGATCTAAAGATTTATTTTCTTCACCGCAAGGCAAGCGCACCGCCCCAGTGTGAACACATTGATTGATTTTTAAAGGGAAGCATTTTTCTTGAGCTTTTGAGGCACTTTTTTAAACGCCAAAAAAAAAATCCTCAGTGTGGAAGAGTCGCTTTAATAAAACGTGTAATAAAAGCCGCACATATTTATCCCAGTGTTAGAACATATTGGAGGTCACTATTAATGTTTAATATGATTGCCCACCAGCAATGTGTCTCTACTAATGTGTCATTACCGATGCAACGAGACCCCATTCTGTCATCCAGCCGCACTTATTAGGGCTGAGATTGGCCCAGATTATGGGTGTGAAGAAGTAATGGGAATGAAGGATGGTGCTGGCCCTGCGGGAAATCTTGTGTTTGCACATTGATACCCTGGAACACAAAATCGAATGAAATGTCAGAGTAACAATAAACATGGCGTGCTATCAGGGAGGATGTTTGTTATTGGAGATAGAGGATGAGGGATGGGGTGGGAGATTAATCAGAGGAAATCACTGATAACAGGGGGTTAGGTCTATTTAGGCACAGGGACCAACACAATGGAGGCCATTAGAGAAGGAAACAAAAAAAGTTTGCAATAGTTTTTCCAATAGCAGAACTTTTTACCTCTATTTATGGGGTTGATTTACTAAAGGCAACTAGACTGTTCACTCTACAATGGAATTTTCCCTTAGCTTAGTAAATGAGGTGAAGCTCTGCTGACTTCCATCATCCAATCATGTGCAAGAAAAAAATCTTTTTTTTTTTTCAATAGTTTCCTTGCATGTGATTGAGCCTTTTTCACCACATTCACTATGCTAAAGGAAAATAGACATGGTGGGCCAGATCCACGAAGAAGTTACGTCGCCATATCTATTGATACGCCGCGTAACTTCTAGGATGCTCCGGCGTATCTTTGTTTTGTATCCACAAAACAAGATACGCCAGAATGGGGGCTAGATCCGACTGACGTACGTCTTAGTACGCCGTCGGATCTTAGGTGTATATTTACGCTGGCTGCTAGGTGGCGCTTCCGTTGATTCCCGCGTAGAATATGCAAATTAGCTAGATACGCCGATTCTCAGAACGTACGTCCGCCCGGCGCATTTTTTTACGTCGTTTACGCAAGGCTTTTTTCGGCGTAACGTTACCCCTGGGTCTATGAGGCGTACGCAATGTTAAGTATGGACGTCGGGCCGGCGTCAAATTTTCTGTCATTTGCGTAAAACGTTCGCGAATAGGGCTTTGCGTAAATTACGTTCACGTCGTCTAGGCATTGAGCGGGCGTAATTTGATTTGAAAATTCGACGTGATACTGAGCATGCGCGCGCATGCGCCGTACGAAAAAAGTGTCATTTACGTGGGGTCATGCTTCTTTTACATAAAACACGCCCCCCTGTTCCTCATTTGATTTAGGCGCGCTTACGCCGGCAGATTTACGCTACGCCGCCGTAACTTTAGAGTGCTTTGTGAATACAGCACTTGCCTCTCAAAGTTGCGGCGGCGTAGCGTTACTACGATACGCTATGCCCATTTGAAGATACGCCTATCTACGTGGATCTGGCCCAGGCAATTTGTTTTGTTCCTAATTAGTCTTTTAACAAATTTAGACAAATTAGTTAATTCGCAAATATCCGAATTAACGAAAACCTGTTTAACGAATTTTATTTTAAAATTCAGAAATTTGAAAATACGAAAAACCCCGAAAATTCTAAATAATAACGAACTAATAATAACGTAACTATTAAATTATAGGGGGTAGATCCACAGTCAGCGGCGCATTATTCCGCCGGGCGTAGCGTATCTAAGATACACTACGCCGCCCTAACTTACTTTTTTTTTTTCAAATCCTCAAAGAATGCACGCCGTAAGTTACGGCGGCGTAGTGTATCTTTGGCGGCGTAAGGGCGCGCAATTCAAATCGATGTGATGGGGGCGTGTTTTATGTAAATACGTTGTGACCCGACGTAAACAACGTTTTTTTAATGGCGCATGCGCCGTCCGTGGGGGTATCCCAGTGCGCATGCTCGAAATTAAACCGGAACAAGCCAATGCTTACGACGGTGACGTCATTCTATGCAAATCCCTATTCGCGAACGACTTACGCAAACGACGTAAAAAATTAAAATTTTCGACACGGGAACGACGGCCATACTTAACATTGAGTACGCCACCATATAGCAGCTTTAACTATACGCCGGAAAAAGCCGAACGCAAACGACGTAAAAAAAAGCGCCGCCCCGACATACGTTTGTGGATCGCCGTATCTAGCTAATTTGCATACTCGACGCGGAATTCAACGGAAACGACACCTAGCGGCCAGCGTAAATATACACCTATGATCCGACGGCGTACTGAGACGTACGCCTGTCGGATCGATCCCTCATTCCGTCGTATCTTGTTTTGTGGATACAAAACAAAGATACGACGCAGGAACTTTGAAATTACGCGGCGTATCAATAGATACGCCGGCGTAATTTCTTTTTGGATCTGCCCCATAGGCAATTTGTTTTGTTCCTAATTAGTCTTTTAACAAATTTAGACAAATTAGTTCATTCGCAAATATCCGAATTAACGAAAACCTGTTTAACGAATTTTATTTTAAAATTCAGAAATTTTAAAATACGAAAAACCCCGAAAATTCTAAATAATAACGAACTAATAATAACTTAACTATTAAATTATAGGTATTGGAATTTCTTTTCAAATTTGGCTGTTAGCGAACGTAATGAATACGAATTTATCCAAAGTTACCAATTATGCGATATAACGAATGCCGTATCTAAACGAATGGAACGTAACTAATTAAACTTACTAAATAATAATAAAAAATAATAATAATAAAAACTTTTTATTATTATTATTATTATTTATTATAATTTGTTCCATTACATTTGTTTAGATGCAGCATTTGTTATTTCGGATAATTCGTATTCGTTATGTTCACTAACAGCCAAATTTGGAAATTCCAATACCTATAATTTAATAGTTACAGTATTTATCGCAGTATAACGCGCTCCCGCGTATACCGCACACCCCTAAAGTGGCCCCCAATCCTGTGGAAAAAAAAACGTTTTTTTGTTTTTTTTGTACTTACAGTTTTGGTGTCTTGCGCGGCGTCCATTGGCGGCCTCGTCGGGTCCGGCGTCCTTCTGCGGCTTCGGGTGTCCTCTTCGGCGGGTCCGGCGTCCGTCTTCGGCGGGTCGGGTGTCCTCTTCGGCAGGTCGGGTGTCCTCTTCGGCGGGTCCGGCGTCCTTCTGCGGCGTCCTCGCGTCCTCCCCGCTCGTTTCCTGCGCCGAGTTTGAATACTGCACCGACATATACAGAGCGCAGTACACTCGTGTATTGTCGGCAATGCTCGGCTACCCGCGCTGACGTCCTGTACGTCCAGGACGTGAGTGCGGAAGGAGCCGAGACTGCCCGACTATACCCGAGTGTACTGCGCTCGGTATATGTCGGCGCAGTATTCATAACTCGGCGCGGGAAAGCGGGTATCGCCGATTTACATTTAGAATGTCAATATCTATCATTATTATTACACAGAATTATACCACCAACAGTTTGCGCAGCGCTTTACAATGTAAAGGGAGACAATACAGTTACAATACAATAAAAAAACAAGAGGATTAAAGGGCACTGCTCATAAGAGTTTACCATCTAATGGGGGGGGACGGGGGGACATGCTACAAAAGGTTATAACTGTGGGGGGATGAGCTGATGGAAGTGATAAAAGTTCAGTTAGTTGAAGGTGGGATAGGCTTGCATTGAGAGATGAGTTTCAGCTGACATCACTCAGCTGGTCCAGTCTCTTGAAATATCTCCATATAATTGGTATCCGCCCATAAGCCTTAACAGACACCCGGCTCAGCCTCCCAGCGACCCACCGAGAGCCTGAGCCAGCCTCTCCACAGCCCAGTGCTCCAGTGAGCGCTGGAGGGGAGAGGAGAGAGCCAGTGACTGACTGTCACAGCTCTCTGCTCAGAGCGGATGGGAGAACTGAGCGATCAGCAGTGTTTGATCACTCATTTCTCATTGCAGAGCCAGTTGGAGACAGATGCATCATCGGATCAATGCTGCATCCACCTAGGTAAGTATAAATGTTTATTTATTTTTTTAAATCCTGAACTTCTCTTTTACAAATTTCTTGGGCATCATACACTCTATGTAAAATGTCAGTGCTTTATAAAAAAAAAAAAAAAGATTATTTATGTGTGGTGGGTATTCATAGACATTCTAGGGTGCCATCCAAGGTTTCCTCCGCATGCCATTTTCAGTATCGAAAAGGCTGGAAAATATTAACAATTTCTTGGTCATTATACATGCTATGTACATTTTTGGTGCCATATAAATACCTCTAGTGAATAAATAAAATACAAAAATTAAATCTGCAGTCTAGATCCCAGGCCCTTATTGAAATGTGGTGGGTAGTCGTAGATGTCCCAGTGTGCCACCCAAGGTTTCCTCCACATACCAATTTCAGTAATTAAATAGGTTGGAATATGATAAGATTGTCTTGGTTATACATGCTACATAAATGTGGCAGCCCACTATAAATACCTATAATAAATAGATACATAGGGGCAGACCCACAGAGCGAGTACGCCGGCGTATCTACTGATGCGCGGGCGTACTTTCAAATTTCCTGCGTCGTATCTTTGGTTTGAATCCTCAAACCAAGATACGACGGCATCTGGGTTAGATCCGACAGGCGTGTGGCTTTGTACGCCTTCGGATCTTAGATGCAATACTTTGGCGTCCGCTGGGTGGAGTTCTCGTCGTTTTCCGCGTTGAGTATGCAAATTAGCTATTTCCGACAATCCACGAACGTACGTGCGGCCGTCGCATTCTCTTACGTCGTCTCTAGTCGGCTTTTTCCGGCGTATAGTTAAAGCTGGTGTTTTGCGGCGTATAGTTAGACTTGCCATGTTAAGTATGGCCGTTGTTCCAGCGTTTATTTTTAATTTTTTTTTTTTTTTTTTGCGTAAGCCGTCCGTGAATCGTATGGACGTAATTCACGTCTATGTTAAAAAATATGACATCCTTGCGACGTCATTGAGTGCAATGCACTGCATGAAATTTAGGGACGGCGCATGCGCAGTTCATTCGGCGTGGGGACGCGCTTCATTTAAATGAAACACGCCCCCTACTCGCCGATTTGAATTAGGCGCCCTTACGCCGCAAGAGATAGACTACGCCGCCGTAACTTACGGCGCAAATTCTTTGTGGATTCGAAGATCTCTGTGGATCTGCCCCATAAATTCTACAGTCTAGAGCCCAGACAATTATTCAGGTGTGGTGGTAATTGTAGACGTCCCAGTGTGCCACCCAAGATATCCTCCTCATACAATTTTTTAGTATTGAGAAGCTTGAACTACAGTATATTAATTTCTTGGTCATTATACATTCTACATACATTTTTGGTGCTATATAAAAACCTCTATTAAATACAAATTAAATAAACTCTGCAGCCTAGACCCTGGGTCATTATTTATGTGTGGTGGGTAGTTTTAGACATCCCAATGTGCCATTCAGGGTTTCCTCCGTGTATCATTTTGAGTATAGAAAAGGTTAGACTATGTTAACAATTTCTTGGTCATTATACATTCTACATAAATTGTTGGTGATATATAAATAACCTCTATTAAATTCAAAGTAAATAAACTCTGCAGTCTAGATCCTAGGTCATTATTTATGTGTGGTGGGCAGTTATAGACATCCCAATGTGCCATCCAGGGTTTCCTCCGCTTATCATTTTGAGTATTGAAAAGGTTGGACTATATTAACAATTTCTTGGTCATTATACATGCTAAATAAATTGTTGGTGCAATATAAATACCTCTAATAAATCAAAAATAAATTAGCAGTCTAAATCTCAGGCCATTATTCAAGTTTTGTGAGTAGTCGTAGATGTCCCGGTGTGCCACCCAAGGTTTCCTCCATATACCAATTTTAGTAATTAAACAGGTTGGATTATATTAACAATTTCTTGGTCATCATACATGCTACATAAATTGGCAGCCCACTATAAATACCTATAATAAATAAATACAGAAATTCTACAGTCTAGAACCCAGGCAATTATTCAGGTGTGGTGGGTAGTTGTAGACGTCCCAGTGAACCACCCAAGATTTCCTCCACATACAATTTTGAGTATTGAGAAACTTGAACTACAGAATATTAACAATTTCCCGGTCATTATACATTCTACATACATTGTTGGTGATATATAAATTACTTCTATTAAATACAAATTAAATAAACTCTGCAGTCTAGATCGTAGGCCATTATTTATGTGTGGTGGGTAGTCATAGACATTCCAGTGTGCCACCTAGGGTTTCTTCTGCATACATTTTTGAGTATTGAAAAGGTTTGACTATATTAACAATTTATTGGTCATACTTGCTACATAAATTGTCTGTGCTTAATTAGTTTTTTTTTAATTAAAATGAACTCTACTGTCTGGAGTCTAGACCAGTGATGGCGAACCTTGACACCCCAGATGTTTTGGAACTACATTTCCCATGATGCTCCTCTACACTGAAGACTGCATGAGCATCAAGGGAAATGTAGTTCCAAAACATCTGGGGTGCCAAGGTTCGCCATCACTGGTCTAGACCATTATTCAGGTGTGGTTGGTAGTCATAGGCACCCCAGTGCACCACCCATGGTTTCCTGCACATTTCAATTTGAGTATCGAAAATGTTGGACTAATAACATTTTCTGGGTCATTACATATGCTACATAAATTGCTGGTTGCTATACATAAATTCTACAGTCTAGAGCCCAGGCCACTATTCCGGTGTGGTGGGTAGTCATGGACATCCTAGTGTGCTACCCAAGATTTTCTCCACATACCATTTTGAGTATCGAAAGGATTAAAGCGGAGGTTCACCCAAAAAACAAGTATATAACATTACATTCTGTATACCTCAAACATGTACAGTATGGGGGGTGTACATACGGTATTATCGCGATTTTTCACCTGGCTTCCGGGTACTAGCTCCTGCGGGAGTAGGCGTTCCTATGCAGTGGCACAGTGTCCTCTGGGACTTCGCCCAGATGATTGACATGCCTGACAAAAACGCCCCCCCCCCCCCGGCGGATAAGGCGTGCCACGAGTTTCCGAAACTAGCCGAACTGCGAGTCAGCTCTATACGGCGCTATACGGCGCCTGCGCACCGACTAGAAGCCGTGTAGAGCTGACTGCGCAGGTGCCGTATAGAGCCGACTCGCAGTTCGACTAGTTACGGAAACTCGTGACACGCCTTATCCGCCGGGGGGAAGTTTTTGTCAGGCACGTCAATCATCTGGGCGAAGTCCCAGAGGACATTGCGGCACTGCATAGGAACGCCTACTCCCGCGGGAGCGAGTACCCGGAAGCCAGGTGAAAAATAGCGATAATACCGTATGTACACCCCCCCAAAAAAAATACCATGTTTGAGGTATACAGAATGTAATGTTATATACTTGTTTTTTGGGTGAACCTCCGCTTTAAACTATATTAAAGCAGAGGTCCACCCAATTTTATAAGTTTAGCTCAATCGAATTTCATTAATGTATTCATTATTAAACTGAACTTTTTTTTTTTTTCAATAGTGTGTACCTGTGTATTTGTGCTTTTCATCGTAGTTTCCGGTATATGACCCCTGTGGCTATGGGCGGGTATGTACGTAATGTCTGGCGCGCCGCACTGTCTCCTGAGAGCTTGTGTTCCCAGGAGTCATTGCGGAGGCTCGCCACAAATTCTCGCAGGATTTTGTTGTGCATACTTTGCCATCACAACGGCGCGGGAACTTCCTACAAAAGCAACCAGGAAGTTTATGGCACTCCACGCCGTTACAATTGAGCATGCGCAGGACCGAGTAAGGAATGCTGGTAGCTCAGCATTCACTGGAACCAGGAAGTTAATGCTTGTGGGCTTCAAATGCCCACAAGCAAGATGAAAACGGCCGTCCACATGTTTTATAACTTCTTCTTTACAAACGAAACCGGACATCGGAAGAGATAATTCACCAAAACAGTGAGTGTGATATTACGATTATGTGATTGTGTTAATGTTTAAAAAAAGAACCGTCGGTGGACCTCCACTAAGATGACCAGATTTTTAAAATGAAATCCGGGGACATTTTTTTTTTTACTAGTAATGGCGCCAATCAGCGACTCTCTGACCGCCGCCTCACCGCCTCTCAAGTCTCACTCTCCGGGGCCCCAGCCAGGGCCAGATTTACTCCCTTTGCCACCCCAAGGCCGGGTTCTTCAATGATGCCCCCCACCCACCCCCCTTAAAAAAAAACTGAAAGTCCCCCAACCCGTGCCCATCATTGCCGCCCCACCGTGCCCATCATTGCCGCCTCACCATCATTGCAGCCTTACCGTGCCCTCATTGCAGCCTCACCATCACTGCCGCCTTACTGTGCCCTCATTGCAGCCTCCCTCACCATCATTGCTGCCTTACTGTGCCCTCATTGTAGCCCACCACACCATCATTACAGCCCCCCTCACCATCATTACAGCCCCCTCACCGTCATTGCAGCCTTACTGTGCCAAACAATGTAGCCTCACCAGTCAGTGTGTGCATTACACAGATCGAGCATCTCCTGCTCCCGCTGAAGAAATATTCCCTCCGCTCCCACCAGCACATTATTATCAGAAAGGGGCACAGATAATGGAAAAAAATACACCCCCCTAAGCTAGTAGTATGTAATTCAGATTTTTTTATTTTTTATTCTGCACTGATTTAGGTAGATTCACGTAGAAAGGCTTATCTTTAAGACGGCCTAGCCTAGCCTGTTTAGGCTACACCGCCGTAAATTAGTTAGGCTAGTAGTGATTTTCAAACCACTTACCTGCTAATCTACGGCGGCGTAGCCTCAAACGAGCGGGCGTAAGGGCGCCTAATTCAAATGACTTGGAGGGGGGTGTGTTGTATGGAAATTAGGCTTGACCTCACGTTTTTTGATGTTTTTTGACACTGCGCATGCGCCGGGCGACTATATTTCCCAGTGCGCATTGCGGCTAAGTACGCCGTACGGGCCTATTCATTTCGACGTGGACGTAAACTACGTAAATCCCGATTCGCGGACGACTTAAGCAAACGACATTAACATTTCGAATTTTGCGGCGGGAACGGCGGCCATACTTAACATCGGCTAGGCCAATAGAGCATAGCTCTAACTTTAGGCGGCCTATCCCTTACGGAAATGACGTAATTCAACGGCGTAGGCCTGGCGTACGTTCGTGAATCGGCGTATCCCCTCATTTACACCCAAGACTTTCAGAGCAGCCCCGAGGACCAGCACCCTACTCATCACACATAAAGTGCAAGTGCACCAACAAAAAAAAGACGTAATGTGACACACAGGGGGAAAATAAAAAGAAAGTGGGGGAGAAGGAAGGTGGGAGAAGTGAGTATAAAGTGACCAACGTGCAATACGTTGGCCAATATGAACAATTCCCTGGTCATTAGTTCAATGAATGAACTTATATTAAGGACTTCTCTTCTAGGAAGGTATTACTGTAGTCGATCAGGTTGGGGAGAGAAATGTGAAGATTGCGGTTTTTCTGTAGGAGGATTGGTGATAAGGATCTGCCGTTGATCTGGCTCTGAGGCCTCCTTATCTGAGATATGTTAGAGGAGGCAGCAGAGAGGTCATCCTGGAATACACCTCCTCTCCTGTACTTCCATTATCTCCTCATTTATTTTCCTTTGCCTTTCAAGCTGTTGGTTTAATTATTGCTGGTGTGAAAGGGGGAAGAGCTCTCACCACTGGCCATTTACACTTGAAACAACCTGGAGGGGGTGGGAGGGGGGGGGACATATGAACAGAGGCTCTGGAATTATCCGGGGAATTCCGCAGATAAACAGCTGGGTCCAGGTCCTGCAAAATGACAATTATTGTATTCTTCTATTCAAACCATGCAATGCAGGGGAACCGACTCTATAGGAATATTACCTTGATGTCTGTTACAGATAGCAGAGCGGGCCATAGAAAGCAGAGAGGATTCTGGGAGAGGGAGACGGGCTAGGAACCATAGAATGCTAGAAGGTGATAAGCGGAGATGGCCTGGAGCATGTGCGGCCCCCTGAAATGAATACAACTCGGTCATGGCAGGTCAAGGCTGCATTGACTATTGAAACATCCTTGTTGGCAGTTCTATATTTGATAGACAGGCTCTATTCTTATCTTTTATGAAATCCAGAGCCTGCCTACTAGGATTTCCCTGGCTTCTTCTCCTCTCTCTGCCTCTCAGTTGTTACCCCATTGTCCACAGGATACAATTAAAGCACATCTAAATAAAAATAATTGTATAGATATATTTGTTTGTTTGTTTGTTTGTTTGTTTTTGTTAAAGCAGTCCTTAGATGTAACAGCTTCGTTTTTTGTGTTTTGTTTTTTTAGGTAATCCTGCTAATAACATAGGGCCAGATTCAGGTAGATTTACGTTACGCAGCGGCGGCGTAACGTATCCCATTTACGTTACACCGCCGCTGGTTTACAGCGTAAGTGCCTGATTCACAAAGCACTTACCTGTAAACTTGCGGCGGTGTAACGTAAATCCGCTCGGCGCAAGCCCGCCTGATTCAAATGGGGCGGGCACCATTTAAATTAGGCGCGTTCCCGCGCCGAGCGTACTGCGCATGCTCCGTCCGTCAAATTACCCGACGTGCATTGCTCTAAATGACGTCGCAAGGACGTCATTGGTTTGACGTTAACGTAAATGGCGTCCAGCGCCATTCACTGACGACTTACGCAAACGACGTGACATTTTAAATTTCGACGCGGGAACGACGGCCATAGTTAACATTGGCTAGACCACCTAGGGCTTAGCTTTATCTTTACGACGCGTATCGCTACGGAAACTACGTAAATTTAGATCGACAGGTATCGCGGACGTTCGTGAATCGCCGTAACTAGTCATTTGCATATTCTACGCCGACCGCAATGGAATCGCCACCTAGCGGCCGGCCTAGAATTGCAGCCTAAGATCCGACGGTGTAACAGAAGTTACACCTGTCGGATCTTAGGGCTATCTATGCGTAACTGATTCTATTAGGTAGATTCACAAAGAGTTAGGCCGGCTTATCTACAGATAAGCCGACCTAACTCTTTAGCCCCATACACACCAACAGATTATCTGCAGATTTTTGTCTTCAGATTTACCAAAACCATATAATATGAGGTCAAACCTTCAGAGTTTCAATTTGCATGCAATCAGGCAGGCCCTTGTACTACATGGTTTTGGTAAATCTGAAGACAAAAATCTGCAGATAATCTGATGGTGTGTATGGGGCTTGAATCTAAGCCGGCCTATGTTTAAAGCGGTGGTTCACCCGAAAATCAACTTTTTGTCACTAGATCCAGCATACTGCTGACATCTGCAGTATGCTGGATTTTTTTTCTTTTTTTTTGTACTTATCGTTATTCCCGTTTTTCTGCTCCGGCTCCGAGCGCCGTATCCTTCCGGGTATAGGCGTTCCTAAATAAAGCTCAGTTGATTGACGGGCTTGGATACCGCGTCACACCTTCCGGAAATAGCTGACGTGACTCTCGGCAATTTACGGCGCCTGCGCAGTCAACTCTACACGGCAGGCGCAGGCAGACGTCGGCTATTTCCGGATGGCGTGCCGCGCTTATCAAGCCCGTCAATCAACTGAGCTTAATTTAGGAACGCCCATTCCCCGACGGATTCCCCGCTCGGAGCCGCAGAAGAGATACGGCAATAACGATAAGTACAAAAAAAATCCAGCATACTGCAGATGTCAGCAGTATGCTGGATCTAGTGACAAAAAGTTGATTTTCGGGTGAACCTCCGCTTTAAGTGTATTCTCAAACAGAGATACACTTAAACATACCTAAGATAGGCTGGCTTGCGCCATTCTATCTTAGGCTGCAATGTTTCTTTTGCCCGCTAGATGGCGCTGCCATTGCGGCCGGCCTAGATTATGTAAATGAGGGGCTACGCCGATTCCCGACGATTTACGAGTGTACGCCGGGCCTACACCGCCGAGTTACGTAGTTTCCGTACGCGATAGGCCGCCTAAAGTTATTCCACCTATGAGGTTAATACCACCGGCAGTGCACCTCCGCGGTTTCCTATTGCTTTCAATGGGAAGAAGCGGTGAACATATATATATATATATATATATATATATATATATATATATAAAAAATATTATATATATATATATATATATATATATATATATATATATATATATAAAAAATATTATATATTTTATATATATATATATATATATATATATATATATATATATATATATATATAAATATATGTTTATATATAATAAAAGTCCTGTATAATAATAATATATAATCTAAATATCTTATAATATATGTAATATAAATATAATATACTGTAAATATAATATATGTAATATAAATATAATATACTGTAATATAAATAATATATATATATATATATATATATATATATATATATATATATAATATAAATATCATATCATTTATGTTGTAAAGCACTATATAAGTCCTGTATAATAATAATATATAATCTAAATATCTTATAATATATGTAATATAAATATAATATACTGTAAATATAATATATGTAATATAAATAATATATATATATATATATATATATATATATATATATATATATATATATATATATATATATATATATATATATATATATATATATATAGATAGATATATATATATAATATAAATATCATATCATTTATGTTGTAAAGCACTATATAAGTCCTGTATAATAATAATAACAATACAGTAATATATAAAATAAATATCTTAAAATATATGTAATATAATATATTGTAATATAAATATTGAAATTCAAAAATCTACCCTATGAATAAATAGAAGAATATTTCTCATTATTCAATCCCAGGAACGTTTCCAGGGACCAATCTTCTAAACCTGGTAAATGAAGGACAGCTGGCAATATATGGACCATTACCCAAGAAATGCAAAAATAAAATAAATGTACACTGAACCGGCTGATAGGAAGACCCCCTTATCCTAGAGGGAGAAAGTCCCCTAAGGAGTGGGGGAGGGGTAGAGGTCTATACAAAGAGATAATGAGAAAGGGTGGGCTCCGCATCCAGATTTAATATGGATAAGGTAATGGGGGGACACAGCAACAATGGGAGCAGCCAGAGGGATGGGATAGGGGTAGAGATCAGAATCTGGCCTATATAGGCAGGAATAGCAAGACCAGGCAGACTATCCCACAATCCAGCAGAGCATTGCACCTTTGTTCAGTCTCTGCAAATGTTTGCTTGATTTAACCCCTCCTCTGCCAAATGCTACGACATTTTCTAGGATTGCTTTCCATCCGTTCTTTCAGGCCACGTTACCACATGAGCATGCCAAGTATTTCAAGCCTTAGCATGCGATGTGGTAGGGCAGCCAATTATAGGAATGAATGGGCCACCAACACACCACAAAGCTGATTTTAACACCACAGCACACAGATAGTTCAGATTTGTGCCATGCAGCATTGTGCATTGGCTAGAAATGTTCAGGTGCCAGTTAAAATGAATAGCACCGCACAGCACATAGTTATGCGTGTTATTGTGCATTGCAGTAGTTCAGGGTAAAATACACATTACTAGGTGGATTCAGAAAGACTTAGGCCGGCGTATTAGTAGATACGCCGGCCTAAGTCTGAATTTGCGCCGGCGCTAATTTAAGCGTATTCTGGAAACCAGATACGCTTAAATTAGGCTCAGATACGAGCGGCGTAAGTGTCTTACACCGTCGTATCCTAAAGTGTAATTTTTAGGCTGACCGTAGAATATGTAAATCACTAGATACGCCTATTCACGAACGTACGCCCGGCCGACGCAGTACAGATACGCCGTTTACGTAACGCATTATCAGGCCTAAAGTTATTCCATCAAATAGCTGGAATAGTAATGTTAAGTATGGCCGTCGATCCCGTGTCGAAATTCGAAAATGTTATGTTGTTTGCGTAGTGTCGTCCGTGAATAGGGATTTACGTCATTTATGTCCACGTCGAAACCAATAGGACCGTGCGGCGTACTTTGCCGCAATGCACACTGGGATATGTAGGTATGTGTGTACAAAATACGTCAATCACGTAAGGTCACCCCCATTACCATAAAACACGCCCCCTCAGCTAAATTTGAATTAGGCGCCATTACGCCCGCCCGATTTACGCTACGCCGCCGTAACTTAGCAGGCAAGTACTTTGTGAATCATGTACTTGCCTCGCTAACTTACGGTGGCGTAGTGTAAACACGTTACACTACGCCGCCGCAACGATACGCCTACCGAATCTAGCTATACTGCTGTTGGACTCATCTACCTTACTCACCTATCTGCCGCCCCTCACCGCCAATTCCTTCATTGGCTCAATGAATAAAATGTAAAATAAAAGTAGCGCCCTCCTAGTTAGTGTAGGTTGCTATGTAAATTTAGTTTAGTTCCATCTATAACCAGTGGAGCAGAAGTTGATTGTTCTAGTCTGCTCAGTGTTACACAGGCTGCGGGTGTGATTGGTTCCCTCTGCATTCTGAAACATTCTAGAATTACAGTGGGTGGAGGAATTGCAGAGCAGCTTTAATATTTATGGGAACCCAGCCAACCCGAGGAGAGGTGTGTCCAGAAGGTGATTGGAAAGCCCATAAATAGTCTGACGCTTATGCCGCGTACACACGACTGTTTTTCATGATGAGAAAAATGCAATTTTTTTAATTGGTCATTAAAAACGACTGTGTGTGGGCTCCAGAGCATTTTCTCGTCGTGAAAAATGGGCATTAAAAATTTAGAACATGCTCTAATTTTTCTCGCCGTTTTTCACGTCGTGAAAAACGGTCGTGTGTAGGCTTTGAAGGCGGGAAAAAACACGCATGCTCAGATGCAAGTTATCAGACGGGAGCGCTTGTTCTGATAAAACTAGCGTTCGTAATGGAGATAGCACATTCGTCACGCTGTAACAGACTGAAAAGCACGAAGACTGGAAAGCGCGAATCGTCTCTCACCAAACTTTTACTAACACGAAATCAGCAAAAGCAGCCCAAAGGGTGGCACCATCCGAATGGAACTTCCCCTTTATAGTGCTGTTGTACGTGCTGTACGTCACCGCGCTTTGCTAGAGCATTTTATTTTCACGATCGAGAAAAACTTAGTTTTTCCCATGACATGAAAAATGGTCGTGTGTACGCGGCTTTAGAACAGAGTGTCTTGGATCTTGGGTTAGCTGTTCCAGAGGAGCCCCCTGCCTGGGCAGTCTGTTGAGATGCTGCTGTGAAATAATCGAGGTCTCAGCCAATGCTTAGGCTGGGGGACCAATTCCCTAAAGTCTGGGATTTGCTGTTTTTGCTTTGGTCTGGAGGCACACTCTGGGGCTGTGGTCACCAACCAGTGAGCCATGGACCACTGATGGTCTACGAGAAAATGTTAGTGGTCCAGCAGAGTCACCCAATGTGCCGTGAAAGAGAGGTAACGTCCCCATCCCTCCTGGTGGGAGGTAAGGTACAGTGATTGGACACAAGAGGCGGGATTTAGGATTTCTCCAATCACAAGCAGGGGGCGGGGATTGTGCTCCTCCAGGCATTCCCGACCAGGACAAGTACTGTCGGTGAGTAAAGCGGTGATGTGGCGGCCTTTTTTGGGGGCATCAGATTGGCCCAGGGGGTGGCTGTGTCAGTTTCATTCAGGGATACTGTATTGTCCTGGAATGAATGTGCCCGGGACAGACCTGCAAAATACGGGACTGTCCCGGGCAATCCGGGACACGTGGTCACCCTAAGGTAAGGTAAATTGGGTTGGTCGCAGGCTGGCTGGTAAGTTGAGCTTGGAAATTCTTTGGTTTGCCCCTCCAGTGCTCCTTGCTGTGAAGACCAGCTATAGGTGGGGGGGGGGGGGGCTTGACCAAACTGCTTGTCCTGGAGGATTCTGGGTAAGTAAGCATTAAAAATGTGCTGAAATGTACCTAACAAGACACAGCAAATCTGAAGACACCCTAAATAAAGGAGCCAGCATCAGAGTCCCCTCTATTAACCCCTCGATGCCCACCTTGCCCTTGCCGCCCGCGTGTTCCATTAACCTTTCTCTTGCCAGGCTCACACAGGTTCTGCTCCATTAACCCTTCTCTCTCTCGCTCCTTCGTACACTTCATTAGGCAGCTCGTTAAAGCATGGATATTAATTAGCAGAAGGGAGGGGGGACTCCATCTCTGCGGCTCTAATTAAACGGAGCAGGCGGGTAATTAGGAGCTAATTATCCAAAGATAAATGGAGGCAATCCTTCCCTCTATAGCTCCATCCAGAGCTGGCTCTGTGTCTGGATCTCCTGGCTCAATCCCTGGGCCCGCATTATGCCATCTTAGTTCTTTTCTTTATCCTTGTCAATTTGCCAACATCTTCATTTTTATTTTCTTTTTACTTTTCACTTCATTTTATTCATTGAATTATCTAAGGGTGTCAGATAAGGAAAAGCAAACAAACCACATTAAAATGGCAAGTCAGGGTTATGATATGGAAGCCCCTAAAGCTGGTAGCAAGGGGCACATGGCCATGCCAGCTCAATAGGCACAGCTTGCAATGTTACGGATTTGGGCCAGGGGCGGACTGACAACTCGTGGGGCCCCCGGGCAATAGGAGATTATGTGGCCCCCGGGCAATAGATTATGGGGTCACACAGTATACACACACACACACATAAAGTATACATACACAATATACACAAACAGACACACAATATACACACACAGTATATACACACACACATAAAGTATACATACACAGTATACACACACAGACACACAATATACACACACAGTATACACACACACACATAGGGCCGGATTCAGATACAATGGCGTATCTGTCCGGCCCGCGTAACGTATCTCCGATATGTTACGCCGCTCTAACTTTGGGCGCGAGTTCTTTATTTAGAAAGAACTTGCGCCCTTAGAGCGGCGTAGCGTATGTGTTGTGGCGTAAGGCCGCGTAATTCAAATGGGGATGTAGGGGGCGTGTTTTATTTAAATTTCCCTTGACCTCGGGTTTTTTAAATTTTACTTAAACGGCGCATGCGCTGTCCGTAAAATATCCCAGTGTGCATTGCTCTAAATGACGCCACCTAGCGGCCAGCCGGGAATTGCAGCCTAAGATCCGACGGTGTAAGTCACTTACACCTGGCGGATCTTAGGGATATCTATTCGTAACCTGATTCTATGAATCAGGCGCATAGATACGATCGTCGGAACTCAGAGATACGACGGCGTATCAGGAGATACGCCGTCGTATCTCTTTCTGAATCCGGCCCATAAAGTATACATACACAGTATACACACACAGACACACAATATACACAAACAGACACACACAGTATATACACACACAATATACACACACAGTATACACACACAGTATACACACACAGACACAATATACATACACAGACACACAATATACACACACAGTATACACACACAGACACAATATACACACACAATATACACAGACACACAATATACACACACAGTATACACACACACACACAATATACACAGACACACACAATATACACACACAGTATACACACACACATACAGTATACACACACAGTATACACACACAGACACACAATATACACACACACAGTATACATACACACAGAATACACACACGGAAAAGGTACTGGAGAGGTGGGGCAGCTATAATCTTGGGATTTTTTTTTAAAAAAAACACAGATTTTTACATACTGTCCCTGGTTTTACTGAGGCTGGCAACCCTGATGGGGCCCCCTAGTGGCATGGGGCCCTCGGGCATTGCCCGAGTGCCCGAATGGTCACCAGTGCCAACTAGCAGTGCTGCCTATTAGTGCCCATCACTGCCACCCATCGGTGCCCATCACTGCCACCCATCGGTGCCCATCACTGCCAGCTATCAGTGCCACCTATCAATGACACCTTTTAGTGCCACTTCTCAGTGCCCACCAGTGACACCTATCAAAGCCCTTCAGTGCCACCCATCAGTGCCACCTCTCAGTGTCACCTCTTAGTGCCCACCAGTGCCGCCTTATTGGTGCCCATCAGTGCAGCCCATCAGTGCAGCCTCATCAGCGTACATCAATGAAGGAGAAAAACTACCCGTTTGCAAAATTTTATAACAAAATATAAAAAAAATGTTTAAAAAAAAAAAAATTGGTATTTTTTTTTTTAACAGAAAATAAAAACCGCAGAGGTGATCAAATACCACCAAAATAAAGTTCCATTTTGTCATTCAAAGTGCGTCAGCGCTGAAAGCTGAAAATTGGTCTGGGCAGGAGGGGGGTTTAAGTGCCCAGTAAGCAAGTGGTTAATATAAATTGTGAGTTCCATCTGTGAAGGGTTGATTATATATCTGGATAACATAGTCAGTTACATATGATATTATTATGGGAAAATGCAAATTCTTTATGGGAAACTGTTGTGGGCCCTTGACATAGACATAGGGCTAGATTCACAGCGGAGATACGACGCAGTATCTCAGATACTCCGTCGTATCTCTCAGAGTATCTATGCGACTGATTCATAGAATCAGGTTACGCATAGATAGCCCTAAGATCCGACAGGTGTAATTGTTTTACACTGTCGGATCTTAGGATGCAGTACCGCGGCTGCCACTGGGTGGAGTTCGTGTCGTAAACCAGCGTCGGGTATGCAAATTAGCAGTTACGGCGATCCACAACGGTTTTTCGCGTTCGCTACTTCGCCGCTAGTCTAGTTTCCCGTCGCAATTTTAGTCGTCATTTGACCTGCCCTAACTTTACACAGCACACGTATGTGCTGTATAAAGTATGGCCGTCGTTCCCGCGCCAAAATTTAAAAATCAACGTCGTTTGCGTAAGCCGTCCGGGAATACGAAAGTATGCTACGCACGTCGCCATTCGAAAAAATGACGTCACTTCGCGCAAAGCACGGCGGGAATTTTGAAGCGGAGCATGCGCAGTAGTTTCGGCGCGGGAGCGCGCCTAATTTAAATGGCACACGCCCCTTTAAATTACGCGGGCTTACGCCGGAGGCCGCCAGCGTAGGTTTTCATTGCAAGTGCTTTGTGAATCAGGCAATTGCGATGAAAACTTGCGGCGGTGTAACGCCCCCTTGTTGTGATGTGTGACTCATTTATGTTTTGTGTTTTTCTTTTTTGTGTTGTCACTTGACACATGTCATACTATGTTGAAAATTTAAATAAAAAGAATTTAAAAAAGAAAAAAAAACAGTGGTGATCAAATACCACCCCCCCAAAAAAAGCTCTATTTGTGTGAATTTTTTTTTTTATAAATTTCATGCGGATCCAGTGTTACATGACCACGCAATTGCCAGTAGCGCAGTGCCAAATATGGCCTGGTCATGAGGGGGTAAAACCTTCCAGAGCTCAAGTGGTTAAGGTGGCTTTCCTGTGCCATTTCCTAGATGCAAACGCATTTATTGTTAATCTGGTACAAAAAATTTCCGGAAATTACGAACGTAAACTTTAGTAACTGCAACAAGCTGCAGGCGCGAACTCTGCGAAAGGTGTTTGCGGTTATTGAAACCACATCAATGTTTTTTGAAGTCTTGTTACTTATAAGGACCAAATTATAAATAAGTCACAACCCTATGCAGAGCAATAAAGGGCACAACAACCTTATTCTGATCAACTGATAGAAGCGCAAATCTGATGTTAATACATTGCGGGCAAATTGTTTTTGGTGGATATAAATTTCTGTGATCAAAGTTAATATGGAATAAACAAAACCACTGTTCTCTTCTGCCACCTGCTGGCCATGACTTGTATTACACATCCTCACTTTTCTATACATTTTCTAAGTTACATTACATAGTTGTATGCAATAAATATCACATGGAAAAAAAATATGCTCCTCCGGGACAGTCCACGAGGATAGCAGCAATGACACAGTTGTGTTTAATCACTTTTAATGCCGTTATAGTCGTTTGGTTAGCTAACCACACAATTCTGCCAACCCAGCTAAGGTTGCCACTTTTTCTTCAAGCCAAACCCCCCAACACTTTAGCGGTGCACAGTAAAAAAAAAATTGTTTTAGTTATGGTTGTCCCGATATCGATACCGAGCATTTGCGCGAGAACTAGTACTCGGCGGTGGGGGAAGTTACAAGCACCGAACTCCCTGCATAGATTTCAATATAGCAGCTGACAGCCGCTTCTCCTCCTCTCCCCCCCTCCCTGCGGCTTTCAGCTGCTATAACTTAACCACTTAAGACCCGGACCTTTAGGCAGGTAAAGGACCTGGCCAGGTTTTGCGATTCGGCACTGCGTCGCTTTAACAGACAATTGCGCGGTCGTGCGACGTGGCTCCCAAACAAAATTGACATCCTTTTCTCCCACAAATAGAGCTTTCTTTTGGTGGTATTTGATCACCTCTGCGTTTTTTATTTTTTCCGCTATAAACAAAAATAGAGCGACAATTTTGAAAAAAATTCTATATTTTTTACTTTTTGCTGTAATAAATATCCCCCAAAAATATATATATTTTTTTCCCCTCAGTTTAGGCCGATACGTATTCTTCTACATATTTTTGGTAAAAAAAATCGCAATAAGCGTATATCGTATATTCGCGAAAAATGTATATTGTTTACAAAATAGGGGATAGTTTTATTGCATTTTTATGAATTATTATTTTCTTACTACTAATGGCGGCGATCAGCCTGTGCACCCTGCCTAGGATCGGCCCTGCTCTCTCGGTTCTCAACCTCCTTGTTGGCTCAGACACAGCAGCAAGAGCCAATGGCTGTAGCTGCTGTCAATCACAGCCAGCGAGGAGAAAGTGGGGGCGGGGCCAAGCCATGCTTGGAAACAAGCATGCATGAGTGCCCCCATAGCAAGCTGCTTCGGCAGGGGGGGGGGAGTGCCAGTGGGGGACCCAAGAAGAGGAGGATCGGGGCTGCTCTATGCACAGAGCAGGTAAGTATAACATGTTTTTTTTTTTAAACGGTTCCTTTACAATGACTTTAAGCTCTAAGGGCCAGATTCACAGAAAAAGTATGCCGGAGTATCTGCTGATACTCCGGCGTACTTTCAAATTTGCCGCGTCGTATCTTTATTTTGAATTCTCAAACAAAGATACAACAGCATTTGGCTAAAATCCGACAGGCGTACGCCTTCTGATCTTAGGATGCAATACTTTGGCGCCCGCTGGGTGGAGTTTGCGTCGTTTTCCGCGTCGGGTATGCTAATTAGCTGTTTTCTGGCGATCCACGAAGGTACACGCGCTTGTCGCATTCTCTTACGTCGTTGCTAGTCGGCTTTTCCCGTCGTAAAGTTGCAACTGCTATTTCATGGCTTATATTTAGACCAGCCATGTTAAAGTATGGCCGTCGTTCCCGCGTCGAATTTTGAATTTTTTTTTTTTTTTGCGTAAGTCGTCTGGGAATAGGAAAGGACGTAACGCACGTCGCCGTTCAAAAAATTACGTTGGTGCGACGTCATTTCCCGCAAAGCACGGCGGGAGATTACAAAACGGAGCATGCGCAGTACGTTCGGCGCGGGAACGCGCCTAATTTAAATGATGCATGCCCCATTTGAATTAGGCGGGCTTGCGCCGGACGGCTTTACGCTACGCCGCCGCAAGTTTACAGGCAAGTGCTTTGTGAATCAAGCACTTGCGCTGAAAACTTGTGGCGGAGTAACGTAAATGACATACGTTACGCCGCCGCAATTATATGTGAATCTGGCCCTAAATGAATACACATCTATCATCCTGAAATGTAGACATAGAGCGATGAATATATTGACGCGCCTGCCAAATAGTGCTGTCAACTTTGACCAAAAAAAATAAATAAAGAAATGACGTGCCATTGTGTGTGTGTCATGAGGCCGGGGCTGCAATGTGAACACACAGAAACATACACACACCTATTGTGTAGTGCCGAGCGCAGACTGCACAGGAAGTGGCTGACTCTTTGTATAGGAGAAGAGCGACAAAAACCCCCTCGCAGCCTCAGACACAGCCTGAGCCAGCAAGCTCAGCGGCTGCGAGAGACGGAGGGGACCCCGTAAGTCTCAGAGACCGCACAACCACAGCGGGGGAGAGAGAGAGCGCAGAGCGTGCGAGGAGACCGAGCGAGGACCCCACCGCCGAAAGGTTAGGATGCTGTAAGTATTGCGGAAGATAACGCAACTATTTGCTGATCTGCAAACTTTTTTCTGTCCAGATAATGAAGTCGTGAGGGGGGATCAGCATTACAGCCAGGCGATTGAATTTTCAAAAGAGGCGATGGCAGCCACCATAGTTCACCGTATTGTGTATGTCGAGGCGAAAAATCCCCAAAAAACAGCATATCACCGCAATGCACGCGCATTACCCCATGTTTTATCCCTTTAATGAGAAAATTACATCAATGTGCTCAATTATAAGCCTGTGCTTTTCACCCACATTGCACTGATCCTGGTTGCAATGCTCTGCAGGCTTCAAAGCAAAAACATGGATAAATGCGCACAGGTTGCAAAAAAGAAAACATGCATTGGTTATTTTTTTTGCGTTGAAGCCTGCAGAGAATTTAAATTATGATCAGTGCATTGTAGGTGCAATGCAAAGGCTCCTGCACACTATTCTTCCTGCTTCTGCTCCTCCTGCTCATTTCAGTTATGATCAGTGCATTGTAGGTGCAATGCATAGGCTCCTGCACACTATTCTTCCTGCTTCTGCTCCTCCTGCTCATTTCAGTTATGATCAGTGCATTGTAGGTGCAATGCATAGGCTCCTGCACACTATTCTTCCTGCTTCTGCTCCTCCTGCTCATTTCAGTTATGATCAGTGCATTGTAGGTGAAATGCATAGGCTCCTGCACACTATTCCTCCTGCTCATTTCAGTTATGATCAGTGCATTGTAGGTGAAATGCATAGGCTCCTGCGCACGATTCTTCCTGCTCCTGCTCTCCCTGCTCATTTTAATTATAATCAGTGCATTGTGAGGGCAATGCATAGGCTTCTGCACAATATTCATCCTGCTCCTCCTGCTCATTTCAGTTATGATCAGTGCATTGTAGGTGCAATGCATAGGCTCCTGTGCACTATTCCTTCTGCTCCTGCTCCTCCTGCTGATTTTAATTATAATCAGTGCATTGTAGGTGCAATGCATAGGCTTCTGCGCACTACTCTTCCTGCTTCTGCTCCTCCTGCTCATTTCAGTTATGATCAGTGCATTGTAGGTGCAATGCATAGGCTCCTGTGCACTATTCCTTCTGCTCCTGCTCCTCCTGCTGATTTTAATTATAATCAGTGCATTGTAGGTGCAATGCATAGGCTTCTGCGCACTACTCTTCCTGCTTCTGCTCCTCCTGCTCATTTCAGTTATGATCAGTGCATTGTAGGTGCAATGCATAGGCTCCTGCACACTATTCGTCCTGCTCCTGCTCATTTCAATTATAATCAGTGCATTGTGAGGGCAATGCATAGGCTCCTGCGCACTATTCTTCCTACTCCTCCTGCTCATTTCGATGATGATCAGTGCATTGTAGGTGCAATGCATAAGCTCCTGCACACTATTCTTCCTGCTCCTCCTGCTGATTTCAATTATGATCAGTGCATTGTAGGTGCAATGCATAAGCTCCTGCACACTATTCTTCCTGCTCCTCCTGCTGATTTCAAATATAATCAGTGCATTTTGTGTGCAATGCATAGGCTCCTGCACACTATTATAGGCTCCTGCACACTATTCTTCCTGCTCCTGCTCCTCCTACCCATTTCAAATATAATCAGTGCATTGTGTGCGCAATGCATAGGCTCCTGCACTCTATTCCTCCTGCTCATTTTAGTTATGATCAGTGCATTGCAGGTGCAATCTTTTGAATCCCCCATCAACACAGTTAGCATTGATGGGGGAATCCCTCCCACAGCGCTATTGTATTCTGCCAGCGGGGTGCCTTCCCTGCCAGCAGCATACAATTAATATAGCCATCAGCAGTAATAACATGCAAAAAATCTGACAGGCTGGTTGTACTGAAGTCGATTGATGGATCGATTCAGTACCAGCCTACCCATAGATGGATCAAATCTCAACCTGTCCCCGCTGAACCGCTTAAGATTCAATCCATAAATAGACTCCATGAGATAACACAGGCAGAGATCACAGGACAAGGACAGCTCAGAACTTCTGGTATTTTTTGCACTTAAAAAAACTGATATAACAAAACACTTCCAATGGTACAATATATTTACCTGGACCAAAAGGGAACAAATAAGTGAAGATCATTGTTATTTATTTTTTATTTATTGTTCGGGGTTTCATACACCTCAAACAAAATGTTTTCTGTAAGAACGTCCCAAACTTTCTCACAGCCCTCGCAAATTCTAACTGTATTTTGCATAAGACATTGCTTTTTCCATTGACCGTCAGCGCCATCTAGTGGCCATAATGCAGTATTTTTTCCTGCTACACCTCAGTCAGGAAAATACAACATTATGCCACGAGATGGAGCTGACAGTAAGGAAGTCTCTATAGCAGAGGTCTCCAAACTTTCTAAACAAAGGGCCAGTTTATTGTCCTTCAGACTTTAGGGGGGCCGGACTGTGGATCACGAGTAGAAATTTTCCCAGCATCAGTTGGAGTAAACAATGCCCCATTGTTGGTGTCAGTGGGAGGAATAGTGCCTGATCTTTTGTATCATTGGGAGGAACTGTGCCCCATCATTGGTGTCATTGGGAGGAATGGTCCCCCATCATTGGTATTATTGGGCCTCATTGTTGGTGTCATTGGAAGGAATGGTCCCCCATCATTGGTATTATTGGGCCTCATTGTTGGTGTCATTGGAAGGAATGGTCCCCCATCATTGGTATTATTGGGCCTCATTGTTGGTGTCATTGGAAGGAATGGTCCCCCATCATTGGTATTATTGGGCCACATTGTTGGTGTCATTGGAAGGAATGGTCCCCCATCATTGGTATTATTGGGCCACATTGTTGGTGTCATTGGAAGGAATGGTCCCCCATCATTGGTATCATTGGGCCTCATTGTTGGTGTCATTGGAAGGAATGGTCCCCCATCATTGGTATTATTGGGCCTCATTGTTGGTGTCATTGGAAGGAATGGTCCCCCATCATTGGTATTATTGGGCCTCATTGTTGGTGTCATTGGAAGGAATGGTCCCCCATCATTGGTATTATTGGGCCTCATTGTTGGTGTCATTGGAAGGAATGGTCCCCCATCATTGGTATTATTGGGCCTCATTGTTGGTGTCATTGTTAGGAATGGTCCCTCATCATTGGTATCATCGGGCCCCATTGTTGGTGTCATTGGAAGGAATGGCCCCCCATCATTGGTATTATTGGGCCTCATTGTTGGTGTCATTGGAAGGAATGGTCCCCCATCATTGGAATTATTGGGTCTCTATGTTGATGGCACTGGAAGGAATAGTCCCCCATCATTGGTATTATTGGGCCTCATTGTTGGTGTCATTGGAAGGAATGGCCCCCCATCATTGGTATTATTGGGCCTCATTGTTGGTGTCATTGGAAGGAATGGTCCCCCATCATTGGTATTATTGGGCCTCATTGTTGGTGTCATTGGAAGGAATGGTCCCCCATCATTGGTATTATTGGGCCTCATTGTTGGTGTCATTGGAAGGAATGGTCCCTCATCATTGGTATTATTGGGCCTCATTGTTGGTGTCATTGGAAGGAATAGTCCCCCGTCATCGGTATTATTTGGCCTCATTGTTGGCGTCATTGGAAGGAATGGTCCCCCATCATTGGTATTATTGGGCCTCATTGTTGGTGTCATTGGAAGGAATGGCCCCCCATCATTGGTATTATTGGGCCTCATTGTTGGTGTCATTGGAAGGAATGGTCCCCCATCATTGGAATTATTGGGTCTCTATGTTGATGGCACTGGAAGGAATAGTCCCCCATCATTGGTATTATTGGGCCTCATTGTTGGTGTCATTGGAAGGAATGGCCCCCCATCATTGGTATTATTGGGCCTCATTGTTGGTGTCATTGGAAGGAATGGTCCCCCATCATTGGTATTATTGGGCCTCATTGTTGGTGTCATTGGAAGGAATGGTCCCCCATCATTGGTATTATTGGGCCTCATTGTTGGTGTCATTGGAAGGAATGGTCCCTCATCATTGGTATTATTGGGCCTCATTGTTGGTGTCATTGGAAGGAATAGTCCCCCGTCATCGGTATTATTTGGCCTCATTGTTGGCGTCATTGGAAGGAATGGTCCCCCATCATTGGTATTATTGGGCCTCATTGTTGGTGTCATTGGAAGGAATGGTCCCCCATCATTGGTATCATCGGGCCTCATTGTTGGTGTCATTGGAAGGAATGGTCCCTCATCATTGGTATCATCGGGCCTCATTGTTGGTGTCATTGGAAGGAATAGTCCCCCATCATTGGTATTATTGGGCCACATTGTTGGTGTCATTGGAAGGAATGGTCCCCCATCATTGGTATTATTGGGCCTCATTGTTGGTGTCATTGGAAGGAATGGTCCCCCATCATTGGTATTATTGGGCCTCATTGTTGGTGTCGTTGTAAGGAATGGTCCCCCATCATTGGTATTATTGGGCCTCATTGTTGGTGTCACTGGAAGGAATGGTCCCCCATCATTGGTATTATTGGGCCTCATTGTTGGTGTCATTGGAAGGAATGGTCCCCCATCATTGGTATTATTGGGCCTCATTGTTGGTGTCATTGGAATGATGGGTCCCCCATCATTGGTATTATTGGGCCTCATTGTTGGTGTCATTTGAAGGAATGGTCCCCCATCATTGGTATCATCGGGCCTCATTGTTGGTGTCGTTGTTAGGAATGGTCCCCCATCATTGGTATCATCGGGCCTCATTGTTGGTGTCATTGGAAGGAATAGTCCCCCATCATTGGTATCATCGGGCCTCATTGTTGGTGTCATTGGAAGGAATGGTCCCCCATCATTGGTATT
This sequence comes from Rana temporaria, assembly GCF_905171775.1. NCBI lineage: Eukaryota > Metazoa > Chordata > Amphibia > Anura > Ranidae > Rana > Rana temporaria. The sequence continues at coordinate 29,531,636 of NC_053497.1, read as the reverse complement.
ATTGGGCCTCATTGTTGGTGTCGTTGGAAGGAATGGTCCCCCATCATTGGTATTATTGGGCCTCATTGTTGGTGTCATTGGAAGGAATGGTCCCTCATCATTGGTATCATCGGGCCTCATTGTTGGTGTCATTGGAAGGAATGGTCCCCCATCATTGGTATCATCAGGCCTCATTGTTGGTGTCATTGGAAGGAATGGTCCCTCATCATTGGTATTATTGGGCCTCATTGTTGGTGTCGTTGGAAGGAATGGTCCCCCATCATTGGTATTATTGGGCCTCATTGTTGGTGTCATTGGAAGGAATGGTCCCTCATCATTGGTATCATCGGGCCTCATTGTTGGTGTCATTGGAAGGAATGGTCCCCCATCATTGGTATCATCGGGCCTCATTGTTGGTGTCATTGGAAGGAATGGTCCCTCATCATTGGTATTATTGGGCCTCATTGTTGGTGTCATTGGAAGGAATGGTCCCAGTAGAGTAGCAGTAGATATAGTTTATTTGGGGCATAGTAGGATGGGTAACTGCCTTGAATTCTCATTGAAAAGATTTATTTATAACAAATCGTTTTCTGTAAGAACGTCCCAAACATTCTCCCAGCTCTCGCAAATTCTAACTGTATTTTGCACAATACATAGATTTCCCTTGACCGTCAGCTCCATCTAGTGGCCATAATGCAGTATTTTTCCTGCTATACCTTAATCAGGAAATTACCACATTATGCCACTAGATGGAGCTGACAATAAGGAAGTCTCTATAGTAAGCAAACTATGGTCAAAGGAACTCTGACGTAGCAATAGATATAGGTTATTTTGGGGCATAGTGGGATGGGTAACTGCCTCGAATCTTCATCCTTTTAGCACATTATTGCACTTCCTCTATTGTGCCATATATAGATGAACCCATGTTCTGTCCTGTTATTTATTTGGTGTAGATTGTGAGACTGTTTGTGTGAAAAGCTGCCCCTGGGATTGTTTTGTAAAATTGCTGCTCCAGGCACATTCTTCATTCCAAACCCTTTGAATTAAACTATTATTTGGCACAAATAAAAACAAGCATCTCTCTCTCTATGCCAAATAGTGTGGCCCAGATTCTCAAAGAGCTTACGACGGCGCAACGCAATGTACGCCGTTGTAAGTCCTAATCTGGGCCGTCGTATCTATGCGACTGATTCTTAGAATCAGTTACGCATATATATCCATTAGATCCGACAGGCGTAAGGCTCTTACGCTGTCGGATCTTAAATGTAATTTTTTTTTTGGCCGCTAGGTGTCGCCTCCGTCGTTTTCCCAGTCGAGTATGCAAATTAGCTAGATGCGTGAATTCCCGAACGTACGGGCAGTCGACGCAGTGAAGTTACGACGTTTACGTTAGGTTTGCGCGGCGTAAAGTTGCCCCTGCTATATGAGGGGCAACCAATGTTAAGTATGGCCGTCGTTCCCGCGTCGAAATTTGTAAATTTACGTTGTTTGCGTAAGTCGTCCGTGAATGGGGCTGGACGCAATTTACGTTAACGTCAAAACCAATGACGTCCTTGCGGCGTCATTTGGAGCAATGCACCCTGGGATATTTTTCGGATGGTGCATGCGCAGTACGTTCGGCGCGGGAACGTGCTTAATTTAAATGCTCCACACCCCCTACCCAGCTAATTTGAATTAGGCGGGCTTGCCCCGGGTGATTTACGCTACGCCGCCGCAACTTTACAGGCAAGTTCTTTGTGAATAAAGCACTTGCCAGTAAAACTTGCGGCGGCGTAACGTAAATGAGATACGTTACGCCCGCGGAGTTTTACGCCCATCTACGAGAATCTGGGCCTGTGTCTTTACATACCTTTTAGGGGCTCGTTCAGATATGCAGCATGGGGGGGCATGGTAAAAGCAGATGGTGGTTTTACTGCCCACCTAACCAAGGACATGCAGTCATATAGAGCTGCCCAAATGCCAAGACTGCAATGCTGGTCTTCCCAGCCACAGCTAAAAATAAAATGCTATATATCATATTCTGCAGGGTGTACTGCCACCAAATGTGACCCATTTAAGCAAATAGGGTCATGCCGCAACCACCCTGCGACTGCGTGGGTCATCATGTTCAGGTTCAAAAGGTGGCATCTTTTTTGTCAAATGACCCTGAAAAGTGATCCACCACATATCACTTAAGTCCAGCGGCACCGGGAGACACGATTCTCCTTCGTCCGCTGCTTCGAGAGCGTCATCAGGGCCGATCCTAGGCAGGGTGCACGGGGTGCTCCGCACCCAGGTGCCACAGAGGTGGGGGCGCCGAAGCTCCAAAGTGCTCCCCTCCCTCCTCCTTGTCTGTGTCCAGAGGCGGAGCGCATGTAGCGGGTGCTGTGGTTCCCCATCCCGCTTTCTCTCTCCGCTGGCAACTGACAAGAGCGCGTACCTCCTGCTGTCCCCAGAATCCGGGCTGGTTATCACAGCGGAGCCTAGTACCAAAACACGTTCCGTTACTAGGCTCCACTAATTAATTCTGTCCGGTGCGCGTGGAGCAGTCTCCTGTCTGCCCCGCCCCCTCTGCGTGTGTCGGCTCTTCTCTCATAGGCGGTGTGATGAGAGGCTTCTGGGTTGGCTGCTGCCAATCATCCCGTGCACTCCCAGAAATGCTCTCTGAGTGCCACCCTCCTAGTAACCAAAGATGCCACGTATGCCCCGCCGCCTGTAATGTGCTTCTTCTCCCAGCGCGCCCGAGCTACAGGGATCTATTGGACAAGTACTGATCTATGGGGACACCTGATGTGGGGGGCTCTGATGGGCACACCTGCTGTGGGGGGGCTCTAATGGGGGACACCTGCTGTGGGGGGGCTCTGATGGGGGACACCTGCTGGGGGGGCTCTGATGGGGGACACCTGCTGGGGGGTACGCTGATGGGGGACACTAATGAATACTTCTTAGGGGAGCATCTCTGTGTTTGAGTCGTAGCCATAGAAACATGTGTAAAGGGGAGGAGTTAGTAAGATAACCACGCCCATAGGCGTGCGCAAGGGGGGTGCCAGGTGTGCCTGGGCACACCCTAATCCCCCCATGCACTAGTGCCACCCAGTGTATCATCCAGTGTACAGAAGTGTGCAGGGCGAATGGGACCTGAGGGAAAGGGGGCCTACTGTGCCCTGTCACGCACTACATACCCAGATTAATCCATATCTTCAGGTAATCCATATCTCTCTTACCCCATCCTGTCTCTCTCTCTCTCTCTCTGACCCCCTTCACCCTCTCTCTTTCACCCCCATAACCCCCTCTCTCTTACCCCCTCACCCTCTCTCTCTCACCCCCTTACCCCTCTCTCTCTCTCACCCCTCACCCTCTCCTCTCTCTTACTCCCCCTCACCCTCTTTCTCACCCCCCTCTTTCTTACCTCCCCTCACCCTCTCTCTCTTACCCCTCTCTCTCTCTCACACCCCTCTCTTACCTCCTCTCTCTCTTTCTCTGACCCCCCATCTCTCTCACCCGCTTATTTTCTTTTTACCCCCTCTCTCTCCCCCTCTGACCAATTCTGCCATAAGATGTAAACTCTTTACAAGAGTGTGTGTGTCTGAATATATATATACACAGCACACATACCCACAAGGCATGTGTTTGAGTTGTGGGGGGCACACCCTAATGCAATAGGCTGGGCACACCCATGACCACGCCCACGTGGGGGCGCCAGAAATATTTCTGCACCCAGGCATCTGTGACCCTAGGATCGGCCCATATTTTGAGAAGGGCTGTTTCTGTCCCGTGGCCTGGGTGGAAACCCGATTGTAGTGGGTCCAGGAGTTTGTGGGCGTCCAAATAGAGTTGTAGCTGTTGTACTACTGCTTTCTCCATGGTGCTAAGGCTTGTTACCGGTCGGCATGGTTTGGGTCTTTGGGGTCGAGGTTGGGTCTCTTTAGGAGGGGTTTGATTATACCTCGCTTGAGAGAAATTGGAACAATACCTTCTTTGAATGAGCTGTACAGACATATGGTACTGACAGTTAAAGAGGGTTAAAAACAACTTCTGCATCAAAAAGCCCTTAAAGATTCCGTCTACACAAACCTGTTTTCCAGTTGGTAGCTGGAGCGTTAAGCCACCAAACGGCTTCTAATGTCTCCTGTGGACTGTGGTGGCTTTTGAGGTCCCGGGTGTGCACACCTGTCACGGTGAGCACAAAGGGGCCCCACTCTCCATGGTGAAGTTTCATTTGTATGATATTACGGAGAATGCAATTAGATGAATGGGGGGATCCAAGACTCCAAAGGTGGGACAGATCCAGGAGGCGCTGGGACTTGGGAGCAGTGAAAAGAAACAAAATCATCTGGCAAGCTTACTGACTCTGGTGAGGCGGCTCACATGGAACAAGGCAACCTTCCAATGGATATCCAGAAGCATTTTTGGGCAAAACATAGATAAACATAGAGAACCAAATGGTAGAAGAGCCCAAATCACTTTAACCACTTGACCACTGGGCACTTTAACCCCCTTCCTAACCAGATCAATTTTCAGCTTTGGGTGCTCTCACAATTTGAATGACAATTACTCAGTCATACAACATTGTGCCCATCTGAAATTTTTGTCCTTTTTTTCCCACAAATAGAGCTTTCTTTTGGTGGTATTTGATCACCTCTGGGTTTTTTATTTTTTGCGCTATAAAAGAAAAAACACTGAAAATTCTGTAAAAATAAAAAAATAATTCTCGTTTCTGTCATATTAGCAGGTTATTTCTCACACACAGCATATGCATGCCACAAATTACACCCCAAAACACATTCTGCTATTCCTCCCGAGTATGGCGATACCACATGTGTGAGACTTTTACACAGCGTGGCCACATACAGAGGCCCAACATGCAGGGAGCACCATCAGGCGTTCTGGAGCACCCAGGCCAATTCTGACATTTCTCTCCTACAAGGAAAAATCATCATTTATTTGCTTGAAAATTACATAAAAAACATTATATATGTTTTTTTAGCAAAGACCCTAAAGAATACAATGGCGGCCGTTACAACTTTTTATCTCGCACAGTATTTTCGCAGCAATTTTTTGAACGCTTGTTTTTAAAAAAAAAAATGTTTTGTGCTTAAAAAAAACAAAACAGTAAAGTTAGCCCAATGTTTTTGCATAATATGAAAGATGAAGTTACGCCGAGTAAATAGATACCCAACATGTCACCCTTCAAAATTGCACACGCTCGTGGAATGGCGCCGAACTTTGCTACTTAAAAATCCCCATAGGCGACGTATTGCAAGGTATTGGAGTATTGCAGGGAATTGCAGAGTATTGGGGGTATTGCAGAGTATTGGAGTATTGGGGAGTATTGGTGGTATTGCAGAGTATTGGGGGTATTGCAGAGTATTGGTGGGTATTGCAGAGTATTGGGGGTATTGCAGAGTATTGGGGGTATTGCAGAGTATTGGGGGTATTGCAGAGTATTGGGGGTATTGCAGAGTATTGGTGGGTATTGCAGAGTATTGGTGGGTATTGCAGAGTATTGGTGGGTATTGCAGAGTATTGGTGGGTATTGCAGAGTATTGGTGGGTATTGCAGAGTATTGGTGGGTATTGCAGAGTATTGGTGGGTATTGCAGAGTATTGGTGGGTATTGCAGAGTATTGGTGGGTATTGCAGAGTATTGGGGGTATTGCAGAGTATGGAGGGTATTGCAGAGTATGGAGGGTATTGCAGAGTATGGAGGGTATTGCAGAGTATTGGGAGTATTGCAGAGTATGGAGGGTATTGCAGAGTATGGAGGGTATTGCAGAGTATGGAGGGTATTGCAGAGTATGGAGGGTATTGCAGAGTATGGAGGGTATTGCAGTGTATTGGGAGTATTGCAGAGTATGGAGGGTATTGCAGAGTATTGGTGGTATTGCAGAGTATTGGGGGTATTGCAGAGTATTGGGAGTATTGCAGAGTATGGAGGGTATTGCAGAGTATTGGTGGTATTGCAGAGTATTGTGCAGGGATGGATGGATGGCTGGATCTGTGACTGCATTTGACGTCATTTGACGGAGCGATCACGTGGTAAACGGCCGATATCAGCGGCAATTTACCGCGATCCGTGATGCGCCGGGTCTTCTAGACCCGGCGCTCATGGATGATTCCGGGAGCGCGCCCCTGCGGGCGTGCGAGAGGAGGATTCTGGGAGGACGTCCTCCCAGAACAACTCCACCGCGCTGTAGACGTGTTTTGTCAATGGCGCGGTGGCAAAGAGGTTAATGAATATTCATAAGACCGCACATCAAACAGCCAGTGCGTTTCAAGGGCCAAACTACTTCTTCATCAGAATCTGATTCTCTGAGGTTATGAAAAAATGTATTTTGTGATTAATGCTTTTTCATGTCCACGTGCATGTCTATGCAGGGGTGGACTGACAACTCATGGGGGCCCCGGGCAATAGGAGATTAAGGGGCCCAGGCAATAGATTATGTGGCCACACAGTATATATACACACACAGTATACATACACACACACACACACACACAGTATACATACACACAGAATACACATACACACACTGAGAAGGTACTGTAGAGGCGGGGCATTAAGGGACATTTCAGGGACAGATGTAAAAAAACACAGATTTTTACATACTGTCCCTGGTTTTACTGAGGCTGGCAACCCTGGTGGCATGGGCCCTCGGGCAGTGCCTGAGAGCCCGAATGGTCAGTCCGCCCCTGTGTCTATGTTGCCTAGAATGCTATGCTCCGCTTGACCTGTTTTACTCACCAGCTGCTTAAAGCCGAGGTCCGCCTACATTTTTTTTATTAAAAGCCAGCAGCTACAAATACTGTAGCTGCTGACTTTTAATAAATGGACACTTACCTGTCCAGGGTGCCTGTGATGTTGGCATCCTCGGTGAGGGAATCAGGAAGTGAAGCATTGCGGCTTTACTTCCCGGTTCCCTACTGCGCATGTCCCCGATGTCTTCTGGGACCTGTGTGTTTCCTGTGTGTTTCCCAGAAGACAGCGGGGGGGGGGGGGCATTACTCCCGCTGTAGTCTATGCCCGGAAGTAAGTGCAAATACCTGTATTATACAGGTATCTGCACCCCCTCCCCCCTGAAAGGTGCCAAATGTGACACCGGGGAGGGGGGGAGGGATTCGAAAAGCGGAGGTTCACTTTTTGTGTGGACCTCTGCTTTAAGTTTATGTTCTATTTTCAGTTCTTCTTTGTATACTGTCTGGTTATATATATATATATATATATATATATATATATATATATATATATATATATATATATATATATATATATATATATATATATATATACACGCAATTTTGTCTTTATTGTTGTTTTAATAACTTTTGAGACTGGATGATGTACCCTGTCTGATGATTGTTTGTTCTTAATTGGAAAACTAATAAAATACCTTTAAACATTTTTTTTTTAATTATTGTTGACAGAACTTGTGGTTTTCTTATGTAATTATGTTCAATAATAGCTATTGCCGCACTGGTTCTCCTTTTTAAAGTGGTTGTAAACTTGTTGTTATAACTTTTACCTACAGGTAAGCCTATAATAAGGCTTACCTGTAGGTATAAAGAATATCTCCTAAACCTGTACGGTTTAGGAGATATTCCCCTCGCAATGCGCCGCTGATTGCAGCGGCGCATGCGCAGCGGGGATCCTCGGCTAAAGGACCGGCAGCCGCCGGACCTTTGCCGAATTTAAATCTCCCGCGCGCATGCTTGTATATCAAGGCAAAATGTATTAAAACATTTAGCTTGTCTTGCAAAACGCACTCAAACCAAGTTACTCTCAAACCAAGGTTTTACTGTACATTTTTATTTTGGTACAACATCGCACGAGCGCGCAATTGTCAGTTAAAGTGACGCAGCGCCGTATCGCAAAAAAAATTGCCTGGTCAGGAAGGGGGCATATCCTTCCGGGGGTTAAGTGGTAAAAGGATATCAATAAGCATTTTAATGCACATGGGAAATACACTTCCATAAATGGGCCCTAAAAGTCGGGTAATATGGAGCTGTAGCATGAAATGATGAGCGAGTCAGTATTACGGGAAACGTTATGACTACCAGTGGCGGCAGTGGTATTTTTTTTTGGGAGGGGGGGTGGCTGTGGGTGCATTGTTTCCCCCCCTCTGGTGGGTCGGTCAGGTTAACTGCTTCCCCCCCGGTCGGTCACTATGGTCACACAACTGGGCACAGTGTTCTGTGCCCCCGAGCCCACCCTTTTCTGAAGCCTATTCATTGGCGGTTCGTCCATAGAGGGCGCTGGAGTGCCGCCCCCTCTGGCTCCGCACTGCCACTGACTAATAACATAGATTCATTGCATTGCATGAATCTATGTTATTGTCGCGGTTGCCGCTGGTCTATTCAGATGGCCGGACCTTGATCACCGGCCACCTGAATAACGGCAGCTGGTTGGCTGTACGGAAGTGCCAGCGGCTCTGATAGGCTTTCCGAGTACAGCCCTCAGCAACCGGAAGCTTATCCAGGGAACATACGGGGGTGCGTTCCTTGGATAAGACTGACAGGCGTCTCAGCCAATCAGGTTCACCGGTTCCGGCTATCGGTAACCTGATTGACTGAAGCGTCATCGAGGGCGGGAGAAGACATCGAGGGACGTGGATGGCTGACTCCAGTAAAGGTAAGTACTGGGCGCGGGGGGGGAAAGGGGCATTTTACAGGGCACAGTGACATCAATGGGCACAGTGGCGACAATGGGCACAGTGGGGACAATTGGCATAGCGGCATGAATGGGCACAGTGGCGACAATGGGCACAGTGGGGACAATTGGCACAGCGGCACGAATGGGCACAGTGGCGACAATTTGGCACAGTGGCGACACTTAAAGGGCACAGTGACATCAATGGGCACAGTGGCGACAATTAAAGGGCACAGTGGTGACAATTGGCACAGTGGCGACAATTGATGGCACAGCAGCTGTGTTTGATGGCATGGCACAGTGGCTGCGTTTGATGGCATGGCACAGTGGCTGCGTTTGATTTCATGGTACAGTGGTGACAATTTGATGGCACAGTGGCTGGTTTGATGGCATGGCACAGCGATGCGAATTCATGGCACAGTGGCTGCATTTGATGGCATGGCACAGTGGCTACGTTTGATGGCATGGCACAGTGGCTGCGTTTGATTTCATGGTACAGTGGTGACAATTTGATGGCACAGTGGCTGCGTTTGATGGCATGGCACAGCGATGCGAATTCATGGCACAGTGGCTGCGTTTGATGGCATGGCACAGTGGCTACGTTTGATGGCATGGCTCAGTGGCTGCGTTTGATGGCATGGCTCAGTGGCTGCGTTTGATGGCATGGCTCAGTGGCTGCGTTTGATGGCATGGCTCAGTGGCTGCGTTTGATGGCATGGCTCAGTGGCTGCATTTGATGGCATGGCACAGTGGCTGCGTTTGTTGCCATGGCACAGTGGTGCGAATTGATGGCACAGTGGCTGCGTTTGATGGCATGGCACAGTGACTGCATTTGATGGCATGGCACAGTGGCTGCGTTTGATGGCATGGCACAGTGGTGACAATTGATGGCACAGTGGCTGCATTTGATGGGCACAGTGAGGCTGCAATTTTTTTCTTTTTCGCTTGCGCCCCCCCAAAAATTTTGAGCACCTGCCGCAACTGAGCCTATTAGAGCCTCTGGCTCTAATCACACACCTAAAAAAATCCATGCGTCCCCCGCATATCGATTAGGGAGCTGGACGCATAGATAGGGGGGCGTCGCCCCTGCGCCCTGCATTACAGGCCGCCACTGATGGCTACGGTGCATCTCACTTCTGTGTCTACAATTCTGATCTTGACTAATTTGGAATTTGAAGGAATTTCTGAGATTCCAATGACAAATCTCTAAAAGCTGGAACCATGCCACAAAATCCGAGCTCTGGAGCAGAAGGATTGTTTTCAGAGAGGAGAGAAGCGTTCATGTCTCCCAGTCCCATGCAGTTACATCAGATAAAAAAAACCTTCACTTTTAAGTCTTGACTACAAAAGTTGGGAGGGGGAGGCCGCCGGTTACTGGGGCAAAAGAGAAGCAAACAGAGGAAGAGAGGAAGAAAAGAGGAAGAGAGTGAACGGAAGAAGAGGCGTAGAGGGAAGTAACAGCTTAGTGAGCAAGAGGGACAGAACATAAAGAGACGGCTGCAAGCTCGAGCCATGCACAAAACAAGGTGAGTCTGTACAACGCCACGTCTACGGGAGCCGCAGCCAGGCTGCGTGGTTTGGATACGCAACTTATCCGTGAAGAAAATATTTCTTCTTTGTAGCTGTAGAATTAGGGCCAAAATACATGGACGGCAGGATTATTGGGATCCTGCCAGAAAACGTTTCTCTATCACAAACTGCTAGTTAAAGTCCAACTTCTCCCAGATGTTAGAAATATTGGCCTGGATTCAAGAAGCAATTGCGCCTGTGTAACCATAGTTACACAGCGCAATTGCTTACTTGCCCCGGCGTAACGAATGCTCCTGATTCAGGAACCTCGTTACGCCGACTGCAGCCTAAGATATGCGTGGCATAAGGCTCTTATGCCCGCATATCTTAGGCTGCATTCTTGCGATGGCCGCTAGGTGGCGTTCCCGCTGTGCTCAGCGTATAGTATGCAAATTGCATACTAACGCCGATTCACAATGTTACGCAAGCCCTGCGTACGCAGTTTACGTCGTTTCCGTACGGCGTTTTTCGCGTAAGGCTGCCCCTGCTATTAGCAGGGGCAGCCAATGTTACGTATACCCGTCGTTGCCGCGTTGCGAAATTTCAAATTTACGTAGTTTGCGTAAGTGATTCGTGAATGGCGATGGACGCCATTCACGTTCACTTTGAAGCAAATGACGTCCTTGCGACGTCATTTGCCGCAATGCACGTCGGGAAAGTTTCCCGACGGAGCATGCGCTCTACGATCGGCGCGGGAACGCGCCTAATTTAAATGATTCCCGCCCCCTACGGGATCATTTAAATTGCGCGCGCTTACGCCGGGCATTTTGACGGCGCGCCCACGCAATTTACGGAGCTACTGCTCCGTGAATCAAGGGCAGCGCAGTAAATTTGCGGGGGCGCAGGGCAAAAACGCCTCCGTAAAAAAAGCGCAATTGTACCTGAATCTAGCCCAGAGATTACTAGAGCCAGAGTTTAATATGCTGCCCCATGATAACAGTTTTTAGTGGCCACAGACCTTGAACATTGTGGGCCAGGTCCAAGAAGCAGTTACACTGGCGTATCTATTGATACGCCGCGTAACTGCTAGGTTGCTCCGGCGTATCTTTGTTTTGTATCCACAAAACAAAGATACGCCTGAAGCTGGGCCAGATCCGACTGGCGTACGTCTTAGTACGCCGTCGGATCTAAGGTGCATATTTACGCTGGCTGCTAGGTGGCGCTTCCGTCGATTTCCGCGAGGAATATGCTAATTAGGTAGATACGCCGATTCAGAAACGTACGTCCGCCCGGCGCATTTTTTTACATCACTTACGTTCTGCTTTTTTCGGTGTAAAGTTACCCCTGCTATATGAGGGGTATCCTATGTTAAGTATGGACGTCGTTCCCGCGTCAAATTTTGAAAATTTTACGTCGTTTGCGTAAGTCGTTAGTTACGTTCACGTCTAAAGCAATGACGATTTGCGGCGTAATTTCAAGCATGTGCACTGGGAGTCTTTCACGAACGGCGCATGTGCCGTTCGTAAAAAACTTCAAATACGCAAGGTCACATGAAATTTAAATAAAACACGCCCACATCATCCACATTTGAATTAGGCGGGCTTACGCTGGACCACATACGTTACGCCGCCGTAACTTAGGGCGCAAGTTCTTTCTGAATACGGAACTTGCGCCCTAATTTACGGCGGCGTAACGTATCTGAGATACGTTACGCCCGCCAATAGATACACCAATGTATCTGAATCCGGGCCTGTGTTTTTAAAGGTAAATTTTGGTCACACAGGTAATTATAAAATAGCATAGTGCTTTCCTCCTGATTACCTAGATTGCTCACCAGTTCATCAGATGTGGGGTTAGACTGACCGATGAGCTTCCCACTTGTAGGCCAAAACTCAAAAACCATTTGTGTGGCCACATAGTTCCACGGACCTCAAATGTTATTTAAAGCTAAGTCTTGGGCACACAGGCACTATGGGCCAGATTCACGTAGATTCCGGCGTAGTGTAGCGTAAGCTATTTACACCACGCCGCCGCAACTTAGTGGAGCAAGTGCCGTATTCTCAAAGCACTTGCTCCGTAATTGGCGTGGTGTAAATGGCCCGGCGTATCCCCGCGTAATTCAAAGGGGGCGGCTTGTATTTAAATTATTAAAATTAAGCGCGCCCCGTGCCGAACGAACTGCGCATGCGCCGGCCTTAAACGTAGCCCAGTGTGCATGCTCTGTAGTACGCCGCAAATACATTGGTTTCGACGTGAACGTAATTAACGCACAGCCCTATTCGCGTCAAGTTACGTAAACAACGTAAACAACGGAAAAACCCGACGCTGTCCCGACAGCCATACTTAACATGGCATACGGCGGACCGACGTAAGGTTACCCCTCATATAGCAGACATGGCTATCTTTAAGGCAGGGCAAAAGGGTAAGCTGCCCTGGGCCCTGTCATTGTTGTGGGGCCCAGTCATTGTTGTGGGGCCCAAAGCAGCTGCCTCATACTTGCCAACTATCCCAGTTTAAATTCCCTTGTCCCTTGAAATTTTAGTCCTGTGCTGTGTCCTGATATCTCAGTGTGAAGTGCTGCTACTAATGCTGCCCAGCGCTGCCCTATTGTTGTGTACAGATGACTCACCTGTAGACCCTGTGTTTACATGTAAAGAACCGTCATTCATAAGTAAATAACGGGAGCATTCATATGTAAATAACGGGAGCATTCATACAGTATGTAAATAGCGCCGGGATTCATATGTAAATAAAGGCGGCATTCATATGTGAATCTTGCCCCTCTGCAGGGAAGAGATGATGTGCTGTAACCTCTAGCAATCAATCAGTGAGCAGTATTACTGTACAGTAATCTCTAGCAACCAATCAACAAGAAGAAATCATGTGCTGTAACCTCTAGCAACTAATCAGTGAGCAGTAATGTGTGCTGTAACCTCTAGCAACCAGTCAGTAAGTGGTAATGATATGCTGTAACCTCTGGCAACCAATCGCAATCACTGACTGATCTGATACAGTAAACTGATTTTAAGGCCCCTTTCACACTGGGGCGAGAGGTGCAGCGGTTGTATTCGGCCGCTAGCGGTGTGGTTTTACCCCCCACTAGTGGCCGAAAAAAAGGGTTAATACCGCCGGCAATGCGCCTCTACGGTTTCCCATTGCTTTCAATGGGAAGGAGCGGTAAACACACCGCTCCTTTACCGCTCCAAAGATGCGGCTAGCAGGACTTTTGGAGCGGTCCTGCTAGCGCCCTCTGCCTTTCACACTGGAGAAACAGCAGCCGCTGTTTCATGTAGGTTTGCAGGCGCTATTTTTAGCGCAATAGCGCCTGCAGACCGCCTCAGTGAGAAAGGGGTCTAAGTCTAGGCTGATATTTATTGTATGTCTGAGGCCGCGTACACACGACCGGTTTTCTCGGCAGAATCCAGCAAGAAACTCGATGGGAGACGTATTCTGCCGGGAAAACCGGTCGTGTGTACACTTTTCGCCGAGAAACCCGTCGGGAAACTCGTCGAGCCAAAAAGAGAGCATGTTCTCTATTTCCTCGACGGGCAATGGGAAAATTTGGCTCGACGAGTTTTTTGACAGCCTAACAAGGAACTCGATGGGAAAACGATGTGTTTCGCCCATCGAGTTTCTCGGCCGTGTGTACGCGGCCTCAGAGCAGGTGGAGAGCAAAATTGCATGGGAGGGCCCCAAGAACATTTTTGCCCAGGGTCCAATCAACATTAAAGATGGCCCTGCCTTCAGATAGGGTGGTTAAAGGGCAAGAAGACTGGTCGATAGACTTCCCCCTTGTAGGCCAAAACTGACAACATTTTTTAACAAAACAAAATAAATAAAAACAAATTTCGGGAGTAACTAAATAAATTTATTTACATATATGTATATATTTATATATATATATTTATATACGAAAACGGAATTCCAAAACACAATATTTCAGTGTGCACATGTCTCAGAAGACTGCTCTATGTATTTCCCCCTTGTAAGCCAAAACTGACAACATTTGGTTGCATAGTACTTTCCCTTTGACTTCCAGTACTGGTGACCAGTCCTTCAGCCATGGTGGTCATTGGTCAATAATGCTGGTCATGGAACTACTCACTTGTAAGCCAACATGCATATCTCTTAAAGCAGAGTTCCTCCCGAAAGTGGAATTTTGGCTTTAAACACTCCTCAGCCCCTTCTATGCCACATTTGGCATTTCAATTTTTTTTGGGGGGGAGCAGGTACCTATTTTAACAGGTCCCCCGCTCCCACGTCCGCTCGGGCCGCCTAGGCATCTCAAGCAAAATTTCTCCACTTCCCCTCCCTCCCTGCAATCTTCTGGGACCTGTCTTAGGTTCCAGAAGATTGTCTGGCCACTTAGAAGGCGCATGATGTGCAGTGCGCACCCGACTGTGAAGCCGCAAGCTGTCACAGCCGGGTGCCCACACTTGTGATGCCGGCACCGGGGAGAGGGGAGGGAGTGAACCGAGGGTTCGGGCGGCCGCATCGCTGGATCGTGACCATATAGTTGCCTACTCCTAGTATTTTCCTTGTGACTACCTATACTGCTGACCAGTCCATTAGATGTGGTGATCATTAGACAAGAGGACTGGTTGATGCACTTCCTCCTTGTAGGACAAAACTGACAGCAGTTTTGTGTGGTCACTCTGTTCCAAGCATCTTTTTTGAGTATTTAAAATAAAAACCTTGAGCACACAATAACTATATGGTTGCATAATACAAAGACTTCCCTCTTCACTACCTATACTGCTGACCACTGTGACCAGTCCATCAGATATAGCGGTCATTTGGGCAAAAAGACTGGTCGATAGACTTCCCATTGTAGGCCAAAACAGACAACATATACCCTGTTTCCTCAAAAATAAAACCTACCCCTAAAATAAGACCTAGCGTAATTTTCCAGGAGGACTGTAATATAAGCCCTACCCTGAAAATAAGCCCTAGTTTAAAATCCTATAACCCACTCTATTACAGTAGTACACAATGTACAATGTGTGTGTTTCTGTAACATAAATGCAGGGAAATGAGCTCCGGCAGGTCACAGAAGCGCAGAGCGGTGCTATAATGAAGGTATTTGGCACAATTATATTACAGAAATACACACATTGTACATTATATACTACAGTAATAGAGTGGATTACAAGATTTTACAAGCATTTTAACTAAGTTCACACTGGGGATTCCTAACAGGCAGGTCGAGAGAGGGGAAGAGAAGACAGCACATTACATGGTAAGACCTACCCCAAAAATAAGCCCTACTGTGTCTTTTGTTGCCAAAATGAATATAAGACCCGGGCTTATTTTCGGGGAAACACGGTAGTCGCATGGTACTTTCCACTGATATAGTTGCATACTACTTTTCCCCTTCATCAGTGGGTCCCACTGATGAAGTTCATACCCAGGACGACACGCGTCTGGGATTAGGAGCCAGACCCTCAACTATCATCCCGCGGTCACTGCCATTCATTCTGAAGCAGGTTGGGATTATGCCACCTGTTTGATACGCCGGCATGGTTGAGTGCCTTTTATATGAGCATGCTACCTCTATTCTATTTTATTGTGGTATCAAACTTTGACAGAGAGCACTAGATCCCCTTTGTTTATTTCTATATACCGCTGAATGAGAACACACAGCACTGAAGGGAGGCGTTGGAGATTAGGAGCAGAGCGGAAGAATTCATCCCCATTGGGGGACTGCTTACTTAGACCCATTGGTGAAACAGGGTTCTACGTATCATGCCTCGTACACACGATCGGTTTTCCCGATTTTCCTGTCATGTTTGCTTTTGGTTGGGAAAACTGCGAGCAAAAAAATGAGAACTTGTTCTCTTTTTTTCCCGCCGTGATTCTCTGGGTTTTTTTGCTCGCCAGTTTTCCTATGGGGAAAACACTGCAGTGGAGCATACACGCGGCCGGTTTTCCCGACCAAAGCTGTCATGGCAGTTTTCCTGTCGGGGAACACCGGCCGTCTGTACACGGGGAAAAGCAACCGAGCAGGTTCTCGGTTTTCCCCTCGGTTTTCCCGGCGGACTTTTGAGTTGCATACACACGGTCACACAAAATTCTGACCGTCAAGAACGCAGTGACATACAACACTACGACGAGCCAGAAAAAATTGAGTTCAATGATTCCGATCATGCGTCGACTTGATTCCGAGCATGCGTGTTTCTTTGGGCTTCGGAATTGAATACAGACTGTTTATCAGAAACCATTACAAATTGCAAACAAACAACTTCTTACAAATAAAATACTACTTTCACTTTTTCTTCCTTGTTGTTTCTCAGTGCTGCCGATCTCCTACATCCTCTTTGAAGCCATTTCCTGTCTACTTTCACATCAGCCGCGGCTGCATATTATTTCCTGATGGTGGCAACAGTGACTACCTGTGTCATTCGCATCAACATGGCTGCTTAAAGTGATGCTAAACACGCACTGTTTCATTTACATTGTTCCTTCTATTTCTGTATATGGATGATGGCATTAATTATTTTAATAAAAAAATAAAAGTACTATTTTTCTAAGCAATATAAAGTTGTCACAGGACCCAGATCTTTCCCAGCCTGCCTGCAGGGAAACATAAGCAGGAGGAGTTGTAGCCCTCTGCTGCAGGTCACATGTTCAAAGTAAAAAAAAAAAAAAAAAACAGCCTTCGGAATACAGAGTAAAAATAAATAATTAATATCAATAAACTTTTTTAATTGTCATATAAATATTTATTTGAATTCAAATCTTTATTATTTTTGGCAATAACATGGTGTGGCCGGATTTCTGCCAGTCAAAGGCTGTGTCACGCCCCTCCAGCCTGTGTTTTAGAATGAAGGTGAAGCCTCCATTAATCTACATGTAATATCCCGCCCCCCATTGTGTTTAGCTGGTTAGTGGGCATGGAGGAGGAGGGAGGGAGTGGGCTGTCATTTACCACTGTGTATACGCCCACATGTGTGACTCTATAGTCACATAGGCTGCTCAGATGTGATAGGGGGGAAATGCTTAGCATTGAAATCCATCTATGACTGTCTTTAGTCCCTGATTGGAACAGAGCATAACAGGGTGACAACACAGGAGCACGGGAGAAAGAACGTTGTCATCCCATAACAGGAAGGGCATGTACAAGGACCTTATGGCAGGATCACCAGGGATTATTTTAATGAGACCCGCGGATTTAAAATGACCACAAGTGACTTTTGATATTCAAGGATCAAGTTTTATATGCGGTTTTATTAATTGGGTTTGCAGAGCTTTAACATAGGCGGAAGTTTGCTTAAAACGGTCCTTCAGCAATTTTTTCATCTTTCCATCGATTAAATCTTCTGCCTTTGTTGTTTTAACTTTGGATAGTAAAACATTTTTTTCGGCCAGTAAATACCTTATACAGCCCACTTCCTGTTTCTTGTCTGGTCATTAGCCTAGACTTATGACATCATTTTTCAAACGCCTTTTTTTGGGGGGAAAAATAAAACAGTCAAATAACAGTCAAATAACAAAACAGTAAAGTTAGCCTAATTTTTTTGTATAATGTGAAAGATGATGTTACGCCGAGTAAATAGATACCTAACATGTCACGCTTTAAAATTGCGCACACTCATGAAATGGCGCCAAACTTTGGTACTTGAAAATCTCCATAGGCAACGCTTAATTTTTTTTTATAGGTTACCAGTTTAGAGTTACAGAGGAGGTCTAGTGTTAGAATTGTTGCTCTCGCTCTAGCGCACGTGGCGATACCTCACATGTGTGGTTTGAACGGCGTTTACATATGTGGGCGGGACTTACGGTCGTGTTTTCTTCTGAGCGCGAGCTACTGGGGACAGTGGCGTTTTATTTTTTTTATGTTATTTATTTTATTTTTTCACTTACATTTTTTTATTTTTTACACTTTTCTTTTTAAATTAGTTTTTTTTTGATCCCTTGTAATAGGAATGTGTGTGACAGGTCCTCTTTATGGAGAGATGCGGGGTCAATAAGACCCCACATCTCTCCTCCAAGCTCGAACGCATGAGATTGTGAAAATAAATTCACCGATCTCATGCTTCCAGCTGCGATTGCGGCTTTGTTTACTTCTGGGTACCCGGGCATGATGTCATAACGTCGCGCCCAGGCCTCTGACGGTTATAGAAATGACCGGTGACCATCTGGTCACTGGAAATCTCTATGCTCGTCATCCGCCGGCGGTAGGGTGCCCACATGTCCCGGATTGCCCGGGACTGTCCTGCAATTGATATGTCTGTCCCTGGGTCCCGGGCACCTTCATTCTGGGACAATACAGTGCCCCAGAATGAAATAGAGGACACAGCCACCCCCTACTAACTACATTTCCGGAACTTAATGCTAGGGCCAGCTCTGCCTGGCATCTTGCAACCAGTGACAATATACTCTCAGACAGTGAGGCCGGGAGCGAGGCCTGCGCCTAGTGCAGCACTGCTATCCCCATTCACCTCGGAACCTCCTTCTCCGGTACCCAGCAGTAAGCAACAGGGACCGGTGTGATCTTTACTCTCCAGATAGTGACGCCACTCCTTTCCTTCTACGCACGCGGCTCATGCAGAGGGAGTGACAGCAGCACTGCATCTGGTGGCAGGCTATGGGTGGCAAGCGGCACTGCATCTGGTAGCAGGCTATGGTTGGCAAGCGGCACTGCATCTGGTGGCAGGCTATGGGTGGTAAGCGGCACTGCATCTGGTGGCAGGCTATGGGTGGCAAGCGGCACTGCATCTGGTGGCAGGCTATGGGTGGTAAGCGGCACTGCATCTGGTGGCAGGCTATGGGTGGCAAGCGGCACTGCATCTAGTGGCAGGCTATGGGTGGCAAGCGGCACTGCATCTGGTGGCAGGCTATGGGTGGCAAGCGGTACTGCATCTGGTGGCAGGCTATGGGTGGCAAGCGGCACTGCATCTGGTAGCAGGCTATGGGTGGCAAGCGGCACTGCATCTGGTAGCAGACTGTGGGTGGCAAGCGGCACTGCATCTGGTGGCAAGCTATGGGTGGCAAGCGGCACTGCATCTGGTGGCAGGTTTGGGTGGCAAGCGGCACTGCATCTGGTGGCAAGCTATGGGTGGCAAGCAGCACTGCATCTGGTGGCAGGCTATGGGTGGCAAGCGACAATGCATCTGGTGGCAAGCTATGGGTGGCAAGCAGCACTGCATCTGGTGGCAGGCTATGGGTGGCAAGCGACAATGCATCTGGTGGCAGGTTTGGGTGGCAAGCGGCACTGCATCTGGTGGCAGGCTATGGGTGGCAAGCGACAATGCATCTGGTGGCAGGCTATGGGTGGCAAGCGGCACTGCATCTGGTGGCAGGTTTGGGTGGCAAGCGGCACTGCATCTGGTGGCAGGCTATGGGTGGCAAGCGGCACTGCATCTGGTGGCAGGTTTGGGTGGCAAGCGGCACTGCATCTGGTGGCAAGCTATGGGTGGCAAGCGGCACTGCATCTGGTGGCAGGCTATGGGTGGCAAGCGGCACTGCATCTGGTAGCAGGCTATGGGTGGCAAGCGGTACTGCATCTCAGCCTCCTCCAAATCTCCAAATTCCTTTCTTTGGTGCTGTGACCTGACGTCTGGTTAGAGGGGGGGGGGGGCTATATCCATGCTCTATGGTCCCCCAGTATATAGGAACGTAGATAGCCACCTTCTCTTTCTCGTGCTAGAGATGGATTATGGCATTTGTAGTGTGCATAGAGCAACATAACCACAACTAATGTGTGCTGATCACTCCAAGCAAATGGAAGTGAGGGAAAAAAGGAGAGGTACGGGAGCTCACATAGGACATACAAAGAGGTATAAAGTAGGATACTATTTAATGAAAAATAGAACAGCGCCATTAAATAGTCCTATGCATAGATTCTTTTTGAAGAATAGGATATGGTTTAGTGTCACTAGGTATGGTCAGGAAGGATATGTCATGTGATGTTTTCTTTGGCACTTTGTAGAGAACAATAAATAACTGACATCACTGCTTTCAGTCCCGTGTCCTCTTCACAATAATGAGGTCAGTTTAGACACCAGTGAACCCTGCAGTCTGTCCCTGGACTCTGGGGGGGGGGGGGGGCGACACATCTGGAGGAATCCCAGACAAAAAAACAGGAAAGACATACAAACTCCATGCAGATAATCTAATGTAAAAAAAATAAAGCCAAGGTTTGCAAGGCAAGAATGCTTAATGTTAATAATACATGCATTTCAACCGCTTCACACCCGGCCGCAGGAACCTTTCGTCCCTCCGGGCGGCCGTCATATGACGTCCTAGGATTCCCGCAGTGTGGAGCGCGCTAGGGTGACCACACTTCCAAACTGCCATTCAGGGACACACCCCCTCTCTCACCTTCCCAAAAAAAGGTATGGGGGGGGGGGGCAGGGGCAAATGGGGGAGGGGGGGCAGGGGCAAATTTGGTGGCAGGTTATTTGTCAGGTGAATGTGCCACTTGCCACCAGATGCAGTGCTGTTGTCACTCCCTCTGTATGAGCTACGTGCGTAGAAGGAAAGGAGTGGCGTCACTATCTGGAGAGTGAAGATCACACCAGTCCCTGCTGCTTGCCGCTGGGTGCCGGAGAAGGAGGAGGTGCCGAGGTGGGTGGGGACAGCAGTGCTGCACTAGACGCAGGCCTCGCTCCTGGTCTCACTGTCTGAGAGTGAATTGTCACTGGTTGGCAAGTTGCCAGGCAGTGCTGGCCCTAGCAACCAGTTCCGGAAATGCAGTTATTAGTTAGTAGGGGGTGGCTGTGTCCTCTATTTCATTCCGGGACATTGTATTGTCCCAGAATAAAGGTGCCCGGGACCCAGGACAGACATGTCAATTGCGGGACAGTCCCGGGCAATCCGGGACACGTGGGCACCCTAGAGTGCGCGCGTGCTCACCGCATCACTGGGGACCCGATGTGCGTGCCCGGCGGCTGCTATGTCCGCCAGGCACCCGCGATTGCCCGTCTCCTCCCCTTGTGAGTCCCCTCCCCCCACAGTAAGAATCACTCACTAGGGAACACATTAACCCCTTGATTGCCCCCTAGTGTTAACCCCTTCCCTGCCAGTCACATTTATACAGTAATCAGTGCATTTTTATAGCACTCTATTCCACCAGCAGTGGAGACACAAAAATGTGGCATTATACATCCTGGGCCAGATTCTCAAAGAGATACGACAGTGTATCTCCTGATACACCGTCGTATCTCTGACTTAGGCCAGTCGTATCTATGCGACTGATTCAGAGAATCAGTTACGCATAGATATGCCTAAGATCCGACAGGTGTAAATGTGTTACACCGTCGGATCTTAACTGCAATTTAAAAATGGCCGCGGGGGGCGTTCTCGCTGATTTACGCTGAGAAATATGTAAATCAGCGAGATACGCCAATTCACGAACGTACGCTGGCCCGACGCAGTGTTGTTACGACGTTTACATAGCGGATTTCCCGGCGTATACTTACCCCTGCTTCTATGAGGCGCAGCCAATGTTAAGTATAGCCGTCGTTCCCGCGTCAATTTTTTTTTTTTACGTCGTTTGCGTACGCCGATTCAGAAACCCGATCGTCGCAAGTTACGCTCACGCCGAAACCACTGACGTCCTAGTGACGTCAGTGGGAGCAATGCACGCCGGGAAATTTCGCGGACGGCGCATGCTCATTTAAATCGGCGCGACACTCCCGCCAAGCCACAATATAAGGCAGCAGCACAGAATTGGGCTAGACCCATAAAACAATCTAGTAAAGAGAACTTTCAACAGCTCTAGTAGGCCATACATACACAAAAATACATATTTTTATGAATGAAATGCAATATGGGGGAAATGGAATTGGCGTTGCTAATGAGAAATATATTCTCAAGTGTTAAATTAAAGTGATATGTGCAAAAAAAAAACAACAAAGAACATGAATAACTTCAAAAGCTACAACACCTTATAAAAGTGGCAAGTGCAATTAATAAGTACCATAAACAAAGTGCAAAGTGCAATAATAGCTAATCAAATTATTACAGTAATAACTGTGTAAACATAATAACGTTAATTGAAGTCCATAAGTTCATATCGAAAAATTCCAATAAATTTGAAGTGGAAGAAGTTCTGCAAAAAACGTGCATACAATCAAGCAAATTCTTCGTGTCACTCTCGTGCTTCTCCATGCTCTCTCCGGGGTCCTCCTCCCTCTTAGCGGTGTCCTCCTCCCTCTCTCCGGGGTCCCCCTCCCTCTTAGCCGTGTCCTCCTCCCTCTCTCCGGGGTCCTCCTCCCTCTTAGCTGTGTCCTCCTCCCTCTCTCCGGGGTCCTCCTCCCTCTTAGCGGTGTCCTCCTCCCTCTCTCCGGGGTCCTCCTCCCTCTTAGCGGTGTCCTCCTCCCTCTCTCCGGGGTCCTCCTCCCTCTTAGCGGTGTCCTCCTCCCTCTCTCCGGGGTCCTCCTCCCTCTTAGCGGTGTCCTCCTCCCTCTCTCCGGGGTCCTCCTCCCTCTTAGCGGTGTCCTCCTCCCTCTCTCCGGGGTCCTCCTCCCTCTTAGCGGTGTCCTCCTCCCTCTCTCCGGGGTCCTCCTCCCTCTTAGCGGTGTCCTCCTCCCTCTCTCCGGGGTCCTCCTCCCTCTTAGCGGTGTCCTCCTCCCTCTCTCCGGGGTCCCCCTCCCTCTTAGCCGTGTCCTCCTCCCTCTCTCCGGGGTCCTCCTCCCTCTTAGCGGTGTCCTCCTCCCTCTCTCCGGGGTCCTCCTCCCTCTTAGCGGTGTCCTCCTCCCTCTCTCCGGGGTCCTCCTGCCTCTTAGCGGTGTCCTCCTCCCTCTCTCCGGGGTCCTCCTCCCTCTTAGCGGTGTCCTCCTCCCTCTCTCCGGGGTCCTCCTCCCTCTTAGCGGTGTCCTCCTCCCTCTCTCCGGGGTCCTCCTCCCTCTTAGCGGTGTCCTCCTCCCTCTCTCCGGGGTCCTCCTCCCTCTTAGCGGTGTCCTCCTCCCTCTCTCCGGGGTCCTCCTCCCTCTTAGTGGTGTCATCCTCCCTCTCTCCGGGGTTCTCCTCCCTCTTAGCGGTGTCCTCCTCCCTCTCTCCGGGGTCCTCCTCCCTCTTAGCGGTGTCCTCCTCCCTCTCTCTGGGGTCCTCCTCCCTCTTAGCGGTGTCCTCCTCCCTCACTCCGGGGTCCTCCTCCCTCTTAGCGGTGTCATCCTCCCTCACTCCGGGGTCCTCCTCCCTCTTAGAGGGGAATCAGGTATGGGCTGCTTTAGAGTGAGGCATGGAGGGTCCAGCCAAAGACTGTACCACCTAGTGCAAACAAGAGGGAGAACAGGGGAACATACCAAGGGCACAAAGTTAAGCAGGCTGCTGTTTAGATCAACGATAGTAGGGAGGTCACCCCATGAAAACTTTACTATGGAGTCCCATGGTCTATAGTTAAAGTGGTTGTAAAGCCTGAAGGTTTTTTACGTCCATAAATTCTATGCATGAAGGTATAAAACCTTCTTTGTGCTGCTCCCCCCCCCCCGAGCCCCCCCAATACTCACCTGAGCTCCCTCTCAATCCAGCGATGTGCATGGGAGCCTCAGGCTGTCCCGGGACTCCCTCTCCCGAGCCATTGGTTCCCTCTGCTGTCAATCACAGCTAGTGAGCCAATTAGGAGAGAACAGGGGAGCGGGCCGAACCAAGGCTCTATGTGTCTTATGGAGGCATAGAGCAGGACTCGGGAGCGAACACATACCAGTGCCCCTATTGTAAGTGGCTTGCTATTAGGGGCGCTGGTCGAGAGGGAGAAGCTAGGAGTGCCAACGGGGGACCCGAGAAAAAGAAGATCGGAGCTGCTCTGTGCCAAACCATAGCACAGAGCGGGTAAGTATTATTTTTTTTAAAAGCTGAACCTTTAGTGCCACTTTAACCCCCTGATCACACTACTTTACAAGCGATGACATTTTGCCATCATGTTTTCTCCCTCAGCTATGCACACATTTCTTTTATTTCTATAAGTGTAATCAGCACACTGGACACAGATGAAAGGACAGGAAAAAGGATGCAATAAACAGACAAATTGCTCAATTCACTAAACTTTAATGATCGTTATTTTCCAAAACAACAGCTAATGAGAGACAGGCTTGAAAATCAAAATCACGGTCAAAATGAGGAAACCCAATAAATGGAATATTTGAAAAGGTTACCTGCAGTGTTATTTCTCTGCATAAATATTTTTATGTGCCTTTGACTATGTGACTACTACAGGAACAGTCAATTCACTAACACAAGCCCCTCCCTCTTTATAGCCTTCTCCTTTTCTGGGAGTGTCTAATTACTGTCTGTTCAGATCCAGCTCCTCTGCCCCTCCCCTATGTAATCTTTTATGTGGCTTCCTGGGAGAGGAGCAAATGGGAATACTATAGACCACGTGTGTCAACCACAAGGCCCGCGGCCGAATCCGGCCCTCCAGGCCATTGCATGTGGGCCCCTCCCCCTCGCACCCTGTCAGAGGGGTGGAAGTGAGACGTGAACAGCCTGTGAAAGAGACCTTGATTCCTGCACACTATGCATAGTTAACCCCCAAACTCTGCGCTCTGTACGTAGCGCACCTCTGAACTCTACACTCTGTACATCGCGCACCTCTAAACTCTGCACTCTGTACATAGAACACCTCTGAATGCTGCACTCTGTACGTAGCGCACCTCTGAACTCTGCATTCTGTACGTAGTGCACATCTGAACTCTGTACTCTGTACATAGAACACCTCTAAATGCTGCACTCTGTACGTAGCACACCTCTAAACTCTGCATTCGGTACGTAGCGCACCTCTAAACTCTGCACTCTGTACGTAGCGCACATCTGAACTTTGTACTCTGTACGTAGCGCACATCTGAACTCTGTACTCTGTACGTAGCTCACCTCTGAACTCTGTACGTAGCACACCTCTGAACTCTGTACGTAGCTCACCTCTGAACTCTGCACTCTGTGCGTAGCGCACATCTGAACTCTGTACGTAGCACACCAGTGTACTCTGTACATAGCGCACCTCTAAACTCTGTACTCTGTACATAGTGCACCTCTGAACTCTGTACGTAGCACACCTCTGAACTCTGTACGTAGAACACCTCTGAACTCTGCACTCTGCACATCGCGCACCTCTGAACTCTGCACTCTGTACGTTGCACACCTCTGAACTCTGCACTCTGTATATAGCGCAACTCTGAACTCTGCACTCTATACGTTGCGCACCTGTGAACTCTGCACTCTGTACATAGCGCAACTCTGAACTCTGCACTCTGTACGTATCGCACCTCTGCACTCTGTACGTAGAACACCTCTGAATGCTGCACTCTGTATGTAGCGCCCCTCTGAACTCTGTACATAGCGCACCTCTGAACTCTTCACTCTGTACGTTGCGCACCTCTGAACTCTGCACTCTGTACATAGTGCACCCCTGAACTTTGTATGTAGCGCACCTCTAAACTCTTCACTCTGTACGCAGCGCACCCCTAAAATCTGCACTCTGTACATAGCGTACCTGTGAACGCTGCACTCTGTACTTAGCGCACATCTGAACCCTGCACTCTGTACGCAGCACACCTCTGAACTCTGTACGAAGCGCACCTCTGAACTCTGCACTCTGTACGCAGCGCATTCCTGAACTCTGTACATAGCCCACCTCTGAAATCTGCACTCTGTACGTAGTGCTAGACATGTGTGGTTCGTTTCGTTCCGAATTAATATTCGGACACATTTTTCATTATTCGGAGATTGTATATATTCGAATACCCGAATTACAATATAAACAAATTTTACCGAATAACGTACCGAAATTCGTCCGAATTTCGATTTGGACTGAAATTCAAAATATGAAAATAAATTAAACGGATCAACAGAATTTAACTAAACAAAATAAGTAGATTAACGAATCAAAGCAAAGTAAAACAATTTTTTTCGTCATTCACATGTCAACGTAGCACACCTCTGCACTTTGCACTCTGTACGTATCGCACCTATGAACTCTGTATGCAGCACACACCTCTGAACTCTGCACTCTGTACATAGCGCACCTCTAAACTCTGCACTCTGTACACAGCACACCTATGAAATCTGTACGTATCGCACCTCTGAACTCTGTATGCAGCGCACACCTCTAAACTCTGCACTCTGTACACAGCACACTTCTGAACTCTGTATGTAGCGCACCTGTGAACTCAGCACTCTGTACGTTGCGCCGCTCTGAACACTACACTCTGTACGTAGCGCATCTCTGAACTCTGCACTCTGTACGCAGCACACCTCTGAACTATGTACGTAGCGCACATCTGAACTCTGCACTCTGTATTTAGTGCACCTCTGAACTCTGTAAGTAGCGGACCCCTGAACTCCACAACTCACTTCTGATATTTATTGCCCCTTTAAATTATATAGAAGAAAGAGTTCCCCCCATTACAGGTACTTGGCACTTTTAAGGCAACTGATCAAAGACAGAATATGAAAGAGTAGAAATGTTATTAATATAAAAATTATGGTGCATAAAATATGCACCATGCATCAAAAACATAAAAACCAAATGCAAAATTAGATCGAATATATATGGTTCCTTTGATGTTGAGTCCGACGCGTTTCAGGACCGAGAGAGTCCTTTCATCAGGGGCATTTAATGCAGAGTATTACTACTGTGACGGACTTTTATGCAAATATCAAATATGCTTCAGTCTAATTCTCTCCCTGCTAGTTTAATGCTGTGTGTTAGATGAAAAGGTGATTTCATGTGTGACTCATCTCTCTGTGAAGACTGTTAATTTGTTAAATAAGGCTAGCTTTTGAAAGGCCTTTAATTGTGTGATAACACTGTCTAAAACCTATTGATGCTCAGAGGTGTGAAGAGGTGTCAAGCTGCATGCGGAGACGAAACGTCTGCCTAGGAAACTCAGTGTGTGAAGGTGGTTTGTTTGATGCCATTAATTAAGGAATGTGCAGTGATTAGACATGATGATTATCAGTCGGTGCCGACCTGTCTAGAATGTTTTAGTAATTAGCCTTTGTGTTTGATTAGGGGGGGGTGGAGATCTCATTGTTGCTTTAATGCCTGGTACTGTATATAAAGCTGAGAAGAAACCATTAAAGTCTGTCTTGTTCCAGCAGTGAGCTCTGACTCATGTGTGGCTTAATGGGCGATCTCAGGAATATTCCTCCTCATGGAATATTGGGTGATGTTCTTATGGAAGAAGGGAATCTTTGACGGGAATATCATTATAATACCGTCACAACTACCATAACATATTCTAAAATAAAAAACAATTACACAATAAAATCATACACACACACATATCGGACCTGAAATGCATTCGATCTAATTCTGCATTTAGTTTTTATGTATTTGATGCATGGTGATGACGCATTTCACACTATCAAACAGTGCTTGATCATAAGATGTTTGATAGTGTGAAACGCGTCAGTTCTTCTTTCCTGTGTTCTGACGTGGCATGCATTTTCGATACAATTTTTTACAAATGAAGGCTGATTTTTGGAGTGCGGCTGTCCATAATTTTCTCTCATCCAATTGCTGTATGCATTGCCAGCACCTGTTGCTTAAACTTTTATTTCCACTAATCTACCTGGAGAGGTAATCCCCCCTTTCCCTGCAGAATCATGTATATGTGTGTGATTCTACACATAACCGCCGTCCTGTAGCAGTAAATCTGCTTTGGGGGCGGTCGGGAAGTGGTTAAACCCACTGCATTAATGGGCACAGTGAGGCTGCATTGATGGGCTCACTGGCACAAGTGAGGCTGCAGTTCATGGGCACAGTGAGGCTGCATTGATGGGCACACTGTTACAGTAAGGCTGCAATTTCTGGGCACAGTGAGGCTGCATTGATGGGCTCACTGGCACAAGTGAGGCTGCAGTTCATGGGCACGGTGAGGCTGCATTGATGGGCAAACTGGCACAGTGAGGCTGCATTGATGGGCACACTGGCACAGTGAGGCTGCAATTCATGGGCACAGTAAGGTTGCATTGATGGGCACACTGGCACAGTGAGGCTGGAATTCATGGGCACAGTAAATCTGCATTGATGGGCTCACCGGCTCACTGAGGCTGCATTGATGGGCACACTGGCATAGAGAGGCTGCATTAATGGGCACACTGGCATAGAGGGGCTGCATTAATGGGCACACTGGCACACTGAGGCTGCATTGATGGGCACACTGGCACAGTGATGCTGCAATTCATGGGCACAGTAAGGCTGCATTGATGGGCTCACCGGCTCACTGAGGCTGCATTGATGGGCACACTGGCATAGTGAGGCTGCATCAATGGGCACACTGGCACAGGGAGGCTGCATTGATGGGCACACTGAGGCTGCATTGATGGGCACACTGTGGCTGCATTGATGGGCACAGTGAGGCTGCATTGATGGGCAGACTGGCACTGTGAGGCTGCCATTTAATGGACACAGTGAGGCTGCATTGATGGGCACACCGGCACAGTGAGGCTGCATTGATTGGCACACTGAAGCTGAATTTGATGGGCACAGTGAGGCTGAAATTGATTGGCACAGTGAGGCTGCATTGATGGGCACACTGAGGCTGCATTGATTAGCACACTGGCACACTGTGGCTGCATTGATGGGCACAGTGAGGCTGCACTGATGGGCAGACTGGCACTGTGAGGCTGCAATTCATGGACACAGTGAGGCTGCATTGATGGGCACACCGGCACAGTGAGGCTGCATTGATGGGCACACTGAAGCTGAATTTGATGGGCACAGTGAGGCTGAAATTGATGGGCACAGTGCGGCTGAAATTGATGGGCACAGTGAGGCTGAAATTGATGGGCACAGTGAGGCTGCATATGATGTGCACCAAAGACATTGAGCTTATTTTAAAACTTGCTGTGGCTTTGAATGAGCTTAGAAACAGCAGTGCCTATGAAATATTCTCTTCCTGGGTCTCACCCTTCTCTACCCGAATCCTTTACCTACATATAAGCACGGGTGAGCGTATGTCGTTTCCATCTGGATGACTCTGTACTTATAAGCTGTTTGTTTATCATAAATAGTTCTCATTTAGGAGCCCAATTTAGAATACTTCTCGTTTTCTTGGTTTCAAAGCTTTGCAACTAAAGATGTGACCTTTACATGGGCAGCGGGAGCCGCTGAAAAAAACTCACGGGCAGCACAATTCATTTGCAGATTTTGCAAAAGCACTTGTGACATTTAAGACTTTGGCATGAGATCACCCACACCAGTGGCGTAACAATAACCCTGGTGGCCCACTTGGCTGCTTTGGGGCCCGGAGGTGAAAGGGGCCCCATTAGGGTGGCCGTTGAGACAATTTAAGACACTGGCATGAAAGCTCCCATGCCAATGGCATAACAATAGCCATAGTGGCCCTTTTGGCTGCTATGGGGCCTGGAGGTAAAGGGGGCCCCATTAGGGGTGTTCTTCAGGCAATTAAAAAAACTGGCATGAAAACATGCCAGTGGTGTAACAATAGCCCCCCTCCCCCAGAGGCTGACAATGCTGCTATCTGCTGTGCTTCCTGTTTTCATTCCTTCAGAGTCGTGTCTCACTAATCCCCGAGTGTTACTCTTCAGATCACCAGGTGAAAACAGAAGAGAGACAAAAAAAAGAAAACAAAACAAATGCAGCCACCACATCTAATGACTGGTAAGCTGCAATATATACAGCTTTCATTTGAAGCAGTGGCGATCCGTCAATAGGGGGCTCAGGGGCACCGCCCCCCCAAAGGAAAAAAAAATAAATGTGGTTCCCAGTGTGCGGGGTGCCGGACACTACGGCCCAGATTCTCATACATTTGCGCTGCTCCTGGGCAGCGTAATATATGAGCTATACGTTACACCGCCGCAGGTCTACAGGTTTAAATCCTGATTCTCAGAACACTTACCTGTAAACTTGCGGCGGTGTAGCGTTAGATTGCTCGGCGCAAGCCCGCCCAATTCAAATGGGGCGGGCACCATTTAAATTAGGCGCGCTCCCGCGCCGAGCGTACTGCGCATGCTCCGTCGGGTAAATTACCCGACGTGCATTGCGCTAAATGACGTCGCCCCGACGTCATTTGCCTAGATGTATACGTAAATGGCGTCCAGCGCCATTCACGGACGTCTTACGCAAACGACGTAATTTTTATTTAATTCGACGCGGGAACGACGGCCATAGTTAACATTGGTTGCGCCTGCTAATTAGCAGGGGCAACCTTACGCGTCAGGTACGCTACGCAAACGACGTTAATTCGCTGCGTCGACCTCGCGTATGTTCGGGAATCGCCGTACTTACCTCATTTGCATAGACGACGGGGAAAAGCGACGATGCGACACCTAGCGGCGGGAAAAAAAATTACTTTTAAGATCTGACAGCGTAACAGCCTTACGCATGTCAGATCTAATGGGTACCTATGCGCAACTGATTCTGAGAATCAGTCGCATAGATACCCGGGGCCAGATGAGGTGTTACGACGGCGCTAATGGTGTTGCGCCGTCGTAACGCCTTTGAGAATCTGGCCCTACGTGTCTATGGGAGGCAGGGCTGCCATCAGGAATTATGGGGCCCCTTACACAGCTTCAGGCATGGGCCCTCCTGGAGCAGAGAACGGGGAGGGGGGGGGGGATGTGCTGCCGCCTGAGATTGAGAAGCGGGGGGGCTCTTTACATATATATATATAAATAAAAAATAAAAGAAATAAAAAATAAATATATAAAAAAAAAACATTTATAAAAAAAAAGGAGGGTTGTCATCCGGGGTCCTGGGGATATCCAGGGCCCTGTGGACCTCCGGACCCCTAAAAAAAAAAAAAAAAATTGGCCCTTTAATAAAAAATAAAATGTAAATATATTTTTTTTATAAAAAATAAATAAAAAAATGGGGGTTTCCATACGGGGCCCTGGGGTCCTCCAGGCCCCTGGGGACCTCCGGACCTCTTAAAAATAAAAATAAAAAAAATTGGCCCATTAATAAAAAATAAAATTAAAATATATTAAAAAAAATATATTTTTTTCATAAAAAATAAATAAAAGAAAGGGGGGTTGCCATCTGGGGCCCTGTGGGCCTCGGGGGCCCCTGTGAACCTCCGGACCCCTTTTTTTAAAAGGGGGTTGCTTTTCGGGCCCCTGTGGACCTCCGGGCCCCTTACAGGTGTACTGCCTGTGCGGCCCTGATGGGAGGCATGACATTTCCCACATCACATGGTCAAGATCCAGAATCTTTATTAGGCAACCCTTAAAGTGACATTGGGGGGCTTTGCAGGGAGCCTTTCAACGTTTTTTAGCGTTTTTGCAATAGCTTTAATCAGCGTTTTTCAGTGTACCTTTTTTTTTTTTTTTTTACTTTTTTTTTTAATGGATTAGAAAATGCTAAAAAACGATGGCACCGGCGTTTTTGAGCGTTTTTAAGCGCTTTTGAGCGTTTGTCTGAGTTTTCAGAGTTTTGCGTTTTTGAGCTTTTTTTCCGCCAAAAAACGGCACTTTGAACGCAAATTTCGGGCGTTCAGAAAAAAGCCAATAAACTCCAAAGCTCATTAGCACTAAAAAACGCCCAGGTGTGCATGGGCACATAGGCTAACATAGAGTTCAGTTTATGGGCTTTAAAAAAAAAAAGCCAAAACGCCAATAAACTGCAGTTTATCAGCTTCAGTGTGCATGGAGCCTAAGGTTAATGAGCTTTGGAGTTTATTGGCTTTTTTCTGAATGCCCGAAATTTGCATTCAAAGTGTCGTTTTTCGGCAGGAAAAAACGCAAAAAAACGCAAAACGCAGAAAAACACTTAAAAACGCTCAAAAACTCATTTTTTTAATCAATTAAAAAAAAAAAAAGCTACACTGAAAAACGCTGATTAAAGCTATTGCAAAAACGCAAAAAAAAAGTTGAAAGGCTCCCTGCAAAGCTACTGGCGTTTTTTTTATCGCTTTTATCAGCTTCAGTGTGCATGGAGCCTTTTTTTTGGTTGTTGTTTGTTTGTTATTGCATCACATTTGTCACTGTATAGAAAAAAGTAAAAAACGAAGATTTGGCAACGAGGTTGTCGGTTTCTTTCAATCGGAATGCCGACTCAGATCCTGTTCCTGTACAACTTCTGCGTGGGGTTGGCACATCGCTGCGAATCATTGTAGAGCAGCCACCTGCCAGCTGCGCTTGTGTTACACGGAAGTGTCTGCATCTGTAGAAGAGGAAGAGATCCAACATGACAGGGTAAGTAGAATCTTCATGAACGTTCGCTTACCGCTCTGCTATCTATAACCTTAAGACCTCATTCACACCTGTGTGTTCCGCCATCGAACGCACTTCAAACACGAATCTCGCTTGTGGCGCCATTATTACCCAAACGTGGCTAGCAGTCGCATGCCAAAACGCAATGGTTAAAAAACACGCGAGGCTCACCGATTGAAAAAAGACGCACGAGCTTCTTTGGTGCTTTTGTCGCACATATAGCAACCCATTCAGGTAAGTAGGCTTTCCTGTGCTGTCACCTGACAAACACGCCAAAAAGCTGCAAAAAAATGCACATTAGCGCAATGCACTGATGTGAATGGGGCCTACAGAGGATTTTTTTTTACAGTACGGCAATTAATTTGTTGCTCCTTCGGGAGTGGAGTCACATATACACTTTAACAACCAGCTATAAACAGGTAAAAAAAAAACGCAAAACGCAAATCGCGGCACTTGCGTTTTGGATGCACGTCTATTGAATTCTATTGCATGCAAAACGCTGCTTTTTGCATGAAAAAAAGTCCCCAACCCTTTCCAAAAACGCAGAGGCACAAAAAAGCATTGATGTGAACATGTTCCATAGGAAACCATGTTAAAAAATTTCCCTGCATTTCTGCAAAATGCATTAAAAAGAGCATTAGTGTGAAAGGAGCCTTACAGACAGAAGAACAGGAAGTGAGGATTTCTCAGAAGAAATAAGGACATTTAAAAGCAAAATGGAAGGATGAGGTAAGTGAAGGAGGACTGCACTAAGGTAAATAAAATAAATAAAATAAAATAAAATCCTAATTTGTCTTGGAAAAAATGCGTTATAATCCACCTGGATGAGTAGTTGTGATGATATGTACAGTTTTACTAACATGTGTCAAAATTGCAAAATTGTGCTTAGGCATTTAGGGCCAGATTCACAGAATAAGTACGCCGAAGTATCTACTGATACTCCGGCGTACTTTCAAATTTGCCGCGTCGTATCTTTATTTGTAATTCACAAACAAAGATACGACGGCATTTGGCTTCGTACTCCTTCGGATCTTAGGATGCAATACTTCTGCGACCGCTGGGTGGAGTTTGCGTCGTTTTCCGTGTCCGGTATGCAAATTAGCTGTTTACGGCGATCCACGAAGGTACGCGCGTTCGTCGCATTCTCTTACGTCGCCGCTAGTCGGCTTTTCGCGTCGCAAAGTTACGGCTGCTATTTAGGTGGTGTAACAATAGACAGCCCATGTTAAAGTATGGCCGTCGTTCCCGCATCAAATTTCAATTTTTTTTTTTTTGCGTAAGACGTCCGGGAATACGAAAGGACGTAACACACGTCGCCGTTCAAAAAATACGTCGGGCGCTGTAATTTCACGCAAAGCGCGGCGGGAAATTTCCTAACGGAGCATGCGCAGACCGTTCGGCGCGGGAACGCGCCTAATTTAAATGGTACACGCCCCATTTGAATTAGGCGGGCTTGCGCCGGACGGCTTTGCGCTACGCCACCGCAAGTTTACACGCAAGTGCTTTGTGAATCAAGCACTTACGACGAAAACTTGCGGCGAAGTAACGTAAAGGGGATACGTTACGCCGCCGTAATTGTTCGTGAATCTGGCCCTTAGATTTGGCTTGTGTTGCTTATATTATTATTATTATTATTATTATTATTATTATTATTTTTTTGCTATTTTTTTTCATAAAGGTGAAGTTACCCTTTAAGCTTGTCAGCATCTCTGAATCCCCCCAGGAGGGGGACATATAGTGACAATTGCCTTGTTATAATGAGAGAGATAAGGGGAGGACCCAATCAGCTCTGTTACTACACAACGGCGCAGTTTTAATTTAGCGCGGCGTACCTCTCCAATATTTACATTGGACTAATGCAAAGATCCGGGTTCAGAGTCCGTGTACACAATGTAATCCTGTGACTTCTCCTTCTACAGATAGTCTGAGTGAGGAGGACCGGACAGACCGAGGAGCACCGGACAGACCGAAGAGCACCGGACAGACCGAGGAGGACCGGACAGACCGAGGGGCACCGCCATCCTTCTACGGGACAGTCCAATCTATGTGGGTGAGAAGAGAATAAGAACCTGGGAGCGGATCATGAGCACTTCCGGGGACACCGAAGACCCCAAATCAGCCGGGATGGACCCGGCACAACACAGAGAGGGCGACTCCCACTCCGAGGTGAGCACAGGAGGCTGTATGGAACTTTCCAGCCTTTATTTGCCATAAGAGTCCCATGGTGCTAAAGCTTAGGCTGGGCATGTGCCATTCACTTCCTTACAAATCTAAATCCCAACAAATGTTCCAGTATTTGGAGATTCCAAGATATACAAATTTCAGAATCACTATAGTAACGAGTTTCATTCATTCATTCATAGCCGACATTTGAATTTTCAGAAGACGGCTACTCTATTCTAATTTGTTCAACTTTTTTATTCTTTTCTATTATATTTTTTATTTTATTTTCTATTCTATTCCTTTTCTATTCTATTGTTTTATTTTCGATTCTATTTTATTCCATTCTGTTTTATTCTATTCCATTCCTTTATTTTTTTTATTCTATTATATCCATTCTAATCTATCTTAGTCATTTTTTCTATTCTATTATTTTATTTTCTAATCTATTCTTTTCTATTTTATGCCTTTATTTTCTATTCTGTTTTATTCTATTCTATTATTTTCTATTCTATTTTATTCCATTCCTTTATTTTGTTATTCTGTTTTATTCTATTATATCCATTCTATTCTATCTTGTTGTCTTTTCTATTCTATTCTTTTCTATTCTATGCCTTTTTTTTAGATTCTATTCCTTTATTTTCTATTTTTTATTTTGTTCTATATTATTATTTTATTTTCTAGTCTATTCTATTCCATTATTTTCTATTCTGTTTTATTCTATTCTATTATTTGATTTTATATTCTATTTTATTCTGTTTTGTTTATTCTATTCCATTCCTTTATATTTTTTATTCTGGTTTATTCTATTATATCCATTCTATTCTATCTTATTTGTCTTTTCAATTCTATTCTTTTATTTTCTATTCTTTTCTATTCTATGGGGCAGATCCACAAAGCGAGTACGCCGGCGTATCTACTGATACGCCGGCGTACTTTAAAATTTCCCGCGTCGTATCTTTGTTTTGAATCCTCAAAACAAGATACAACGGCATCTGGGTTAGATCCGACAGGCGTACCTCTTCGTACGCCTTCGGATCTAAGATGCAATTCTTCGGCGTCCGCTGGGTGGCGTTCCCGTCGCAATCCGCGTTGAGTATGCAAATTAGCTATTTCCGACGATCCACGAACGTACGAGCGGCCGTCGCATTCTTTTACGTCGTCTCTAGTCGGCTTTTTCCGGCGTATAGTTAAAGGTGGCTCTCAAATGCCGGGAGGGCGTTTATTGACGTCCTCGACTCCTCCGCCACTGGGGTGCCAATGCGTGTGCCTGGCGGCCGCAATGTCCGCCAGGCACCCGCGATCGGCAGTGACAGAGCCAGGGATGTGGATCTCTGTGTGTAAACACAGAGATCCACGTCCTGTCAGGGAGAGAGGAGAC
This sequence comes from Rana temporaria, assembly GCF_905171775.1. Taxonomy (NCBI): domain Eukaryota; kingdom Metazoa; phylum Chordata; class Amphibia; order Anura; family Ranidae; genus Rana; species Rana temporaria. The sequence continues at coordinate 29,495,860 of NC_053497.1, read as the reverse complement.
CGATGCTGTGTCCCTTGTACATAGGGACACAGATCGGTCACCTCCCCCAGTCAGTCCCCTCCCCCCACAGTTAGAATCACTCCCAGGATACACATTTAACCCCTTCCTTGCCCCCTAGTGTTAACACCTTGCCTGCCAGTCACATTTATACAGTAATCCATGCATTTTTATAGCACTGTTCGCTGTATAAATGTGAATGGTCCCAAAAATGTGTCAAAAGTGTCCGATGTGTCCAGTCCCAATAAAAATCGCAGATCGCCACCATTACTAGTAAAAAAAAAAAATGTCATAATTCTGTCCCCTATTTTGTAGACGCTATAACTTTTGCGCAAACCAATCACTATACGCTTATTGCGATTTTTTTTTTTATATACCAAAAATATGTAGAAAAATATATCAGCCTAAACAACATATCGGCCTAAACTGAGAAAAAAAATAGTTTAAAAAAAAAATTGGGATATTTATTACAGCAAAATGTAAAAATATATATTTTTTCAAAATTGTCGCTCTTTTTTTGTTTATAGCGCAAAAAATAAAAACCGCAGGTGATCAAATACCACCAAAAGAAAGCTCTATTTGCAGGAAAAAAAGGACGTCAATTTTGTTTGGGAGCCACGTCGCACGACCGCGCAATTGTCGGTTAAAGCGACGCAGTGCCGAAAGCTGAAATTTTGCCAAGTGGTTAAAAAGAGGGTTTACTTCCTCTTTAAGGCTGATTGGATGAGTGAAGAGCTCGGGTGAATTATGTCGCGTACACACGGTCGGAATTTCTGACAACAAACGTTCGATGTGAGCTTTTGGTCGGATATTCCGACCGTGTGTAGGCTCCATCGGACATTTGTTGTCGGAATTTCCGACAACAAATGTATGAGCTGGTTCGCAATTTTTCCGACAACAAAAGTTCTTGTCGGAAATTCCGATTGTCCGTAGCCAATTCCGACGCCCAAAAATCCTACGCATGCTCGGAATCGATTCGACGCATGCTCGGAATCATTGAACTTCATTTTTCTCGGCTCGTCGTAGTGTTGTACGCCGGAATTTCCGACAACATTTGTGTGACCGATGTGATGTTGGAAATTCCGATCGTGTAGGCGGCATTATGTTCATCCATGTCCAATAAGAAGGCTGACTCAGCAGTTCAAAAAACTGCGGCTCTGAATTGTGGAACATAATATGATGAGTGAGGGAACCACAAGACAAACTCCGCCTCTTGTCACTTCTCCCTTGCTACAGGCGTATCAATATAAGGGCCACAATCCACTTCCGATCACTTCTTCAAACCAGATTTATTACAGCAAGTGGCAGGGACGCTCTATTACGGACCTCTGATTTTATTATTATTTATTATTATTATTTTTATTGTTATTTTTATTGTTAAATTTATTGTTAAATTTATTGTTATTTTTATGGTTAAATAATTTTTTTGTGTCCCGGGCAGGAAATATCTCCTCCAGATTCTCCACTTCCTGAGGAGCTCGAAAGTGTCTTCTTGGACAATATTGTTGGAGACAAGCCGAGAGCCTGGAGGTCGGCGCCGCCATCCCCGTCCTGTGAGCGGAGAGGTAATGTGTTCCCATTTATAATGATGGAGATATCCATTGCTGAACCTACCCTGGACCAGTGGGAAGTCCCCTGTGAATGGGGATGGGTAGAGGACAAATCTAAAAAGGGAATTTTCATATCAAAACTGTTAACTCTTAGCTTTGAAAACTCCCTTCTATTGCTCTCAGCCTCTTTCAAATCTCTGAATTTCTTTTTTTTTGTTTTGTTTGCTTCTGGAGTGGAACCTCGGATTACGAGCATAATCCATTCCAGGAGAATACTTGTAATCCAAAGTACTCACAAATCAAAGCGAGTTTCCCCATTGAAGTCAATGGAAACAAAAAAATGTTGTTCCGCATTGACTTCAATGGCATGCAATACCGCACATGGCCAGAGGTGGGGGGGGCGCCAGAGAGCCTCGGAAAGAGACGGAAAGGCCTGAGGACACCTCAGCTAACCTTGGAAAGGCTCGGAAACAGAGTACTGCCGCGTCTTTCCGTGTCTCTCCAAGCATTTCCAAGCATTTCCGAACGGCGCCGCCACCTCAGGCCAGACGCGGTACTCCACACAGGGTAGTGGACTAACCTGGACCGGTGGGAAGTCCCCTGTGAGTGGGGTAGGGGATGGGTAGAGGACATATCTGAGAAGGGGCTTTTCATATCAAAACTGTTAACTCTTAACTCAGAAAAGTCCCTTCTATTGCCCCCAGCCTCTTTCAAATCTCCAAATTTCTTCTTTTTTTGCTGCTGTGATGTGTCTTCATGTTAGAAGATGACTACAGTGGAACCTCGAATTACGAGCATAATCCGTTCCAGGAGAATACTTGCAATCCAAAGTACTCGCAAATCAAAGCGAGTTTCCCCATTGAAGTCAATAGAAACAAAAAAATGTTGTTCCGCATTGACTTCAATGGCATGCAATACCGCATGTGGCCAGAGGTGACGGGGGCGCCAGAGAGCCTCGGAAACAGACAGAAAAGACCTGAGGACACCTCAGCTGACCTCGGCAAACCTTGGAAAGGCTCGGAAACGGAGTACTTCCGTGTCTTTCCGTGTCTCTCCAAGCATTTCCGAACGGCGCCGCCACCTCAGGCCAGACGCGGTACTCCACACAGGGTAGTGGACTACCCTGGACTGGTGGGAAGTCCCTTGTGAGTGGGGTAGGGGATGGGTAGAGGACATATCTGAGAAGGGGCTTTTCATATCAAAACTGTTAACTCTTAACTCAGAAAAGTCCCTTCTATTGCCCCCAGCCTCTTTCAAATCTCCAAATTTCTTCTTTTTTTTTTTTTTTGCTGTGATGTGTCTTCATGTTAGAAGATGACTACAGTGGAACCTCGGATTACGAGCATAATCCGTTCCAGGAGAATACTTGTAATCCAAAGTACTCGCATATCAAAGCGAGTTTCCCCATTGAAGTCAATAGAAACGAAAATAATTTGTTCTGCATGGACTTCAATGGCATGCAATACCACATGTGGCCAGAGGAGAGCCTCGGAAATGGGCGGAAAGGCCCGAGGACACTTCGGCTGACCTCAGCAAGGCTCGGAAACTGAGTATTTCTGTGTCTTTCCGAGCATTTCCGAACGGCTGCGGTCGGCGCCGTTCAGCTCTGGCTCCCCCACTTCAGGCCAAACGCGGTACTGCACACCGCTCTGGCCTAAATCCTGCTCATTTTGCGAGACAACACTCCCAAACCCAGTTAGGATTTTTTTAAATACAGTGCCCGTATTGCTCAACGCTTGTTAACCGCTTTACTCGCAATCCGAGGTTCTACTGTACTTCATTCTCCATGGTCCCACTCTATGTAGGAATGCAGCCGCCCTCTCTTGTTCACTCCAGAGATGGACTATGAACTATGGGATGTGTAGTGTGCATAGAGCAGTCAGTGCACATGATCTCAACTAACATACATAGGTAGATTCACGTAGGGGCGCCTAACTTTAGGGCGGCCTAGCCTAGTCTTTTTTTGGCTACACCGCCGTAAATTAGTTAGGCTAGTAGTGATTCTTAAACCACTTACCTGCTAATTTTCGGCGGCGTAGCCTAAAACGAGCGGGCGTAACCGCGCCTATTTCAAATGACTTGGAGGGGGGCGTTTTGTATGGAAATGAGGCTTGACCTAACGTTTTTTGACGTCTGTGTGGGCACAGAGGGCTATAAAAACCTGAGGAAGAGATAAAGAATATTAATAATATTTATTAGAGATAAAGGGCCAGATTCACCAAAGAGATACTCCGGCGTTTCTCCTGATACGCCGTCGTATCTCTGTTTCTATCTATGCGACTGATTCATAGAACCAGTTACGCATAGATATCCCTAAGATCCGACAGGTGTAATTGTTTTACACTGTCGGATCTTAGGATGCAGTACCGCGGCCGCCGCTGGGGGGAGTTTGCGTCGTAAACCAGCGTCGGGTATGCAAATTAGCAGTTACGGAGATTCCCGACGGATTTTCGCGTTCGCTACGTCGCCGCTAGTCTAGTTTCCCGTCGCAAAGTTAGTCGTCGTTTTTGATGCCCTAACTTTAGTCAGCAAACGTATTGCTGTCTAAAGTATGGCCGTCGTTCCCGCGTCGAAATTTAAAATTTAACGTCGTTTGCGTAACACGTCCGGGAATACGGAAGTACGCTACGCATGTCGCCGTTCGAAAAAATGACGTCACGGCGCGCAAAGCATGATGGGAATTTCGAAACGGAGCATGCGCGGTAGGTCCGGCGCGAGAGCGCGCCTAATTTAAATGGCACACGCCCATTTAAATTACCCCGCCTTACACCGGAGGCTGCCAGCGTAGGTTTTCATTGCAAGTGCTCTGTGAATCAGGCACTTGCGATGAAAACTTGCGGCGGTGTAACGTATCTACGATCCGTTACGCCGCCGCACTTCTACGTGAATCTGGCCCAAAGAGATTAATAATAATAATAATAAAAATAATAATAATAATATTTATTAGAGGCAAAGAGATTAATAATAATAATAATAATAATAATAATAATATTTATTAGAGAATAATAATAATATTTATTAACGATAAAGAGATTAATAATAGTAATAATAATAATATTAATAATAATAATATTTATTAGAGGTAAAGAGATTAATATTAATAACAATAATAATATTTATTAGAGATCAAGAGATTAATAATAAAAATATTTATTAGAGATAAAGAGATTAATAATAATAATAATAATAATAATAATAATAATATTAATAATATTTATTAGAGGCAAAGAGATTAACCTCTTTACCACCGAGGACGTCCCTGGGACGTCCTCCACTTTGTGCGGTGATATCTGAATGATGGGTGCAGCTACAGGCATCATTCAGATATCGCCGTCTTCAGCCGCCGATTCTGTGCACCATAAGAACGATCAAAGCGGCGGTTCTGTCGCTTGATCGTTCTTATAGGCAGCGGGAGGGGACCTCCCGCCGCCATCCGGTGCTTCTCCGGGCTCTCCCGTGCCATCAGGGGCCCGGAGAGCGAATCGGCCCGCGCTCGCTGCAGAACCATAGAGATGACTGGTGACCAGACGGTCACAGTCATCTCTTTGACCGTCGGAGGACCGGGCGCGACGTTATGACGTCACGCCCGGTACCTGGAAGTAAACAAAGCCGCAATCGCGGCTGTCGGCATGTGATCAGTGATTTCTTTTTCACCGATTTCATGCTTGTAAGCCTGGAGTAGAGATGTGGGGTCTTATTGACCATCTCTCCATAAAGAGGACCTGTCACAATATATTCCTATTACAAGGTATGTTTACATTCCTTGTAGTAGGAATAAATGTGATCAAAAAAATTTTTTTTTTTAAAAAGTGTAAAAAAAAAAAAAAAAAAGTAAAATAAAACTAAAATGAAAACATTTTTTTTTTTCAAAACGCCCCTGTCCCCGTTATCTCGCGCAGAAGCGAACACACATGCAGGTCCCGCCCACATATGTAAACGCCGTTCAAACCCCACGTGTGAGGTATTGTTGCATGTGTTAGAGTGTGTGCAACAATTCTAGCACTAGACCTACTCTGAAACTTTCAAATAGTGACCTGTAAAAAATGTTAAAGCGTCACCTATGGAGATTAAGTACCGAAGTTTGGCGCCATTCAATGAGTGTGCGCAATTTTAAAGCGTGACATGTTAGGTATCTATTTACTCAGTGTAACATAATCTTTCACATTATACCAAAAAATTTTGCTAACTTTACTGTTTTGTTATTTTTTAATTCATGAAACCGTTTTTTTTCCCAAAAAAAGGCGTTTGAAAAATTATTGCGCAAATACCATGCGAGAAAAAGATGCATTTTATTCCCTAGGGTGTCTGCTAAAAAAAAAAATATAATGTTTGGGGGTTCGGATTAATTTTCTAGCAAAAAAATTGTGATTTTTACATGGAGGAGAGAAGTGCCAAAATAGGCCCGGTGGTAAAGTGGTTAATAATAATAATATGTATTAGAGGTAAAGAGATTAATAATAATAATAAATTAGAGGTAAAGAGATTATTAACAATAATATATATTAGAGGTAAAGAGATTAATAATAATAATAATAATAATATTTATTAGAGATAAAGAGATTAATAATAATATTTATTAGAGGTAAAGAGATTAATAAAAAATAATAATAATAATAATAATAATAATAATAATAATGTTTATTAGAGATAAAGAGAATAATAATAATAATATTTATTAGAGGTAAAGAGATTAATAATAATAATAATAATATATATTAGAGATGCAGAGATTCATAATAATAATATTTATTAGAGGTAAAGAGATTAATAGTAATAATAATAATAATAATAATAATAATAATAATAATAATATTAATAATAATATTTATTAGAGGTAAAGAGATTACTAATAATAATAACAATAATATTTATTAGAGGTAAAAAGATTAATAATTATAATATTTATTAAAAATAAAGAGATTAATATTCATAATATTTATTAGCGGTAAAGAAATTAATAATAATATTTATTAGAGGTAAAGAGATGAATAATAATAATAATAATATTTATTAGAGATAAAGCGATTAATAATAATAATATTTATTAGAGGTAAAGTGATTAATAATAATAATAATAATAATAATAATATTTATTAGAGGTAAAGGGATTAATAATAATAATATTTCTTAGAGATAAAGGGCCAGATTCACAGAAGAAATACGCCGGAGTATCTACTGATACTCCGGCGTATTTTCAAATTTGCTGCGTCGTATTTTAATTTGTGTTTCACAAACAAGATACGACGGCTTTTGGCTAAGATCCGACAGGCTTACGGCTTCGTACGCCTTCGGATCTTAGGCTGCAATAATTCGGCCGCCGCTGGGTGGAGTTCGCATCGTTTTCCAGCGTCGGGTATGCAAATTAGCTTTTACGGCGATCCACGAAGCTACTCGCGTGCGTTACGCCGTTTTTTGCCGTCGCAAAGTTAAGCCTGCTTTTTCATGGCTTAACTTTACACCAGCCATGTTAAAGTATGGCCGTCGTTCCCGCGTCGAATCTTTAATTTTTTTTTCGGCGTAAGTACGTTACGCACGTCGCCATTCACAAACACGTCGGGGCGCCGTAATTTCGCGCAAAGCAAGTCGGGAAATTTACTAACGGAGCATGCGCAGAACGTTCGGCGCGGGAGCGCACCTAATTTAAATGGTACACGCCCCATTTGAATTAGGCGGGCTTGTGCTGGACGGCTGTACGTTACTCCGCCGCAAGTTTGTACTCAAGTGCTTTGTGAACCAAGCACTTACGAGGAAAACTTGCGGCGGTGTAACGTAAAGACGATACGTTACGCCGCCGCATTTGTACCTGAATCTGGCCCAAAGAGATTATTAATAATAATAATATTTATTAGAGATAAGGGGCCAGATTCACATAGAATTGAGGCGGCGTAACGTATCGTAGATATGTTACACTGCCGCAAGTTTTCATCGCAAGTGCCTGATTCACCAAGCACTTGCGATGAAAACTACGCCCGCGGCCTCCGGCGCAAGGCGGGCCAATTCAAATGGGCGTGTGCCATTTAAATTAGGTGCGCTCCTGCGGCGGACCGACTGCGCATGCTCCGTTTCGCAATTCCCGTCGTGCTTTGCGCGCCGTGCCGTCATTTTTTCGAACGGCGACGCGCGTAGTGTAATTCCGTATTCCCGGATGGCTTACGCAAACAACGTTATTTTTTAAATTTCGACACGGGAACGACAGCCATACTTTAACATGGGCTGTGTAAAGTTAAGGCACCCAAAACGACTAACTTTGCGATGGGAAACTAGACTAGCGGCGACGTAGCGAACGCGAAAAACCGTTGTGGATCGCCCTAACTGCTAATTTGCATACCCGACGCTGGTTTACGACGCAAACTCCCCCCAGCGGCGGCTGCGGGAATTGGATCCTAAGATCCGACAGTGTAAAACAATTACACCTGTCGGATCTTAGGGATATCTATGCGTAACTGATTCTATGAATCAGCCGCATAGATAGAAACAGAGATACGACGGCGTATCTCTTTTGTGAATCTGGCCCAAAGAGATTAATAATAATAATATTTATTAGAGGTAAAAATATTTTTTATTTATTTTCTATAAGAAGATTTATTAGGTTTTCAATAAACAATACAGTAGATAGCTCAGCATGTGTATAATTTTATAACAATAAAGTCAAATAGACTCAGGCAGCGCTTATACATGTAGTTCTTCACATAACACGTGGAATCTATTCAATACATGTCCATTAATAGAAATGTGAACCTAGGGTAAGAAAAGCAAAACTGTCAGTCTACACTAAATGTAGGCTATGGACACCTGTCCGGGTTTTGAATCCTGTGTCTGGGTTTCAGTCCACCTGAAACCCAGACACATTATTCAGACCAGGCTGTGGCTCCCCAAGTAACCAAGATAGTCATACACAAATCTGTTGCCCTCCCGGAGCTGCAGGCAGCTGCCTTAGGGACAGGTTTGACTGTAGGGTGGGGTGATAATGTCAGCAAGAGCAAATTGGCCCCACCCACTGTTTGCCAAGGCGCGCTCTGTACGCTACATAACTGCTCTCCTTGGGGCATCCAAATGTATCTAAGGGCTTTTCTAATCCTGTAATGTGTACTGCAAAAAAATAAAAATAAACTCCCTGTGCTGCAAAAGTGTTCGGGTTTGGCTTAAAGGCAAGGTGGCAACCCTATATGGTCACCACTAAAGGTAGGTCCTCTAGCATGGACTTCTTTTGTGGCTCTTAGCATGCGATCACATGACATCTCAACCATAGAGGAAGAGCTGGGGGACTTGCCTCTGCCCAATGCTGTAAGTGTGGGTCTGGACAGGCGGCTGGCAGATGCCCACTGACTGCGGGTGCTGATCACATTGAGGTCTCAATGTCTCTGCCCAAGGCTGCCAACCCAACATGTCTTATTAATAATGACCCTCTGCCTCCCGACCCTCCTCTGATTCATATTCCATGTAACTAGCTTGGCTGTATCTAATACACAGATACATTTCCATGTAATGTCAACATATCATATGACCTCAGGAATAAACCCGTATTGTATATTATTACTTCCTCTTTCCCTCCATGTGTTAGCCTTATCTGTGATTTATATCCTTCTTTTGAAGAAGCAATAAAATAATTATCAAGGAACAAACACAATTAAAAACAACAGATGACCCAGGTGATGGATCGGCTCTGTAAATGATAGGCATGAGCAAACACATTCTGAGCAACGCGTTTCGCTTCATTTCCTGGTGAGTTTCACAGGAGATAGGCAGCTGGTGAGAAACTATATGGTCTGGTCTGATTCCTCCAGCTGTTGCAGATTGGCAGTTGATGGCGGCGGTTGATAGCGTCCAGCTTTTGAACCACTTCTCTACTTTGGGTGTTTTTCAGATTTGGTGTTTACAAGACTAAAACAGTTTTTTTTGCTAGAAAATTACTTAAAACCCACAAACATTATATATTTATTTTTTTCTAACACCCTAGAGAATAAAATGGCGATCATTGCAATACTTTTTGTCACACCATATTTGCGCAGCGGTCCTACAAGCGCACTTTTTTTGGAAAAAAATCACTTTTTTGAATTAAAAAATAAGACAGCAATAAATTTGGCCCAATTTTTTTATATATTGTAAAAGATAATGTTACGCCGAGTAAGATGGTACCCAACATGTCACGCTTACAAATTGCGCCCGCTCGTGGCATGGCGTCAAACTTTTACCCTTTAAAATCTCGATAGGCGACGTTTAAAAAATTCTATAGGTTGCATTTTTTGAGCTACAGAGTAGGTCTAGAGCTAGAATTATTGCTCTCGCTCTAACGATCGCGGCGATACCTCACTTGTGTCGTTTGAACACCGTTTTCATATGCGGGCGCTACTCGCGTTTGCGTTCGCTTCTGCGCATGAGCTCGTCGGGACGGGGCGCTTTAAAAAAATTTTTTTTTCTTATTTATTTTTATTTATTTTATTATTTTTTACACTGGGAAAAAAAAAAAAAAATTATCACTTTTATTCCTATTACAAGGAATGTAAACATCCCTTGTAATAGAAAAAAGCATGACAGGTCCTCTTAAATATGAGATCTGGGGTCAAAAAGACCTCACATCTCATATTTAGACTAAAATGCAAAAAAAAAAATAATAATTTGGAAATGTCATTTTTTCAAAAGACAAAAAAAAAAATTGTCTCTTTAACAGGCTGGGCGGGACTGACGTTTTGACGTCACTTCCGCCCAGCAGAGCTATGGGGACGGGTGAAGGAGATTTTTCCTTCAGTCTCGTCCCCAGTCACCAGACGAACGGTCCCGATCGCCTCCGCCGCTACCGACGGCTACGGTAAGCGGCGGAAGGCGCGGGAGAGCGGCGGGAGGGCGGGGCCCTCTCCCGCCGCCGATAACGGCGATCTCGCTGCGAATCCGCCGCAGAGACCGTCGTTATCGTTAACAGAACCGCTGACACTAAAGATTGATACCTCGGTTGTGGCAGCAGCTGCTGCCGTTACCGAGATATCAATCTTTAAAGTTAGGCCGTATAAAGACGTACGGCGGTTTAGAAGTGGTTAAGATGCAAATACTGAATTACTATCATGCGTTTTTATGACTGCCAATTATATATGAATGGTTTTACTACATGTATGGATTCTATAAACATGAATTGTTTACTTCTTGTTGATGTCGATTGTTCAATAAAAACTCAATATTAATAACTTGTTATATGTTATGCTGTAGGATATATTATATATTATATACCGTATATACTCGAGTATAAGGCGAGTTTTTCATCATTTTTTTTGTGCTGAAAATGCCCCCCTCGGCTTATACTCGAGTCATCCTTTTGCGCCTGATCTACCGGACTTTGGGGACCCGGTACCAACCAAACTTGGCACACATGTAGCTCCACTCTTACTCTACAAGTGTGCAAAGTTTGTTGTCCGGGGGAACTATGGCCGGGGAGCACCAATTTTTCAAATTCGGGTACCCCTTCCATAGACTCCCATGTTAAACGGTAATTTCTCTAGGGATTTTGGGGACCCGGTACTGGCCGGTCGTAGGTCTCCTGGACCCCAAACTTGGCACACATGTAGCCCCATTTCTCCTCTAAACGTGTGTAAAGTTTGTTGTCTGGGGGACCTACGGCTGGAGAGCACCGATTTTTCAAATCTGGGCACCCCGTCCATAGACTCTCATGTTAAACGTCAGTCTAGTCATGGACACAGTGAGGCACGGGCACAGTGAGGCACAGTGAGGTATGCAGATGGACACCCTAGGCTTATACTCGAGTCAATACGTTTTCACATTTTTTTGTGGTAAAATATGGTGCCTCGGCTTATATTCGAGTCGGCTTATACTCGAGTATATACGGTATATGTTATGTACAGTATATACTTATGAATCATTAATGTGTCTAGTTACCTACGACTTTGCACACACCTCATTTAAAGTCCCAACTTTCTCTCTCCTCCACGGAAACTAAGGGGCGTTTCTGATTTTAGCACAGCTGCAGGGTTAGCCGATTCCATTTATACTCATCCATTTATAGTGGGCCGGATTCAAAGAGATTTGCGCATTTATTACGGAGGCGCAGGGCAACGATTTTGCCCTGCGCCCCCGCAATTTTTTTGTGCTGCCCTCGATTCACGGAGCATAAGCTCCGTAAATTGCATGGGCACGCCGGCAAAGTGCCCGGCGCAAGAGCACGCAATTGAAATGATCCCGTAGGGGGCGGGAATCATTTAAATTAGGCGCGTTCCCGCGCCGAGCGTAGAGCGCATGCTCCGTCGGGAAAGTTTCCCGACGTGCATTGCGGCAAATGACGTCGCAAGGACGTCATTTGCTTCAAAGTGAACGTGAATGGCGTCCAGCGCCATTCACGATTCACTTACGCAAACTACGTAAAATTTAAATTTCGCGACGCGGGGACGACAGGTATACGTAACAGGGGCAGCCTTGCGCGAAAACCGACGTACGTAACTGAGGTAAATTGCGTACGCAGGGCTCGCGCAACGTTGTGAATCGGTGTTAGTATGCAATTTGCATACTATACACTGAGCACAACGGGAACGCCACCTAGCGGCCATCGCAAGAATGCAGCCTAAGATATGCGGGCATAAGAGCCTTATGCCGCGCAGATCTTAGGCTGCAGTCGGCGTAACGAGGTTCCTGAATCAGGAGCACTCGTTACGCCGGGGCAAGTAAGCAATTGCGCTGTGTAACCTATGGTTACACAGGCGCAATTGCTTCTTGAATCAACCCCACTGTGTTTTTAACATACGCCCAGTGTGCCAGGACCAGGGGGTAGGAAAGGGGATTGGTCAGAGGGCGGCCACCCCAGGCATTGTGGTATCGTGTGAGCTGGGGGTGCCGTGTGGAGAATTTCTGCCGATACAGGCTGACAGGAGTAGTGACAGCAGCATCACTACTCCTGTCAGCTTAGTGCAGGAAATCACAAGCGGAATCAGGAGAGCAAAAGAGAGCTGGGAGGAGGAGGAGTGGCTGTGCTCTCTCTCTCTCAACCCTCCAGCTCCTCCTCCTGCAATGCTCCTGCATCAGGACTGAAATGGTGCAGGGTTTCCTTAACTGCCCCATCTCCTCTCAGCAAAAAATCAATGGGGCAGGCAGTGGTGGTGCGTCCATAGTGGGCGCAGGAGTGCATGAAGCTATGTATTGTTGCCGCTGCCGCCCACTATTCAGGTGTCCGGCCCCCCTGTTGAGCGCCGGCCATCTGAATAACAGCGGTGGGCGTGTTTTGGAAGTGCCTGATTAGAGCCAGAGGCCTGTGGGCTCTAATCGGCTTCCAAATGGTCAAACAGCGGGCACATGGCTGTGTGTTCTCTGTTTAAACCATGCTGTGTTGGGGAATGGCTTCCCTAGCACTGACCCGCCTCTCAGCCAATCAGGTGCACCGGGTCTGGTTACTGGTCACCTGATTGGCTGAAGCGACATCGAGGACGGGAGAAGACATCGAGGGAGCATGGAGGAGGACGGCGCTGAAAAGAGAAAGGTAAGTGCTGGGCTGGGGACAAACTGGCGGCATTTGGGGACAAACTGGCGGCATTTGGGGACACACTGGCAGCGTTTGATGGGCACAGTGGCGGCAATTGATGTTTTTTTTTTTTTTCGCTTTGTTTGCACCCCCCCAAAAATTTGGAGCACCAGCCACCACTGGGGGCAGGTAAGGAAACCTGGGGGCCAAAGATTTCGGCTGGTAGGGGGATTTCCGCAGGGGGCGGGGAAATTTGTACTGGGAGGAGGGGGAATTCGTGTTTGGGAACAATTTAGGCATATACTGTATGCTTAAGGGTTTAGTTAGCATGCAGGTAATGCTTGATTTATTTATTTTTTGGCTGGGGGGGGGGGGGGGTGGTCATTTTTACTGACATCTCCTGCAAACTGTGCACAAAGAACCTTTTTATACAATAAGGCCCTGGTGTCACAGTATAATGCCGCGTACACACAATCGGAATTTCCGACAAGAAAAGTTTGTATGTGAGCTTTTGGTCAGAAATTCCGACTGTCTGTATGCAATTCCGACGCGCAAAAAAACATGCATGCTCGGAATCAAGTCGACGCATGCTCGAAAGCATTGAACTTCATTTTTCTTGGCTCGTCGTAGTGTTGTATGTCACCGCGTTCTTGACGGTCAGAATTTTGTGTGACCGTGTGTATGCAAGACAAGTTTGGGCCAACATTCCATCAGAAAAAAATCCACGGTTTTGTTTTTGGAAATTCCGATTGTGTGCATTAGACTTATTTTATATGTGCCGATAGAGGGAGCTTTTTACTGTATATTAGTGGCACTGCTACGCCATCTTGTGGTGCATTTAGTTTACTGCATCCTGATTCTGCAACATCACAAAGTACACTGTTAGGTAGATTCACACACAATGGTGTAAACTTGCGGCGGCGTAGCTTAGTGTGTTTAGGCTACGCCGCCGTAAGTTAACAACAAAAACCTGGGGAATGCCCAGGGAAAAACCAAGCCTACTTACCGACCAGCTTGCAGAAAACCAATTAACCTGTCTACAGTATGCGTTAAAAACAGGGGTTCAGTCCGCACGCATTTGCAAACGCATGCGTGAGCCACAGAGCCGCGCCAAGGCACCCTGTAATATCTGTGGTCCTAACACTAAACAATGAGCGTCCCCACAATGGAGATACATGCATTTTAATGGATAGACAGGGGCAGGTGAACTGAAGGGAAGCCACCCCTCCTTTAAAGGTACAAGAGCACACCAAGCACCCAGCATATAGCACAATGGCTGCAAAGGTGTTGGTGCGCTGCTGGACCAATACAAGCACCACAGGTGAAGCATAAACATGTCCACTGCCCCCGTCTATAGCTGGCCATAACAGTAAGTAGCATTGGAAGGCTAAAGCAGATAACGCCGCCGTAAGTTAGCTAGGCAAGTACATGATTCACAATGTACTTACCTGCTAAGTTACGGCGGCGTAGCCTAAATCGGCGGGCGTAAGGGCGCCTAATTCAAATGTGTTTGGGGGGGGCGTGTTTTATGTTAATAGTGCTTGACCTTAAGTTTTTTACGTTTTTTCCAAACTGCGCATGCGCCGGGCGCCTACATTTCCCAGTGTGCATTGCGGCTAAGTACGCCGCACGGGCCTATTGATTTCGACGTGGACGTAAACGACGTAAATCCCGATTCACGGACGACTTACGCAAACGATGTAAAAAATTCGAATTTTGACGCTGGAACGGCGGCCATACTTGACATTACTATTCCATTAGGGCTAGGCTCTAACTTTAGGCGGCCTATCTCTAACGTAAACTGCGTAAAAGTACTGCGCCGGCCGGGCGTACGTTCGTGAATCGGCGTATCTCCTCATTTACATATTCTACGCCGACCGCAATGGAAGCACCACCTAGCGGCCATCCAAAATATTGCAATCTAAGATAGGACGGCGCAAGCCGTCGTATCTTAGATATGTTTAAGCGTATCTTTGTTTGAGCATACGCTTAAACATAAGTCGGCGTAGATTCTGAGTTAGGTCGGCTTATCTACTGATAAGCCGGCCTAACTCTTTCTGAATCTACCTATGTGAGTTCAGAGCAAAATGAGAATCTCAAATCCCAAAAAAAGGGTGAGCTTGGAGCGCAAGGCACTCCTGTATTTATTATGAAGGGTGTGTGTAACAGACTATTCAGGAGATGCACATTTCAGATAAAAGATGATTGAGGAGATGATCCTTCTTGCTGAAATAAACACACAATAGATATGTAGATGCCTGAAATCTGTAGTTCAGTATAATATTTCTGTGAATAGGTACTTCAGTATTGCTATAACTGCTATACTTCTTTTTCCCTCAGGTCTTTCAGCCTCAATGCTCTCTCTACACACTGAAGAATTTTTTGATCTCCTCTCGACTGCACAGACCAGGCGTCTAGATGAACAAAGAGCCTTCCTGCCTGAACTGGTTCTCAAACCAAAGCGCCACTTTTCAGTGCCCAACTACCGCCAGTTTTCTCTTCCCTCTGATGAAAGAGGGATCGTTACAGAACTGCAGAGGAGGAGAGGAGGATCCTGGGCAGGGCGGAGTCGGAGGAAAAAACCTCCTACCATAAAAATACCCGCCCAGGAGGAGCTTTACACCACTATCCTAGGGCACCAGGTGAGAGCAGACATGTGCAAAGTACTGTTTTTTATTAACAATCATTAATTTTTTGCTATTGCTGTCTCATTGAGAAGATTTCTCTTCCCATCCTGTCCCTGAGACACATGACATCTCTCCAAAGGAGGGGAAATCTCATCTTAGACAGCTGGTAATGGAATTGGTTTTCCTATTATTTCCTGTTCTGGCTGCAATGGTTACCAGGACAAATAGAGAGGATGAATCTCCTTGATGTTTTAACCTTTTCTCTTTTACAAGGTAATTTCAAATCCAGCAGGTACTTACTGATTGTAGGACATATCACATAGATATAAAGTTAATATGTGATAGTGTGCTAAAATCAACCTTTTATTAACCACTTAAGACCCGGACCTTTAGGCAGCTAAAGGACCCGGACAGTTTTTGCGATTCGGCACTGCGTCGCTTTAACTGACAATTGCGCGGTCATGCGACGTGGCTCCCAAACAAAATTGGCGTCCTTTTTCCCCCACAAATAGAGCTTTCTTTTGGTGGTACTTGATCACCTCTGTGGTCTTTATTTTTTGCGCTATAAACAAAAATAGAGGGACAATTTTGAAAAAAATGCAATATTTTTTACTTTTTTCTATAATAAATATCCCTAAAAATATATAAAACATTATTTTTTTTCCTCAGTTTAGGCCGATACGTATTCTTCTACCTATTTTTGGTAAAAAAAAATTGGTTTGCGCAAAATTTATAGCGTTTACAAAAAAGGGGATAGTTTTATTGCATTTTTATTATTTATTTTTTTACTACTAATGCCAGCGATCAGCAATTTTTTTCGTGACTGCGACATTATGGCGGACACTTCGCACAATTTTGACACATTTTTGGGACCATTGTCATTTTCACAGCAAAAAATGCATTCAAAATGCATTGTTTACTGTGAAAATGACAATTGCAGTTTGGGAGGTAACCACAAGGGGGCGCTGATGGGGTTATGTATGACCTCATTTGTGTTTCTAACTGTAGGGGGGTGTGGCTGTAGGTGTGACGTCATCGATTGTGGTTCCCTATAAAAGGAAACACACGATCGATGACAGTGCCACAGTGAAGAACGGGGAAGCTGTGTTTACACACAGCTCTCCTCGTTCTTCAGCTCCGGGGACCGATCGCGGGACTCCAGCGGTGATCAGGTCCGCGAGTCCCGGACCGGGTCGCGTGCACGCGCGCGACCCCACGGCTGGGCTTAAAGAGCCACGTACATGTACGTGGATGTGCCCAGCCGCGCCATTCTGCCGACGTATATTGGCGTGAATGGGTCCTTAAGTGGTTAAAATCACAAAAAAAGTGATAAAAACCAACTAATAACACATAAATAGTGCAACTAATAAATGTGCAAATTCCGTGAAAAATATATTAAATCGTCCACAGACTGGTAGAATGGGCTTGCCTGATGTAAAGTGATCACTGGCAATGTCCCTGCTATTTGGATCAATCCTATCCAGAGTCCAATTTGTAACAGACTTCAGTTGTTTTCACATATGTTCTTCTGTGTAGCGTGGCTCTCAAACGAAACCTAAGAAGTAAAACATAGCGCAATATGCTAGTACTGATCACTGGGGCTGGGGTGTAAAAGAATATGACTCACATTCAGTCAAATAACCAGCGCGTTGTGTATAATCAGATACACTGTAGCGAGCTCCTCACTCTGCATCCCCTATGTTAGGACAAAATGGTAACGTCACTTGGCTCCTCCCCGACGCGTTGCGTCACTCGTCAAAAAGTAGCACATTCAGGGTTTATTTACTAAAGGCACATCCACTTTGCAATAGAAGTGCACTACCAGTGCATTCGGAAGTGCACTTGGAAGTGCAGTCACTGTGGATCTGAGGGAGACATGCAAGGAAAAAAAAATAGCATTTTTGTTTGTACATGATTAGATGATAGAAATCAGCAGAGCTTCCCCTCTTTTCAGATCTTCCTCTGAGATCTACAGCGACTGCACTTGCAAGCTTGGCTTTTGGTAAATCAACCCCATTTTGTTGTAAGCTCCATACAGGAGTATCTCCAACTCCACCGTAGAAACTGCTCCCAGATCTACTGCCTACAGGAACTACCAGCCCACCTGGCTGCTCTGAAGATGTCTCAGGGAAAAGGATAGGCAGGGTTAAGCATAACACTTTCCTCCTAAAAGGCTTGCTACATGTAATGCCCCATACACACGATCGGAATTTTCGATGGAAAAAGTCAGTTTAGATGGAGAAAATGTTCTCTTTTACGCCGATGGAATTCCGATGAGAGTTTGGACGGGCAAAAGCCTAATCGTGTGTACGGGGCATGACAGTCTCTGCCCTTGGTGTCTGTTGTACTTACACTGTCCTCCTTTTCTACCTGCTGCTCTTTAGGAAAGATGCCATTCAAACCGCACTACTGCCAGGATCTTCCCAAACCAGCCTGAGCCCAGCCTAGAGGCAGAGCCCCCCCCCCCCAGACTCAGAGGGTCCCCTCCTAGTCCACCGACAGTCTCCTCGGCACTCCATCTGGGGATTGGCCAAATCCCCTCAAATATGCAGATGAGCCCTCCTGGCTTCTGCCCACTAACTTCCAGAAGTTTCTCCAAACTTCCAGATCCAGGGGGAGGTACCAGAGGCCTGCATCTGAAAGTCATCCAGCCTGACCTGCAGTAATCCTGTCCCAGTTCCCGACTCACAAACTAACCATGAGTCATAACATAAATTTGCCTGCACAAAGCTAGTACAGTGCAGCACAGTAGAGGGTGCTACACCCACATACAAAGAACACAGACTACCTTATTCACAGATCTTTGGGGATGCCAAAAGTCACCAAACTTAGGGAAAATGTGAAATTGTAGCTACATGTACCTTTATTTGCAAAGTATTCACTACAAAATGTTACAAAATATTCTCTACGTGTTGGCCACCTCTTTCTACACACAGTCTTCTCCCCCACCCATAGCGAACACGTTCCAAGATATCTGTTGTTATGCAAGTATATAAATTAGGGCTGTGGAAATTAACGATTAATTCCTTGATTAATCGTTAATTTCTTTGATCGATCAAAATAATTTTGATCAGGACGATCCGCGGATTGAGCTCCGCGGTCTCGCCCAGAGGAAAGGATGCGACTTCGGCCTAGCTACGGAGCCGCGGCCATCTTGGTACACCCAGCGGCGGCCTAGTAGCGGCGCAAGCAGGGAGATGTGGACATTACAGTATGGGGCGAGATGTGGACATTACGGGGGAGATGTGGATATTACTGGGGAGATGTGGACATTACTGGGGAGATGTGGACATTACAGTATGGGGCGAGATGTGGACATTACGGGGGAGATGTGGATATTACTGGGGAGATGTGGACATTACGGGGGAGATGTGGACATTACAGTATGGGGCGAGATGTGGACATTACGGGGGAGATGTGGATATTACTGGGGAGATGTGGACATTACGGGGGAGATGTGGATATTACAGTATGGGGGGAGATGTGGATATTACAGTGGGGGGAGATGTGGACATTAGGGGGGGAGATGTGGATATTACAGTATGGGGGGAGATGTGGACATTACTGGCGAGATGTGGATATTACAGTATGGGGGGAGATTTAGATATTACAGTACGGGGGGAGATGTGGATATTACAGTGGGGGGAGATGTGGATATTACAGTATGGGGGGAGATATGGACATTACGGGGGGAGATGTGGATATTACAGTATGGGGGGAGAGTTTAACCACTTAAGGACCGGACGAATATGCTGCTAAATGACCCAAGGGGTTTTTACAATTCGGTACTGCGTCGCTTTAACAGACAATTGCGCGGTCGTGCGACGTGGCTCCCAAACAAAATTGGCGTCCTTTTTTCCCTACAAATAGAGCTTTCTTTTGGTGGTATTTGATCACCTCTGCGTTTTTTTTTTTTTGCGCTATAAACAAAAATAGAGCGACAATTTTGAAAAAAATGCAATATTTTTTACTTTTTGCTATAATAAATATCCCCCAAAAATATATAAAAAAACTATTTTTTTCCTCAGTTTAGGCCGATGCGTATTCTTCTACCTATTTTTGGTAAAAAAAATCGCAATAAGCGTTTATCGATTGATTTGCGCAGAATTTATAGCGTTTACAAAATAGGGTATAGTTTTATTGCATTTTTCTAATTTTTTTTTTTTTACTACTTATGGCGGCGATCAGCGATTTTTTTTCGTGACTGCGACATTATAGCGGACACTTCGGACAATTTTGACACATTTTTGGGACCATTGTAATTTTCACAGCAAAAAATGCATTTAAATTGCATTGTTTATTGTGGAAATGACAGTTGCAGTTTGGGAGTTAACCACAAGGGGGCGCTGAAGGAGTTTCATTTCACCTAGTGTGTGTTTACAACTGTAGGGGGGTGTGGCTGTAGGTCTGACGTCATCGATTGTGTCTCCCTATAAAAGGGATCACACGATCGATGCAGCCGCCACAGTGAAGAACGGGGAAGCCGTGTTTACACACAGCTCTCCCCGTTCTTCAGCTCCGGGGACCGATCGCCGCACTCCAGCGGCGATCGGGTCCACGGGACCCGCGGTCCCGTTCACGGAGCTTCGGACCGGGTCGCGGGAGCGCGCCCGCGACCCATGGCTGGGTACTAGTACAGGACGTACCTGTACGTACATGTGCCCAGCCGAGCCATTCTGCCGACGTATGCAGGAGGCGGTCCTTAAGTGGTTAATAACAAAAATTTTAAAAACCGTGCGTTATGATTAATCAAAATTAGTCGATTAACCGATTAAAAAAAAATCGGTTAATCGAACACGAAAATTTTAATCAGTAACAGCCCTAATATAAATATCTAACATTTAGTATAAAATACAAAATGAATTAGTACATTTTTTGTATGCAGACTTTTGGGACACCTTGTAGTTTTTCATTGAGACAACAAGTATCAGAAAACAATGCACCCTCCGTGTAACTTTTTATTTTTCTAATCTATACTTTTTTCCTTTCAGTCTCAGCGATTGAACGACCAGCGCAGTTCTCCCCCGATCCCCCAGGCCGCAGCCGATCTGTTTGATATCTTATTCCGCGTTCAGGGAAGTCGCATGGATGAACAAAGAGTGGAGCTGCCAGCAACTCTAAAGGGAGCTTGTGCTTAGGAAGAGGGAGATTTCTGGTCCGGCTGTACTTATACCATTTGCAATCTGTGAAATTGTCACTGTAGAAACCGGCCCAAATGGATCCGCCATTGATCTCCAGAGAGCGGACAATACAAAGTGGAGGTCAGTGGCAAGAAAACCAGATGTCATTTCAGAAGAACACAAATTGGATATGAGATAATAACCATTTGGGGGGCCACCTTGGAATTTGGGGAGCAGAAGACACTTCCTAGACTTTAGTTCTTAAAACAATTTCTAATGATGAACACTGTGGGTAGTGCAGTGTGCTTTTCTTTTTTTAAATGTAGCTCTACCTATTTTGCCAGTCACTGGATGTTCAAATATTACTCTACCACTGGATATCATACAATGGATGAAGAATAAAGGGGTGGGTACAGCAGACAGTGAAGTCTATGGGGAGACGTGAAGGGCCCACTAGTATTTGGGGAGGGGAATGCTGTAGCCCCAAGTGAGCAGCTGTCTGGTCCGTTTGGGTCATCTAGAGTTGATATAAGTAAAATTCAGTATATAAAACCAGGTGAAAAAAATATATTATTCATTAACTATGCTCTGGTGAACTTCCTATTTATTCCTGTCATTTACTCTTACATCAAGACAATGGGCCAAATTCAGAGACATGAGCGGATCTTTGTGCGGGCGTAGCGTATCTTATTTACGCTACGCCGCCGCAACTTAGAGAGGCAAGTGCAGCATTCACAAAGCACTTGCGTCCTAAGTTACGGCGGCGTAGCGTAAATTGGCCGACGTAAGCCCGCCTAATTCAAATGTGGAAGAGGTGGGCGTGTTTTATGGTAATTACTCGTGACCCCCACGTAAATGACGCTTCTTACGAACGGCGTATGCGTCGTCCGTGGACGTATCCCAGTGCGCATGCTCAAAATTACGCCGCAAATAGTCAATGCTTTAGACGTGAACGTAACTTACGCACAGCCCTATTCGCGTACGACTTACGCAAACGATGCAAAATTCTACGCTGGCCCGACGTCCTTACTTAACATTGGCTACGCCTCATATTACAGGTGTAACATTACGCCGGAAAAAGCCTTACGTAAACGACGTAAATCAATGCGCCGGGCGGACGTACGTTTCTGAATCGGCGTATCTAGCTCATTAGCATATTCTACGCGTAAATTTACGGAAGCGCCCCTAGCCGCCAGCGTAAAATTGCACACAATTATACGCCGGCGTAGGCAAGTTACGTCGGCGGAGGAAGCCTATTTTTTCATCGTATCTGGCTTTGAGAATCGGCCTAAAGATACGACGGCGCAGATTTGAAATTACGGCGGCGTTCCTGGAGATACGCCACCGTAAGTTGTTTATGAATCTGGGCCACTGTAGTCAGTTGGACTTATCCATTTAAAGTGGCTAAATACAGACAACATCAGAGACCAGAACATCTAGTGTACTGGGACTGCTCATTGAAGCAACACCACCCTGTCTAGGAATGGACACATCAGCAAACATTTTCTAAGCTATTTGAAATACCCAATTCCTCCATAAGTGCTCCTCCAATTATAATTTCTAGCATTTCAACTGTTTAGACTATTTTAACTGTTTTGTGCTTTTGGTTGTGCTAGGGCACAGGTGTCAAACACAAGGCCCGCGGGCCGAATCCAGCCCCTCCAGGCCATTTCATGTGGCCCTGGCACCTCTTCTGCAGCTGCAAGAGAGCTCCAGCCCTCCTCTGGTCCTCCTCCAGACCCCAACTTTCTGCTTTTGGAAAAAGATTATAGAAGAAACGAATTTGAGGCTAATCCTGAAGGTTCCTACCACATCCCAAAATGTATTGGAAAAAAGGAAGAAGATGCCCCAGGGGATTGTGCAGGCAGGAAACCAGAACAGGATAACATGAAGGAGTAGGAAAGTAATACATTTTTTTTTTAATATTATATGAAAAAGAGTTTAAACATTAAAAACATTAAAAACAATCATGAGAACAAGGGAAAGAGAAATTACCGCTCCAGGTGGGTCTGCTGGACAATCAGTAGCTGCTCAGGAGGCCAGGAGTGCTGGCAATGCACGAGGCAAAATGTAGAAACTGAAAGGATGGACAGCCACACCTCCAAAAAAAAACTTAGGTTGTCTTTATTTTCAAAAATTGGATAAAAAACGCACTACAAATAACAGCAAAGGGTGGAATACAGCCTATGCGTTTCGCACTTCGATCAGTGCTTAGTCATGGCTTGACTAAGCACTGACCGCAGTGCGAAACGCGTAGGCTGTATTCCACCCTTTGCTGTAACTTGTAGTGCATTTTTCATTCAATTTTTTAAAATAAAAACAACCTAAGGTTTTTTTTGGAGGTGCGGCTGTCTATCCTTTCAGTTTCTAAATCATGAGAACAAAGCATGATTTAACACATCCTTAAATCATACTTTATTCTCATGATTGTTTTTAATGTTTAAACAATTTTTTTATATATTAATAATAAAAAAAAATGTTTACCTTCCCACTCCTTCATGTTATCCTGTTCTGGTTTCCTGCCCGCACAATCCCCTGGGGTATCTGCTTCCTTTTTTCCTACTTTCTGCTTTCAAGCAATGCATCCAGCTTCTCCCCAGCAGCACCATTATTAAAGGGGGTGCATTTTGATGTAAGGGAGAGTGGGGGACTCGACTTCTGATGGTGGGGAGGCTCTTAACATATAATGTAAGGGGAGGGGTGAGCTGGATATCTAATCTTACAGATACAACTGGCCCTTTTGAGTGCAATCATAATGCCGATGTGGCCCACAATGAAATTGAGTTTGATACCCCTGTGTTAGGGCCTCTGCTGTACATTGAATTTGCTTTGCCCCAGTTGAGGCAGGATGTGCATGGTCACCATCAGGATTACCATGAGGAATAGTGCTTCTGATACACCTTCAAAGAAAAATAATACTGAAGATCTATCTACTATTAGGAATATTGGTGATGTACCTCCTACAAGCAATGGTACTGGCCATGTACCTCCAAACAAGTTGTGTACTGGTGGTGTACCTTCCATGAGGAAGAGTAACTCCCATGAAGAAGAGTACTGGTGATATACCTTCTGTAGAGGAAGAGCATTGAGGATGTACTTCCCATGAAGAAGCATACTGGTCATGTATTTCACATGGAGACGTGTTGTGACATCCCATGTAAAAGAAAAGTGGGGAATTACTTTTAATGAGGAAGAGCACTGATAATGTATCTTACATAAAAGGCATACTAGTGAAGTACCTTCTATGAGAAAAAGTGCTTCTGAAGGTGCTCCATTGAAGAAGAGTACTATTGACATACCTCCCATGAAAAAAGCACTGGTGAGATATCTCCTATAAAGGAGGATACTGGACACCTACCTCCCACGAGTGCTGATGATGTATTTCACATAGCCTCCCATGAAGAAGAGAACTGGGAACTTACTCTTTCTTCTAATGGGGAAGAGTACTGATGATGTATCTCACATGAAGAAGGGTATTGGAGATGAAGTCCCTCCCATAAAGAGTTCTGATGACTTTCCTCCCATGAAGAAGAGTACTGGTGAAGCACCTCCCACGAAGAGTCCTGATGACTTTCCTCCCATTAAGAAGAGTACTGGTGAATTACCTCCCAAGAAGAGTCCAGATGACTTTCCTCCCATGAAGAAGAATACTGGTGAGGTACCTCCCATGAAAAGTCCTAATGACTTTCCTCCCATGAAGAAGAGTACTGGTGAAGCACCTCCCATGAAGAGTCATGACGACTTTCCTCCCATGAAGAACAGTACTGGTGAAGCACCTCCCATGAAGAGTCATGACGACTTTCCTCCCATGAAGAACAGTACTGGTGAAGTACCTCCCATGAAGAGTTCTGATGACTTTCCTCCCATGACGAAGAATACTGGTGAGGTACCTCCCATGAAGAGTCCTAATTACTTTCCTCCCATGAAGAAGAGTATTGGTGAAGTACCTCCCATAAAGAGTCCTAATGACTTTTCTTTCATGAAGAGTCCTGATGACTTTCCTCCCATGAAGAACAGTACTGGTGAAGTACCTCCCATAAAGACTTCTGATGACTTTCCTCCCATGACGAAGAATACTGGTGATGTACCTCCCATGAAGAGTCCTAATTACTTTCCTCCCATGAAGAAGAGTATTGGTGAAGTACCTCCCATGAAGAGTCCTAATGACTTTTCTCCCATGAAGAGTCCTGATGACTTTCCTCCCATGAAGAAGACTACTGGTGATGTACCTCTCATAAATGAATGTGCTACAGACTACAGTACTGCAATGAAGCAGTGCACCAGCAAATTATATGTGACCATTACTAGCGCATAGAGCACCTTATCATCATAGTAAGATTCTTCAGAAATAATTTTAATTCACCCAATTAAGTTTTATTATGTTTTGTATTACTGTATATCTAATAGGGAGATGGACAAGTTAACATATCCCTATTTTTTGGCTCTGGTGTTAGGTCTGATTTAAAATTGCATTAAGACAAGGCCACCATTTACCCCCAGTGGCAAATGTATCTCCTTGAAGCATCCCTTTATTATTTCTTCTGTGACTTTCACTGCTGCACAATACAGTATATTTGAAGTTGGCATTTAATCGTAATTAAATACCAAGCTAGCCCTGACCATAAGGGAGACTGCCGGCAGCCGCAAACACCTATTTTTAACTTTTTTTATCAAAGGACGTGAACACAAATCCCACTTGATAAAAGTACACGGACTTGTACAACGATCATCTGCTCATTCCAGTTACCAAGACATTAGCATATGTTAGAAGATGTCATCATTTTGTATAACTTGAAATATGATAGTAATTTATCTGTAATGCTTGAGAAAAATACAGATCGTCTTTTAGAAGTGCTATAATGCTTCTGCTGTAAAACCGTCATGAATAAATATGGACATTTTACTGTGTTATCTGCCTGAAGAGGTTTCCTCCGTCCATTCTTCATCCCTCCAAGGAAACTCTGGAGCTCATAAATTCTTCACACAACCTCACATGTCGTTTTTGTAATGCTTCTTTTTCATCATAGTTGACAATTGGAAATTAAAGTCGTGTCAATTCAAAACCGATAAACTACAATTTATGTTTTTATTAAATAAAGCAAGAAGTAGTGTTTACCATGCGGTTTGTGACAATAACTAATAAGATGTCACTTTTCATAAATCTAACTACAATAGCTTGTAATCTGATTGGTCTCTACGAGTTCTGACCTATTGACATCAACATGAAATGGTTCCTATCTGCATATGAGTGCGTGGGGAGCATTTTAAGCACAACTTCAAGCGGTCAGCTTGAAATACACAGTAGAAATGTGGGCATAGGAGTATCTTTACTGCCCATAGAATTAGTGTATCTGGCTGGTCATGAAATTCACACACCCAGAGGCGTATCTAGTGAAAATAGCGCCTATGGCAAGCACTGAAACTGTGCCTCTGTCGAAACATTTGAAACCCATCTTTCAGATAGCTGTTTATTTTTATTTAAGGTTAACAAAACTAGTGTGGGATATTTATCATCCCTTGTGATACCTTGGGTAGTGACATATCCTCTTTATGGAGAAATCTGGGGTTTATTAGACCCCCGATCCCTCCTCTGCCCTCCAAGGCCAGGTAATTGCAGAACCAATACTGGAAGTGATGAAATCTTCATCACTTAAGGCCTCAGTTTTCACAGAGGAGAGGGAGAAACTGATGTTCCTCCTTCTTCTTTGTGCGCTGCCAATCCAACCAGATGGAATGGGAGAGCCTGGGAGAACAGGGGAGGGCTGTGGCTGAATGCAGCAGGGATAGCGCTGCCATAGTCCATTAGCAAAGGTGCTGAAAACGAGATCCTGCCTATGCACAGGAGGAGAGAAGAAGAGATCCTCAGACCCTGGTAAGTGCCACTCATCAGCGCCCCCTTCATATGGCGCCCATGGCACTTTCCATGGCTGTCATACCCTAGATACACACCTCTCCCATGATGCCATAGTCAGAAGGTGCAGAATTTCTCCAGCTTTTTTCATCATGGCACCCTTTAAAAGTATACAAAATCTCAAGGCACCCCAGTATAAAATGTAAAAAAACTAAATGTTACTTGTCAATGGGGAGCCTGAGACAAAGCACACAAGGTTGATATTATATTCAAATCAGAAGCACCCCATCACATCAGAAGTCCCCTAATTACATCAAAGGTACCTCCATCACATCAGAGGTCCCATCATTACATCAGAGGTGCCTCCATCACATCAGAGGTCCCATCATTTCATCAGAGGTGCCTCCATCACATCAGAGGTGCCTCCATCACATCAGAGGTGCCTCCATCACATTAGAAGTCCCCTAATTACATCAGAGGTGCCTCCATCACATTAGAAGTCCCCTAATTACATCAGAGGTGCCTCCATCACATCAGAAGTCCCCTAATTACATCAGAGGTGCCTCCATCACATCAGAGGTCCCATCATTACATCAGAGGTGCCTGCATCACTTTAGAAGTCCCCTAATTACATCAGAGGTGCCTCCATCACATCAGAAGTCCCCTAATTACATCAGAGGTGCCTCCATCACATCAGAAGTCCCCTAATTACATCAGAGGTGCCTCCATAACATTAGAAGTCCCATCATTACATCAGAGGTGCCTCCATCACTTTAGAAGTCCCCTAATTACATCAGAGGTGCCTCCATCACATCAGAAGCTCCCCTTCATATCCGAGTTCCCCCCATCACATCAAAGGTCCCTCCATCACATCAGAGGTCCCATCATTACATCAGAGGTCCCCTCATTGCAACAGAGGTTCATCATTATATCAGAGGTTCCCCATCACATCAGAGGTCCCCCCATTACATAAAAGGTCCTCCCGTCACATCAGAGGTCCCCTCATTACATCAGAGGTCCCCCATCACATCAGAAGCTCCCCTTCGACATCAGAGGTCCCCCAATCATATCATAGTTACATACCCTGTTTCCCCGAAAATAAGACAGTGTCTGAGGCCGCGTACACACGATCGGTCAAAATCGATGAAAACGGACTGAAGGTCCGTTTTCATCGGTCCAAACCGATCGTGTGTGGGCCCCATCGGTCAGTTATCCTTCGGTCAAAAAAATGAGAACTTGCTTTAAAGTTGAACCGATGGACGCCTGACGGATAAGTCAAAACCGATCGTTAGTATGCAAAAGCATCGGTTAAAAACCTGCGCATGCTCAGAATCAAGTCGACGCATGCTTTGAAGCATTGAACTTCATTTTTTTCAGCACGTCGTTGTGTTTTATGTCACCGCATTCTGACATGATCGGTTATTTAACCGATGGTGTGTAGGCACATCAGACCATCAGTCAGCTTCATCGGTTAACCGATGTCAACGGTCGGACCGTTCTCATCGGATGGACTGATCGTGTGTACGCGGCCTTGTATTAATTTTTGCTCCCAAAGATGCGCTAGGTCTTAAGAAGAATACGGTACACATTTATTGTTGAACAAAAAAAGGAAATGTATTACCTGTATACGAAGGGGGGGGGGATTAAACTGACACAGGAGAATCAGAGGGGGGGATTACCATTTTAGTAACCCCTTCTGATCCTGCTGTGTCATTTTGATTCCCCCCTCTGATCCTCCTGTGTCATTTTAAGTGATCCCCCTCCCCCATACCTGTGCCAGTGGACACCTTCACCAGACATCCCCCACCTCTTTATCAGACATTTCCCCCCTCCCTCAGTCACCCCTGTGTGTCCACGCTACTCACTGTCTAATTATGAATCAGCCAGACCCTGTCAAGTCAGTGCGAGCAGCAGACGGCAGCTTGTCCTGGCGGCGGCGCAGGCTCTCTGATGAAGAGAGACCACCTACTTCCTGTCTGCTCCGTCTGCCCTGCGGCCAATAGTGAGCTGCGTGGCGGCGCCCGATGCTACGGTTCAGGGTACAGAGTTACGGTAGCTTCGGGGGGCCTTATTATCGGAATGCCTTAAGTTCGGGGGAGGCCCCATTATCGGGGAGGTCTTATTTTCGGGGGGAAGCCTTATATTTCAGCAAGAGGCAAAACTGTAAGTAGGTCTTACTTTCGGGGGAAACAGGGTAGTAGGCGAGGTTGATAAAAAGACACAAGTCCTTCAAGTTCAACCTATGTGTGTGATTATAGGTCAGTATAACATTGTATATCCCTGTATGTTGTGGTTGTTCAGGTGCTTATCTAATATTTTTTTCGAAACTATCGATGCCCCCTGCGGAAACCACCGCCTGTGGAAGGGAATTCCACATCCTTGCCACAGTAAAGAACCCTCTACGCAGTTTAAGGTTAAACCTCTTTTCTTCTCATTTTAGTGAGTGGCCACGTGTCTTATTAAACTCCATTTCGCAAAGAAGTTTTATCCAAGTATTCCCCATTTATTACCACCCTCTGAACTCGCCCTTGTAACTAGTTTTTAATCCATGTACTCACCCTATGGTCCATGCCAACGGATATTACTCAGAGGTACCCTCACTACATCAGAGGTCCCCTCACTACATCAGAGGTCCCCCCATCACATCAGAAGCGCCCCTTCGACATCAGAGGTCCCTCCATCCATCGAACAGCTTTTGTTTATTTCCCTCTGATTTCTCAGTGGACCTCATTGCTGTGCTGAAAGGCGGAGCCAGCTGTCAATCAGGCATCCGGGTGGATCCTTCCAGATTCTGGAGCGGTTCTGTGACATCAGCTGACAGCAGGCTGTAGCCAGGCGTAAGCTGACTCTGGGTCACAGGGGTGGAAAAGTATGTGTATTCTTCTGACCCACAAGAGAATGACCAAAAGAGCTTTGGCCATACTTATCTTTTAACCTTAGTAGTGCTTTGATGTTATTAACATTTTTATTTCACATCTGCTACTCTTATTCATTTGCAAATATCAAGACACAACAGACAATATGTATTATTTACTTACTTTTTAATAAAAAATACACCCCAATGACATTTACTGTACATACCCTTTGCTATTACATCAATGAGAGAACATGGTTTAATTTTAAGTGCTTCACATATGGAAATGTTTTCAAAAATCCTCCTATATACAATGGGTCTTATTTATCAAAGTATCAGAAAGAAAAACCGCTGTTGTAGCACAGGCCAACCAATCAATCAACCTAACGTAGTTTTGGATAGAGTGGAGAGGCCGGAGTCAAAGACCTGTCACTTTTTATTGATGTCTGTGCCCCAATTAGGTAGAGTAAGAGTTGGTTCACACAGGGGCAACACGACTTCCAGCACGACTTTGGGAGGCAACTTGGACACGACTTGAGTATGAATCATCAGGCAACTTACAAGGCAACTTCAAGTCGCCTCCAGGACAGAACAAGGCAACTTCAAGTCGCCTCCAGGACAGAACAAGGCAACTTCAAGTCGCCTCCAGGACAGGAGGCTTTCCAGTGGCCAATCAAACAACAATCAGCTCTGTGGGAAGGAGGGGTTTGCCTGAGAAATGCATGTTCTCTTCCTGTATTGTTGCTTGAGTTAAAGCGGAGGTTCACCCTAAAAACATTTTTCGAACATTACATTGTGCTCACTTCCAACATTGACAGTATGCTGATTTTTTTTTTTGCTGTACATACCGTCGTATAGCTATTTCCCCCCCGGCATCCGGGTACTGGCTTTCGCGGGAGTGGGCGTTCCTATGCAGAGGCTAAGTGATTGACGTGATGACAAAAACTTCCCCCCGGCACATAAGGCGTGTCACCAGTTTCCGAAAGAAGCCGAACGTCGGTGCGCAGGCGCCGTATAGAGCCGACTCGCAGTTCGGCTTCTTTCACACACAGGACAATTTAAACTTGAAAATGTTTTACCCATTAGATCTGGAAAGCCCATTTTTAGCATTGAAGAAATGGAATGATGTGCTATTAATACATTAACCACTTAAGGACCAGCGCACGACTATATATGTCGACACAATGGCTCCTTTGGACAGATGGACTTACCTGCACATCCCCTTTAAGATGCGGCATTGTGGGCGTGCACCGCGAGCTCCCAGGGTCCTGTGAACTCGATGTCCGCGGGGGTTTACCCGTGATCGTCTCACGAAGAGGAAGAATGGGGAAATGCTGATGTAAACATGCATTTCCCCAGTCTTCCTAGTGACAGGACATTGGTCACAGCTCCCTATAACCGGGAGCAGTGTTGTGTCACACATAACCCACCACCCACCCACAGCTAGAATCACTCCCTAGGACACACTTAACCCCTTCAGCGTCCCCTACTGGTTAACCCCTTCACTGCCAGTGTCATTTTTACAGTAATCAGTGCATTTTTATAGCACTGATCGCTGTATCAATGACAATGGTCCCAAAATGGCATCAAAAGTGTCCGATGTGTCCTTCATATTGTCGCAGTCACGATAAAAATCACTAATCGCCGCCATTACTAAAAATATTATTAATAAAAATGCCATAAAACTATCCCCTATTTTGTAGATGCTATAACTTTTGCGCAAACCAATCAATAAACGCTTATTGCGTTTTTTTTTAGCAAAAATATGTAGAAGAATACGTATCGGCCTAAACTGAGGAATTTTTTATATATATATATATATATATATATATATATATATATATATATATATTTTTTTTTTTTTTTGGGGGGGGGGGGGGGATATTTATTATAGCAAAAAGTAAAAAATATTGAATTTTTTTCAAAATTGTCGCTTTATTTTTGTTTATAGCGCAAAAAATAACAACCGCAGAGGTGATCAAATACCACCAAAATAAAGCTCTATTTGTGGGGAAAAAAGAAAGTAAATTTTCTTTGGGAGCCACGTCGCACGACCGCGTAATTGTCAGTTAAAGCGACGCAGTGCCGAATCGCAAAAAGTGCTCTGGTCTTTGACCAGCCAAATGGTCCGGGGCTTAAGTGGTTAAACATACATGCTGAGCCACAGTAGGACAATGGGCTGGATAATGGGCTTCTCACTTTCTATCTTTCCACATGTTAAAACTGGCAATCTGTTGGCATGTTACTATCATACAATGGTATACGGGTGAGCACCTGTTCTGTTCACTAATACTTTGGTATACTCTTGAGCAGCAACATCTAAAATGTTATTTGTTTTAATGACATGTATATGACAAGTAAGTGTCAATAAGTTTTCCTTTTTCAGACTTGAGTACTTAATGTCAATGGGCACCTTTGCGTGTCCACATATATACAATGGGAACCCCATATAATTGCTGGGTCTCTCCAAACCAACAGGCACCTACCAAATTCTGCCTGAGGACAGACACATTTCACACAAACATCTCTACTGGTTGTCTGCATCATTTTAGTGCAGCCTTCTATATGCCAGCTACTTGTTTGTTTATTTACACCACGTTTCAAGCATTTTTGATATCTTATACCAGTGGTCTACAAACTGTGGCCCGGGGGCCAGATGTGGCCCTTTGCCTGCCTTTACCCGGCCCTTTGGGGCACCACCATTTCTTCCACTGATGCCAATGATGGGGCACTATTACAACTATTACACCAACAATGGGGCACTGCTCCTGCCACTGACTATTCCTGCAAATTGGGGCACTATTCTTCCCACTGACGCCAACAAAGGGGCACTATTCTCCAATTGATATGAAAGATGGGGCACTATTCTTTGCAATGATACCAACACTATGGCACTATTCCCCCCCATTAAAGCCCATGATGGGGTATTGCTTATTCCCATTGACGGCATGGCATTTTTTACTCCCACCAGCCACAGTCCGGCCCCCCTAAAGCCTGAAGAGTAGTAAACTGGCCCTTTGTTTAGAACGTTTGGAGACCACTGTCTTATACTATGGCGTGCTCCCATTAATTATCTTACCTTGTATGAGGAACCCTACTACTTATAATACACTTACAGAAACAATTGGAGGCCTATTTCGTCATATTACTCCTCTACATTTTCCTTAAGGCACTTATGGCAAAAGAAGAGGTATATGTTGGTATGGTTGCAGCAAAGTTCAGACCGTGATTAATCATGAGTGAAATACACAAAACAATGTTCAACTGCTGCTCCCATGCCTTGAAATTTAAAGGAGTTCTCTGACCTAAAAGTTTTAACCCCCGCTGTGCCCGGGCTGTAAAAAAATAGAAAATAAACTGTCACTTACCTGCCTACGATCCCCCGTTGTTCCGATATCGCTGTCCCGTTCTCCGGTCCCGGGCCCCTTCCGCTTCCTGTGTGTCGGTGACTCATAGTGCGCTCAGCCTATCAGCGGCCGCAGCAATGTCCCGTCGCGGCCACTGATAGGCTGAGCGCACTATGAGTCACCGACACACAGGAAGCGGAAGAGACCGGGACCGGAGAACGGGACGGCGATATCGGAACAACGGGGGATCGTAGGCAGGTAAGTGACAGTTTATTTTCTATTTTTTTACAGCCCGGGCACAGCGGGGGTTAAAACTTTTAGGTCAGAGAACTCCTTTAAGTCCCCCCCCCCCCTGTTTTTTGTCATTATTATAATATAATATAACTGAGATTCACTTCTTCTATGTAACATAGCAAATGTTTTTGTTTTGCAGTCACTTAAATAGTCACTTCAAGATGCCTACACATTTAAAGGTCGGAGTTGGACAGATCCCATGAGATAGGTAGCCATTGGATTTCATTAAATGTTGCAATTACACAAAGGTTTTGTGCCTTCTCTAGCACCTTCAAAACGGCCAGTTGGTTCCAAGATCGCCTGGCCTGGCCCTGCATTCTACAGTAGTTCATCCACCCGCTCCTTTTCTTGGTTTAAACCAATTGCCCTCATGCATCTGAATTTGATGCCTTTCCTAGCGCCATGCTGGTTCTGAGAATGCATCCACTGGCTCTTGAATTTTTTGGCAGTCACCAGTTCCTTGTCTTGGTTTAAACCCACAGTCCTTGTGCATCTAAAATCTTTTTATGGTGATGCAATTCCCCAGGGGTTCCTGGATTCTGGTGAAGGAGTAAGGAATGGGTGATGGTGCATGCATGTTTTTTGTGAAGACTGTGTTTCTTCAGGACTGGCAGGGGATGGAAATCCATACTGTGATGAAGGTGGGGTCAGGTAGATATTGTGCCCCAGCTGGTCAGTAGGAGTGCAGGGCAAGTCTTTGTTTGGTATTGGCTCTGCGGCTGGAGTGGAACAGAAGTTGGGGCCTGGCTTTTGGCAGTTTGGAGACTGTGGATGCTGAGATTCTGGCAACCAGTGGGCATGAGGAGACATCTGTTGTCCTCCTGTT
Organism: Rana temporaria; assembly: GCF_905171775.1. Classification (NCBI taxonomy): domain Eukaryota; kingdom Metazoa; phylum Chordata; class Amphibia; order Anura; family Ranidae; genus Rana; species Rana temporaria. The sequence goes on along the minus strand of NC_053497.1, from coordinate 29,461,942 downwards.
GTGTAGGATGCCTCAGGTGCGGTACATCCTGTTGGACAAAAATGAACTCTCCATCCTCTATGGCCCCACTGGCATCCTGCTACCCCTGATGAGAAGGAGCCACTGCGAGCATAGGGTGGACAATTACCTCCGTAGTTGGCCATAGCGTGATGAGATTGGCAACAATTGCTCTCTGATTGGTTCCCTGGCAGAAAGGGTGGTGCTGAAACAGGAGGAGGATTGTGATAACAGGAGCTGCTCAGGTCTATGTGCGGTAAAGGGGCAGGCTTGGTTGGCTCTTTGACTCTAGGCCGCGGAGTCTTTTTCAGCTGTGGAGCTCCAACCAGAGGAGCAGCAGGTGTGTTGCGGTTCACTATTTGGCTGCATTCTTCAAGAAGGCGTTGGATATCTCTGTGTCCGCGTTCACGTGCTGCATGTCGAGGCTGATGGCCTACATGATCACACAACTCTCGATTTACTTGATGCTCGAGGAGAAGGCAGACAGCTTCGTAACTCCCCTCCCTAGCGGCCAGGAACAGTGCAGTTTGGTCCTGTTTTGGACATAATGAAACAGACAGGTAATCTTAGCAGAGTGATACTTTGGTGACAATGTTATATCATACAGAGTATAAATCTAATGTTATACAGTAAAACCTTGGTTTGTGAGCATAATTCGTTCCCGAAACATGCTTGTAATCCAAAGCACTTGTATATCAAAGCATTTTTTTTTACAGGAGAGGCACCCCTAATGCCACGTACACACGGTCGTTTTTTGTGATGAAATAAAACAACGTTTTTAAAAACGTCATTTAAAATGACCGTGTGTGGGCTTCACATCGTTTTTTGTCTTCTAAAAAACAACGGAAAAAAAATTCGAACATGCTACAATTTTTTATGTCGTTTTTCAAAATGCTTCCAAGCATGCGTCGACTTGATTTTGAGCATGCGTGGATTTAAATTTAAAACAAGATTGCTTTTTTTTTAACCTATGGATAAATCCATCAGACCGTTCTCATTGGTTTGACCGATCGTGTGTACGCGGCATAAGAAAAACAAAGGATTAATGCACTTAAAATGTATTAAAAAAAATGCATAATGTGTTCTATTTTTTTTGTTTTGCACTAGGTTGTTAGCACCCTTCCTCAGGTGAGAACGTTCTTATATGAGGAAGGGAGCTAACAACCTAGCCTGAAACTGTCATAAAATGTAACACATTATGCATTGTTTGTAAAAAAAATAATTGTTTTTTTTAATAAATTTTAAGTGTAGCAATCCTTCATTTTTTTTCTATCTAGATTTTTTCCCCCCCAAAAGAGTATGTGCAGAAACTCCCCTCTTCTGATTTCCCCCTTGTCTCCACACCCTACCCTCCTCTGAGCACCGGTCCTTGGTTCCACCCCCTACCCACCTCCCAGTACTGCCCCAAGTATCATTTTGTGTTTCTAATTAATTTATATGGAACTAGTTCTTGTCTAAAAACAAGAAAAGCAGTAAAATAGATGCCCTGGAGCCAGCAACAATAGATCCTCCGGCATCAATAGGTCCCTCACACAACAATAGACTCCTCCAGCAGCAATGGATACCACCCCAGCAACAATAGGCCTCCCAGAAATAATAGACCCCACCCCCAATAACAAAAGATCCACCCCAGCAACATTAGACCTTCCCCCCTAGCAGCAACAACAGATCTCCCAGCAGCCAGCATCAATAGACCCTCCGGCATACAACACTAATAGACTTATCCCTCAATAGTAGATTCCTACCAGAAACATAAGAATTAATAGATTTGCCACCACCAACAGTAAACCCTCACACAAAAATAGATCCCCACCAGTGACAATAGATCCCCCAACACACCCCATACCCCTTGCTATGACATACATTCAGTGCTGGAGGTGCCAGAACTGTGTTCCCCCATGTTCCTGCTGAAAAAAAAGCCCTGTATCCATCTATCTATCTATCTGCTTCGTCACGTATGACGAAACATGTCAGGGCGGAGCTATGCATTGATGTCATCACGCTCCACGTGACCCTGGAAGCACGGGCGTTCGCTTTATAAATCTATTGCTGGCAAGCTTTTTTTTTTAATTATGTATTTTGCTTTGAGCTTTATGAATAAACGATACTGAGTTTAACTAAAACACACTATTGGAGCTTTTCATTCCCTTACACGTCCTGTTCCGTTCTGAGAGAGCGTTCAGTCTATATCTGAAAGAAAGTGCTTCCATACACTGGATGGAAAGCGGCGTGTGGAGTGAAGATGACGCTAGGAGCCCAGAGGTATCGGCATTCCTGATTGATCCAAACCCCAAAGAAGGTTATATCTGCAGGCGATAACAGCCTCGCTACTAACAGGAAGTCCACCTTATCTGGTAAGGGTCTCTATTACTTTTGGTGTGTACCCCATGGAGAGGCCTATTCTTCATGCCCTCGATGGTGGATCTTCAGCGCATTTTCCTTTCTTCACTTTGGGATTGGACTCACTATTCATCATATGCAGACTTTGTGCACATTGTCTTATTTATTTATTCTTTACACTATATGAATTAATTCATGTGGACTTTTTCTTCGATTTTGTTTTTGTTCACTTATATTGATTGGGTCTTTTTTTGAAAAAATCCCTTAATGTACGGTATGTTATTTGTGCATTCATTTTTGAGTGCACATATCAATTTAAGGGGCCAGATTCTCGTAGAATCCGCGGCGGCGTAGCGTAAGCCATTTACACCACGCCGCCGCAATTTACTGGAGCAAGTGCCGTATTCTCAAAGCACTTGCTCCGTAATTTGCGGCGGCGTAGTGTAAATGGCCCAGCGTAAGGCCGTGTAAATAGCCCAGTGCGCATGCTCCAGCTCACGACAGAAAACGTACCCCTCATATAGCAGGGGTAAGTTTACGCTTACGGAAACGACGTAAACGACGACGAGGCGGCGCAAAAACGTTCGGGAATCGGCGTATCAGGCTCATTTGCATAGACAAATGAGAAATGGTCGTAAACGCCATCTAGCGGCCAGCGTGGAATTACATCTAAGATCCGATGGTGTAAGTGACTTACGCCAGTCGGCTCTACGCCGTATCTATGCGTAAATGATTCTAAGAATCACTCGCATAGATACCCGGGCTCAGAAACAGAGATACGACAGTGTATCTGGAGATACACCGTCGTATCTCTTTTGAGAATCTGGCCCAAGGTATTTACTAATACATTTTCTCTAAGTAGCACGACTATTTCCTTTATACATCTTATTTTGCATGGATATTGCATGTTTTTGTGTCGAAGCTCTTTTCACAGGATTATTTTTCACTTTCCACTTATTATACCCCCCTTATTTATCTATCTCCAACACACGTATAGAGGCACTCAGGGGTCTTGCAGACGAGATACAGTAAATCAAAACAGCAGCATTTTCATTGTCGATGTTGTGATGAAGCTCAGTCCATCTTTTGTTTTGATCAATCTCTTCTGCAAGACCTGTGAGTGCCTCTTTACCGGTTTTGGATTTGTATGGATTTCTTTGTGGATGAGAACCTGGGCATTTACCTAAAACAAAGAGTTTGGTAGCTATCCTTGGGACTATACATGTCAAATTTCCACAAACTGCAGCTGCATGTGGTCTCTAGGCCACCAATTTATCTCCAGGGTTATGCCTGGATGATGACTGATTAGTTGAAACGCGTAGGGAAGCCATGCTGAGACCACTATTGTCTAGATAAGCACTTTTTGTCACTGCCAAAACGTGAGTGTAATTCCTCCGTTTTAAAAATAAATGTTTCTTTACGGTATCACACTATATACCTCCTTCTTTTTTAATGGTGGGGTTGAATGCCCGATTCCACTGCATCCTTTTGCAACATCTATTTGAGCTTTCATCCAGACCATGAACCTGGTATTGCTGGGGTATGTCATACCAACAAGCCTGATTGACTCACTAGGTATATACCACCTTGAGTTCAATCGTTCCGGTAAGCACATTTGTATCTCTGGTGGTGAACCTTCTATCAAAATGTCACACTAACCCAGTAGTGTATTTAGGTTTTGTGCTGCCCTAGGCCTGACTAAACTTGTGCACCCCCTATTTGAAATATGCCCTACCCCTTTCTGTCAAGGCCACACCCCTGAAATTTTCGAGTTCTGAGGGCCTGGGAGGTGGTCAATGAATTCCCTTAATTTGCATAGATTTCCTTTAACTTCCTGTTTGGCTATGGGGCAGGAAGTGAAAGGAAATCTCTACAATGGGACATGGATGGTAAAAAATAAACTGACAGGGGCTATAACCCTCCTGTACTCTATCCAAAAAAAGAAAAAAGTTCTACTTTAAGCACAAATTTCTGATAATTTTATGGAGAGGACTAAGAAGATATAACCATGCCAATGGTACAGCAGAAAACATATAACATAGTGAGGAAGGTTTGTGATGATAGGCTGATAGGACAGCCCCCACATTTGCGGAATGCCGGCCACCTGCATACCGGAAGCAGTGCGGCCGCTTTATGGGAGCGCTAGACTAATTTGCCCTTCAGGCCAGTCCGCCCCAAAAGACTGGTGCTACACTAACAGTGTAGCACAAGCCAGCGGGGACTCTTTCCTGGGCCTGGGCCTTGTTGGCCTAGGCCAGGAAACAGCGTTGCCTTAACCACATATGAAGTTATTGATTGTCACAGATCAGTTTTGGATACTGAACTTTTGGAACTTTTTCCTTTTGATGTTTTTCTTTGGACATTTCTGCATTTTAATTTTTAATGTTAAAACTCTTGATTAACCACTTCCCGCCCAAGGACGTCATTTGACATCCTGGACTTTCAGTGGGGATATCTGAATGATGGATGCAGCTACAGGCATCATTCAGATATCCATCTCTTCAGCCGGCGAATCTGTGCACCATAAGAACGATCATAGCGGCAGTTCCGCCGCTTGATCGTTCTTATAGGCGGCGGGAGGGGACGCCCCCCCTCCCGCCGCCATCCGGTGCTTCTCCGCGCTCTCCTTTGCCATCGGAGACCCGGAGAAACGATAGAGTAGACAGATGGTCACCAGTCATCTCTATGATCGTCGGAGGCCCGGGCGCGATGTTATGACGTCACGCCCGGGTCCCGGAATGTAAACACAGCCGCAATCGCGGCTGAAAGCATTAGATCTGTGATTTTTTTTTCACGATCTAATGCTTTCCAGCCTGGAGGAGAGATGTGGGGTCTTGTTGACCCCGCATCTCTCCATGAAGAGTACCTGTCACAAACCATTCCTATTACAAGGGATGTTTACATTCCTTGTAATAGGAATAAAAGTGATAAAAAAAATGTCAATTTTTTTTTTAAATAAAATAAATTGAGTAAAATAAAGAATAAAATGATAAAAAAAAAATGTAAATGCCCCTATCCCCGGTAGCTCGCGTTAAGAAGCGAACACACATGTAAACGCCGTTCAAACCACACATGTGAGGTATCGCCGCGTGCGTTAGAGCGCCAGCAACTATTCTAGCACTAGACCTCCTCTGTAACTCTAAATTTGTACCTTGTAAAAAAAAAATAAGCGACGCCTATGGAGATTTTTAAGTACTGACGTTTGGCGCCATTCCATGAGTGTGCGCAATTTTAAAGCGTGACATGTTAGGTATCTATTTACTCGACGTAAATTCATATTTTACATTATACAAAAAAATTGGGCTAACTTTACTGTTTTGTTATTTTTTAATTCATGAAACCATTTTTTTCCTTAAAAAAATGCGTTTGAAAAATTATTGTGCAAATACCGTGCGAGATAAAAAGTGGCAATGACCGGCATTTTATTCCCTAGGGTGTCTGCTAAAAAAACATATATAGTGTTTGGGGGTTCTGAGTAATTTTCTAACAAAAAAATCATGATTTTTGCAATAGGCCCGGTATGGAAGTGGTTAATATTGCACATTGGGTCACTTTTATCAATTTAAAGTGATGTTCTCATTGGTCATTTATTACTGCTGCACTTTCCCACACCATTTATGCCTGTTTCTTACCCTTTTGTCCTGAAGATCCTTGTTAGCCCCATGAGACAAAAGAGTCTTCATTGCTGGTACATTGTTCACAGCGGCAGCCCAGTGTAGAGCAGATTTACCTACAGGAAGAGCATAGTTAATAAGAGGAAATGGAAACAGAACCCATATTTAAAGGAATCAAAATTTGGCAAATACAGGACTTGTTCACAATGATCAGGACAATGGCAACACAGACACATTTTGCGTTAATTTATTTTTATACAAAAAGATTAATTTAGTAAACTACCATCATATAAGTGTAATGCCACGTAAACACGATCGGAAATTCCGACAAGAAAAGTCCGATGTGAGCTTTTGGTTGGAAATTCCTACCGTGTGTATGCTCCATCGGACTTTTGCTGTCGGAATTTCTGCCAACAAAACATTGAGAGCTGGTTCTATATTTTTCCAACGGAAAAAGTTCCTATCGGAAAATCCACTTGTCTGTATGGAATTCCAACGCGCAAAAAAAACCATGCATGCTCAGAATCAAGCAGAAGAGCCAAACTGCCTATTAAACTTCATTGATCTCAGCTCGTCGTACGTCTTGTACGTCACCATGTTCTTGAAGGTCGGAATTTCCGACAAGATTTGTGTGACCGTGTGTATGCAACACAAGTTTAAGCCAACATTCCATCAGAAAAAATCCACGTTTTTCTTGTCGGAATTTTCGATCATGTGTACGAAGGGAAAACAGATAGATAAATACATGAAACATGGCCGATTGACCTGCCTGCTTAGAACAAGGCTTGTTAGAAGACAGCAAAGAATGGCAATCCATAATAGTGGTATACCTCGCTTATCTGTTGCACCTATGTCTGCTCCACATGCCACCAATTCTTCCACCATGTTCAGTACCGGAAGGCGAGAAGCAAGGATGAGTGGTGTGGATCCATCGTGCATTCTGGCGTCAATGTCTGTCTGGCGGCATCGTAACAGGGTCTGGTGGAGAAAGGGAAGATCACAAAGTGGCTTAATCTATATAAACCAATCAGCTACCAGTTGTCATCTTTGCAATGCACAGCTGGGAATGCAACAAGGATTTTTCTTGATGTGAGACTGTAATACAGTTTTCTATTTAAGTTTTAGGGAATGAAGATTCCTTACATATAGGTTGATGTTTTTATAAAAACAACTGAGTCCTTTTAAAACGGAAATTTCCAACAACAAATGTTCGATGTGAGCTTGTTGTCGGAAAATCCGACCGTGTGTATGCTCCATCGGACATTTGCTGTCAGAATTTCCGACAACAAATGTTTGAGAGCTGGTTCTCAATTTTTCGGACAACAAAAGTTTCTGTTGGAAATTTCGATCGTCTGTAGCCATTTCTGAGGCACACTAATCCTACGCATGCTCAGAATCAATTTGACACATTGAACTTCATTTTTCTCGGCTCGTCATAGTGTAGTACGTGACTGCGTTCTTAATGTTCTGAATTTCCGACAACATTTGTGTGACTGTGTGTATGCAAGATAAGTTTGAGCGAACACGAACAGATTGAGCCACTTTCGTGAATTGTTTATAACTGTCTATCTAAACGGATATTTCTCCAAATGTATAAAAGTCACCTGGAAAACTCCCAGAGCATCGGCAGCGATAGCCGTGTGGAGAGGGGTCCTTCCCAGCTTGTCCTGCACGTTTGTATCTGCTCCGGCGTCTAGCATGACCTTGCCAGCATCTTGTCTGGAGAATCTGGCAGCCAGGTGAAGCGCTGTCTCTCCAGTAGAGTCAGTCTGGGCATTGAGACTGGCGCCCTGACCAATCAAATCTGAGATGACACTTGCAGAGTTTTCAATTTCTGGTGGATCTACACCACCTCCAATGGGTTCCAAACCTCCTCCCGCACATATAGCCGACATAAGTGGAGTGACTCCATCTAGAAAACATTGGGCTCATCAAAAAAAAAAAAAAACACAAAACACATAATAAGGCTTTTTTGGCCCTGTTCTACATAAATAACAAACATTTAACACTAAGGCCCTGTACACACGACCGAACATGTCTGCTGAAACTGGTCCGCGGACCAGTTTCAGCAGACATGTTCGGTCGTGTGTACGGCTGACCGGACAGGTTTCCAGCGGTCCAGCCGACCGTTTTCCAGCGGACAAAAATTTCTTAGCATGCTAAGAAACATGTCCGCTGGAAGCCTGTCCGTTGGACATGTTCGGTCGTCTGTACAGACTCACCGTACATGTCCGCTCGGCCGCCATCCCTCGCATGCGTCGAAGTGATTCGACGCATGCGTGAAAGCATTGACCTTCCAGGGCCGCGCACTTAGCCGCGTAATCGTCGCGGCGACGGCGCGGCCACGTCATTGCGTATCGTGTACGCGCGGATTTGATTTTGGATTTGATTTTGGTGTGTACAACCATCAGACAGAAATCTCCGGGCGGACATGTCCGCTGAAAACGGTCCGGCGGATCTTTTTCAATGGACAGTCTGTCCGTGTGTACGAGGCCTAAAATGTATCAAAATACCTAAAATCTAAGGGCTCTTTCACACGGAGCGGATCCGTATTGATCCGCCCCGTGTGTGTCCGTCGGCTCAGCGAGGGATCATCCATAAATCCCCGCTGAGCTGTCGGCGGACAGGGCGGTCCCCGCACACTGTGCATAGACCGCCCTGTCTTTCCTCCGCTCTCCCCTATGGGGAATCGGACGAATACGGACCGTATAAGAAAAATAGGGTTTTCTTCCGTCTGAAAAAGCGGATCTTTGCGGAGGCGGATGTTTCCGGACGTTAGCGGATGCTCAATCCGCTAACGTCTGCAATCCCATAGGGAAGCATTACAAGTCCGTAAACGCACTTGTAAAAAACGGACCGTTTGTCCGCCCGTGTGAAAGGGTCCTAAATCTATTTTGTTTGCTGCCATGTCCCTGATAGGGAGATTCACATTCTACATTTGTACATAAAAGTAAGGAACATCGAAGATTCTGAGTTGTCACCAGAACAGGAATAGAGGGGAAATCTACCAACATGTATGTCTGCTCCAGTGGATTTTTTGATCAATTTGGGGAGATTACATCTCATGTTCTCTCGTGCCTTCAGAACATGAAGTGAAGGAAAATCTCCCCAATGGGAAACATGGTCCATTCTCCAAAAACAATAAAGGTCTTAGCTTTTGATACACTAGAACAAATCACACACCTGGACCTCTCACATCAACGTCCCTGCCATCAGGCTCCTCCTGGGGCGGTGTCAGAGCAATGCATTGTGGGAAACGAACCCCAGCATCAATATGCTGTTGACTCCACTGCCGATGGTCAAGGATGGAGGGGTCTGTCGCCAGCTGAAAAGGTCAAAGTGGAGATTGTGAGACAAGGCAATGTGGCAAAGATTTGATAGAAATGTGAAGGTGATGTATAATGATTTAAAGTCTGTCTTACTTTAAGTCTTCTGGATTTTGGTGGCACAATTCCTTCTTCAGGACCTGAATCATCATAAACAGAATCATGTTTCATTGGTCTAAAAATGAAAGAAAAGTTGTGTTAAATTTGATAACTGTGCTTATTTCATTTTGTCGGAATTTGAATTTTCAAAATGTGAAGAAGATTCTGATACTTTAGGATAAAAAATACTTTTGTTGCCTGCGCCCACACATTACTAACCATGCATTAGTTGGAAGTACATTGTATGATTTGATTGCTTAGGTGGTTGACGGAAAATGAGTCCAGTTTCTTGTTTTAGGGGGATCTACCATCAGCAGTAGACAGTTAATAGTGGAGTCCTGTAGAAAATCTTATTTCCATACCGTTCCCTAAAGGTGACCTGTGACCATGTTACATTTACAGGATCCTCCCAGACCCCTTTTAGATTTACGCAAGCTTGATTTAGATCCAGCGATGTGCACGAGAGCAGCGACTCTACCCTCTCTCTTGCGCCTCACTAGGCAGATTGATAGTAGTGGAAGCATATTGACTCCTGCTGCTGTCAATCAAATCCTATCATGAGGGAGTGGGGTGCGGGGCAAAGGCCCTCTGCCTGTGTGTAGGCAGGTGGTAATCTTTGCTGCCTCAGTGGGAAGTTAGGGGTTAACTACATTCCTGGGTTTATCTTGGCAGGTTTTCTTGGGTCCGACCCTCCTCTCCTGTGTGCTATAAAAGGGACGAGGGCCAGGGTACCAAGGCTCCTAAAGTTTAGAAGGGAGAGAGAGAGAGAGGGGCTCTGCCCACACACTCAGTCTGTATGGGAGGAAAGACACAGACAGCCAGCAAGATATAGGAGGATTGCAGGGACCTGCAGGCCTCCATGAAGCCAAAGTACTGGATTATCACCTTAATAGATTTCCTGATCACAGGCTCTGCCAAGTACGCACTCTTTCTATGCAGGTATGCTGGGGCAGCCACAAGCCTGAAGTTAGGGACTAGGGGTTTGTTAGGGGAATGTCTGCACTTTATTTCGAACTGTTACCTACTTTTTCAACTTTGTCCTTGCCTGGTCTGAAGTTACCAAAGGGGTGCAATGTAAGTAACCGGCACATATAGTCTACAGCTCGGGTCACTAAACGCATTGGGGTATGAAGACATCAGTATAAGAGTTAATACAGTGTTTGGATACAGTGGCTACCAAGGGTTACAAAGGTTTCTATAACAGCCTGTCAATAAGCGTGTACATGTGGCAGGTGAGATAGCCTCCAGCAGCAAGGGAGATGTTGTTGGCACTCCTTCGACAGTGATCCATCTCCCATAGCAATGCGAGAAGATCTGTCCCACTAAGATTCTCAACCTGTGCACAGGTACAGAAGAGGAAGAGTTAAGTGAAGTGCACGCATAGAGTCAGCGCTAGGTGCATGGCGGGACTCCATACCATTACTGGGAGTGAGGTAGAGGTGATACGCTGGGCAGGTGGAGAAAGCATTGGCTCTGCGCGTCCCTCCTAAATGCACAAGTGACCGCAGAGAAATACATTACATTTAGATGAGTTTACCACAGTTTGCTCATGTTTGTCATCTACCACGTCTCAAGTAAAGGTACCCCATGTGTATGGCAGTGACCCTGTGCAAAGCGCCTAGCATAGCCCAGAAGAAGAAGCCCGGTGTGCTAGCGGGGGACGCCAGATAAGGAGGATCAGGACTGCAGGTAAGTATAACACGTTTGTTATCTTAAAAATTTTAATCGAAAGGTTTAAAATCATTTTAACAAGTAATAAACTTTAAAATAAGTCATTATTGACCTATGCAGCTGTAACCACTGTGAAACAATGCATCTTTAAACATCATAGCAGAAGAATAAAAGTCCTCCCTACAGCCGTGATTCAGCTGCTCATTGCACCCTGTTACCCATCCGGGCAGCTCAGCTTTCCCTCAAATGACTCAAAAGATCAGAACACCCTCTTCCCCCATCAGCAGTGACTCCACCTCTCCTAGTAATGACTCAGTAACCTTCTAGTCTTCTCATCTTTAAAGCATAAGGTTAATCAAAAATAGAAAACAAAATCAGCATAAGGGACATTACTATCAATGCTGGATCCTGCTTTAATGGAAATCTTTCATCCCCTTCCAATCCTCTGGTCCACAAGCCCCCCCCCCCCCACACACACACACTTCTACCATCATAATCTTCTGGTGCTACAGGGATTAGTAAGATTAGTAAAGCCAAGGGTCCCATCATACGTGTAGCGCTCTCCCTAACCTCCAGAAGCCTGGTGGTGACCCCCAGAGTCAGGGAGGGCTGACATTCCTCCTCAGGGTGTAGGTTACTAGGTATGGTGGGTGTAATGCAAGGTGGAAAGATGGGCGTAAGTCACTTTTAAAAATAAACAAAGAGTTTTACACAGGTTCTGTGGCTAATTTAATGCAGATAAGGTACCAAGTGAGTTTAATTACCACCTTAATCAGCCACAGAACCTGTGTAATTAATATGTGTTCTGTTTTAAAGGGATGAGGTGGCAACCCTAGTGGAAAGGCCCCAGGCTTCGGGCCTACACTTCTGCTGCTGCTCCACACACGCCCACCCAGGCCGTAGCCTGGGTGGAAAGAACCCCCAATCATCTGACCTTCTCCGAATAAATACCCTCTCCCAGCATTCTTGGCGGCCAAAGAAACGAATGCTGATTGGCTGAGAGAAGTATATACACTCATAACATGAATCCACTGTAATTCATCACACTGATGTCAAAGGTAACATTGTCACCTATTGACAAAAGGGAGAAATCACAGTCAACACCAGACTTAGGAGAAACCCATTTGATCAATAGACTACAAATTAGCCAGGCTAGCTACCACCTAGCGCCACCTAGCACTGCTAAATTTACTAACAGATTTGTTTAGAACAAGGATGCTACATATGCACTCATCAAGAGTGCTGACTAGCTGAATTTTTTTATGTTCACATTAATCTTGTGCAGCCATTTACCCCTCTATCTATAATAGCCATTATATTGACCTTCTAACCCTGTATCGATGCCTGAAATAATCAATGTGAAGTGAACCTTGGTTGTAGATACCTCCTTTTCACCAACTACAGTAGCATGAGAGGAAGGTTGCACCGCACAGAATGATGCAATACAAGTCTACATTCTTCTCCACTGTAAGAAACCGAGGGCCTGATTCCCAAAAGAGATACGCAGACTTAACTGCTGTTCAGTCTGTGCCTAACTTTGGAAACGATTCTCAAAAGGCTTTTTCCAAAGTTAGGCAGAAAATCTGACATGTGTAAGACACTTACACGGTCAGATCTTAGGATGCAGTACCGCATCCGCCACTGGGGGCATTTCTCATTGAAATGCAGCTTTGCGTATGCAAATGAGGACTTAAGCAGATTCTCAAAGCATTTCATCATTGTGATTTCTGCCTAAGTTCCGAATTTGCTTGCGCAAAACTAGGGCTGGTTTTATAATGTGTAAAGTTAGTCACACCTTGTAAAGGCCCATTCAAGCGACGGCATTTGGTATGCATTCCTGAGGGAGAACTCCACGGCAATTTTTAAATTCAAAACCGGCATGGGTTCCCCCCCCAGGAGCATACCAGGCCCTTAGGTCTGGTATGGGTGGTAAGGAGACCCCCCCTACGCCGAAAAATCGACGTAGGGGGTCCCCCTACAATCCATACCAGACCCGTATCCAAAGCACGCTACCCGGCCGGTCAGGAAGGGAGTGGGGACGAGCGAGCGCCCCCCCCCCTCCTGAGCCGTGCCAAGCCGCATGCCCTCAACATGGGGGGGGTTGGGTGCTCTGGGGCAGGGGGGCGCACTGCGGGCCCCCCACCCCAGAGCACCCTGTCCCCATGTTGATGAGGACAGGACCTCTTCCCGACAACCCTTGCCGTTGGTTGTCGGGGTCTGCGGGCGGGGGCTTATCGGAATCTGGGAGTCCCCTCAAATAAGGGGGCCCCCAGATACCGGCCCCCCACCCTAAGTGAATGGATATGGGGTACATCGTACCCCTACCCATTCACCTGGAGGCAAAAAGTAAGTTAGTAAACACACAACACAAGGGTTTTTAAAATAATTTATTATTCTGCTCCGGAGGCCCCCCCTGTCTTCTTTATTAGCTCTATTACCAGGGGGGGCTTCTTCTTCCACTCTCCGGGGGTCTTCTCCGCTCCCTGGGGGGGTTTCTTCTTCCGCTCTCCGGGGGGGGGGCTTCTCCGCTCTCCGGGGGTCTTCTTCTATCTTCTCCCCTCTTCCGCTGTTGACTCGGCGAACCCCGGTTCTTCTCCAGCTGTCTGGTGCCTTCTTCTTCAGCGCTGGCTGCCTGCTATCTTTGTGTGTTAGCTCAATTTCTAACAGGCAGCCGGCGCGGTCTTCTGTGACGTCAGGGTCTTCTCTTCTGTTCTTCTCCCCTCTTCCGATGTTGCCTCGTCGCCTCTTGTCGCTGTAATGATGGAAGCGCGCCTTGCATCCCATTTATATAGGCATCACCGTCCCATCATGCTCCGGCAGGTACCCACGTGGTGGGTGCCTACCCACGTGCACCCACCACGTGGGTACCTACCAGAGCATGATGGGACGGTGATGCCTATATAAATGGGATGCAAGGCGCGCTTCCATCATTGCAGTGACAAGAGGCGACGAGTCAACATCGGAAGAGGGGAGAAGAACAGAAGACCCTGACGTCACAGAAGACCACGCCGGCTGCCTGTTAGAAATTGAGCTAACACACAAAGATAGCAGGCAGCCAGCGCTGAAGAAGAAGGCACCGGACATCTGCAGAAGAACCGGGGTTCGCCGAGTCAACAGCGGAAGAGGGGAGAAGATAGAAGAAGACCCCCGGAGAGTGGAAGAAGAAGCCCCCCCTGGTAATAGAGCTAATAAAGAAGACAGGGGGGGCATCCGGAGCAGAAAAATAAATTATTTTAAAAAGCCTTGTGTTGTGTGTTTACTAACTTTTACTTTTTGCCTCCAGGTGAATGGATAGGGGTACGATGTACCCCATATCCATTCACTTAGGGTGGGGGGCCGGTATCTGGGGGCCCCCTTATTAAAGGGGACTCCCAGATTCCGATAAGCCCCCGCCCGCAGACCCCGACAACCAACGGCAAGGGTTGTCGGGAAGAGGTCCTGTCCTCATCAACATGGGGACAGGGTGCTCTGGGGTGGGGGGGCCCGCAGTGCGCCCCCCTACCCCAGAGCACCCAACCCCCCCCATGTTGAGGGCATGCGGCCTGGCACGGCTCAGGAGGGGGGGGGGGCGCTCGCTCGTCCCCACTCCCTTCCTGACCGGCCGGGTAGCGTGCTTTGGATACGGGTCTGGTATGGATTGTAGGGGGACCCCCTACGTTGATTTTTCGGCGTGGGGGGGTCTCCTTACAACCCATACCAGACCTAAGGGCCTGGTATGCTCCTGGGGGGGGGAACCCATGCCGGTTTTTTCTTTGAAAATTGGCATGGAGTTCTCCCTCTCAGGAATGCATGCTGAGCGACGCTGTCATTTTTTTTTATAATTATTTGTTTTCCCGGGGCGTCTTTTTTTTTTCACCCGTCGCAACTTTAGTGTCCCGTCGAAATTCTCAAAGCCGCCCGGCGTTAATTACGTTCGCGCGCTGCACGTCGGGAAAATGACGTCACACGCATGCGCAGTACGGCCGGCGCGGGAGCGCGCCTCATTTAAATTTTAAACGCCCCCAGGAGAGGAGGACCGCCTTACGACGGCGGCACTTAAGTTACACGGCCTGAAATTTCTAGGTAAGTGCTTTGAAGATCGGGCACTTAGGTAGAGATTTTAAGTCAGTGTAACTTAACTGCTGAAAGTTAAGTTAGGCAGATTTTTTGAGAATTTGGCCCCTAGTGTATCTAGCTGTATTTTAATTTTTGAAAAGGCTTTCTTATTTTATCATTGTTGCAGTGTTTCCTGGAGCTGCTTACAAAGAAAGCAACCTCCCCATAACCATCTAAAACTCAAAATCAAATTATGGGCTGATTGAGACTTTCTTTATTTGCTGTTTAGGTGTCAGAAATGATTGACTGTGATAATGGTGTCCTTCAGGGAGGGGCGTTGCACTTACTTAAGCCGAATAGAGTCTTCTCCTACAGGCTCCCGTCTCCTGCTTCCCTCTTGTGCCCGATGGCGACTGAAGCCAGAAGGAAGCCACAGGACCCCATGCTGTCTCTTTCTGCTTAGCTGAACCCCAAAGAACACCCCAATAATCACAGCCACTGCCACGCCAGCAGCCATCCCCACCAACGGCCATTGATACTGGAGCTTTGACTCCTCTGGGGCTAGAAGAGAAAACAAAGATGAATGGTGAAGATGAGAAAATGTACACACAATACGCCTAACAACTAAAAAAAAAGGAGTTTTTAATCAATTTAACTTTTTTTTTAAAGTTTATAATTATATAAATAGATTTTTAAACAAGGTCTAATTCCTTTACTTCTTACTTGCTTCCAAAATATCTATTCAAATGTTTATTAGGTGTAAAGTGTAATTTTCTATTTATTTCCTCTGCTTATCAACATCATCTAGAGGCCCTAGTGCCATATTTTCCTGAAATACCGCAATCAGGAAAATACTGCATTATGGCCACTAGATGGAACTCTATAGCCGTCATCATACCACATTTTATAATGTGTCTTTTAAAGGCTATGTAGAGCCAAAACTGTTTTGCTTAGTTTTGGAAAGAGACAGGAAGGATAAAACCCTATTAGTTTATTTTTTTCTTTATGTGTCCCATTGAGGGGACACGTCCCAGACACAGACAGTAGGTGAGAGAAAATTTCTCCACAGCAAGAGGCATTCCTCACTTATCATTGGGACAGGCTGTTCCCTTTGGAAAATCTTTCCTCACCTCCTGTTCAGACGACAACTGCGAAAATTTGGAGTAAAAACCTAACTGGGTGTTCTATCCTTTCCCTACTTTAGCCAAAATGAGGAAACAAGATTTAGGTATACATAATTTCCAGAGAGAGATTGTTGGCATTTAATGGATAATTATATTGGTTTGGTCACTTACAAATAAACAGGGAATAGACATACGAACTAAAGAAAGAGTAGAGCAGAAGTTGTTTACTTTCAGACTCTCTGGCCGGGATTCAGAAAGATTGGCGTTTCTTTAGAGCGGCGTAGCGCATCTGATATGCGCTACGCCGACGTAACCTAGAGTGGCTCGTACTGTATTCACAAAGCACTTGCTCCCTTTCTTACACCGGCGTAACGTAAAATGGCCGGCGTAAGCCCGCCTAATTCAAAGAAGGCTGGTAGTGGGCGTGTTGTATTATAATGAAGCGTGACCCCATGTAAATGCATGGTCTAATGATCAGACTTTAAGGTGTCCCCCTTTTTTTTTTTTTCGTCAGCAACCAAAGCCCCCCAACCTATAAGGGGCCCGATGGTCCTCAGGGGCCCGGATGGCATCCCCCCCCCCCGACCTCTAAGTGGCTCGGTGGTCCACTTTTTTTATATATATATATTTTTTTTGATCATTAGCACCCAAAGCCCCCCGACCAGCAATTTGCGGCGGAACCCCCTAGCTTCTCGTTTTGAGGCTCGGTGCTTAGAATCACGTCAAATTTACTCCCTAATATACGCCGGGTCCATTCATGCGACGTGAACGTAACCTACGCCCAGCCCCATTCACGTACGACTTACGTAAACGACGTAAAATACGACGGCTGTTCCGACGTCCATACCTTAACATGACTTACCCCTGCTTTATGAGGGGTAAACTTACGCCGGACGTACGCCTTACGTAAACGGCGTAGCTTACTGTGACGGGCGCAAGTACGTTCGTGAATCGGCGTATCTAGCTCATTTACATATTCGACTAGTAAATCTACGGAAGCGCCCCTAGCGGCCAGCGTAAATATGCACCCAAGATACGACGGAGGCTTACGTCGGTCGGATCAAGCCCAAATTCAGGCGTATCTGGTTTCGAGAATACGGCACAGAGATACAACGGCGCATCCTACAACTTACGCGGCGTATCAACAGATACGTCGGCGTAAGATGTATGTGAATCCAGGCCTCTGTCTCTAACTGAAACCATTGATGGAACCCTAAGGCCCTTTTCACACATTTTAACGGACCATTCATTTCATCAGTTCAGTCATGTTTTTTCAAAGAAAAAAATTATTAATTTTTACATCAGTTTGTCATCAGTTTTTTATCCATTTTACATTCTCCAGCTAGAGTCCTTAACCGCATGAGTCCAGGAGCCATTTTTTTCATGCAAAAATTTACCGTTTGCCCATTTACATCCGTTTTTCGTCCGATCCGTTTTTTTTTTTTTACTCAAGAAAAGTAGGGATTTGATACATTCCAAAAAATGGATTTTGGCTGAAGCAGAAGCAAACGGATGATCATCCATTTATATTAGTTTTTCCATAGAGATACATTGATGTCCGTTTTTCATCCGTCAACGAAAGAATGAACAATGGACAAATGGTCCACATGTGTGAAAGGGGGCTGATGGAATTGCGTCACTGCTAATATAGAGCTGTACATTAAATTATATCTAACTGCTATCAATTATAAAGTGACTAATGATCAGACTTTAAGGTGTCCCCCTTTTTTTTTTGTTCGTCAGCACCCAAAGCCCCCCAACCTATAAGGGGCCCGATGGTCCCCAGGGGCCCGGATGGCATCCCCCTTTTCTTTATTTTTTTATTTTTCGTTAGCACCCAAAGCACCCCCCCCCCCGACCTCTAAGTGGCTCGGTGGTCCACTTTTTTTATATATATATATTTTTTGATCATTAGCACCCAAAGCCCCCCGACCAGCAATTTGTGGCGGAACCCCCCTCGCTTCTCGTTTTGAGGCGACCCTCCCATTCTTAATTCATGGCGCTCCCCGCTTCTCTCTCAACTTGCGACACTCCCCCCCCGCTTCTCAGCTTGCAGCAGCACCTCCCCCCCCCGGTTCTCTGCTCCAGGGGCTAATGCCTGAAGCTGTGGCCCTGTCCATGAGAATGACCCTTCCTATTCCCTACGCTAGTTAATGTTTATACTGTGTATTGAGGCTTTTATAAACTAATTTTTTTTTTTTTATCCTCTCATTTCACAGCAAGAACAAAATATTTCACAGCCTTTCCCCTAAAGGGCAGTATTACAGTCCTGGGAACTGAAGAGGTTTAGTCCCTTGTTCCCTGGAGTAATGCCTGGCTGTGTCACCACCCAATGTAAGAGTTGGGGTGCATAGTCATACCTATAGGTGGATCCACGGATTTCACTTCCAGGACTGAGTATGGCAGATTTGGCTCTCCCTTCTGATTTAGAGCTTCCAAAAACCGAGCAGCCATCTGGGAAGAGTTGAGGCAGGTGGACAGCGGACACTCCAGATTAAAAACTTCCACATACAGGACACAGCTGTTTGAATAAAAATTCTGAATTATTATAGTAATATTTTAGAATTTTTTATATGACTTCCACTTCTCACTAGGGGGAGCCATCACTCAGCTGCAGTGTGACTAGAGCTTGACCACCAAAGCAGTTGTGGGACTCATGGGCTAGTACCCAGAGCAGGCATAGAGCTCCAATCATCATAATTTAGAACCGGATCATATACTGATACAACGTAATCATATACAGAACTCTACTCACTGCAGCTTAGTAATGTTGCTCTGTATACACAGGGTAGTTTTACTGATCTGGATGTAAGGATGCTGGTGGTTGAGTGCACTATAACAACCAATGATACAATATGGCTCAGCTGCCTGCATCATAGCAACCAATGACATTGCAGACCCAGCCGCCAATATCCTAGCAAACGATGACACTGCATACCCAGCTACCAGCATCCTAGCAACCAATGACACTGTGGAGCTCAGCTGCCAGCATCCTAGCAACCGATGACACTGTGGAGCTCACCTGCCAGCATCCAAGCAACCGATGACACTGTGGAGCTTAGCTCCAGCATCCTAGCAACCAATAAAGCACAGGTGTACAGCATCATTGGTTGCTAGGAAGTGGGTGGTTGAGTGCACTATAACAACCAATGATACAATATGGCTCAGCTGCCTGCATCCTAGCAACCAATGACATTGCAGACCCAGCCACCAACATCCTAGCAAACGATGACACTGCATACCCAGCTACCAGCATCCTAGCAACCAATGACACTGTGGAGCTCAGCTGCCAGCATCCTAGCAACCAATGACACTGTGGAGCTCAGCTGCCAGCATCCTAGCAACCAATGACACTGTGGAGCCATGTACGCAATAGGGTTGATGCAGCCTAACCATTGGTTTTGGTGACCAATTTCTTACCCAACAGTCTCTTTGCTGGTCTCGGCCTTGGAGGTCTCATACTTCCATCTCTCCATCTGCTCTGCAGACAGGTCTTCAGGTCTGTCCCCCTTGCGATATCGAAACAACAAGTCTCCATTGCTGTCACTTTCCAGACGTATCTTGGTGTGGAGATGGATGGACAAAGCGCGCAGCTGTGTGAGGATGTCTCTTCGATGGAGTATGGAGGAATTGTAACCCAGCACCAAGATAAGTCTTCCTCCAGGCTTCTCGTGGTTAGCGGTACAATCTCCTCCATCCCAGCCGCATTCCGCGTTATTGCATCCCGTTTCGCAGTGCCCATTGCCAAAGTGGTCCTGGCAGTACCTTTCATAATCATCCCTGTGGAAAACAGATGGGGAGAGTCAAATAATCGCCCTAGTTTCTACAGCAAAGGCTAGTACACGATTATAAATATGAGACTCTGGCCTCTGCTATATGGTTACATTTCTGATCACTGCTGTGCACACTTAGGGGTGCAGTCTAAAATAAAAATAAAAAAAATAAAATAAATACAGAGCTATTTGTCCTGTGAAACTGCATGTACGCTCGTTGTGTGCACATGGGGAAAAATCAATAGGCTATTTTCTCTCTAGGTAGAATGTTATCTATTCATTAACATTACAAAGGTTAAGGAAAATACTGCATTATGGCCACTAGATGATGATGTTGATCATATTAAAATATAGGCCCGGATTCACAGACATCGGCGCATATTTATGCCGCGGTAGCGTATCTCTTTTACGCTACGCCGATGCAGCGCAGAGAGGCAAGCAAGGAATTCACAAAGCACTTGCTCCCAAAACTGTGCTAGGTTTCCTAGGCGTAAGCAGGCATAGGTGGAAGTGGGCGTGAGTCATGCAAATCCCAGTGCGCATGCTCACAAATACGTCGGAACAACTGCCTAAGATACGCCGGATCACTGCCTACAGCGTGAACGTAACCTACGCCTAGTCTTATTCACGTCCAACGTAAACTACATAAAAAACGTCGGCTTGTGTTCCCTGGTGCAGACCTTTGCATGTCTGCTGCTGAGTTACACCTCCTTTATGGGGCTCAACTTTACACTGGACGTATGACTTTTGCGCACACCGCGTAGCCTGCGTCGGGCGCACGTACGATCGTGAATCGCCGTATCTCCCTCATTTGCATATTTGAATAGAAAATCAATGCGAGCGCCAAATGCGCCCACTTTACGCTGGCGTAGGCAAGTTACGCCGGTGGAATGAGCCTGTTTTTTGGCGTATCTTAGTTTTGTGGGCCCGGCGCACAGATACGACGGCGCATTTTTGCACTTACGCGGCGTATCTGGAGATACGTCGGCGCAAGTGCTTTGTGAATCCAGGCCATAGTATTTATTTCCTGGGGCTGATTGACGTACCAAATGGGCGCGTCCTATACAACTTTTTCTCTATCTTTCTTTCAAGCTAGAGTAACCAATCAGTGAAGACCATTAGATTACCTTGGATCTCAATATCGTTTTCTGAAGGGGCACTACATCCATATAGCACAGTTTGCTTGGTCTACGGCCCATACCCAACGCCCTGGAGCTGCAATACTAGGATTCCTTGGATACTTGAACTATTTATTATGGTTTACAGTCCTGACTAAGCGATGCACTGCAGTGTTATCTTTATTTTGTACTGCATAAAAGTAAAGTTGTAAACCCTTATCTGTCACACACACCCTGGGGCATTGCCACCATATGTGGTATGCTGTTCCATCCTGACCACATTGTTGTTTTTTTGTAATGCATTCTTTCCTGCCTGGCATTGGGGTGAGCACATTAGAGGCTGTGTCAATGCACATTGTACAGGCATGGTCCATTGTTTTTGCTATCAGAATGCCTGAGCAGTGATGTGCTGGAGCCTGGAGTACTGTATATGCAGACAGGAAATGTCTGTTAAGAGGCTGCAGAAGATCAGTGATGCTGATATGCAACAAAGGATATTTTTTTTTTTGAAAACAGGATTTTATAAAAAAAATAGATGATCACAAGACTGGCAGAGTCTATGGAATGCGTTTACTGTCCCAGCAACAAATACGTGTTTTCTAAATTTTCCAGGAAGCACAAGTCCTTCCGCATGCAAGTGATCTGCCTTGACATTCAAAAGGTCCGCACTTCCCATAGGAAGGAAACATGACTTCCTGTACGACGCGGATTCTTTCTGGAATTCTCTCCTAAAAATGTTCCGTCCACAAACAAAAATATCCCACAATAGGTTTGAAGCCGTTATTTGTTTTTACATAACATGGACAGCCACAAATATATGTTAAAAAGACAAAAGAAGCAAAGAATACAAAATAATAAATAGTATTACATGCATTACGCCGCATGGATCAAGCCTTATATTAGTTCTGAGCCCTGAATCACAGGAAATATTACAGGTGGAGTGGATATTACTCCATACTCATTGTCTAATTTCTTTTTCTCCCCCCAAGGCCAATTGTCTTGTGCTTCTGCTAACTGAACCTTCTCAGTATATACAGTGGGGATCGAAAGTTTGGGCACCCCAGGTAAAAATTTGTATTAACGTGCATAACGAAGCCAAGGAAAGAAAAAACTCCAAAAGGCATCAAATTACAGATTAGACATTCTTATAATATGTAAAAAAAAAGTTAGATTTTATTTCCATCATTTACACTTTCAAATTTACAGAAAACAAAAAAATGGTGTCTGCAAAAGTTTGGGCACCCTGCAGAATTTATAGCATGCACTGCCCCCTTTGCAAAGCTGAGACCTGCCAGTGTCATGGATTGTTCTCAATCATCGTCTAGGAAGACCAGGTGATGTCAATCTCAAAGGTTTTAAATGCCCAGACTCATCTGACCTTGCCCCAACAATCAGCACCATGGGTTCTTCTAAGCAGTTGTCTAGAAAACTGAAACTGAAAATAGTTGACGCTCACAAAGCTGGAGAAGGCTATAAGAAGATAGCAAAGCGTTTTCAGATGTCAATATCCTCTGTTCGGAATGTAATTAAGAAATGGCAGTCATCAGGAACAGTGGAAGTTAAAGCAAGATCTGGAAGACCAAGAAAAATATCAGACAGAACAGCTCGCAGGATTGTGAGAAAAGCAATTCAAAACCCACGTTTGACTGCACGACCCCTCCAGAAAGATCTGGCAGACACTGGAGTTGTGGTACACTATTCCACTATAAAGAGATACGTGTACAAATATGGTCTTCATGGAAGAGTCATCAGAAAAAAACCTCTTCTACGTCCTCACCACAAAAATCAACGTTTGATCTTTGCAAATGAACATATAGACAAGCCTGATGCATTTTGGAAACACGTTCTGTGGACCGATGAGGTTAAAATAGAACTTTTTGGCCGGAATGAGCAAAGGTACGTTTGAAGAAGAAAGGGCACAGAATTTAATGAAAAGAACCTCTGTCCAACTGTTAAGCATGGGGGTGGATCAATCATGCTTTGGGGTTGTATTGCAGCCAGTGGCACAGGGAACATTTCACGAGTAGAAGGAAAAATGGATTCAATAAAATTTCAGCAAATTTTGGATGGGAACTTGATGCCATCTGTGAAAAAGCTGAAGTTATAGAGAGGATGGCTTCTACAAATGGATAATGATCCTAAACACACCTCAAAATCCACAAGGGATTATATCAAGAGGCGTAAACTGAAGGTTTTGCCATGGCCTTCACAATCTCCTGACCTCAACATAATTGAAAATCTATGGATAGACCTTAAAAGAGCAGTGCGTGACAGACAGCCCAGAAATCTCAAAGAACTGGGAGACTTTTGTAAGGAAGAATGGGCAAAGATACCTCAAACAAGAATTGAAAGACTCTTGGCTGGCTACAAAAAGCGTTTTACAGTATTTTCCTGATTGCGGTATTTCAGGAAAATATGGCACTAGGGCCTCTAGATGATGTTGATAAGCAGAGGAAGTTTAAAGCAGGGTTAGGTTATAAAGAAATATGGAAGAAGGTGCTCTGGTCAGATGAGACCAAAATTGAACTTTTTGGCCTAAAAGAAAAACGATATGTGTGGCGGAAAACACATCACCCTGAACACACCATCCCCACCGTGAAACATGGTGGTGGCATCATGTTGTGGGGATGCTTTTCTTCAGCAGGGACAGGGAATCTGGGCAGAGTTGATGGGAAGATGGATGGAGCCAAATACAGGGCAATATTAGAAGAAAACCTGTTATGCCGTGTACACATGGTCAGAAGAAAAGAAAGAAAAGTTCGATGTGAGCTTTTGATCGTAAATTCAGACCGTGTGTAGGCCCCATCAGACTTTTTCTGTCGGATTTTCCAACAGCAAAAATTTGAGAGCTGGTTCTCAAATTTTCAGACGGGAAAAGTTCTTGTTGGAAATTCCAATCGTCTGTATGCAATTCCGACGCGCAAAAAAAACATGCATGATTGGAATCAATTCGACGCATGCTCGGAAGCATTGAACTTAATATTTCTCGGCTCGTTGTAGTGTTGTGTGTCACCGCAATCTTGATGGTCGGAATTTTGTGTGACTGTGTGTATGCAACTCAAGTTTGAGCCAAAATTCAGTCGGAAAAAAATCCACGGTTTTCTTGTAGGAATTTACGATCACGTGTACGCGGCATTAGAGTCTGCAAAAGACTTGAGACTGGGGTAGAGGTTCACCTTCCAGCAGGACAACAACCCTAAACATACAGCCAGAGCTACAATGGAATGGTTTAGATCAAAGCATATTCATGTGCTAGAATGGCCCAGTCAAAGTCCAGACCTAAATCACATTGAGAATCTGTGGCAAGACTTGAAAATTGCTGTTCACAGACACTGACAGAGCTTAAACTATTTTGCAAAGAAGAATGGGCAAAAATTTCCCTCTATAGATGTGCGAAGCTGGTAGAGACATCCCCAGAAAGACTTACAGTTGTAATTGCAGAGAAAGGGGGTTCTACAAAGTATTGACTCCGGGGGGCGCTATACAAATGTCCCCCACACTTTACACATATTTATTTGTAAAAAAAGAATTGACAACAATTTATCATTTTCCTTCCACTTTCACAATTATGTGCCACTTTGTGTTGGTCCATCACATAAAATCCCAGTAAAATACATTTACGTTTTTGGCTGTAACATGACAAAATGTGGAAAGATTCAAGGGGTATGAATACTTTTTCAAGGCACTGCCTCTAACACGCTAATTTCTGTGAGCCCCACATCCCACTAATAGCCAATACAGGAAACAGGAAGATCAATGATTATCTGGAAAGACAGAAGCAACCTGTCTCCTCTTATGCTGGTACTTTCTGGGTCCTTACCAGAAGCATTTGTCATCGTACAAGTGGTAGAGGCTATTTTTATTCCTCCATATCCTGTTCATGAGGTTTTTACTGATGCATAAGCAGCTCAGTGTACAGGGCAGACAGGCAGGTAAGAAACTTTAATGCATAAAATAAATTGTATGTCTATTTTGCATTAAAAATCTTTTCATTATTTTTTTATTTTCACTTAAAGTGGAGTTCCACCCTAAAGTGGAAATTCCACTCATCTGATTCCTCCCCCCTCCGGTGCCACGATTGGCACCTTTCAGGGGGGGGGGGGGGTTTGATGCCTGATTTTTACAGGTATCCTTTCCTACTTCTGGGAGCCTCAGCCGCGGATATTGACATCTCGGCTGGGGCTCCCTCCCCCGGTCGCCGGACCAGTAGGAAAGAGGAGCGGGCCTCGCGCATTCGCAGTAGGGTTCCTGGAGTGAAGCCGAAAGGCTAACCTGCCGGGTACCCTTACCCGCAATGGCGGCGGCAGCACCCTACAGCTGATGGAAACATCAGCTGCGGGTGCCAACATCGCTGGACTCCTGGACAGGTAAGTATCCCATTATTAAAAGCCAGGAGCTGCAGTATCTGTAGCTGCTGGTTTAAAAACAAGTTTGGGGGCGGAACACTGCTTTAAGGTATATCCAATCCCAAGAACAAAAATGTCATATATTGCAGCATACTAGTCCTGTGACGGTGACATTCGTTTACTTCTTTCTTTCTTCTTTCATGTTAAGTACCTTATCTGGCAGTGCAGAAAAATGCCTGTTGATCAGCCTGGACCATAACAACCAATGGTGTTATGTGACCCAGCCACCAGCATCTTAGCTAACAGTAGGGATGAGCTGAACACCCCCTGGCTCGGTTCACATCAGAACCTTCAAACGGACCGAACGTTTGCGGGAACTTTAGAACCCTGTTAAAGTCTATGGGACTCGAATGTTCGAAATCAAAAGTGGTAATTTTAAAGGCTAATATGCAAGTTATTGTCCTAAAAAGGGTCTGGGGACCCGGGTCCTGCCCCAGGGGACATGTAGCAATGCAACAATTTTGTTTTTAAAAACTAACTTTTTCTCAGGAGCAGTGATTTTAATGATGCTTAAACTGAAAAAAAAAGTGAAATATTCCTTTACATATAGTACCTGCTGGGTGTCTATAGTATGCCTGTGGAGTGGCACGTGTTTCCCGTGTTTAGAACTGTCCCTGTACAAAATGAAATTTCTTAGACATGTGCACACTGAAATATTTTTTTTCGGAATTTTGTTTTCGTCCAAAAAATAAATTTATTTAGTTACTCCCGAAATTCGTTTTTATTTATTTTGTTTTTCGTTAAAAAAATGCATTCGTCCGAAAATCCAAATTAAGGTTGAATCTGTCATTGAAGGCTTATAGGGCCAAATTCTCAAAAGAGATACGCAGGCGGAACTGCTGTTCAGCCTGCGTATCTCTGTGCCTAACTTTGGAAACGATCCTCAAAAGGATTTTTCCAAAGTTAGGCAGAAGATCTGACATCTGTAAGACACTTACACTGTCAGATCTTAGGATGCAGTACCGCATCCGCCGCTGGGGGCATTTCTCATTGAAATGCCGCTTTGCGTATGCAAATGAGGACTTAAGCAGATCCACAAAGCTTTTAAGCATTGTGGTTTCTGCGTAAGTTCCGATTTGCTTGCGCAAAACTAGGGCTGGTTTTACAATGTGGAAAGTTAGTCCACCATGTAAAATCAGACCTTTTTTTCGATCGCCGCGATTTTTTTTTAAATTTGAATTTTTTTTCCCGGCGCGTATTTTTTTTTTTCCCGACGCAACTTTATTGTCCCGTCGCGATCCACAAAGCCCGGCGTAAATTACGTTTGCGCGCTGCCCGTCGGGAAAAATGACGTCACACGCATGCGCAGTACGTCCGGCGCGGGAGCGCGCCTAATTTAAATGGGAATCGCCCATTTAAACTAGGAACGCCTTGCGATGGACGGAGTTAAGTTGCGCTGCCGCAATTTTCCGGGTAAGTGCTTTGAGAATCGGTACTTAATTTTGGAAAATTGCGGCAGTGTAACTTAACTCCCTAAAGTTAAGTTAAGCAAGATTTTTCAGAATTTGGCCCATGGTGTCTGTGGAATGTTCTAAAAAAAAAAAAAAAAAGATTCGATAGAATCTTAAAAAAAAAAAAAAAAATGTCGACTCTTCATGTCTCTCTATGTCGAATCTTTTCTCTCTATGTCGAATCTGTCATTGAAGGCTTTTGGTGTCTGTAGAATAGGGTTTTTTCGGGAGCAGTGAATTTAATAAAGCTAAAAGTGAAACAATAAAAGTGAAATATTCCTTTAAATTTTGTACCTAGGGGGGGTGTAAAGTTAGCATTTGAAATAGCGCATGTTTCCAGTACTTAGAACTGTCCCTGCACAAAGTGTCATTTCTGAAAGGAAAAAAAGTATTTTAAAACCGGCTTTGCGGCTATAATGAATTGTCAGCTCTGGCAATTCAGAGCAAAACCAATCATAAAAAAAAAAAAAAAAAAATAGCGTACCCCCAAATTCCATTACCAGGCCCTTCAGGTCTGGAATGGATATTAAGGGGAACCCCGCCGTCAATAAAAAAAAAAATTACGTGGGGTTTCCCCCAAATATCCATTCCAGACCCTTCAGGTCTGGTGTGGATTTTAAGGCGAACTTCACCCCAAATAAAAAAAAAATGGTGTGGAGTTCCCCCAAAAATTCACACCAGACCCCTTATCCGAGCACGTTAACCTGGCCGGCCGCAGAAAAGAGGGGGGGACCAACCGTACCAGGCCACATGCCCTCAACATGGGGAGGATGTCCCACGTTACAAGGGTTAAATGCTTGCTTTTGCCTTTGGTACCAGTACAAAGGGCGATTATTACCTTATCCCTTGCTACCCCAGCAGCCTGAGATTTCCTATTTTTTCAGATTCTACAAGCTTGCCCTCTGTGTCCTCACTTACAATGCAGGACTGCTGGTCCTGCATTGTACATGATGACGTCCCAGCTGCAACTGCCAGGAACAGCACCATAGAGAAGAGTCTCATGGCTGGAAAAGCCTGCAGGAGCAGGGAATGAAGTAAGTATGAAGTCACTTTCACTGGTAATATTGGCAAAAATTGGGCATTTAACTCTTGAAGTGCTGGGGAAGACCCACTGCAAAGTTCATTCAGTTCCCCAGAGTCCATATTTTTACAATTCAGTGAATTCCCAGCAAAATAAATGTAGCTGGTATCACGCTGCTCACTCCCTTGATGCCCATCAATGGCAACTTACTTGCAGCTTCGTGTGATGTTGCAGTCAAAGCCATCATATAAGCAATACTTGTTATTGCACGGTTTGTCGCAGACTCCATTTCTGAACTTTCTCTGGCATTCTGCTTCGGGGCATTGCTTCCAGGGCCCCTGCGGAGGAGAAGAAGTGGACCCCACAGACTCCTGACACTGGGGGCCAGTGTAATCACGATGGCAAACACAGCGAGGAAGCCCTTCCATCCCTTGTATACACTTCCCACCGTTATGACAGGTGAAGGTTTTGCAAGACAGTATGACCTCACTACACGTGGGACCTGAAAAATCCTAAAACATGAAAGAGCATTATTAAATAACAATCCCAAATATAAATGAATACAAAAAAAATAACAAAAAAAAAACAAAAACAGTTTTAAGGACTATTTTATGTGCAGGAATTACTTGGTGTTATTAATAACCAAGAGCCTATAGAGCAGCCAGGGTTTTGTAGAGCCTAATGCCTCGTACACATGATCGTTTTTTTCCGTCGGGATAAACTCAGACGGGTTTTTCCAACGGAATTCCACTCAAGCTATCTTGCATACACACGGTCACACCAAATTCCGACCGTCAAAATGCAGTGACGTATTACACTAGGACAAGCCTAGAAAAATGAAGTTCAATGCTACCGAGCATGCGTCGAATTGTTTCCGAGCATGCGTGTTTTTTTTCTCCATCGGAATTCCATACGGACGAATATAATTTTTTTCCGTCTGAAAAAAAGAAAACATGTTCTCTTTCTTACTCCGTCGGAACTTCCAAAGGAAAAAATTCAGATGGGGCATACACACGGTTAGAATATCCAATGAAAAAATTCCGTCAGACTTTTTCCATCAGAAATTCCAACCGTGTGTACGCGGCATTAGGGTTCCTCCTGAGATTACTAGGGGTTGCTTGAGCTGTGGCTGATTGACCTCCTATCTGATGGTGCCTGCATACTTCAGGGGCCAACACCACATCTGCCTAACACCAATAATATTTTGAGCTGTCTGGGGGGGGGTGGCATTCTGACCACTACTTTAATTCCATTCTCAGTGGCCACCAAAGCAAGGGGCATTTTTCCCACTGACCCTGACATTTCCCAAGACTTGACAATTATCTCAAGGGTTCAAAAAAGGCATAAAAAAAGGTTCAGGAAAGCTGCTGTAAAGATACTCCAGTTTTCTGAGGCAACAGTAATTTCTCTAGAGCAGTGGTGGTCTACTTACTTGATATAAAGGGCCCCAAATGTGACCCCTGAGATCACCAAAGGATTGCACATAAATTCAATAAATGACATGCAACAGGAAGCTGTCAGAAATTTCAGACGTGCTGCAAGAGGTGATCAAAGACTATGAGCATGCTAGAAGAGATGGTCAGATACGAAAAAGACATGCTACAGTAGATGGTCAAAGACTATAGGCATGCTACAAGAGATGGACATAGACTGTAGACATGCTACAAGAGATAGTCAGATACTGTAGACATGATACAAGAGATGGTCAGAGACTGTAGACATAATACAAGAGATGGTCAGAGACTGTAGACATGATACAAGAGATGGTCAGAGACTGTAGACATGATACAAGAGATGGTCAGAGACTGTAGACATGATACAAGAGATGGTCAGAGACTGTAGACATGGTACAAAAGATGGTCAGAGACCGTAGACATGCTGCAAGAGATGGTCAGAGACTGTAGACATGATACAAGAGATGGTCAGAGACTGTAGACATGCTACAAGAGATGGTCAGATACTGTAGACATGCTACAAATGTAGACATCCCTTTTTTTTTTTTTTTTTTTTCATTATTTTTGAGTTGTATTTTTGTCATACTGTTTATTTATGATAATTTACCCATTTAGGTGCAATTACGCCTCCAATCCATATTTTTCAATATGTACATTTCATATGATTCTGTATTTCTATGTATTTACATACTTTTATTCATTCGTAGATTGTTTTATATACATACATATCCCTGAGGAAGCCCGAATGTGTGAAACATGTCGGACTTATTGTATATAACAGCCTGCAATTCTACCAATGGTGAAATCCAACATCTAATACGATCTTCTTTTTTAGTATATATTTTTTGTATGATCTAATGTGTCAAATTAAACTATTTTTTATATATACAAGTTGTGTCTATGGTGTATGGTTCCTGCGGTTCCAGAGCTATTAATATTTCTCATGCCCGATACATCCAAATAGCATTCATACAGTCCCATGCCCCATCCCTTAATTGGGATTATATATCCATGCTACAAAAGATGGTCAGAGACTGTAGACATGCTGCAAGAGATGGTCAGAGACTGTAGACATGCTGCAAGAGATGGTCAGAGACTGTAGACATGCTACAGTAGATGGTAAAAAACTATAGGCATGCTACAAGAGATGGCCAGATACTGTAGACATGCTACAAGAGATGGTCAGAAACTACAAACATTTATTCATCCAGAAGAACAGAAAGGCTGTAATCACTTGACGAGCTGACTCTCTCTGCTAAGGCTGCTCGCATAAAACAAGGCTCCCCTCCGGAAGGTACCCAGAATGTGACTTAAATTGGATGTAAACTTCATTCATGAAATCTGACCTGTGCATATCTATCTGAAGTGTTTACTTATCTCTCTCCAAAGCCCTAAGTGTCGTGTCTTTTTGTTGCTCAGTTCTTCCGTTATCAGCATGATAACTTCTGACAAGTTCTCCGACACTGGAGATAAAAGCAGCTGAAAATTTGTGTTGGAGATGGTGATTAGCAGAGAGCTGGTCTATTCACAGTACAGCGCTGCAAGTTTCCTCATTCCACTGCCTATGTGGAGGGGGGATGCCTTTCCTCCAATCAGCTCACACACAGTGTAAGATTTCACTCCCAGTGCTAAAACAGGAAGAAACATTTGTAACACGATGTGCACTTTCTAAAAAAAACATAGAAAGAGAAATACAGCAGATATACATGTAAAACGTATGTAGGGAGATTTGTTAAATCTCTGTGTATCATTTGAGGCTATTCACTTCACTGGGTATAGGAGAGGGTTTACATCCACTTTAACCACTAGCCAAGCAGCTCACGCAGATATACTGCGGTAGGTCAGCTCTCCTGTGCGAACCGGCGTACCTGTACGTCGATCCGTGCAATAAGGATAACTGGCGTACGCACGCCATCTGCGACCCATGATCGTGGTGAGGAGAGTCAGATCGGGGAACTGCCTATGTAAAGAAGGTGATTCCTAGTTCTGCTTAATGACATGACAGATCTACTTTTCCCAGTGATCGGGAACAGTGATCTCTGTCATGTTCCAGTAAGCACATCCCCTCTACAGTTAGAACACACCCAGGGAACACACTTAACCCTTGATCGCCCCCTTGTGTTAACACCCCTTGATCCCTGCCAGTGTAATTTTTACAATGAGCAGTCCATTTTTATAGCACTGATCAATGTAATAACGTCACAGGTTCCCAAAAAGTGTAATTTGGGGTCAGATTTGTCTGCCGCAATGTCCCAGTCCCACTAAAAATCGCAGATTGCTGCCATCACCAACAAAAACGATTTTAAAAGTTCATAAATCTATCCCATAGTTTGTAGACGGGATAACTTTTACGCAAACCAAACAATATACGCATGTTGCGATTTTTTCTTCTCAAAATTGTCGGAATTTTTTTTGTTTATAGAACAAAAAATTAATAACCGCAGAGGTGATCAAATACCGCCAAAAGAAAGCTCTATTTGTGGGTAAAAAGGGACATCGATTTTGTTTGGGGACA
Organism: Rana temporaria; assembly: GCF_905171775.1. Classification (NCBI taxonomy): domain Eukaryota; kingdom Metazoa; phylum Chordata; class Amphibia; order Anura; family Ranidae; genus Rana; species Rana temporaria. Next base: position 29,429,998 of record NC_053497.1, on the reverse strand, counting down.
GTGTCGCACGACCGCACAATTGTCAGTTAAGGCGGCGCAGTGGCAAATCGCAAAAAATGGCCTTGTCATTAAGGGGGCAAATCCTTCTGGGGCTGAAGTGGTTAAAGTACACAGCACAAGCGCCAAACCAAATGGAAAAGGAGTCCAAATCAATTTAATTGTTCTTAGTAAGATCACATAAAACAGCCAACGTGCTCTGGGGCCCAACCCCACTTATCCCCCCCACCCCCCTTCATCATGGCTCAGCAAATTTGACAGCCTTAAACGGATTCACTAACACAGAATATTACACTGCTCAAAAAAAAGGAACACTTTGAAAACATATCAGATCTCAACGGCCAAATATAAGAAGAAAGGTTTGGACAGCCGCACTCCAAAAGAATTGTCCCTTTTATTGTAAAATCAAATCACAAAAATACATGGCACAGCAAAAAAAAGATGCAAACTGACGCGTTTCACACTGTAACTCAGTGCTTAATCATAGCTATGATTAAGCACTGAGTTATAGTGTGAAACGTGTCAGTTTGCATCTGTTTTTTTGCTGTGGCATGTATGGAGCACAGTTCTGGACACTTTAGTGCTGGCAATGTATATTTTGGAAGAAACCACAATAGGGGCATTTGATATATTCATTTATGTCCTTCCCATTATATTTATTATGTAAGAATTTGCACTAAATTTGATTGACAATTTGAGAGATTTGCACTTACTGTGGTGTGGATGATATATATTTACTTGTGGTGATATTTATTTATGGTTTATTTGATTAGGAATAATTAAAAGCTGAGGTATTCTATGGGTCTTAAAAAGCTTAGGCCCCGTACACACGAGAGGATCTATCCGCTGGAATTTATCCGCGGACCGGTTTCAGCGGATAGATCCCCTGGTGTGTACGATCCGCGGATATTTTTCGGCCCGATGGATTTCCAGCGGATCAAAATTTCTTAACATGCTAAGAAATCGATCCGCTGGAATCCAGTCCAACGGATTGATCCGCTGGTCTGTACAGACTCACAGGATCAATCCGTCCGAATCCATCCCCCGCATGCGTCGTAATGATTCGACGCATGCGTGGAAGTCCTTATATCACAGCGTCGCGCACGTCGCGGCGTCATCATCGCGGCGACGGGGCGACACGTCACCGCGGAGGGAATTCCGCTGGGATTTTGATCTCATGGTTAGTACAACCATGAGATCAAAACCTGCCAGAGGATTTATCCGCGGAAACGGACCTCCGGACCGTTTCCGCGGATCGATCCTCTCGTGTGTACTAGGCCTTAGTCTGATAAACAGATGTGAGCTGGTGCTCCCTGTACACCCCAGTCTGAGATCCCACACCAGCACCAATCATAGAAAACAGATTGACCATAAAACAAAAATAACGCACTGATTTCCTATGATTACCGGAGGATGAACTTTAATAATAACAGGTAGTGACACTGATTATTCAGACTTATTATGACTAATTAGAGATAATTACCTGTGGGCAGCTGCAGGTGAATCCCAGTGTGGTGTTAACAGCCAATGCACAGGTTCCGCCATTAGCACAAGGGTTATTATCACAGTAATTAATGATGTGCTCACATCTATGACCTGAGGAGAAGGCAGAGAACATTCATTATATAAAAAGGTATTACTGGATCTATTTAATATAGATTAACTAGCAGAAGAATTAAAAGAAGAAAAATATTCAGAAAAGAGGTGAGGAAAAAGAGAAAAGCATTTTATTATAAACTTGCTGGCTAGAGGAGAGGGGAGGAGAGGAGAAAAGAGGATGAGGAGGAGAAGAGGGAGGGGATTAGAGAGGAGTGATGAGAGAGAGGGAGTGGAGGAGGGGAGAGAAGGGGGGGGGTCTATAGAAGAGGGTAGAGGAGAGAAGAGGATGAGGAGGAGAAGAGGGAGGAGATTAGGGAAGAGTAATGAGAGACGGAGTGGAGGAGGAGAGGGAAGGGGAGGGGTCTCTAGAAGAGAGAAGAGGATGAGGAGAAGAAGAGGGAGGGGATTAGAGAAGAGCAATGAGAGAGGGAGTGGAGGACGGGAGAAAGTAGAGGAGGGGAGGGAAGGGGAGGGGTCTATAGAAGAGGGTAGAGGAGAGAAGAGGGTGAGGAGGAGAAGAGGGAGGAGATAAGGGAAGAGTAATGAGAGAGGGAGTGGAGGAGGAGAGGGAAGGGGAGGGGTCTCTAGAAGAGAGAAGAGGATGAGGAGAAGAAGAGGGAGGGGATTAGAGAAGAGCAATGAGAGAGGGAGTGGAGGACGGGAGAAAGTAGAAGAGGGGAGGGAAGGGGAGGGGTCTATAGAAGAGGGTAGAGGAGAGAAGAGGAGAAGAGGGGGGGGATTAGAGAAGAGTAATGAGAGAGAGGGAGTGGAAGAGGGGAGGGAAGGGGTCTATAGAAGAGGGTAGAGGAGAGAAGAGGAAAAGAGGGAGGGGATTAGAGAAGAGTAATGAGAGAGAGGGAGTGGAAGAGGGGAGGGAAGGGGTCTATAGAAGAGGGTAGATTAGAGAAGAGGCAAAAGAGGGAAGGAGGGGAGAGCAGAGGAGAAGAGAGGACAAAAGTGGAGAGGGGATAAAAAGGAGAAGAGGGAGGGGATCAGAGAAGAGGGGGTGGGGGAGAGAAGAGTGAAGGCATGAAAAGGGGGAAGAGAAGGGAAGGGGAACAGAGGAGAGAAAAAGAGATAGTAGCAGGAAGGCCAGGGGATGAGAGGAGAGGGCAATAGAGAAGATCAGAGGAAAGGGGATAGAAGGGGAGGAGAGGAGAAGAGGTGAGGGGAGAAGAGAGGATGGGGGGGAGGAGGAGAGTGAAGGGAGGCAAGCAAGTGGACAGAGGAGGAGAGGATAGGGAAGGGGAGAATAGGAGAGGGGAGGCGAGAATAGGAGAGGGGAGGAGAAAGCAGAGAATGAAAGGAGAGAGGAGGGGAAAAGAGAGGAGAAGAGAAAAGAGCAGAGGGAAGGGGCTGAGTAAAGCAGAGGAATAGAAGACGGGACAGGACAGGAAGGGAGGAGAGGGGAGGAGCGGAGAGTCGTGGGAAGGACAAGGAAAGGGTGAAGAGGGGGGAAAGGGGTGGGGAAGGAGAGCACAGAGGGCAAAGGACAGAAAATTGAGGAAAACGAGAGGCGGAGAGTGGACAGAAGAAAAGGAGAGATAAGGAGATGGAAAGAGGGAGGAATGGAGGTGTGTAGAGAGGGGTGGAGGAAGGAATGGAAGGGCAGATCAGTGAAGAGTACAAGGTTGGAGTGAATATGAGAGAAGCCCATGCTCTGAACCTGTGTAATGTGGATGGCACTGGCACTGAAAGCTGTTGCTGAGCTGCACACAGGTATGTGTCCCTCGTGGGTCACAGGGGTTGAACAGACACTCGTTGACATCCCCTTCACAGCGTTCTCCCACATACCCTAGGGGGCAGAGGCAAGAGAAACCCCCAACTCCATCCATGCATGTGCCTCCATGGAAGCACCGAACTTCAGCTGTGGCGCAGTCATCTATATTAATTTCACAGCGGGCTCCTAATACAGTAAAAAGAAAAACAATGATTTCTAGGCTTACATCTTACATATTTTGTCCTTGAAATGTGATATTTAACACAATACAACACTTTTCTATTCAGCAACATTTCTTTCTAGACATTTTTAAAGAAAGGCTACAATTACACAGTGGTAAGAACTCTGCATACTTCTTCCAGCTTATTCCAAATGCAATATTCACCACGTTCAAGAAAATGGCTGTTCAGTAATGTTGGGTGCTGTAATGACCATAGGCTGGAGACCGTGGACGATAGAAGTGTCATCAGCACACCAAGGATTCCTCAAAAGGGTCCAAAGCTTTATTTTTGTGGTCACATGGTAAACATACAGTATGTTTACCATGTGACCATGAAAATAAAGCTTTGGACCCTTTTGAGGAATCCTTGGTGGGCTAATGACACTCCGTCTCTTTGTTCCAGCTTAGTGACTCAGAAAGCATTGAAGATATTAGATTACCATAACAGCCAGGCAACCAGCATTGTTAACAAAAATAGGTCAGCTATGGCAGTTTACATATTTCTGCCATTACAAGAAGAATAGGGATGAAGGAATCAGAGTATATTTCACGCCAAAATTTTGCCAAAAATAAACGATAGTATTTATAACTTTCTAGATTGTAAGCTATAACGAGTAGGGCCCTCTGATCCCTCCTGTATTGATTGTATTGTGACTGTACTGTCTTCCCTGATGTAAAGCGCTGCGCAAACTGTTGGCGCTATATAAATCCTGTATAATAATAATAATAATAATAACTCCTATGCTCTGCACTATCCTTGTATATATTTGGATACAAAGAACACTAAATGAAATAAACCAAACTGTTTTGTTACACTATGTGATTTATTATTACTATGTGTCTTTAAGCTCTGTTCCCTTCTGTCTAGCTGAACTCTCTCTCCCACCGTAGCTCTGTATATTCCCTTCCCCTTCCTGTCTCTCATGCATTCGCTCAGTATTCCACCATGCTGTAACATCTTTTCATGTGTCTTACAACATCAACATTTTTCTACCTATGAATATCCAACATTAAACTGAACATTCGAAAGGATTCATCGTCTGTCTCTCTAAGGCCACGTACACACGATCAGTCCAAACCGATGAAAACGGACTGAAGTTCAGTTTCATCGGTCCAAACCGGCCGTGTTTACGCACCATCGGTCTGTAGTCCTTCGGTCCCAAAACAGAGAACTTGCTTTAAAATCGAACCGATGGACGCCTGACCGATAGGTCAAAACCGATGGTTAGTATGCAAAAGCATCGGTTCCAAACCCGGGCATGCTCAGAATCAAGTCGATGCATGCTTTGAAGCATTGAACTTCATTTTTTTCAGCACGTCGTTGTGTTTTACATCACCGCGTTGGACTCGATCGGCTTGTGAACTGATGGTGTGTAGGCACATCAGACCATCAGTCTGCTTCATCGGTGAACCGATGAAACTGAACTTCAGTCCGTTTTCATCGGTTTGGACTGATCGTGTGTACGAGGCCTTAGTCTTCTTATATCACTGGCTATCGAGGGCTTCAAATGATGAAGTTCACCAAACCCTATCAATGATTAAACTTTGCTTCTTGGTGTACTGACCCTTTAACCAGGCAATGTGATTCTTCTGACTGTCCTTACCTTGGGTTCCCGATGGGCACACACAATGATAGTTGTTCCCTTTGGGCACACACACCCCATTGTGGTTACAAGGCTGGGACAGACATGGATCTTTCTCTTCACAGGTTGCCCCGTAGTATCCATGTAGGCACTGTACAAACAAATTATTGTTATTATAAGTAGAATAGATGAAATAGATGAGGACTAAATGTTGTTTTAATCATTTGTTCATAAAATGAAGATTATAATCTCTCACCTGGCAAGAGGGTGACCCAGAAATGTCCCGGCAGCGCCCTCCATTCTTACAAGGGTTTGGGTGACATGGGTCGAATTTATCCAGGCAATGAGTGCCAGAGTAACCGGGGAAGCAACGGCATACATAGGATGTCCCTGAATCCACGCAGTTTCCGTGTCTGTTACAGAGCGTGTCAGGGTCCACTCCTACAAAGGGACAGAAAAAAAGAAACATAGAATTGGTAGAACCAAAGACAAGGGAAAGTGAGCTAACTTGATAGATTGTAAACACAAACTTGTATGCCTTTTTTGTGGCTAATATGTTTCAATCTAGTGTTGATACAAACGAAAGGTGAAAAAACTCATATGAAAAGATAATTGTGCTGTTACCCACATAAACCAATAAGGTTGGAACTTAGATCTACTAAACTTTTTTTTGGGATTAATGTAACCTTACTTCTAGTCATTTTTATGCAAATGCATCTTTCTCATTTATACCCTTCTCTTTAGACCCCGTACTCACGACCAAACATGTCTGCTGAAACTGGTCCGCGGACCAGTTTCAGCAGACATGTTTGGCCGTGTGTAGGCACGAGTGGACCATTTTCGGGCGGATCGGACAGGTTTCCAGCGGACAACTGTTTCCTGGACTTGCTTTAAAACAGTCCGCTGGAAACCTGTTCCCCCGACATGTACGGTCGTCTGTACAGACCTACCGTACATGTCCGGCCGCCCGCCATCCCTCGGATGCGTCGAATGACTTTGACGCATGCGTGGAAGCATTTAAAAGGCAGGCCCGCCCACGTCGCCGCGTCATTGTCGCGGCGTCACCGCGTCATCGACGCAGCGACACCGCGGACACGCCCCGCGTATTGTTTACGCGCGGAGTTCTGTTCGATGGTGTGTACAGCCATCGAACAGAAGTCCCCGGGCAGACATGTCCGATGAAAACGGTCCGCGGACCGGTTTCATCGGACATGTCTGCTCGTGAGTACAAGGATATTATTGTATTCTGTGAAAGGGATTTTTACTCATAATTCACTATATGGCCAAGAAGTATGGAGGCGCCCCTCCAAACCATTGAGTTTAGTTGTTTCCATTGAAGCATACTGGTAATGCTATAGTATAGTATACAAAAACATTTTAGGCAACCGTGTACCTCCAGCTTTGTGGTAACAGTTTAGGAAAGGCTGTTTTCTTTCCAGCTCCATAAAGACATGGCTTGATGAGTTTGGTGTGGAGGAACTTTAGTGGTCTGTACCGAGCCCTGACCTCAACCTTAATGAACACCTATAGGAGGAGTTCAATTGCGACTGGAACCAGGTCTTCTCTTCCAACATCAGTATTGACTGGCCTCAAAAACACTTACAGTGGTTGTTAAGCATCATCATGTTCACATCATCATACCACCCCCTTTGTGTTCTAATACTATGTCCCCCTGAGTGAGTGATTTTATAAAAAAACAGCACTGCTCGGCACCTCTCAGCGATCACGTGACCGGCCGACTCTCTCCTTTCCCCGGACAGCTGCAACGGGCAAGGCCAAGTTTCCCTCACTGACGTCACTTGAGAGGGGAGAAGGAGAGGAGAAAGAGAGTGGGCCGGTCACGTGATCGCCAAGAGACGCCGAGCGGGGCTGTAAAATTAGGTATAGCAGGCTTTTTTTTTTTAATAAATCACTCACACAGGGGGACACAGGATTAGAACACAGAGGGGATGGTATGACGATATAAATGTTTTTTGAGCAGCCGGAGTTGCAGAGGCGGGCACTGTCATGAGCTGACAGGCTGGTAGGGGAGTAGGGAGAGAGTACAGAGGAGGAAAGGAGAGCTGCAGATGACGGAGGCATGTAAATGGACGACTGTGTCAGGGTCCATAAAGACATGGATGATCTAGTTTGGGATGGAGGAACTTGACTGACCTGCTCAGAGTCCTGACCTCAACCTGATTGAACACCTTTGGGGTGAATTAGAGACTATAAGCCAGGCCTTCTTGTCCAAGATCAGTGCCTGACCTCACAAATGTGTTTCTGGAAGAATGGTCAAACATTCCCATAGACACACTCCTAAACCTTGTGGACAACCTTCCCAGAAGAGATGAAGCTGTGGGCCAATTCAATATTGAACCCTATGAACTAAGACTGGTAGACCATTAAAGTTCATGTGCGTGTAAAGGCAGGCGTCCCAATAAATTTAGTATTATAGTGTGTGTATATATATATATATATATATATATATATATATACACACACACACACATACACACTATCCTACTACATAAATCATAGCCTACACAATGGTCAAGAGTAAAAAAAACTCATATAAAGAAACAGAAATGGTCTTTTTATTAAAAAGTAAACAATTGTGCTTAGTGCGAAATGTAATAACTCACAAAATAATACATCTACACAAATAATACATACACAAGTGCTTAAATACTATTCAACAATATTGTTAAGCGGTGTCTTTAAATCTCCAAATAAAGTGAAAGCAAACACATGAATAGAAAATAAATAGTACAAATTTTGTATAATTTGAAATTAAAATTGAGTCAACACCTTCCACGAAATTATCCACAAAGTTCCAAAAAGTTCATTCTAGTAACTGATCAACTCAAGATGTCCCCGATGAGTACCACCACTACCACCATCACCACACACAGCCTCTTACCAATCAGAAAGACCCAAAATTAAAAGTGGTCTTAATGCGCTCTTTAATACTTGGGATCCGCTGAAGCCAATGCATCCAGGAACAAGGGAACCACAGGGCACACCAACAGGGAGTATCAGTTAAATTACATTTCTCGCTCCACAATAGTTAAACCAGCAAGAGAAACAAATAACAACCTCCATAGGCGTGCACACAGGGTGTGCCAGGTGTGCCCAGGCACACCCTAATCACTCTGTGCAGAACAGATTCCCCCAACTGACCTGGCTCCCCCCTCCTTCCCCCTACAGCACTGCAGGCTTCCCTCCTCTCCCATCAGTTGTTGCTGTGAATGTTTTAGGATGAGTGGGGGAAGGGCCCAGTAAATATGCCATTTACCGTCCTCTTCCCTTTCTGAATGAACATCGTGAGTGATCGGTAGAGTGTGTTTGAGCTTTGGGGTGCACACCCTAATGCCAAAGGCTGCGCACGCCTATGACAACCTCCCATAGTGCAAAACCACTTGCTTTATTAATAATTATACTGTATATCTATTCACAATCCGTTTTCATGAAAACCACATCAAAAACTATACATCGCCCCTACCTCTGAATCCAATGACGTCAGCACAGGCTCTGCTCCGACACATTTCATCCCAATAAACATTTTCAAAGGGTGGACTCCTTGAGCTATTCTCACTTAATTGTTATTATTTATTTGATATTCATGTGTTTGCTTTCACTTTATTTGGGGATTTTAAGGCACAGCATGACAATATTTTTGAAATTATCATTTTTGATGAAAAAAAAAAAAACTAAAACAATAGGCAGCCAGATTTATCGTTATTTTTTCCATTTTAAATTTTTTAATTCTAACTTACACAAAAAATGAAACTTGGAATCAGTCTTGTTGGTATAAGAAGTACAAAAAAGTTATTGTCTGCAAAGAAGACATAAAAGTTATCACAATTGGTACCTCTGGAGGCTGTGGCCTTGCAGGTCAGAAGAGGAGTTTCACAATGATTTCCAACCCATCCAAAGGCACATTGGCAGCGATATTGTGTTCCCGTCTGAGAACATATTCCTTTATTTTGACACGGTCTGCGAGCACAGAAGTCTATGATGTCCTGTAAGGACAGTAAATAGAGGTAAAGCCATGGAGCTTAGTGGTCTTGCCATGGAATAGGAATTCTTTATTTTTTAAAGATATATAAGAATAAAACAGGTCAAATTGACATCAAGAAAATAAAATTTTCGGTTAATATGTATATTACATACATATTCATAATATCAATGATAAATTCTATACAAGGCAATTTGAGTACAGGTAAGTTGAAAATAAAATAGCATAATAGGTTTTTAGATCTGTATTTTAGGCTAGTCCCGCATAATTAGCAGTAACTAGCAGGAGGACATAAAAAGGAATGAAGAGAAAGGGGAGAAGAAAACAAAAAACAAAACAAAAATCGAATTTGTTTCTACAGTCAAAACTGAAGGTTGCCAAGGATAACATATCTTATGCTGCGTACACACGATCAAAAAATCCGACAAGAAAAGTCCGATGTGAGCTTTTGGTCAGAAATTCCGACCGTTTGTGCGTGTAAAGGCAGGCGTCCCAATAAATTTAGTATTATAGTGTGTGTGTATATATATATATATATATATATATATATATATACACACATACACACTATCCTACTACATAAATCATAGCCTACACAATGGTCAAGAGTCAAATTGGAATTTTTCGGTTGGAATTTTCCAACAAGAAAAGTCCTTGGAGGAAATTCCGATTGTCTGTATGCAATTCCGATGCGCAAAAATCCTACACATGCTCCGAATCAATTTGACGCATGCTTGGAATCATTGAACTTCATTTTTCTCGTCCTGTTGTAGTGTTGTACGTCACCGCGTTCTTGACGGTCGGAATTTTGTGTCACCGTGTTCTTGACGGTCGGAATTTTGTGTCACCGTTGTATGCAAGTTTGAGCCAAAATTCCATTCACGATTTTCTTGTCAGATTTTTCCAATCGTATGTACGCGGCATTAGTTTGTATTATGCAACAGTTTTGCTATTTCTACTGCATTTACAGTATGTCACAGGACTGTGTTCCCGACTCAACATCCAATTTTACAAAACACTGGTTTAAAATCACTGTCACTGATTTCAGTTTACTCACACGTCCAGTAACCAAGCAGTGATATTTTCGGTGTTAACCCACACAAACCAAGGGAGAACATAAAAGCTGAACAGAAAGGTTGAACAGTGAGTGTAGACTCAACCACCATGCTACCAAAACCGAATATTCCAAGACAATGCAAAAATATAATTTGCTCTCACCTCACAGGCGCCCCCTGTGTACAATTCAGGACAGGAGCAGATGTACCCACCAGGAACTTCATGGCAGGTACCCCCATTCTTGCACGAATCTATGGTACAGTAAGTGATCTGGTCTTGGCATTGTCTTCCTGTGAATCTTTCTGGGCACAAGCAGGAGTAGGAGGCAATACCATCCACACATGTGCCACCGTTTAGACAGGAACTATAAAAGAAACAGAATTAATGAATGGCTTTTTGTTCATGTTTTTACTTTCTATAATGTTGACATTCCACATTTTGTTGCTTTGCAGTCTGAAATGAAGACAGACATAATTTTTGTTTTATCCAGCTGTATTTACTCAGTCAAAGTATAACATATAACATCCAAGTGAAAGATATAACACCAACATGTCAGGAAAATAATAAAATAAATCAAAAGTAGAATTCCTGGGTTGGAAATAGGATCAACCATCTTTCTAAAAAATACTTGTAGTCTGGGTTCACATTGGAGCGATTTGTCATGCGATTTGAGAGATCAAATTGCATGAGAAGTCGCAGCCTATTGGCGGCAATGGCACTGTTCCAATCGGTGCGACACCGATTTTGCGGCGCCGCACCAATTTGCAAAAGTAGTTCCTGCACTACTTTTGCCGACTTCAGGTGCGACTTCAATAGACATCTGTGCGACACCGATTTTGCGGTGCCGCACCAATTTGCAAAAGTAGTTCCTGCACTACTTTTGCCGATTTCAGGTGCGACTTCAATAGACATCTGTGTATGAAGCCTCACAGATGTCTATTAAGTAGCACCTGAAATCGCGCTGACCTTGCTACTTTGAAATCGCGCTACTTCAAATAAAGTAGCACGATTTCAAAGTAGCATCAATGTGAACCAGGGCTTAAACTCAATCAGATGTAGCTAATCACCTTCTCAATAGCACACAAAGCCATTTGACTTTCAACTGTGATCAGCTGTGGTCATTTTGATTAGCTCAGCATGAAAAGAGCTATCCTGGAGCATTTCAGTTCTTGGTAGTGCAATCAACTATGGGTGGCAAGGAATTGTCAAAAGATTTCCGAGATAAAGTTGTGGACAGGCACAAGTCTGGAGATGGATACAAAAAAAAAGGAATCATAGGCTTTATCAATGCCTAGAAGCACAGTGAAGTCTATTATTACGAAGTGGAAGGTATTTGATACAACACAGATCCTCCCTGGATCAGGACATCACTCCAACCTGGATGAAAGAGCCAGGAGGAGACTGGTCAGAGAGGCTACCAAGAGGTCTACAGCAACTCTGAAGCCGTTTGAATTTTTTTTTGGCAGAGAGCTGTCATTGTGTGAATGTGACAACAATATCACAAATTCTCCACAAATGTTACTTGTATGGGAGGGTTGCAAGAAAAAAGCCACTCCTCAAGAAAGGCCATATGCAGCCATGACTGAGCTTTGTCGTAACACACCTTGACTATTCCGAGGCCACATGGAAAAGGTGTTATGGTCAGATGAGACTAAAATGATTTGGCCTCAACACCAAACGCTATCCAATACAGCTCACCATACAAATAACACCATTCCTACAGTAAAGCATGGAGGTGGTAATATCGTGTTATGGGGGTGTTTCTCTGCAGCAAGGACTGGAGCACTTGTCAGGATAGAAGGTAAATTAGATGGGCAAAATACCCTCATATTCTTGAGGAAAATCTGCTGCCCTCTGCCAGAAAGTTGTCAATGGGAAGAAGGTTTACCTTCCAACATGACAATAACCCAAAGTATACATCAACAATTACCAATCAATCAATTTTGAAGGAGAAAAGGGTGAATGTCCTTGCATGGCCCAGTCATAGCCCAGACTTAAACCCCATTGAAAATCTGTGGAATGACTTGAAGACAAACAGTCACCATCACATTTAACTAAACTTGAGCAGTTCAGCAAAGAAGAAGGGGCAAATATTGCAAAGTCTAGATGTGCAAAGTTAGTAAAGACAAATCCCAACAGACTAAAGGCTGCAATTAAAGCAAAAGGTGGTTCAACAAAATACAGACATAAGGGGTGATCCTTTTCCCAACTCAGTGATTCTGTTTGTGACATTTTGAATTTTTTACTGGCTCTTCCCACACTATTTCAAGAGATGCTTCCCAGCAGCAGGCAGAAGTAAACAATAACCTGAACATAAGGGAAAACCTGTAGAACAAAAAAACGATTCAAAATAGATTCTGGCTGAGCCTAACTACAGTCCAGTAGCATTTAATTTAGAATAGGGACACTACTGCTTATGTAGGGTCCCTACTAGATTTAAATGATTGCGTTCAGATCTGCTTCAAGCACAAGACAAAAAACACAATTTTGATTTATAAATACAATGGGGCAGATTCACAAACAATTGCATGGGCGCAGCGTATGTAAGATACGCTACGCCGCTGTAACTTACTGTTCCCAGCTTCGAATCCTCAAAGAATTTGCGCCGTAAGTTACAGCGGCGTAATGTATCTCTCGCGGCGTAATGGCGCGCAATTCAAATGCGGCGAGTAGGGGGCGTGTTTCATTTAAATGAAGCGCGTCCCCGCGCCGAACGAACTGCGCATGTGCCGTCCCTAAATTTCCCGTCGTGCATTGCGCTAAATGACGTCGCAAGGACGTCATTGTTTTGACGTGGACGTAAATTACGTCCAGCCCGATTCACGGATGACTTACGCAAACAAAATAACATTTTTAAAATTATACGCGGGAACGGCGGCCATACTTAACATTGAGTACGCGACCATATAGCAGCTTTAACTATACGCCGGAAAAAGCCGACTAGAGACAACGTAAAAGAATGCGACGGCCGCTCGTACGTTCGTGGATCGTCGGAAATAGCTAATTTGCATACTCGATGCGGATTACGACGGGAACACCACCCAGCGGACGCCGAAGAATTGCATCTAAGATTCGAAGGCGTACGAAGACGTAGGCCTGTCGGATCTAACCCAGATGCCGTTGTATCTTGTTTTGAGGATTCAAAGCAAAGATACAACGCGGGAAATTTGAAAGTACGCCGGCGTGTACTCTCTTTGTGGATCTGCCCCAATGCATACATTTTTAAGCCATCAGAGCCTGGCTGAGTCCACTTACCTGTTGGTACAGTCTTGAATGTTCACCTCACACTCGGTTCCTTCGTAGCCTTTGGCACAGTCACAGGTATAGGAGTCGCCAAGGTTCTTGCACGATCCGCCATTTTGACAAGGTGAACTTGCACAGCTGTCTACCTTCTCCTCACACAGCATTCCTGTGTATCCAGAGGGACAAATGCAGGTAAACATGTCATGCAGACTGAGGCATGTACCTCCATTCTGGCAACTATCTAAGGAGAAAATGAGGAAATTAAATGTAAAGTGTTAAGAAAACATCAGGCTCTGTGGTAAAACAGACAAAACAAATAATAATTATATTGTTCCTGTATGGCCCATGGCAACCAATCAGATCAACTGTCATATTTCAGCAAAGCTGAGAAAGTGGAAGGCAGCATTTGACTGGTTGCTAAAGACCAGTGCCACACAAGAACTTCTGGAGGAACCACCTGGCAGGCAGTGATCTAATGCAGATTCACAGTGATGTCCGGTGTACCCCAAGGCACAAACACAGCTGTATGCTCCGGGGATGTTAACACAACTGGCCCCGTTCTTGCAGGGATCATTGGAACATTCATCAACATCTTTTTCACATTGTGGACCTGCAGGAACAAGAGAACAAATAAAAGGGTCTGAATATGATGAATACGATTAAAGTGAACCTAGAAACATAGAAGAGTGATGGCAGAAAATAGACCAAGTGATCCACCGAGTCTGTCCCATTTTATTTGTAATTTATGCAGCTTTTTATTTTTTTTATAGTTTTGGGTTATGAGTCAGGTGTATTGTAGATTTGAAAATGTTGTTTTAAACATTTTTAACCATTTTATACAATAGTTGCTTTGCTAATAAACTTTGAATATATGATAAAGGATTCCCAAAGCACTATGGTTTTCCAAAGAGATACAGCCAATAAAATGTTACCTCCTTGCATACACTGGGCTGGATTCAGAAAGAGATACGACGGTGTATCTCCTGATACGCCATCGTATCTCTGAGTGCGCTCGGTCGATTCTATGCGACCGATTCATAGAATCAGTTACGCATAGATATCCCTAAGATCCGACAGGTGGAAGTGTCTTACACCATCGGATCTTAGGCTGCATATTTACGCTGGCCGATAGGTGGCGCTTCCGTTTGTTTACGCAAGGAATATGCTAATTACTATTTACGTCGATTCAGAAACCAACGACCGCCCGGCACTTTTTTTTTACGTCGTTTGCGTTCGGCTTTTTCCGTCGCAAAGTTACCCCTGCTATATGAGGGGTATGTGCGGCGTATCCTATGTTAAGTATGGCAGTCGTTCCCGCGCCGAGTTTTAAATTTTTTACGTCGTTTGCGTAAGTCGTTCACGAATACGGCTGGACGTAATTTACGTTCACGTCGAAAGCAATGACGTTTTGCGGTGGATTTTCGAGCATGCGCACTGGGATGTTTTCACGAACGGCGCATGCGCCGTTGAAAAAAAAAACGTAAAATACGCGGGGTCAAGCCAAATTTAAATAAAACACGCCCCCAACATCCCCATTTGAATTACGCGGCCTTACACCGCAACACATACGTTACGCCGCCGTAAATAAGGGCGCAAATTCTTTCTGAATACAGAACTTGCGCCCAAAGTTACAGCCGCGTAACGTATCTAAGATACGTTACACCGGCCGGAAAGATACGCTCAGGTATCTGAATCCGGCCCCTTGTCTCTGGCTAAATCATATATAGAGAGAGAAGAAGAAAATTTAAAACCCAAGTTTGGTAAAAAGCTTATATGAATGGAACTCTATAAATGGAGGACATTGAAGATCACATTTAATTTACTGAAAAGATAGTACAGCCCAAATGGAGGAGGAGAAATTACAGCATAGTCGGCACTCTTGATGAGTGTCTGTCACAGGTCCCTCTGCTCTATTAACCTGTTGTCTCACCAAACTATTGGGAGTGGGAGGATCAGAGGAGGAAGATTTCTACTAAAGTAGGAGACAGCGGAACAAAAGACACATCATACTGATAGTAAGTAATGTTCCATGTGCTGATTTTTTGTTTTACTAAACTTGGGCTTTAAGCTTGAGCTATTGGGATCTGTAACCAAACAGCTTTTTTCATCAGCGGGGCTAAGAAGAAACTAGAGACATGTGAAAAAGGAGTCAAAAGCTTCAACTACTTGCTTAAAATTTAAAAAAATATGTAGGGATCCTGGTACGGTTATTTTTGTGCTTACATGGAGCTGTTAACCGCTTGAGGACCGCCGCACGACGATATACGTAGACAAAATGGAAGGGCTGGGCACAAGGGTGTACATGTATGTCCCCTTTAAGATCCCAGCTGTGCGCTCGCGACCCGATCCTCTTCTCCGTGACCGTCCCCATGGGAACAGTGGACCTAATTGCCGCCAGTGTCCCGCGATCAGGTCACAGAGAGGAAGAACAGGGAGAGTAACAGACCTCTCCCTGTGCTTCCTAGTCAGACTGTCACTGATCGTCTGTTCCCTGTCATAGGAAACGACGATCAGAGATGTCACACGCCAAGCCGAGCCCCCCCCCCACAGTAAGAATCACACATTAGGGCACACTTATCCCCTACAGCGCCCCCTCCTGGTTAACCCTTTCACTGCCAGTGTCATTTTTACAGTAACCAGTGCATTTTTATAGCACTGTTCGCTGAAAAAATGACAATGGTCCCACAATAGTCTCAAAAGTGTCCGATGTATCTGCCATAATGTCGCAGTCATGATAAAAATCGCTGATCACCGCCATTACTAGAAAAAAAAAATATTAATAAAAATGCAATAAAACTATCCCCTATTTGGTAGACGCTATACATTTTGCGCAAACCAATTAATAAACGCTTATTGCGATTTTTTTTACCAAAAATATGTAGTAGAATACGTATCGGCCTAAACTGAGGGGAAAAAAAATATATATATATTTTGGGGATATTTATTATAGCAAAAAGTAAAAAATATTGAATTTCTTTTAAAATTGTCGCTCTATTTTTGTTTATAGCGCAAAAAATAAAAACCGGAGGAGGTGATCAAATCCCACCAAAAGAAAGGAGAACCGCGCAATTGTCAGTTAAAGCGACGCAGTGCCGAATCGCAAAAAGTGGCCTGGTCTAGTTTAAGCTGCATAATGGTCCGGGGCTTAAGTGGTTAAACTATAACTAAACACATATCCCTTTAATTCTAGAAGTGTCTAATTGTGTTGACAGTGCTCATTGCTTCTTACAGTTGTGGTTGAGCTCCAGTAGTCTATTTCATGGAGGTTGGTATTAGAGATTAGCAAAATTTAGGGTTTTAGGTTTTTGAGGAAAATCAGGAGTTTGTTGAAATTCTTGGTGAAGTACCGTATTTATCGCGGTATAACGCGCTCCCGCATATACCACGCACCCGTAAAGTTGCCCCTGAAATTCCTGTAAAAAAAAATGTTATATGATTTCATTACTTACAGTTTTGGTGTCTTCCCAGCGTCCATCGTCCGGTCCGGCGTCCGTCTGCGGCCTCGATGGTGTCCTCCCGGCTTCTCCAGCGCGCGCCTCAAGTCGAGTCCCCGCTTCCCGCGCTCAGTTCGAACGCCTCCGCCAACATATACCGAGTGCAGTACACTCGGGTACATTCGGCAAGGCTCGGCGTCGCTCGCGCTCTGTGACGTTTATGCGTGAGCACGAGCGAAGCCGAACCTGGCCGAATGTACCTGAGTGTACTGCACTCGGTATATGTCGGCGCAGGATTTCAAACTGAGCGCGGGAAGCGGCTATCAGCGTATATCGCGCACCCACGATTTTCCCCTTATTTTAAGGGGAAAATAGTGCGCGATATACGCCGATAAATACGGTACTTTGGAGTCTATCAGAGTCAGTTGGTGAGGTGAAATTAAAGTAGAACTGAGGTCTTCTGGGTATGAGAAGTCTTGTGCCAAAATGTGCAGAATATATACAGAATAGGCAAATACTAGAATGTGCTTAAAGGGGTTGTAAAGGAAAACATTTTTTTTCATAATAAGCATCCTTTACCTGCAGACATTCCTCTTTTCACTTCCTCATTGTTCGTTTTTGCTCAGAAGTTGCTCTATTTCTTCTCTGTTCTGTTCACTTCCTGCTTGTCTGATTGTTACTCACCACCGTGAAGGGAGGCTTTACTGCGGTGGTCAGTAACGTGCTCACCCCCTCCTGGGAACTACATCTGTGCGGCAGGACGCTCTCTACATGTTAGAGACTTTAAGGAGGTGTGAATTACTGGGCGTGCCGCAATGCATACTGGGAAATGTAGTTCTTACATGAACGAGCGCCGCAAACCAGGAAGTGAATGAGAGAACAGAAACTAGAACGCCGGAGGTGATATAGATGAAGGAATTTAATAGGTATTTACTCGTTTTTTAACAGAATCATTACACTATTCTGTCTGTCTACCTTGCAGACATTAATTTTAGCCAAAACATTTTTTCCTTTACAACTCCTTTAATTGGGGCACAGGTTCACTTTAAAAAAGGTTGTGTTTAGTCCTTTCCATAATAAGAAAAGAAAATCCATCCAAATTCAATATTCATTCTTTTTATTAAAAAAAGGCAGAATGTGACTTACCTTGCCATTCTGCGGGGCAAAGGCATGATGGATCAGTGATGTTGGGGTTCTCATGACAAGTTCCTCCATTAAGACAGGTCTCAGGAGAACACAGCTGAACAGGAATTTCACAATTTAACCCTACAGAAAAACAAAAGTAAGATTTTTGCACACTCTAAAACAGTAAAGCAGTTTGTACCAGAAAACTGAAGGTCTGCACACCAATGAAATCAATGCGATAAAAACCAACAATACTCCTGTCACATGCACATGCTGTCATAGGCCCAACCCTAATGCTGCGTACACACCAGGGCTGGACTGGGACAAAAATTTGGCCCTGGACTTCATCCAGACTGGCCCACTTTGACAGGTCTCTCCCATGGCGGCCGGAAAACTCCCACACCCCCCCTGGCCACCCAAGCCCCCTCTCTCCCTTCACTAGCCAGTGGCGAAGCTATACATTATTTCACCCGGGGAAAAAAATCAGTTTGGTGCCCCCAATTATGGAACAAGATTAGGCAGAAGTGAGAAACTCCCAGGCCATAGCTGTTGAGTCAGCTGTCTGTCCCCTTCCCCATGCTCCTCTGTCGTCCCCCCTGCTTCTCTGGTCCTCCCCCTGCTTCTCTATTCTCCCCAGGTTGAGCGCTGCAGGGAGGGAGAGGAGGTGAGAGCGCTGCGGGAAGGGAGGGACAGAGGAGCGGAGGGGGGCGGCGGTCTGCTGTCACTGAAGCCGGCCCACTGAGCCAACGGCCCACCGGGAAACTCCCTGTAGTCCCAATGGCCAGTCCATCCCTGGTACACACAATCGGAAATTCCGACAAGAAAAGTCCGATGTGAGCTTTTGGTCGGAAATTACGACCCTGTGTAGGCTCCATCGGAATTTTTCTGTCGGAATGTCCGCCAAGAAAAATTTGAGAGCTGGTGTTCCAATTTTCCGAATCAATCGGAATCAATCCGATTGATTGAATTTTTTTCTGACGGATGTTGGCTTAAGCTTGTCTTGCATACACACGGTCACACAAATGTTGTCGTAAATTCCGAACATCAAGAACGCGGTGACGTACAACACTACGACGAGCTGAGAAAAATGAAGTTCAATAGCCAGTGCAGCTCTTCTGCTTGATTTCGAGCATGCGTTGAATTTTGTACACATGCTCGGGAAATTTCCGACAACAATTTTGTTGTCAGAAAATTTGAAAATCAGCTCTCAAATTTTTGTTGGCGGAAATTCCAACAGAAAATGTCCGATGCAGCCTACACACAGTCGGAATTTCCGACAACAAGCTCCCATCAAACATTTGTTATTGGAAATTTCAAGCGCGTGTACGCGGCATTACTGTAAACCAGCTAAAGATAGGATAAGTTTGGTCTCTTATGAATCATTTATGATGACGTTGATAGTATACTATGGGGTTACTAAAACTGGAGAGTATAAAATCAGGTGCACTTCTTCATAGAAACCAATCAACTTCCAGGTTTTATTGTCAAAACTTAATTGAACAAGCTGGAGTTAGAAGCTGATTGGCTACCATGCAGAGCTGCACCCGATTCTGTGTGCTCCAGTTTTAGTATATCTCCCCTTATGGGTCATCATTCAAAGAAGACCAACTTTTCTCAAACTTTTGAACCCACAGCTTGGTCAATAGACTGTGAAAAGTCTTAAATAATAAAATGAAGAATGTGGAGTACCTAGACTATTTGAATCTTAGGGCAGATATTTTTTAACACTTTCGATATACAACAATAACAAATTAATAGCAGACAGTCACCCCAAATGACCCCTTACATTGGTATTCTATGGGATTGTTTTCAATTTTTATTGGTGGTCAGTGTAAATGGGAAACAAAATCACCAATGAACACTGCTGAAAGAACCCTTAACAACCCCAGGAGGAAAGCTTGAGAAGGTTGGTTGAGAAAAGATGGTAGAACGGCATTAGGTGATCAGTCTGCTGCTCTGACCACAAACAATTTTGGTACCTGTGAATCCTGCTTGGCATGAGCAGTTATATCCATCTGGGTGAGGATGGCATATTCCCCCGTTCTCACAATGAAGAGTGGTGCACTCATTAATGGGGATATCACAAGATGACCCTGTCCACCCTACATCACAGACACACTGAGAACTGCAAGAGAAGCAAAAGAATAATATTAAGGAGGGATCACAAAATTGCATTTGCTTGAAAACAGTCAAACCCCCCCCCCCCCCCAATTATTAATTGTTCATCTGATGTGCATGATGTGACTCATTCTAGGCAACAAGAAAGCCTGGGGAATGCCCAGGAAAAACCCAAGCCTACTTACCGACCAGCTCGCAGACATCCAATCAACCTGTCTTATGCTGCGTACACACGATCGGTCAAACCGATGAGAACAGTCTGATGGACCGTTTTCATCAGACCAAACCGATCGTGTGTAGGCCCCATCGGTTATTTATCCATAGGTTAAAAAATAGCAATCTTGTTTTAAATTTAACCGATGGATACCTAACCGATAGAAAAAAAAAACGATCGTTAGTGGGCACGTCCATCGGTTAAAAATCCACGCATGCTCAGAATCAAGTCGATGCATGCTTGGAAGCACTGAACTTCGTTTTTTTCAGCACGTCGTTGTGTTTTACGTCACCGCGTTCTGACGCGATTGTTTTTTTAACTGATGGTGTGTAGGCACGACTGACCATCAGTCAGCTTCATCGGCTAACCAATGAAAACAGTCCATCAGACCGTTTTCATCGGATGGACCGATCGTGTGTACAGGGCTTAACAGTATGTGTTAAAAAACAGGGGTTTAGTCCGCACGCATTTGCAAACGCATGCGTGAGCCACAGAGCCGCGCCATGGCACCCCGGAATCTGTGGTTCTAACGCTCAACTATGAGTGTCCCCACAATGGAGGTACATGCATTCTGCGTGCGGACTAAACCCTTGTTTTTAACGCATACTGTTAGACAGTTTAATTGGTTGTCAGTAAGTAGGCTTGGGTTTTTCCTGGGCATTCCCCAGGCTTTGTTGTTATCTGTTTTAGCCTTCCAATGCTGCTTACTGCGATGGCCAGCTATAGATGAGGGCGGTGGACAAGTTTGTTTTTCATATCACATTGGCGTTTGTATTGGTCCAGCAACGCACCAACACCTTTGCAGCCATTGTGCTACATGCTGGGTGTTTGGTGTGCTCCTGTACCTTTAAGAAGGGATGGGCTCCCCTTCAGTCCACCTGTCCTCATCTATCCATCAGAATGCATGTGCCTCCATTGTGGGGACACTCATAGTATAGCATTAGGACCACAGATTCCAGGGTGCCGTGGCATGGCTCTGCATCTGTGGCTCACGCATGTGTTTGCAAATGCGTGCAGACTAAACTCATTCTAGACAGTCTTATTATTACTGCCTTCAAAGCAATATTCTGGTGTATCTCAAATGTCAGAATGGAAATATCAGCAACTCTGCTATATTATGGGTTAAAAAATGATATGCTGTATATGTTGGCAGTTTACATCATAATACACAAATTCTCTATTGATTGTATCAGATTCATGGTATCGATGTTAGAATAAAAAAAAAGGGATTTTTAATACAGCTTACCTGTAAAATCCTTTTCTTGGAGTACATCACGGGACACAGAGCGGCATATTCATTACTATATGGGTTATATGGAGTACCTTCAGGTGTTGACACTGGCAATCTTCAAACAGGAAATGCCCCTCCCTATATAACCCCCTCCCATAGGAGGAGTACCTCAGTTTTGTAGCAAGCAGTATGCCTCCCAAAATGGTCCTCAAAAAAGAAGGGTGGGAGCTCTGTGTCCCGTGATGTACTCCAAGAAAAAGATTTTACAGGTAAGCTGTATTAAAAATCTCTTTTTCTTTATCGTACATCACGGGACACAGAGCGGCATTCATTACTATATGGGATGTCCCAAAGCAATGCTTACAATGAGGGGAGGGAGAACATCTCCAAGACAAAAGGATTTAATTTAGAGATATACTCAAATCATAATAAATCCAACTTAGTTGAGAAAAATAAATTTTTTAAATTTAACTCGAACAAGAGGAGCCCCCGGAATCCGAGGGTCTCAAACTGCAGCCTGCAGCACTGCCTGCCCGAAGGCAGTATCAGTATTCCTTCTTACGTCCAACTTGTAGAATTTTGTAAACGTGTGGACAGAAGACCAGGTTGCCGCCTTGCAAACTTGAGCCATAGAGATCTGGTGGTGTGCTGCCCAGGAGGCGCCCATGGCTCTAGTAGAATGAGCCTTTAATGATACTGGAGGAGGCAACCCTTTCAAGCCGTAGGCCTGAGTGATTAATTGCTTAATCCACCTAGAAATGGTGGACTTTGCAGCTGCCTGCCCCTTCTTGGGCCCATCCGGTAGAATGAACAGCACATCTGTCTTCCGGATCTTCTTTGTAGCTTTAAGATAGGCCTTCATGGCCCTGACAATATCCAAGGTATGCAGCAACCCTTCCTTTCTGGAAGTAGGTTTAGGGAAGAAGGATGGTAATACCAAATCCTGGTTCAAATGAAAACTGGATATGACCTTCGGAAGGAAGGAAGGATGAGGGCGGAGAACGACCCTGTCCTTATGAAAAACAAGATATGGTTCCTTACAGGATAAGGCTGCCAGCTCCGAAACTCTTCTTGCGGAAACTATGGCAACCAAAAATACTAACTTCCTTGTCAGTAGAACCAAAGGAATATCAGCCAACGGCTCCAAACGGTTGTTTCTGTAAACTTGACAGAACAAGATTTAAATCCCACGGACAAAGCGGGGATTTAACTGGAGGTCTAATACGTAAGACCCCTTGAAGGAAGGTCTTAACCAGCGAGTGGGTGGCCAGCGGCCGCTGAAACCACACTGACAGAGCAGAAATCTGTCCTTTGATTGTGCTTAATGCCAATCCTTTATCCACTCCTAGCTGGAGAAAACTTAATACTCTATCGATGGTAAATTTGCGAGAAAGCCATCGCTTGGACTCACACCAGCCTACATAGGCCTTCCAGACCCTGTAATAAATCACCCTAGAGACCGGTTTCCTGGCTCTGATTAGGGTAGAGATTACTTTCTGAGACAGACCTCTACCCCTGAGAATCAGGGATTCAGCTTCCAGGCCGTCAAATTTAGATGCCGTAAGGCAGGGTGGAGGATCGGACCTTGCGATAGCAGGTCTGGCCGTAGAGGAAGAGTCCAAGGGTCTCCCACTACCATCCTTAAGATTAGTGAGTACCATGCCCTTCTGGGCCATGCTGGAGCTACCAGGATGACTGGTATGTGCTCCACCCGGATCCTGCGCAGCAGGCGGGGTAGTAACTGGAGCGGGGGAAACGCATAAAGAAGTTTGAACTGATGCCAAGGGCAAACCAACGCATCGGTTCCGCAGGCCATCGGATCCCTTGAGCGGGACATGAACCTGTCTAGTTTCTTGTTGAGTCTCGATGCCATGATATCCACGTCCGGCACTCCCCATCTTTGGCAGAGTGCTTGAAAGACTAGTGGATGCAGAGACCATTCCCCCGGCCATAGAGTCTGGCGGCTTAAGAAGTCCGCCTGAAAGTTGTCCACTCCTGGAATGAATATTGCCGATATGCAGGGCACATGAGCCTCTGCCCATAGAAGAATCAAGCTCACCTCTCTCTGAGCGGCTTGACTCCTGGTTCCCCCTTGGTGATTTATGTGTGCCACGGCCGTGGCATTGTCTGATTGAATTCTCACCGGGAACCCCTGCAATTTTGAGGTCCAAGCCCTGAGGGCTAGTCGAGCAGCTCTGAGCTCCAAGATGTTGATGGGCAACTGCTTCTCTGGCTTTGCCCAAGTACCTTGGCGAGTGCAACCATCCAAAATTGCTCCCCAGCCCGTCAGGCTGGCGTCTGTGGTCACTATCTTCCAAGCCACTGGGCTGAAAGACCACCCCTTCAGTAGATTCTGAAGGTCTAACCACCAACACAGACTTTGTCGGACTCTTGATGAGAGCGGCAACGGGATATCCAAGGCCTGTGGCCTTCTGCTCCATGCTGACAGGATGGCTGCCTGTAGGATGCGAGTGTGGCTCTGGGCGTATGGTACCGCCTCGAATGTGGCCACCATCTTGCCTAGTAACCTCATACATAGGCGAATAGTCGGTTCTTTCTTGCTTAGAACCAGTAGGATTAATTCCTTGATGGCTTTTACCTTCCTCAGAGGTAGGAACACTCCTTGTTGTTCTGTGTCTAATCTCATGCCGAGATATTCCAACTGCTTTGTGGGCTGGAAAGCTGACTTTTCTCGATTTAGGACCCAGCCGAACCTCTCGAGGTATTGGACCGTGAGGGCCACTGCTCGCTCCAAGCCGGGAGACGAGTGATCTATGACTAGGAGGTCGTCCAGGTATGCTAGGATCGTGACCCCTTGGATCCTTAGTTTGGCTAGGATTGGAGCTAGGACCTTCGTGAACACCCGGGGGGCCGTAGCCAACCCGAAGGGAAGCGCCACGAATTGGAAGTGACGCGAAGCCACCATGAAGCGTAGATATCTTTGATGTGGCTGATAAATTGGAACATGAAGGTAGGCATCCTTTATGTCTATGGACGCCATGAAGTCGTCCTTCTGGAGTGTGGCAGCTGCTGACCGCACGGATTCCATCCGAAATGAGCGGATCTTTAGATATGCATTTACCATCTTTAGGTCCAAAATTGGCCTGACATCTCCATTGGATTTTGGGATGATGAATAGGTTGGAGTAGAAACCCAGCCCCTGTTCCAGGACTGGTACCTCTACTATTACTTCCTGGGAAAGTAGATGATCTAATGCCGATCTTAATGCGGCTCCCTTTTCCGGATCGTTTGGAATCCTCGACTTCTGGAAATGAGGAGGAGGAAACCTTAGGAAATCTAATTTGTAGCCTGTGGCCACGGAAGACCGTACCCACTCGTCGGGAATGCTGGCTTCCCAAATCTCTGAAAAGAGTCGCAGCCTTCCCCCCACCTTCGTGGGTGGGGGCGCCCCTTCATAAGGTTGGCTTGGGGGCTGGTTTTGCTGGTTTGCGAAACCACTGCCTTTTGCCTCTAACAGCCTGTCCTTGTGATCTGCTGTTGAAGCCGAAGTTTGCTTTTGCAGGAGGCCGTCGATACTGCTTGGCATTAGAGGGCCCCTGCCCAGGGGAATACTGTCGTTTAAACGCAGGTCCCTGAACCTTCTTCTTAGTTGGCAAGAGAGTACTCTTGCCGTTTGAAATGGTCTGAATGTATTTATCTAGGTCTTCTCCGAAGAGTCGTCCTCCATGGAAGGGGAACCCTACCAGGAGCTTCTTGCATGGGGGCTCAGCCTCCCAGCTTTTTAACCATAAGAGTCTTCTCATATGGATAAGGGATAACGATAAACGTGACGCTTGCTGGATAGAATCCTTGATTGCGTCTACCGTAAAACATATGGCCTTAGGGACATCCGAAAATTTTTCTGCCTGCTGGGCCGGAATAAGTTTAAGCATCTGCTTAAATTGATCCGATAATGCTTGAGCGACCCCAATCGCAGCCACAGCTGGCTGTACTACTGCCCCTGCAGTAGTGAAGGAGTTCTTAAGTAGTGCTTCCAAGCGCTTATCAACTGGATCCTTGAACACCTGTATGTTTTCTACAGGGCATGTTAACGATCTGTTAACACATGAGATGGCTGCGTCCACTGCAGGAGTAGCCCATCTTTTGGAAAAATTTTCTTCCATAGGATATAGGACAGAGAACCTTTTAGGTGGTAAGAAGATCTTATCTGGCTTGTTCCAATCTTGGAACAAAATTCCCTCTAATAGAGGATGGATCGGAAACACAGCATTGCTTTGAGGCGCCCTCAGTGAGCCCAAAGCTGACACCGTCGATACCTGGAGATCTGGTACTGGCAAGTTGAATGTCCTATGGACCAAGTTCGACAATCCTTGAATCCACCAGCTCTCCCTCAGGGAGACTGCCCCAGACTCCTCTGTATCCGGGTCTTCGATCCCTGAACCTACTTGGTCCGTGTCCAAGAGGTCGTCCAATTCCCCTGAGGAAAGGACCTCCTCTTCTGAGGGTCCGCGCTCGGGCGACGGAGATCTATTCCGCTTACTGCCCCGCATAGCTGCGGATATCATTTTTCCCATGCTTTTCTGCATCTCTTTTAAAGAGGTGAGTAATACCTCCTCCGTGACCATCTTAGGGTTGGACTGACCCGCGTCAGCTCCAGCCCCAGATCCCGATGGCCCCAAGGCTCCCTGTAGGGAAAACAGCGGCATACCATGGTACAATACCGAGGTACACCTGCTACCTATTGGTATTTGGAACTATAAAAGTTAATTGTCCAAACACCTGTTTGGGGGATAAAAAAATGCTTCCTCTCCCCTAGATGACTTTTTTTTTTTTTTTTTTTTTTTTTTTTTCGTTTTTGTTTCAAATCCAGGAAAGAAAAAACATTCTGTCCCCCTGAGTAGTATTGCAAAGAAAAACTATGAGATGGAAAAGAAACAGCCTATTTCTAGGCTTGACAAAACAGTCCTCTGAAGACTGCAATATCCTTTCTGGCCACTGTGTGTCCTCGGCGCCCCGTGCTGCCGCTCTGGTCTTTCTCCTCAGTTCCAAAGTATTGATGGAACAAACAAGGAAGGGCCGCCCCTTCCTTTAAGCCACTGACCCGCCCTTCCCCCCCAGCAACCTCAAACAGGAAATGCCCCTCCCGACAGGGGGAGGGGGGGGGGATTTTGGGAGGAAGGGACCTCTCTGTTCCAGCAAACTGCAGCCTGCAGCCTGGAACCATGAGGAGGTCAGCGTTTTGCCTGCTTGCAGGCTCTGAGGAGGAAGACTGAATGGAGCATCGCCTGGAGGCCTGCAGGTAAGCAAAGCTCTCTGACACACACATATATTTTTATATAACACAGGCCCCACTCAATGCTTTTCCAACACTACAAGGGAGGTCACATCTTATGGGGAATAATACATAGAGAGCCATCCTATCTTTATGATATGTGACTAGTTTGCCAGATGCAGTGCATAACTTTAGGCATGTCCCCTGTGACCCCCCAGAAAAAAACCTGCTAAGAACCAAGTTCCGCAAGTTTTCCCCTCACTTACCTGCTCCATGCCGCAGGACTTTGCCAAGCAAGAGGCCCAATCTTCCCCCATCTCCGTGGGGATGTCTAGACCTTCAGGCCCTGGGTTCCTATGAAGGATCCACTGTCCTGGGCCCATATAGCACCCTGGCAACAGAAAACTTTAGGTACCCAAAGGTTTCTAAGTTCTGGGCCCAGGGTCCAGCTCTCTAAAAAGAAAAGCATTATGGGCTATACCCCAAGGGTTTGGGGTCCGGTTACTGACCACTTTAGCGCTGAGGCTTTTTTGGACAGAACCGGTAGCTCACCTAATCCCAAGGATGCGGAGGCAAGCTAAACCATGACTAACACCTAAGACACTGGCGTAAAAACTGAGGTACTCCTCCTATGGGAGGGGGTTATATAGGGAGGGGCATTTCCTGTTTGAGATTGCCAGTGTCTACACCTGAAGGTACTCCATATAACCCATATAGTAATGAATGCCGCTCTGTGTCCCGTGATGTACGATAAAGAAAAAATATTTTTTTAAATGTTTTACATGTATTGGTGGCCCACTTTGAGTCAAGGTCTACCAATAGTAGACATTTTGTAGGTTTAATGGGCAATGCAGCACTACTTTTTTCTGTTCATTTCTCCTGCAAACAAAAATATGGCCACCACAAATCATGGAGTCCTTCATGAATTATCTAAGGCAAGTGTGTCCAACCTCATGACCTTCCTGGTCCACACTGGAAGAAGAGGAATCGTCTTGGACCACCTATAAAATACATTAAAGGGGTTGTAAAGGTTCATGTTTTTTCACCTTAATGCAGTCTATGCAGTCTGATGAAAGTCCCACGTCGTGAACAAGCAGGCTTCTTGACCGGGCTTTTCGGCTCTTCTCGGCTTATTGATTGACAGCAGCGCAGCCATTGGCTCCCGCTGTTGTCAATCAAACCATTGACACAACGCGCTGGGGGCGGGGTCGAGTGATACAGTCGGCGGCTATAGCTGCCAGCTGTATTACGGGAGCGTGCCTGCAAGCTAACCCTCTTGGGAGAAAGCTTCCCATGAAGTGGATTAGCTGATGCGGGGAGGAGCCGAAACAGTCGCCGAGGGGACCCCAGAGGACCAGGATCGGGGCCACTTTGTGCAAAACGAGCGGCACAGTGGAGGTAAGTAAAACATGTTATTTAGAAAAAAAAAACATTTAACCTTTACAACCCCTTTAACAATAAGGATAGCTGATGAGCAGAAAATGTTGGGCAGATCACAAGTTAACGATCACTATTATACAGTAGACAATGTACTTACAGTGTATATCAGTAATAAAACTTAATTTAAAAATATATATTTATATATATATATATATATATATATATATATATATATATATATATATATATATATATATATATTATAAAAGTAAAAGAGGGAAACATAAAACTAGTGCATTATTTGACACTGTTTTTGATGAACTAATGCATCAATATCTGGCTTGATGGATGGAGTAGCAATTCTTAATAAATTATCAAGGTGCTTCTCAGATATTTTGGTTCTAATTTTGCCCTTCATATGCTCCATACTTGAAAATAGTGTCTTAAAAATATAGAAGCTGACGAAAACTGATGACATGGATAAGGCGTGATTGGGAAAAGTGGGATATTTTTGGAAAATAAAACTTATAAAAAGTCCAGTAAAGAAACATTGCCCAATTTTTCCTCATGTTTTGCAAAGTGTAAAAGCATTTTTATAAAAAAAATCAACATATCTAAGTAAGTTTACGATTTTGCGTTGGGCCGCTTTCATAGCCATCGTGGGCCACAGGGTGGATTAACCACTGCTACATATTATAGTTCTATGGCATATAACAAATGGGTTGATTCATAAAGCAATGGTGTGGACTTTTAGCGGACATACTGGTGATTTACATAAAAATGCTCCCCCATCCCACTACTAATCTACCCCCCCTGGATGCAGGTGCAGTGTGGGGTAAAACCCAAGATCAGTTTGCATTATATGATTTCTGTTATAAATGGGCGCCATATAGTTTTTGTAATTATATTATAAAGGAATTAAAAAATTGCAAAAATTTTACTAATTATAATTACATCACTGTACTGATTTCAATACATATGGCAAACAAAAGTCTATTTATCTGTTTGATGTTAGTTTTTGAGGGAATATTCACAAAACAAAACTACCTTCCCTTTTGTTGGGCCCATAGCTGAAAATAAAAATCTTTGTCGGGGACGTGGAACAATCCTGGTCTTCTCAAGAGCATCTATCGCTCCTGCTCCTCATTCCAGCATCCTGGTTTTGACCATGGCATTCTCCTTGTCTGTCTGTCCACCTGCAAGGTGATTAATGTGGCCAGCCTCTGGGCGGAGACCAAACCTGATTTAAGCCAGCCAAACCTTCAGTCTCATGCTTGTGATAGAATGTGTAATACCTGATCAAGCTACCCGTTTGTCTGCTCTGCTTTGCTAGATAGGATTAGACTGTTGATGACATCAGATCAGGTATCAACTATTCTCTTAAAGCGGAGGTTCACCCCAAAAAAAAAATGTTAACATTAGATTCAGCCGAGTTGTCAGAATGACAATCGGCTGTTTTTTTTTTATTTTATCCCCGTACATACCGTATTTTCACCGCCGCTTCCGGGTATGTCTTCTGCGGGACTGGGCGTTCCAAATTGGTTGACAGGCTTCCGACCGTCGCATACTGCGCGTCACAAGTTGCCGAAAGAACCCGAACGTCGGTGCGCAGGCCCTGTATAGAGCCGACTCGCAGTCCGGCTTCTTTCAGCAACTCGTGACGCGCTGTATGCGATGGTCGGAAGGCCGTCAATCAATTAGGAACGCCCAGTCCCGCAGAAGACATACCCGGAAGCGGCGGTGAAAATACGGTATGTACGGGGATAAAATAAAATAAAACAGCCGATTGTGATTCTGACAACTCGGCTGAATCTAATGTTAAAACATTTTTTTTGGGTGAACCCCCGCTTTAACTCTGGTTGCTTTTGACTTTGGATTTTGTCCATGACTATTCTGAACCTTGCCTGTTTGCCAACCGCAAGTACCCGTTTGCTTTACTCAGTTTGCGCATGTCCTGGTGTGGTAGCCAGGCACTATAGCATTGTGTATATGATCTGGGGGCAACTGAGTACCAGTAGGCCTGCTTGCCTTATGGGAAAAAGGGCTGCTATAGGTGGAGAACATAGAAGCCAGCTATAGTGTCTGACTACCTGCTTTAGGGGTAAGCGTGACAGGTCTTCACTGAATCCCACCTTTGATCCTGTAACTTTCCGGCCTCACCTGTTGTTCTGTATCTGACTGCTGCCATGAAGGCATGTTGTATTGATGAAGGTGGTATTCTCCAAGGTACACTGGGGAAGGACTGTTCCTGGTGGGCAGGAACACTGAAAACCATCATCCAAATCCTGGCAGGTGCCTCCATTCTGGCATGGTCCGGACCTGCACTGACTAATGTCTGTTTCACAATGGGAGCCTGAAAAGAAAATGTAATTCACTGAGAACAGAATTAAGACATCAGTTAATTAAAATTCACAACTATGGTAAGTAAGGGTAATGCTTAAAGCGGAGTTCACTTCACGAATTTCACTTTTTAAATATAAATACCGCTGTAATACACAAGCTTAATGTATTCTAGTAAAGTTAGTCTGTAAACTAAGGTCCGTTTTGTTAGGTTGTTACAGCATTTAGACACTTTATAAAACAGAAATTGACTGGGGCCATCTTAAGTGTGGGCATCATGAAGCCAGACTGTATGACTTCCTGGATTTCAGCCTTGCAGATCTCGCACATGCTCAGTGCTGCACAAGCAGTGTCAGATCAGGTTTCAGCACCTGTGCTGTCCAAGTCACATGATTCTTTGAGACCGGGGAGTGCACAGACTCCTGGAAAGTTACACCCACTACATTCCCAGGAGTCTGTGCGGTGTAGGTTAGGAAGCATTAAGCACCTAGGTGCAAGAAGTGGGAAGATTAACTATTCTGCCTAGCAACAACACTTTGAAGGCATCTAAAAAAAAAAAAAAAAAATTCGTAAAGGACTAATGAAATTTTTTTTAAACTACTGATGTAATGTTATATTTATGGGTGGAACTCCACTTTAAAGGCTCTAAAAAAGGAAGCCTTAAGAAAAATAAAATACCTGACCTGAGCATCTCATTAACTGTAATGCCCCAGTTTACTTCCAGCTTTAAGTAAAAGGGAAGATACATATCTAAATGATCTTACCTGCCAAAAAATGCAATTCAACATCCTGGTCAAACGGCACTGCCAGGATCTGACCTCCCCTTTCTCTCCTGAAGCTAAGCAACACAGCTTGGTTTAGGGCCCTTTCACACTACTTCCTTAAATGTCCACTTGCTCAGCAGGGATCGCTCCGTTGATCCCCGCTGAGACGGCATATGACAGGGCGGTCCCTGTACACTGTGTACACGTTTTTCGGGTTGTAAAAAATGATCGTGTGTGGGCTTTAACGACGTGAAAAACCCGCGCATGCTCAGAAGCAAGTTATGAGACGGGAGCGCTCGTTCTGTTAAAACTACCGTTCGTAATGGAGTAAGCACAATTATCACGCTGTAACAGACAGAAAAGCGTGAATCGTCTTTTACTAACACGGAATCCGCTAAAGCAGCCCAAAGGGTGGCGTCATCCGCATGGAACTTCCCCTTTTTAGTGCCGTCGTACGTGTTGTATGTCACCGCGCTTTGCTAGAGCATTTTTTTTTAACGATCGTGTGTAGGCAAGGCCGTTTTAATGATGAAGTTGAAAAAAACATCGTTTTTTCTAGAGCCTGAAAAACGTAATTTTTTACAACCCGAAAAATGATCGTGTGTACGCGGCATTAGAGTTTTTTCACCTTTCCACAAATCTGGCCTTTACCATTTTCTAGACATGTGCACAGAATTTTTTTTCGTTTTTTTTTGTTCTGTTTCGTATCGTTCCGTAGGTTCGTTCCCGTTCGTTTTTCGTAAGACGCCCGTTTTCCTGTTCGTTCCCGTTCGTTTTCCGTACGACGCGATTTTTTCGTATTCCGATCGTTTCGTATTTTGGTTACCGTTTTATTTTCGTACATGCGGGATGGTTCGTTATTCTGTTTAATTCATGTTCGTTACTTGTTAGACAATAATTTTCGTGAATTTTCGTTATTTTGTACTTTCGTAAATATATTGCGGGATTCGCGGCACTTTCAACACGCAGGTCATCCATATTAACTATTGTTAAGCCCCATACACTTGGTCAGACTTTTTTAACAACAAACATAAAAACGATCGTTTTACCGAACGTTCGTTCGTTTTTAAACTCCATCAGAAAACCATTTTTGGGTTCCAGGTTCAAAAGTCTAGCCAACTGATCTCTCCCTTCAGACGAAAATCCACAGAAAAGTTTATTTGGCTCTTCTGTACTACTGTACTCGGCACAAAAGAGAAGCTGCTTCACTAACTAACTACACTCACTGCCCATTCAAAAAAACGAAAATGACATCTTATAACAAAAGATTTGCATTCTGTATTTTGAAACCAAATTACGAACAGAAAAAAGGAATTCAGAATACAGAATACAAATCTTTTGTTATAGATGTCATATGAACATACGACTGAAAATCAAAATACGAACAGAACAAGGATTCAAACAAAATAAAGAATGCAAGTCTTTTGTTATAGATGTCACATTCGTTCTTTTGCCGTTTTCGTTTTGTCGTATTTTCGTCGGATCGTTCGTTCGTATTTGCGGTTGTTCGTTATGCGACTCATTCGTAATCCCGTCGTTTTCGTATTTTGGTGCTTAAATTTTTTCGTATGTACACATTA
Source organism: Rana temporaria (assembly GCF_905171775.1). Classification (NCBI taxonomy): domain Eukaryota; kingdom Metazoa; phylum Chordata; class Amphibia; order Anura; family Ranidae; genus Rana; species Rana temporaria. The sequence goes on along the minus strand of NC_053497.1, from coordinate 29,397,161 downwards.
TTCTGCGGGTACGAAAATGAACATTTTCGTACGAAAATAACATTCGTACGAACGGGAATGCACATATCTACCATTTTCCTTCCACTTCACAATAACAGTATGTGCCACTTAGTCTTGGTATATCATAGTGTACTCCAAACTGCGGTCCGGGGGCCAGATGTGGACCTTTGCTTGCTTTTATCTGGCCCCTGGAGCACTATTTTATCCAATAATACCAACAATGGGGCATAATTCCCTCTATTGACAGCAATGATGGGATACAATTCCTTCCACTGCCACCAATGACGGGGCACAATTCATCTCATGACACCAATAATGGGGCATTATTTCTCCCAATGACACCAATAATGGGGCACAGTTCCTCCCAATGACACCAATGATGGGACACAACTTCTCTCAATGACACCAAAAATGGTACAAAATTCCTCCCAATGACACCAATGATGGGGCACAATTCCTCCCACTGACACCAAAGATGGGGCATCGTTTTTCCCCACTGACTTCGGGACCTTGTCTACTCTAAATGGCCACAGTCCGGCCCTCCTGAAGTCCGAAGCATGGTAAATCGGCCCTTTGTTTGGAAAGTTTTTCCTCTACCCCCGGCATCCCCCACTGTAGAGTCCCCTGTTCCCATCACTGAAGTGTCCTTTTTTCCCTGCACCCCCCTCAATGAAGTGGCCTCTGTACCCCCATAGTACCCTCTGTCCCCTACACCCCCCACTCTAGTGTTATCTGTCCCCTGCACCCCCCATGATAGTGCCCAGCTATGCAGCCTCACATATGCCCAGTAATGCAGCTACACCAGTGCCCAGCAATGCAGCCTCACCAGTGCCCAACAATGCACCCCTCCACCGTAGTGTCCTCTGTCCCCTGCACCCCCACTGTAGTGTCCCTTTTCCCCTGCACCCCCCTCACTGTAGTGTCCTCTGTACCCCCATAGTGCCCTCTGTCCCCTGCACCCCCCACTGTAGTGTTCTCTGTCCCCTGCACCCCACCCTTCTGTAGTATCATTGGTCCCCTGCACCCCACCCCACTGTAGTATCCTCTGCCCCCTGCAACCCACCTGTATTGTTCTGTCACCTGCATCCCCCATTGTAGTGTCCCCTGCACCCCCCACTGTAGTGTTCTCTGTCCCCTGCACCCCACCCTTCTGTAGTATCATTGGTCCCCTGCACCCCACCCCACTGTAGTATCCTCTGCCCCCTGCAACCCACCTGTATTGTTCTGTCACCTGCATCCCCCATTGTAGTGTCCTCTGCACCCCCCACTTTAGTGTTCTCTGTCCCCTGCACCCCCCACTGTAGTGTCATCTGTCCTCTGCACCCCCCCCCCCCACCGTAGTGTTCTCTGTCCCCTGCCCCCCCCCTCACTGTAGAGTCCTCTGTCCCCTGCACCCCCCACTGCAGTGTCCTCTGTCCCCTGCACCCCACCCCACCCCACAAACACATGCTGTGTAGGTAAAACTCTCCTACCTTACACAGCAAGCAGAGCAGCGGAGATTGGCATCACAAGGCTGGAACTACTGAAGTTAACTTTTCACATTAAATTGCTGGTGATTGGTTGCGAGGATTGCCCGGCAACCAATCACCTGCTGTTTACAGTAAAAAGTTAACTGCAGCAGTTCCCGCTCCCATCCAGCCCTGTGATACTGGCCGCAGGTCGGGTTCTCGCATTCAGCTTTGACGGGCCGGTCGCAGCCCACGGGCCGTGGATTCGTGACTACTGCCCTAGAGACTCGGGGCTATACCCCAGAAGCCACCCCCTAGTGACGCCACTGCCAATAAAATACATTTATATTTTTGGTTGTAACATGACAAAATGTAGAAAATTTCAAAGGATATGAATACCTTTTCAAGGCACTGTATGTATAATGTAAGTGTTAGTATATGTACATTTGTTTTTTTATCTTGCACTTATTCATGAAATAGTCATTTGTTGTTTTTGAGATTTAAAGAGGCAGTGCACCAAATAGTTTTTCTCACAATAAAAAGGACTAGCAGTATAAAGGCCTACAGTAAATTTATTCCACTGATATGGAATCCAGTCAAGATACACAAAATACATTATTTTCTTATGTTACCTGAATACCCAGGATCACAAAAACACTGAAATGAGTTCACCAGGTCAATGCAACGTCCGTGAATGCATGGGTCACTACTGCACTCATTAATATTCGTGTCACATGTGGCACCTGGAGAAACAACAAAACGTAATATTGTTACAATTTATGTGTTTAATAAAGTTAAAGAAAGATATCTAATCTTATACAATTTAACAATACTGGTCAAAAAAGAGAACCTATTGGAAAAAAAGCTTTACATATCTTTTTCTTTTTGTTTTTTCATTGTCAGTTTTATCCTTTCATGAACCCCCCCCCCCCCCCCCATAAAATAATAGGGCTAAGAAGGGACAGGTTCAAGATAGTATAGGCAAGCTTCCATCACCATCAAGAGCCCTTTTTAGATTGTAAGTTCTAACAAGCAGAGCCCTCTGATTGCTTCTGTATTGAATTGTATTGTAACTGTACTGTTTGCCGTAACGTTGTGAATCACTACGCAAACTGTTGTCACTATATAAATGCTGTCTAATAATAATAATAATAATAATAATAATATAAAGCCTATTGCATCCTTAACCACTTGCCGCCCGCCATATAGCAAAATGACAGCGGCAAAGTGGTTGCGATATCCTGACTGGACGCCATATGACGTTGGCAGGATATCAAGCTGCTGCGCACCCCCGGGGGCGCACATAGCGGCGATCGGTGTTGTGGTGTGTCAGTCTGACAAACTGCAACCCCGATCTAGTTAAAGAATCTCCGACGGAGACTCTTTACCGCGTGATCAGCTGTGTCCAATCACGGCTAATCATGATGTAACCAGGAAGAGCCGTTGATCGGCTTTTCCTCACTCGCATCTGACAGACACGAGTAGAGGAGAGCCGATCGACTGCTCTCTTGACAGGGGGGTCTGTGCTCAGATCCCGCTCAGGATCACCAGGGAAGCCGCCTAGGACCACCAGGATGGCCACCCCACTGGACCACCGGGTATGCCCCCCTTAGACCACCAGGGAATGCCAATCTGTGCCCAGGCAGCTGCCAATCAGTGCCACCCACGATGCCTACCAGTGCCATCTACCAGTGCCGCAAATCAGTGCCCATCAGTGCCACTTATCAGTGCCCACCGGTGCAGCCCATCAGTGCCACTTATCAGTGCCCACAGGTGCAGCCTATCAGTGCCGCCTATCAGTACCAACTATATGTGATGTACAACACTACGACGGGCCGAGAAAAATTAAGTTCAATGGGCCATATTCTCAAATACTTTACGCCTGCGTATCAGCAGATACGCAGACGTAAGTCCGATCCTATGTTTAAGTGTATTCTCAAACTGAGATACACTTAAACATGCCTAAGATACGACGGCCTGCGCCGTTGTATCTTAGGCTGCAATATTTACGCTGACCGCTAGGTGGCGGTCAGCGTAGAATATGCAAATGACTAGTCACGCCGATTCTCTAACGTACGCTTGCCCGCCGTAGTGTTTTAACGTCGTTTCCGTAAGCGATACGCGGCGTAAAGATAAAGATGCCCCCTAGGTGGCGTACTCAATGTTAAGTATGGCCGTCGATCCCGCGTCGAAATTTGAAAATTTAACGTCGTTTGCGTAAGTCGTCCGTGAATGGCGCTGGACGCCATTTACGTTACAGTCAAAACAAATGACGTCCGTGAGACGTCATTTAGCGAAATGCACGTCGGGTAATTTACCCGACGGAGGATGCGCATTACGATTGGCGCGGGAGCGCGCCTAATTTAAATGATCCACGCCCCCTACCAGGATCATTTAAATTAGGAGGGCTTGCGCGGGTGGACTTTACGCGACGCCGCCGCAAGTTTACAGGTAAGTGGTTTGGGAATCAGGCACTTGCCACTTAAACTTGCGGCGGCGTAACGTAAAGGACATACGTTCCGCCGCCCTTAGATATTTAAGAATATGCCCCAATGATTCCGAGCATGCATTGAATTGATTCCGAGCATGCGTAGGGTTTTTGTGAGTCGGAATTGCATACAGACGATCGGAATTTCCGACAAGAACTTTTGTTGTTGGAAAAATTGAGAGCCAGCTCTCAAACACTTGTTGTCGGAAATTCCGACAGCAAATGTCCGATGGAGCATACACACGGTCGGATTTTCCGACCAAAAGCTCACATCGAACATTTGTTGCTGGAAATTTCGACCATATGTATGCGCAATTAAGCCCCATACACACGGTAGGACTTTTTGACAACAAACTTCAAAATGAGCAAGTTTTCTAAAAAATCCGACCGTGGGTACGCTCCATCGGACAAACTTTTTCGTTTTTTATCGGACAAAAGTTTGCTCTGCAAACGGACAAACTTTTCGGCAACAAAAGTCCTACGGTGCAAAGTCCTATCGTGTGTACAGAAATCCATCGGACTTTTGTCCGAATTACAAACACGCATGCCCAGAACCAATGTTAAAATTAACCAACAATAGCAGAAGTTGACCAAAGGGTGGCGGTAAAGAGCAGAAAAACCACGTGATGTTGGGAAAGTTTTGGGAAAGTTTGCAGAAAAGTCCTGCCGTGTGTATGCTATGGGTGTGCCCGGCCAACTCCCTTCGGACAAAAATCCACGGAAAAGTTTGTTTGAAGTCCGACCGTGTGTACGAGGCTTAAGATTAGTTTTGAAGTTTCCTCCAGTTAGTTTGAGGTCATTTGCCTGTGTTCTTGATTTTGGTTTCATATTGAAATAACTGCCTTCCTGAATCTTATTCACCCCCTTGATGCATTTAAGGCGCGGTTCACACCGTAGCCGCATGAGGCTCACAGCAGGGGTCCGGTTCGGCTGGTTCACCGTTTCAGGTCCGATTTCAGCTCAAATTTTGGGCTGAAATCGAACCTGAAAAGCACCAAAAAAGGCACACGTTTTTCCGGCACACCGCACCGGACCCGATGCGGAGATATGTGAACCGCCTCCATAGAGAGCCAGTCACATTCTCCTGCTATGCGAATTGAATGCCGAGAAACACGCATCCAATTCGCATAGGTGTGAACCCGGCCTAAAGGTTTCAATCATGTCTCCACTTTCCCTATAGAAACACCCAACAAAGAAAATGCCAATAATGGAGCACCAGAATAATGTCCTCCATTGAGTTCATTCCCACAGGCACAAAATCCAGAAAAAGATACAACATATACATTGCTATTTTCATGTTACCTGAATAGCCGGGATCACAAATACATTGGAATGAGTTCACCAGGTCAATGCAATGTCCATAACCGCAGGGGTCACTATTGCACTCATTAATATTTGTGTCACACGTGGTACCTGTGGCGACAACAGAATGGAATATTTTTACAATTTACATGATTAATAAAATAGAAGAGACCAAGTTACAATTTTACACAATTTTCTAACATTACTGGTCAAGAAGAAAACATAACAAAGGCGTCAAGACCGCTTACATATTACAATGGCGAAGAAAGTTTTTTCAGACCTTATGAATAACAATTTACATTTCAATTAAACTTTATATTTAACCACTTAAGCCCCGGACCAATATGCTGCTAAATGCCCAAAGGCGTTTTTACAATTCGGCACTGCGTCGCTTTAACTAACAATTGCGCGGTTGTGCGAAGTGGCTCCCAAACAAAATTGACGTCCTTTTTTCCCCACAAATAGAGCTTTCTTTTGGTGGTATTTGATCACCTCTGCAGTTTTTATTTTTTGCGCTATAAACAAAAATAGAGCGACAATTTTGAAAAAAATGCAATATTTTTTACTTTTTGCTGTAATAAATATCCCCCAAAAACATATATAAAATTAATTTTTTTCCTCAGTTTAGGCCGATACGTATTCTTCTACCTATTTTTGGTAAAAAAAATCGCAATAAGCGTTTATCGATTGGTTTGCGCAACATTTATAGCATTTACAAAATAGGGGATATTTTTATTGCATTTTTATTAATTATTTTGTTTTTACTACTAATGGTGGCGATCAGCGATTTTTTTTCGTTACTGCGACATTATGGCGGACACTTCGGACAATTTTGACACATTTTTGGGACTATTGTCATTTTCACAGCAAAAAATGCATTTAAATTGCATTCTTTATTGTGAAAATGACAGTTGCAGTTTAACCACAGGGGGCGCTGAACGTTTTAGGGTTCACCTAGTGTGTGTTTACAACAGTAGGGGGGTGTGGCTGTAGGTCTGACGTCATCGATTGTGTCTCCCTATAAAGGGGATGACACGATCGATGCGCCGCCACAGTGAAGCACGGGGAAGCCGTGTTTACATACGGCTCTAAAAGGGAGAAAGAAAGGCGCACCAGCCTCGTGTACTACCGTTTGGCAAATTTTAATGAAATAATAAAATAATGAAAACTACTCACAAACAAAGAATGATAAAAGGCTTGTCAAACGATAATTGAAATACCCCTCAAACTGGCTCAGCAGCAACGCACCTCGCCACCCCCCCCCCTACATTCTGGAGTGTGGTTTGAGGGGTATTTCAATTATCGTTTGACAAGCCTTTTATCATTCTTTGTTTGTGAGTAGTTTTCATTATTTTATTATTTCATTAAAATTTGCCAAACGGTAGTACACGAGGCTGGTGCGCCTTTCTTTCTCCCTTTTTGTCTTCTATCAGGATTCCCCCATCCATGAAGGGCAGCAAGGCCTCTGTTACTACGGGTTTTTTTGACATCTAAGGAGAACTGTATGTAGACACTTGACCAATTATCAAGGATCCCACTTGTGCGCAGGAGTTTGTGTTTTTTGTTACATACGGCTCTCCCCGTTCTTCAGCTCCGGGGAACGATCGCGATGGAGCAGCTATAAACGAATAGCCGCGCCGTCGTCCCGGATCGCTCCCGAGGGAATCCGCCCGCCGCACGCAGCGGTAAGGGTCCCGATCGGACCCCCGACCCGCGGAAAGGCAAGGACGTATATATACGTCCTTCTGCCTGTCCGTGCCATTGTGCGGACGTTAATAGTCGTAAAATCGCAGTGTTTTACCGCTATTTTAACGCTCCGCTATAGGCGTTTTTGGTGTGAAAGGGCTCTTAAAGAAGAAGTAAACCCTGTCGCCGTCTTTCTCCGTGGCAGCGAGCATCCATTCTTCACCCCTCTTCTTCCGGGGGGCCGCAAAGATTTCCGGAAATACCCGAGCTAAGAGTCGGCACTATACGGCGCCTGCGCCTGCCGTGTAGAGCTGACTGCGCAGGCGCCGTATAGTGCTGACTCGCAGCTCGGCTCTTTCCCGACGTCTGGTGACGCGCGTTGTGCGACAGGTCACCTGTTTCACAAGACGTCAATCATCGAAAGGAAGGATAGGAACGCCCAGTCACGCAGTCATCGGAACCCGGAAGCCCTGGACAACATCAGGATATAAAGGTATGTACCAAGAAAACTGCCAAAATGTATTGTCCTTAATATGCTGGATCTGCTAGATGCAATTTAATTTTTTTTTTTTTGGGTGAAGATACAAAATAATTGACACAATACCATGGGATCTTCAGCATCCAGGAAGTTTATTGGTTCATAAAATTATATTGCAGTTATTTCAAAGGTGCCTTGATAAACTCTTCATATCCATGCATACTTGCTTATATTATCAAATGTATTGGGACGCCTGCCTTTACACGCACATAACCTTTTAATGGCATCCCAGTCTTAGTCCGTAGGGTTCAATATTGAATTGGCCCCCCCTTTGCAGCTATAACAGCTTCAACTCTCCTGGGAAGGCCGTCCACAAGGTTTAGGAGTGTGTCTATGGGAATGTTTGACCATTTGAGGTCAGGCACTGATGACGACGAGAAGGCCTGGCTCGCAGTCTCTGCTCTAATTCATCACAAAGCTTGTCTATCGGGTTGAGGTCAGGACTCTGTGTAGGCCAGTCAAGTTCCTCTACCTTCAAATTCGCTCATCCATGTCTTTATGGACCTGCTTAAAAGGTGGAACTCCGCTTTAACTGACAAATTGCTGAGGCTGCAAACTCTGGCCTGGGCATCTAGGCACCAAGGACCTCTGGTCACAAATGGGTTTAATAGGAGAACGCCACCAACCCAAGTGAATGAACAAATCTGGTGTTAGGTGTTTCAAATCACAAAAAAATAGCAGGCATCTCTATTACCATTCATTCATCCCCAAAAGTATCTGATTGTGACTCATATATAACTTATTAGTGTATCAATGTTCTTTATCAGTTACATATGTAATAACATACTAATATATAGCTGTATATGCATACACAGCGATTGTTATGGATAAAGTTACCTGAATAGCCGGGATCACAAAGACACTGGAATGAATTCACCAGGTCAGTGCAAAGTCCGTGATTGCAGGGGTCACTGCTGCACTCGTTAATATTTGTGTCACAAGTGGCACCTGCGGAAACAATAGAACATTAAATTGTAGTAGTTAAATAATTTAGATCAGGGCTACTCAACCAGGGTTCCATATAGTGTTGCCATCTGTCCGGGATTCACCCAGACAGTCCAGGTTTTGAGTCATGTGTCCAGGTTTCAGTCCACCTGAAACCCGGACACGTTATTCAGACATGAATGTGGCTTGGAACAGGGCTCGACAAGATGGTGAGGGGGCGCTATGCCTGCCGCATTACTATTCTCTTTGGAGTGCCAGTTAGATCTGTTACAATCATATAATGTTTGCTAAAACAAAAAACATTTACTGTGTGCCGCTAAAGTGATTGGGTTTGGCTTGAAGAAAAAGTGCCAACCCTAGTTCCATAGAACCCTAGGGTTCCTGTAGACTCTACAGGAACCCTAGGGTTTCTAGAGGTTTGTACAAATCATTATTGCTCACTGATTGGTTGCTAGAGATTGCAACAGATAATTACTGTTCACTGATAGGTTACTGCACATCATTACCTCTGTATCAAATTGTGGGTGTGACCAAACTGCACTAACATTGAAGCATTGTTACATTGTTATAGTTCAGGAGTGAACTATATACAGCAGAGTGTGCTACGAACGGAGTGCAAGGTTGTGGAGTGTGCTATTTATGGAGTGCAGTTTTGAGGAGTGTGCTATGTACAAAAGTGCACGGTTGAGGGATGCATTGTGTACAGTGTGGAGGGGTGTGCTATGTGCAAAGTTGATGAAAATCATCCAATGAGGCTTCCCGTTCCTGTGAGAACGGATGCGGCCCTTTGCTTGCCTTTATCCGGCCCTTGGGGCACTATCCCTCCCACTAATACGAGACACTATTCTGCCATCTGACACTGACAATGGAGCGCCATTTCTCCCACTGACACAACTAACAGAGCACTATTACTCCCTATGATACCAGCAATGGGGCACTATTCCTCCCCCTAATACCAGAGGTTCATTAACCACTTAACCCCCGGACCACATTGCTGGTCAAAGACCAGAGCACTTTTTGCGATTCCGCACTGCGTCGCTTTAACAGACAATTATGCGGTTGTGAGACGTGGCTCCCAAACAAAATTGGCGTCCTTTTTTTCCCACAAATAGAGCTTTCTTTTGGTGGTATTTCATCACCTCTGCGGTTTTTAGTTTTTGCGCTATAAACAAAAATAGAGCGACAATTTTGAAAAAATTTATATTTTTTACTTTTTGCTATAATAAATATCCCCCAAAAATATATAAAAAAAGGCCGATATGTATTCTTCTACATATTTTTGGTAAAAAAAAAAATCGCAATAAGCGTTTATTGATTGGTTTGCGCAAAAGTTATAGCGTTTACAAAATAGGGGGTATTTTTATGGCATTTTTATATATTTTTTTTACTAATAATGGCGGTGATCAGCGATTTTTTTCGGTACTGCGACATTATGGCGGACACTTTGGACACTTTTGACACATTTTTGGGACCATTGGCATTTTTATAGCGATCAGTGCTATAAAAATGCATTGCTTACTATTAAAATGCCACTGGCAGTGAAGAGGTTAACACACAGCTCCCGGTCCTCGCTCTGTAATGAGCGATCGCGTATGCCCGGCGGGCACGAGCACGGGAGCACCCCTAGTGGCCTGCGCGAGAGCCGACGTTATACTACGTGCTCTCGCACAGGGGAGCCAACCTGCCGCCGTAAAACAACGGCGGATGGTCGGCAACCAGTTACCAATGATGGCAGGAAAATTTCTACTCCCGCTGACAAAAGTCTGGACCTCCAAGAGTCCGAAGGACAATAAACCGGCCCTTTGTTTAGAATGTTTGGAGACCCCTGCCCTAGAGATTTCCCCTCATTTCCTGTTGTGCCTTCTGAAAAAGGAAGTGAAAGGAAGTCTCCCTAACGGAACACAGAGATCAAGAAAATAAACTGACAATGGTTTAAACCCTACCTAAAAAAAAATACACTTACAATTTTTTAAAACAAGTTTCAGTTCTCCACAGATCCTTTGTCAAGTTGGAAGTGCCCGAGACCTTGGTAAAAGATCCATGGAAAACTCAAAACACCAGTGGGCAACATTTTGTCATTTGGTGATGAAGAAACTGGGTTTGTCGCTCCTCAACCAGTTGAGGATCATTGGTTGTCCAAAGCTTCCTCTTTTGTCAAGTAGATAGAAGGTGTGGAGAATTCCTCACAGGGAAAAATCTAATAAAGCTTTTCCAGAAGTATGGGTATGATAGACCTACAGAGACAAGGGGATCAGTTACCTGTGATGCCAGGCTCACACAAACACTGGAAGCCATTGAGTTGGTCCTGGCAGGTAGCACCATTATGGCATGGTTGACTGATGCACTCATCAATGTTTTCCTCACACAGCTGGCCCGTGAATCCACTTAAGCATTCACAGATAAAGAAACCAGGGTGGTCTACACAGACCCCAGAATGGTGACAGGGCGAGCTGGAACATTCGTCCACATCGGTTTCACATCTTTGGCCCTGAAAACCTGAGAAGGAGACAAGTAATAGATGGTATTAACAAGAAGGTGTACAGAAGTACCGTATTTATTCGAGTATAACGCGCACCCCTAATTTTCATTATTCAGCCATGTCCCCCGTATGTCCAGCCATGTCCCCCGTATGTGCAGCCATGTCCCCCGTATGTGCAGCCATGTCCCCCGTATGTCCAGCCATGTCCCCCGTATGTGCAGCCATGTCCCCTGTATGTCCAGCCATGTCCCCCGTATGTGCAGCCATGTCCCCTGTATGTGCAGCCATGTCCCCCGTATGTGCAGCCATGTCCCCCGTATGTGCAGCCATGTCCCCTGTATGTCCAGCCATGTCCCCCGTATGTGCAGCCATGTCCCCTGTATGTCCAGCCATGTCCCCCGTATGTGCAGCCATGTCCCCTGTATGTCCAGCCATGTCCCCCGTATGTGCAGCCATGTCCCCTGTATATGCAGCCACCTACTGTTAATCACCGCGGCGCGGGAACATTACAGACAGCGTTCGTTTGAACAGCTGTTTTCCCTGCCGCGCATAGGCACTCCCCCTTGCTCGCGATTGGACAGATCCGTCCAAGGGGGAGTGTCTATGCGCGGCGGGGAAAACAGCTATTCAAACGAAAGCTGTCTGTAATGTTCCCCGCGCCGCAGGGATTAACGTTGTAGCGGCGTTGGTGGCGGCAGTAGCGGCGGCGGCGGCGGGAGGGGGGAAGTATTCTAGTATCGGCGGTATTAGCGGGAGTACGAGTACTCCCGCTAATACTCGGTATCGGTCCCGCCACTGTCAACCCACCCCAGTCCTCGTGTATAACGCGCACCCAAAACTTTGATTTTTTTGGGGTATAAAATTTTGCGCGTTATACTCGAATAAATACGGTAAGTCATGCTCTTATTATAATGTATGGGGCAAAATGAAGCCGATATCTATAGCTACCCACCAGGAGTCAAGTCCTGGGGAAAAAAGTGTGGGAACTCCCACCCAAGATCCACTCTCCCACCAAAAAAAAAAAATGATACGCTCATGTGCATAATTACTAAACCGCATCTTTTTTTTTTTTTTTTTCGATCCTCTGTACCTTAGTAATCCTTTATGTTACTGGCCGCTTCCTGTATATGGATTCATCGGGCAGTGTGCGGGTATTCCGTCACTTCCTCGATGCCGCAATGTCTCCTGGGAGCTTTTATCATTGTTCCCAGGAGACATTGCGGAGGTCTGCCGCGAGTTATCGCGGGAACTTTAAGCAAGTTCTTTCTAAATCCAGCGATTAGGATTACTAAGGTTCGCCTGTCCCTGACAGTGACTCGAGCTGGGCATCGCCGCTTAGTGAAGGATTGGCTCGGGCGGCTCGGCTGCTCGAGGCTGCAACGGGAACTGTGTTCCTGCTGTGAAAAAAGTGCAGGGACTCCGTGCCCACGCGTTCCCGCAGGACTTGAGCCCTGCTACCCACTACCAACCTTGCTCTTTTTTGTTGAAGAGGGGGGTCTCTCTAGTGACTCTAGTCACATCTGAGAAATCTGAAGTGAGTTTTCCAATGCGCTCAACATCAAGATTCACATTATAATCAGTGGTGACCAGGGCCGGACTTACCATTGGACTTGACTGGGCTCAAGCCCATGGGCCCTGCCCAATAGGGGGCCCCTTACATTTAAGTTTTTTCAATAATATGCCAGTCATTTAAAGTGGTTGTAATATAAACCCTCTGACACAACAGAGGCACAATAGCCCATAACACAGGCGGCTGATCATTTGCATGACGTCACCGCGCTTGCGCACATTAGCCCCTCTAAACCGGCCGGATTCACACTTCTGCGGTGCGAATTTCAGCTCTGTTATCTCTGCAGAGAGATAAGAGAACTGTTCAGCAGATCATCTCCGTTTTAGCTGCGAATTTGGAGACCTGGGAGAGGGGAGGGGGAGGGGGGAAGTGTATTGAGCTGAATGAGAGAAATCCTGAAGAGAAATGAACACATGTGCGAATCAGATGCGTGCCCATAGAAGATAATGGGCCTGAATTCGCACCTGAGCCGCAACGCAATGCCTAGAAAACGCACACGTTTTTTCGGCAATGCGCAGTGCGAATGTATCGCACATATGTGAACCAGCCTCATTGAAATCAATGTATTTTATAATGTTATGCGGTGACGTACAACACTACAACGAGCCGAAAAAAATTAAGTTTAATGCTTCCGAGCATGCATCGACTTGATTCTGAGCATGCATGTTTTTTTCTCCGTCGGAGTTCCATACAGACGAATGTAATTCGGAGTTCTCTTTCTAAGTCAGTCAGAATTTCCGAAGGAAAAACTCAGATGGAACCCACACACGGTCGGAATATCCAATGAAAAAATTATGTCTGGCTTTTTTCATCGGAAATTCCGATCGTGTGTACGAGGCATTAGAGACACTTCTCTTGTTCCTTTTGTCTTCACATATTTAGAGTCAGCTTCCTAACTTGCCCTGGGGGGTGGACTGATTGAACTTGTAACCTTTATGCCATGGTTCTCTTGGTTCTCTAGAACTTAGGACTATATTTAACAAATCCGATATACTCATTCTGTCCTTTGAGCGTTTAATCCTGTGTGCCTACTTCATTGTTATTTTTTGCTTGTATGGGTGCTCATGTGTGAGTGTGCACATGCGCCAGGTGACTTTTTAAACTGGTCTTTGCATGGGATCCCTGTCTTTGGTGTACTATGTTACCTGAGCTTCCTTTTACCCTCTCCTGTGATTGACCTTCTTCTGTTGACTCAATCAGCCTCTGCCTCCACTGACCCCTGGCCCGATCATCTGGATTACACTTCTACCTGCTCCTTATGACTGACTGCTCCACTGTTACTGACCCTGGCTTGGCTTCTGACTCCTCCTCTGCCTGTCAAACTGCCTGCTAGTTGGTGATTCAGTCTGCCTGACACTGTTAACAGACTTTGCTCCAGTGCCCTTGCCAACTATCCTGTGCCTGACTTGCTGCCAAAATTGCCTGCTGATGCCCAAATGGTCTTCTATTACAGCTGCCTCTGGGATGCACAGTAAACTCATTAGCACCCGCCAGCGGTAGGGAAAGGGAGTCACCGCTCAGAAGCCACAGGTGCTGGCAATGCGTATAGCAATGAGGATGAAAGGAAACTTCTGGACAGCCACACTGTTGTAATATTAATATATACAGTATGTGTAGGTATGTATGGCACAATATATTGTATTGCATTACCATATTGACCAGGAACTCAGTTGAACTGTCCAAGCCAGCTGAATTCTAACATATCAAAAGATACAGAAGACCCTTTGATGTGTTAATCTTATGCAAGACTACCTAGGTGTGTGTGAGGTATGGCCTGTTAACCTCAAAGGATAAATTGTTTACATACATAAGGAAGTATTTATTGATGGTAATTAGACTTGAGGGGGTATTCATTCAGGGAAACATTTGGTTGACCTGGAAGAACCCCTCCCTCCAGTGTGAGACCAGTATTTGAGACATTCAATCTGGCATTCAGTCAGTCTTGTCACTCTGTTTGAATATGGCACAGGTCTAGGAAAAGATGAGATTTCGAATTACTCAGTTGGTTTCGTATCATCTGTGGAATTTGGACTTTGTTCTGTATTGGAAATCAAATAAATGCACTCTCTGGAGAGCCTGGTGTGTTGCTGCGGAACAACACAATTTATAGTCATCATACTAACACCTAAATATCAATTATCTAACCGGACTACACTATACATGTATATCACTACACACACTCCAAAAAAAATTTTTTGTCTTTAATAGTAAAATAGGATAAAAAAATACATGCCACAGCAGAACTGACAAAAGAGCTGACGCGTTTCACACTGTCAATCAGTGCCTAATCATAGCGTCAGCTCTTTTGTCCTTTCTGCTGTGGCATGTATTTTTTGATCCTATTTTACTATTAAAGGCAAAATATTTTTTGGAGTGCGGCTGTCCAGAAGTTTCCTTTCATCCTCACTCGCCAGCGGTAGGTCTGTCAGGCATTCGTGCCACTCTGTGCACTGGTGCTTCCTGTTACCTTCTCAGGGCTCCCGAGCCAGAGGTGACCATGCAAGAGAAGCCTTCCTCTGCGTTTCAGACTCCATCACCAGGTACGTGACAACATTCCAGTGTCAAAAGAAATCCAACACATCCAGGGCAGGACTTAGGGTGGTAGGGGCCCCTGAGCTTAATAATCGCGAAGGGGGCCCCTGAAGCAGAGAAGCGGGGGGTGGGTTGTTACCGCCGACCGATCATAGTTGTTGAGGGGGGGTGGATCCGCCGACCTATCTCGAAGTTGTTGAGCGGGGGCCCCCCTAAAGCATCAAAGTTGTTAAGTTGTTGGGCGGGGGGGTACATCCATCCACCGGAGTTGTTGAGCGGGGGGGGCCGAAATTGTCGTGAATTGGGGATTGCCGCAAAATTGCGGGAGGGGGTTGCTGCGATTGCCACGAAATTGCAGGAGGGGGTTGCCGTGATTGCTGCGAATGGGGGATTGTCGCAAAATTGTGGGAGTGGATTTCCGCTAAATTGCAAGAGGGGGGTTGCCGCGGGGCCCATGGGCTTGAGCCCAGTCAAGCCCAACGGTAAGTCCAGCCCTGAACACATCCCCTGCTGAATCAGAGCATGAGCTTTGCTGATTGCAGAATTCTAAGTTCGACTCCTCAGAGGCTGTCAGACCTTTGCAGAGAGACCATTGTTTCCATACAGCGAGTAAAGATCCTTCTCTGCAGCATGCTTCCAGGCTTTTCTACTCAGGCTGTGGCTGCTTTTTAATTAAAATTTACCTCAAGACTTTGTACACTTTTTTTTTTATTTTTATTTTTTATCACCAGGAATGTATTCAGTGGATTTAAACTGAAAGTTAATTTGGGCTTCAGGAACTGATGGAAAACTCACCCGGATGACAGGAACAGTGAAAATCATTTAACAGATCAGTGCAGTTTCCTCCGTTTACACAGGGAGAGCTTAAACACTTGCTTACTTCCCGTTCACAGAAAACTCCTTCAAATCCTGGAGAAGAGAATCAATAAAAACGGTTATCCATTATATAGCTAAAGACATAGAGCCAGATTCAGGTAGCTCGGCGTATCGTTGAGCGGGCGTAGCGCATCTTATATGCGCTACGCCGACGTAGCTCTAAGGCCCCGTACTCACGACCAAACATGTCTGCTGAAACTGGTCCGCGGACCAGTTTCAGCAGACATGTTTGGCCGTGTGTAGGCACGAGCGGACCATTTTCGGGCGGATCGGACAGGTTTCCAGCGGACAACGGTTTCCTGGACTTGCTTTAAAACAGTCCGCTGGAAACCTGTCCGCCCGGACATGTACGGTCGTCTGTACAGACCTACCGTACATGTCCGGCCGCCCGCCATCCCTCACATGCGTCGAATGACTTTGACGCATGCGTGGAAGCATTTAAAAGGCAGGCCCGCCCACGTTGCCGCGTCATTGTCGTGGTGACACCGCGTCATCGACGCGGCGACACCGCGGACACGCCCCGCGTATTGTTTACGCGCGGACTTCTGTTCGATGGTGTGTACAGCCATCGAACAAAAGTCCCCGGGCAGACATGTCCGATGAAAACGGTCCGCGGACCGGTTTCATCGGACATGTCTGCTTGTGAGTACAAGGCCTGAGAGGCAAGACCAGTATTCACAAAGCACTTGCTCCCTAAGTTATGGCGGCGTAGCGTAAATGGGCCGGCGTAAGCCCGCCTAATTCAAATTTGGAAGATAGTGGGCGTGTTGTATTAAAATTAACCGTGACCCCATGTAAATGAATGACCGAACGAACGGCGCATGAGCGCGCATGCTCAGAATCACGTTGCATATACTCCCTAAGAAACGACGGCTCAATGCGTACAACGTGAACGTAACCTACGCCCAGCCCCATTCACGTACGACTTCCGCACAACGTAAAATCCGACCGCTGTTCCGACGTCCATACCCTAGCATGACTTACCCCTGCTTTTTTGAGGGATAACTATACGCCGGACGTACGCCTTGCGTAAATGGCGTAGCTTACTGCGACAGGCGCAAGTACGTTCGTGAATCTGCGTATCTAGGTCATGTACATATTCGACACGTAAATCAATGGAAGCGGCCAGCGTAAATATGCACCCAAGATACGACGGCATAGGAGACTTACGTCGGTCGGATGGAGCCAGAATTCAGGCGTATCTGGTTTCAAGAATACGGCGCACAGATACGACGGCGCATCTTAGAACTTACGCGGCGTAAGTTCTCTATGAATCTGGCCCATTGTTTATTCAATACGCCAAAAAATGCTCCCTGGTTTATATCCTATGTACAGCTATTTCAGAGAAGCAGGATAAATTCAATAAAACATGCCTCACCTCCTGGATCACCAGCAGAAGAAGGGAGGTCCTGATCCCTCTATACAGATCTTTAGTTAGCACTAGAAGCATCACCAGCAGGAAGAAGAAGGTCCCAATTTCTCTATATAGATTATTAGTTATCACTACAGGGATCATCAGCAGGAGGAAGCAGGTCCTGATTCCTATATACAGATATTAACCACTTAAACCCCCTCCTGCCCAGACCAATTTTCAGCTTTCAGCGCTGACGCACTTTGAATGACAATTGCGCGGTCATATAACATTGTACCCAAATAAATTTTTTATCATTTTTTTCCCACAAATAGAAATTTATTTTGGTGGCATTTGATCACCTCTGCGGTTTTAATTTGTTGTTAAAAAAATTAAAAATAGCAATTTAAAAAAAAAATTATATATTTTTATATTTTGTTATAACAATTTGCAAATGGGAGGTTTTTTTTCCTTCATTGACGTACGCTGATGAGGCTGCACTGATGAGCACTGATGGGCTGCATTGATGGGCACTGATAGGCTGCACTGATAGGCACAGATGAGCTGCACTGATGGGCTGCACTGATGGGCATCGATAAGACGGCACTGGTGGGCACTGATAGGTGACACTGAGAGGTGGTACTGAAGGGCATTGATAGGTGGCACTGGTGGGCACTGAGAAATGGCACTAATAGTTGGCATTGATAGGTGGCACTGATAGCTAGCAGTGATGGGCACTGATAGGTGACAGTGATGGGCACTGATGGGTGGCAGCGATGGGCACTGGTGGGTGGCAGTAATGGGCACTGATAGGAAGCACTGCTAGATGGCACTGATGAGGCATTGATAGGTGGTACTTGTGGGCATTGATAGGTGGCACTCATAGGCATTGATGGTGGCACTGGTGGGCACTGTGGGCACTTGCAGGTGGCACTTGCAGGTGGCAATGGCCACCTGCAAGGATCTTTGGGACCGATTTCCCTTACACATGAGCCAGTGATCAGCTTGAGGAGAAAAAAAAACGATTACCGGCTTTTGTTTACATCACATGATCAGCTGTCATTGGCTGACAGCTGATCACGTGGTAAGGGGCCGGAAATGGCCCCTTACTCGGATATGTGATCACCCGAGTCTCAGTGACTTGGGTGATCACAGCGCGTGCGCCCTGCAAGGGTGCACGGGGAGTGTGCGAAGGGGAGGATGTCTATTGACGTCCTCCCGGCATTTGGGGTTGGCGCTGTAGCCGTCATTCGGCTATAGTGCGAGCGCCAAGTGGTTAATTATCACTAGAGGCATCACCAGCAGGAAGAATGAGGTCAAGATTCTGCTCTATAGATTTTAGTTATCACTAGAAGGAACACCAGCCTAAATCCTCTATAAGGATCTTTAGGTATCACTGGAGGCATCACTGTCAGAAAGAATGAGGTCCCTATTCCACTATATAGATCTTTATCCATCACTAGAGGGATCACCAGCAGAAGGAAGGAGGTCCTGATTCCTCTATATCTATAATAGTTTTTTTTATAAAAAGCTGAGTACAGGGGAATGATCTCAATTCTGCGTGGGGGAAATTCAAGAGTAACATTAAAAAGTATTATTTTGCCAAAAAAGCAGTGGATGCTTGTAACAGATCTTCATCAGAAGTTAATTAACAGTAGGGGTCAGCTTATGAAACATTTGTTGCACAAATGTCATAAGCATTCATGCAAGTTGAACGATATGCACTGCGTTTTTTTGACAACATTATTGCCTGTATCGTCAGCTCCACCTAGTGGCCAAAATGTGGTAGTTTTCAAAAATACTATAATGAGAAAACTATACCACATTTTGGCCACTAGGTTGAGCTGATGAAACAGGAATTAATTCCTTAGAAAAAATATGGGACATTTTGTTCAACTTGTTTGCATGCTTCTGACATTAGTGCAACATTATTTTTAATAAACAGACCCCTCAGTAAAAATAAACAGGTCAGGCCAGGTCTATCCGAAGACAAAAATGTTTAAAAAAAAGCAGACTTCACGCCCCCCTTGGTCTTTTTCTGCCGCCAGTCTTCTAAGTTTTTATCACAAAGGTATGCTTATCCATTAAGATCATTGTTTATGTAATCTTCTTTACCTGCCAATAACAAAAATGATTTCCTGACATCCTTGCTGCTGGCAGAGATACAATATTACTGTTGCCAGAGACATTAGACCAGGAGACGGTTTAAGAACTGTTCTTTGGTGTCTCTGTCTCAGACACGCCAGACAATATCCTCTTTTAAAGAGCTCCTAGGGTCAGATATTTGTTTTCATTCTTCCATCTTCCTTTCTCCCAAGCAAGCCGGTGACTTGTCCTCAATGTTCCCCTATGGGGGAAGTTCCTTCACTGACTGCGCAGGCGCAAACTTCCCGACGGAAATCTCCGAACCTCGCCCGGCATCCAGGCTCATTTTTTAACATCCCCGTGGATTGGAGGATGTTAAAAAAAGAGCCAGGAGGCCGAGCGCAGCGAGGACGTGAAGCCGACTGGCCACTTACCTCAAAATCCACATCGCCCTGGATGCCGGCTGCGCTTCGGGGATTTCCGTCAGCAAGTTTGCACCTGCGCAGTGCTTGAAGGAACTTTCCCGATAGCTGGAACCATCTCAGTGCATCAGTTTGCGCATGCGCTGGAACTTCCATGATACCTGGAACCAGCACGGCAGATCACCGGCACCATTTTTGTGAGTTCCGGAAAAACAGCCCTGAGTTCTAAGGCTGCAACTGCTCAGCCAGTTTGTGTCGTTCTACTCTACAGAGAGGATTGGTACGATGCAGTATATTAAATCACTAAAACACACCACTATGGAGGATGAAAAAACAAGTAATGCCGCGTACACACGATCGAAAATTCTGACAAGAAAACCGTGGATTTTGTTCCGACGGAATTTTGTCTCAAGCTTGTGTTGCATACACACAGTCACACAAAATTCCGACCGCCAAGAACGCAGTGACGTAGGACACTACAACGAGCCGAGAAAAATTAAGTTCAATGATTCCGAGCATGCGTCAAATTTATTCCGAGCATGCGTAGGATTTTTGCATACAGACGATCGGAATTTCCTCCAAGAACTTTTCTTGTCGGAAAATTTGATAACCAGCTCTCAAATTTTTCTTGGCGGAAATTCAGACAGAAAATTTACGATGGAGCCTACACACAATTTCCGACCAAAAGCTCACATCTTTTCTTGTCGAAATTTTCGATCGTGTGTACGCGGCATTAGAGTTGCATATTGTTTCTGGTGCACCTCCATATGATCCTCCTTACCGGGCGTGCACTCACACTCGAACCGACCCAACAAGTCAAGGCACGAGGCTCCGTTGAGGCAGGGATTGGAGTGGCACTCATTCTGGTCTGTCTCACAGCGGGTGCCGGTATATCCGAGGGGGCAACGACACAGGAAGGAACCTTCGGTGTTTACACACTGTCCATGGTGTTCACAGGGAGAGGGACCTGGGAAAAAAATACAAATTAGCAACATTTTCATTGATAATACACGAAAGTGTAATTTAGTTTCTTCTTCTTCGCCCCAGCATCTCTTTCACCATATTATAAAGCCCAGTGGGCAAGAAGGTCTCCCCGATCATATAACTACTGTGATTGGCTGTCACAGGAGCAGTGTTGCCAACCTACCAGATTGAAATTTACTGGCATGACACCCGAAATTTACTGGCATTTCACAAAAGTTACTAAATTACATTTTTAGGTGCAAATTTCAGTATTTAGGCTACACACAATTACACTAGGCAAATAGCAATGTGATTTAAGGTAGATATTAAGGTAAAAAAACATATTTTTGTTATTTTCGATATAATAAGGGCAAATTATTTAGGTACATCACCCCCTGCCCCCATCCCCCTCTGCCACCAATTCCCCCTGCCTTCACCCCTCTCCGCGGTGCCACAATCTCTCCCTGCCTCCAATCTCCCCTGTCTCCATCCCCCACCCTCTGTGGTGCCTCCATCCCCCTCTGTGGTGCCACCGCAGCCACCATCACCCCCTGCCTACAATCCCCCCCTGCCTTCCTCGTCCCCCTCTGCGGCGCCACCACCACCCCTTGCCTCCATCGGATCCCCCTCTGCCACCATCACCTAGGGTTGCCACCTCATCCCTTTAAAACAGAACACATATGAATTACACAGGTTCTGAGGCTAATTTAATTTAGATAAGGCTCCACTTGAGTTCAATTACCACCTTAATCAGCCACAGAACCTGTGTAATTCATATGTGTCCTGTTTTAAAGGGATGAGGTGGCAACCCTACCATCACCTGATGTCACTGTCGGCTGGGCTGTCTGTCACTCTGTCCGTCCCCGACTCCCCTGTGAACTTTGTATTGCCTGGATGCAGCAGGCTCCTCCATTCCGTCGCCGCTGCGTGCTGCTTAGCCTCCGAGTCCTGACTCCTGCTCCAGTTCTGTGCTCCTCCGACCTCCTGGTTAGTTACAGATTTAAAATTCTGGCACGCGCACGCCTGGCCGGATGTCCTAATACATCACTCACCGGCGCCACCTGGCACAGCCTCTGTGAAATCTGCCCCCCGCCGGCCGAATACAGCATATGCTCGGCTTGGCTCGGCAAGCTCCAATCTCGACTATTTTTATTGGCACATTCCCGCAACTACGGACATTTACGGACGGGGGGGGGGGAAAGTGCCTGTTTTTACGGACTGTCCGTAAAAATATGGACGGTTGGCAACACTGCACATTAGTCACATAATTGTGAGCTGGTCCCACTGGTTCTCGATTGTTACCAAAGACTAGGAGCGGTCCTTGACAACTCTGTCGCTGTGCTGGGAGTGTGCAGTGAGCACGCTCCAAGTACAGAAACCTCAGCCGCTCATTGATGCATATGTGTGTCGGCTTGAGGATGTTAAAGCCCACCGTCTATGCCCTGGCACATATGTGGGCAGCAAGTGGTTAAAGTGTTAGTAAAGGTCAGTTATAATTGTTCTTAAAATGTACCCTATCCCCTCTTCCTCCTTCCCACTTCACCTACCAGTTCTGCATACTCTGTATAAAAAGGATTTGTGTACTTATCTTTTTAGAATCCAGTCTGGATTGTAGCAGATTGTGATCCAATATGAATGAGCCCTTCCTATGTATGATCTAATTTCCTTTACCGGGTAAAAAAAAGTCCTTCCTGGTCCCCTAAGGCAGAGGTCGCCAAACTACAGCACATGGGTCAAATCTGTCCTGCTGC
The DNA here is from genome assembly GCF_905171775.1 of Rana temporaria. Lineage (NCBI taxonomy): Eukaryota > Metazoa > Chordata > Amphibia > Anura > Ranidae > Rana > Rana temporaria. The sequence goes on along the minus strand of NC_053497.1, from coordinate 29,374,725 downwards.
AAGATTTTATCTGTCCCGCAAGATGGCACTTCCTTTGTCCAAATTTACTGTGCTCCCTCCTACTGCTACAACCAAGCTCCCAGGCTCTGCAAGTTTGCCAGCCATGCTGTAAGTGTTTGTAAGGGTGGACTCTGATGGGTACTCTGATGTAAGGTGGGACTTTAAAGGGGATTCTCATGTATGGGGGGGGGGGCTATGATGTACTCTCATGTAGGAACTCTCATGTAAGGGGGATTCTAATGTAAAGGGGACACAGATGAATGGGAGGACTGTGATGGGGAGTCTGATGTGGCCCTAATTCGTCCCTAAACCGGAGAATGTGGACACACAGCATTCCAGTGTGAACCAAGCCTTAAGCTGTGTTCTCTTGTTTAACCTGAACTCTCTCTCTCGGGGCCCGTACACACGACCGAACATGTCTGCTGAAACTGGTCCGCGGACCAGTTTCAGCAGACATGTTCGGTCGTGTGTACGGCCGACCGGACAGGTTTCCAGCGGACATTTGTCCAGCCGACCGTTTTCCAGCGGACAAATGTTTCCTAGCATGCTAAGAAACATGTCCACTGGAAGCCTGTCCGTCGGACATGTTCGGTCGTCTGTACAGACTCACCGTACATGTCCGCTCGGCCGCCATCCCTCGCATGCGTACACACATCAAACAGAAATCCGGCAGACGACTGTCCGCTGAAAACGGTCCGGCGGACCGTTTTCAGCGGACTGTTCGGTCGTCTGTACAAGGCCTCACTGTACTTCTATATATCCCCTCCCTTTCCATCTCTCTGGTATCATTCCACTATTTCCTGTGATGGTGTAACATTTTGCCATGTGGCTTACAACATTAACGTTTCTCTACCTATGAGTAGCCTTCGATAGACGGAACATTCAAAAGGCTTCATCATCTGTCTGCTCAACGTTAGTTTATTCATCAAGTTAAACTGTCTGAAATGATGCAAGGGATAAAAAGATCACCAGGTTGCATAAGCCCTATATGTGGCTGGAGATAAGCTTATGGCCTTCTAGTTGAGTCAGAACAGTAGAAAAAAATTGAGTTTCACAGCCTAATTACTAGAAATGTGCACACTGAAATATTTTGTTTCGGAATTTCGTTTTCGTCCGGAAAATTTATTTAGTTACTCCCGAAATTCGTTTTTATTTATTTCGTTTTTCGTTAGAAATTGCATTCATCCGAAAATCTGAATTAATTAAGGTTGAATCTGCCATTGAATACTTATGGTGTCTGTCGAATGTTCAAAGAAGATTCGACAAAGCAGCGAAACTGTACGTCAAATTGTACATTTCCAGAAGAATTCTAATGTTGTATGACACTAGTAATAATTATATTTATTAATTATTATTACTAGTCAACCAACATTAGAATTTTTCTATAGCCTATGGACCGAACATTTGACCAGAAATGTATGATTGCTGAGTTGTACAGTTTAGCTGCTCCGTCGAATCTTCTTTGAACATTCGACAGACACCTTAAGCCAGGTGTGCCCAACCTTTTGAAGAGCGAGGGCCACTTAAGCAACTTGGTAACCAATCGCGGGCCACAATGAGCGGAGCGGACGGATGACAGGTCACGGCTACTCTATAGGCCCTTCGATCCGGCCAGATGGAAGGGGACAAATGTTTTTTGGATTGGAGCTAGGCAGGCGTAAAACGGACATCTGTTGCTCTGTAGAGGTGAATTGAGGGTCCCATTCGGTTGGGTTGATCGTGTGAAAAGGGCCTAAGACTGCTTTCACACTGATGTGCTGCGGTTTACCCAGCTGTGTCTATCCTGTGTTAGCTGAACTTTGCCATAGACTCCACCTGTGGCAAAAGTCGGCGCTGTAGAAGAAGCATCGGCTTATGGGGCTCTGCTCCACAGCCCCTTTCTTCCTCTACCACCAGCTTCATATCACAACACTGATGCTGTGGTATGGCGGGTCGGCAACCTGCGATCTTTGCATGCCAACCTGCCATTCCAGAGCAGGAGGTCGTGGGCCACAACAGAGGGCTCCGCGGGCCACATGTGGCCCCCGGGCCACTGGTTGGCCACCCCTGCCTTAAGCCTTCAATGACAGATTTGACGTTTGTATGTTTTTCGATGCTTTGTCGAATCTTCGTCGTTCATGTTGAATTGTCAAGTTAGTTCTAGCTATTTTACTGCTCCTCCTCTTTGGTTACAATCAGCCAATAACATTCATCATCATCATTATTTTTTTTTTTACTTCCCCCACCCAATTACAGCAGCAATCTTTTCTCGCTATAATGTCAAATCTTTTCCCTTTATAATGTCGAATCTTTTCTCTCTAAAATGTTGAATCTTTTCTCTCTATGTCGAATCTTTTCTCTCTATGTAGAATAATCTAGAATACGTCTCTAGTAAACCTTAAACTTCACAAGATTATATCCAACAGCCAGGAACTTTATGAATACCTTTCACTCTAAGGACTGTGCCACTAATCTAAAAAAAACTTGATTTAGGTACAGCAAAGTCTGGGTTTGTTGTGGAACATCAAACAAGATACATTCAACCTTCCAAGTGTCCACTTGTGACAAGCTCTTCACTAAGATAGGAGTCTTGTCGGTGGTAAACAGCATCTATGATCCGCTGGGTTTCATTGCTCCAGTTACCATTCAAGGTAAGATTCTGCTAAGACTTTTGTCTACTGAGAACATAGACTGGGACCCTTTTACCTAGTGAGAACCAACACAAGTAAGAAAGGTGGAGATATCAATGGGAAAACTTCAAATCTCACATTGCTATGTTCCAGCTTCCATTTTAACTGCTGACCAGAGAGAGAGTCATATTTTCTCTGATGCATCAGTTGAAGCTATTGCTGCAGTAGCCTATTTAAAGACCTCTGAAATAAATGGAGAATCCGCTGGATGCCACAAAAGGTGTATCAGGAGTAATTTGGGAAAATCAAAAATGCAAACAAACTGTCTAAAAACAGTTCATTCTTCAATCTTTACCCTGTAGTTGATGCCAATCAGCTGATGAAAGTTGGTGGCCATATCGGGAAATCTGACCTATGCAGCAAAGAACAGAATCCTATAATCTTACCAGGTCAACATCATGTTGCTACACTTCTGGTTTGTCAATACCATGAACGGGTGCAACATCAAGGCCGTCAGTTTACAGAAGGTGCCATCAGATCAGCTGGCTTGTGGCTTGTCGGTATGAAAAGGTGCATCTCCTTCCTGCTCTTCAGGTGTGTCAAGTGTCACAAGTTAAGAGGAAGACTTCAACAGCAATAAATGCCAAGTCTTCCAGCTGATTACAGATCCACATTTCACCTATGTTGGAGATCTCATTCTTCTAAAGGACAGGAAAGTTTGTCAGAATGAATGGCCTATGGGTCTGATTGATGATGATAACAAGGTCCAGTAGGTGGAGGTCAAGGTAACCAAGGGAGGATTGACACAAACCTTTACTCGACCAATTATAGTGTTAGTACTCCTTTTGCCAGGTGAGTGACTTATGCACAGACTAGCTATTGGCACAGCAGGGAGTACATTGATGCTAATTATTGGTTCTACTTGGAACTTTGGAATTCTTTGATGGCGTCCTATGTTGGATTACTACGTGTTTTGCCACCCAGTTGAACTTTTGTTTATGTTTGCTTGTTGCGTGTTTTTCATTACAGGTTCCAGGACATTTACCAGTATTGGACTAAAAAAAAAGTATATATATATATATATATATATATATATATATATATATATACAGTATATATATTGTAAGGGGTTAGCTCGGTAGCAGGGTGTGTGACCCCTTGGATGGGTTCACCACACACTGAATTTATACAGACAGGCAGTCAAAGACGGTTGAAAACAAAGATTTTGGTTTATTCTTCGGTCTTGCTGGGAACAAGTGCAAGCATCCAAACAGCATAAACAAAATCAAACATAAAATAAACCCTAGCCACTTTGGGCGTCTACTTTCCACACAGGAACCTATCTATGGAGTCTAGCACAGCCTACTGCTGGGTAGACAGTGCTGGTCATACAGCAGAAAAACAATAGTCTTTTGATTTTTATCACACAGAAAATCAATCCTCTCCTCACCTCCTCAGAAGACTTTCAGTACTGCTCTCTTTCACTCAGAAAGCCTCAGCATGCAGCGAATTAGTGGTAATCCTCTGGACTACTTATAGAGGCCTTAATTGCCTCATTCTGAATGCCCTTAGATCTTTTTCTGGCTACATTTGCAGCCAACGCCTAATAGCAATTGGTGTATTGTCTAAACAAGGCAGAAATGTATGTCCCCTCTGTGACAACACCCACAGATTTACCTGACTTCCTGTCACAATATATATATATATATATATATATATATATATATATATATATATATATATATATATATATATATATATATAAGTTTATGGTTATGAAATCTAAAGATTTCAGATGGGGAATGTTGTGTTACACTATGCGATTTATTATCAATTCTCTTTATGTATAACTTGGTTTATCATTGCTCTGTGTCTTTAAGCCGTGTTCTCTTGTCTAAGCTGAACTCTCTCATCGTACTTCTGTATATCAGCTCTGCTTCCTTTTCACTGGTATCATTCCACTATTTCCTGTCATGGTGTGTACCGTACATCTTTCCATGTGGCTTACAACATCAACGTTTTTCTACCTATGAGTATTCTTCATTAAACAGAACATTCAAAAGGCTTCATCGTCTGTCTGCTCAACGTGAGTTTATTCATCGAGTTAAACTGTCTGAATCGATGCAAGAGATAAATAGATCACCAGGTTGTATAAGCCCTATATGAAGCTGTATATAAGCTTATGGCATTGTAGTTGAGTCAGAACAGAGGTCCTGCATGGCCCCTATTCTTTTAGCTGCTCTTCTCTAGACCCTCTCTAGTTCTGCAATATCTTTGATGTGACTTCATACAGCTGCTAAGCACTCACCTAAATTGCATTCATCCAGATCTTCATAACAAGTGGCTCCGGTATAGCCTGGCTGGCAACGGCAAAAGATCCTGTGGGATGAGGGATCTGTATCACATGTGGCCTCTGGGTGACACTGATTTTTCAGACATCCATCCTCCATGTGACACAAAAGACCTAGACGTAGAGGGAATAGGAATTGTTAAAACAAAGTGTGCATGGTGGGTTACTGTATTCCATACATGGTTTAATTTTGTTGAACTCTTGGTCTCTTGTATTGGATGCTTGTTTCCTTTTGAGATGCCAACCACGATTCAAAAAGTTCAACTCAATTATAAATAAGTTATCATTAGAATTTAAGATCGAAATATCAGCTTTCCTTTAAATGGTAATTTACTTAATGTTGCTTGGCAGGCACTAAAAAAGGCAAAAAAAATGCTAATACCTGTATTTTAAACACACTACCGTTGTAGGAAAACAGGTAACTGTCACTGCTACAAACTCTAGTGCTCCCTCTGCTCTGGGCACTGTACAGATGCAGGCTTAGGAGCCTGTCCATGCTCCATATGCCACATAAAAGCAAATAGCTACACACAGATGATGTCCCTGGCCAATAAACATCAAATTCAAACAAGCAAAGCCCGAACATACCGGCAGACTGCCCACCCTGCTGCATTTCTCCCTTAAGGACTAAGAATGTAAGGGTGAAATGGGTCAGTGGTTGGCAGTCCACAGGTGGGGATGACAAGTAGGGATGAGCTTTGTGTTCGGGTCGAACGTATGTTCGACTCGAACATCGTCTGTTTGTACGTTTGTCGAAATTCGAACAAAACGGGTCGTTCGCGACAAATTCGAGTGACGCGCAACGGCCCATAATTCACTGCGGCATTGCGCGCTGATGATTGGCCAAGCATGCACTATGAACCTGCATGCTTGGCCAATCACGCGTTGTTAAAGAAAAGAACAGTCAGTCAGTTAGAGAGAGAGAGAGAAAGAGAGAGAGTGACAGTGTCTTTTCTACCAGATTGATAGATAGAGCAGGCAGGCTAGTCAGTTTAGTTAAATTTACAGTGTGTAGAGGATATATATACATCCTAGGAGTTGTACATATATTTACACACTGTATAGCTTAGCTAGATCAGCTATTCCTATTTGTCAGGCAGTAGATTGTGCTAGCTGCAGTGTTCTAACGTGTTGTATTGCCTGTGTGCTGTTTAGTTTACACCTAAACGTACTCGGTGTTACTACACTTGTCCTGTTTAATAGCACCTAAACGTAGTGTCTGGTACTGCACTTGCCTGTGTATTAGCACCTAAACGTACTCGGTGTTACTGCACTTGTCCTGTTTAATAGCACCTAAACGTAATTGGTGTTACTGCACTTGTGCTGTGTATTAGCACCTAAACGTACTCGGTGTTACTGCACTTGTCCTGTTTAATAGCACCTAAACGTAGTTGCTGGTACTGCACTTGCCTGTGTATTAGCACCTAAACGTACTCGGTGTTACTGCACTTGTCCTGTTTAATAGCACCTAAACATAGTTGCTGGTACTGCACTTGTGCTGTATAGTTTTCACTTCAACCTACTTGGAGTTTACTGCACTTGTCCTCTCCAGTTTGTACCTAAAGGTACGAGGTGTGTGTACTGATTTTGTCCTGTGCAGGCCATTACAACGTCTGGAAGGACAACAAAGAGAGGCAGAGAGTCACAAGGGCAAGCAGGCTCTGCATCTAGAGGCAACGCTGGTGGTGGACACGGTGCATCCTCTTCAGCACGTGCCTGTTTGACACGCTCATCCTTCTTTTCGGGAGCTGGCCGTGTTGAGCCTCAACATGCAGAGCAATTAGTAGAGTGGATGACCAAGCCGTCCTCATCCTCCTCATCCTCTCTCACCCAGGCTGAGCTTAGTTTGTCTGCCAAAGCAGCTGCCAAGGCGTCCTCTTCCCTCTGCACAATGGCATCACTCACTCCTTCCCTAGTCCAACCATGTCCTCCTGAGGAGTCTCCCGAACTGTTTCAACACAGTGTTGGGTACATGCTGCATGAAGATGCGCAGCGTTTTGAAGGCTCCGATGATGGAACACAGATAGAGAAAGTAATGTGAGCCCAGAGAGAGGGGGTGCCCGAGAGGGACAGCAATCTGGCAGTCATGTTCCCCCAGCTGCAGCATACTGCCAGGTTTTCGACAGTGATGAGGAGGGAGGGGATGAGGAGGTCACTGACTCTACATGGGTGCCTGATAGGAGAGAGGAGGAGGAGGAGGAAGAGGCACAGGCACATCTCCAAAGAGGCAGGATGCCCTCCAGGGGCCAGCTTAAGGGCAGCACACCAACTGCATTACATCGCAGAGCTACGCCTGTGCAGGGCGCTGCTGTGTCTCAACGTTACTGCAAAAGTTCTTTGGTGTGGGCCTTTTTTGAGACATGTGCATCAGATCGCACCGTTGCCATTTGCAACATATGTCTCAAGCGTATCTCGCGTGGCCAAAACATCACCCGCTTGGGCACCACATGCTTGACCAGACATATGTCGACCTGCCATGCAGTTCGTTGGCAAGCATACCAGAAAGACCCACACCAATGAACAAAGCGGACCTCCCCTTGCCCCTCTTTAGCTGGGACCTTCATCCCCACTAGACCCTCAGTCCTCTCTGAAGCCTGCACTGATAGGACTGAAGGTGTAGAAATAGGTGTGTCACAACCTAGTAGTACATGCGGGCAATCTACTGATGGTACCAGACAAATTTCCCTGCCCCAGCTGCTGCAGCGCCGAAAGAAGTACTCTCCCAGCCATCCACATGCCCAGCAGTTGAATGCTAGCTTAGCGAAATTGCTAGCACTTCAACTGCTGCCTTTTCAGTTGGTAGATTCTGCCCCCTTCCGTGAGTTTGTGGAATGTGCGGTACCTTAGTGGCAAGTCCCCAAACGCCACTTTTTCTCACGGAAGGCGATTCCGGCTCTCTACCGCCATGTGGAACGCAATGTCCATGCCTCGCTGGACAGGGCGGTGTAAGGGGTTAGCTTAGTAGCGGGGTGTGTGACCCCCTGGATGGGTTCACTACACATTGAATTTTATACAGACAGGCAGTCGAAGACGGTTGAAAACAAAGATTTTGGTTTATTCTTCCATCTTGCTGGAAACAAGTGCAAACATCCAAACAGCATAAACAAAATCAAACATAAAATAAACCCTGGCCACTTTGGGCGTCTACCTTCCACACAGGAACCTATCTATGGAGTCTGGCACACTGCTGGTCATACAGCAGAAAAACAATAGTCTCTTTTTGATTTTTATCACACAGAAAAATCAATCTCCACCTCACCTCCTCAGAAGACTTTCAGCTACTGCTCTCCTTCACTCAGAAAGCCTCAGGATGCAGCAATTCAGTGGTAATCCTCTGGATTACTTATAGAGGCCTTAATTGCCTCATTCTGAACAGCTGAAGTCTTCCAACGCCCTTAAACCTTTTCTGGCTACTTCTGCAGCCGACGCCTAATAACAATTGGTGTATTGTCTAAACAAGGCAGAAATATATCTCCCGTCTGTGACAACACCCACAGATTTACCTGACTTCCTGTCAAAGCGGTCAGTGGTAAGGTGCATATCACCGCTGACTCATGGTCCAGCAGGCAAGGACAGGGACGTTACCTCTCTTTCACGGCGCATTGGGTGACTCTGCTGGCAGCTGGGAAGGACGCAGGGCAAGGTACAGTAGTGTTGGAGGTTGTTCCGCCACTACGCCTCCAAAACACTTCTACTGGTTGTGACACACCTCTCTCCTCCTCCCCTCCTCTTCTTCTTCCTCTGTGGCCTCTTCCTGTGTTGATGTTTCCTCTGAACCAGCCGTGCTCCGTAGGCGTACGAGGGGCTACGCAGGAATGCAGGCAAAGAGATGCCATGCAGTGCTAGAGCTGGTGTGCTTGGGAGACAGGAGCCACACTGGGGCAGAGGTTCTGTCAGCTCTACAGGGGCAGGCTCAGAGGTGGTTGACGCCATGCCAGCTTAAGCCAGGAATGGTGGTTAGCGACAATGGCACCAACCTCCTCTCTGCCCTGCGACAGGGACAACTGACCCATGTGCCCTGTTTTGCTCATGTTCTGAATTTGGTGGTGCAGCGGTTTCCTGGGCAGGTACCCGGGCTTACAGGATGTCCTGAGGCAGGCCAGGAAAGTCTGTGTGCATTTCCGAAGGTCATATAATGCCACTGCTCGGCTGACAGACCTCCAAGGGGAATACAACCTGCCCAAGAACCGCCTAATCTGTGACATGCCCACCAGATGGAACTCTACATTGGCCATGCTGCAGCGGGTGCACACGCAGCAGAGGGCCATCAATGAGTACCTGTGCCAATATGGCAGCAGAACTGGGTCAGGGGAGCTTGGTTTTTTCCCCATGGCAGTGGGCCTTGATCAGGGATGCATGCACTGTCCTGTCACCATTTGAGGAGGCCACGAGGATGGTGAGCAGTGACAGTGCATGCATCAGTGAGATTGTCCCTCTTAATCACATGTTCGAGCACACGCTACGTGGAATAATGGACAGGGCCCTTGCGGCAGAACAGAGGGAGGAAGAGGAGGACTTCCTTACCTCTCAAGACCCCTTTTATCCAGACAGTGGTCCTGCATGCCCGCCTAGCACACAGGAAGAGGATGAGGAGGACAAGGTGGAGGAGGAGGAGGATGATTGTATCAGCAGCATGGAGGTGGAGCCTAGCACTCAGCATCAGCAGCAGCAGTCTTCAAGTGATCACTTACAGTCCCAAGGAACCCATGGACTTTTACGTGGCTGGGATGAGGTGGCGGCGGATCCTGTCGTCCTCAGTGACCCAGAGGACTGTGCCCCGAATGCCTCAGCAAACCTACGCTGCATGGCCTCCCTGATCCTGCAAAGCCTGCGTGAGGATCTCTACCACCATGTGGAAGGCAATGTCCATGCCTGACTGGACAGGGTGGTCAGTGGTAAGGTGCATATTCATGGTATCAAGGAGAGGGATCATTACTGGCTGGCAACTCTCCTTGATCCACGTTACAAGACTAAGGTTGCGGAGCTTATCTTGCCGTTGCAGCGGAAGCAGAAGATGAAACATCTTCGGGAGGCCTTGCAGAAAGGTCTGTGCAACGCGTTCCCAGAACCTGGGGGATTACCAAACCCTGGTCCTGGACAACGTGTTGCTGAGGCTTCGGTGAGTCACAGAAGGAGCGGTGGAGAAGGTGGCCGTCTGACCGATGCGTTCAGACAATTTTTTAGTCCGCAGCTCCAAGGTATGACCCCTGGTTCCAGCAACCATCGCCAGCATCTGGTTTACATGGTGCGTGAATACCTAGGGGCAAGATCAGACTTGGACACCTTCCCCACCGAAAATCCTCTGGCTTACTGGGTCTTGAGGATGGATCACTGGCCAGAGCTTGCACAGTACGCAATTGAGCTACTGGCTTGTCCTGCATCCAGCGTTCTTTCAGAACGCACATTCAGTGCTGCTGGAGGCTTTGTGACCGATCACAGGGTGCGCCTCTCCACCGACTCTGTCGATCGACTGACCTTCATAAAAATGAATCAGGCTTGGATCAACAGCTACCAAGCACCTGATGCTGATGTAACAGAATCATTTTTTTGGGAATGTCAGATCCCTTGGAGACTGCCTATGCTGATGCTGAGTGACTGTCCTGTTATGCTGCTGACTCAATATAATTTTCCTCCTCAATGATCTTGCTGGTAGCTAGTAAGAACATTGTTGGTTCTGTCCACCGCCACCATTGCCTAAGGCCCAATTTTTCTGCCCCTGTTTAACAGGGGCGTATAATAAAAAATTTTGATGCAAGACTTTGCATGTGGCTCTTTGCTGCCCTCCAATGACATTATCTGTGAGGGGTTGCAGTGTTGTGGCACCGCCACCAGTGCCTAAGGCCCAATTTTTCTGCCCCTGTTTAACAGGGGCGTATAATAGCAATTTTTGATGCAAGACTTTGCATGTGGCTCTTTGTTGCGCTCCAATTACAGTATCTGTGAGGGGTTGCAGTGTTGTGCCTAAGGCCCAATTTTTCTGCCCCTGTTTAACAGGGGCGTGTAATAACAATTTTTGATGCAATACTTTGCAGCAGGGCTTATTAATGTGCTCCAACTAGAGTATCTGTAAGGGGTTGCAGTGTTGTGGCACCGCCACCAGCGCCTAAGGCCCAATTTTTCTGCCCCCGTTTAACAGGGGCATGCAATAACAATTTTTGATGCACTACTTTACAGCAGGGCTTAATAATGCGCTCCAACTAGAGTATCTGTGAGGGGTTGCAGTGTTGTGGCACCGCCACCAATTTAACAGGGGCATATAATAACAATTTTTGATGCAAGACTTTGCATCTGGCTCTTTGCTGCGCTCCAATGACATTATCTGTGAGAGGTTGCAGTGTTGTGGCACCGCCACCAGTGCCTAAGGCCCAATTTTTATGCCCCTGTTCTAGTATTTTTCTCTGTTTGATTCTTTTCTATTTTCAGTTCATTCTAGCTTTCTCCTACGTTATCATAGTGTCATGTTTATTTTCCTGTACTAAATACTCATCATTGTCAATGTAAACACCACAAATCTAGATTTGTTCTTTTAGGCAGCATTGATAGAATAATAAGCCACACATTGTTGAGTATCCAAGAATATTTATTGTTTCACACTTAAAATGTGTCATTTTTATTTTTTCCAAAAACATCTTAATATAAATTCTTGAATTTTTTTGTTTTTTTTTATATATTTTTGCTTTGAAATACTTGTCTACATCTATTTTTTTTTAAACTCTCCCCAGCACATCAATCAGATTCTTGAGTTTTCGGTCCACCACTTGGGTTTTCTTTTTAAGCTGGCTTAAGGTGAAGTTTATGTCCTCTATTTCTGCCCTGCAGGACAAGATCTCCCCGATTAGGACCTGGGCACTGTAGGTGTCCAATCCGCCCCCAACCGCACGAATACCTACCAAAATTTGGAAAAAAAACATGTATTACAATTATGCAGGCCTACATCTATTACCTGAAGCTGTGCTGTATGATGACACTGACCTGATGTGGTGGCATTTTGCACATCTGGCAAGGGTGGGGCTTGGCTCTGTGTGGGGTTGGTCGGCTCCACTGCTGCAGCTTGATTGCGCCCTATGAGATTGTAAAAAAAAGGATACATGAATCAAAAAGATTAGAGGTCTGAAAGAGGAATATCAATCATTCTTTTTATAAAGTGTGGTACAATTGTCTGTTTTTACAATCCTTCTAAGCTTAACACAGGATTTTATCCATTACCAAAGCTGCTGCATTTCTCTATCTTTGGCCAAGTTTCATACATGGAAAAACACCAAATATCCACTGTATGACACCCTAACTAGGTTGTTCTTGTGGCCAACACTCAGTGCCGATCCTGACCTCCCTGGGGCCCGAAGCAAAATGACATGGCACATTAAAAATGAGAAGCGGGGGCGCTGACGACAGTGACATGTCACATTAAAGAAAGTTGAGAAGTGGGGGGAGGGGGTGTTCTGCTGTCGGGAAATGACATCTTACATTAAATTGAGAAGCAAGGGGTGCTGACTTCTTGCCTCTTCTCCCATGCAGCCAGCGAGTTGAAAAGCGGGGTGAGGGGGCAAAAATGACTTCTTACCAGGCGGGGCCTCTAGTAATTTGGGGGGCTCTTCGCAGCTTTGCGGGGCCCTAAGCGGCTTGCATAGAGAGCCTATAAAGCGGATCGGCCATGCCAACACTTGTGCTACTGAGTCCATATGTGTAACCAACTGCTGTGCTGCGCATACTCTCCTTTTACTGTATATTGACTTAAGTTGGATTATTTAAATCTAGTTAATAACACATCTACATTAAATAAAAAATTGGTCTCACATAAAAAGATCATAAATAGAATGAACAACCAATTATTATGCACCTTGAGACATCTATTCTTGAACTGTATATATACACACAACTTGAAAAAAAAAGCACATGCCGCAAAATAATAAAAACAAATAACCAGAGTACACATGAAAATTACTTAAGTCTTCTGATGACTCTTCAAATCATCTCCATCTGCTCCGGCTCTCTTCTTTTGAGGTCTGACCACCTCTTCCTCAACTGCTCCCTTGACCTCTGCACCTTGAATTTCTGATGGAGAGTCCTCAGAACACTCTCCATTATCTGGGCCTTGACCTTCTTGGGGTTCTTGTAAGGCCCTTTTTGACAAACATAGTCCTCCTTTTTAAGAATGGCAACCATCTCCACCATCTCATCGAAGGACATGTTGGTGGCTTTGTACCTCCTCCTGCTCCTGGTGTGTGCCTGGCCTCTCTCCTGCCTTGAGGTTGCAGCTTCCTGTCTCTCCTGAGTCTCCTCCATCATGTCTTCAGTGAAGTGCATTGACCGACCGAAAAGGGGCGTGGCAATTACTAGAACGATCGTCATGGGCGGGGATACGTGTGGAGCTTCTTGCATGCACAGTGTATAAAGGGATATTGCGTGAGTAAGAACGTCGTTCACAGTCGGTAGAAAACGTCGGGAAAACAATCGTGCAGTATGACGATACGAAACTTGATTTTGAACTTTATGATCATTGGATGAGTTTGTGGGTTAGATATGGGGAGAAAGCTAAGGCTTGACTGACATTAGTTTTTTTTGCTAAATTTTGACTTGCAGAAATAATGGAGGCCTTCAGAGAACAGGAGTTCTTCACAGAATTTGTTCAAAGGGGGCCCCGGATGGCAACCCCACTTTTTTATAGAATTTTTCTTTCCCAAAAAAATAATTTATTGAGCCAAGATCTGGCATTGAAATGGAGCCCCCCCACACCCCTAAAATAATCGACATATTGTTGCCACAGAGCACGTGCACTTTGGGGGGCCAAGCCTGTATGGCCACAGGCTCACGGGTCACCACTGGAACATCAATGGCCTCATCAGGCACAAGTGTCATGTAGTTTGTTGAGGGTCTCTTTAGGAAATTGTGCAATATGCAGCAGCAAAGTATGACATGGTTCAGATTCTACTTAACAAACCTACAGTCCTTGTCTTGTTTGCACCGCCTGTATACTGCTGTTCAAAGTATATAGGGCCAAACGGTCTTGTCAGGGCCGATCCTCCCTATAGGCTCACTATGCAAGCCGCTTAGGGCCCCGCAAAGCTGCAAAGGCCCCCCCAAATTACTAGAGGCCCCGCCTGGTGAGAAGTAATTTTCGCCCCCTCACCCCGCTTCTAAACTCGCTGGCTGAGTAATTTCTGACAGTAGAACACCCCCTCATGAGAAGCGGGGGGCGCTGACGACAGTGACATGTCACTGTCGTCAGCGCCCCCCGCTTCTCATTTTTAATGTGCCATGTCATTTTGCTTAGGGCCCCAGGGAGGTCAGGATCGGCACTGGCTCTTGTAATGACCTGGGGGAGTGGTGGCGGGGAAACTCATGCTATTTTTTTCAATGATTTTTATCCATATTGCAGGGACCAAACGTTACATTAAAGCCGCAAGCAGTATTAAATTTCTTTTTTCTTATAGTAATGTCATGTTGTGCAGGGACATTTCTAAACACGTGCCACTACTATAGACACTCAGCAGGTACGATATTTAAAGGAATTTTTCATTTTTTTTTTTCACTTTAAGCATCATTAATATCGCTGCTCCAGAAAAAAATACAGTTTTTAAAAGTTTTTTTTCCATTGATACATGTTCCCTGGGGCAAGACCCGGGTTCTCAAAGACGTTTTCCAACAATAACTAGAATATTGGGCTTTAAAAATTAGCACTTTTGAATTCGAACGTTTGAGTCCCATAAACTTCAATGGGGTTCTAAATGTTCGCGCGAACGTTCGGTCCGTTCGAAAGTTCTGGTGCGAACCGAACGCGGGGGTGTTCGGCTCATCCCTAATGACAAGTTCATGTTTTTATGTTAGAATAAAGTTTTTTTCACCCGGGTGGAGTCAACAGTGTGTGGCAACTTGATTGTTTGGATCGACACTACAACTATATTGAAAATAAACAAAACTTTTCTAACACATCAACTTATTTTAATCAAACTTAAAAATTATTCCAAAGTTAGCCCTCATTCACACGAGGTGGACTCCATCGCTACGGAGTCCGCCAGTTCCCACCAGCTCAGCGGGAGATCTCTTCGCTGATCTCCGCTGAGCCGGCAGATGACAAGTCCCTCTCTGCTCACTGAGCGGCTTGTGCAGCGTCGCTGTCTCCTATGGAGAGATCTGATGAAAACGAACAGCATGTTCGTTTTCATCAGATCTCACCCGATCCGCTGTGGACGGATGGCGACGTATCGCCATACGTCTGACTTTGGTGGATCAGATCGGATGTCAGCGGACATGTCTCCGCTGACATCCAACGCTCCATAGGCTTGCATGGAGCAGCCGTTCAGGTCCGCCGACAAAACTGACAGGTGGACCTGAATGGTCCGACCGTGTGAAAGGGGCCTAACACATGCTTTAATTTTTTATGCATCAAAATATCAAAGTGACTGGAATCAAAAGTGTAAAAGTATTCTTCTATTCCCTCAGCAGACTGAATATTATTCAATCATACAAAATAGAGTGGTTTGGCAAAATTCTGAATTGTGACCACTAGCTAAAGCTGATGATTATTGGAAATAAATATGTGTTTAGATGTAGCCATCCAGATAAGATTTAGGCATTTACCAATCCTTCCAGTGGGGCATACGCAGAAATACGCCCCCACCTGGTCGATGCAGGTGGACCCCTCAGCACAGGTGGCTGTGGCACAGTCGTCAATGTTGTGTTCACAGTTGTCACCATTCCATCCGTTAACGCACACACAATTGAATCCTCCATACGTGTTCTGACAAGTCCCGCCATTTCTACATATGCCTGGAGTGTGGCATTCATCAATGTCTTTGGAACAAAGTCCTCCTAGTGGAGAAGAAGAGACAAGGAGAGTTGTTGAACTAGATATGTTGTAACATATGGACCTAAGCATCCTTGTTTACAGACCTCTAAACCTTCACCTGCTTAATCCCAAACTTTCATCCCAAGAAAAACCTCTAAACTGAACTTATAAAGTGTACACCTCTAGCCCAATTTTTCTATTAGTTTTGGATAGAACGTGGAATAGTTAGAAGCTCTGCCAACGATGTAATTCTGTATTTGTCCCCTATGGGTACATTAGATCACTGGGACAGAAAATAATAGAAAATCCAGCATTTTACATTTGCAGCAGTACATGAAAGATGGGAGCTCTTCCAGTGGGGACACCTGTGCTTGTGACAACTGTCTAAAAGGAGATATTTTTGGGGAAAACTTCCATAACAGGACACAAACCGTGATAAAAACCTGCAACACATCAAATCACCCATACATCTAGACCAATCTGTAAGGGTGTTACATTCTACATTCTAGACTAATCTGTAGGGATGTGTGCATGGCTAGATGGTGACATTGTGTAAATTCAGAATATAGAAAATAACCGACACACCAACTTAAAATCGAATGTTTACTGGAGTCCCATATTATCACAAAACAGTAACATTTCAAGGGTAAGTAGACCCTCTCTATCAAAGTGACAAGTAGAGAAAGAAAAGATGGTCTATTTGAGTGATAAAAACTAACCCTAGTCTCAGGGCTTGCCTAAGACATTATGCTGTCTGAGTCCAAGAATTTAATGCTGCCCCCCACCCTCCAAAACAATATCACGCCCATCAAAAGGCCCCCACGTCCATTATTTTATATCATGATAATTAAAACTAAAATGTAATTTTAAACACTGCAGAATGCAGGGTTCTGGAGTGCGTTATGCTCAGAATGCAGGGTTCAGGAGTGTGTTAGGCTAAGAATGCAGGGATCAGGAGTGTGCTAGGCTCAGAACGCAGGGATAACACATGTGCTAGGCTCAGAAGGCAGGGATCAGGAGTGCATTAGGCTCAAAATGCAGGGATCAGGGGGGTAGGGGGTAATATGAATGGTGGTAGAGGACACTGCTATGGGGGCGGCCCTGCCCATAAGTGTCCTCTGCCCCTTCACATCACCTCCCTCCCCCCCACACACACACAGTAGTGCCGTCTGCCCCCCTTTCCCCTATAGCAGTGACCTCTGGCCCGCCTCAACCCCCCCTTTCCCTCCCATATCAGTGTCCTACCTCACAGCCAAGAGCAGAAGGCAGCACAGTTCTGGACAGAGGCTAGGAGCGGGAGCCAGCAGAGTAATTTTCCATATTAGCAAACTGCTGATTGGTTGCTTAGGACCACCCTGTGTCCTAGCAACCAATTACCTGCGGTTTAACTTGAAAAGTTAATATGGGCAGCTGCTCCTCCTGTCCTCCGTTCTGAGCTAAGCTGTCACTGATGACAGCTGAGGAGGAAGCTTGCGGAAGGGGAGAATAGGAGAGAGCAGGACCGGCACGGCTGAAGAGGTTGGAGGTTGGGTGGGGAAAGAAGGACCGGCAGCTGGAAGGTGGGGGTCGGCGGCGCAGGAATCTGTTTGCGCTCCACAGGTGGATTGCAATCGACAGGTTTCTGACCCCCGTGTCTTGAGCGTCAACTTGCTGCTCCTCTCAAAGTTCCGCCTGGGCCCAATGGACGCAGCGGGACTAATGGACGGGCCAGCCCTGCCTAGTCTACATAGATGAATGGTTTGTTTTCACTGCTGCCATGTAGGGGGGTGGAAAGGTACAGCCTCGGGAAGAACTCTTCCCCCTTCCACTTCTCTGCTTTTTACTGTTCCCCTGATTAAGCTCCCAGTGTAGAGATGTACACTCTGAAGCTCTGCCCATCTATCTACAAAGGGCTGAGACCGGCGGAGCTCCGTACTTTACATCCGCACAGTGAAAGCTTTATCTACACCCTTTCACAACCAGAATTCTGCAGAACCCCTGACAACCTCAGGCGGTATTCCAAGGTGCCATGGCACCTTGGTTTAGAGAGGCTGGTTTAGATGATTGTGCGCTTCCAAATTTGAGATAACAGTTTGAGGAAGGCCCTTTTCTTTTCCAACATGATGATGTACAAACCCACCTTCATAAACACATGGTTTGATGAGTTTGATGAAGAGGAACTTGAGTGGCCTGCATAGTGCCCTGACCTCAAACCCTAATGAACTCTCCTAAATGGAACTCTGATGCACGGTTGTTTTTCGGCATGAAAAAAAAATAAATTTTTAAAAACGTCATTTAAAATCATTGTGTGTGGGCTTCACAACGTTTTTCGGCTTCTTTTTAAAATGTCGTTTTTTGGGTTGTAAAAAATGATCGTGTGTGGGCTAAAATGACGTTTTAAACCCGCGCATACCCAGAAGCGAGTTATGAGACGGGAGCGCTCTTTCAGGTAAAACTACCATTCATAATGGAGTAAGCACATTCATCACGCTGTAACAGACAAAAAAGCGTGAATCGTCTTTTACTAACAAGGAATCAGTCTTTTTTTTTCATGCCGAAAAACGACTGTGTGTACGCGGCATCACACTGATTACGAACCAGGTCTTCTCACAGAACCTCAGTTTCTGACTTCACAAATGTTCTTTTGATGCTGAACAAGCACAAATTACTACATAGACACATCAAAATTGTGGAAATGCTG
The DNA here is from genome assembly GCF_905171775.1 of Rana temporaria. Classification (NCBI taxonomy): domain Eukaryota; kingdom Metazoa; phylum Chordata; class Amphibia; order Anura; family Ranidae; genus Rana; species Rana temporaria. The sequence continues at coordinate 29,356,300 of NC_053497.1, read as the reverse complement.
CTAAGTCATGCATCCCCATCTGCTGGAAGTCCCCAAACCCACCGACTGTTGCAATGTGGTTGTGGAAGGTAGACGACGTTAATAGGATGGAAGACCTGATTCTTTCAAACCAAGACAGGCAGGAAGCGTACAAACAAACATGGCAGTAATGGAACATCTACATCTATTCAGATGAAGGACAAAATCTTAGAGACCTGACTTAGAACTTAGGAACAGACTCCCACCCTCGACAAAATAGATACAGATTTGCCAGCCCAAGCGATGCAGTTGGAGCTGATATAAACGCACGAACCCATGCTCGCGGTTTCCCCTCCCCCCCAACCCCCCCTTCCTTCCCCTCCTTCTACTCGCACCCAGACCAGGAGTATCTCCCACTGGGTGAATATCCCTCTTGGCTCCCCTGACTATGTCTCGGGGGCTGTGACTTTCTACTTATTCTCCCTCTCTTTTTTCTTGCTACCTCTTAGATAATAGGAAAAAGTGAGCGGGTCCGCGGATCCTTGATTGCATGCCACGTCCCATGGGTAATTACTACTCTACTGACGACACCGTTGGGGATGTGGCACGGTAGGCTTAGAGGTACCAGTACGAAGTCGGCCGCATATCGCCCGTTAGGGCAAGAGGCCCGACGCTACATGATAGCCTATCGGATATTTCATTTGAACGTGATGACTGTGTGTATTTGACTAATTTTTGTTTATATACCTATGGATATCACTGTGTTTACAATGTTACTGTGATCCGTGTGGACACGCTCTTTGTTGAGTATAAATAAAGAATTTTGAAAAAAAGATAGGGGGTACATTAAGACAAATATAAGTGACTGGGGTTCTGGGCTCACCTTCCAATCCTGGGGGACATTTACATGTGTATTTTTCAAGTCCGTCAATGCAAGTTCCTCCATTTTGACATTTGTGGTTAATGCAGTCATCAATGTTCTCCCCACACTCAGATCCAGTGTAGCCTAAAGTACAACAAATATCATTATCATAATGACACATAGCCTTCTTAGTGGCTAACAAATCTTTACTAAAAGCTACCTTCACCTTCCTATAAAGATCTTGCATTGATAAAGCCCTATAGAAGTCTCACGAATATCCCTAATCTTAATAATCCAGTTCCTTATAGAGCAGATGGAGACTCTGAGGTAGAAAAGCAATCCTTAAAATTGTACGTTAAAGTTTTGGGGACTACATATTAAAATGTGTTTCTGGGTTTCTAAAAGACCAGGGGCACCTCTGGGCAAACAAATCAAAAGGTTGAGCTGCTGTTACCATGATGACCACTCTGCATCAAGTCTAATGCCATGTACACACAATCGTAAATTCCGACAAGAAAAGTCCGATGTGAGCTTTTGGTCGGAAATTCTGACCGTGGGTACCAGGATCTAGCAAATGGTTCTGCTCATATATCTCTTACGATTGCCTCCAATGACTGTTCCTTATTATTTTACCTGTATGAAAGCCCCCTGACAAAGGATTCATAATTCTGTACAGTCAGTCTTGTGATTTATACACCTCTGCCACACTACATATCCAACCAGGATTTCCTCATTCAGCATTGTAGCTCCCTATGTCACCTATCTGGGCTATGAGCCAGCATCATTACCACAGTCCAGTTAGGAGGTAACTGACTCAGAAAGCAGCAAAGCTGAATCAGCAATCATCCACTCGAAATAGCTTTCATTGATATAATATAGTATATCTATCAAGTATCAAGTATTTAGCTGTTTTTTCCTTGAGCTTCATATCACTAGAATAAAAAATAAAATAAAAATGAACACAACATGAAATCACATAAGGAATTAAAATGGTAAATGTAATTTTAATGCAAGTAATACATTTAAAGGGGTTGTAAAGGTTTGTTTTTTATTTTTTAAATAGGTTCCCTTAAGCTAGTGCATTGTTGGTTCAGGGAAATCGAAGGAAAAGGTAAGTGAACCAACAATGCACTAGCTTAAAGGAACCTATTTAGAAAATAAAAAACAAACCCTTATGCCGCGTATACACGCCTGTTTTTTGGGTTGTAAAAAATGTAATTTGAAATGGTCTAGAAAAAATGTGTTTTTCAACCCGATCGTTTAAACGGCCTTGCCTACACGCGATCATGAACAAAAATGCTTTAGCAAAGGGCGGTGACGTACAACACGTACGACGGCATTATAAAGGGGAAGTTCTATTCGGATGGCGCCACCCTTTGGGCTGCTTTTGCTGATTTTGTGTTAGTAAAAGACGATTCACGCTTTTCAGTCTGTTACAGCGTGATGAATATGCTATCCCCATTACGAACGCTAGTTTTACCAGAACGAGCGCTCCCGTCTCATAACTTGCTTCTGAGCATGCACGCTTTTTTCACGTTGTTAAAGCCCACACACGACTATTTTTTACGACGTTAAAAACGACAACATTAAAAACGTTGTGAAAAATTAGAGCATGTTCGAAATTTTTAATGGCCATTTTTTACATCGTGAAAAATGCTCTGGAGCCCCCACACGATCGTTTTTAATAACATTAAATAAAAACTTCATTTTTTACAACCTGAAAAACGGTCGTGTGTACGCACCATTACAACCCCTTTAAATAAATTCTTTTTTTTATGATTTTTTTTTTTGGCTGTGGTCAGGTGGAAAGATACACATACGTTTAGGAGATACACTTACCTGGTGGGCATGCACACTGGTATAAGTTGGGGGTTCTTTGATGGCACGTCCCTGCATTGAGGCAGCTGTATAAAGAGCACTGTCCTCTTCTCATCTCACAGTTGATGCCATCGTACATAGCTGGGCACTCACACAAGAAGGATCCTATGGTGTTCCTACAAATCCCACCGTTCTTGCATACACCAGCTTCCTGGCATTCATCCACATCCTTCTCACATGCCTCTCCGCTGTAGCCACGCTGGCACTGGCACTCAAACCCCCCACGGGGGCTCAAATCCTTGTTGACACATTTGCCTTTATTCATGCATCGGTTGGTAGTACAGTGGTCAATTAATTCACAGTGTTTGCCTGAGTGACAAGACAAAAAATATTACCACTTCTCTTCTGCAATACGAAATCTTCCTGGTACGATAGCCTGTTATTACAGTTTGTCTAAAACAGAACATTAGACATGTGTACACTGAAATATTTTGTTTCGGAATTTCGTTTTTATCCGAAAAATTTAATTATTTAGTTACGTCCAAAATTCTTTTTTTTTATTTTGTTTCGTCAAAAAATGCATTCATCCGAAAATCCAAATTAATTAAGGTCAAATCTATCATTGAAGGCTTATGGTATCTGTCGAATGTTTCAAGGAGATTCGACGAAGCAGCTAAACTGTACAACGCTGCAATCATACATTTCCGGTCGAATGCTCCGCCCACAAGCTATAGTAGAATTCTAATGTTGCATGACACTAGTAATAATAATATTTATTAACTATTACTACTAGTCAACCAACATTAGAATTCTTCTATAGCCTATGGACCGAGCATTTGACCATAAATGTCCGCTCGCGGCGATTGTATGTTTTTAGCTCTTCGTCGAATCTTCATGTCTCTATAATGTCGAATCTTTCCTCTCTACCGTGTTTCCCCGAAAATAAGACCGGGTCTTATATTAATTTTGGCTACAAAAATCACACTAGGGCTTATTTTCAGGGGATGTCTTATTTCTTTACGGTATGTACAATAATCTACATTTATTCAAATACAGTCATGTCATCATGACGATCTTAGAGTGGTTGTAACCCCAAAAAGAAAAAATATATATTCTGTTCCTTTAAAGCATGATAGCCAGCACAGTGACCTGCCGTAGCTCTTCTCCACTCTGGGCACTGCAGAGGAAGGGACCACTGACGTTGGAGAGGAGAAGATCTCCAGCCGGTCACGTGAGCGCCCAGCGGCACTGTAAGCAAGGTATTTTCCAAAACAAAGTTACAAAAAAGAGACACACTGCACATTATATAATCTTTTTACAAATCGGATTACGTTTTTACGACGACTTTAACTAGGGTTTATTTTCGGGGTAGGGCTTATATTGCAGCCATCCCCAAAAATAGCGCTAGGTCTTATTTTCGGGGTAGGGCATATTTTTGGGGAAACAGGGTATGTAGAATAATCTTGGACTAATAGAGTTAAGGTTAGGCACATTCGACTGCAGGTTCGATAGACACAGATCGCTATTGTCACCGTCATGTCGAACCTTCTATCTGTATTGAACTGTTGTCACAACGAAACGAAAATTTAGCATTTTTTATGTCGGATCTTTCGGATTTCGGACTCTGCACATTCGTGGCCACATGCGGTATTGCATGCCAATGCGGAACAAATTATTTTCGTTTCCATTGACTTCTATGTGGAAACTCGCTTTGATATGCGAGTACTTCGCATTACGAGCATTCTCCGGGGAATGGATAATAATCATAATCCGAGGTTCAACTGTATTAGTGTAAGGGTGTGCACACTTATGCAACATTTTATTTAATTTTTTATTTTTACTTCCCTCCATCTAAAAGATTTCAGTTAGTTTTTCAATTTTGTACAGTTTTTAGGTCACATTAAAGGTGGAAAAAGTTCTGAAATGATTTATATTTGTCTCGTTTTTTTACATCACAGAAACCTGACATTTTAACAGGGGTGTGTAGACTTTTTTTATATCCACTGTATGGCAAAAAAATAAAAATAACCAGGGGTATCAACCATACTATACTCTCATGGCTTTGGATACACTTTAGAACTCCTTATATATTATTTTTAATTATTTCTCAATTCATCTCCTAGTGGAAAAAAATAATTAGGTTCTATTTGCCCTCTCCCTGCTCCAGCACTGTCATTCAGATTCCTTCTTAAGCCCTGTACAAACGATCGGATATCTGATGGAATCTAATCCGATGGATTTTTTCATCGGATATCCGATGAAGCTGACTTTCATCAGTCTTGCCTACGCACCATCAATCAAAAATCCGACCGTGCCAAAACGTGTTGACGTAAAACACTACGACGTGCTGAAAAAAATGAAGTTCAATGCTTCTGAGCATGCATGGATTTTTGACCGATGGACTTCCACACAGACGATCGTTTTTTTCTATCGTTTTTTTATCCATAGGAAAAATTTAAAGCATGTTCTATTTTTTTTCACCGATGGAAAACAAACCGATGGGGCCAACACACGATCGGTTTGTTCGATGAAAACAGTCCATCGGTCTCTTTTTATCGGACAAACCGATCGTGTGTACAGGGCTTAAGTCACTGCCGAGGAAGCTCCCATAACATTACTGGATCGGTTAGATTACTGCAGGTAAAAGGTATGCATGGGTTTTAACAAAAGAAAAAAAAAGACCTGCAGGAGCTTTTGGGGAGGGGGGTTGTCATGGGTGGAAAAAAATAGCTTATAATTTAAATGTTGTGAAGATGGTGCCCATGTTATTAAATCACTTTTTTATATAACCTTTGCAGTACCACATTGGTTTTCTTTCAATTATAATATTCTATTAAATTTAATTTTCTTTTTAAAGTTACCAAACATTTTACCTGTGTCATAATCTCAAAGAAACAGAAAGCAATGGTCCGTTTTGTTTAATTATATAATGTATGAATATGCTGTTCTAAGAATTCAAATTTTGAGATGCCATTATTTTAGGACCCAGGTGTCAGCATGTTAATATTTGCCATGGACAAATTTAGGTTAATTTTAACCCCTTCGCGCGAGGGTACGCACATATGCGGCCTCGGACTTAAGGGGTTATACCAGGATGATGCTCGCAGCTGCAGGCCAGCGGTCGGCTTTCCAGGGATAACAACCGATGCAGCTAAAAGCCGCTTGGTTGTTATCCCAGAGGAGCAGAAGGAGACATCCCCCCCTCCTGCCACCTCACGCCGCTCTTACCGGGCCTCCAGTCCCACCGGGAGACCCGATCCGCGATGCGTCACTTCCACCGCCTAGAGACAGACTGGCACGAAGCCGGAAACGGCTTTGTTCCAGTCTTCTCTCTGTAAACACAGAAGCGACGTCACAACGTCACTTCCGGTTTACTCGGCTGCCAATGGCGCCAGATTTAAAAAAAAATATATACAGTATTCAGACTCGCTGTTTTCAATGAACTGAATACTTTGAAGTGTAAAGGAGGGATTGGAGGTCTTTTAGACCCCCGATCCCTCCATAAAGAGTACCTGTCACCACCTATAACTGTCACAAGGGATGTTTACATTCCTTGTGACAGCAATAAAAGTGATCTGAATTTTTTTTTTTTAAAACACAATGTAATAATATAAAAATAAATAAGATTTTTTTTTTTTAAGGGCCCCCTCCCCGCGAGCTCAAGCAGCAAAGAAAACACATACGGAAGCCGCACCCGCATATGTAAACGGTGCTCAAATCACACATGTGAGGTATCGCCGTGACAGTCAGAGCGAGAGCAATAATTCTAGCACTAGACCTCCTCTGTAACTCTAACCTGGTAACCATAAAAAAATTAAGGCGTTGCCTATGGAGATTTTTAGGTACCGTAGTTTGTCGCCATTCCACGCGTGCGTGAAATTTTAAGGCGTGACATGTTTGGTATCTATTTACTCGGCGTAACATCATCTTTTACATTATACAAATAAATTGGGCTAACTTTACTGTTTATTTTATTTTTTTTAATTCTTTTAATTCAAGTGTCTTTTTCCCAATGATGTCCTTGCGGCGTACTTTGGAGCAATGCACACTGGGAAATTCCACGGACGGCGCATGCACCGTTCGGGAAAAACGTCAATCACGTCGGGTCAAGCCTAATTTACATAACACACGCCCACCTCTTCACTATTTGAATTAGGCGGGCTTACGCCGGCCTATTTACGCTACACCGCCGCAACTTTCTTTTAAGAATACGGCACTTGCCTGTAAAAGTTGCGGAGGCGTAGAGTAAATAGGATACGTTACGCCCGCACAAAGAAACGCCGATCTACCCCAATATGTCAGAAATAGGCTTAGGCATGAAAGGGATTATTAAGGAACCGAGAGGTCTATTACTCAAAGGGGGAGGAGGGGGCATTCATTGAACACACATAACACCTTTCAACAATACATGAGGAAATATTGAAATATTTATGAATCCAGACAAAGAGTTTATAAGCCATTACTTAAGGAATGCATTGATCTAAATAAACGTTCTTAGAATGGAAAAGAGGAAGGACACAACTGGGAAGTAAGGACGGACAATCTTTGCAGGAACAAATCATAAGCCTCTATTGTGATCTTACAGGAATCTAGAACAATATTCATACTCCAGTATCCAGTAAACCATGAGGATACCATGACTCAGCTCCATAATATTACAGGAAAGTCGGGTGGGGCCTGTAATGCTTATAAAATGAGCATGAATGACTACTACCAGTACAACTAGGTTACGTAATACGCTACAGATAATTAATTATAACAAGGTTCCTCAATGATTCAACATAATACAGAAAACCATTTACATTTGTCACTGCCACAATGGATTTTACTAACAAGGTCCTTACCTAACTCAAACACAATCCGGGCTAGCTCAGACACCTATTAACCTACCAGCTTGTTTTAGAATTGTAGTTTGGTTAAAATAGGGGCGTCAAACTCAATTTCATTGCGGGCCACATCAGCATCATGGTTGCCCCGGTTCTATCTGTGAGGCCGCGTACACACGGTCGGACAAAACCAATGAGAATGGACCGAGGTTCAGTTTCTTCGGTCCAAACCGACCGTGTGTATAGCCCATCGGTCTATTGTCCTTCGGTCCTAAAACATGCTTTAAAATCGAACCGGTGGACCGCTGCCCGATCGGTCCAAACCGATGGTTAGTACAGAAAGCATTGGTTCAAAACCTGCGCATGCTCAGAATCAAGTCGACGCATGCTTGGAAGCATTGAACTTCGTTTTATTCAGCACGTCGTGTGTTTGACGTCACCGCGTTCTGACCCGATTGGTTTTTGGAACGATGGTGTGTACGCACATCAGACCATCAGGCTACTTCAGCGGTGAACCAATGGAAATGGCCCGTCGGACCATTCTCATCGGTTTGGAACGACCGTGTGTACGCGGCCTAAGACTAAATGTCCAGAGCACCCCACCCCTCCTTACATCAGATGTCAAGTGTTCCCAACCCTCCCTTACAACTCAGTGGACCCCTTTGACCTTGTGCTGCTGCCAGTAAGAAGCTGGGGGTGGAGCTGGGAATCAGAAAGTGCAGGGCCTGGAGGAGGACCAGAGGAGGGCTGGAGTCAGATGCCAAAGTCAGCTGAATGCTAAGACCAGGGGAGGCGGAGACTAGGGGGTGCTGTGGCTGCATAGAGAGGCGCAGGATCTGTAGGAGGAGTTCTGTATTCCTCTCTACTGCCGACGGCTGAGAAAGGGTGTGGGTGGAGACAAGGGGGGTGCCACAACTGGAGGGGAAGTGCACGGGCCACATGAAACAGCCTGGAGTGCCAGATTCGGTCGGCGTGTCTTGTATTTTGACACATATGGTTTGGAACGTACAAAATTCTATGCTAAAAGTATCCACAGCTGAAGGCAAGGCTGTTTAAAGCGGAGCTCCACCCTAAAGTGGAACTCCTGCTGATCGGATCCCTCCCCCCCTCCGGTGTCACATTTGACACCTTTTAGGGGGGAGGGGGGTGCAGATACCTGTCTAAAGACAGGTATTTGCACCCACTTCCGGCCACAGTCTGCGGGCAGACTGCGGGCAGGACGTCACCTCCCGTCCCCCTTCCCCCCGATGTGTTCTGGGAACACTCGGCTCCCAGAGCACAGCGGGAGCCAATCAGCAGGCGCAGCGCGACTCGCGCATGCGCCGTAGGGAACCGGGGGATGGCAGGGGGGAAGCAGAGTGACGAGCGATCGCTCGTCCTCTGCTGCGGACGGTGGTGGACTCCAGGACAGGTAAGTGTGCCGATATTAAAAGTCAGCAGCTGCAGTATTTGTAGCTGCTGACTTTTAATATTTTTTTTTTCAGCGGACATCCGCTTTAACATTCAGGCACCTTGCAACCCACATCTAGAGTATGTTTCTATTTTTGTTGTGCTTTAGGCTGAGGACGAGGGGTGCTGTGGCTGCACAGGGAGAGGCAGAATCTGTAGGAGTTGTGTTCTCCTATCTGCTGGGGACTGCTGAGAAAAAGTAGGGGCAGAGACGTGGGGGTGCCGCAACTGCAGGTGAGGTGCGGTGGCCACATGAAATGGCCTGGAGAGCCGGATTTGGGCCTTGTGTTTGACCCATATGGATTGGAAAATACAAAATTCTATGCGAATAGTGGGCCATATTCTCAAAGAAGTTCCGCCGGCGTATATGGAGATGCGCGGCGTAAGTGTAAAGAAGCGCCGTCCTATTTATGCGCCGTAGTCACAGAACCAGATCCGCCAGAAACAAGGCTTCTCCCGTCCGTCTTAACTCGTTTAAGTTTACGCAGCGTAGGACGCATGTGGTTCGGGAATATGGTCCGGCTCTCTCCAAGTTAAGCCGGCGGTGCGCATCTGAGATGCACTGCGCCTGACTAAATATGCGCCAATCTACGAGAATATGGCCCAGTATCCACAGCTGAAGGACAAGAGTGCTAAACATTCAAGCACCTTACTACCACATCTAGAGCATGTTTGTATTTTCTTTGTGCTTTGGTCTGGTGACCCACCACATCCCCCACCTTATGACTTTTCCAAAAATGAAATGCTGTGTGACCCACTTTTGCATTTGGGGTCTTGTATTTGGGTCCTATTGGTAAATTTAACTGCATGGTTTGTATATTTTCCTTTGTTTGCATAGGTCTCCTTCAAGTGCTTAGGTTTCCCAGAACAAAAATCTCCAGTGGTGAAATGTGTTGGATGAAAGAGCTAGGCACACACGAGGAGAAACAATTACATCAGTTGTGGTTGGAGAACAATTGTGTGTGTTGTGGAGAAGCCGCACTTTTTTAACATGGCGGTGGACTTGAATATTGTGCAGAACCCACGTACCAACTATTTTGTATGCGGTTGTGGTGAAGTCCCATTGACTTCAGTTGGCATGTATGGCCAGCACAATGTCTACCAAACACAACATACAAAACAGGCTGTTCACTTTTTAAAGACATTAACCCTTAATATAATGAAAGTGGTAAAAATCCACTTCAAAAAGAATACCCAATTACATGCAAAGGAAAAGAAAAAGTAGTTTTGCTTGCACATGATGGAGATGGAAGTCAGCAGAGCTTTCCCTCAATCAATAATCTAATGAAAGACTCCATTGTGACTTGCCCAAAGGCAGGATAGCACCTCAGGGGTCCAGGGGCGGGCTAGCATTTCATCCCAGGGCTGAGTCAATGGCTAAAAGGATATTGGGCAATGAGAAAGGATATTGGGCACCAGTCACTGTTAACTTATTAAAGTATTATTGCAGAACAGTAAAGGAGATGAGGGTTAGGGGTCCCGGATACTGAAGCAGATCACTTACAGCAGTGATCCTCAAACTGCGGCCCTTCAGCTGTTGTAGAACTACACATTCCATGAGGCATTGTAACACACTGACATTCACAGACATGACTAGGCATGATGGGAATTGTAGTTCCTGAACAACTGGAGGGCCGTAGTTTGAAGACCCATGACTTACAGACTCTCCAGATCCATATTAATGTCCGGCTTCACAGCCTCGGAACCTTTAAGTCGACCTGGCAACACTGCAAGCTAGTTCCCAAATTTAAGGGCGTTCTCCAAGTGAGTCACCAGGCCCTTCTGAGAAACCGGCCTTCTTTCTGGCTCTCTCCAGCAAGGGGCCTCCCTTGGGACTCCTCCTTGGCACAGCTTTCTCCAGACCAGGCAGGCTATTGAGCCTAACAGCAGAGCCCCATCCAGCAGCACTTCCCTAGACCTCAGGCAGGCCAGGGGAAGTGAGTGAGTACATGGACTGTCCCAAATATTTATATCCTCCCCCGGCATGCACCAGTGGCATAAACCTCCTGCTGGATTGGCTGAAGGAAATATAAATATTCATAACTTTATTTTGTTTGTGAAATTTCATACCAAGACCTTTGTTACCAGTAACATTTACTGGTGACAGTGAGAAATCTCAAGCCAACTAAAGCTTAGGGAAAGAGCAGGTGAAGAACTATACAGTGAGAGCTAACTACAGCCCAGCAAAATACTAACTTGACATAGTAGCCCCTGTTTAGGACATGAGGGCTACACTATACTGAAACAGGGACTCGTGTGAATGGTTTTATGTCCTCTATACAGTGCTATACATGTACATAAACTGCATTATAAACCATAAGTAACCATTTTAGTCTGTGTTATGAACACACAGTAAGATTTAACAGTTTTCGTCCTGAAACGCCTCACCTGTCCATCCAGGGCCACATGTACAGCGGTACTCTGAGGATGACAATCGTTTACATGTGCCTCCATTGTGGCAAAGATGCGGTGAACATGGAGGGTCTAAAAACTGACAGCGGTCACCCTGGAAACCACTATAGCAGCTAAGAGACAAAACAAAATGTCTAACTATACATAATACAAACATAGTGCAAATGTTTTATAAATAAGAAATCTTTGATGTACATATATTATATATACACTAGATGGTAGCAAATGCAAGTTTAGCAGGCTAACATTTGAGGTTATTGTTTTTTTTGTCATGCTGCCAATAGCCGGATCTAAGATTACACACAAGACAGAGAAACTTGACTACTCCGAATATGGAGAGTGGAGAGCTAGTGCTGGGCTTTCTTACTGGACAGCCAAGCAGGCACTGAAAACAATGAAGAATAGAAGCACTTGTATTAAAAGAGAAGTTCAGTTTTTTTTTTTTTCCAAGAATCATACTTACCTAGGTGAATGCTGCATCTGTCCCCTGCCGGCTCTAAGGCTGAGAATCGAGTGATCAAACACTGCTGATAGCTTGGTTCTCAATGCTCCGAAAGTAGAGAGCCGGTGACTGTTAGTCACCGGCTCTCTGCTCTGTGGGAATAGCTGGCTCTCTGGAGGGGGCGGAATTGGCTGGCTCCGGCTCTCAGCGGCTCACTGAGAGGCTGAGCCAGGTGAAGGTCCAGGGTTATGGGCGAATCTCAACCATATTGTCGCGATCTTGCAAGAGCCTGAATCAGGTCTGTGAAGTCAGCCGACAGCGGGCTTCAGCCTTCAGGTTTTAGAATGAACTGCACTACTGTGATCCGCAGGCAGGGCTGGACTGGGACAGAAATTTGGCCCTGGACTTCATCCAAACTGGCCCACTTTGACAGGTCTCTCCCATGGTGGCCGGACAACTCCCACACCCCCCCGGCCACCCAAGCCCCCTCTCCCCCTTCACTAGCCACTCTACTTTATTAGAATAGAATGGCTGGTACTGGTACTCTTATAGGCAGTACCAGTGGGGAAGCTAGACATTATTTTACCCGGGGAAAATAATCAGTTTGGTGCCCCCCCTTATGGGACAAGATTAGGCAGAAGTGAGAAACTCCCTGTTGAGTCAGCTGTCTGTCCCCTCCCCCCATGCTCCTCTGTCGTCCCCCCTGCCCCTCTGGTCCTCCCCCTGCTTCTTTGGTCCCCCTAGGTGAGCGCTGCGGAGGGGGGCAGCAGTTTGCTGTCACTGAAGCCAGCCCACTGAGTCATCGGCCCACCGGGAAACTCCCTGTAGTCCCAATGGCCAGTCCATCCCTGTCCGCAGGAGAAGTACAGCCAAACAAGCTTTGGCTGTACTTCTCCTTTAAATGTTATGTCGACAACTAAAGATTTTGTACAAATAATAAAAATAATGATAAAGAATATATACAATATGTACACTTTAAATCAGACCAATGCTGCATCTGTCCCCCGTCGCCTCTTCACTGAGAACCGAGCCACCAAACACTGCCGAGCGGAGAGCTGCTGACTGTCAGTTCTGCTCCTCCACGCTCATTGGAGCGCTGAGCTGTAGAGGGGGGGTAGTGACTGTCTAAGCAGCTCGCTGAGACACTGAGGCCCTGTACACACGGTCGGACCGAACCGATGAGAATGAACCGAAGTTCAGTTTCATCGGAACCAAACCGACCGTGTGTATAGGCCATCGGTCTGTTTTCCTTCGGTCCAAAATTTTAAAACATGCTTCAAAACCGAACCGATGGACCACTGCCCGATCGGACCAAACCGATGGTTAGTACAGAAAGCATCGGTTCAAAACCCGCACATGCTCAGAATCAAGTCGACGCATGCTTGGAAGCATTGAACTTCGTTTTATTCAGCACGTCGTGTGTTTGACGTCACCGCGTTCTGACCCGATCAGATTTTGGACTGAAGGTGTGTACAGATATCAGGCCGTACGGCCACTTCAGAGGTGAACCGATGAAAACGGTCCGACGGACCAGTCACATCGGTTTGGTCCGACCGTGTGTACAAGGCCTCAGATCCGACTGGCGTAAGTCTCTTACGCCGTCGTATCTTAGGGTGCATACATCAGTCTAGGCACCTGGCCGATCCAGACTTTCTTGTCAGGATAATGCGGTGCCTCAACTGATTGCAGTGATGTCAGCGGAGAGTGGACTTCAGAACGCTCTCCGCTTAAAATGGGTCACAGGAGTGCAAAACGAACTGCAATCCTGTGACTCATAGAGAAGCCCAGCCTAAAAAGCTCAGGCTGGACCTCTCCTTTAGAAGGGGTGATACTGGTAGGTGGGTAGGGGGTGGAAATAAGGGGTGATTCGGAAAGGGGTAGTTCCTCCACCTATTCCCTGAGAAAAAAAAGCATTGACTCTTAATAAAAACGCCACCTAACACTGATTCTGTAATTGCCGATAGGGGCAGACATGACATTTCCTTAAAAGTTTTTTCATTTAAAAAAGTTTGAAAAAAAAGACAACTTTACCTGCAAAGGTAAGTACCGTTAGGGAGCTTCAGGCATGTTCCTCCATTAAGGCACGGATCCTGGGAACTTTCACAGTATAAAGCTGAGGACAAGGAGAGAATTAGTAATAAACAGAAAATAATTGTAAAACAAACTGATAAGGTAAAATGTTTCCTAACACATTATAAAAAAATAAACGAGCCTGAAGAGCCAATTTATAGTACATTTTTGTAGCGCCTGGGTTGTGTTGAGGCAGCGCATTATACCCCAAGCGCACCAAAATATTTTGAAAATGGTCTGTGCAAAATTTGCAACACATCGCACTATGATCTATTGCCGTGCTATACGACACACTGAAATACATGTGCATTGGGGTGATGTTCCAAATGAATGGCACTGCAACGCATGTAATTCGCATGGTAGTAATGCACAGGTTACCTCAATGCAAAAGAAGTAAATGAGCCCTAAATTAGTGTAGCATCCTGCCAGAATAGGTTGTTAAAAAAGCTCGGGTAAATTTAGAGGTGGTAGAGGTTAGTGATTATTTTTGACTGTTTAGGGTCTCACCGCCTTGTAGGGAGTTTTAGAATGTAGTGGGTTGGAAGAGACAGACCCTTGACCTGAATATTTTTGTGATCCCAGCCAATTCCTCGGGTGGGGGCTGCTCAGTAGGTGGCTGAGGAGGGCATAAATAGTTTGAGGCCTGGAGCAGTAGAGTTCTTGTCCAGGAGGAGAAGATCCCAGCCTGAGGGTCTCCTGCCTTTCTGGGCAGTATAGCTGAAGTTTGCTGGAGTTCATCGAGGTCCCAGCTCAGTGGGAGCTGGGGGGCCTGTTTTCTGGAATTATCAAGGTCCTAGCTCTTGAGTGACTGCTTCGATGTTGCTGAATTGGGACTTGCCCTTGCTTGGAATTTCAGGATTGCATGTGTTCCTAGCATTTGCCAAAAGGGAGATCACTCTAAAGAGAGTACACAGGTCAGAGAGTGCCCTCTGGTTATTTTGTGCACTAAATTCAGAGTATTCAAAAGTTTCCCTGCATCCCAACCAAGTACAATAAGCATTAAAGCATACAAAGACACCCCCTGCCTGGTCATTTAGTAGTGAGACTGTCCGAATGGTTGTGTGCCTGGCTGCCTGTGCATCCAAACGGAAGATAACCTGGGACAAGTCAGCGGGACCTGTCAGGGGTCTGCGCTACATTATGTAGCACCCCTTTGTGACATAGTGTGAACAGGTTAGGTAAATTTAGTTAGGCTCCACTGTAGTCAGTGGAGCCAGGATTATTTGGGGTCATGTACAGATCCTCTAGCAGGCTCTGTGGGCTGAGCCTTTGTCACCTCCCCCTGGCTTCTGGAAGCTTCCAGAGAGTCCCAGAACTTAGTGGGTGGAGGGATGGAAATAGAAGCCTGCGTTTTTATGGGAGCTCCACCAATCCCTGGGTAAGGGCAGCCCAAAAGGGGAGAATTGGCCCATAAATGCTCAAGAGCCTAGCCATGTGGAGAGAGAATCTAGGATCCAGAGGCCTGGAGTGGACCCCTGTGCTGGGGGGGGGGTGCCTCCAAGCAGGTGTGCAGTGGCTGTGGACAGACAGCAGTAGAGACGGGTAGGAACAGAGAAAAGGATTGCCGCTCTTAAACCTTTCAAACCTTCACAGGAAAGTGTCCCACCCTACTAGCAGCTGACAGGTGCTGGCCCTGCACAAGTTGGTTGAGGAAAAATATCCTAGATGGCCGCACACCGTGAAAAAGGCATCTTTATTGTAGGAAATAAAATAAAATTCAGTATACAGCAGTCAAATCATGGAGAAACAGGGGAGAATAGCTAACACGTTTCACATCAATCGATGCTTAGTCATAGCTAAGTGAACAGGACCCAATCGTGTGTATAAGAGGAAAGATTGAAAAACAGGCTACCAATCAGAGCCTTATGCCGCATACACACCATCACTTTATGTGATGAAAAAAAACTACACTTTCTGTGAAGTAAAAAATGACGTTTTTGAAACTTCAATTTTCAAAGACGAAGTTGCCTACACACCATCGTTTTTCTCACAATGTTCTTGCAAAGTGAGGTTACGTTCCACCACGTTTTTACATTGAAGCTTGCTTCATAAGTAGCTTCTGGGCATGCGTGGATGAAAAAACGTCTTACAAAACAATGTTTTTTGCTACACACGGACAATTTCTGTGAAGTAAAAAGTGCACTTTTGAAAAACGACACATAAAATTGAAGCATGTTTCAATTTTTTTTGGTCGTTTTTTACAAGACATAAAACGACGTTTTCCCCCACACACAGTCAATTAAAGTGACGTTTTTAAAAACGTCATTTTTTTTCATCACATAAAGTGATGGTGTGTACGCGGCATTAGAATTGTCTTAGAAAGACCTCCCACACAATTAGGTCCTGATCTCCAAAGATTGGGTGCACCTGAACGAGGAAAAAGCAAAAAAAAAAAAAAGTATTCAAAAATGGCAGGATCCAAAAAAAGACCCAACATAGTATATATTTATTTGGAAAAGACATAGTTAATGAAAGTCTTTTGTAGAAATATCCTCTAAGTGGTGCACTCAATAGATGGGAATCAAAATACAACAAAGTATAATAAAATACAGAATACACGAATACATAGAATGGTTTGTTACCGAACACTGAAGGCCATTGATAAGCATTGAATAATAATATGCACAATCAAAGAATTCACAGTATTCAAGAATCTAAAATTGAATCACCATGAAAGTGATAATAAAAATATGATATGTAGTTAAAACATTCCTGAATTGGAAAATATTGTTGTAATTTCAAAAATATATATACCAACGTAAGTGTAAAACCCACTTAGGTGCTAAATCTTATATAAAAGCTTGTATGATACAAAGTATCCTAACAATATAACGGAAAAAGGATATATAGCAACCAGGGGTAGAATTTTTTTTATATACACAAAGTCCTAGGTATAAAAAGGAAAAAGAAGCCAGGACCTGGGCTACACTTGAAAGGATACAATTAGCTAGATTCAGAAAGAGTTAAGCCGGCGTATCAGTAGATACGCCGTCGTAACTCTGAATCTGCGCCGTCGTACATTTAAGTGTATTCTCAAATTGAGATACACTTAAATGTAGCTAAGATACAACAGCCTGTCTAGTTCCGCCGGCCGCTAGGGTCGTCAACGCTGATTTACGCCTAGAATGCGTAAATCAGCGAGATACGCCTATTCACGAACGTACGCTTGCCCATCGCAGTAAAGATACGCCGTTTATGTAAGGCGTTTTCAGGTGTAAAGTTATTCCACCAAAAAGCTGGCCTAGCCAATGTTAAGTATGGACGTCGTTCCCGCGTTGAATTTTGAAAATTTTACATCGTTTGCGTAAGTCGTCCGTGAATGGGGCTGGACGTAATTTACGTTCACGTCGAAACCAATAAGTCCTTGCGGCGTACTTTGGAGCAATGCACACTGGGATATGTCCACGGACGGGTCACGATTCATTAACATAAAACACGCCCCCCTGTTCCTCATTTGAATTAGGCGCACTTAGTGAATACAGCACTTGCCTCTCTAACTTACGGCGGCGTAAATACGATACGCTACGCCGGCTGAAACATACGCCGCCCTACGTGAATCCAGCTAAATGGGTTAACGCGGAGGTTCACCCAAATTACATGTATATAAGATCATATTCTTTATACTTCCACCATGTACAGTTTGCCCTTTTTTTTTTTTGGCTCTACATACCTTATTATGGCTATTTTACACCCGGCTTCCGGGTACTGACTCCCGCGGGAGTAGGCGTTTCTATGCAGAGGCGCAATGTCACCTGGGACTTCGCCCAGATGATTGACGTCCTTGAGAAAAAGTCCCCCCCCCCCGCACCTGCCTATTGCGTAGGTGCATCACGAGAGTCACAGAGTTTTCAAAAGTAGCCAGACTGCGAGTCGGCTCTATACGGCGCCTGCGCAGTCAGCTCTACACGGCTCCTAGTCAGTGCGCAGGCACCGTGTAGAGCTGATTCGCAGTTTGGCTACTTTCGGAAACTCTGTGACTCTTGTGACGCGCCTATGCAATAGGCGGGCGCAGGGGGGAACTTCTTCTCAAGGACGTCAATCAATCGGGGCGAAGTCCCAGGTGACATTGCGCCTCTGCATAGAAACGCCTACTCCCGCGGGAGTCAGTACCCGGAAGCCGGGTGGAAAATAGCCATAATAAGGTATGTAGAGCCAAAAGAAAAAGAAAAAGGGCAAACTGTACATGGTGGAAGTATAAAGAATATGATCTTATATACATGTAATTTGGGTGAACCTCCGCTTAAGATTCAAGACCAAGTCCGAATAACCGACTTGTATATAAAAAAAAAAGAGAGTGGTAGGAACCTGAGAGGGACCCTCACCACCCTCATTCTCATTACGGCTTGGTTGAGACACCCTGGCAAGCAAATGGGACCTAAACAGCAGGAGGCCTGGGCAGAAGTCACCATCTACGCTGCAGGATAAAAAGGGGACTGAGTGAGCAACCTCCACACCATAGGTGTGCGCAGCCTATTGCATTAGGGTGTGCACCCCAAAGCTCAAACACTACCTACTCACTATCTTCATTCAGAAAGGGAAGGGGCCAATAAATAACATATTTACTGGCCCCTTCCCCCCATTCATCCTAAAACATCCCTTCAACAACAGCCAGCGGGAGAGGAGGGAAGCCGGCTGCAGTGCGAGGGAGGTGCTAGGGCAGTAGGGAGAATCTATGCTGCAACAGGGTGATTAGGGTGTGCCTCGGCACACCCTGTGCGCACGCCTATGCTCCACATTTTTTACCCCCCAAAGCACATAAGGGAGATTGCAACCAAGTGCAATATTCAGCTAGATTGGGTAATTCTCAGGTGCGCTTGCATTTTGAAGGGAAGACTAACGTATCCAAAATCAAGTTGGGACCTGTAGCTAGCCAGGATACACAGTTATTTCGGAGGAAGTACAGTCTGGTATTTTTGCTAGAAGTCTGTGATCATTTAAGTTGTCCTCAAAGTTCTACATTGACCGAGTTCTGGGCATCCCATAACCAACCTAACCCCGTCCAAGTTATTTACCCTGAAAAATAACAAAAACAAAGCCCTTGGACTAGTTTTATGAGTGCCTACTGAAAATGCGTGTTGCCTGGATGTGCAGACAAGTGGGATGCAAAATCCAGCGGCTTCTATGGGGGTATCGCTACAATTAGTACACGTGGCTTTGCGCTGCCTCAGCCTGCTGATCTTGACATATGGGTTTTTATTAAACAGATGCTGAAATGTGTTTGGTTCCAGTGTTCAGTGTTCCATGCTCATTGTCATTGTCTTCGTTTTGTCCAAGACATTTACCATCTGTGTTTTCTTCCTTTTGTAACAGCCAAAACGGAAAGTTTTAATTAAAGAACATCTACAGAAGAGGATGCAGCATGTAGTGTGCTGGGTTTGTCTGTGTACAGCACAGAGCAGAACATTCCAACCATTCTTCTATGTCTGATATTATATCAAGTAGAAAGTGGTCAGTGCAACAAACCTAGCGCTCGTTTACACGTGAGGGTGTGGAGTAGTAAAACCCCCTGGTTGAGCTGCACTTTTACCGCCCCCAACTTCTACCCTCTCTAGCTGCAGAGGCAGTGGTGCACACATTTTTATTTTTTTTCTATTGAAAAGGCTGTGGCGTGCATAACACAACCCAAAAACTCCACCCGGTGCAGGAAAAATGTGCACACACATAAAGAGGTGCAACAAAGAACTGTGACGGGTGCTGCGTCAATTGGTCCTCTGAAAAGGAGCCAGCTCTGATCCCCCGGGGCGTTAGGCTCCTGGCAGGGAAAAGAGTAAACAGTGGTCCAAGCAGCCGAAGCCACATGGACCCAACATCCTTGGAGGGACTGCCGAAACAGAACCCTCCTCGGTGGGGCTCCCCCGAAGGGAGACCCCATAAGAGCAGGCGAACTAAGCCAGAAGGCCATGTCCGCCCACTCCCAAGACTTTCAGAGCCAGCCCGAGGACCTGCACCCTACTCGCCACACTAAAAGTGCAAGTGCACCAACAAAAAAAGACAAAAACGTGACAAACACGGGGGTAAAATAAAAAAGAAAGTGGGGGAGAAGGAAGGTGGGATAGGTGAGTGGAAAGTGACCAATGTGCAATACGTTGGCTGGCCCTCCGGCCAGGAAACAAAAATTCCCCTGGTCCTAGCCAAAAGGCTCGGCCCTAGAGGCAGGTGTCAAAAAGGTGTATGTGGAGATCAGTGACCTAAGGTGCCACACGTTGAGTGCTGCTTTCAAACACTCGTGCAATGTATGGCACCCCTGGACTGCCACTCCAGGGGCACTATCTCCACAGGCTTTTCAACGGTCCCTGACCCCCGGACCAGCAGCACCCTTCCCAGCCAGGAAGGTAGGAGAAGAGGTCGGGGAGAGCCCACCTAAGCAGGCTACTACCCACAACCCCCATCCCTCCCACCTAATCACATTCGGGAAGTACTAACCGCTCCTCCCGGCGAAAGGAGGAGCAATGGTTCTCTCCCGAACAACTGACTGGGGCAGACACCACCTAGTCCAGGCCAGAGGCCAGGGGCCCAGCCCTCCGGCGTCGACCTCATGCCTCTCTGTCCAAATCAGAAGGCTTCGACCTCCACGCCAGCAGGCTTAGCATCTGCCGACCGCTATCTCTATAGCCGGGTACTAGGGATGGTCAGCATAGCACCACCTACTGGCAACTTATAAGAACAGATACTACACTTGATCTTAGCCAAAAGGCCGAGAAGCATGCAGCAGCTGCGATGCTTAGCTGTGTTGCGGTGGCAGAAATTATACCCCCCACTCATGTGAACGAAGCCTCTTTGCACACATCCTGCAACTGTGTGCAATGTACGTGGCTGCGACACGCTTGTGCGCTGATCAAGGGGTTCAATTCTCTGAAGAGTGATCCGAACACAAATCACTCTTCACAGAGCAAAGGATGTGTGAACGAGCCCTTATAAAATGATACAGATTACTTAAAAACTTCACAGCTAGGTTGTGCTGGGAATTTTAATCTTAACATGAACTATGACTCTGGATATGCACACAAAGCATATGATGGGAAAAAAAACACATAAGAAAGCAATAACATTCTGGAAGAGCAAAAATAAAAGAAATAACAAGAAATACTTTCAGTGATCTAAAGGCTGCTGTGTTTTTTAACCACTTCAGCCCCAGATCATTTGGCTGGCCAAAGACCAGAGCACTTTTGCGATTCGGCACTGCGTCACTTTAACTGATAATTGCGCGGTCGTGCAACGTGGCTCCCAAGCAACATTTACATCCTTTTTTTCCCACAAATAGTTTTCTTTTGGTGGTATTTGATCACCTCTGCGATTTTTATTTTCTGCCCTATAAACAAAAACATTTTGACAATTTTGAAAAAAAAAAAGCAATATTTTTTAGTTTTTGCTATAATAAATATGCCCCAAAAACTATTTTTTTCCTCAGTTTAGGCCGATACGTATTCATCTACATATTTTTGGTAAAAAAAATTGCAATAAGCGTTTATTGATTGGTTTGCGCAAAAGTTATAGGGCTAGATTCACAAAGAGTTACGCCGGCGTATCAGTAGATACGCCAACGTGACTCCGAATCTAAGCCCGTCGTAAGTTTAAAGCGGAGTTCCGGCCACAATTTCACTTTTTAAATATAAATACCCCTGTAATACACAAGCTTAATGTATTCTAGTAAAGTTAGTCTGTAAACTAAGGTCCGTTTTGTTAGGTTGTTACAGCATTTAGACACTTTATAAAATAGAAATTGACTGGGGCCATCTTAAGTGTGGGCATCATGAAGCCAGACTGTATGACTTCCTGGATTTCAGCCTTGCAGATCTAGCACATGCTCAGTGCTGCACAAGCAGTGTCAGATCAGGTTTCAGCACCTGTGCTGTCCAAGTCACATGATTCTTTGAGACTGGGGAGTGCACAGACTCCTGGAAAGTTACACCCACTACATTCCCAGGAGTCTGTGCGGTGTAGGTTAGGAAGCATTAAGCACCTAGGTGCAGGAAGAGGGAAGATTAACTATTCTGCCTAGCAACAACACTTTGAAGGCATCTAAAAAAAAAAAAAAAATTTGTAAAGGACTAATGACATTTTTTTAAAACTACTGATGTAATGTTATATTTATGGGTGGAACTCCACTTTAAGTGTATGCTCAAACTGAGATACACTTACACTACACTGACTCTCCTGTAGTCCAAGGGAGGGGGTGAGCATGACACTCCACACCAGAGAGAAAGCCTCGCATTACTGGGTGGAGTTACAGACAGAAGAACAGGAAATGAGGATTTCTCAGAAGAAATTAGGACATTTAAAAGCAAAATGGAAGAATGAGGTAAGTGGAGGAGGACTGCACTAAGGTAAAGGAAGCTATTTAGGGGAAAAAAATTAACTTTACAAACCCTTTAAGTGGTGACTTAAAGGGACAGGCATTCTTCAGAGCTGAATTAAGCCTACGTCTAATGCCATCACTTTATGTGATGAAAAAAAAACGACATTTTCTGTGAAGTAAAATACTACGTTTTTGAAACTTCAATTTTCAAAGACGAAGTTGCCTACACACCATCGTTTTTTCACAATGCTCTAGCAAAGCGAGGTTACGTTCACCACTTTTTTCCATTGAAGCTCGCTTCATAACTAGCTTCTGGGCATGCGCGGGTGTAAAAACGTTGTTTTAAACGTCGTTTTTTGCTACACACGGTCAATTTCTGTGAAGTAAAAAATGACGTTTTGAAAAACGACACATAAAATTGAAGCATGCTTCAATTTTTTTTGGTCGTTTTTCACAAGACATAAAATTACGTTTTCCCCCACACACGGTCAATTAAAGTGACGTTTTTAAAAACGTCATTTTTTTTCATCACATAAAGTGATGGTGTGTACGCGGCATAAGACCTCTTAAAGGGGTTGTAAAGGAAAAAATTCCCTAAATAGCTTCCTTTACCTCAGTGCAGTCCTCCTTCACTTACCCCATCCTTCCATTTGGCTTTTAAATGTCCTTATTTCTTCTGAGAAATCCTCACTTCCTGTTCTTCTGTCTGTAACTCAACACTCCCTGGTGTGGAGAAAGTCTCTTGAGGGGGGAGGGGCGAGCAGGAGTGTCAGGACGCCCACTAACACACAGCTCCTTTCTCTATCTGCAAAGTAGAGAGTGTCCTGACTTGCCTGCTCACCCCCTCCCCCCTCAAGAGGCTTTCTCCACACCAGGGAGAAAGCCTTGCATTACGGTGTGGAGTTACAGACAGAAGAACAGGAAGTGAGGATTTCTCAGAAGAAATAAGGACATTTAAAAGCAAAATGGAAGGATGAGGTAAGTGAAGGAGGACTGCACTGAGGTAAAGGAAGCTATTTAGGGGGGGAAAAAAATTCCTTTACAACCTCCATAAGACTTAAAAACAGCCATTATGCTAACCTAAATAAACTTAGATTATTGATAATGTTCAACAATATAAAATCCAAAACAATGGCTATCCCAGTGACAAAACCCATTTAACTTCCTCAGGGGGAAAACCAAGGGAACTGGCTTCGGTAACTGTAAAAACATTAAAATACTAGGAAGGAAAGCTTAGTAACAGGACAAACTAAAGACATATGTAAAGTAATCCAAGAACCTTTGCCTAGCTGGTCAGTTTTTGGTCTTAGGGTCCTTTCACACGTCCGCTCCGTTCGTCCGTGTATTACAAGTCCGTTTATGGACTTGTAATACATCCCTATGGGATCGCGTCCGTTAGCGGATGGAGCATCCGCTAACTTCCGCGACCATCCGCGTCCGTCAGGATCCGCTTTTGCGGACGGAAGAAACCCTATTTTTCTTCCGTCCGGCGGAACGGATCGGATGCAGACGGACAGACGGTCCATCTGCATCCGATTCCCCATAGGGGAGAGCGGAGGAGAGACAGGGCGGTCTTTGCACTGTGTGCAGGGACCGCCCTATCCGCCGACAGCTCAGCGGGGATCCCCGCTGAGCTGACGGACACACACGGAGCGGACACAAAAACGGTCCGCTCCGTGTGAAAGAGGCCTTAGAAAAATCTTCAGAGTCACGACACAAAAAATATCAGACTAAAGCAAAATAGACAACAAGGACTTATTAGATTTCAGTGGCAGCTGGTGCTCAAATTTTTTTGGGGGGGGGGGGGCGCAAATGGAAAAAAAAATTGCAGCCTCACTGTGCCCATCAAATGCAGCCACTGTGCCATGCCATCAAATGCAGCCACTGTGCCATGCCATCAAATGCAGTCACTATGCCATGCCATCAAATGCAGCCACTGTGCCATCAATTCGCACCACTGTGCAATGCCATTAAACGCAACCACTGTGCCATGCCATCAAACGCAGCCACTGTGCCATCAATTCTCACCACTGTGCCATGCCATCAAACACAGCCACTGTGCCAATTGTCACCACTGTGCCCTTTAATTGTCGCTACTGTGCATATTGATGTCACTGTGCCCTTTAATTGTTGCCACTGTGCCCATTCATGCCGCTGTGCCAATTGTCCCCACTGTGCCCATTGTCCCCACTGTGCCTATTGTCCCCACTGTGCCTATTGATGTCATTGTGCCTTTTAATTGTTGCCACTGTGCCCATTCATGCCGCTGTGCCAATTGTCCCCACTGTGCCTATTGTCCCCACTGTGCCTATTGTCCCCACTGTGCCTATTGATGTCATTGTGCCTTTTAATTGTCACCACTGTGCCCATTCTTGCCGCTGTGCCCATTGTCCCCACTGTGCCTATTGTCGCCACTGTGTCCTTCGTCGCCACTGTGCCCTGTAAAATGCCCCTTCCCCCCCCCCGGCGCTGGCTCTGATAGGCACTTCCGTACAGCCAACTAGCTGCCGTTATTCAGATGGTGGGCACTCATGTCCGGCCATCTGAATAGAACAGCGGCAGCAATAACATAGATTCGTGCAATGCATGAATCTATGTTATTACACTCAGTGGCGGTGAGAGCCAGAGGGGGCGGCGCTCCACCACCCTCTATGGACGAACCGCCACGGCTAGATTTTGTTATCTCACTAACCGTAAAAGCCCTCTCAGAGTACACTCTAGCCTAGTCTTGGCAAAATATCCCAAGAAATAGGGTGCCTACTGCCTAACATCAACCGTAGGCCTTGTACCTTGTTGAAACTTGATACAAAGATGATAAACCTATGAAGGTAAGGAGGTAAAATAGGCTAAAGCAATGCAAGGTGATCAATAGAGCAATCTTAACCAAAAGATGAACACAAGTTATACAACCTGGACCAGGGGTGGAAATATTCTTCTCTGGTTTTAGGAAGAACTGGGTTTTTGAATTTAACTTAAGCCCCGGGCCATTTGGCTGACCAAAGACCAGAGCACTTTTTGCGAATTTGGCACTGCGTCGCTTTAACTGACAATTGCGCAGTTATGGGACGTGACTCCCAAACAAAATTTACGTCGTTTTTTTTCCAACAAATAGAGTTTTATTTTGGTGGTATTTGATCACCTCTGCGATTTTTATTTTTTGCGCTATAAACAAAAATAGGGCGACAATTTTGAAAAAAATTCAATATTTTTTACGTTTTGCTGTAATAAATATCCCCCAAAAAATATATATATAAAAAAAATCCCCTCAGTTTAGGCCGATACGTATTCTTCTACATATTTTTGGTAAAAAAAATTTGCAATAAGCGTTTATTGATTGGTTTGCGCAAAAGTTATAGCTTTTACAAAATAGGGGTTCGTTTTATGGCATTTTTATTAATATTTTTTTTTTTTACTAGTGATGGCGGCGATCAGCGATTTTTATCGTGCCGGCGACATTATGGCGAACACATCAGACACTTTTGATGCCATTTTTTGACCATTGTCATTGACACAGCGATCCGATCAGTGTTATAAAAATGCATTGATTACTGTAAAAATGACACTGGCAGTGAAGGTGGTGGAGTTTCTTCATGTTACAGGTGTGTGTACCCTGTCTCATATCTGAGCAGGAGGATGGGAGTGGCCCTTGGCCAGCATGGCCATTGCTGGAGGCGACTCGGGGCCCTGCTTACACGCTTACAGGGTTATATGCTAAAAAATAAACACACTTTTTTTTTTTTTTGCTGCTGCAAATATATGTTTTTTCCAAAAATGATCTATAAAGTAATCTATGCATTATGTGGAGCGATGCACGTAGAAGTGGAAGCCTCTCACCACACATTTCAGCGGAGGAATGTAAAGGGGTGGAGATGTCACAATCTTCCTGTTGTTTTCCTGCTGTGTGTGGGAACACAATAAACAGAAATCTAGCACTTCTACAGACAAGCCCAGCACACTATAATGCCTGCCTAAAATACAATGGCCCAGATTCAAGAAGCACTTGCGCCCGCGCAACCATAGTTGCGCGGCGCAAGTGCTTACTTGCTCCGGTGTAACGAGTGCTCCTGATTCAGGAACCTCGTTACACCGACTGCAGCCTAGGATGTGATAAACATAAGCCTCCTTATGCCTTCACATCCAAGGCTGCATTCTTGCGTTGGCCGCTAGGGGGCGCGGCCATTGTGATCGGCGTGTAGTATGCAAATTGCATACTACCACCGATTCACAAAAGTTGCGCGGGCCCTGCCTACGCAAGGTACGGAGTTTCCGTACGGCGCCTTTAGCATAAGGTTGCTCCTGCTAATAGCAGGCGCAGCCAATGCTAAAGTATAGCTGCGCCTCCCGCTCGCGACGTTCAAATTTAACGTCGTTTACGTAAGTGAACCGTGAATGGCGCTGGACGCCATTCACGTTCACTTACAAGCAAATGACGTCCTTGCGACGTCATTTGCCGCAATGCACGTCGGGAAAGTTTCCCGACGGAGCATGCGCTGTTCGCTCGGCGCGGGAGCGCGCCTAATTTAAATGATTCCCGCCCCCGGCGGGATCATTTACATTAGGCAGCCTTGCGCCCGGCTGCTTAGCATATTGCCCGCGCAATTTACGGAGCAACTGCTCCGTGAATCGCGGGCAAAGCGCAATATTTGCGTGGGCGCAGAGAAAAAAATTTGCTCTTTGCCCACGCAAATATTGCGCGATTCTACTTGAATCTGGGCCAATATATAGAGAACGGTACTAGTTTCTAAACCAGACTTATGCCGCGTACACACGATCGGAAATTCCGACAACAAACGTTCGATGTGAGCGTTTGGTCGGAAATTCTGACCATGTGTAGGCTCCATCGGACATTTTCTGTCGGACCACAAAAATTTGAGAGCTGGTTCTCAATTTTTCCGACAAGAAAAGTTCTTGCCGGAAATTCCGATTATCTGTATGCTATTCAGATGCACAAAAATCATACGCATGCTCGGAATCAATTTGACGCATGCTCTGAATCATTGAACATCATTTTTCTCTGCTCGTCGTAGTGTTGTACATCACTGTGTTCTTGACGTTCGGAATTTCAGACATTTGTGTGTATACAACACAAGTTTGAGCGAATATTCCGTCAGGAAAAAATCCACAGTTTTGTTGTTGGAAATTCAGATGGTGTGTACGCGCCATTAGTATGTAAACACACAGATCCCCGTTCTTTCAGGGGAGAAATGACCGATTGTGTTTTCATACAATGTATAAACAGCGATCTGTCATTTCCCCTACTAAGGCTCCATTCACACCTTGGCGACAAAATGCCCGACGCCGGACGCTCGTGCCGCTGGAGGGGAGAATTCCCATTGCTGTCTATGAGATGGTTCACATCTCATAGACGCCGTACGCCTGCCGCCTGAAAACAAGTCCCGGACCCTTTTTTTCAGGCGGCATTGGCGTTCGGCCATAGAAAGCAATGGGAAAGATTTGGTAAAAAAAAAAAAAAGTTACACGAATCGCGGCAAAATACGCCGCGTACGTGGCGTTACTTGTCGCGAAGGTGTGAATGCAGACTAAGTCCTATCCCCCCTTCAGTTAGAACATGCAGAGGGAACACATTTAACCCCTTGATCGCCCCCTAGTGTTAACCCCTTCCCTGCCAGTGACATTTTTACAGTAATCAGTGCATTTTTATAGCACTGATCGCTATAAAATTGTCAGTGGTCCCAAAAATGTGTCAAAAGTGTCCGATGTGTCCGCCATAATGTCGCAGTCCTGATAAAAATCGCAGATCGTCGCCATTACTAGTAAAAGAATTAATAATAAAAATGCCATAATTCGATCCCGTATTTTGTAGACGCTATAACATTTCTGAAAACCAATCAATATACGTTTGAGATTTTTTTTTTACCAAAAATATGTACAAGACTGTATATCAGCCTAAACTGAGGAAAAAAGTTGTTTTTTTGAAAAAAAAAAATGTGGGATATTTATTATAGCAAAAAGTAAAAGATAGTGGGCTAGATTCAGATAGAATGGTCTATGTGCCTGCGTAACGTATCTCATATACGTTACGCCGCCGTAAATTTGGGGCGCAAGTTCCGTATTCACAAAGAACTTGCGCCCTTAGTTACGGTGGCGTAACGTATGTCGTCCGGCGTAAGCCCGCCTAATTCAAATGTGTTTGATGTGGGCGTGTTTTATTCAAATTCTCTGTGACCCCACGTATTTGACGTATTTCACGAACGGCGCATGCGCCATCCATGGAATATCCCAGTGTGCATTGCTCCAAAGTACGCCGCAAGGATGTAATGGTTTCGACTTGAACTTAAATGACGTCCAGCCCTATTCGCGAACGACTTACGCAAACGACGTAAAATTTTAAAAACTCCGCGCGGGAACGACGTCCATACTTAACATGAGCTATGCCTCATATAGCAGGGGTAACTTTACGCCAGAAAAAGCCTAACGTAAACGACGTAAAAAAATGCGCCGGCGGGACGTACGTTTCCGAATCGGCGTAAATACCTATTTAGCATATTCCTTGCGTAACTATATGGAAGCGGCACCTAGCGGGCAGCGTAAATATGCAGCCTAAGACACTTACACCAGTCGGATCTTAGGGAAATCTATGCGTAACTGATTCTTTGAATCAGGCGCATAGATACGACGGCCGGCACTCAGAGATACGACGGCGTATCAGGAGATACGCCGTCGTATCTCCTATCTGAATCCGGCCCACTGTGTTTTTTTCAAAATTGTTGCTACTCTTTTGTTTATAACGCAAAAATTAAAAACGGCAGAGGAGATCAAATACCACCAAAAGAAAGCTCTATTTGTGTAACAAAAAGAACGCAAATGTTGTTTGGGTACAGCGGCACATGACCGCGCAATTGTCAGTTAAAGCGACGCAGTGCCAAATTCTAAAAAGTGCTCTGGTCAGGAAATGGGTAAAATCTTCCGGGGCTGAAGCGGTTAATTGCAGCTGTCACCATCTAGGTTTGAGGTATGCATGAGTTCATTTACTTAAATTTAGCACGTATTCAAGGCGCGGAACAATTTTTTTCTTTTTTACAAAATAGCTTTAAAATGTTAGCAGCTATGCTGAGTGTTAGTCCGGTAGTCTGTTTTCTTTAGCGCGGTCCTGATGGCATTAATGTCTCAGACTGCACTCTGCCCTCCTCGCTCATTACACCTTCTGTGCTATTACTTCCTTCTGTCACTGCTCAGGACTGATGGGTTCTATTTCTGTACTCACTCGCTCTAGTGCACCTGCATCCTGCCCGGCTCTGCTGTACTCATCATTCCCTCTCTCTCTCTATATAATCTTATCCAAAGGCTGTTATTCTGAATTCACTGGCTTATTGAACAACCTGGTGCAAGCATGCAGCTAGTGAAGACAGAGGAAAGTCATTGACAATGCTCCAATCATGTGCGATTGCTTGTTACGGGATGCTATTGCGTGCAACTTGTGTATCTTACTCCATAGAGAGCAGTGGCGGCTGGTGCTCCAAATTTTTGGGGGGGGCGAAAAAAGAAAAAAAATTGCAGCCTCACTGTGCCCATCAAATGCAGCCACTGTGCCATCAATTGTCACCACTGTGCCATGCCATCAAACGCAGCCACTGTGCCATCAATTATCACCACTGTGTCATGCCATCAAACGCAGTCACTATGCCATCAAACGCAGCCACTGTGCCATGCCATCAAACGCAGTCACTGTGCCATGCCATCAAACGCAGCCACTGTGCCATCAATTGTCACCACTGTGCCATGCCATCAAATGCAGTCACTATGCCATCAATTCGCACCACTGTATCATGCCATCAAACGCAGTCACTGTGCCATGCCATCAAACGCAGTCACTGTGCCATGCCATCAAACACAGCCACTGTGCCATGCCATCAAACGCAGCCACTGTGCCCCTTAATTGTCGCCACTGTGCCAATTGTCACCACTGTGCCTTTTAATTGTCGCCACTGTGCATGTCACTGTGCCCTTTAATTGATGCCACTGTGCCCTTTGTCTCCACTGTGCCCTTTGTCACCACTGTGCCCATTGTTGCCACTGTGCATGTCACTGTGCCCTTTAATTGATGCCACTGTGCCCTTTGTCGCCACTGTGTGCTTTGTCACCACTATACCCATTGATGCCACTGTGCCCATTGTCACCGCTGTGCCCTGTAAAATGCACTTACCTTTCTGTTTCCACGTCCCTCGATGTCCTCTCCTGCCCTCGATGACGCTTCAGCCAATCAGGTTACCGATAACCAGAATCGGTGAACCTAATTGGCTGAGATGGCCATCAGTCTTATCCAAGGGACGCAGCCCCCCGTACGTTCCGAGGATAAGACATCCGGGAGCCGAGGGGCTGTACTCGGAAAGCATATCAGAGCCGCTGGCTCTGATATGCACTTCCGCACAGCCAACCAGCTGCCGTTATTCAGGTATCCGGCGCCCTATGTCCGGCCATCTGAATAGACCAGCGGCAGCTGGCCACAATGCATGAATGTATGTTATTTGCGAGAGCCAGAGGGGGCGGCACTGCAGAACGACATTCTTAATGTCTTAAAGGGCCTGTTTTTTTTTTTCTTGTTTTTTTTTATGACTACAGGAGGGGGGGGGGCAGCGCCCGGGCGCCCCCTATGGACGGGCTGCCACTGATAGAGAGTCATTTTGTTTCATCTGTTTAGCGGTCATATGCTACTCCTAGCGATTCATCGCAAGTAATTTTACTAGCCTGATAAGCCTAACATCCAGTCATCTAACATTTCCAGAAGGTTTTCCTATCAGCTGCTGAACTAGTGAGTTTTAGCCCACGTTCACATTGGGCCGATTTGGCATGTCAAATCGCCAGGGTTGCCACCTTTTCTTCAAGTCAAACCCGAAAACCTCATACACACGCACGGTTTTCTCGGCAAGAACCAGCAAGAAAATTGCTGGCCTGCTCTCTATTTTCCTCGTCGTGATTCTCGGCAGTGTTTTCCTGCCGAGAAACCCGAGCATCTGTATACTTACCTGTCGCCGTGGAAACCCGCGCATGCTCGAAATGACTTTGACGCATGCGCAGTAGCTTCCAAGGGCAGTGAAGGGTGCAGCAAGATGGCGGCGACTGCATTGAATGTGACGAGTGCAAAAACAGCTCTGGCAGCAAAACAGTTAAAGGATATGTTTACCTTTGTAAAGAAAGAATAAATGCACATCTTTTTAAAGCAAAAAACACCCCAAAAAGTGTGTTTTTCTTTTCTACTAGGGGCCTGCAAAGCTTTGCACCCACAATCAGCAGATCGTGGGTCCAATGCAGGGCTCTTGCAGACTGTCTGTGCAGCTGTCCGCCCGTACCTCATACGGGCAGGCAGTCACACACTTACAGGAAGCATCAATGAACTACCTAGAGCCCTCAACAGTGCCCTGGTAGTTAAGTTCTATGTAACTATATATAATGTTTTGGGGTTCTATGTAATATTCTAGCAAAAAATCCTGGTTTTACACCAAATATCAGAACAATTTTAGCAAAAGGCCTGGTCTTAAAGTAGTTAACACATTCATCAATGCATGACAATGGGCCATAAAAGCAAGCACTCTGGCCCGGATTCACGTACAGCGGCGTATATTTGTGTGGTCGTAACGTATCCGCTTTACGTTACGCCTCCGCAACTTAGACGGGCAAGTGCAGTATTCTCAAAGCACTTGCTCCGTAAGTTGCGGCGGCGTATCGTAAATAGGCCGGCGTAAGCCCGTCTAATTCAAATGTGGAAGATGTGGGCGTGTGTTATGTAAATGTTATGTGACCCCACGTAAATGACGCTTTTTACGAACGGCGCATGCGCCGTCCGTGGACATATCCCAGTGTGCATTGCTCCAAAGTACGCCGCAAGGGCGTATTGGTTTAGACGTGAACGTAAATTACGTCCAGCCCCATTCACGGACGACTTACGCAAACGACGTAAAATTTTCAAAATTCGACGCAGGAACGACGTCCATACTTAACATTGGTACGCCTCATATAGCAGGGGTAACTTTACGCCGGGAAAAGCCTAACGTAAAGGCGTATCTGTACTGCGTCGGCCAGGCGTACGTTCGTGAATTCGCGTATTTAGCTGATGTACATATTTCTAGGCATAAATCAGCGTACACGCCCCTAGCGGCCAGTGTAAATATGCAGTTAAGATTCGACGGCGTAAGAGACTTACGCCGGTCGGATCTAATACAAATCTGTGCGTAACTGATTCTAAGAATCAGGTGCATAGATACAACGGCTCAGACTCAGAGTCGGTTCACACTAGGGCGACACGACTTCCAGCACGACTTTCAGAGGCGACTCCGACACGACTTGAGCATGAACCACAGGGCAATCTGGGGCGATTTACAACACGACTTGAAGTCGTCTCCAGGACAGGAGACTTTCCAGTGGCCAATCAAACAACAATCAACTCTGTGGGAGGGAGAGGGAGGGAGAGGTTTGCCTGAGAAATGTATGTTATCTTCCTGGAAAGTCGCTTCAGTCAAGACAGTGATCAGACTTGGATCAGACTTGGAGGCGACTTCCATTGAAATCAATGGGTACAAATTCCCTACAAGTCGGATTGAAGTAGTACAGGAACTTCTTTTGAAGTCGGAGCGACTCGAGTCGTGTGTATTAACGCTCCCATAAACTTGCATTGTTTTTCTCGACAGCGCGACTTGGGACGACTTGAGGCGACTTCAAGTCGGATCCCAAGTCGCCCCAGTGTGAACCGGCTCTCAGAGATACGACGGAGTATCTGGAGATACGCCATTGTATCTCCTTTGAGAATCTGGAATGTGGCAAAAGGGGGTCACGTCTATGCCTATTCTAAACTAGAAAACAGCACAGTATCAGTCTTTGCTTTAAGAAAAGCACTAAGTATCACCAGCTAAACCTTGCTTAGACATGGGATGAGTGGAAAGTTAAAAGTGGGTAATAAACCCAACTCTACGGGAGGTTCCCAATCCTAGTGGCTTCTGTCTAGAGCAGGGGTCTCCAAACTTTTTAAACAAAGGGCCAATTTACTGTCTTTCAGATTTTTGTGGGGCTGGGCTAGAGCCAGTGGGAGCACAATAAGTGCTGGCCTCCAGTGGGAGTAAAAAATGCCCCATCTTTGGTAACAGTAGGAGGAATAGTGGCCCGTTGTTGGTGTCAGTGGGAAGAAGATTGGCCCGTCGTCTATGTCAGAGGGAGGAAGAGTGGCCCATCGTTGATGTCAGTGGGAGGAAGAGTGGCCCATCGTTGGTGTCAGTGGGAGGAAGAGTGGCCCATCGTTGGTGTCAGTGGGAGGAAGAGTGGCCCATCGTTGGTGTCAGTGGGAGGAAGAGTGGCCCATCGTTGGTGTCAGTGGGAGGAAGAGTGGCCCATCGTTGGTGTCAGTGGGAGGAAGAGTGGCCCATCGTTGGTGTCAGTGGGAGGAAGAGTTGCCCACAGTTGGTGTCAGTGGGAGGACAGGGGCCCACCACTGGTGTCAGTGGGAGGAAGAATGCACCACCTTTGGTGTCAGTGGGAGGGCAGTGCCCCACCGTTGGTGTCAGTGGGAGGAAGAATGCCCCACCGTTGATGTCAGTGGGAGGAACAGTGGCCCATTGTTGGTGTCAGTGGATGGAATAGTGCTCTAAGGGCTGGATAAAGGCAAAGGGCTGCAGTTTGGAGATTGCTGGTCTGAAGGATCAACCAACCTAATTCTGGCCTTATACAGTACAACAATAAATTGTTGTTCACAAAGCAAACCTTTCCTTTACATTAAAAACAATTTCTCAGCTCAACAAACAAACAAAAACATCAGATTGGTCGAATCAGAGTGGATTTTTCTAGTTTCTAGAAGTTCCATTCCAGGCTGGTTGGACAACAGTTGGAGGATCTCCCCTTCACCACAGATCTTGTCTTCAGGTCTCTGACACAAAAACAAATGCTGCATCATCCTCAGGGGCCCCTGCAACTGGACTTTGCTGCAACATTCATCTGTAGATTAGGGTGACCACGTGTCCCGGATTGCCCGGGACAGTCCCGCATTTTGCAGGTCTGTCCCGGGCACATTCATTCCAGGACAATACAGTGTCCTGGAATAAAACTGACACAGCCACCCCCCGGGCCAATCTGATGCCCCCAAAAAAGGCCGCCATATCACCACTTTACTCACCGACAGTACTTGTCCTGGCCAGGAAAGCCTGGAGGAGCACAATCCCCGCCCCCTGCTTGTGATTGGAAAAATCATAAATCCCGCCTCTTGTGTCCAATCACTGTGCTGTGATTCGTTACAGCACAAGCTGATTTTTGGGAAAGGAGGGTGTCCCTAAATAGTAGTTTGGAAATGTGGTCACCCTACTGTAGATATCTCTACGAATAACATTGGCCCAGATTCAAGAAGCACTTGCGCCCGCGCAACCATAGGTTACGCAGCGCAAGTGCTTACTTGCTCCGGAGTAACGAGTGCTCCAGATACGGGAAACTCGTTACACCGACTGCAGGCTAAAATCTGCGCGGCATAAGGCTCTTATGCCTCGCAGATTTTAGGCATTCTTGCGGGGGCCGCTAGGGGGCGCTCCCATTGTGTATCAGCATGTAGTATGCAAATTGCATACTACCACTGATTCACAAGCTTGCGCGGGCCCCGCGCAAGCCAGGTACGGAGTTTCCGTACGGCTACTTTTAGCGCAAGGCTGCCCCTTCTAATAGTAGGGGCAGCCAGTGCTAAAGTATAGCTGGCCTTCCCGCGCCGTGAAATTTGAATTTCACGGCGTTTGCGTAAGTGAAACGTGAATGGCGCTGGACGCCATTCACGTTCACTTAGAAGCAAATGACGTCCTTGCAACGTCATTTGCCGCAATGCACGTCGGGAAAGTTTCCCGACGGAGCATGCACTGTACGCTCGGCGCGGGAGCGCGCCTAATTTAAATGATTCCCGCCCCCGGCGGGATCATTTAACTTGCGCGCGCTTACGCCGGGCAAATTTGCCGGCGCGCCCTCGCAATTCACGGAGCTACTGCTCCGTGAATCGAGGGCAGCGCAAAATATTTGCGGGGGCGCAGGGCAAAATCGTTGCCCTGCTCCCCCAGCAAATATCGTGCAATTCTACTTGAATCTGGGCCAATATTTTTACCAGGGTATAGAGGTCCTGTCCTGGGTGGAGGCACTGCCAACTTTACTATCAAACCCACTCTTCCACTTAGCATAGGTTCTGGTTCTCTTACCTACCTACTACAGGTAATTTGTCATAATCTCAACATGAGGGCAACATGTTACATCTCACATTTGAGCTCTATGGGCCTCCCAATGCACACCACACATTTATTTTTTTGGGCAAGTTGAGCAACAGTGTACATGGGCCCCAAGGACTTGTTCACAACATATTCACTGAGTTTTTCTGCATATCACCCAACATGCATGACATAAACAGAGCACATAGGAAACAGTTAGGCCCCAATCATACTTTGCGTAGCAGGAACTCACAATTCTGTGTGGGCAATGTTTATGCGAAGCCCATTCACTCCAATGGGCTGCTGTATGCGCGTTTGTCCCTCAAAAGTAGCTCCTGCTCCTTTTTGGATCACAAGCTTCACGTGATGTTTTTAATGTTGCGTTTTGCCGCGAATGCAGCGTAATTCTGTCGTGCAGCCAAACCGCACTGCATTTGGGGTGCAATTTAGAATAGATGGTACTCAAACACACGTTGTGTGGTTTTGAACAATTTCCATGCTATTTGGTATCACGGGCAGTATCATGCCCATAGGTGTGCGCAGACCATGGCACTAGGGTGTGTACCCAAAGATCAAATGCACGTGTGTATGTATATATATATGAGTAGAGCAGTGGACAGTGTCCGTAGGGAAGAGATTGCTGTCAGTAGTTTATTTTTATTATTTATTTTTTATTATAACAATTTTTATTTTATTTTTATTTAATACGATATTATTATTTTTTTTATATACATTTTTTTAGGAAGAGATTGCTGTCAGTATTTTTTTTTTTTATCATAACTTTTTTTTTTTACAATTTTTTTATTTTTATTTAATACAATATTATTTTTTTATATACAATTTTTTTGGAGCTGTATTGGGGGTTTTGGTGAGATATCAGAGGTCCAGGGCCGGTGCTACCACTGGGCAATCTAGGAAGCCGCTTAGGGCACCCTGCTGCCTAGGCCACTGGTGTTCCTACTCTCTTCTCTCTGCAGAAAGCAAATAAGTCTCAGCATCAGCAGGCAGCGGCCGAATGAATTTAAGCAAGCAAACCTTCATTGATGGGCACTAGTAGGCTGCATTGATGGGTGCTGGTGAGGCTACATTTGATGGGCGCTGGTGAGGCTGCATTTGATGGGCGCTGGTGAGGCTGCATTTGATGGGCGCTGGGGAGGCTGAATTTGTTGGGCGCTTGTGAGGCTGCATTTAATGGGCGCTTCATTAAAAAGGTGGGGTTTACATGGGCAGGGAAAAGGTGGAGTCAGGGGTGGAGCCAAGGAGGGGGGCAGCAAAATTAGGTTTCGCCTAGCATGGGTGCTCAACCTGTGGCTCTCCAGCTGTTGCGGAACTACAATTCCCATGAGGCATTGCAAGCCGCTGACAGGTACAAGCATGTCTCCCAAAGGCTGAGGCATTATGGGAATTGTAGTTTTGCAACAGCTGGAGAGCCACAGGTTGAGCACCCATGGCCTAGGGTGTCAAAAATCCTTGCACCAGCCCTGCAGAGGTCTAAAACAGACCCCTGATATCTCACTTTTAAGACAGAGATTCCCCATTCCCTTCTTCTGCAGCCAAACCGCAGGGGGAATCAGTGTAGCACAGCGTGATTAGTGTGTGCCCAGGCACACCTGGCACACCCTGTGTGCATGCCTATGATCATGCCAATATGACCCGTGATTCCAAATCGCCAAGTGTGAACGGGGCCTTATATTCTATGTGCCCTGTTCACACCATACAGGTGCGGTGGTGTACAGAAAGGCGCAACTCAAGGCATGCACAAGCCCTAAGAGGATTGGTACTATACCTCTGCTCATACAGAACAAGAACAGACAGGCAGCATACGGATCGTGATCGGCAACCTTGTGAAGCAGGAAAATAACATGCACAAATATGAAAAGTCTAATGCGTTACATAGATCAAGAGATGTGCATAAAAAACAGTATGAAGGGATATAATAAAAAAAAGCATGCAATATTTAGAGTAGGAGAAGAGATACTGCACATTTATACAAGAAAACAACATATCGTATATACTCGAGTATAAGCCAAGTTTTCAGCACATTTTTTTGTGCTGAAAATGCCCCCTCGGCTTATACTTGAGTAACCTCTTTGCGCCTAATCTCCCAGACTTTGGGGACCCGGTACCGGCCAAACTTGGCACACATGTAGCCCCACTCTTCCTCTACAAGTGTGCAAAGTTTGTTGTCCTGGGGACCTAAGGCTGGGGAGCACCGATTTTTCAAAGCCAGGCACCCCTTCCATAGACTCCCATGTTAAATGGTAATTTCTCTGGTGACTTTGGGGACCTGGCCAGCCGTAGGTCCCCTATATCGGGAACTTGGCACACATATAGCCCAATTTCTCCTTTACAAGTGTGCAAAGTTTGTTGTCTGGAGGACCTAAGGCTGGGGAGCACCGATTTTTCAAATCCGGGCACCACTTCTATAGACTCCCATGTTAAACGTCAGTCTAGTCATGGACACAGTGAAGAAAGGGCACATTGAGGCATGGCCACAGTGAGGCATGAGCACATTGAGGCATGAGCACATTGAGGCATGAGCACAGTGAGGCATGGGCACAGTGAAGCATTGGCACAGTGAGGCATGGGCACAGTGAGGCATGGACATGGGCACAGTGAGGCATGGACATGGGCACAGTGAGGCATGGACATGGGCACAGTGAGGCATGCAGATGGACCCCCTAGGCTTATACTCGAGTCAATACGTTTTTTTGTGGTAAAATTAGGTGCCTCTGCTTATATTCGGGTCGGCTTATACTCAAGTATATACGGTACTTTGAGAGTTCCAGAACTTTAATAAATCGTTAAAAGTAGATAATGATAGCACAAAAAAATAAAATAAATTATATATAATTTTATTTATATCATATTGATCTAGAGCAGGATCACTTTGCACCTGCAAAAAAAAAAAAAACAGGGACAGCAAACCATCCCTGGCTATATAATGTTCTTGACAAGGGCATCCTTCCCACCCATACCAGCACAGCATAAGATACCGAGAACTTTATATATTACGGGGAAGGGACAGTCCATGATTTTGCATTTATGGAATGGTACTAAACTGATGAACACAGCTCATTATCCCGTATCTACCATCTCCCACCCCTCACCAGATCTGCACAACCAGAAATCAAACCATGAATTGTTTGTCGTGGGTTATTGTTCTTTTCCGTCTTTAGCTGGATATCGGAAAATGTTTGCCTTGGCATACCCGGCTGTTTGCATTTAATGGTCCATATATGTGATTTTATACAACATCTGGGCCGATTAATAAAAACAGCAGTTGTAGACTACTAGCTGGATTCAAAAAGACGCGCCTAACGTTAGGCAGGCGTAGCGTATCTCATATACGCTACGCCACCGTAAGTTAGAGAGGCAAGTGCTGTATTCACAAAGCACTTGCATCTTAAGTTACAGCGGCGTAGCGTAAATGTGCCGGCGTAAGTGCGCCTAATTCAAATTGTGAAGAGGTGGGCGTGTTTTATGTAAATAAAGCATGACCCCACGTAAATGACGTTTTTATCGAACGGCGCATGCGCCGTCCGTGGACGTATCCCAGTGCGCATGCTCCAAATTACGCCGCAAAGACTCATTGGTTTCGACGTGAACGTAAATTACGCCCAGCCCCATTCACGGACGACTTACGCAAACAACGTAAAAATTTTAAAATTCGACGCGGGACCGACATCCATACTTAACATTGGCTGGGCCAGCTTTTTGTTGGACTAACTTTACGCCTGAAAACGCCTTACGTAAACGGCGTATCTTTACTGCGACGGGAAAGCGTGCGTACGTTCGTGAATAGGCGTATCTCACGCCCCTAGCGGCCAGCCTAAATAGAAAGCCAAGATACGACGGCGCAGGCCGTCGTATCTTAGCTAGATTTAAGTGTATCTCAATTTGAGAATACACTTAAATTTACGACGGCGCAGATTCAGAGTTACGACCGCGTATCTACTGATACGCCGGCTTAACTCTTTCTGACTCTGGCTATATATCTGGATAGACCCCCTTATACGGGAAGCAATGGGTAGCCAAAGATAAGGACACCATCATTTTTTTCCCCCCATTTTTGGGCATCATCGTGGCAAAGTATTGTACATTTGATTATGCAATGCCCTTTATATATACCAACAAATATTCCATGCATGTGCCTACCTGATTGGATACAAACGGTTTAAATTATTTTTATTTTACATAGTATTAGTAAATCTAAGGTTGGCTGTACAAAGATTGTACGGTCAGGTTGTAACGTGTATGGCGGCGACCCTTAGTCACTGATCTGACCATCGTTTTCCTGTTATCCCTTCTCTAGGAGTACATAGTAGTTCC
Source organism: Rana temporaria (assembly GCF_905171775.1). NCBI lineage: Eukaryota > Metazoa > Chordata > Amphibia > Anura > Ranidae > Rana > Rana temporaria. Next base: position 29,316,663 of record NC_053497.1, on the reverse strand, counting down.
TAATTTCCGTGACCCCCTCCCCCCCCCCACACAAAGCCATCAGTCTTACCTTGGCACAGCGGCAGGGGGAAGAGGAATAAAACTATCCATTGGGTGCCCATCACAGCTGGGTAGTATATTCTGAGTGCTCACCAGTTTGCGGGCAACTCAGTTCGTTTCCCACACAGCTCCGTCCCCATCACACAGTCAGAGAATGAGTGAGGTCACAACCAGGGAAGTGCCCCCCCATCCTATATCATTGTAGGACAAACTGCACCCTATCCACTTCCTGACTGCAGACAATAGGGAGAGCCTGAGAACCGACCAGGCTGGAGGGGGGGTGGAGAGAGAAGGGAAATATTACACAGTCACAGATCCAAAATATGACAGGAGACTGGACCAGGCTAAGAGTGTTCAGGACGCAATATATTTATATATCCTCTGCGCTTTCACAGATCAGCGTTCTGTGTCTCCTCCCATTGCGCCAAAATGTTATGTTATCAGAAAAGTTAGGGATGACCAGATTACAGCCCTCCAAATTTGGAGGAACTAAAAGTCCCAGCAAATCTGTGCTACATCCAGATCCTAAATAAACTACAGGTACCCATTTACTAAAGGAGTTGTTTTTTACTTTGGCATGTGTTTAATTCAAACACCCGACAGATCGGGGGACATTTACAGGAAATCTGTAGTGAACACAGGCCAGAAAATATGAAATTTTTTTAGGCTCCATTCACTCTTGTGTGAATTGTCATGTGACTTTGAACACAAAGTCAACAGTCCATGGTTTTCAATGGCACCTGTGCAGTTGCAGCAAGTTTGAAAAGGCGCCTGCACTACTTTGATGACATTTAGTGCCAGACAGGGCCGTCTTTAATGTTGATTGGACCCTGGGCAAAAAAAGTTTTTGGGGCCCCCCTCAGTAGTGTATTTAGGTTTTGTACTGCCCTAGGCCTGACTAAACTCGTGCACCCCCTAATTTAAATATGACCCTCCCCCTTCCTGTCAAGCCACACCCCTTTCTTTGAGTGGGGACACTAGTTCTTAGGGCCTGGGGGGGAGGGCAATGGATTCCCTTTGCATATATTTCCTCTCACTTCCTGTTTGGCTATGGGGCAGAAAGTGAAGGGAAATGTCTGCAATGGGACATTTCTCCTCCTCACCTGTACATAGTGCCCACTGTCATACTATCCACACTTCTCTCCTATACATAGTGCCAGCTGCCATACCCTACACACTCCTCTCCTGTACATAGTACCCGCTGTCACACACTTCTCTCCTGTACATAGTGCCCACTTTCGTACCCTCCACCCTCCTCTCCTGTACATACTGCTCACTGTCATACCCTCCACACTCCTCTCTTATACATAGTGCCCACTGTCCTACCCTCCACACTCCTCTCTTATACATAGTGCCCACTGTCATACCCTCCACACTCCTTTCTTAGGCCTTGTACACACGACCGAACATGTCTGCTGAAACTGGTCCGCGGACCAGTTTCCGCGGACATGTCCGACCGTGTGTAGGGCCTACCGGACAGTTTTCCGGCCTAGCGGACAGGTTTCCAGCGGACAAAAGTTTCTTAGCTTGCTAAGAAACTTGTCCTCTGGAAACCTGTCCATCGGACATGTCCGCTGGTTAGTACGTCTAACCAGCGGACCGAAATCCCCCGCATCCTTCGAAGTGATTCGTCGCATGCGTGGAAACATTGAACTTTCGATTTCATCGGACATGTCTGGTCGTGTGTACAAGGCCTTATACATAGTGCCCACTGTCATACCCTCCACACTTCTCTCCTATACATAGTGCCCCCCTGCAAAGTGCTGCTCTAGGCCTGGGCCTTGTTGGCCTAGGCCAGGATACAACGTTGGCCCCCCCCATACAATAAATATCAGCTAGACTTACTGTATCAGACCAGGCAGTGATTGCGATTGATTGCTAGAGGTATATCATTACCACTTACTGACTGGTTGCTAGAGGTTACAGCACACATTACAGCTCACTGATTACAGTGATTAGTTGCAAGAGGTTACAGTATATGATTTCTTCACTGCAGAGGGGCATGATATACATATGAATGTCACCGGCCTCAGCTATTTACATATGAATGCCACCGCTATTTATATATGAATGACCGTTATTTACATGTAAAAACAGGGTCTGCAGGTGAGACATCTGTACACAACAATAGGGCAGAGCTGGGCAGCATTAGTAGCAGCACTTCACACTGGGATATCAGGACACAGCACAGGACTAAAACTTCAAGGGACAAGGAAATTTGAACTGGGATAGTTGGCAAGTATGAGGCAACTGCTTTGGGCCCCACAACAATGACAAGGCCCAGGGCAGCTGTCCCTTTTGCTCTGCCTTAAAGACGGATCTGGTGCCAGAGAGTAAAGTCGCATCAAAAATCGCACTGGAAATCGTATGACTTTGGAGTCACACAAATGTGAATGGAGCTTTGGTAATTCACATATAGTCCAATTGCCTACAGAAAAATAAAAATAACAATATGATAAACCATGAATAATGTGTTCTATTTTATAAAATGCAACACATTATGCATGGTTTGTTTTAAGTATGCAGCAATCCTTTGTTTTTCTTCTCTATATATTAACTGTTGGAATACTTGATTGCATGGAAACAATTACTGGAGCACATATCTATCACACACATACACAGTAAAACCTTAGATTGCGAGCATAATTTGTTACAGAAACATGCTTGTGATCCAAAGCACTTGTATATCAAAGGGAATTTTCCCATAAGAAATCATGACAACTCAGATGATTCCTTCCACCAAGGCTGGATTAACAGTCATAAGGGCTTTCTCAAAATAGGCCCATTTGCCCAAAAAAAAAAAAAAAAAAAAGTTTGACTTTGAGGGCTGTAGCTCGGCGACCAGAGGGTAGGTGAAGACCCAACCGACCGCTGGTTATAATATGGGGCTGCTATTTATGGTTCCGGAGATACAGGGCTGCTTGCACAGTCTGTCAGAACTCAGAAGCTACATACAGAGATATACAGAGCTACATACAGAGAGTTACATACAGAGAGTTACATACAGAGCGTTACATACAGAGCGTTACATACAGAGCGTTACATACAGAGCGTTACATACAGAGCGTTACATACAGAGCGTTACATACAGAGCTACAGAGAGTTACATACAGAGCTATATACAGATCTACACACAGAGCTACATACAGAGCTACATAGAGAGTTACATACAGAGCTACATACAGAGAGTTACATACAGAGAGTTACATACTGAGCTACATACAGAGAGCTACATACAGAGAGCTACATACAGAGAGTTACATACTGAGCTACATACAGAGAGTTACATACTGAGCTACATACAGAGAGTTACATACTGAGCTACATACAGAGAGTTACATACAGAGCTACATAGAGAGTTACATACAGAGCTACATAGAGAGCTACATACAGAGAGTTACATACAGAGCTATACAGAGCTACATACAGAGCGGCCAGTACAAATACAAGCTGACACACTCTGCAGCAGACTGAGAGGATGAGCTCACAGGGCTTAGAACAATTATTTGTATATTACTTATGGCAATCAACCCCTTGCCACCCAGGCCAATTCTGACACTCCTCTCCTACATGTAAAAACCCTCAAACATTATATATATCGTTTTAGCAGACACCCTAGGGAATAAAATGGTAAAATGGTGATCTTTGCAACTTTTTATGTTACACGGTATTTGCGCAGCAATTTTTCTAACTTTTGTTTTGGAAAGAAACTGCTTCATCCTTAACAAAAAACCTACCTCGTAAGTGCAATCCGTTGCGGATTGTCACTTGCCACGTCATCTGACGCCAGTTGTGGATTGTCACTTGCCACGTCACCTGCTACACCTTGCGGATTGTCATGTGCCTGCTAAGGTGGTGTTTTGCTTATCTCTTGCTTCTTTGTCTCAGAGTCAGGCAGCAGAGAGATAATGTAATCTCTCTGCTGCCCACACTGCTTGCACAGTGAGGTCGGAAGTTAATGCAGGGAATGCGGGGCGGTGAGAGATTATGTCATCTCTCTGCTCCCCTGCCCGTCGGCTCGCTGATTGGCCAGCCGCCCACTCACACCTAGCCTGCTCTCTCACCCGCCCACACACTGAGCCACTGAAGCCCGGCCAATCCACACTATCAAACAAACCGAACCACCGGGTCCACCCACGGAGTCACCCACTCTCTCATCTGTACATGGAACCGCCCGCTCTCTCATCTGCCCGGCCCGCAACAAATTTCTCAGGGGTGGCAATTTACCCATTACCCCTGGTCTCTGCTTAATTGGCGTAATTTCAATCCATGTATGGCCCGCTTGACCACTACGCAGTCCCTAAACATCCTTTCACAAACCTTTAAATTACGTAGTGCCGACTATCATACTATCCACACTTCTCTCCTGTACACAGGGCCGCTGATAGAAATCATGGGGCCCCGTACATCCTACCTGGCGGGGCCCCCTTTGCAGCCCCACCCTCAACTCCGCCCCTGGCCCCTCCCCCATACCCGCCTTGAAACAAAGTGCAGGAACAGACTGGATGAAGTACATATATTTGATCCAGCTTGCCCGTGCCACCCTGCTGCAGTAAATGTGTAGAGGGTGGGCAGCAAGCAGTTAAAAGGAAGAGGTTGGGTCTGATCTGAGCCTCCCATCACAATTATAGAGCGATGGATCTAAATGGACCTGTGTCCATTTACACCTGCCTACCTCTAATCCGATCCGCTAAAGTCCAGGGATCCTCAAACTACGGCCCTCCAGCTGTTGTAGAACTACACATTCCATGAGGCATTGTTTCACACTGATATTCACAGACATGACTAGGCATCATGGGAATTGTAGTTCCTGAACAACTGGAGGGCCATAGTTTGAAGACCCATGCGCTAAACAAAACAGAAAGGGATCTGTTCCCCTCCGTCTAGCGGATCGGATTGGAGGGCAAGTCGGGTGTAAGCGGAAAGCAGGTTTGTTTACACCAACCGCCATTAGAGTAGAGTGGGCTGTGTCCGTGTCTGCTCTGCATAAGCTGAGTGGACACAGACCTGTCATCAGCCCACTCCATTCAGCCGGGATCAGTGGACACTGGACAGATTCCCCGCTGAACAAGCAGATTCTACCCAGTCTTAAAGCCTTCATTGCAAACAGCAACACAGGGAGCTTAAAATCAGCATTATAACACATGACATACATGACATGGCTGTTGGGTGCTGACCTTGTTAACTTATGACCAATAAGCTACAAAATCTGCACCCAACAGCCATGTCATGTAACACACAGTGAGAGAGAACCTGCTGTCTGCTGCCTGTGTGTTATACATATAGATATGTATGGTGGCATTAAAGAGGAGCTCCAGTCATATTTTTTTTTTTAAGTTAAAATTATATACATAACATATTCCCTTAAGCATACTAACAGCTCCCCAATCGATCAGCAAATTATAGTAATCACTTGTCTTTATGCTGCATGTAATTTTCTGGCCGTTTCCATTGCATGTGTGGGCATCAGCTGCCCAGTTCCTGTTTCTTCCCTGTACGGTGGAGAGGTGCATGCTGGGTAACTAGCATGCACCTATCGAATGACTACATACACAGAATGTACAGATATTGTTATATTCACCCACCCCCAGCAGTAGCCACGAATTCCAGCTTCCTCCTCTGCCTCTGGACTCTGTCAGCTGCCTGACTCCGCCCACCTCACACTCTCTATTTCTTACGGGCTAACTACAGAGAGGGGAGCTGAACAGATCACTCCGCATCGGCGGGAAGCAAACAAGCGACCGCATCTGCAGGCTGACAGGTAACATGTAAGGAGCGGAGCGGGCGCTGGCTGCAGTGCGCATGCGCCCGAAATTAAGAAAAAAGTTCCTCCACTCCAACATCAGGGGCCCGGAAAATCATAGCAATTATACACCCCCCTAAGCTAGTAGAATCGGCTTAGCGGGGGTGTAATTCAGCCATTATTTTTTTTTCATTTTTTTATTTTATTCTGCGCTGTCTGAGGCTGCCCGGGCCCCCGGAGGATGTCGGGCCCGGTACATTAGGGCTGGCTGTACTGGCCTATCAGCAGCCCTGCCTGTACATACTGCTCACTGTCATACCCTCCACACTTCTCTCCTATACATAGCACAAGATGTCATACCCTACACACACTCCTCTCCTGTACATAGTGCCCACTGTCGTACCTTCCCCACTCCTCTCCTGTACATACTGCTCACTGTCATAGCCTCCACACTTTTCTCCTATACATAGTGCCCACTGTCATACCCTCCACACTTCTCTCCTATACATGTTGCCCACCATCATACCCTCCACACTCCTCTCCTGTACATACTGCTCACTGTCATACCCTCCATACTCCTCTCCTATACAAAGTGCCCACTGTCATACCCTTCACACTCCTCTCTTGTACGTACTGCTTACTGTCCTACTCTCGACACTTCTCTCCTGTGCATAGTGCCCACTGTCATATCCTCCCCACTCTTCTTCTATACATACTGCTCAATGTCTTACCCTCCACACTCATCTCATGTACATACTGCTCAGTATCATACCGTCTACACTCCTGTACATACTTCCCACGTTCATAAACTCCTCTATTGTACATAATGCCAGCTGTCATACCCTTCACACTCCTCTTTTTTACATACTGCCCACTGTCATATTCTCCACACTCTTCTCCTGTACATACTGCCCACTATCATACCCTCCACACTCCTCTCCGGTACATACTACCCTCTGTCATCCCACTTCTTCAATGTCCCCGGCTGGCGAGAAGTCTGCTCTGGTACTGGCCTCAGCTTGCTTACTGTGGTCTCCGGTAGCAAGGTATATGGTCCCTTAGGGGCGACAGCTTCCCCTCTACCTCCATCTACAACTGGTTCCCCCGGCGGCGGAACCGTTACTTCTGGTTGGACTACAAGCCTGCAGTCCCAACCCTACGCTGCTTTTCCTGTTTCTGGATAGGCCCTCAGACAGCCTAGCAGCCAGATGTCCCCGGGATAGGCATTCGATTTCTGGTCTAGCAGCCCGGGGCAACACAACACATCCACCAAGACAGCCGTCCAGGTGGCACAGAACCCCGATCACCTGACTCCATCCAAATAAATAGGTTCTCCCAGCAGGCCAAGGGACCCAAGGAAATCCCTGCCCATTGACTGAGACACCCCATTCATTCCTAATCTATCCTTGCTATGCCCTTGTCTTATCTAATGTCACCAGATACCCGGCCATCTAGCAACAGAAGAGAGAAATGCAGCAATTCCAGATTTAGGGCAAAATCAATTGGCCAAGGCAGGTCTCCAGCAGATCTGTCCGTATCTGTGTGCCCGCACATCCCGTATGAATTATTGAGCTAGTATGCCTTCTTTTTTTTTAAAGCAGAAGTAAACCACCAGCTTTAAAAAAAAAAAAAAAGAAAAACACACACACCCCGACCACACTTGGCACAAGAGCACATCGCGGTCAATTCTCTAGCTATGCTGGGATCTCGGTATGCTCTTTTCAAATAATCAGACTTCTCCTGATGCCTCCTCTGCACAGCCTTTCACTGGAACGCTCAGTGTGATGCTGCTTCTCCTCCCCCAGCTCTTATGCAACTGAGAATGAAGGGAATGTCATAAAAAAAAAATATGTTTTTTTTATATCTATACAAAAAAAGTTTTGCATTACATTTCCATTTAAACTAAATGGAGTGTTTTACAAGGTGATCGTTTACAATGACTTTAAACTTCAGCATTAAAGTGGATGTAAACCCGAATTTTTTTTTTTTGCTGGCACAATTTAGAGTATAAGATTTCCTATCATCTGTGCCCAGTCTAGCCACACAGAATTAATCCTCTTTTATTGTTCAGTGAGATAAATCTTGACAAACAGAGAAAAACTTTGTCAAATCCTCCCCCTTGCTTTGAGTGACAGGTTATTTACATATCCCAGGGCTCGACAAATCCCGGTCGTCAGGTCGCCATGGCGACTAGAAATAGGGTCCTGGCGACTTGGCTGGCGCCATCTGGTGGTGAGCCGTTGGCATTACAAGTTATTATTGTTGGAGACTGAACATTGTTTCATGCTATGTTATACATTGCTTGGTTTATTTCCCTGTGTATTTGGAGTATGTCCACTAGATGTCACTATACACAGATAGTCTATCATAATGTTCTTTGTGTTAACTATCTGTTACTGCATCTTTCCTGTTATCTATGGTTGTTGTTTTTCTATATCTTGTGTGCTAACATGAGCACCATGCTCTCTGCTGTATGTCTCTTCAATACAAATGAATCCAAGTAAACTACAGCCATCCATATATGTCTGATTATTCTTTGCATCATCTGCACCAGCCAACAAAGGTTATGGGCCCAGACAACGTGAATCATCAGACAGCTGGAACAGAGGCCTAGTCTTCATCTGCACACCATCTTTGATCAAGCTGCGGAGGAAATCTGCTCTGAGGTATCCAGGTGTTTGGAATACGAGCAAGGTACATTAATCATGGCTAGCAGCGGGGATCTTAAACTGGGGATCACTAAGCTAAATAGTGACAACTACCAGATGTGGAAGTTCAAGATGGAGATGTTGCTGAGCAAAGATGACACATGGGATGTCCTCACCACAGACAGGCCGGATGTAGACAACCAGGAGTGGGATAAGAAAAACAGACAGGCAAGAGCCACAATAGCCCTACTGGTAGAAGATGAACAGCTTATCCACATAAAAGGGGAAGATACTGCCAAAGGTATGTGGAATGCACTCCGTAGATTACATGAGAGCTCTAGCTTAAACAACAAGTTATATTTACTAAGGAAGCTGTACCAGTCCAAACTGACTCCAGAAGGGGATATGCAAGAACATATAAGAAGCGTGCTGGAGATTGTTGCACAACTCAGGGACCTCGGAGAGGAGATCAAAGATAACCATGTGACAGCAATACTTTTATGCAGCCTGCCAGAGTCATACAACCCTCTGATTAATGCATTAGAGACAAGATCTGAAGCAGAACTCACATTACAGTTAGTGAAATCTCGACTTTCAGATGAATACAAGCGCAGAAAGGAGCAAGCTTCTCACAGGCAAGAGAGCGATACAGGAGCAGCACTTAAAGCAACAGACACTAAGATGCCAAACTGGAAGGCCAAACTATGTTTCCGGTGTAACAGGGCTGGGCATTTCAAGCGCGACTGTCCATTGTGGAGGAATGAGCAGAGGGAAAAAGATCCCAATCAGGCACTCATAACCATGATGAAAAACAACGACCAAGCAGCGTGGCACGGAACTTTTAAAGTGACAGATGCCGTCACCAACCATAAATGGTATATAGATTCTGGAGCAACAAGTCACATGACTAACGACAGAGAATTCTTTGTAGAGCTCAATCCAGACAAGAAAGAAGCCATATATCTTGCAGACGGGAGTTGCACAACTGCTGAAGGAACAGGACATGGAATAGTCACTTGTAAAAATGAGGATGGACAAGTGTTAAAAATACCAATGACGGATGTATTGTATGTTCCCGGACTCAATGGCGGCCTTATATCAGTCAGGCGACTGGCAAGCAAAGGACTAACCACAACGTTTAAAGGTGACCAATGCACTATCCAAGATGGGGAAAGAGTGATAGCAACAGCTAAAGCGGGCAAGCACCTTTATGAACTTGATGTTGTTGAGCAAGAAACAAAGCTCTGCACACATAAACACAAGAACTGTATTCATTTATGGCACAGACGTCTGGGCCACAGGCACCCTGACAGCATACAGGAGCTGGCCAGACGGGATTTAACGAAAGGCTTCAAGTTAACAGGCTGCCCAAACACGCTAAGGTGTGAATGCTGCATCAAGGCCAAAGCCACCAGAGTAACCCCACCAAAGGCAAGTGAAAGCAGAGCAACAAGACCGATCGACCTAATACACACAGATGTATGCGGGCCTATGAGAACAACCACCCCAGGAGGAAATAAATACATATTAACTTTTATAGACGACTACTCAAGGTTTACAGTGACATACCTAATGAAGAATAAGTCAGAAGTATTCGACAAGCTGAAGGACTATGTTACCAAAGTAAGCAATAAATTTCACAGAAAACCATTAGTACTCAGAAGTGATAATGGTGGGGAGTACACCGGGTTTCAAGTTGAGAATACACTCAGGGAACTAGGAATAGAACATCAAAAGACTGTCCCATATACTCCAGAGCAGAACGGGGTAGCAGAGAGGAAAAACAGATCCCTGACTGAAATGATCAGATGCATGTTGACTGATTCTGGACTCCCTGAAAAATATTGGGGAGAAGCAGCACAAACGGCCACCTACTTACAAAACAGATTACACTCCAAGGCAACAACCAAAACTCCATACGAACTATGGCACAGTCGAAAACCAAGCATAGGACACCTCAAGGTATTTGGAAGCAAAGCTTTTGCTTACATTCCGGGAGAAAAGCGCAGCAAGCTCCAGAATCGAGCAATTGAAGGTGTCTTTGTTGGTTATGCCGACAACACCAAAGGATATAGAATCATAGACCCGAAGACCGATAAAGTGACAATCAGCAGCAGCGTAACATTTATCGAGGACCCGAGAAATGAAGTAACGGAGCCAGCCATGCCAAGAGCAGAAGAACCAAATAACGCTGAGCAGGTTTTCTTTCCCATGGAACGAACCCCCGAAAGTGATACTGTGTCACAGAAAAGACTGGAACAAACTGAACCAGCTAATGACGCTGAACCAAGACGCTCAATGAGGGAAAACAGAGGTAAACCCCCCAACAGACTCTCGTACAAAGTAGAAACATCCTGCGTAAGAGAACCCACTTGTTGGAAAGACATAACACAACTCCCAGAGAGGGAAGCCAAGAGATGGATAAAGGCAGCTGAGGAAGAAATCATCTCACTACAGGACACGCAGGCTTGGGTACTAACGCAACTGCCGGCCAAAAAGAGGGCAATTGGGTGTAAATGGACTTTCAAGGTCAAGTACAACACTGATGGCACAGTTGAGAGATATAAAGCGAGACTCGTAGCCAAAGGATACTCCCAAAAATATGGAGAAGACTACGATGAGACATTTGCCCCAGTCGTCAAACATACCACAATCAGAGCTCTACTCACAGTTGCAACTACAAAACAAATGCTAGTAAAGCACTTCGATGTAAAAACCGCTTTCCTACACAGTGACTTAACAGAAGACATCTACATGGAGCAACCAGAGGGCTTTGTAGACCCACAAAAGCCAGAACAGGTGTGTAAACTTAAGAAGGGGATCTACGGGCTCAAACAAGCAGCCAGAGCATGGAACATGAAGATTAATGAGGCGCTTTTGAGAGAATCCTTTCAGAGGAGCAAGGCCGATCCCTGCCTATACACCAAGAAACTAAATGGTAGGTGGATCTTTGTACTCATTTATGTAGATGATCTGTTAGTATGTTATGAGCAAGAAGGGGATTGTTCCAGACTGCTGGAGGTCTTAAACATGGACTTTGAAACAAAAGATCTAGGTGATGTCAAACACTTCCTAGGCATGCAGATAGAAAGAGAAGAAGATGGTAGTTTTCTTATTAACCAGAGTCACAAAATACAGGAAGTAATTGAAACTTTTGGGCTCAATGATGCCAAACCAGTCAACTCGCCTATGGAGACAAATTATCTTAAAGAATTAAACAACTCAATTAACCCCTTGCAAAATGACTCACAATTCAGAAGGGCAATGGGGAAGTTACTATACATAGCTACAGTGGCAAGGCCTGACATAGCTACAGCAGTGGGATTCTTATGCAGAAAAGTATCCCAGCCAACCCAGATGGACTGGAACGCAGCAAAAAGGATCATACGCTATTTGAAGGGAACAATAGACTTTAAACTGAAATTTTCATCAACAGGGAAGAGTGGTCTGACTGGATATGTGGATGCAGACTGGGCAGGTGACCCCAGTGATCGGAAATCCACCAGTGGACACCTGTTTCTATTTAAAGACGGTCTGATCAGCTGGACCACCAGAAAACAGTCCACAGTGACACTGTCCTCCACCGAAGCAGAATACGTGGCCGCATCACAAGCAGGGCAAGAGGTAATCTGGTTGAGACAATTGCTGGAAGATCTAGATCAGATCCAGAAAGAGTCCACGCCAATCTATGAGGACAACCAAGGATGTATAGCACTCGCACAGACAGAGCGGATAAACCCGAGAACCAAACACATAGACGTGAGATATCACTTCTTAAGAGACTTGCAAGAGCAAGGACAGATGGATCTACAATACTGTCCCACTGAGGAAATGTTAGCAGACATCCTTACTAAGCCTTTGCCTGCAAAGAGACATATGGATCTTACAAGAAGAATCGGTTTGTCTAATTAAGCACTTCACAATGAGAAGGGGTGTTGGAGACTGAACATTGTTTCATGCTATGTTATACATTGCTTGGTTTATTTCCCTGTGTATTTGGAGTATGTCCACTAGATGTCACTATACACAGATAGTCTATCATAATGTTCTTTGTGTTAACTATCTGTTACTGCATCTTTCCTGTTATCTATGGTTGTTGTTTTTCTATATCTTGTGTGCTAACATGAGCACCATGCTCTCTGCTGTATGTCTCTTCAATACAAATGAATCCAAGTAAACTACAGCCATCCATATATGTCTGATTATTCTTTGCATCATCTGCACCAGCCAACAATTATCACCAGATGTGTAAGCTGGCGACATCTGGTGGTGGCCGTTGGTATTACAAGTTAAGCATTACAAGTTAAACAGCAATTCTAATGTTATTTTTCACTATTTTCACTGCCATCTTCTTCCCTCTAATTAGAACCCCCAAACATTATACATATTTTTTATCCTAACACCCTAGAGAATAAAATGGCGATCGTTGCAATACTTTCTGTCACGCCGTATTTGCGCAGCGGTCTTACAAGCGCACTTTTTTTGTGAAAAAAATACACTTTTTTAAATGAAAAAATAAGACAACAGTAAAGTTATCCCAATTTTTTTTTTTTTATATTATGAAAGATAATGTTACGCCGAGTAAATTCATACCCAACATGTCACGCTTCAAAATTGCGTCCGCTCATGGAATGCCGACAAACTTTTAACCTTTAAAATCTTCATAGGCGACGTTTAAAAAAATCTACAGGTTGCATGTTTTGAGTTACAGAGGAGGTCTAGGGCTAGAATTATTGCTCTCGCTCTACCAATCGCGGCGATACCTCACATGTGTGGTTTGAACACCGTTTACATATGCGGACGCTGCTCACGTATGTGTTCGCTTCTGCGCGCAAGCTCGTCGGGACGGGGCGCGTTTTCTGGCTCCTAACTTTTTTAGCTGGCTCCTAGATTCCAAGCAAATTTGTCAACCCTTGTCTTATGCACTAGCCTGAGACAGGCATTTTTTAATTCCCACCCCCACTCCTTTTCTGAAGTCATGTGGTTACTTTTTTGGGATTTTGACTGGATGTTAGTGATCATAGCAGAATTTAGTGTAAGAGAAAATGCATGTTGACAAGGGGAGTGTAGAGGTGGGCGGGGAGTCTACTGACATCACGACTCCACCCACGAGCTCCAGACAACAGATCCACCCACAGAATCTGCAGTTTTTCAGTTCTTATAACAGACAGAGGGGAGATATTTGACAGGTAAGGATACATGCAGGAGGCATCTATATCCTTATAGATCAGCACTATGGCAGTAGTTTAGAAAAGATGAGAGTGGCTTTACATCCACTTTAAAGCAACATATCATATTTCAACTCCCTTGATGAAAAGCCATGCAAAGGTGGATTCTAGCTGGCCACCATGCATCACAGCACATAAACCGTTCTTTGCCCTTTTACTATAGAAGCCAGTAGGAGAGCATATTCCTCACCCAGGCAGGAGGAACCAATTCTCAGGTTCAGCTTTTTTCACCAGAACAATTTTCCTTCCATAAAAACTATGGCAAAACAAAGGAGTAATACGGAAACACTTCCGAGCTTTCTAGAGTCAAACCTGACCACAAAGGAACAAAGAGGAACCAAAAGTGCACTGAAATAGCCATTAGCAGAACAATTGGAAGCCAACATCACACATATTAATGTGCAGGCTGCGGGGCCATTCTCAGGGGGTACAGGCCGGGCAGCGTGGAGCCAGAGGAAAATGCTTCTCAGCATAATAGGAAATTCGAACAAAACAAAAAAAAAATCAAAACAATGCAAGGTGAACAAGAATGTAAACCGTTGAGACACAAACAATTAAAATTATAAACACGGCTCCAAAAACTTCAATAAACTGCTAAAGTGCTAAACTGACATGAGCAAAAGAAAAACAAGACTTTAAAGGCCAATAAAAAAAAAAAAAAAAAAAGTAATAATGACTCCCCCAGTACACAATCTGTAGCTCCTTTTTAAAAACAGATGTACCAACACCCAGTACTACTCACCTTAACCACTTAAGCCCCGGACCATTTGGCTGGCCAAAGACCAGAACACTTTTTGCGATTCGGCACTATCGCTTTAACTGATAATTGCGCGGCCGTGCGACGTGGCTCCCAAACAACATTGACGTCCTTTTTTTCCCACAAATAGAGATTTCTTTTGGTGGTATTTGATCACCTCTGCGTTTTTTTTGTGCTATAAACAAAAATAGAGTGACAATTTTGAGAAAAAAAGCAATATTTTTTACTTTTTGCTACAATAAATATCCCCATAAAATATATAAAAAAAAACATTTTTTTGGCCGTATCTAGACGGAAACCGGAAGTGACGCGGAACCCCATTCGTCCGTCCGGGAGGATTTGTTATTGGCGTCTTGATGTTCTATGCGTGTAAGCATATTTTTATTCATTAAATCTCCCCAGTTTTTACTATTTCACGATGGGAGTTTTTCTTTTTCTCTGGTTTGGCTTGTAATTACATCTCCTGGTGAGTCTCCATCTTGGTGAAGCCCAGCATTGCGGACAACAGTTGAGAGGAATTAGCAGTTCCCCATACCTGGTCTGAGGATTCATTCAAATCGATTTTCCCACTTCAGGGAGGTAAGCGCTCTGTGAGCCCAGCGTCCTGTGAAGATTTATATGCAGAATATCAGCAACATTATTCATTCATTGCCAGCTTTTTTGGATTTTTTCACTTATGGACATGTTTTAGTTGTCAGTTTCACTTTTTACATGTGTCTATTGTTATTCACTACAGCCTTATTGATCACCTGTGGGTCATCATTAGATTGATTTCTGATTTGAATCAATCTGTACATCTTTTTAGTGCACTGCATTCGATCAGTTCACCATTGTGTTTATTATTTTGTTTGCACATTTATTAGTGGGTCATTTGACCTATTATTCCAGTTTGCGCTCATCACTCCCTTTTTATATTTTTTCCACAGTTTAGACCGATACGTATTCTTCTACATTTTTTTTTTTAAACGCAATAAGCGTTTATTGATTTGTTTGCGCAAAAGTTATAGCGTCTACAAAATAGGGGATAGTTGTATGGCATTTTTCTTAATATATTTTTTTTACTAGTAATGGTGGCGATCAGCGAATTTATAGTGACTGTGACATTATGGCGCACATATCGGACACTTTTGACGCCATTTTGGGACCATTGTCATTGATACAGCGATCAGTGCTATCAAAATGCACCAATTACTGTAAAAATAACACTGGCAGTGAAGGGGTAAACCAGTAGGAGGCGCTGAAGGAGTTAAGTGTGTCCTAGGGAGTGCTTCTAACTCTAGGGGGGATGGGCTATGTGTTACACGACACTGATCACCGCTCCCGATTAAAGGGAGCTGTGATCAGTGTCCTGTTACTAGGAAGACTGGGGAAATGCTTGTTTACATCAGCATTTCCCCGCTGTTCCTCTCCGTGAGACGATCGCGGGTATCCCCGCGGACATCGAGTCACACTCATGGAGCATACGGCGGACATCTTAAAGGGCAACGTAAAGGGCAAATATATGTTGATCTGCCCAGCCGTGTCATTTTGCCGACGTATATCTACGTGAGCAGGTTGGCAAGTGGTTAATCTGCCGTTCCTTGTATGCTTGGACAAAAAGAAAGGCGAGCCTAGTGTCCAATGCAGCTTCTAAAGTATGGTTCATAGAGGTTTAAGGGTTTAATTGCTACTCACTAATAAACGTCTATGGACCATATTTTAGAAGTTTCATTTCTCTGGACACTCTTTATCCACGTATACAATTCATTTTAAAATTCTAAAATAAATTGGTAGTCAAGAGATTTAAAAAAACAGTACCATCATCCAAAGACTAGTAAGATAGCAAGAGGACTCAGGGAACCCCAATGACCCAAGAGAACCACAAAACAAAGTGGGCACGGAGGACTATTGCGGTACAAGATATGTGAGTGAACTCGGAAAGGAGCAATTTTATCAAAAAATATAAATCAATTTATTAGTATAATAACAAACACAGGACAAAGGTAAAAAACATCGAACATCAAAGACGATTAACCACTTTAAAGCGGTTCTCCACCCTAAAGTGGAGTCCCGCTGATCGGAACCCTCCCCCCCTCCGGTGTCACATTTGACACCTTTCAGGGGGGAGGGGGGTGCAGATACCTGTCTAAAGACAGGTATTTGCACCCACTTCCGGCCCGGCATTCACGGGCAAAAGACGGGCATTCCGTCACATCCCGTCGCCCCCCCCCCCCCCGTTGTGTGCTGGGAACACTCGGCTCCCAGCACACAGCGGGAGCCAATCGGCGGGCGCGGCGCGACTCGCGCATGCGCCGTAGGGAACCGGGCAGTGAAGCCGCAGCGCTTTACTTCCTGGTTCCCTCAGCGTGGATGGCGGGGGGAGCAGCAGAGAGATGAGCGATCGCTCATCCTCTGCTGCGATCGGCGCTGGATTCCAGGACAGGTAAGTGTCCTAATATTAAAAGTCAGCAGCTGCAGTATTTGTAGCTGCTGGCTTTTAATATTATTTTCCCATGGCACAACCGCTTTAAAACCGCACGCCATCATATGACGTCCAAAAAGGGGATCTGTTATCCTGGGTGGACGTCATATGACGTCCTGTACTTTGTGCGGGGATATCTGAATGATGCCTGCACCTAGAGGCATCATTCAGATATAATTTTCTTCCGCCGGCGATCCTGCACACCGTAAGAACGATCATAGCGGGGGTTCGGTCGCTTGATCGTTCTTATAGGCGGCGGGAGGGGACATCCCCCCCCCTCCCGCCGCCATCCGGTGCTTCTTTCTCTTTTTCCTCCCAATCCCCCCCCCCATTCCTTTCCCCCTTCCCTCCTCCTATTTTGTCCCCCTTCTCTTCTTTTTGTCACGTTTTGACACCCTTTTGATCACCAATCACTCATTTATTTTTACCTCACCTATCCTCCACTAGGTCACCTGTGTACTCCCACTAAAATCCCTTCTAGATCTTTTGTGATAAGTACCTATGTATACATAGGCCCAGATTCTCGTAGAATCGCGTAAAATTGGGCGGGCGTAACTTATCTGATTTATGTTACGCCGCCGCAAGTTTTACAGGCAAGTGCTTTATTCTCAAAGAACTTGCCTGTAAAGTTGCAGCAGCGTAGCGTAAATCACCCGGCGCAAGCCCGCCTAATTCAAATTAGCCGGGTAGGGGGCGTGAAGCATTTAAATTAAGCGTGTTCCCGCGCTGAACGTACTACGCATGCGCCGTCCGAAGAATATGCCAGGGTGCATTGCTCCAAATGACGTCACAAGGGCGTCATTGGTTTCGACGTGAACGTAAATGGCGTCCAGCCCCATTCACGGACGACTTACGCAAACAACGTAAATTTTAAAATTTCGACGCGGGAACGACAGCCATACTTAACATTGGTTGCCCCTCATATAGCAGGGGCAACTTTATGCCGGGACAAGCCTAACGTAAACGTCGTAACTTCTCTGCGTCGGCCACGCGTACGTTCAGGAATTCGCGTATCTAGCTAATTTCTATACTCGACAGGGAAAACGACGGAGGCGACACCTAGCGGGCAAAAAAAAAATTGCATTTAAGATCCGACGGCGTAAGAGCCTTACGCCCGTCGGATCTAATGGTTATCTATGCGTAACTGATTCTAAGAATCAGTCGCATAGATACGACGGCCCAGATTAGGACTTACGACGGTGTACATGGCGTTGCGCCGTCGTAAGCCCTTTGCGAATCTGGGCCATAATGTACATATATATATATATACCTATAGGTTCCCTTCCATATTCACCCCCTCGGCCGCCGTGGGAGATATCATATTGGTGGTTGCTTTGAGCGTTTGAACCGATGTGACAGCTGCTCCTAGGTAGGCGACACGACTACCCCCCAACATATATTATCAGTACATGTTCTCCGTTGTTGGATGTTTCACATGCAACAGATTTGCTTTTGCTTTTGTTTTTATTTATTGTCAATGTATTTATGTTTGATGTTTGTATATCAACTTGCAGATCTTAACCCCCGGACCATATTGCTGACCAGAGCAGTTTTTGCGATTCGGCACTGCGTCGCTTTAACTGACAATTGCGCGGTCGTGCGACGTGGCTCCCAAACAAAATTGGTGTCCTTTTTTCCCCACAAATAGAGCTTTCTTTTGGTGGTATTTGATCACCTCTGCGGTTTTTAGTTTTTGCGCTATAAACAAAAATAGAGCGTCAATTTTGAAAAAAAATTATATTTTTTTACTTTTTGCTATAATAAATATCCCCCAAAAATCTATAAAAAAACTTTTTTTTTCCTCAGTTTGGGCCGATACGTATTCTTCTACCTATTTTTCGTAAATAAAAAATCGCAATAAGCGTTTCATTGGTTTGCGCAAAAGTTATAGCGTTTACAAAATAGGGGGTATTTTTATGGCATTTTTATTAATATTTTTTTTTACTAGTAATGGCGGCGATCAGCGTTTTTTTTCAGTACTGCGACATTATGGCGGACACTTCGGACACTTTTGACACATTTTTGGGACCATTGGCAATTTTATAGTGATCAGTGCTATAAAATTGCATTGATTACTATAAAAATGCCACTGGCAGTGAAGGGGTTAACACTAGGGGGCGGGGAAGGGGTTAAGTATGTTCCCTGGGTGTGTTCTAACTGTAGGGGGGGGGGGGTGGCCCCACTAGGGGAAATGACTGATCTTCTGTTCATACATTGTATGAACAGAAGATCAGCATTTCTCTCCCTGACAGGACCGGGAGCTGTGTGTTTACACACACACACAGCTCCCGGTCCCCGCTCTGTAACGAGCGATCGCGTGTGCCTGGTGGCGATCGCGCCCGCCGGGCACACGCACGGGAGTCGGGGGCGAGCGGGGGGGCACGCACGCGCCCCTAGTGGCCTGCACGAGAGCCGACGTTATACTACGGGCTTTCGCGCAGGGGAGTCGACTTGCCGACCGTAATATGATGGTGGGCGGTCGGCAAGCAGTTAATCGTCTTTGATGTTCGATGTTTTTTACCTTTGTCCTGTGTTTGTTATTATACTAACAAATTGATTTAGATTTTTTGATAAAACTGCTCCTTTCCAAATTCACTCACGTATCTTGTACCGCAATAGTCCTCCCTGCACACTTTGTTGTGTGGTTCTCTTGGTCATGGGGGTGAGAGAGGGTGAGGGGGGGTAAGAGAGAGGAGAGGATGGGGTAAGAGAGATATGGATTACCTGCAGATACGGATTACTCTGGGTATGTAGTGCGTGACAGGGCACAGTGGGCCCCCCTTCCCTTGGGTCCCATTTGCCCTGCACACTTCTGTACACTGGATGATACACTCGATGGTGCTAGTGCATGGGGGAGGGATTAGGGTGTGCCCAGGCACACCTGGCACCCCCCCTGCACACGCCTATGACCAGAACAATGATCAGTATCATGGTGCCAGGTACAGAGGGGTGCTATATTAAGACCTGGAGAGAGATTCAACACGGTAACAGAGACATGGTCACCATTCATAGTTACAAAGTGCTGTTACTACCGATTTAAAGATATTTTGCAAAATGATTTGCCTAAAGAGAAATGTACATCACTATGTTCAGGGAAGGTAAAGGCGAGTGACACTATGGAGAGGTCAGGAGCGACACCATGGAGAGAAGAGGTGAAAGGAAAGCAACAATACTAATGAGGGGAGGTGGAGAAGAGGAAAGACACTTTGGAGAGGGGAAGCAAAGGAGTGAATACTATAGCTAGGGAATGAGGAGGAGATGAGTGGGGCCATCAAGATTGAAGATGGGGCAGATAAACAGCATTATGGACGGAGTAGGAAGTAAGCAGTGTTGTAGATACAAGAGGTGGTTGCTCTGACAAGCTTCCCTGTCCCTGCTGAACAAAATCATCCCCACAACATGATGGTGCTACCCACCATGTTTCACGGTGGGGATGGTGTGTTTAGGGCGATGTGTAATGTTAGTTTTCTGCCACACATAGCATTTTTCTTTTAAATTTCATCTTTAGCTACTGAGCTCTGTAAAGATTTTTTTTTTTTTTTTTTTTTTACAAAGGTTGGTAGGAAAACTCCAGAAAACACATAAAGCTCCCCCTACTAGTAAAATATGTACAAAACCACTGCACATTCCCTGTAAAGCTAGCATTATAACTTATATCTGACCCCATGTACACCCAATTTATATTACAGAGATGGGAAAACTGCCATGACAGCTTTTGGCCGGGAAAACTGGCCGTGTGTATGCTCCATGGCAGTTTTCCCAACAGTTTTTTCCTCCAACTGACTCCAATGATGGGGCACTATTCCTCTCACTGACACCAATGACGGAGAACTATTCCACCCACTGATACTAATGATGGGGTGCTTTTCCTCCCACTGACACTAATAATGAGGCACTGGCGATAGAGAACTGTTCCTTCCTAACAGCAACAAAGGGGCACAACTTCTTAAATTGACACCAACAATGGGGCACTATTCCTTCTCCCAATAATAACAGGCCCTAGGCCATTTTTATTTTATTTTTTTATAAATTCTTTATTTAGACAAGAAGATCATGTGGAAATACAGAGACCCCAATGGTTCATATCAAAATAAAAATAACCATTCCCAAGAACATAGTCAATGATACAAACATTGCAATGTAAGAGAAGATGGTCACCTGTCGGAAGGGAATCCCACGAGCTTCAGGGGGCCTCCATTCCCCCGCACAACCATTTTTTCACGGCAACCGCTGTTTTTTGTAAATAGAAACAAAGCCAGAAGCAACTTTAAAAATACATTATAGAAATAGCATAGGGAAGAAATTTACATCAACTGCTCCCCTTTCCTGGGATGTTTTTGCTCCCAACGGGTCCACCCTCCTAATTTGTAAAGGACAGTGAAATGGCCATTTGTTTTCGAAAATTGAGTACCCCCGTTCTAATCCTTCCCCACAAATAAAAAAAACACGTCTAGAGTTCCATTTTAAATGCAAGCTTTAGTTCAGGAAATGCACAGTATATGGCTAGCTATTATTCTACACGAGTTTTAAACCGATTGTGTATACAAAAAAAGAAAAAGAAATGCAATTCTGCAAGTTCTGTACATTTTCACAATAGTGGAGTTCTACACCCCCCTCCTGGATGCAGCTGGAAATACATTTTGGCGGAAAGGCATTATAACATGGGTTATCCTCCACATGTGACTGTAATCTAATATGTACAAAACAGAGCAAATAGTTAGTATTAAAGTAGATATGAACCCAATCACTTAGGCCCTGTTAATATCTAGCGATATGGGAGTTCAGGTGGAATCCATGCAATCCTGTCACTCCAAATCGCACTGCAATCCTGGTCAAACGCACCACACGTGTTTCTGTGCCATTAATTTTTAATGGCACAGTGCAGTTTTGCCGCGATTGTAGCGCGAATAATTGCACAGCAATCACGACAAACGGCATTGTGCGAAGTTTGTCGCCCACAATTGCGTGACAATTGCGGCAAAACTACATCCTATGTAGGTAAAGGTGTTTTAAAGCTTTGTGTTTTTTCATTTTAATGCATCCTATGCATTAAGGTGAGAAAAAAAGGATTTTTGTACTCACCGTAAAATCCATTTCTCTGAGTTCATAGACGGACACAGCCTTCATTGACCTTAGGGTTATGCTTCTTCCTACCAGGAGATTTAGGCAGAATTCTACAGCACTTAAGGTGTTAAAAACTTTCCTGCATGCTGCTCCTCCCAGGGGGCGTGGCTCCCCCAGGCATAACCCACACCCTGCTTTAGCAGCCTCAGTTCGTAACAAGCAGTACAAACCAAGGAGGGGTGGGTGCTGTGTCCGTCTATGAACTCAGAGAAATGGATTTTACGGTGAGTACAAAAATCCTTTTTTCTCTTTCGTTCATAGACGGACACAGCCTTCATTGACCTTAGGGACGTCCCCAAGCAGTGTCAAAAAAATTCGAGGGGTGGGAAAAATAACACAGCAAAAACAGGTTACACCCCAAACAAAAACCGGAGTTACTCAACGGAGGAACTCCAACCTTAAACTGCCGCCTGTAACACCCTGCGGCCAATGGAGGCATCCGAAGATGCACTCACATCCACCATATAAAACTTTGAAAAAGCGTGGACCGACGACCAGGTCGCAGCCTTACACACCAGTAACACAGAGGCTTGGTGTCGGAAAGCCCAAGAGGCCCCGATCGCCCTGGTCGAATGCGCCATGACCCGAAAGGGGGGCGCCCGCCCTTCAGGGCATAGGCCTGAAGCACAATCCGTCGGATCCACCTGGAAATGGTGGCCGACGAAACTGCCAGGCCCTTACTGGGACCGGACACAGACACGAACAGCGAGTCCGACATCCGGAACGGAGCTGTCGCCGACAAGTAAACTCGAAGGGCCCGAACCACATCCAAAGAATGTAAAGTGGCCTCCTTCGGGTTCTTCGGCTGAGGACACAAGGATGGAAGAACAATGTCCACATCCAAGTGAAAAGCCGAAACGACCTTAGGGAGAAAAACGGCTGCGGCCGCAGCACCACCTCATCCTTACGGATGACCAAGCAGGGAGCCTTGCAAGACAAGGCCACCAGAACAGACAGACACCCGTCTGATCGAGGTAATTGCTACCAGAAATAAAATTACCTTTTGTGACAAAACAAAAAACCTCCCGAATGTCCTCAAAGGGAGCATCCCGAAGCACTGAAAGGACTAAATTCAAGTCCCATGGGGGTAATGGAGGGCGCACCGGAGGGGCCACCTGCCAGACCCCCTGACCCAACGCACGCACCCAGGAGTGCTATGCCAAGGGTCGCTGCAAGTAAAAAACAGCCAGAGCAGAAATCTGGCTCCTAACCGTACGTAAGGCGAGAGCCTGAACCACTCCCTGCTGCAAAGACAGCAGAATCCTGTACACAACGCATGTACGAGAGTGCCAGTTCATCTCCCCACACACAGAGAAGTAGGCCTTCCATGTATGAGGAAAAAACCTACGTGAGGTAGACCTCCGTGCAGGCAGCACGGTAGAGACCACCGAGCCCAATAGGCCTCGGTCCTTAAGCCCCTGGCTCTCAACAGCCACGCCGCTAAGGCCGGTGGCTGTGAAACAGGGTGGAAGATTGGACCCTGTAACAGAAAATCAATTCCCAGGGGAAGACGCTAGGGGGCGTCTGCCAGCAGACGCACCTGGTCCGCGTACCAGAAGCGACGCGGCCAATCTGGGGCAATCAGGACCGATAGAATCCCTACAGCTTCTACTCTGCGCAGCAGGCGAGGAAGAAGCTTCCGAGGAGGGAAGGTGTAAAGTAGGCGACAGCGACCCCAAGGAGCCACCAACGCGCCTGATGCGTCCGCCCACGGGTCCTTAAACCTGGCCACGAACCGTGGCACCTACCGATATAGAGACGGGACGCTAGAAGGTCCACGTCCGGAGTGCCCCACTTTCGGCACAGACCCCGAAACACCTGCGGGCGGAGAGACCACTCTCCTTGGCCCAGTGCAGTGCGACTTAGGTAGTCGGCTAGCCAATTCCGTATTCCCGGAATGTACCCGGCCGATAGAGCCGGAACAGACCCTTCGGCCCACCGAAAGGATGCGCGCGACCCCCGTCGCTGCAACAGAACTCCGTGTGCCTCCCTGATGATCAACCTACGCCACGGACGTGGTGTTATCGGACAGGATCCTGACCGGTCGGCCCTGTAGATCCAGGGACCACCTGGTAAGGCAAAGCTTGATTGCTCGGAGCTCCAGAACTTTGATCAGTAGGCAGGACTCCACCTGAGTCCAGTGCCCCTGGGCTGACTGGGTGCCCCAAGCGCCCCTCCCCAACCGGAGAGGCTGGCATCCGTCGTGACCACTGTCCAGTGGCCTGCAGAAAAATGACTTTCCGGCCCGAAGCACCGGAAACGCCAGCCACCATACCAGGGGAGACATGATCAGATGACTCAACTGAATCTGGTAATCCAGAGATGACGGAAGCTAGTCCCATCGTGACAGCAGTTCCCTCCGTAGTACCCTGGCGTGGAATTGGGCATACGGAACCGCCTCGAAAGAGGCTACCAACTGACCCAGAACCTTCCTGCAGAATCGCAGAGATGACCGCTTCTGGGTCGGCAACTGCTGCACAGCAGATAGCAGAGTCTGAAGTTTTTCCGCTAGGAGAAAAACACTCCCGCCCCGGAGGAATCCAGGACCAGTCTCAGGTATCCCTGAGACGGAATCAACCCTGATTTCAGGACAATCCAGAAACCAGCCGAACACTCGGAGAGCCTGACACGTGATTGACACGGCTCCACCAATGCAGAGCTCGAAGAAGCTCGTAGGAGAATGTCGTCCAGACATCCCATGATAACAAACCCCCGCTGTCACAGCCGGGCCAGTATCGGTACGAGCACCTTGGCGAAAACCCGCCGAATGGGAAGGACACCATTGAAAATGGTCCCCCCCGACCGCAAAGCACAGAATCTCTGGTGGTTTGAGGATATGCAGGTACACGTTCATGACATCCAAGGATGCCAGAAAAACCTGACAAAACAAAACGAGGGACTTGAGGCCCAGGGTCGACCGGGCCCCATCCTCCATGGGGACACAAACAGAATGGAGTAAAACCCCGAGACCGTTCCAACGAGGGAACTGGCACAATCACTCCCCTGACCAGAAGATCCTGGACAGCCCCTGACGGAGTCAACCGGCGAACCGGAGGAGGCCAGAAGCCGGAGGGAAAAAACCTGTTTGGCAGACAAGAGAGAAACTCAATCTTGTACCCCAAGGAAAACACTTCGCAATGCGAAGCCAGTCTCCCACCCGAGACACGGGCGGGAGCAGACCTTCAGGCGGAAGCAGGTATGTCCGCAGACTTGTTAGGCATGCGGTATCCGGTGCGCTGCTACCCCGCAGCGGGGATTCAAGCACCATGTAGACCTACCCCCACCGCACAGGGCGAGCGAAAAAAACGCTCGGAGGTAGGCAAGGAGGGTCCTTGCACAGGGCGAGGTCCCTAGCCCTTCCCAAACCGTGGGAACAGCATGCGCTTACCACCTGTGGCATCCTCAATGATGCCAGTCAGGGAAGACCCAAAAGGACCGTTCACCCTTAACGGTGATCACCAAGGCCACCTTAGAGGTCCTTCTTCCAGCTCCTGCAGCAGGAGCTTCGCCCTTTTAGTCGGGGCCTGCCAGGGCCCCGGCCAGAGCCGGCCTCACCGCCGAACCCACCACCGTGAATAGGGAGCGGGCCACGGCCTCCACTCTCCTATCAGCGGGATCCTGAAATGCAGGAGCCCCTTCCACAGGCAATGTGGTGGCCTTGCGCAGTCTGGACACAGGGGGGTCCACTGGCGGAGGAGAGACCTACTTTTTTTTTTTTTTTTTTTTTTTAAAGCCCCCCTCAAGGGGGTAACGGGTTGCAAAGTTTTTTGACAAACTTTTTGCGGTGCATCCCATTCCTTGTATAACATATAGTCCAAATAAGGAACACAAGGAAACACTTCAGCGATGCGTGGTAGTCTGCTGGTACTGACACGGAGGTGTCTCCGCCACATCCTCAATATTTAGAGCCTCACGCACCGCAGAAACAAGAGCTCCAACAAATTCTTGCCAGCAACTGACTGCAGCAGAGTCATCCTCACTATCCATAAGGGTTAAAACCCGCAGCCTCTGACATAACAGAACCAGAAAAAAAAAAACAGCGATTCTGTGTCATCCCCAGAAGCAGGCTCAGGGAGGGGGCGCTTTTTTACCCCCCATCCGGGCACTAGCTGCTTCAAACCTGGCAAGAAACCCAGGACAGCCAACATAACCGATGTGGCAGGGGGAGGGGCATTAAGGGTTAACTCAGGCATAGCTTGAGTTCCATAGTGTCAGCGCTGAGTCACCCACCCTGCAAGGCAGGACAAAAAAAAACCCACTGGTCACCTCCTTGCTGCTATTGCAGAGCATGGGGGCCCCCGGTATTCACCACCCCACCCAGCTGCAGAGGGAGCTGAAAAACCTCAGGTGTGCTCTGATGTGCTGACTGTGATGTGTATTCACCTCATGGAAGATTCACAGCACTAAAACTGTAACAGCACTAAAACTGACCAGAGGCTGTGCCGAGTCATCTCAGGGAAGAATCACATCGTTACCAAGGAGATTTCCAAGACGGCCGCTGTCTGAGGTAAAAATTACCTCATAGAACACAGCAGCACTGACTGCTTTGTCTGTTACCTCAGAAAAGAATCACAGCGTTACCAAGGAGATTTCCAAGACGGCCGCTGTCTGAGGTAAAAATTACCTCATAGAACACAGCAGCACACAGCAGCACCCCCCAGAGTAACAACACAGTCCCCCTAACAACACACGGGCCCCGGTGGTAACAAAGAAAACCCAGGAGGCCCCCCTTCACAGCCACTACCCAGTCAGGGGAAGGAGGGAGAGGAAGGGGAGAGAGGAAAGCAGGGCGGACCCTCAGTCGACCTCCCCAGGGAAACCACCAGCCAGACCACTTACCTGAGTAAGGGGCCACTACTTACCTGTCCTGCGACTACCCGGCTGGAGGTATCCCAGACAGAACCAACGTCCGTAAACGGCATGGCTGTCGGCCAGACACACTGTGACAAGGCCATAGAGACCGGTCATATGTGTGCCCTAGAACCAAAGTTCCCCGGCCGCCCCTGGAGCAATGGGGCCTGTCGTGGACGTCCCAAAGCTGAGCTGAGGGCCGGCACACGCTCGAAGGCCGAACATGGGGGGACTACAAGAGTCGAGGACCCAGCCTGTCACCCAGTCGGCTGTTGATAGAAGAATCGCAGGATTCAAAAATGCAGGAACAAAATAATAAAAAAAGCGAGAAAAATCGCCAGAAAAAAACTCCAGAGTCCAGGAACTCCAGAGATAGCCTTGACCTCCTGTCGTTAGGCAGAAAACAAACTGAGGCTGCTAAAGCAGGGTGTGGGTTATGCCTGGGGGAGCCACGCCCCCTGGGAGGAGCAGCATGAAGGAAAGTTTTTAACACCTTAAGTGCTGTAGAATTCTGCCTAAATCTCCTGGTAGGAAGAAGCATAACCCTAAGGTCAATGAAGGCTGTGTCCGTCTATGAACGAAAGAGAAACACCTTGCACTCTCGGGCCCCCCCCCCCCCGTTTTACTTACCTGAGCCAAGAAAATCTGTGGCAGCGATCCTGCGATGCTTTCCCCCAGCTTGAGGAGGCTCTTCATTGGAGATTGATAGAGCAGCCATTGGCTCCCGCTGCTGTAAATCAAATGCGGCGTGCCAGGGGGCGGGGCCGAGTGGTACAGTCGGTGGCTAAGGCCGCCACTGTATCACACGGGAATGCGCCCGGAAGCTAACCCCCTTGGGTGAGCGCTTCCCTGAAGGGGGTTAGCTCTTGCGGGGAGGAGTCAAGACAGTCGCTGAGGGACCCCAGAAGATGAGGATCGGGGCCACTCTGTGCAAAACAAACTGCACAGTGGAGGTAAGAATGGTATGTTTGTCATTTAAAAAAAAAAATGTTTTAACCCTTACAACCCCTTTAACCACTTCCCGCCCGGCACATAGCCAAATGACAGGTGCAGGAACCCTTCGTCCCTCCGGGCGGCAGTCATATGACGTCCTGGGATTCCCTGCAGTGAGGAGAACAAGCGCACATCACTGGGGACCCGATGCACGTGCCCGGCAGCCGCGATGTCCGCTGGGCACCCACGATTGCTCGTCACAGAGCAGGGACGTGGATCTCTGTGTGTGTAAACACAGAGATCCACATTCTGTCAGGTAGCAGAAACCAATGGTGTGTCCCTTGTACATAGGGACACCGATCGGTGGAGGCTCTGAATTGATATTTGGGTGGGAAAGAGCCTCCACCCCTGACAAAGGAGATGCCAGCACACACAGGGTTAAGAGCCTCCAGGAAGCAGCTCTTAAAGGGCTTGTAAAGGTATAAAAAAAAAGAAAAAAAAAAAAAAACTAAATAGCTTCCTTTACCTTAGTGCAGTCCTCCTTCACTTACCTCATCCTTCCATTTTGCTTTTAAATGTCTTTTCTGAGAAAGCCTCACTTCCTGTTCTTCTGTCCAACGCCACACAGTAATGCAAGGCTTTCTCCCTGGTGTGGAGAACGCCTCTTGAGGGAGCAAGCAGGATGGTCAAGACGCTCGCCACTTTGCAGATAGAGAAAGGAGCTGTGCGTTAGTGGGTGTCCTGACTATCCTGCTTGCCCCCTCAAGAGGCTTTCTCCACACCAGGGAGAAAGCCTCACACTGTGTGGAGTTACAGACAGAAGAACAGGAATTGAGGATTTCTCAGAAGAAATAAGGACATTTAAAGGGGTTGTAAAGGTAAAAAATGTTTCCCTAAGGCCCCTTTCACATGTGCGGACTGCATTTTCATCCATCCGTTGTGGATGAAAATGGGACATACATTGGTCCCTATGTGAGTGCAGGCGTCAGCGGATGAGAATCCGCTAACACCCGCCTCCGCAAAGATCTGATTTTTTCGGACGGAATAAAATCCTATTTTTCTTCCGTCTGGCGGATCGGGTGAACACGGACATACAGTCCGTGTTCATCCGATCCCCCCATAGGGGAGAGCGGAGGAAAGACAGGGCGGTCCCTGCAGTGTGCGGGGACCGCCCTGTCAGCCGACGGCTCAGCTGTGATTTTACGGAGGATCCCCACTGAGCAAAGCGGACACACGGAGGCGGATCATTACTGATCCGCCCCGTGTGAAAGGGCCCTTAATAGCTTCCTTTACCATAGTGCGGTCCTCCTTCACTTGCCTCATCCTTCCATTTTGCTTTTAAATGTCCTTATTTCTTCTGAGAAATCCTCACTTCCTGTTCTTCTGTCTGTAACTCCACACAGTAATGCAAGGCTTTCTTCCTGGTGTGGAGAAAGTCTCTTGAGGGGGGTGAGCAGGAGTATCAGGACGCCCACTAACACACAGCTCCTTTCTCCATCTGCAAAGTAGAGAGTGTCCTGACTTAGCCTCTTGAGGGGGGAGGGGGCGAGCAGGCAAGTCAGGACACTACTTTGCAGATAGAGAAAGGAGCTGTGTGTTAGTGGGTGTCCTGACACTCCTGCTCGCCCCCTCCCCTCAAGAGGCTTTCTCCACACCAGTAAGAAAGCCTTGCATTACTGTGTGGAGTTACAGACAGAAGAACAGGAAGTGAAGATTTCTCAGAAGAAATAAGGACATTTAAAAGCAAAATGTAAGGATGAGGTAAGTGAAGGAGGACTGCACTAAGGTAAAGGAAGCTATTTAGGGAATTTTTTTTTACCATTACAACCCCTTTAAAAAGACCGGAAGTAGTGCTAGGTGTGTTGGTGAAGCTGAGAGTCTACTAAAAGATTCAACAAGGACTGTTAAACCCTTGGGGCGAAGACCCAGCCACAAACTGTATATGCCCTTTTTCTTTTATTTTGTGCTGAAGATAAGCAGACTTTATTTTGATTTGCTTGCTGAAAATAAGCGCCTTTTTGTTTAAAGATTAATGGCTTTGCACTTGGTCCTGTGGAGCTACAATCACCCAAACTTTACAACATATATATGTGAAAAGTGTGGGGGGCATTTGTATTCAGCCCCCCTCAGTCAATATTTTGTAGAACCTCCTTTCACTGCAATTACAGCTGCAAGTCTTTTTGAGGGGATGTCTCTAACAGCTTTGCACATCTAGAAAGTGAACATTTTGCCCATTCTTCTTTTCAAAATAGCTCAAGCTCTGTCAGATTGGATGAAGAGCGTCTGAACAGCAATTTTCCATAGTTTCTCAATTGGATTTAGGTCTGGACTTTGACTGGGCCATTCTAACGCATGAATATATTTGATCTAAAACATTACATGTAGCTCTGGCTGTATGCTTAGGGTTGTTGTCCTGCTGGTAGGCGAACCTCTGGCCCAGTCTCAAGCCTTTTGCATACTCGAACGGGCTCTCATCTAATATTGCCCAGTATTTGGCTCCATCCATCTTCCCATCAACTCTGACCAGCTTCCCTGTCCTTAGCTGAAAAAAAATAATAATAAAGAATCCCCACAACAGGATGCTGCCACCGCCATGTTTCACAGTGGGGATGGTGTGTTCAGGGCAATGTGCAGTGCTTTCTGCCACACGTTTTGCCTTTAGACCCAAAAGTAAAATGTTGGTCTCATCTGATCAGAGCACCTTCTTCCACATGTTTGCCGTGTCCCCAACATGGCTTCTCGCAAACTGCAAAAAGGACTTTGCATGACCCCTTTCAACAATGGCTTTCTTCTTGCCACTCTTCCATAAAGGGCAGCTTTGTGGAGAGCACGACTAATAGTTGTCCTGTGGACAGATTCTCCCGCCTGAGCTGTGGATCTCTGCAGCTCCTTCAGAGTTGCCATGGACCTCTTGGCTGCATCTCTGATGAATGCTCTCCTTGCCCAGCCGGTCAGTTTAGGTGGACAGCTGTGTCTTGGTAGGTTTGCACTTGTGTCATACTCTTTCCATTTTCAGATGATGGATTGAATAGTGCTTTGTGAGATGTTCAAAGCTTGGGATATTTTTTAATAACCTAACCCTGCTTTAAACTTCCACAACTATCCCTGGCCTTTATGATGCTGTTTGTTCACTAAAGTTCTCTAACAAACCTCTGAGGTCTTTACAGAACGGCTGTATTTATACTGAGAGTAACACACAGGGGGACTCTATTTACTAATTTGGTGACTTCTGAAGGAAATGGGTTCCACTAAATTTTATAGTTAGGGGTATCAGAGTAAAGGGGGATGAATACAAATGCATGCCACACAAACCATTTATCATTTTCCTTCCACTTCACAATTAGGTGCCACTTTGTATTGGTCTATCACATAAAATACATTTACGTTTTTGGCTGCAACATGACAAAATTTGGAAAATATCAAGGGGTATGAAAAAAATTTCAAGGCACTGTAGCATACAATGAGTAAAAACATTAGCAGCTTTGTGTAGAAAAGTTTTATTCGCATTAATGACACTAACAATAGAACTTTTTACATCAAGACAAACCACACCACAAGTCCAAAATTATTGTTCACGCTTGGATGTTCCCCTTTGCAGTGTATGCTGTGTAGTACACGAAAATGCCGACGAGTGCAGCAAGTACCTCGGTAGACACCCATGGACCATTCCAAGCACCCTATAAAAAATAAAAGAGCAAGCCATAAGAACCATAGATTGTGAATACACTAATAAACTATGAAGGTGACATGATGGTTACCCAGTTAAGCCCAAACTAGAATTGATGAATACTATGCAACTGCAACATATGCCACTGACAGACAGAGTTACTCACCTGGTTTTAATATTTTGGCTGATGATGTTAACATATTAAACAAATTCAAAAGCACTTTGCAATGCATTTGCGATCTATGGCCATCTAGAGGCATTTAGAAACAAGCATCTTGGAAATAGAATACCACCGTTATCACTCTAAGGCTGCATTCACACCTGAGCGTAGCGTTTTGCGGCGTTACCGCGATAAAACGCGGCGGTTTAACACTATTTGCCGCGACAAAACGCGACGTTTACCGCGACAAAACGCGGCGTTTTTTAGAGCCCATTCACACCTAGGCGTATATACGCCTGAAGCGCGACGCTCGTGCCGCTGGAGGGGCGAATTTACATTGATGTCTAGGAGATGGTTCACATCTCACGCCGAAACGCCTGCCGCCTGAAAACAATTCCCGGACCCTTTTTTTCCAGGCGGCTTTCGGCATAGACATCAATGTAAAATGTTTTGTGAAAAAAAAAAAAATAGGTTTACAAATCGCGGCAAAATATGCCGCGTTATAGTGTGAATGCAGCCTTACCGCGATTTGCCGCGACAAAACGCGGCGGTTTTTACCCCGATTTTGTACAGGTCTAGGGTCACCAATGTAAAACGCCCAAACTCGAGCGACAAAAAAGGGTCTAGAACTTGTTTGGGCTTCAGGCGTTCGGCGTTTTGTAGTGGAGATGTGAACCATCTCCATAGAGAATAATGTATTTTTTCCCCCTCTAGCGTTTTGGGGTGTCACGCTTCAGGCGACAAAACGCTCAGGTGTGAATGCAGCCTTATGCCTGGTACACACGATGAGATTATCGAATGATCTGCCTTTTTTTATACTACTCACAGATTGAACCTGAAGAGTTTACTAAAGTCACGAAAATTGTCGTACGACAGAATATAAAAAAAACAAAATAAAAACCGGCAGTGATGTCATGTGTTGTAGTGCATTTTCGGACAACTGAAAAAAAAAAAAAAAAAAAAAAAAAAAAAAACTGATGAACTGTTCTGATCAGCCTAGTATTTCTCGTACCATTTGCTGATCATGGGTCATACTGGAAGATATGCCATCCATGTAGGAGTCTCTACTTACGTCAGAAATAAGACCTACTAACACATATGCCTTTGGGCTAGCATCACTTTAGCGGACGCGCTACACTACAATGAAGTATTGCAACATCACCATAAATGGCATCGCGTTTGCATACATATTTTAACCGCTTCCAATCTGCATCATTGTAAAATGACGAGCAGGGCGGTAACCCCATTGTTATGACGTCCAACCAAGAACGGGCCACGCTCCTACGTGATGGATGACTAATCAGTGTACCGGCCCACTGCCGGTACCATGTGACCAATCACAGCAGATCACATGACTTGAGTTGGAAACAATGAATAGCTTCCTTTCATTGTATACAATTGTGTTGCTACCCGTGATTGGTCACAGTGAACCCATGGTACAGACAGGGCCAATCACAGACCATTTTTACCATATGATTGCCACTGCTAATCACGACAATAGACAGTGACTACACATTGCCATTCATTAAAAATATTTGCTTAGAGCAGTGAAATTCACTGCTCTAAGCAAACAAAGTATGTCAATTAATAAAATAAAATCCTAATCAACTCCCGAGTGGTACAGTGTTACCACTGTATTTGCTCTGGTCACAAAATGTCAGTCAGTGTCCCTAGTCAACCCAACACCTGCCCACACTGCCAAAGGCACCAAAACCTGGTTCAATGACCGTGGGATTACTGTGCTTGATTGGCCAGAAAACTTGCCTGACCTGAACCCCATAGAGAATCTATGGGACATTGCCAAGAGAAAGATGAGAAAGATGAGACTGAACAATGCAGAAGAGCTGAAGGCCGCTATTGAAGCATCCTGGTCCATAACACCCAGAGCCGTTTTAAGGCAGGGCAAAAGGCCCAGTCATTGATGTGGGGCCCAAAGCAGCTGCCTCATACTTGCCAACTATCCCAGTTTGAATTCCCTTGTCCCTTGAAGCTTTAGTCATGTGCTGTGTCCTGATATCTCAGTGTGAAGTGCTGCTACGAATGCTGCCCCTATTGTTGTGTACAGATGACTAACCTGCAGACCCTGTGTTTACATGTAAATAGCAGCAGCATTCATATGTATACCATGGCCCTCTGCAGTAAAGAGATGATTTGCTGTAACCTCTACCAACCAAGGTTGCTGTATTACTGTACTGTAATCTCTAGCAACCACACAAGAAGAAATCATGTGCTGTAATCTCTAACAACCAGTCAGTTAATGGATAATGATATGCTGTAACCTCTGACGACCAATCACAATCACTGCCCGATGTGATACAATAAATATCATATAGACTTAAAATCAGTTTACTGTATGTCTCACGGCAGGTGGAGAGCAAAATTGCAATAAATCTTTATTATTTTAATAAGAACTGTATGCAGTATATACAAACACACATTATC
This sequence comes from Rana temporaria, assembly GCF_905171775.1. Classification (NCBI taxonomy): domain Eukaryota; kingdom Metazoa; phylum Chordata; class Amphibia; order Anura; family Ranidae; genus Rana; species Rana temporaria. The sequence continues at coordinate 29,282,610 of NC_053497.1, read as the reverse complement.
AGTAAAACAAAAACTAAGAAAAAAGAAAATAGAAAAATAACTGAATTAAGCTTACCCTGTGATCAACATTAACTGAAAAGAGAGGCTTGATAATGGAAACATCTTCATTATTTCTCTGGGCCTGTACATACAAGGAATCATTAGAACATTTAACAATTATATTAATAAATAAATAACAGAACCAAGAACTCTCAGCCACTGACCTTTCTCAACAGACTATAGGACTCCTCATCAAAAAACTTGACTTCATAGACCCCAGAGTGAGCATTCTTGTGTTCCAGGCTCCACGATACCTAATAAGACACCACACAAATGGTAATGCATTTTTTGATCCTGTTGCTAGGTTAAAAAGATCCAAACAAGGCCATCTGGTAAAAAGTGGAACACTTATTTGTGGAGATTTTTCCATAAAACACGTCATAAATGCTATAGGAGTTTTAATGTGCATTGCTTCATCCTTCATAATCCAAAATGCGTAAAGAGACCTCAAAAGGAAAACAAATACAGCTACCATGTCAAAGGATTGATAAACTGCAATATTTAACTTTTTTGTTTTTGGGTTTAAATACTGCTTTAAAAAGGGTTTGTAAAGGTTTGTTTTTTCATTTTCAAAATAGGTTCCTTTAAGCTAGTGCCTTGTTGGTTCACTTAACTTTTCCTTCTAAATGTTTTTTTATCTGAATTTCTCACCTCCTGTTCCTCCTCAGTAAGCTTGCCCCCATCATCCGAGCCGTTCTGGCTGGGGGTTAGTCAGCGTGCTCGCCCCCTCCCTTGGGACTACATCCCTGCGGGGAGACGCTGTACACCGGGATGTAGTCCCAAGAGAGGGACGAGCACGCTGACTAACCCCCAGCCAGAACGGCTCAGATGATAGGGGCAAGCTTACTGAGGAACAGAAATAAAAAAACATTTAGAAGGGAAATGGAAGGAAAAGGTAAGTGAACCAACAATGCACTAGCTTAAAGGAACCCATTTACAACCCCGTTCATATCCTTGGTAGAGCATTTAATAAGCCATTAAAATAATTGCATTCATCCTCCTACCTGATATTTCCCAATGTCTTGGCCTCTGGTAACTGGGAACTGCTTTCCGTTCACGTCTGCATAAAGTGCAACATTCTACAAAGGAAGCAGTACAATCATTAGAACCACAAAGTATACAGCACAACAAGATAATCTACAGCAGGTGGTCGGCAACACATCGATTCCAGGCAGGTGACAGGTAGATAAAGTCTATGTCATGCCAACCCACAAGTGCTCCTCCCCCCACAGCCCTGATTGGCGAACAGCCCAAAGAAGAGATGAGCTCAGACGATAAGATGTCTTGTTGCCCAAGCTCGCAGTCTGGGAAGCATAGGCATTCCCTGCAGGACGCCCCTTTAATGTGTGGAATGCCTCTGCCACCTAGGATTTGCTAGCAGCGGGTTCGGGCTCATCTCCCAGCGCGGAGATGACCTCTGTGCCGACAGGGGAGGACCGGTGGGATCAGTGCACAAGAACAGGCAGCCGTGTCACAGCAGCTTTCCTGTGCAGCTCTGCATTAGAAAAACCCTTGTACCCTCCTGACCCCCTGTACCACATCCTCCCAACCCCTTTGTGTGCCCTCTTGGCCCCCAGTATCATGTCCTCCTGTCACCCCCTCCAGTACTATGCCCTCCTGAACCCCACCAGTATGAACTCACCTGTGCCGCATTAGAGCAGGTCAGAGAGATCTCTACAATGAAAACCACTTCAGACGATATAACTGCATCAGAGGTAGTATAGTAGGACGGAACAATGGAAGGTTCTGTGCAAGTTTCAGCTGAAAAGAAAGATATAAAATGATTATGAAATGTAGGTTAAAATAGGTCTAGTCAAATCTCACCCAGAATTAGGTGTGTGTATAAAAAAATATATTCCTGTACATACACCTTCAGACGTATATGTATGCACTTCAGACCTCAGAACCGTCCCAACCCCTTTGTCTTGGAAAAACAATTTTACAGGCCAAATGTACTGCTATCATACTGTACCAATGATGTATGACAAGTGCCCTGGCATTTTATCATCTGCCTCCCCAGCATGGGCAGCGCGTCAGTTTTTTTTTTTCCTTCAGACAACTGGGAATTGTCCTGTCCTGGTTTAGAAGCCAAAAATGTGAAACCATGTATAAATCATATACAGTAAAACCTTGGTTTGAGAGCGTTTTGCAAGACAAGCAAAATGTAATAAATGTTGACTTGATATACAAGCGATGTCTTGATATAAGAATACCGTCATGTCACAACTGAGTATAAAAGAGAAGAGAGAAGCCTCTAAGTGTAGCAATATGGTTACATTTAATGAAGGTACAACATTTAGCAACTCACATGGTTGATGAGTAAAAACAGGCACATCCGGGGTAAAGCGGTCCACATAGACCAACCTCTGCACCACCATTGATGTCGTCCCTTCCAAGAGCGGTTCAAGCCTCGCTTTCAGATCGCTCTACTGCAGGGTAGTCTTCCCGGTCAAGATTGCAGACCGATAGTGCCGAGAGTCAGCGGTGAGGAGGACGGTCTATGTCAGGGATATGCAATTAGCGGACCTCCAGCTGTTGCCAAACTACAAGTCCCATGAGGCATAGCAAGACTCTGACAGCATCAAGCATGACACCCAGAGGCAGAGGCATGATGGGACTTGTAGTTTGGCAACAGCTGGAGGTCTGCTAATTGCATAACCCTGGTCTATGCGGACAGCTTTACCCCGGATCCCTGCATACTTAGATGTGCTTCTTTTAATCATTAACCATGTGAGTTGTTAAATGTTGTACCTTCATTAAATGTAACCATATTGCTACACTTAGAGGCGCCTCTCTTCTCTTTTATACTCTGGAGCTCCTGCTGGATTTTGCTTTTAATCCCCTTGTGGAGGCTTCCATTTGTGGATGGACATTTTATGGTTACACAACCTATTACATGGCTATAATCTTTATGTTCAGGACAATTGAGGCCTACCTACAGCATTTTTATTTTGAGGAGAAAGACCGCAGCTTAGGTAGGTGTGCCTACACTGGCCAGTGTGAAGTATATACCATTTTGTTTATCTACTGTTTCGAGGCTGGAATATTAACATACAATAAGGCAACTCTTCAGGCCAAAACTCCAAGAGTAAAATTATTCTAAATTCCTGAAGTTTTGCTTTAGCACAGGCTACAGGCTTTACAACTTGGATCCCATTATGAAAACGATCCGTGTCCCCCAGTGAGTTACGAAAGAAAAGGATTTTTTTTTCTTGCAGGGAGCATTGACAGGGTTGTAAAGGTTCATTTTTTATTTTATTTTTTAAATAACAAACATGTCATACTTTTCTTCTCTGTGGCAAGGGTCCTTATCGTCTGGGGTCCCCCAGCGGTGCTCCTGGCTCCTCCTCTTCCCGAGTGCCCCCACGGAGACCCACATTCCCCGGACGCACTTGTGTGGCTGCATTCCCAAGTCCTGCTGCTGCATCCATTGACACAGAAAGCAGCAGGAGTCAGCCCTGCCCCACGCGTCACTGGCTTTGATTGACAGCAGCGGGAGCCAATGCTCCTGCGGCTATCATTCCAGACAGAAAATGAGGACCCGAGACAGCGACTGGAGCTGCTCTGCTCATCGCTGGAATGATTGGGTTCAGGTAAATAAAAGGGGGCTCTGGGGGGGGGGCTGATGCACTTCAAAAGGTTTTTCATCTTAATGCAAAGAATGCATGGGGGGGGGTTTACATCTTTAAAAAAAAAAAACTGGCATGACCACTGGCATGTCAATAGTCCCAAATAATTGGAGGGAAAAATATTTGAACTTAAAGAGCAGAGAGTATGCCTGGTGATTTTTTAGCCCATTTTACAAGCTGTGTGTAAGCATATTCACATGTGCAAATAAAGGGGTTGTAAAGGTTTGTATTTTTATTTTCTAAATAGTTTCCTTTAAGCTAGTACATTGTTGGTTCACTTACCTTTTCCTTCCATTTGCCTTCTAAATGTTTTCTTTCTTTGTCTGAATTTCTCACTTCCTGTTCCTCCTCAGTAAGCTTGCCCCCATCATCCGAGCCGTTCTGGCTGGGGGTTAGTCAGCATGCTCGCCCCCTCCCTTGGCACTACATCCCTGCAGGGAGAAGCTGTGAACACAGGGATGTAGTCCCAAGGGAGGGGGCGAGCACGCTGACTAACCCCCAGCCAGAACAGCTCAGATGATGGGGGCAAGCTTACTGAGGAGAAACAGGAAGTGAGAAATTCACAAAAACATTATTTTTCCTGATTGTCTAGCTGACTTTGACAGCAGCGGGAGCCAATGGCACTGCTGCTGTGTGTCAGAAAATCAGGAAGGAGAATCTCAGACAGCCGAGACAGTCGTGGAAGAGGGAAAAAAATAAAATCACTGGACAGAGGGACCTCAAGTATTTGGGGGGGGGGGGGGCTGTGCTACACACCGAAGGATTTTTATTTTAATGCATACACACACACATATATATATATATATATATATATAATTATATTAAAAATAATTAGCAGAGACCCTAGGGCACAGGTGGCAAACACAAAGCCTGCGGGCCGAATCCTGCCCTCCAGGCCATTTGATGTGGCCCTCACACTTCTCCTGCAGCTGCAGCCCTCCTCTGGTCCTACTCCAGACCCATACTTTCTGCTTTGAAGCAATGCATCCAGCTTCTTCCCAGCAGCAGCATAAGGAAAGGGGGTGCACTGTGATGTTAAGAAAGAGTGGGGGACTCAACTTCTGATGGTGGGGTGGCTCTTGACATCTAATGAAAAGGGGAGGGACTGCCCTGGACATCTAATCTTACAGATCAACCGGCCCTTTTGAGGGCAATCATAATGCTGATGCGGCCCGCAATGAAATTGAGTTTGACACCCCTGCCCTAGGGAATAAAATGGCGGTCCGTGCAATTTTGTGTCGATATTTTTCCAAACGTAAATTTTTTAGCAAAAAAACAAACAAAAAACACACATTTACCCCATTTTTTGTATAGTTACACTGAGTAAATAGATACCCAACATGTCAATTGCGCACTCTCGTTGAATGGTGCCAGACTTCAGTACTTAATCTTTATAGGCTACAAATTACCAGTTTAGAGGTACAGAGGAGTTCTAGTGCCAGCTAGAATTATTGCTCTCACTATCGTTTTCAGCGACACCTCACATGTGTGGTTTGAACCCTGTTTACATATGTGGGTGCGACCTACATATGCGTTGGCTTCTGCATGTGAGCACGAGCCGATGGGGTGCTTCAAATTTTTATTCCCCCCCCCATTTTATTTCTATTACAAGGAATGTAAACATTGGAATGTAAAAATTCTTGCCTTGTCCCGGGCGCTGACAACCCTCGTTACACCACTGACTGCATATATAATTTTAGGAAAATACGAGTATAAAATAGTTTACCATTTGCCAATAATAAAAATCTGGTCACTTTAGGTTACTGTTCCTTTGACATTAGGCGTTCTGTGATTGGTGGACACACCGCGCAAGTGACTGTCTGCATTGCAGACCCAGAAGATAGGATCGGTGTGATAGTGGTGATTCACAGGGATTGGACAGATGAGCAAGATTGGTTTTAACTAGATTAGTACAAATATTTTTATTAAAGCGGAGTTCCACCCAAAAGTGGAACTTCCGCTTAATCCACTCCTCGCCCCCTTAGGGCTCATTCACACGGACGGACCGTTCGGGTCCGCCTGTCAGTTTTGACGGCGGACCTAAACGGCCGCTCCATGCATCCCTATGGAGTGTCGGATGTCAGCGGACACATGTCCGCTGACATCCGACCCTATCCGCTAAAGAGAGGACGTATGGGGGGCACGTCCCCATCCGTCCATGAGGATCAGATCGGGTAAGATCTATTGAAAACGGACATGCTGCCCGTTTTCATCAGATCGCTCCATAGGAGACAGCGGTGCCCGACAAGCCCCTCCCCGCTCAGTGAGCATGGAGGAGCTTGTCATCCGTTGGCGGAGATCTGCGGACTCCTGCTGAGCTGGCGGGAGCAGGCGGACTCCGCCTTGTCTAAGGGCTGCATTCACACCTGAGCGTTAGTCGTTCAGTTGTTTTTTTCGGGCGTTTTGACGCGCGTATTCATGCTTGTTTGCATACAGCGTCGTCCAACATTGTTGTACTTCAACATTTTTTATTTTAGCCAATAGGAAAAATGATCATCTTTTCATCACTTGTTGCCATGTTGGTAGATTTTTTTTATCTTCTGCCTGGGTGAAAAGTTCTATTGATTAAAGCGACGAAACGCGCGTAGCGAACGCTCGTTGTCGCTTGAATCGAGCGTTTCCATTACTTTCCATGGGTTATGGAAACGCTCAAAAACGCCCAAACCGCGCGACAAAAAAGGGTGCAGAACTTGTTTTGGGCGTCGGGCGTTTTGGAGTGGAGATGTGAACCATCTCTATAGGGAATAATGTATTTTTTTCCCCTCTAGCGTTTTTGAGCGTCGCGCTTCAGGCGACAAAACGCTCAGGTGTGAATGCAGCCTGAATGAGGCCTTACATGCCACGTAATTTTTTTTTGGGGGAGTGGGGCTTCAGGAGGAGTGGGACTTCCTGTCCCACTTCCTCCTTCAGCCGAGGGGCTGCTAAGGCGAATAGCCTAATCGCCTTTCTGTAGCCCCTCCCTGTAGGCCAGGGATGCCCAACCTTTTGAAGAGCGAGGGCCACATGAGCGACTTGGTAACTGGTTGCGGGCCACAATAAGTGGAGCGGACGGAAGACAGAATCTGTGTCTGCAGAACGGACACGGACACAGCCCACTCTAATCTGTGGGCCCTCCCATCCAATACAACCAGATGGAAGGGGACAGATCCCCTTCTGTTTTTTTTTTGTATTGGATTGGAGGTAGGTGGGTGCAAACGGACACATGTCCGTTTACATCTGCCTCTACATAGAGATGAATGGAGGGTCGGTGTGGGTTGAACCGATCACGTGAAATGGGCCTAAGGCTGCTTTCACATGGGTCGGCAACCTGTGGTCTGGGCTTGCGAACCTGCTATCCCAAAGCAGGAGGCCGCGGGCCACATCAGAGGGCTCCGCAGGCCACATGTGGCCCCCGGGCCGCTGGTTGGGCACACCTGCTGTAGGCGATCGCCTGGGACACGTGACAGGTCCCAGGCGATTGCCTGTCCAATTGGATGACGCGGCGGCGCATGCGCAGTGGGTGCCCGGCCGTGAAGCCGAAAGCTGTCACGGTCGGGTGCCCACACTTGGAATGAAGACGCCGGCCGGAGAGGGGGGGGGGGGGCAGAGGAGCGGAGCCCCGGCCGGCGCGTCGCTGGAACGTGGAGCAGGTGAGTGTTTATTAAAAGCCAGCAGCTACACTTTTTGTAGCTGCTGACTTTTAATAAACATAAAAACAGCCTGGAACACCCCAATAATAATAATAAAAAAAACGCACACAAACAGTTAAAGTGGGAGTTCACCCATAAGACAATTTTTTCAAACAACCCCCTTAGATTCCTGCTCGTTTTGTCTAGGGGAATCGGCTAGTTGTTTTAAAATATGATCCGTACTTACCGTTTACGAGATGCATCTTCTCCGTCGCTTCCGGGTATGGGTCTTCGGGAGCGGGCGTTCCTTCTTGATTGACAGGCATCCATCGCGTCACTCGTAGCCGAAAGAAGCCGAACGTCGTTGCAGCTCTATACTGCGCACCGACGTTCGGCTTCTTTCGGAAAATCGTGACGCGATGGATGCGACCGTCGGAAGCCTCTCGGAAGACTGTCAATCAAAATAGGAACGCCCAGTCCCGAAGACCCATACCCGGAAGCGGCGGAGAAGATGCATTGCGTAAACGGTAAGTACGGATCATATTTTAAAACAACTAGCCGATTCCGCTAGACAAAACGAGCATGAATCTAAGGGGGAAAAGTGTTCTCTATGGGTGAACCCCCGCTTTAAGGAAAGAGCCTGGATGCCGACCGAGGTTTCACTGGTGTGTACTGTCGTGAATCCATTGGAACGCATCGCATTTGCGTTTGGAACGCATTGCGCATGCGCAGTTAGCCACCACGTGACTTCCGGAGCATTGTACGATAGGCAGCAAACTGTGACAATACACCGGCCGGCGCGTCGCTGGAACGTGGAGCAGGTAAGTGTCTGTTTATTAAAGGCCAGCAGCTACACTTTTTGTAGCTGCTGACTTTTAATAAACATAAAAACTGACTGAAACACCCCTTTAATAATAATAATAATAATAATAATATTAATAATAATAAAAAAAAAACAACACCACACACGCAAACAGTTGAGCTTTAAAACGTGTACAGCTCACGTCAGTGGTCCGGCCTATTACAGAAGCGGAACCAATGGTTCGGATCTGACCTTCCTGTAGCATGGAGTACACTATGAGAGGATCACTGAGGAGACCCACCATAAATCCATTGCCATGCATAGCGGCTGTAGTGGCGAGGATTCGAACTCACCACCTCTGTGACTTCATCACTCTCCTCACCTCACAGAGCATCTACCCGCTGCTCCATCCCCAATCATTACGTACACACAATCCTTTCTATAGGGCAATTGCCACCATGTACAACACAATTTATATTGCTACGTAGTACATGAGGTCAATTCACAGTCTAGAGACACAAACTAAAAAAAAAATACAATCACCACAAACCTCACTAACATTACCCATCATCATACTTCATATACCAATACAAAAGATAATGGTTTCTCACCTCTACAGTCCGCCGCAATCACCAGCAACGCCACCAGCAAACCGAACGCTCCAGCCATGATCCCAACTTTACACACAGAACAGCGGCGTCTGGATCAGGAAGAGAGAGTCAGCCAAGGAAGAGGGAGGAGTCACACTTAGGCCACCTCAGCGTGAAATGTAACACGTTGTAACGTGAAGATTCGGGGAATTCACCTCTTGCAAATGCGCAGGCGCCGGTTTCAGACAAAATAAGCCGAGCGCCGAGCCGAGACCGCTTCATAGAAATAAGCCCTTACATGGCGGAGCGGGAGGGGATACCGAGCTTCATGCTGCGAGACAGCTTAGTAGAAATAAGTCCTTGCGTGATGGAGCGAGAGGGGATACCGATGTAAAGAAATAATTCTATGAAGCTCTCTCGGCGCTCGGCTTGTTTTGTCTGAAACTGGCGCTTTTGCAGGAGGGGAAATACCATCTTTCATTGGGATGATGACTACAGACGCCATGTTTAGTTCTGGCAGCATTGCCAAAGTATTGCCGAAATGACAATAAATCAACAAATTTATGAATATTTAAATACATAAATAAAGTGCTCTCGATGTAAACTATCACACGTTGCGCAGTCTTGTAAATATTTACTTTCCAGGTTTAAATATGGCCGTCTAGTCATTTGCCATCTTTCATTGGGAGGATGACAACGGACGCCATGTTTAGTTCTGGCAGCATTGCCAAAGCATTGCCGAAATGACAATAAATCAACAAATTTATGAATATTTAAATTTAAAAAAAAAAGTGCTCTCGATGTAAACTATCACACGTTGCGCAGTCTTGTAAAGATTTACTTTCCAGGTTTAAACATGGCCGTCTAGTCATTTCCTGTCAGGGACGAAAGCCAGTGTAAGGTTGACGCATGCCCAGTGAGGATGCTTAGGAGGGGCCTCTGCAATAGCATCGTTTTGCTCAGAAAGTCACTTGACAGTCCTTGGAATTGGATAGTTCAAACATGGCTGGCAGGACGCTGTCTGCTTGTTACAGGTTCCTTCTGTCTCCTCTGCCTATCAGGGCTGGATTCGGGAAACAGGTAACGAATCCGTTTTTGTACAGTCATTGCATTCGTTCTCCATGTATTTTCTTCTAGGGCTGGTAAATGCATTGCATGTGTAAGTTGTAGTTTTATAAGAGATGACATTAGAAATGTAGCAATGCAATAAATGTTTTTTTTTGTCTGCTGAAACAGCTGAAGCTTTCCCTATAAAAAAAAAATACATCACAAACATAATGCAGCCTGGAAAAAGCATTAAAAGAGAAGTATGGGCTTTTTATTTTATCATTACACTTGCCTAGGTGAATGCAGCATTGGTCCTCCGCCGGTGTTCTGACGAGAAAGGTCCCCCGTCGAATAATGCACGCCCTGTACTGTACAGGCACAGTACGAAGCACAACAGAGCCGCCGAAAGGATCCGAACATGAACAGTTGTACACGGCGCCTGCGCACAGCAGATGACTTTGTGCCACTCGCTTCCGATGCTTGTGCAACTCTACAAGGGGCGGATATAATGTGGATTAACCACTTCCCATCCCGCCAAATGTCAAATGACGTCTACCCAGGTGGCTCTGCCATCCTGGGTGGACGTCATACGACGTCCTCAGGCCTCCCGGCCGCTAGGGGCGTGCAGGTGCCGATGCGCGTGACTAGTGGCCGCGGTGTCTGCCGGGTACCCACGATCAGCAGTTACAGAGCCAGGGACGTGGATCTCTGTGTGTAAACACAGAGATCCACGTCCTGTCAGGAAGAGGAGACCGATGGTGTGTACATAGGGACACCGATCGGTCACCTTCCCCAGTCAGTCTCCTCCCACTACAGTTAGAATCACTCCCTAGGGTACACATTTAACCTCTTGATCGCCCCCTAGTGTTAACCCTTTCCCTGCCAGTCACGTTTATACCGTAATCAGTGCATATTTATAGCACTGATCGCTGTATAAATGCAAATGGTCCCAAAATTGTGTCAAAAGTGTCCTAACTGTCTGCCGCAATATCGCAGTCCTGACAAAAATTGCAGATAACCTCCATTACTAGTAAAAAAAAAAAAATAATAACAAAAAAAGTCATAAATCTATCCCCTAAACCAATCACTATACGCTTATTGCGATTTACCAAAAATATGTATAAGAATACATATTGGCCAAAACTGAGAAAAAATGTAAAAAAAAAATTTGGGATATTTATTATAGCAAAAAATATTGTGGTGTTTTTTTTTTTTTCAAAATTGTCGACCTATTTTTTTGTTTATAGCGCAAAAAATAAAAAACGCAGAGGTGATCAAATGCCACCAAAAGAAAGCTCTTTTGTGGGGAAAAAAGGACGTAAATTTTGTTTGGGAGCCACGTTGCACGATTCTCGCAATTCTCATTCAAAGTGTGACGGCGCTGAAAGCTGAAAATTGGCCTGGGCTACAAATACTGTAGCTTCTGACTTTTAATATTGGGACACTACTCTATCCAGGGTTCCGCGATATCGGCACACCAGCCAATTTTCAGATTGACTCTCGGGTGCTGCCGCCGCTGCCATTCGTATAAAAGGGAACCCCGCAGTAAAGCCTTTCAGCTTCACAGCTGTTTCCCTACTGCGGATGTATGAATTGCGCTGCGCGTTCTAATTGGCCTGACGGAGTAAGGAGGAGCGGGACCGAACTTCTGAGGGACAGCGCCGTCTCCCGAAAGTGGGGACCGGTACCTGTCGGAAATGAAAAGGTGCCGAATGTGGCACTGTAGGGGGGGGAAGAGTCGGTTAAGTGGAGGTTCCACTTTTGGGTGAAACTCCACTATTAGCTTCTCTGAACATCACTTTGGTGCTTTTATTTAAAAAAAATGTTTTGAACCATTAAACACTGCTCTTACAATACCAATCTATACAGCCTATGCGGCCATGCACACCAGGTAACATAGAGCTGCTCTTGCAGGCATATAAATAATAAAAAAGAAACGCCCAGACGCCTCTACCTACGGTGCTTTTTTCTGCCCTTGTGCATGAGTTCATTACAAAGGATGCAGGACCTATTCTATTTTTTTTGTTGTTTTGTAGTATTTCCTTTGCTATTAAAGCGGAGGTCTGCCTTAAAAAAAAAAATTAAAAGTCAGCAGCTACAAATATTGCAGCTGCTGACCTTTAATAAATGGACACTTACCTGTTCAGGGTGCCCACGATGTCTGTAGCCGATGCCAATCAATTGCTCGGCTCTCGGCTGCCCCCGCTGCCATCTTCGGTGAGGGAATCACTTCCTGGTTCCCTACTGTGAATGCACGAGTCGCGCTGCGCGTCCTCACTGGTCCCTGCTGTCTTCTGGGACCTGTGTGTTTCCCAGAAGACAGCAATCAAAATCAGTCAGGTAATCAGGGGAGATGGGTCAGGCTGGGTTGGGGGCTCCGTGTCTGAATGGATACACAGCGCTTTGACTCGGCTCGGGTACCCCCATAGCAAGCTGCTTGCTGTGAGGGCACTCAGTAGAAGGGAGGGGCCAGGAGCTCTGGCGAGGGACCCGAGAAGAGGAGGATCCGGGCTGCTCTGTGCAAATCCACTGCAACAGAGCAGGTAAGTATAATGTTTTTGTAAAGGCTCGCCTTTTTGCTTTAAAGAAAATAACAATCGTTAATAACAATGTTGCATTGTCCATGTCTGTCATTCTCCTACTTTAAAGCGGATGTGCCATAAAAAAAAATATTAAAAGCCAGCAGCTACAAATACTGCAGCTGCTGACTTTTAATATTTGGACACTTACCTGTCCTGGAGTCCAGCGCCGTCCGCAGCAGAGGACAAGCGATCGCTCGTCACTCTGCTGCCCCCTCGCCATCCACGGTGAGGGAACCAGGAAGTGAAGCGCTCCGGCTTCACTGCCCGGTTCCCTACGGCGCATGCGCGAGTCACACTGCGCCTGCCGATTGGCTCCCGCTGTGTACTGGGAGCAGAGTGTTCCCAGCACACAACGGGGGGGGGGGGGCAGCGGGAGGTGACATCATGCCCGCAGTCTCCCCGAGACTGTTGTGGCCGGAAGTGGGTGCAAATACCTGTCTTTAGACGTTCCTATTTGATTGACAGTCTTCCGACGGTCGCATACACCGCGTCACAATTAGCTGAAAGAAGCCGAGCGTTGGTGCGCCTCTATACGGCGCCTGCGCACCGACGTTCGGCTACTTTCGGAAAATCGTGACGCAATGTATGCGACCGTCAGAAGCCTGTTGGAAGACTGTCAATCAAATAGGAACGCCCACTCCCGCAGCCCATACCCGGAAGCGGCGGAGAAGATAGCTCTCTAAAACGGTAAGTACTGCTTAGATTTTAAAAAAACTACCCGATTCCCCTTGACAAAATGAGCATCAATCTAAGGTTAAAAATTAACTTTTCGGGTGAACCTCCACTTTAAGTATTTTATATTATGAGGAAAAAGTATTGAACAATGCATTTAAAAAATATTTAAAGATGTTCACAATGTAATATGTTTTGGTGTGCTTTATTGCAGGCGTTTTCTGTGTCTGTTGCATCGGCTCAGCAAAGAGATTATTCGTCGGTAAGTGTGGTATAGCCCTTCTGTTAAAGGGGTCATAATTGAAATTACCCCACCCATCTTCCAGCGCGAGAGCGAAGGGCTGCAACTGCCTACTGGAAACGCGACACGCTCTGCTGCTCCACGACACCCTGACCTGGGTCCATTTTAGGTGATTTAGGGGAAACCTTACATTATCAAATAATCTAAAATATGAGTTTCCTGAAGATACCCTCTTTTTCTCACAAATTGGATTTCTTTTCTAGGATGCACAGGACTGAGTAGCATAAGGTTAAAGGGGCTGTAGAGTCAGAAGGTATTTTTTATCTTGATGCATTATATACATTAAAGCGGTAGTTCACCCGAAAAACAATTTTTAACATTAGATCGAGGCTCATTTTGTCAAGGGGAATCGGGTAGTTTTTTTAAAATCAAAGCTGTACTTACCGTTTTAGAGAGCGATCTTCTCCGTCGCTTCCGGGTATGGGCTGCGGGACTGGGCGTTCCTATTTGATTGGCAGGCTTCCGACGGTCGCATACATCGCGTCACGAGTAGCCGAAAGAAGCCGAACGTCGGTGCGGCTCTATACGGCGCCTGCGCACCGACGTTCGGCTACTTTCGGAAAATCGTGACGCGATGTATGCGACCGTCGGAAGCCTGTCGGAAGCCTGCCAATCAAATAGGAACGCCCAGTCCCGCAGCCCATACCCGGAAGCGGCGGAGAAGATCGCTCTCTAAAACGGTAAGTACTGCTTCGATTTAAAAAAAAAAACACCCGATTCCCCTTCACAAAACAAGCATCAATCTAATGTTAAAAATTATGTTTTTGGGTGAACCTCCACTTTAAGATAAAAAAAAACCTGTATGCAAAAGCCCCCCTAATACTTATCTGAGCCCCATCTCTGTCCAGTGGTGTCCACAAGTGTCTTGGCCATCCAAAGCTCTCTCTCCTGACTGGCTAAAACACAGCAGCGGCTAGCAGCGCATTGCGGGCAGTATAGCCACGCTGTCCCATTGATTTCAATGGGCAGCAGCGGTGGAGGAGCGGTATACACACTGCTGCTTCACCGCTCCAAAGATGCGGCTAGCAGGACTTTTTTTTTACCGCCCTGCTAGTGCAACACTCCAGTGTGAAAGCCCTCGGGCTTTCACAATGGAGCAGCTTTTTAAGGACGGATTACAGGCACTATTTTTAACGCTATAGCGCCTGCAATACGCCCTCAGTGTGAAAGGGGTCTTAAAACATACAATCCCCTCTGCAAAATAACATTGTGCCCCAGTGTCTGCGTTATATAAAAAATCTGCTGATCTGTACTTTTTTTTTTTTTATATCGCATCTCCCGACACTCTCGTAACTCCTTGGCCCCTCCCTCTATAGCTGTCAGCCAGGAAGAGGAGTGAAGAGAGCTGAAGCGTCACGTGAGCGCCGGGAGACGCTCTAATATAAGGTACAGATTGGCATCTTTTTTTATATAACACACACACTGGGGGACATAATGTTATTTTACAGAGGGGATTTTATGTTTTTATTGTAGTGATGTAACAAGCAGTTTAAAACCAGTGAAATATATAGTAAATCGCACAGACTTCACCCAATGTGTAAAACAACTTGGGGTTTAGGGATGTATTTTGGGGATTTTTTTAACTCTAAAGTTTTTCATGGTTGAACCACTTGAAGGCAAAGACTTTCTGACAAAATGTGGGGACAACTGCGCTAAGTTGGGTACTAAGGTTTGGATTGATAAGCAGCAATTAAAGGGTATAAAAACAAAAAGATGTGGAAAAGAAAGTAATTGCGCTAAACCAAAAATGATTGTTCATGTGTATAAACAAACATATGTGGGCGTCAGCCCAAATGATATATCACATGTGGCCTTGATAGCACTCCAAGCAATAAACAGGTGTATAGTGTCTCGGAACAGGAAGGCCAAAACCACCCAAAGCAATCTGGGTGGGTATGGCGTTAATAGGTCCGGATTAATAATTAATCAAATATATAAAATATAGTGATTGCTCACAAGACGCAGACCAGCGAGTGCTTGGTGACGCGCATGCGTGAGGCCTCCAGAACGAGGCTTGGTTTTTGTTATTGTTTTGTTGGTTGTCCATAAAAGGGGGATGGCTCTGTACGCTGCTCGTGCCCCGAGACGAAGTGACCTATCACGAAACGCGTTGGGCGGAGCGAGCGACGTGCTGACGTCATCCCCCCTCATCGCTGAACTCTCAACACGAGCGGCTTACCTGGAAACGTCCGGCCGGCGTTACAGGCTGAATGCATTCTAATGTCTGCTCAAATGTGAGTGTTTGACCTGTTTTTACATAGTTTTTAAATAAATCATCTGGTTTTATGCTATGTGGAACATTTTTTCTTTTTCATACGCTGCTATATGAGTCCTGTATGAACCCCTATCTTGCTGTGGACACATCAATCTGCAGTTCATGCGGTGTGGATACATCAATATTAGCCCCCATAGTGGAGCGACATGCTGAGTTTGGTCCATTAGGACCTTTGTTTCTGGTAAGCAGATATATATTCGGTGGTGGATTCACATATGGTGACCGGGACCATTTATTTGGATTGTGCACGGGTGTTTCTTCATCTGAATCTTTCACGGACTCCTTTTTTTTGGCACTTATTCAGACATACATATGGACTCTGGCTGTTCATGTCTGAACTGTTTATATTTGCATCCTCACTTATGTTCACAATCTATATTGTTTATGAGCTTTTTCTATAGTGTTGTGAGCAATCACTGTATTTTATATATTTGATTAATTATTAATCCGGACCTATTATCGCCATACCCACCCAGATTGCTTTGGGTGGTTTTGGCCTTCCTGTTCCGAGACACTACAATATACACCTGTTTATTGTTTGGAGTGCTATCAAGGCCACATACGATATATCATTTGGGCTGACGCCCACATATGTTTGTTTATACACATGAACAATCATTTTTGGTTTAGCGCAATTACTTTCTTTTCCACAAAGACTTTCTGACACCATTTGTTTACAGGTTTAAATCAGTATTTTTTGCTAGAAAACTACGTATGACCCCCCTATATACAGCATCTCGCAAAAGTGAGTACACCCCTCACATTTTTATAAATATTTTATTGTATCTTTTCATGTGAGAACACTGAAGAAATTACACTGCTACAATGCAGTTTTTTCCCTCAAAATAACTTGCACACATCTATTAACCACTTAAGGACCGGACCAATATGCTGCCTAAAGACCCAAGGTGTTTTTACAGTTCCGGGCTGTGTCGCTTTAACAGACAATTGCGCGGTCGTGCGACGTGGCTCCCAAACAAAATTGGCGTCCTTTTTTCCCCACAAATAGAGCTTTCTTTTGGTGGTATTTGATCACCTCGGCGGTTTTTATTTTTTGCGCTATAAACAAAAATAGAGCGACAATTTTGAAAAAAATGCAATATTTTTTACTTTTTGCTATAATATCCCCAAAAACATATATAACATTTTTTTCCCCTCAGTTTAGGCCGATACGTATTCTTGTACCTATTTTTGGTAAAAAAAATAAAATCGCAATAAGCGTTTATCGATTGGTTTGCGCAAAAATTTTTAGCGTTTACAAAATAGGGGATAGTTTTATTTCATTTTTATTAATTATTTTTTTTTTACTACTAATGGCGGCGATCAGCGATTTTTTTTTCGTGACTGCGACATTATGGCGGACACTTCGGACAATTTTGACACATTTGACACATTTTTGGGACCATTGTCATTTTCACAGCAAAAAATGCATTTAAATTGCATTCTTTATTGTGAAAATGACAGTTGCAGTTTGGGAGTTAACCACAGGTGGCGCTGTAGGACTTAGTGTGTGTTTACAACTGTAGGGGGGTGTGGCTGTAGGAATGACGTCATCGATCGAGTCTCCCCTATAAAGGGGATCACTCGATCGATGCAGCGCCATAGTGAAGCACGGGGAAGCCGTGTTTACATACGGCTCTCCCCGTTCTTCAGCTCCCGGATCGCTCCCCGTGGGAACCCGACCGCCGCGTGTAGCGGGGGGGTCCCGATCGGACCCCCGACCCACGTCTAGGCAGGGACGTACAGGTACGCCAATGTGCCTGTACGTGCCATTCTGCCAACGTATATGTACATGCGGTGGTCAGGAAGTGGTTAATGTCTAAACTGCTGGCAACATAAGTGAGTACACCCATTAGTGAAAATGGGGCCCAATTGGCAATTTTCCCTCCCCGGTGTCATGTGACGTCTTGGTGTTACAAGGTCTCGGGTGTGAATGGAGAGAAGGTGTGTTAACCACTTAAGGACCGCCTCCTGCACATTTACGTCGGCAGAATGGCACGGCTGGGCACAGGCAGGTACCTGTACGTCCCCTTTAAGTGCCCAGCCGCGGGTCGCGCGCCCGCGACCCGGTCCGAAGCTCCGTGACCGCGGCACGCGCGGACCCGATCGCCGCCGGTGTGCCGCGATCGGTCACTGGTGCTGAAGAACGGGGAGAGGTGTGTGTGTGTTTAACACACCTTCCCTGTTCTTCACAGTGGCAATGTTACTGATCGTCTGTTCCCTGATATAGGGAAAGGCGATCAGTGATGTCACACGTCCAGCCCCGCCCCCCTACAATTAGAAACATATGAGGTCACACATAACCCCTACAGCGCCCCCTAGTGGTTAACTCCTAAACTGCAATTGTCATTTTCACAGTAATCAGTGCATTTTTATAGCAATTTTTGCTGTGAAAATGACTGGTCCCAAAAATTGTCCGATATGTCCACCATAATGCTGCAGTCACGAAAAAAATCGCTGCCATTAGTAGTAGTAAAAAAAAAAAAAAAAAAAATTAATAAAAATACCATAAAACTATCCCCTATTTTGTACACGCTATAAATTTTGCGCAAACCAATCGTTAAATGCTTATTGCGTTTTTTTTTTACCAAAAATAGGTAGAAGAATACATATCAGCCTAAACCTGAAAAAAAAATGTTTTTTTATATCATTTTTGGGGGTATTTATTATAGCAAAAAGTAAAAAATATTGTTTTTTTTTTTTCAAAATTGTCGCTCTATTTTTGTTTATAGCACAAAAAATAAAAACCGCAGAGGTGATCAAATGCCACCAAAAGAAAGCTCTATTTGTGGGAAAAAAAGGACGCCAATTTTGTTTGAGAGCCACGTCACATGACCGCGCAATTGTCAGTTAAAGCGTCGCGGTGCCAAATCGCAAAAACTGGCCAGGTCCTTTTACCTGCGTAATGGTCCGGGACTTAAAGCGGTTGTAAACCGCATATATAATTTTTTTTTTTAAACCTGCAAGGCAAAAGGCATAATCAGCTAGTATGCACCGCATAATGGCTGATTATGAAATACTTACCTCGGAACGAGGTGAAGAACACTTACCTGGTCCACGCCGAGCGAGATGTCATCTTGCTCCGGCGTGTCTTCCGGGTATCGCCGCTCCAGCGCTGTGATTGGCTGGAGCGGCGATGACGTCACTCCCGCGCGGGAGATTTAAAATCAGCAAAGGTCCGGCGGCTGCCGGTCCTTTCGCCGTGGATTCCCCCTGCGCATTGCGCCGCTGCAATCAGTGGCGCATTGCGAGGGGAATATCTCCTAAACCGTACAGGTTTAGGAGATATTCTTTATACCTACAGGTAAGCCTTATTATAGGCTTACCTGTAGGTAAAAGTGAAAAATAAAATAAGGGTTTACAACCACTTTAAGTGGTTTAATTTCGTGTTTTCGCTTTCCCTCTCTTACTGGTCACTGAAAGTTCAACATGGAGAATAACGTTCTTACCGGATGTCTCCAATCTACAAGCCAATCTCAATGCTCTGTCTAATTGGGCTACTATGTGGCAAATGAGGTTTAATGTTGATAAATGTAAAGTTATGCACTTGGGCTAAGAATATGCATGTATCATACATACTTGGGGGATCCGTAGGGGAGAAGGATCTGTTTTTTTTTTTAGTTGATCATAAGCTCAATAATAACATGCAATGCCAAGCTGCGGTTTCCAATAGAGCAAAGTCCTTTCTTGTATTAAGAGAGGTATGGACTCCAGAGAGAGAGATATAATTTTGCCCCTGTACAAATCATTAGTAAGACCTCATCTGGATATGCAGTTCAGTTTTGGGCCCCAGTTCTCAAAAAAGATATGGGAACTGGAGAAAGTGCAGAGAAGGGCAACCAAACTGATAAGAGACATGGAGGAGCTCAGCTATGAGGAAAGATTAGAGGAACTGAATCTATTCCCTTTTATGGAGATTAAGGGGGGATATGATCAAGATGTACAAATATTTAAGTGAACTTGGTGTTGAGTTATTCACTTTATTGTCAACACAAAGGACAAGGGGGCACTCTTTACTTCTAGAGGAAAAGAGATTTCACCTCCAAATACGGAAAGGTTTCTTCACAGTAAGAGCTGTGAAAATGTGGAATAGACTCCCTTCGGAGGTGGTTCTGGCCAGCTCAGTAGATTGCTTTAAGAAAGGCCTGGATTCTTTCCTAAATGTACATAATATAACTGGGTACTGACATTTATAGGTAAAGTTGATCCGGGGAAAATCGGATTGCCTCTCGGGGGATCAGGAAGGAATTATTTCCCCTGCTGTAGCGAATTGGATCATGCTCTGCTGTTTTTTTTTGCCTTCCTCTGGATCAGTGGTCTCCAAACTGTGGCTTTTTTCTGGCCCTTTGGGCCCTATTCCTCCCACTGATACAAGACACTATTCTGCCACCTGCCACGAACAATGGGCCATCATTTCTTCCACTGACACCAAAAATGGGGTACTATTCCTCCCTATGATACCAAGGACTGGGCCTGTTCACACATTGAAGTGTGTGTTGTCCATGTGTTACTCACATCTTCACATGCTGTGCAATATTGCAGCCTATTAATTTGAATGGACTGCAAAACGCACTGGAACATAGAAATGGAGCACATGTGATTTGGTGCCTGCAAACACGCTGTATTTGTGAGATATGCATTTGGGGTGCCATTAACAATTTGTGGGCACCTGCATGCTCTCGCAAGGGTAGGAAACTCACGGAATGCAAACTGTTTTGGTTGGAACAGGTGATGAAACGGCACAACTTGCCTTTTGAGGAATAATCTAGTTCAGCCTACACTGTTTTGGCTTCATGTTTTTTTTCTAATTTGTGCTTTCTTTTTCTCAACAGCAGCAAATCATTGTAAGTATATTTTTTATTTCAAAATTATTTTGTGCAAATTATTTGTGTGCTTTGTTTATGGTCGCATCACTAATGTGCTTTTACACTTCCATGAATGTCTGTCTGTAGCATGCTTCCTATTCTGCTTAATTGGCTTTCTTCCAATTGTCTGATTTGTGTTTAGTGCTAATCACACTCTTATGCCGCCTACGCACGATTGAAATTTCCGACAAATGTTCAATGTGAGCTTTTGGTCGGAATTTCCGACCGTGTAGGCCCCATCGGACATTTTCTGTCGCAATTTCTGACCGAAAAAATTTGAGAGCTGGTTCTCAAATTTTCCGACGGGAAAAGTTCTTGTTGGAAATTGCGATTGTCTGTATGCAATTCCAACGCACAAAAATCCTACGCATGCCCGGACTCATTGAACTTCATTTTTTTCGGCTCGTTGTAGTGTTGTACGTCACCGCGTTCTTGACGTTTGGAATTTCCGGCAACATTTGTGTGATCGTGTGTATGCAACACAAGTATGAGCCAAAATTCCGTTGGAAAAAAATCTACGGTTTTGTTGTCAGAAATTCCGATTGTGTGTACGCAGCATAAGGCAGGCCAAACGGGTGGAATTCCGAAATCATTTTTGTTCGAATTTTGCACCATTAGTGGGCCGCAGCAACGGGCTATTTTGGTGGGGCTATTTTTTGAAAAACAAATGATATTTTAGTCAATGGGAGAATTGTATGAAAAGAAAATTAAAGAAAGAAAATAAATTTCCTGACCAAGAAAATTATTTTCTGTAGCAACATGAGGTGAAATTGAAGGCTTGGTTGGTCCAATTTCGATAATGAATGGTGGCACCATTAGATCAAAACTGCACAAGATTTCTGATTTTTCTGAAAGAACATTCGTTCAGAATTCAACCCATGTATGGCCTGCATAAGTGGCTTTCATGTGATTTATTACTAAATATGGGAAATCTAGTTTGTGATTTGTGCAATAATGCAATAATAAAAATGTTGTCATTTGAAAAAATTACAAAAATAAATTGGCTCTTTAGGCCCTTTTCAAACTAGGGCGTTTTTTTTCCGAGCGTTTTTCAAGCGAAACCTCATCTGCAATCCCAATGTGCTGGTAAAGCACCGCTAAGACCCAAAAGTAAGTTTCAGGGCGTTTTTGCAGTGCCTCAGTGAGAAAGGGTAAGGCGTTTTTACAGCGCTTTCAATTCAATGGAGAGGGGCGTTTTTTTTTTTTCAGCGCCCAAAAGCTGCTTCAAAGATGCTGCTTGCAGGACTCGTGTGAGAGGTTCCATTGAGATGCATGGAGAGCCTTTTTATGAGCGTTTTAATAGCGATATTTTTACCGCTAAAACGCTGTAAAAACGCTTCAGTGTGAAAGGTCTTAAGACGTATAGGCAGAAGTGACGTTTTGAAGTTGCTTCCGCCCTGCTATGGTATGGAGGGGGGTGGGGGCCATCTTGCCCTCACTCGTATCCATGCCCAGCACGAGAAAGAACCCGATCGTCTCTGCCAACGGCTCCGGTAAGTGGGGAAAGGCGCGGGAGAGGGGCCCCTCTCCCACCGTCGATAACGGTGATCTTGCAGAAATTCCGCAGATTGCAGAGACCACTATTATTGTTTACAGGACTGCTGCCTGAAGAGATGGATACCTCGGTTGTGGCAGCAGCTGCTACGGAGAAACTAAGGATGTATATAGTCGTGGGGCGGTCCTTAAAGTGTAAGTAAACCCTCCTATCGTTTTCAGCCAAGGAAGCTGCCTACTTTGCCTCTGTTTATTGAACAACTGCCAAGTTGCTGCACATGTGATCAGTTATGACACCAGCCATTGGATGGTTTGACAGTTTGGTTGAGAGTACAATCAATGGGAGTGTTACATTTCCGGCACGTGACGGAAATGAAACTGTTTTATGGATGGGTTTACTTCCGCTTTAACTGGTTAAAGCAGTCATGTCCAAAGTCCGGCCCGCGGGCCAGTTGCCGCCCGCGGACCAGTTTTATATGGCCCCCATCTGAGTTGGCATTTTGTCACCCTTGTGGCCCCCCAGGCTCCGAACAGAATAGGGACGAGCTGGGCTTTCAGAAAAAAAAAATGTTCTCTAATCCCCATGTAATCCAATCACTGACAAGCTGGGCCGTGTTGCTGGGGCTTGTTTAAAATGCCGCCGGGGAGCTGACAGTGCGCGGTGCCAATAGCAGACACGCCTGTGTCTGTGCCAGTGCCTGTAATAGGCGGCGGTGAACGGCGGCGGTGATTGGCTGCGGCTTTTATCCTCGAGCGCCTCTCACTGACAAGCTGTGGTTCCAAACCCCGCCAGGAATCTGACAGTGCCCGGTGACAATAGCCTGTGCATGCGCCAGTGACTGTGATTGGCGGCGGCGGTGATTGGCTGCAGCGTGCGAGTTGATCCCTGTGGTGAGAGACGCTCGGGGATAAGTGTAATTAACGCACACATGGAAATAATATATTATATAACAATATATTTAGAAAACAAGCTCATCCTTGCCCTGATCTGAGCTTGGGGGATGATTGCAAGTGGGGGCCAGAAAGAATCTATAAAAACACAAAAAAGAAAGTCGGGCAAAATGGTCGGCCCTTGTGTATGTCCACTTCATGAAATCTGGCCTTTTTTTTAAAAAGTTTGGACACCCCTGGGTTAAAGGAAGAGAAACAATAACGGCCTTACTGGCCAAAACACCAGAAAATAAAGGACAAAAGAAGAAAACAACATGAATGCAATCACCACATCTAAAGCCCCATACACACCATCAGATTATCTGCAGATTTTTGTCTTCAGATTTACCAAAACCATATAATAGGAGGTCAAACCTTAAGAGTTTCAATTTGTATGCAATCAGGCAGGCCCTTGTACTACATGGTTTTGGTAAATCTGAAGAAAAAAATCTGCAGATAATCTAATGGTGTGTATGGGGCTTAAGAATCAGTAAGTAAGCTGCAATGAATTACATTTTTGTTTTTGGGTTTAAACTTCAGCTTAAGGCTAAGTTCACGCGGCTGCAATCCGATTTTGATCCGACTTTCAACTTGGATGCTACTTTGAATTGGTTTGCATATTCTATGGGCCAAAATCGGGTTAGTAACCATGTAGTAGAGGAATCTTTTCCAAAATTGCACCATGTTGAGTTGCATTGATATGAACAGGCACCATAAAAAACTGTGATTTCCGATGTTGTGTGACTCAAGTTGCATCTGAAATTGCACTAGTGTGAACAGAGCCTGAATCTAGATCTGCAACAATTAACACTGTTTTTCAGCATTTACTTGGAAAAATGCTTCCTTTGACAAAGTTGACTAATTTGATTGCTGTGAACAATATACCATACTTTGAGGTGCTGGAAACCACCTCTCAGAATAAAGGTACAGTAATAACTTGGCTTAAGAGCATAATTCATTCCAGAAGCATGCTTGTAATCCAAAGCACTCATATAGTAAAGCGACTTTCCTCATAAAGAATAATGGAAACTCATGATTCATTCCACAACCACTGCTGGTGTATGCAGTACTGTATGTGGCCAGAAGTGCGGGCGCTGGTGACGCTCGGAGACACTTTGGAATTGTTGACACGTTCGGGTGCTCCGACGCACATTACACCCGCCCCACCCAGCTGGAAGTGTCTCCGAGTTCTACAGCGCCTCCCGGACCATACGGCAATACATACACCAGCGGCTTTGGTCCTACTCGTCTTGCGAGACAGCGCTTGCAAATCAAGTCAGGATTTTAAAAACAATATTCAGTATAGCTCGTCCTGCGAAAAACGATTGTATACCGCGTTACTCGCAAACCGAGGTCTCGCTGTACTTTTATTCTCAGAGGGGGTTTCCATCCTGTATGGTATATTGTTCAGTTCATTAAGGGATGTGGTGCTGTCTTTCTCAGCCATACTCAAATTTTTCTATAAATCTCTAATTTGATTGCTGTGGGCCACACAACAACTTCTCTTCTTGCCTAACCTCCATTTTATGGGCTGTCCTCATGGCCTAACATCTCTGCTCTCTATTTAGCCCCCTCCTGCGAAGTATGGAGGGAGACACACAGTGACCATGATCCCAGGGGATGGCATTGGACCAGAACTCATGCTGCACGTTAAAGAAGTTTTTAGGTAAGCAGTGTTCTGTATAGAACCTTAAAGTGATTGTAAAGTCTTAACTGTTTTTTTTATTTTTTATTTTTTTATTAAATGATACGTTTACCTTTTGTTAACCCCCCCCCCCTTTTTTTTAATTTTATATATTATTTTCTAAATTCAAGCCCCTCTATGTACCAATATAGCATTCATGTACTTTTTTTGCAAAAATATCAAAACTGTCCATTAAATCTACAGACACTTACTTCCCTGTCCTCATCCATGTTTCCAAATGTATCCATTAGTGCTGCCTTACTTCCTTTTTCTGACACTTGTTGCTTACAAGTTAAAGTCCCAGTATCTTTTCTAGAAAATTACTTGGAACCCTTTTAGCAGAGACCCCAGAGAATAAAATGGTGGTTGTTGCAGTATTTTATGTCACACTGTATTTGCACATCAGTCTTTGAAAAGCAATTTTTTGGGAAACCATGCACTTTAATGAATTTTAAAAAGACTAAACAGTATTTTTTTTTTTTGTATAATGTGAAATATGTTGCGCCACGAGAATCGTAATCTTCTAAGCAAAATCGAGTTTCTCCTTTTGTCAGAATTGTGCAGCTCTAGTGCCTAGCTACGATTTTGTTTATTATGCAATTTGTTCACTTTCAGACACGCTTGTGTGCCAGTGGACTTTGAAGTAGTGAATGTGAACTCTACTGCCACCGATGAAGATGACATTCAGAATGCTATTACTGCTATTCGAAGAAACAGAGTGGCACTGAAAGGTACTAATGCCTCCTAATGTTTTCTTTTTAATTCTTAGAAAGTGCTGAGACTGAGCATTGGTTTTGTTTTCTGCCATCAGGTAACATTGAGACAAACCATAACATGCCTCCATCCCACCGCTCCCGAAATAACTTACTCCGGTAAGTTGTTTACTATTGTAATCAGTTTCTGTATCATTTTGCTGTGTCTATTAAACATTTATTTTTTTGAAAAGCCTGTGGCGTGCAAAACACAACCCAAAAACTCCACCCGGTGCAGGGAAAATGTGCACACACATAAAGAGGTGCAACAAAAAACTGACGGGTGCATCGTCAAATGGTCCTCCGAAAAGGACCCGTCTCTGATCCCCCGGGGCGTTGGTCTCCTGACAGGGAAAAGAGTTACTGTGGTCCATACAGCCGAAGCCATATGGTCCCATCTTGGTCCAAGCAGCCGAAGCCACAAAGACCCAACATCCTCGGAGGGACTGCCGAAACAGAACCCTCCTCGGTGAGGCTCCCCCAAAGGGAGACCCCATGAGAGCCGGTGAACTAAGCCAGAAGGCCATGTCCGCCCACTCCCAAGACTTTCAGAGCAGGCCCGAGGACCAGCACCCTACTCATCACACATAAAAGTGCTAGTGCACCAAAACAAAAAGACGTAAAGTGACACACAGGGTAAAATAAATAAGAAAGTGGGGGAGAAGGAAGATGGGTGAGTGAGGTAAAGTGACCAACGTGCAATACGTTGGCCGGCCCTCCGGCCAGGAAACAAAAATTCCCCTGGTCCTAGCCAAAAGGCTCGGCCCTAGAGGCGGGTGTTAAAAAGGTGTATGTGGAGATCAGTGACCATGGTGCCACATGATGAGTGTCCCCACACTCGTGCAATGTATGGCACCCCTGGACTTTTCAACGGACCCTGACCCACAGCCCGGACAGTCACAGTCCCCTTCCCCACCTCAACCAGGAAGGATCGGGAGCTACTAGAGGCTTCAGGGTGAGTGCCCCCCTACACCTCTTTCGCTCCTTGGCCTAATTATACTCGAGTGGTACTAGCCGCCCTTGCCCCCCCCTTAAAGGTAGGGCTGACGTTCCCTCTCGAGAAACTGGCAAAGCAGGGTTAGGAACTGCATCAAATCCAGGCCAGAAGGCCAGGGGCCCGGCCTTTCAGCTTTGACCAAATGCCTCTCCATCCTCACCAGAAGCACCCTTACGGATGGCTCAGACTCGACCAGTGGCCTGCCCCCAGTCAATCGGGTAGCCCCGGCATAGCCCCTGCTGAAACCACCCTTCCAGGTGCTATTATGTTATCAGATTGCATCCACCCTACCAACGGAGGTGCTTCAGCGCTCATCTAACAACTGATAAGAACAGATACTACACTTGATCTTAGCCAAAAGGCCGAGAAGCGATGTTCGTTTTTGCTCTCAAGTTGCTGTAATCTGATCTCCACACTTCCTGGTTGTCTGTTTCCTGATAACCACAGTACTGGGAGCTTTCTCTCTGTGGTCACTAATCAAGGAGGTGTTATTACTGTGTGTCTAAAAACCCTCAGCACCAATCAGTTTCGTTTTCCAAACCATCACTGCCCTGTATTGGCTCTGTACAGCAGAGAGGCAGGAAATCACATGCAAAAACGAAACTAAAAACTACAGGTACATTATATGATTGATATTAATCTATTTTTAAAAGGAATCGGTTAACTATTATGTCTCTATACCCTGTAAACAGTCATTTCAGCATACATTTTTATTTTTTTATTTACAACTCCTTTAATTTAAATTGATATTAATTAACCACTTCCCGACGGCCGCATGTACATATACGTCGGCAGAATGGCACGTACAGGCACATGGGCGTACCTGTACGTCCCTGCCTAGACGTGGGTCCGATCGGGACCCCCCCCCCCCGCGACTTGCGGCGGTCGGGTCCCCTCGGGGAGCGATCCGGGACGACAGCGCGGCTATTTGTTTATAGCCGCTCCCCGGAGCTGAAGAACGGGGAGAGCCGTGTGTAAACACGGCTTCCCCGTGCTTCACTATGGCGCTGCATCGATCGAGTGATCCCTTATGTAGGGAGACTCGATCGATGACGTCATTCCTACAGCCACACCCCCCTACAGTTGTAAACACACACAGTGTACACCAAATCCTACAGCGCCCCCTGTGGTTAACTCCCAAACTGCAACTGTCATTTTCACAATAAAGAATGCAATTTAAATGCATTTTTTGCTGTGAAAATGACAAAAATCCCAAAAATGTGTCAAAATTGTCCGAAGTGTCCGCCATAATGTCGCAGTCACGAAAAAAATCGCTGATCGCTGCCATTAGTAGTAAAAAAAAAAAATTAATAAAAATGCAATAAAACTATCCCCTATTTTGTAAACGCTATAAATTTTGCGCAAACCAATCGATAAACGCCTATTGCGATTTTTTTTTTTTTACCAAAAATAGGTAGAAGAATACGTATCGCCCTAAACTGAGGAAAAAAAAAAAATTTATATATGTTTTTGGGGGATATTTATTATAGCAAAAAGTAAAAAATATTGCATTTTTTTCAAAATTGTCGCTCTATTTTTGTTTATAGCGCAAAAAATAAAAACCGCCGAGGTGATCAAATACCACCAAAAGAAAGCTCTATTTGTGGGGAAAAAAGGACGCCAATTTTGTTTGGGAGCCACGTCGCACGACCGCGCAATTGTCTGTTAAAGCGACGCAGTCCCAAACTGTAAAAACACCTTGGGCAGCAATATGGTCCGGGGCTTAAGTGGTTAAAGAGTTGAATATAATACAATTTTATATATACACAATTATAAATATTTTTTAAAAACACATTTTCTGTTTTTGGCAAAGTTCATCCTGCATTTTCAGTTTCGGCACCAACATTTCCATTCGGTGCACCCTTAAAATTTGCCCATCTACACAAGCCTTAACTGCTTGCCGACTGCCCACCGTCGTTTTACGGCGGCATGTCGGCTCCCCTGCGCGAGAGCCCGTAGCTATACGTCGGCTCCCCTGCGCGAGAGCCCGTAGCTATACGTCGGCTCTCGCGCAGGCCACCCGCTCTCCCCCCGACTCCCACCCGCGTGCCAGGCGGGCGCCCACAAACGCTCGTTACAGAGCGGGGATCGGGAGCTGTGTGTGTAAACACACAGGTCCCGGTCCTGTCAGGGGGGGAAATGCTGATCTTCTGTTCATACAATGTATGAACAGAAGATCAGTCATTTCCCCCTAGTGAGTCCACCCCCCCTACAGTTAGAACACACCCAGGGAACATACTTAACCCGTTCCCCGCCCCTAGTGTTAACCCCTTCACTGCCAGTGGCATTTTTATAGTAATCAATGCATTTTTATAGCACTGATCGCTATAAAAATGCCAATGGTCCCAAAAATGTGTCAAAAGTGTCCGCCATAATGTCGCAGTACCGAAAAAAAATCGCTGATCGCCGCCATTACTAGTGAAAAAAAAAAATATTAATAAAAATACCCCCTATTTTGTAAACGCTATAACTTTTGCGCAAACCAATCAATACATTTTTTATATTTTTGTTTATAGCACAAAAACTAAAAACCGCAGAGGTGATCAAATACCACCAAAAGAAAGCTCTATCTGTGGGAAAAAAAGGACGCCAATTTTGTTTGGGAGCCACGTCGCACGACCGCGCAATTGTCAGTTAAAGCGACGCAGTGCCGAATCGCAAAAAGTGCTGGTCTTTGGGTAGCAATATGGTCCGGGGGTTAAGTGGTTAAAAGCAGATGGCAAACTTGTAGCTTTGCATTCAAATTCTTACTTCCTTTTAAAAAAAAAAAAACAGCTCCATTATACCTCACCTTTCTTTAGCATAACCTGCTTTGTAGGTTCAGCTACTCCTAGAATGCAGAATTTAAAGCAGATTTTCCAAATGCCTCGTACACACGACCGTTTTTTTCCGTCGGATAAAAAAAACTATGGTTTTTCCAACGGAATTCCTCTCAAGCCTGCCTTGCATACACACGGCCACACAAAAGTCCGGTGAACTCTTGACGCGGTGACGTAAAAGACTACGACAAGCCGACAAAATTAAGTTCTATGCTTCTGAGCATGCGTCTAATTGTTTCCGAGCGTGCGCAGACAAACGTTGTTTTCCAGATTTTTCCCTGACTGGAAAAGAGATCCTGCTCTCTCTCCTCCTTTTTTTTTTTTTTTCGGCAGTTTTCCCGTCGGAAAAACATGCGATGGAGCATACACACGGTCGGGATTCCTGGCCAAAAGCTCTCGTCGCAGGTTTTCCGACGGGTACGAGGCTTCAGTTTTACCTTTTGATTCTTCATCAAGGTAAAACTTAGGAAAATCTGCTTTATATTCCTATCCGTAATTGTTTAGCTATTTCAATTTTAAGAGCTTTTCATGTTAGATCATTTTTTATTTTACTTCACTTAAAATTGTGTAACTCTCTGTTCTGTCTCCAGTACTAGCTTAGACCTCTATGCCAATGTTATCCACTGTCAGAGCCTTCCAGGGGTCCAGACCCGACAAAAGGGAATTGACATCTTGATTGTGCGGGAGAATACTGAGGGAGAGTACAGCAGCCTGGAACATGAGGTCAGTTACTTAGACTGGTATCCTGTGTAAAGTATTCTTACTTCCTTTTAAAAAAAGGAAAAAACTAAAAAAAAAAAACTAAAGAGTTTCACTCCCACTTTTTACCAGACTCCACAAGATGATTGCATGTACAGGTGAAACTCGAAAAATGTAAAATATCGTGCAAAAGTTCATTTATTTCACTAATTCAATTAAAAGGTGAAACTAATATATGAGATAGACTCATTACATGCAAAGCAAGATAGTTCAAGCCGTGATTTGTTATCATTGTGGTGATTATGGCTTCCAGCTCATGAAAAGCCCAAATCCACAATCTCAGAAAATAAGTATTTTACATGCAATCATTTAAAACAAGGATTGTACATAGGCCAATATCGGACCTCTGAAAAGTAGAAGCATGCATATGTACTCAGTACTTGGTTTGGGCCCATTTTGCAGCAATTACTGCCTCAATGCGGCGTGGCAAAATCGCTGATCGCCGCCATTACTAGTAAAAAATAAATAATAATAAAAATGCTATAAAACTATCCTTTATTTTGTAGACGCTATGGGCCAGATCCACGTAGCCCGGCGTAAAACAAGCTTGACCCCACGTAAATGACGCTTTTTTCGTACGACGCATGCTCAGTATCACGTCGGATTTTCAAATTAAATTACGCCCGCTCAATGCCTAAACGACGTGAACGTAATTTACGCAAAGCCCTATTCGCGAACATTTTACGCAAACGACGTACACGACGGAAAATTCTACGCTGGCCCGACGTCCATACTTAACATTGCGTACGCCTCATAGAACAGGGGTAACGTTACGCCAAAAAAAGCCTTTACGTAAACGAAGTAAAAAAAAGCGCCGGGTGGACGTACGTTTGTGGATTGGCGTATCTAGCTAATTTGCATACTCAACGCGGAAATCGATGGAAGCGCCACCTAGCGGCCAGCTTAAATATGCACCTAAGATCCGACGGCGTACTAAGACGTACGCCAGTCGGATATAGCCCACATTCAATCGTATCTTGTTTTGTGGATACAAAACAAAGATACGACGGGGCATCTTAGAAATTATGCGGCGTATCAATAGATATGCCGGCGTAATTTCTTTGTGGATCTGGGCCTATAACTTTTGCGCAAACCAATCAATATACGCTTATTGCGATTTATTTATTTTTTACCAAAAATATGTAGAAGAATACGTATCTGCCTAAACTGAGGAAAAAATTTGTTTTAAAAAAATGGATATTTATTATAGCAAAAAGTAAAAATAATTGCGTTTTTTTTTTTTTTTTTTTTTTTTTTTCAAACTTGTCGCACTTTTTTGTTTATAGCGCAAGGAATAAAAACCGTAGCTGTAATCAAATACCACCAATAGAAAGCTCTATTTGTGGAGAAAAAATGATAAAAATGTAATTTGGGAACAGTGTTGCATGACTGCGCAATTGTCATTCAAAGTGTGACAGCGCTGAAAGCTGAAAAATGGTTTGGGCAGGAAGGAGGTGAAAGTGCCCTGTAGGAAAGTGGTTAAAGAAGATCAGATATAAATTGCTGATATAAGCGCAGAGGAAAAAACTATCTGCGGCCTCAAACGGAAGTGATGTAAAGACGTTCTGTAGCCCTCCCTACGTGTTGCGTCATTTTAGACGTCTACTGGAGCGTATAATATTGATATTGCACACAAACAAAAACCATCACAAACCTACACATAGAAATCATCACAAACACATACTGACATTACACACACACACACACACACACACACACACACACACACACACACACACACACACACCTAAACAATAGAAAGTACTTTCTCGAGAAAGGGGTACTTGGGAATTTTTTTTATTTTTTTTTAGACTTGCAGGGGTACTTCACCGTAAAAGCTTGAGAAACACTGGTATAGAAAACTGGGAGAAGAGTGAAAAGAAATGGTAGAAAGTTTTTGCTTCAGCTGGTGTTGCTTGAAGAGCTATGATGAAAGAGGTAGTCTGTAATTCGAAGTACCAAAATTGCAAGAATTCCCTTTTTGGTGCTCACATCGCACATATCTGATGTGACGAAAGATTATAGAATATATAGATTTTACCACAACGTTAATGTTTTAGGTACAAAACACTTAAATTCAAATGTACTTTTTTTTTTTTTTTTTTTTTTTTTTTATGCAGAGTGTGTCTGGAGTTGTGGAAAGTCTGAAGATCATCACCCGAGTAAATTCTCTACGCATCGCGGAATACGCCTTTAAACTGGCCAGAGAAAAAGGAAGAAAGAAGATTACAGCTGTGCACAAGGCCAACATCATGTATGATACAGATTTTACAGCAAGATGTTATGTAGGTTTTCAGGATCTCTTATCAAGTTTTCTTTTCTTTTTCTTTTCATAGGAAGCTGGGAGATGGACTTTTTCTTCAATGCTGCAGGGAGGTGGCTTCTGGCTACCCAGACATCACTTTTGAGAGCATGATTGTGGACAATACTACAATGCAGGTATGTGGGCTTATCTGTTCATTCACTGGTTCATTTTCCTGTCTGAAAATTTGAGAACCAGCTCTCAAATTTTTGCTGTCGGAAATTACGACAGAAAATGTCAGATGGAGCCTACACACGGTCGGAATTTCCGACCAAAAGCTCACATCGAACTTTTCTTGTCGCAAATTCCGATCGTGTGTACGCAGCATAACATAACAAATGCTTTTTGAATTAAATTACCGTATTTATCGGCGTATACCGCGCACTATTTTGCCCTGAAAATCAGGGCAAAATCGTGGGTGCACGGTATACGCCGATACCAGCTTTCCCGCGCTGAATTTGAATACTGCGCCGGCATATACCGAGCGCAGTACACTCGTGTATCTTCGGGCAGTTTCGGCGCCTCTCGCGTGGACGTACAGGACGTCACCACGAGAGTAGCCGAGCCTGCCTGACGATACACGAGTGTACTGCGCTCGGTATATGTCGGCGCAGTATTCAAACTCGGTGCGGGAAACGAGCGGGAAGGACGCCGGACCCGACGAAGAGGACACCCTAAGCCGCAGACGAACGCCGGACCCGACGAGGCCGCCGCGGAAGACACCAAAACTGTAAGTGCAAAAAAACTTTTTTTCACAGGAATCCAGGTCAAGTTTAGGGGTGCGCGCTATACCCCGGTAAATACGGTACCTCATACTTGGATATGTAGCCTCAGGCATTCAAATAAGCGATCTGCATATTTTAGTATTGTACACGTTTCACATGTAAAGAAATGCAAATGTGGTTGTAAAGTCACATGTGTTAATTAATTTGATTCTCTCTGTTTTTAGGTCCCTGTTCAGTACATTGTGTGTTTTCCTAAAATTATAATGCTAAATATCTTTTTTGCAGATCCCTGCTGTGCTGTCATGTGACCTCCCTCTGCTTTCCTTCCTGATGTAAGTACAGTGGGAGAGGCCAAGTTTCCCCTCTGATGAATGCAATCTGGCAGAGGGAGGTCACATGTCTGCACAGCAGGGCTCTACAAAGAAGGTATTTACCATGTTTCCCCGAAAATAAGCCCGGGTCTTATATTAATTTTGGCAATCAAAAACACAGTAGGGCTTATTTTCGGGGTAGGGCTTACAATTTCACGTGCTGTCTTATTGCCCCCTCTCCCTGCCTGCCTGGAATCCCCAGTGTGAAGTGAATCAAACACGGTTGTAAACTCCAAGAATACTTTCTATTAGAGTAGAATATCATGAAAAAGGTGTGTGTTTCTGTGTCACATACATTCTTACAGCGCCACTCGACGCTTCCATAGATGGCTGGAGCTCTCTCCCACGATCCAAGCATTGCAGAGGGAGGGGGGGCAGACATCCCCCACCGACAGGCAGGAAAATAAAACATCAGCTAAGCGGCCCTCTGCGCCTTCTATAGCCCGCTGCAATCCAGCTTTGCAGAGGGAGGGGGGCCCGAGATCCCTGCTGACAAGCAGGAGAAGAAAACCTCATCTGAACATCATCTGAGTGCCCCTCGGCGCTTCCATAGCCCGGCAGCATTGCACAGAGAAGAGGGCGGAGATCCCCCCCGCTGACAAGCAGGAGAAGGAGATCAGCTGAGTGCTCCTCTGCACTTTCTTAGCCTGCGGCGATCCGAGCATTGCAGAGGGAGGGCGAGATCCCCTGCTGACAGGAAGGGGAAGAGGAGGAGATAAGCTGAACGCCGAGTGTCACTGTATACCGAAGGTATTTGACTACAGATTAGATTACAGAAACGCACACGCTAGGGCTTATTTTCGGGGTAGGGCTTATATTGCATCCCTCCTTGAAAATTGGGGTAGGTCTTACTTTCGGGGAAACACGGTAGCATTATAATTTTAGCAAAACACACTGTACTGTACTGGGACCTAATACAGTGAGAATCAAAGTAATTAATGGTTACTGGAACAGCTGCAGGGAATAGAACTACTCAGGCAGGAGAGAAGATCAACTCTCTCACACACAGACTATGGAACAGAGAGGGAGGGAGAGAGGGAAGAGACCTGTGACGGAGGCACATAAACTGACCACGGTATCATGGATCAACAGCCATGATTACCATGGTCAGCAAACCTAGGGGCACACAGGAACAGGCAGGATCAACCAGGTATTGTTCAACATAGAAAAGGACAAATGGCACAACCACTTTAATTTATTGCTGATAAGTGGAAACCATTGTGACTTATGACCTTTTTACAACTCTTATTCGCATTATTTTTATAATTATCATGTTTTGTAGCTTGTATCTAACCCCCAGCAATTTGATGTGATGGTGATGCCCAACCTTTATGGAAACATAGTGAATAATGTCTGCGCTGGACTGGTAGGAGGCCCCGGATTGGTACCTGGAGCAAACTATGGAAGTGTCTATGCGGTGTTTGAGACGGTGAGTACCTTTTTAATGCTTTTTGTTATAAATATAAACTTGAGTTTTGATTTTCTTGCTTCTCTTTATTCATGTAAAGCAGGCATGTCCAAAGTCCGACCCGCTGGCCAATCGGGGCCCGTGTTCCGGTTTTGAACGGCCCACCGGGTTTTTTTAGACATGTATATCTTTTGTGGCCTTCGACGATCTCCCAGCGCCGGGGCCACAAAAGCTGTATATGCCTTGGAACGGGACAGGGAGGAGGTGGGACGAGCGCCGTTGCCGTACACACACAGGAGAATTTCCTGTTTACGGGCGGCCTCTGTAATAGGAAGTCCTGCGCTACCATTCTGTCCCTCAAACGAGGCGGGACTTTCTATTTAACCACTTCCCGACCGCCGCATGTAGATATACGTCGGCAGAATGGCACGGACAGGCACATCAACGTACCTGTACGTCCCTGCCTAGACGTGGGTCGGGGGTTCGATCGGGACCCCCCCCCCCCCCCCCCGCTACACGCGGCGGTCGGGTTCCCTCGGGGAGCGATCCGGGACGACGGCGCGGCTATTCGTTTCTAGCCGCTCCGTCGCGATCGCTCCCCGGAGCTGAAGAACGGGGAGAGCCGTATGTAAACACGGCTTCCCCGTGCTTCACTATGGCGCTGCATCGATCGAGTGATCCCTTTTATAGGGGAGACTCGATCAATGACGTCATTCTTACAGCCACACCCCCCTACAGTTGTAAACACACACTAAGTGTACACTAAATCCTACAGCGCCACCTGTGGTTAACTCCCAAACTGCAACTGTCATTTTCACAATAAAGAATGCAATTTAAATACATTTTTTGCTGTGAAAATGACTGGTCCCAAAAATGTGTCAAAATTGTCCGAAGTGTCCGCCATAATGTCGCAGTCACGAAAAAAATCGCTGATCGCCGCCATTAGTAGTAAAAAAAAAATAATTAATAAAAATGCAATAAAACTATCCCCTATTTTGTAAACGCTATACATTTTGCGCAAACCAATCGATAAACGCTTATTGCGATTTTTTTTTTTTTACCAAAAATAGGTAGAAGAATACGTATCGGCCTAAACTGAGGAAAAAGAAAATGTTATATATGTTTTTGGGGGATATTTATTATAGCAAAAAGTAAAAAATATTGCATTTTTTTTCAAAATTTTCGCTCTATTTTAGTTTATAGCGCAAAAAATAAAAACCGCAGAGGTGATCAAATACCACCAAAAGAAAGCTCTATTTGTGGGGAAAAAAGGACGCCAATTTTGTTTGGGAGCCACGTCGCACGACCGCGCAATTGTCTGTTAAAGCGACGCAATCCCGAACTGTAAAAACACCTTGGGCCTTTAGGCAGCATATTGGTCCGGTCCTTAAGTGGTTAAAAAGGCCACTGTGTACACAGGAGATTCTCCTGTAAATCATTTTTGGCCCTCGTGAGTGCATTCCTGGCAAATGGTGGGTCTGCAGATGGTCACTTGTGAGGCTGCAGATGGGCACTGACCCTTATTTTGCTTCACAGTTTTTTATTACATTTTTTTTTTTTCCTGAAACTTCGCGTGTGTTATACACCAATAAATACGGTATATACAAATACACCTGAGCTCATCTCTTTACTCATACACAGCCACAAAGGCAAGATAATTCCTGTTGGGCAGTGTATTAGTTGCTCGGAGGAACACACATAGACTGTATTTTAACGGTTCAAAGAATGTCAGGCAAAATGGTCGGCCCTCACGCATGTTCACTTCATCAAATCTGGCCCTCTTTGAAAAAAAGTTTGGACACCTCTGAAGTAAAGCGTTCTCTGTGCTACATAGAAAGCAAACTTTTTAAAATGTACTTTATTGTTCTCATGTGTTATGGGGTGGCCTTTGGAAAGTAGTATTTTAGAATATCAGTATGTTGAATTGTGCTCTAAAGTCTGAAGGCCATTGAGGCCTTTACAGCTTTGACCTCTATTATGCCTTGTATAGTGAAAAGCAGAGTACCGTATTTATCGCGGTATAACGCGCTCCCGCGTATACCGCGCACCCCTAAAGTTGCCCCGAATCCTGTGGAAAAAAAGTTTTTTTGTACTTACAGTTTTGGTGTCTTGCGCGGCGTCCATCGGCGGCCTCGTCGGGCCCGGGTCCGTCTGCGGCTTCGGCTGTCCTCTTCGTCGCATCCAGCGTCCTTCTGCGGCTTCGGGTGTCCTCTTCGTCGGGTCCGGCGTCCGTCTGCGGCTTCGGGTGTCCTCTTCGTCGGGTGCGGCGTCCTCCCCGCTCGTTTCCCTCGCCGAGTTTGAATACTGCGCCGACATATACCGAGCGCAGTACACTCGTGTATCGTCGGGCAGGCTCGTCAACTCTCGCGCTGACGTCCTGTACGCTCAGGACGTCAGCGCCGAGAGGCGCCGAGACTGCCCGAAGATACACGAGTGTACTGCGCTCGGTATATGCCGGCGCAGTATTCAAACTCGTGGCGGGAAAGCGGGTATCGGCGTATACCGCGCATCCACGATTTTGCCCTGATTTTCAGGGCAAAATAGTGCGCGGTATACGCCGATAAATACGGTAGTTTTATTCTGTTTGCTTTTTTTTTTTTTTTTTTTAAGTGAAGGAATACATTTATCCTGTGTTCATCCTCTGAGCTTATTTATTCACAATTTCACTCCTGTAACATTGCAGCCACCACTAGCTTTCTGCGGGGAAAAAATAAATAAAAATGAGGCAGTAGAAAAGCTAGAACATTTCAGCAGAGATTACCAAAATGGCTAATCCCTTTAAAACTACAGAGCCGCCGCTGCAGTCTTATCAGACGGGAGAATCGCCATCAGCAGTCATTCTCTGTGGATGGCTTAGCAAAACATAAAGCTATTTGAGCCTGCCAGGGAAGTCTCACCTCGAAGATATTGATGAAGTAGAACTGAATGCTTCTCTGCTGAGGTAGAATCTTTACGATCTGCACAGTCGCTGAACCGAGATGGAGAGTTATGCAGGGCCGATCCTAAGGGTCACATGCGCCTGGGTGCAGAAATATTTCTGGCGCCCCTACAAGGGCGTGGTCACCTTACTAACTCCTCCCCTTTCACAAATGTTTCTATGGCAACGATTCAAACACAGAAATGCTCCCCCTAAGGAGTTATCGTTACCCTGGGATCCTCCCACGAACTCTTAACAATAAACAAAATACAGGAAGAGAAGCAGAGTACTTTAATTGGACCTGGAGGGAGGTCTCTCTAATGGGCACAGAAAGGGCCTCTGTTAGAGAGTCTGTTTATAAAGAGCCCCCAAAAGAGATGGTCAGAGACTGCGGATATGGTACAAGAGATCAATGCAGCCTCACCAGTGCCCATCAAATGCAGCCTTACTAGTGCCCACCAATTGTAGTCTTACCAGTGCCCACCAAATGCAGCCTTACCAGTGGTCACCAATTGTAGCCTTCACCAGTGCCCACCAAATGCAGCCTTACCAGTGCCCACCAAATGCAGCCTTATTAGTGCCCACCAAATGCAGCCTTATTAGTGCCCAAAAATTGCAGCCTTATTAGTGCCCAAAAATTGCAGCCTTATTAGTGCCCAAAAAAAGCAGCCTTATTAGTGCCCAAAAAAAGCAGCCTTATTAGTGCCCAAAAAAAGCAGCCTTATTAGTGCCCACAAAATGCAGCCTTATTAGTGCCCACAAAATGCAGCCTTATTAGTGCCCACAAAATGCAGCCTTATTAGTCCCGAACAAATTGCTGAGCATTGGTAGGCTGCAGCCTACCAGTGCCCACCAATTCTAGCCTACCATTGCTCACCAATTGTAACCTACCAGTGCCCATCAAATGAAGCATACCAGTGCCCCCCACTCTGATCACACATGCCACTACCCTGATTACACCCCTGGATACCCCTCTACACACTGCAGAGAGGTGGAGCTGAGAGAGAGGGAGGTAGGGCAGAGAGAGAGGTGGGGCAGAGAGAGAGAGATAGGTGGGGCAGAGAGAGAGAGAGAGAGATAGGTGGGGCAGAGAGAGAGAGAGAGAGAGAGATAGGTGGGGCAGAGAGAGAGAGAGAGATAGGTGGGGCAGAGAGAGAGAGAGAGGTAGGTGGGGCAGAGAGAGAGAGAGAGATAGGTGGGGCAGAGAGAGAGAGATAGGTGGGGCAGAGAGAGAGAGATAGGTGGGGCAGAGAGAGAGAGATAGGTGGGGCAGAGAGAGAGAAAGATAGGTGGGGCAGAGAGAAAGATAGGTGGGGCAGAGAGAAAGATAGGTGGGGCAGAGAGAGAGAGAGAGAGAGAGATAGGTGGGGCAGAGAGAGAGAGAGAGAGAGAGATAGGTGGGGCAGAGAGAGATAGGTGGGGCAGAGAGAGATAGGTGGGGCAGAGAGAGATAGGTGGGGCAGAGAGAGATAGGTGGGGCAGAGAGATAGGTGGGGCAGAGAGAGAGAGAGAGATAGGTGGGGCAGAGAGAGAGAGAGATAGGTGGGGCAGAGAGAGAGAGATAGGTGAGGCAGAGAGAGAGAGATAGGTGGGGCAGAGAGAGAGAGAGAGAGAGATAGGTGGGGGCAGAGAGAGAGAGATAGGTGGGGGCAGAGAGAGAGAGATAGGTGGGGGCAGAGAGAGAGAGATAGGTGGGGGCAGAGAGAGAGAGATAGGTGGGGGCAGAGAGAGAGAGATAGGTGGGGCAGAAAGAGAGATAGGTGGGGCAGAAAGAGAGATAGGTGGGGCAGAGAGAGAGAGAGAGATAGGTGGGGCAGAGAGAGAGAGATAGGTGGGGCAGAGAGAGAGAGATAGGTGGGGCAGAGAGAGAGAGATAGGTGGGGCAGAGAGAGAGAGATAGGTGGGGCAGAGAGAGAGAGATAGGTGGGGCAGAGAGAGAGAGAGAGAGAGAGAGATAGGTGGGGCAGAGAGAGAGAGATAGGTGGGGCAGAGAGAGAGAGATAGGTGGGGCAGAGAGAGAGAGATAGGTGGGGCAGAGAGAGAGAGAGAGATAGGTGGGGCAGAGAGAGAGAGAGAGATAGGTGGGGCAGAGAGAGAGAGAGATAGGTGGGGCAGAGAGAGAGAGAGGTAGGTGGGGCAGAGAGAGAGAGAGAGAGGTAGGTGGGGCAGAGAGAGAGAGAGAGGTAGGTGGGGCAGAGAGAGAGAGGTAGGTGGGGCAGAGAGAGGTAGGTGGGGCAGAGAGAGGTAGGTGGGGCAGAGAGAGATAGGTGGGGCAGAGAGAGAGATAGGTGGGGCAGAGAGAGAGATAGGTGGGGCAGAGAGAGAGATAGGTGGGGCAGAGAGAGAGATAGGTGGGGCAGAGAGAGAGAGAGGTGGGGCAGAGAGAGAGAGAGGTGGGGCAGAGAGAGAGAGAGGTGGGGCAGAGAGAGAGATAGGTGGGGCAGAGAGAGAGATAGGTGGGGCAGAGAGAGAGATAGGTGGGGCAGAGAGAGAGAGAGGTGGGGCAGAGAGAGAGAGAGGTGGGGCAGAGAGAGAGAGAGAGATAGGTGGGGCAGAGAGAGAGAGAGATAGGTGGGGCAGAGAGAGAGAGAGATAGGTGGGGCAGAGAGAGAGAGATAGGTGGGGCAGAGAGAGAGAGAGATAGGTGGGGCAGAGAGAGAGAGAGATAGGTGGGGCAGAGAGAGAGAGAGATAGGTGGGGCAGAGAGAGAGAGCGGTAGGTGGGGCAGAGAGAGAGAGCGGTAGGTGAGGCAGAGAGACAGAGCGAGATGAGGCAGAGAGACAGAGCGAGATGAGGCAGAGAGACAGAGCGAGATGAGGCAGAGAGACAGAGCGAGATGAGGCAGAGAGACAGAGCGAGATGAGGCAGAGAGACAGAGCGAGATGAGGCAGAGAGACAGAGCGAGATGAGGCAGAGAGACAGAGAGGGGTGAGGCAGAGAGAGAGAGGGGTGAGGCAGAGAGAGGGGTGGGGCAGAGAGAGAGAGAGAGGGGTGGGGCAGAGAGAGAGAGAGGGGTGGGGCAGAGAGAGAGAGAGAGAGGGGTGGGGCAGAGAGAGAGAGAGAGAGGGGTGGGGCAGAGAGAGAGAGAGAGGGGTGGGGCAGAGAGAGAGAGAGAGGGGTGGGGCAGAGAGAGAGAGAGAGAGGTGGGGCAGAGAGAGAGAGAGAGGGGTGGGGCAGAGAGAGAGAGAGGTTGGGAAGAGAGAGAGAGAGGTGGGGCAGAGAGAGAGAGAGAGAGAGAGAGGTGGGGCAGAGAGAGAGAGAGAGGTGGGGCAGAGAGAGAGAGAGAGGTGGGGCAGAGAGAGAGAGAGAGGTGGGGCAGAGAGAGAGAGAGAGGTGGGGCAGAGAGAGCGAGAGAGAGGGGTGAGGCAGAGAGAGAGAG
This sequence comes from Rana temporaria, assembly GCF_905171775.1. Taxonomy (NCBI): domain Eukaryota; kingdom Metazoa; phylum Chordata; class Amphibia; order Anura; family Ranidae; genus Rana; species Rana temporaria. The sequence goes on along the minus strand of NC_053497.1, from coordinate 29,241,663 downwards.
GGGTGGGGCAGAGAGAGAGAGGGGTGGGGCAGAGAGAGAGAGGGGTGGGGCAGAGAGAGAGAGGGGTGGGGCAGAGAGAGAGAGAGGTGGGGCAGAGAGAGAGAGGTGGGGCAGAGAGAGAGAGAGGTGGGGCAGAGAGAGAGAAGGTGAGGCAGAGAGAGAGAGAGAGAGGGGTGAGGCAGAGAGAGAGAGGGGTGGGGCAGAGAGAGAGAGGGGTGGGGCAGAGAGAGAGAGGGGTGGGGCAGAGAGAGAGAGGGGTGGGGCAGAGAGAGAGAGGGGTGGGGCAGAGAGAGAGAGAGGTGGGGCAGAGAGAGAGAGAGGTGGGGCAGAGAGAGAGAGAGGTGGGGCAGAGAGAGAGAGAGGTGGGGCAGAGAGAGAGAGAGGTGGGGCAGAGAGAGAGAGAGGTGGGGCAGAGAGAGAGAGAGGTGGGGCAGAGAGAGAGAAGGTGGGGCAGAGAGAGCGAGAGAGAGGGGTGAGGCAGAGAGAGAGAGGGGTGGGGCAGAGAGAGAGAGGGGTGGGGCAGAGAGAGAGAGGGGTGGGGCAGAGAGAGAGAGGGGTGGGGCAGAGAGAGAGAGGGGGTGGGGCAGAGAGAGAGAGGGGTGGGGCAGAGAGAGAGAGGGGTGGGGCAGAGAGAGAGAGGGGTGGGGCAGAGAGAGAGAGAGGTGGGGCAGAGAGAGAGAGGTGGGGCAGAGAGAGAGAGGTGGGGCAGAGAGAGAGGTGGGGCAGAGAGAGAGAGAGAGAGAGGTGGGGCAGAGAGAGAGAGAGAGGTGGGGCAGAGAGAGAGAGAGAGGTGGGGCAAAGAGAGAGAGAGAGGTGGGGCAGAGAGAGAGAGAGGTGGGGCAGAGAGAGAGAGAGGTGGGGCAGAGAGAGAGAGAGAGAGGTGGGGCAGAGAGAGAGAGAGAGAGAGGTGGGGCAGAGAGAGGCAGAGAGAGAGAGAGAGAGGTGGGGCAGAGAGAGAGAGAGAGAGAGGTGGGGCAGAGAGAGAGAGAGGTGGGGCAGAGAGAGAGAGAGAGATAGGTGGGGCAGAGAGAGAGAGATAGGTGGGGCAGAGAGAGAGAGATAGGTGGGGCAGAGAGAGAGAGATAGGTGGGGCAGAGAGAGAGAGATAGGTGGGGCAGAGAGAGAGAGATAGGTGGGGCAGAGAGAGAGAGAGAGATAGGTGGGGCAGAGAGAGAGATTGATGGGGCAGAGAGAGAGATTGATGGGGCAGAGAGAGAGATTGATGGGGCAGAGAGAGAGATAGGTGGGGCAGAGAGAGAGATTGATGGGGCAGAGAGAGAGATTGATGGGGCAGAGAGAGAGATTGATGGGGCAGAGAGAGAGATTGATGGGGCAGAGAGAGAGATTGATGGGGCAGAGAGAGAGAGAGAGATTGATGGGGCAGAGAGAGAGAGAGAGAGAGATTGATGGGGCAGAGAGAGAGAGAGAGAGATTGATGGGGCAGAGAGAGAGAGAGAGAGAGATTGATGGGGCAGAGAGAGAGAGAGAGAGAGATTGATGGGGCAGAGAGAGAGAGAGAGAGATTGATGGGGCAGAGAGAGAGAGAGAGATTGATGGGGCAGAGAGAGAGAGAGAGATTGATGGGGCAGAGAGAGAGAGAGAGAGATTGATGGGGCAGAGAGAGAGAGAGAGAGATTGATGGGGCAGAGAGAGAGAGAGAGATTGATGGGGCAGAGAGAGAGAGAGAGATTGATGGGACAGAGAGAGAGAGATTGATGGGGCAGAGAGAGAGAGATTGATGGGGCAGAGAGAGAGATTGATGGGGCAGAGAGAGAGATTGATGGGGCAGAGAGAGAGATTGGTGGGGCAGAGAGAGAGATTGGTGGGGCAGAGAGAGAGATAGGTGGGGCAGAGAGAGAGATAGGTGGGGCAGAGAGAGAGATAGGTGGGGCAGAGAGAGAGATAGGTGGGGCAGAGAGAGAGATAGGTGGGGCAGAGAGAGAGATAGGTGGGGCAGAGAGAGAGAGAGGTGGGGCAGAGAGAGAGAGGTGGGGCAGAGAGAGAGAGAGGTGGGGCAGAGAGAGAGAGAGGGAGGTGGGGCAGAGAGAGAGGGAGGTGGGGCAGAGAGAGAGGGGTGGGGCAGAGAGAGGTGGGGCAGAGAGAGAGAGAGAGGTGGGGCAGAGAGAGAGAGAGGTGGGGCAGAGAGAGAGATAGGTGGGGCAGAGAGAGAGAGAGGACGGCTGGGAGAGAGAGGGATAGGAAGATAGGTCTGTGTTCGTGTGTGATGTCAAGTACCTTCTTGTTCCGGGAGGTGCTCTGATGCTTCTTGCAGCAGCTCCCTGGCAGCTTGCGCGGCGCGCCTCCCACTCGTTCTCCTGCTGATGCTGGAGCCTGGAGGAGACATGTCCAGCGACATCACATCAGTGTCGCTGGATGCTTTGAAATCTCCCGCCCACACCCCTTCCCAGGCACAGATTGGCTGCACAAGGGGTTGTGGGCGGGCACAAGGGGGTACATGGGGAGGAGGTGAGGCGGACTTGACTAACCTCCTCTTCCCTTCGTGGAATACAGCAGGCGCCGGGGCAGGAGATGTAGCCACTGCTCCGGGCGGGTCACGGCGCCCTCACTGACATGCGCTCGTGACTTGACTAGCACGACACATGGATTGGCGCGTCACTCAGCAGCGCTATTTACCACCAGCAGCGCTGCGGCAGCCAACTCGTTGGCAACACACTCAGGACCAATGGTGCTCCTTTGGCGCCCCCTCCCCTGTGGCGCCTGGGTGCAGTGCACCCCGTCTCGGACCGGCCCTGGAGTTATGTATTATTCAGCTGCAAGACTCCATTCAACCTGCTCCAGGAACACCAGTTAGGTGTTGAAACGGCTAGACATTAAAATGATTGGGAAGACCATCTTTGTAGGTCTAACCCAGTGTTTCTCAACCTTTTTTCAGTCAAGGCACCCTTTAAAAACGATGGACAGTCTCAAGGTGCCTCATTCTAAAATGTAAAAGTTATTCTAATGCCGCGTACACACGATCGTTTTTCATGATGTGAAAAATTACAGTTTTTTTTTTTTTTTAATGTCATTAAAAACGATCGTGTGTAGGCTCCAGAGCCTTTTTCATGACGTGAAAAAGGCCATTAAAAATTTAGAACATGCTCCATTTTTTCGTGTCGTTTTTCACATCGTGAAAAACGGTCGTGTGTAGGCTTTAACAACGTGAAAAAAACGTGCATGCTCAGAAGCAAGTTGTGAGACCGGGATCGCTTGTTCTGGTAAAACTATCGTTCGTAATAGAGATAGTACATTCGTCACGCTGTAACAGACTGAAAAGCACGAAGACTGAAAAGCGCAAATCGTCTCTCACCAAACTTTTACTAACACAAAATCGGCAAAAGCAGCCCCAAGGGTGGCGCGATCTGAATGGAACTTCCCCTTTATAGTGCCGTAGTACGTCACCGCGCTTTGATAGAGCATTTTTTTTTTCACCATTGTGTGTATCCAAGGCCGGCTTGACAAGAATCACGTTGAAAAAAAACTTTGTTTTTTCAAGACCATTAAAAATGGTTGTGTGTGTGTGTGTGTGTGTGTGTGTGTGTGTGTGTGTGTGTGTGTGTGTGTATGCGGCATAATAGTTTTACATAATGAAGCAACACACACACGAACACACACACACACGAACACGAACACACACACACGAAACCAAATGTTAGAGGTGATTTATTCTTCCAAAGAAAATAAACTTTTGCAAAAGGTACTGACTAGTATTCCAATGTTTCTCTTCTACCTCATTCAGCAAATGTGACCCCAACACTGATGGAAAGGGGCAGGGGAGGGACAGACAAGGATGCTATGCAGGCGACTGACATCCTCCTTATTAACTGATGATGTCATTGGTCGTTAGGATGCCAACAGCAAGAAGGTTGTAATGCTGCACAATCAATACCTGTAGCTTTTTGTAACTAAGACAACCTTCATCTATACGCTGGCTTGTATACAATTTTTGGGGACTTTTTAGGCATTTTGCAAAGGCACCCCTGAAAAAACTTCAAGGCAGCCTGGTTGAAAAAGGCTGGTCTAACCTATGGGGATGGTAAGCCTCCTTGAGAGGCCAGAGTACACTAAAGTCTCCAAGGACCTGAATAGCCCATTTGTTTGGGAGAGGAGTTCGGTTTGGCTTTATTGTGGAGAGGGCCTGTAGGGTATTTCCGAACCGCCTTCCCCCTGAAGCACCACCTAGGCCCTTAGTTCTGAAGCTCTCTGTTTTATCATGGTTACGTGATTGTTTACATTTTTGGTGTTTTTTTGAGATGTGCAAAGAGACATCACACAGACACTTGTAGGTATAACAATTAATTACAGATAAATGTTGGCAAATATAACAAGAATACTTGGCTATAGATGTTTTTTTTGTCAGAGTCCCCTGTCTTTGTGGCATGGCACAATGTTTAAACCAGGTGCGTTCTCTCCCTGGTACAGGACTAACTACTTCAAATTTTGGCTGTGGTTTATATACAGGACTAGTGGGTAGCATTTGACCAATGGTAAGCTCTGAATAGCATTATTACCTTTTAAAAGAGAAGCCGGGTGTGACGTCATAACATCGCGCCCGGCCTCCAACAATCATAGAGACTCCAGCGACCATCTGGTCCGCCGGAAATCTCTATGATCATCATCCGGGGATGGCGGATCCGTTCTCTGACTCGCCGATCGCGGCGGAGAAGCACCAGAGGGCGGGGGGGGGATGGTCCCCTATCGCCACCCGTAAGAACGATCAAGCGGCGCAACAGCCGCTATGATTGTTCTTATGGTGTAGGAAATCACCGGCTGAAACCGGCAATATCTGAATGATACCTGTAGCTGCACCCATCATTCAGATATACCACCACAAAGCCCAGGACGTCATAGGACTTCCTCTGGGCACCAAGTGGTTAAAAACAATATGCAGCTGTGCAGTTATTTTTTACCTGGTGTTGCAAGAGAATTTGATGGGCACCCCAGGTGGCATAAGATTCGATAATCCATTTTTATTTCTCTTACAGGCCACCAGAAACACAGGGAAGAGCATTGCCAACAAGAACATTGCAAACCCCACTGCAACGCTTTTAGCCAGCTGCATGATGTTGGACCATCTCAAGTATGAAGTCATTCACTAATAACTTTGGCTGGAACACCTCTTGCAAGCTATAATCATATCACTGTGTCCTGTCAGGGGGTAACAGTGTTCTTACTTTCTAGTCTGCTTATGTCTTTTTAACTTTTGTTTTGGCAGGCTGCACAGTTACGCAGAGTCTATTCGTAAAGCTGTTATGGGCAGTATGAATGAGCACCGGGTAAGTTTACCAGCCATGCTTGGTGGCTTGCTTCATGTCTATTTAGCGATAGCTGGGATTGGTCTGGACAGGGGATCTTGTTGCTACAAAATTAACACCAATTAACTCTCGCTTGTTGTCAGTCATCACTTGGACCTGTTAAACTTAACTTGAGCCAAAATGTGTTTAATGGCCGGTTGACACTGGATTGACATACGCTTCGACCTCGAGAGCACAAGTTGCACGATATGTCAAAAAGAATGGTTGCCTATGAGAGCCGTCTTAAGGCTCCATTCACACCTGAGCGACAAAACGCCCGACGCCGGACGCTTCTGTCGCTCGAGGGGAGAATTCCCATTGCTGTCTATGGAGATGGTTCACATCTCATAGACGCCGAACGCCTGTCGCCTGAAAAAAAGTCCCGGACCCTTTTTTTCAGGCGACATAGGCGTTTTCCCATTGACAGCAATGGGAAGACTTTGAGGAAAAAAAAAAAAAAAGTGAATGTTTTGTACTCGCGGCAAAATACGCCGCTACACGCGAACGCGGCTGTCGCTCAGATGTGAATGCAGCCTTACTGGTTCGGAGCAGTGTGAACCCGGCCTTTGTGGGGAGCATGTCTGTGACTTGATTAACAAAATTCTCTTATTTTATCTCCCAAATTCAGCATAACAAGACCACAATAGAAATATTGTCTGATGTTTCAACTCTTCCCCATTATAGTAAAATACTGTGCAGTATTGTAGAATACCAAATATTGGATGTGATTTTCAGGGTTTTATTGGACCGTAACACACTTCCTGTCTTATGGTGGCTACATTAACTCCTCCACTGCATCTGTGGAGGAACAACATAGCCATCCCTGGAAAAGCAGTACATTTTAAGGCAGTGGCAGCAATAATTTTTCTCCTTTTGGGATAAAGATTTTGCATAGATAATAGCTGATGATTGTAAGCACCCGGAAGTCATAGGCTTATTAGGAGGAAGATATTCAGAAGAAGAACGTATTGTAGAAATTTGGACTGCAAAGCCATGCAACAGTCTCAGCACAGGACTGCAGTGTGAAATTGACCCGGTTTCTCAGACTCAGTGTTAAATAGTTTGTCTCAACCCATTTACTATCAGCTTTGTTGGTACAGCAGGGAGCGTTATTGAAAGTTTAAAAACGCTTACTGGCTGGATCACTAAGTAATACAAATAAGTTATTGGGGACTCGGAAAAACAGACTACTGCATGTATGCAATTTTTTTACTTTGGCTATAGTTACTCACCTCGTTATCACGATTTTCACCTCCCGCGGGAGTGGGCGTTCCCAAGCGCTGCCTGTGATTGACAGGCTTCCAAACGGCGCATACTGCGCGTCACAGGTTGCCGACAGAACCCGAACGTCGGTGCGCAGGCGCCATATAGAGCCGCACCGACGTTCGGGTTTTTTCGGCAACCTGTAATGCGCAGTATGCGCCGTTTGGAAGCCTGTCAATCACAGGCAGCGCTTGGGAACGCCCACTCCCGCGGGATTGCCGTGAGGTGAAAATCGTGATAACGAGGTATGTGCTGAGAAAAAAAAAAAAACACTGGCATTCTGACGGTAGGATGGCTTGACTCCAATGTGATGTCAGAAATGTTGTTTGAGGGTGAACCTCCACTTTAAGCAAATACTGACAAACACATTTTATATCTCATTTGAATGTTAAAGAATATGTTACTTCAACATTTAATATTCCTGATGTTTCTGTAGTAGTGTGTACTAGTATGAAAAAGTATCCTGGTCTCCTTGCATTGCTTCCTTTTGTGTGAAATACCTGGTGTTTTTGCCAGTTCCCCTGCTCTCCTATTTCAAACTGACAACGCTAGGCATGAGAGCATATCCATCCCAGCATTGTCAACTTTTTGGCTGTGCTGGAAGACCAGTCTGCCTGTCCTCCCAATACTTTATTTTTTTTAACTGAACTAGGTAAATTGCATACCCACACACACAAACACACACACACACCCTTCCCTTTACTGTAATCTAAGGGTAGGTTCAAAGCTGTGAATGCACCTGTCAATAATATTTGAGAGCCCCAGTTGGGGCTTCCAGTTCTTAGCCAGAGGAGGCATCCCCATTGAAAGCAATAAGTGGCTGCCGGCTCTCGCAGCTAGTTTCACCACTCACATGTAATTGCTCCTGCACCGATCAAATGCAATGGCTCTTTCAGCGATCACATGCAAGTTGTTGGCCCTGGATGCAGGCTCAACTGTGGTTGAGGCTGGAGTGAACAGTAACTAAATGTAGGTTGGGAAAACGTTTTCATTTTTTTTTTGTTTGGTCACTGGGCTCCTACAAGCAATTGGTGGGAACTAATTGGGCCATCTTGTTGGTGGAGTTATTGGAACACTGCATGATAGCGGTGGCAGAATAAGGATGTCTGAGTGGTCAAAAGGTAACAGGGTTTTAAAATGAGACCTCAGGTGACTAGTTATGAAGGCTGTGCAACTGATGTAGATACAGAAAGCTTTGAGGTAGTTAACTAGTATATAGTTGGAACTTGGAAGTAAACTGTACTGAACCGCAGTACCTTTAGCTAACAGAGGAGGAAATTGGCGAAGGCTGGTATATGGAGGCAGGAGGGTTGTACATATTTTCTGGAGAAGAGTGACATGTCTATTACATGATTAACAAATTTGCTTTGAATCTAGGAGCTAGCTTAAAAAAGTTAGGAGCCAGTTTTTTTAACTGACAAAACCCCTTCTTTTATGTTACATAGTTACATAGTTAGTCAGGTTGAAAAAAGACACAAGTCCATCCAGTTCAACCACAAAAAATAAAAAAACAAAATAAAAAACACAGTAAAATCCTATACACCCAACTCCATACCCACAGTTGATCCAGAGGAAGGCAAACAACCCCAGCAGAGCATGATCCAATTTGCTACAGCAGGGGAAAAAATTCCTTCCTGATCCCCCGAGAGGCAATCGGATTTACCCCGGATCAACTTTACCTACAAATCTTAGTACTCAGTTATATTATGTACATTTAGGAAAGAATCCAGGCCCTTCTTAAAGCAATCTACTGAGCTGTGAAGGAAAAGAAGATGCGCTAATTAAATAAACCAATAAATGTGTTATGAAAATTCAATGAATCAACCTCAAATTTCTAATTAAAATGATAATAAATTGTATAATGGTGGGATAGAAGTGAATATATATACAATAATAAATATATAAAAAGTGCCCAAATAAATAAATGAATAAGACTCCTACTGAAGGAGATCAAAACAAATTATTGTGCACAAACAGTCCAAATAATAGTGAAAAGAATTTTGCAGGGTAAGTCCATAGGTCTGTGTAGACTTCCTCCTCCACCAAGGAATGGAAAACAAAACACCGCAAACAAGTGCTCATGGATGGCACCTTACCGCAAAAAGTTGATCTCCTTGATCTCAGTGAAGAGTGAAATTTCACTCTTCACTGAGGACACACACAGCTGTTGAGATTGCCTGCTGTGTCTTACTTTATACTTGGGATATTCACCATACTCAGGAGCGCATCATCTCCAGCGGTCATCCATGGGTCTTCATTGTTGGATGGAATGCATAATGGCTGGATGCTGGATCTGCTGATATCAACATAAGAGGATTTTGATGTTATACAAACCTATGCTTATTGCGATCTCCTTTTGATTAAGGAGATCAACTTTTTGCGGTAAGGTGCCATCCATGAGCACTTGTTTGCGGTGTTTTGTTTTCCATTCCTTGGTGGAGGAGGAAGTCTACACAGACCTATGGACTTACCCTGCAAAATTCTTTTCACTATTATTTGGACTGTTTGTGCACAATAATTTGTTTTGATCTCCTTCAGTAGGAGTCTTATTCATTTATTTATTTGGGCACTTTTTATATATTTATTATTGTGTATATATATTCACTTCTATCCCACCATTATACAATTTATTATCATTTTAATTAGAAATTTGAGGTTGATTCATTGAATTTTCATAACACATTTATTGGTTTATTTAATTAGCGCATCTTCTTTTCCTTCACATACTCTTGAATACTGGGGTTGCCCCCCAAGATTTTTTAGATTGCAGCTTTTTATACACTTTTGAGATTTATATATCTTAAATTTTTTTATTAATATAGTTTTTTTGGCGCGAATATTCACTCTTCACAAATCTACTGAGCTGGCCAGAACCACCTCTGGAGGGAGTCTGTTCCACATTTTCACAGCTCTTACTGTGAAGAAACCTTTCCGTATTTGGAGATGAAATCTCTTTTCCTCTAGACGTAAAGAGTGCCCCCTTGTCCTCAGTGTTGACCGTAAAGTGAATAACTCAACACCAAGTTCACTGTATGGACCTCTTATATATTTGTACATGTTGATCATATCCCCCCTTATTCTCCTCTTCTCAAGAGTGAATAAATTTAGTTCTTCTAATCTTTCCTCATAGCTGAGCTCCTCCATGCCTCTTATCAGTTTGGTTGCCCTTCTCTGCACTTTCTCCAGTTCTCCGATGTCCTTTTTGAGAACTGGTGCCCAAAACTGAACTGCATATTCCAGATGAGGTCTTACTAATGATTTGAACAGGGGCAAAATGATATCTCTCTCTCTGGAGTCCATACCTCTCTTAATACAAGAAAGGACTTTGCTCGCTTTGGAAACCGCAGCTTGGCATTGCATGCCATTATTGAGCTTATGATCAACTAAAACCCCCAGATCCTTCTCCACTACAGATCCCCCCAGTTGTACTCCCCCTAGTATGTATGATGCATGCATATTCTTAGCCCCCAAGTGCATAACTTTACATTTATCTACATTAAACCTCATCTGCCACTTAGTCGCCCAATTAGACAGAGCATTGAGGTCGGCTTGTAAATTGGAGACATCCTGCAAGAGAAGCTGGCTGAAGGGGCATGACCAAAAAAGGTCTGCTGATCGGCATCCAATCAGCGCACTCGGCCAATGGCAGGGAGCGCTGACCGGTGTGTTCTGGCGGGGGGGGTGGTCCCCCTGTCAGAACACAATAGCTCAGCAGGGAGATTGCTGCACTAACATTGGCAGCCGCATTGACACTGCAGATTGAACCTTTCCCAGCATCACAATCTCTTGGTCCTCCCCAGGCATCAGAGCTCAGGTACTACTTTCCTCTCTGCAGCAGACACGGAGCACACCTTTGTAGAGATGGGGTGGTGCTTGCGGTAATAAGCTCTCCCCCTCCCTTGGTCCCCTGGCCCTGGATGGCATTGACGGTGGCTCTGCTACCAGCGCCTTCCCTCCGCTACCTTTTGTGCCCAACCTCCGCCACACTACTGGAGCAGAGCACTTGAAATCTTGGAAAACCACCAACTCTGGAGCACCCTCATTCCTGGGTCGGACAACTGCCTCCCACAGCCTGCTCTAGCAATACCCCGGGGATGGGCAGTGGCTGCAGCGTTGCAGATGAATCCCCTGATGGTGCGCCCCGCAGCCCGTCCTGTGATGGCAGCTGTGGCATTTGTCACTGACAAAAGCCCAGGCGCCAGGATGCAGTTTATAGTCACCATGGCAACCTGGCACCTGGGATTTGTCGAGCCCTGCTGTACTACCTGTAAAAGCCTTTCTTATGTAGGCAACAGCCCTGAGACTACTGTTGTGATGTTGACAGATTCAGACCTGTCACTCAAGTGACACTGTCATATTCTCCTAAGGGAATATTTCTCCCCACTTCTTACTTGCCAGCTACATAAAAGATTAATGTAGGCAGCTGAAGGGAGGATGTCAGGATGTTCAGGTAGGAGAATGAGTTTATATAGTTGTGGAGAGTGGTTGGGGCTCACAGCCCAAAAGCGGCATCCTCTTGCCATCTTACATCCACGTGATAACATTTAGTGAATGTTTGGACTGATGACCAAGTTGCGGCCTTGACAATCAAAGTCATATAGGCTTGGTGATACACCGCCCATGAAAGCACTCACTGCTATGGTAGAGTGCGCTCTAACTTGAAAAGGCGGAGCCCTTCTTTTCAAACCATAAGCCCGAATTATAACCTGCAAATCCACTTTGAAAAAGTTGATTTCAACGCTGCCTGCCCTTTTCTGGGCCTTTCTGGCAGCACAAATAAAGCATCAGTTTGACATATCTGAGCTGTCACCTTCAGATAGAGCCTGACAGCTCTCACTACTTTGAGAGAATGTAAAAAATTTTTCCTCTGGAGAACAAGGATCTGTAAAAAAGGAAGGCAGGGAGACATTTTGGTTCAAGTGAAAACTGGACACTACCTTGGCAGAAAGTTTGGTTGACGACGCAACACCACCTTATACTTATGAATAATTAAGTATGGCACTTTACACGAGAAAGCTGACAATTCTGATTCTCTCCTTGCTGACGTTACTGCAACCAAAAAAAACAACTTCCTTGTCAAAAGGATCAAGGGAATATGGCGCATCGGCTCAAAGGGCCGTCTTTGTAATGCAGATAAAATTAGATTCAAATCCCAACTGGCAGAATTATACAAGTTACCCCTTGTATAAAGGCCTGGATCATAGAATGTGAAGCAAGCGACCTTTGAAAGAATACTGACAAGGCCGAGATACCCCTAACTGTAGGAAGGCAAGAATTCTTCCTATAACATACTTCCGAGGATGCCATCCTTTGGTTTCACACCAGGAAACATGGGCCCTCCAGACCCTATAATAAATGGTTCTGGAAGCTGGCTTCCTTGCATTAATCAGGGTATTTCCTACTGAGCCTGAAAGCCTCTGATTCTTTAAAATGTGGGCTTCAATAGCCACACCGTTAAATTTAGCGACTATAAGGCAGGGTGGAACACTGGTCCTTTCAAAAGCCAGTCAGGACAGAAGAGTCCACAGATTCCCTACTGCCAACTTTACGATCTCTGCATACCAGAATATTCTGGGCCATGCCGGGGCTACTAGTATTTACCAGCTTCCGTTCCTCCTTGATCCTGCGTAGAAGCCGCGGCAGCAACTGGGGGGGGGGGGGGATGCATAAATCGGTGAAAACTGAGCTGTCATCCGGCAGGTGGAACAGTCTCCTTCTGAAGGAGAGACTCCTCAAAGGGGTGCCTCACAGCAAGCATTCTCGGAAGCAGAAAGGGCACTTTGGTAAAATAAGAGGGAGAAGGGAACGCTTTTGTCATGCAAGACGGCTTATGGGTGCCAAAGGGGAACCGGCCCTCTGCTGCAGCCACTGCTGCATCCCCCATCTTGAAAGGTTCCCGCACAGATGTAATTGCAACAACCAGCGCCTTTTTGTGCACCAACCATAAATCACTCTTGATATATAGACACACCCCTCCCCCTCTTCTACCTTCCCTGTTCCTCCGATACAAGGACTGTCCCTCCATAACAAGTCTTTTATAGTTTTATGGAACATTAATCTGGTACTCTCTGTACTTCAAGGGCCATGCTTTGAGTCCTCCTGAGGAGTACCTTCGATGACAGAGATTTTGGATTTTCTTATTGAATGCATGTTGGCCTGAGGAGTGTTTTAGCTGGTGGCTTTGACCTGTCAAAGGGCAAGGTTATACAACCTAGACTGTTCTTTCAATTCAATTGCTCATTGTATCATGGCAGTTGGTTCATCTTTGGCCTCTCAACATTAGGCATCTGCTTTGTAAGGGCACAACACAGCTACCTGGTCCTCTGCCCATGTGTTCATCTAGTTCAATTATGTGGATGGCACTGCATCAAGGATACCAATTTTGGACACAAGACACCACCGGTGTGATTTGGTCCCGCCAAGATGCTTGAGGGTTTTCATACTGATGTAAATAATTTTTCCCATTATTATTTTTTTTTTTTTTTGGGTGGGGTGGCTGCTTTTCAAGGTCCCAAAGATGGTTTCTCCAACACTAGGAGATACATTAGATTTTTTTACTATTTGCCATTAATAAAAATAATAGTTCACTGGAGGGCATAAATCCTTGCCCATCATGTTGATTTTCTTTTTTAAATCGGATAGTTTTTATTGAAAACAAACACAAAAAGCACAACATTATTATTATTATTTTTTTTGCATAAAACACGTCCAGTAGAACTAGAGAGGACAATGAGGCAGCAATACACGATAATTGTACAGACCCATATGCTATATGTTTCTTGTATAATGCATGGAAAATCGCATTCAGCAGCAAATATGACAGCATAGATACTAAGCTATGGGTTTGATTCCTGAGTCATATGCGTACCCCAGGTGTCCTCCAATTATTACTCCAACCCCCTCCGCTCCCCGCCCAATAAGGGTCTCAGAGCAGAACAGGGTCCCGCCATCCCCCAAACAGTGGGGGGCAACAGGCATCAGAATGTCAAGTAAACAGACAGACAAACATACAAAACAAAACAGTCTCTGCAGGTCCCCTTATTTATGCAGTAGTCCTATAGCTGGTCCGCTGCGTACATAAAGCAAAAATTATCTCTTCTAGTCTCCGGAATAATCAATCTCACCCAAGGTTGGCCTCTACTGTGACACATCCACTGATGAGGTTCTACCCCCAAGAATTCTATTATGGACCAGGCGTAGTAGAGCCAGTCCAGGGACGTCCAACCAGGGTTCCCATATATTCTCAAACTTTGTTGGACTACCTCGGTGTTTGTACGTGAGCTGTTCTCTAATAAGGGAGTCGTTAACAGATGTGATTCATTCAGTGAGTGTGGGGGCTGTTGTAGACAACTACTTTCTAGCTATTAGTTTCCTAGCCCGGAATAGCACTCCGAGGATGGCAACATAAACATGTGGGGTATATAGTTCTTCATCTAGCCAACCCAACAAACAAAGCTTAGGTTCCGTTGTGAGCTTAAGGTTCCATATGCTATTGATGGTGTTTACCACCGCTGCCCAATACCTTTGCAGCTTCGGACATCTCCACAGCATATGGACTAATGTGCCGCTGTTTTATGCAGTTTTTCTGGCGTGCGGTAAATGATAAATAAGTGGGTACTTGACAGGGACACCTTGAGTACATTGTCAAGTATTCTGTTCCATTCCTCGTCGGAAACATGGCCTGTGTCATCTCCCCAGCCGGCTCTACAATTCAGAGTCATTGCCCTAGAAACATGTCCAATAAGGGAGCTATATATAGAGGAAATCTGACCCTTCCTAGATGATGACATAATTATTGGGTAAGCACCGTAGGTCTAGTGGGCACCCAGGTGGAGGTTGCCGCCTGCGCCGAAATAGCGTGGCAAAGTTGTAAGTACTGAAAGAACGAGGTGTTAGGGAGGCCAAACTCCTCACACGGAGCTTGAAAGTCACGGAGTATCCCTTATGTTGATTTTCTGTATACCTGTTGCCATAGGCATCTATGTGATTCTTTAGAATGTTATCTATTTTCTCAGTGGAAAAGGTTGTTGGTAGCCATGTTTTTTATCTATATGAATGTGTTACCTTTTTAGTTAAAAATCTCATATTTTGGCATTCCTCACAGATGCACACTCCAGATATTGGCGGCCAGGGTACCACATCTGAAGTTGTACAGGCCATCTGCAGACAGATCATTGTCAAGAATGGCCGAGCAGTAACCATTTAAGGTAAGATCATCCAAATGGGTAGTAATGGTACGCAAGGCAAATTTGCACCTCACACAGGACAAAAAAAAAAAAAACGGATCAAATGCGCAGTACATCGCATCGCAGTAGTGGGAACCTAGGCAAGGGGGGTTTTGGTGCCACAAAAAAAAAAATCCCATTTATTTTTCTTGCCATTTATTAATACAAATAGGCAGTGTAAAATAAGGCTAAAAACATAACAATCCCAAAAGACTGGGTTCAGAGAAGGCATTGTCACAGCACTGAAAGAACACCCTCACTCAGGAAGTCCTACACTGGCAGAAGGATGGGTTGGCGTGCACAGGCTGACGGCGTCACAGACCAAAAGGTGACTGGTCTGCTGCAGAGGTCAAGATGTGGTTCTGGGAGCACTTCTGCCATTGCAACAAACCACATGGGCGGAGGTAGAAGTACATTTTAACCACTTCCTGCCCGAGGACGTCATATGACATCCTGGAATTTCAGTGGGGATATCTGAATGATGCCTACAGCTACAGGCATCATTCAGATATCACTATTTTCAGCCGGCGATTCTGTGCACAATAAGAACAATCATAGCGGCAGTTCCACCGCTTGATCGTTCTTATAGGTGACGGGAGGGGACCCCCCCCATCCACCGCCATCCATTGCTTCTCTGGGCTCTCCCATGCCATCGGAGAAACGATCGGATGAGAAGCATAGAGATGACTGGTGACCAGAAATGCTTTCCAGCCTGGAAGAGAGATGTGGGGTCTTATTGACCGCGCATCTCTCCATAAAGAGGACCTGTCACTATATTCCTATTACAAGGGATGTTTACATTCCTTGTAAAAGGAATAAAAGTGATCAAAAAAATTAAAAATAAAAAAATGATTTAAAAACGCCCCTGTCCCCGGTAGCTCGCACTCAGAAGTGAACACACACACACGCAAGTCCCGCCCACATATGTAAACGCCGTTCAAACCACACATGTGAGGTATCACTGGCTGCGTTGGAGCGCAAAAACAACAATTCTAGCACTAGACCTCCTCTGTAACTCTAACCTGGTAATCTGTAAAAAAAAAAAAAAAAAAAATAAGCGTCGCCTATGGAGATTTTTAAGTACTGAAGTTTGGCGCCATTCCATGTGTTGGGTATCGGTTTACTCGGCGTAACATCATCTTTCACATTATATAAAAACATTGGGCTAGCTTTACTGTTTTGTTGTTTTTTAATTCATGAAACCTTTTTTTTCCCAAAAAAAGGCGTTTAAAAAATTATTGCGCAAATACCGTGCGAGATAAAAAGTTGCAATGACCGCCATTTTATTCCCCTAGGGCAGGGATCCTCAAACTACGGCCCTCCAGCTGTTGCGGAACTACACATCCCATGAGGCATTGTAAACCTCTGACATTCACAGACATGACGAGGCATGATGGGAATTGTAGTTCCTGAACAACTAGGGGGGGCCGTAATTTGAAGATCCCTGCCCTAGGGTGTCTACTAAAAAAACATATATAGTGTTTGGGGGTTCCGAGTAATTTTCTAGCAAAAAAATGATGATTTTTGCATGTAGGAGAGAAGTGCCAGAATAGGCCCGGTATGGAAGTGGTTAAAGTGACCAGAATCTTACAGTAAAAGGATTATTGGGAATTGTAAATCATTTGTTACATTACTGGGAATATTGTAATTTTGTTAGAATGTGACTACACTGCAACATTAAAGAAGTGAAACAATACTAAAATGAATGTCTCTTTCTGCAGATGGCAAGACGCGTCCTCTGCAGCCAGCCAGATGTGCTTTGGAAGTTATGTTCTTTCCCATCATCATTGCTCCTCTGGATGCTTACATAGCTTTGATTTAAAATAAATTGTTCCATGTCTCTTCTTTTTTTTCTTACTAAGCCATGCAAAAAAGTATATATTAGATGTTCTCTATGGGGTAGGTGGTACTAAAGCATGCTTTTACAGATGCAGTGATGCTGCGTGATCTGTGGACAAATGAATATGAGCGCTGTTGTATTAGTAAGCTTGTATTT
Source organism: Rana temporaria (assembly GCF_905171775.1). NCBI lineage: Eukaryota > Metazoa > Chordata > Amphibia > Anura > Ranidae > Rana > Rana temporaria. The sequence continues at coordinate 29,224,885 of NC_053497.1, read as the reverse complement.
GTTTTGCCATCTTTGCAATAGCTGTAAATAAAGAGTTCCACCATCTTGCAATTTGTTTTTCCTAAGCTGTTAATAGAAAAAAATATATATTTAAAATATGCTTTTATATGCATAAGCCGTTAGACCTAAAAACCTTTGGTTATCCTATTTTTATAAAAAAACGAGAGGTGATCATCTCCATTTTCAATTGCTTATTGTATGCTTAATTCTGTGTTGCTATTTCTATTCCACTGCAACTCTTATCTGATGGGATTTACTGATTTGCATACCTAACTTTAGTCTAGGTGAATTATTTTATTTCCAAGATAACTGTCAGCTGTATTCACAACAGACCAGTTAGTACAGGATGCAGGGTCTTTCATTTTAAACCATGGATTATATGCAGTGATTGGACACTGCTAAATGATGGCTTACAATGACATTTTTTTTTCCCACTCCCAAATGACCTCAGTTTTTTATTTATTTTTTGTTGGTGTCCATAAAATAATGGACCTTTTCTGAGGGAAGCTTTTCACCTTCCCTATTGAGGTTTTCTCTCCAAGTGGATTCTTTTATGGAGATTCCTGGCTGCACCATAGCCGATGTGGCTCCTTCTTCAGTTTCCGGAACAGTTGACTCTTCAGCTGTGTCCTGGGAGACTTAAGATAAAGATGTGGGGATGTTTTTTTTTTTTGGCATGTGAAGCATAGTAACATGGAGCTGCCCAGTGAATGAAGTGATAAAGGGGTGCAAGCCTAAGGCATACCTCTCGACAGTCCCGGATTGGGCGGGACATTCCCGCATCTTCACCTTTTTGTCCCGCTGTGTAGGAAGCTTGTCTAGTTATTCTGCGTGGGGGCAACACAGCAGCAGTGTCATAGTTTCAGAAACAAAGAGGACCCAATAGTGGGTTGCGGAGAGAAGTGGAATGATCATGTCCTTGACCGAAGGTAAACTTCTGGAGCTACGAGCAGTGTACATTCCAGGAGCCCAGGATATCAAAGGAGACTGTCACGCCGAGTGTTTTGGTCCACCAGGAATAGGTCCTTCATCACAGGATCTTGCCCATATCACTCAAGTATCGAGCCTTTCTCAGCTGAACCTGTTTGCACCCACATCCATTCACAAGGTGCCTCTCTAAACTCACTCATTGTTGAAAGAAGTATACACTCTTGCTCACCTATAAAATATTCACCTAGCAGATGCCTTTCCTCTACTGTCTTGGGCCATGAAATTTCAGGGGAGACTGTTGGCAGAGAGTCTCACTGGGACAAAAGGTATGCCCACAGGCATTGGGTTTACCCTAGCTATGGAACGCAGTCTGGACCCAGAGCTTCAGCTACCAGTGTTTCCACAGCACCTATACCAGGAGGGAACCATTAGAGGAAGTGGCAGTGGTTAGATCCTGGTAAGGTTCTAGGAAAGGCATCAACACTCACTAGTTACTCCAAAGTCTGGAACAGGTTCACAGTCTTTGCAGATGAGTGGAATTTTGAGCCTCGCAACCAGAGGTTGCCTAGTTGCTATCTTTTCTTCACATAGGCCTGTATTTGAGGCTCAGGTTTAGTTTTCTAAGGGCTCAAAATTCAGCCTTTATCAGGGAAAATGGGCTTGTGAGCTGCCAGTGGAACTCTTCAGGTCGGTCCAGAAACTTTGGCTTGAGAAGGATTTAACGTTGCCCAATGGGATCTCATTTTAGTCCTGGATTTCCTTGCCTGCACATACAAAAAGCAGTCCTCAGTGAGACATTACGGAAGAGGCAGTTTCTCTCGATAACTTAATGGGATAGCGTATCATATCTGTAAGCACTTGGGGCTACAGAGTCCTACATTTTATTCCTTACAGACAAGTTAGGGCCCCTTGAGCATTTTTGTCCCTAAAGTGGCTTCAGTTTTCATCTTGCAAAGTGGCGCTTCTATTCTTTCCGGCAGAGACAGTACCCAGTCTACACAAGATGAATGCGCCATGTGTCTAAAATGCCTACCTTAAACCTGCTTTCTAGTTTCTATCCTCCAGAAGATTGTTTGTTGTTTCCCCCCTTTGAATTTGCCTGATGGGAATACGAACAGAACAGTAGCCTTGGACTTTCAAGATCATCCAGAAAACATGGCAACTTCTGGGAGTTGTAGAGGCAGCACATGAAAAATGTCTATGGAGATTATCTGCAAAGCAGAAGGCTGGTTGCCTCGGGCTTCAGCAGAATGACGGTTTAGACTTCCATGTCCATTATAATAGTTTGCTTATACATTATAGCTTTACCTGTTTAGCTCATTGGGTACCATATGTATGCTGCCATGTTGGCTTTAGGAAAAAAAAATTGTATCAAATACTGAAATTTTCCTTTCTTGACCCCAATCCATGGCAGCATATGGACCCTTCCTTTTGATCGTGTAATTTTTGGGAGAATGGGGCGGGTCTCACTTTACTTTTATAGATTTAAACTGGTCCTGTGGGTGTAGATAGGGGTGGAGCTATATCTATGTAAGCTGCCATAGATGGGTGTCGGGAAAGGAAAATTGAAAATTTTCCAGTTTTTGCTTCAGCATTAGAGGCTGGAAGACCATGTCAGCACAGGCAGTAATTAAATAATCCCAGCAGAGGAGATAGATGTTCAAGGAGGGAGAAGGCCGTGCTAAGGAATTCACCAGGTCAAAAGCACATTACAAGTAAATAATAGATGATTTATGGAAAGGTAAAACCCTGCAAGTAAAATATTCGATTTTTCTGTGCTACCTGAAATGTCTTAAATTAGTGACATGGCTTTGTTCCTTTTAGAGCATGGAGTGGTTTATTTTCCTATGGTGGGTCGTCTTAAAGTGGGTGTAAACCCTCACATATACCCAGTGAAGTGAACAGCCTCAGATGATACACAGAGATGAAACAAAACTTCCTATCTAAGATTTTCATCTGTATATATCCTTTAGAAAGTGCTCTTTGTGTTAGATGTTTCTCTTACTGGTTAAAACTGCAGAGAAGCCTGGGCATACAGCCAAAAAAGCTGATTGGAGGAAAGGCACACACCCCTCTCCTCATAGGCAAAGGAAGTTGCAGAGCTCTGCTCTTAGATGGCAAACTGTGTGTTAATCTAATTATAGCAACCTCCCCCGACACACACTTCTATCTCCCGTCTCAGAGAACTTGTAAGAAGTTATCAGGCTGATAACAGAGCAAGAGACAGCTACAGGACATAGGGCTTTGGAGAGAGATAAGAATACAGATATGTGCCCAGCTCAAATTTCATGAATTGGGTTTACATCCACTTTAAGGTGTTATGTTTAATTATAGCCAAGAGTTTACTACATAGATAAGCTATTGTGTATATTTTATACAGCAGGTATAGAAACTTGGCAAATGTCAATCTGTAGGAACAGATATTGCATAATTTATAAAAGTTTGAAATTTATTTTAAACTATGGGTTATACAGACATTTTTCTTTAAAGTCCATTTTGTTTTTCAGTAGCTTTGCACATTTGAATCACCTGTGAAAACCATCATTTTATGTCCTCAATTGCACAGAGCTTTAGAAAAAAAATATAATCAAATGTTGGATCGCCCCTTTAACCACTTGCTTACTGGGCACATAAACCCCCTTCGTTCCCAGGCGAAATCTCAGCGTCCGGCACTGCGTCGCTTTAACTGACAATTGCGCGGTCGTGCGACGTGGCTCCCAAACAAAATTGGCGTCCTTTTTCCCCCACAAATAGAGCTTTCTTTTGGTGGTATTTGATCACCTCTGCGGTTTTTATTTTTTGCGCTATAAACAAAAAAAGAGCAACAATTTAAAAAAAATATATATTTTTTTTACTTGTTGCTATAATAAATATCCCAATTTTTTTTTAAAAAACTATTTTTTTTCTCAGTTAAGGCCGATACGTATTTTTCGACGTATTTTTGTAAAAAAAAAAAAAAAATCACAATAAGCGACTGGTTTGCGCAAAAGTTATAGCGCCTACAAAATGGGGAACAGAATTATGATTTTTTTTATTATTTTTTTTTTTACTAGTAATGGCGGCGATCTGCGATTTTTATTGGGACTGGGATATTGCGGCGGACGTATCGGACACTTTTGACACAAATTTGGCGCCATTCACATTTATACGGCGATCAGTGATATAAAAATGCACTAATTACTGTATAAATGTGACTGGCAGTGAAGGGGTTAACACTAGGGGGTGAGGAAGGGGTTAACTGTGTAGCCTGGGTGTGTTCTAACTGTGTGGGGGGAGGGGGGTGACTGGGGGAGGTAACCGATGCTGTGTCTCTATGTACAAGAGACACGGATCGGTCTCCTCTCCTCTCACAGCACGTGGAGCTCTGTGTTTACACACAGAGCTCCACGTTCCTGCTGTCACCTACCGTGTCACCGACGATCGCGTGTACCCGGCGGACATCGCGGCCGCCAGGTACACGCATCGGGTCTTCGGCGATGCGTCGGGACAGTTTTTACCCGCCGCGCGCCACCCAGTGGCGCGCGCGGGTAATGCACATAAAGGCCGTTTTTAAACGGCCACTTGGCACTTGAGAGCCGCGCTGCGGACGTATTTCGTCTATAGCGCGGATCTCAAGTGGTTAAATTGATTCCCCTATACGATTTGTTACTCAGTCCCTTTAATCTATATATATAAAACTCAACGTGTCTGTGTATGTATGTGTGTATGTATGTTCCAGCATCACGTCCAAACGGCTAAAGATATTAACATGAAACTTGGCACACATGTTACTTATATGTCAGCAACAAACATAGGATAGGTGGTTTAACCCTTACCCACCCCCATTTGCCATGGTCTGGGTTTTTCTTTAAAGTCCCATTCAACTCTATGGGAAATACATGTTACTTCATAACTTCCAAACGGCTGTACATATTTCGATAACACTTGGTCACATGTTACTTATATGTCCACTTAAACTATAGGATAGTTAATTTATCCCTTAACTACCCCCATTTGTGAGGGTCGGGGTTTTTGTTTAAAGTCCCATGCAAATCAATGGGAAATGTATGTTCCCACATAACTTCTGTACGCCTGGAGATATTTCAATAATACCTGGTACACATATTACTTATATGCCAAATAAAAATATATGACAGTTAAATTAACCCTTACCTACACCCTTATATAAAAGATGGGTATATTTATATTACTATGATTTTCCTCCCCAAAAGGTTAAGATAGGAAGACCGAGCAACGCCGGGTATTCAGCTAGTAAGAAAATAAAATGTGACACTGTTGCAACAGGGCTACCAAAATATTTGCTTATAATCATCCAACTGTATGTCTGGAAGTTGTCTGTCTCTGCAAAATCATGTCTCTATCTTTATAATTTCCAAAATTAAGGTTTTGAGGGCAGGGGTCTGGCTGGGACTCTGTGTGCCCACTCTAACAAAAAAAACAGGAGTGAAATGTTCTGCTTCTAAAGTGGATGTGAGCCATTTCTCTATGAATTTGTGTATTTTCTTCTACCCGTTCAGGAAGACCTACTATCCTAACATTATTCTGTCAGAGACGATTCTCCAAGTCCTTCAAATGAGAGTCATGTATAGAAAATTGATGTGTGGTCTTTTTATTAGAACTCGTATCTGTTTGTAAAGAATCTTTAAGTGTACTTCTGTTGACATTCTCTCTTTAAAGATATGCATATCTTGTCTAATTAAAGTTAAGTTTTCCCTCAAGATTGCGAGAAAGAATATTCACAGAGCTATTGCAAGGCTATTATCCTTCATTATATCTGCCAGCGAAGTTACATGCTCCACATTTGAATTATTTGAGGATTTAAGAGGATGTAGGTCATTCTCTGAAGCAGCATTACTCACTGTGTCATCCAGTTGATCCCATAGGGCTGCCTCTCCCGCCATTCCCTGGTTTGTAGCTGGTCCAACAGAAGCTCCCTCTATGGCAAATCCTTGCATTAAGCTAGAAACTGGTCAGAGGTTCACCTTTCGCTATAGTAGGTGTATGGGCAAATTTCTCAAGCCAAACGGTGATGTCTTGAGGCTTGTCCTTCACGGAGCTCTGAGGTTTTTACTACTCTGTGGAGGACACTCAGTAATGAAGTGATCAGCAGCCCCTGTGTCTTTCTTATTCCTCCATGTCAACCTGGCAGGCTTGCTCTGGTCCTCTCTTTACCCCTGTTCCCTCTTCCTATGGACGCCCCAAACACGGATGGTGATGTTATAGTAGGGAGGGAAAACGGGGAAAGAGTAATTGAACCAACTGGGTAGTAAATTAACTGGAGCCGGGAAGGAGGCCAGGAGCGAGGTGGCAGGTGTAGCCGAGAGCAAGCCAGGGACAGGCCGTCGGAAGGAAGAACGGAGGACAGCAAGCCGACAGACGGAACCAAAACTTACGTGGCTATGGCAGGCTAAGTGTACCATTGACGTCCGGTTACAGGATAGAGAAGATCAGCAGAGGAGCTCTATCCTGCACGGCTTCTCAAATCGCACATCCTCTCTCACTGCTGTGCCACGTCCCTGCTTTACTACTTACATCAGGTGTGCCCATCATTAGATTTCAGTTGTGAACCACCACAGTGCATCTGTATATTGGTAGAACAGTATACTTGATGAATCAGTCGCTGTAGACAGGAGCTTGAAAAAGAAGCGTGCTGCAGGGGGCAGGAACTCGTCTGAGAAACTTGCTGAAGGGGGTGGGGTGCACAAGTGACATCATTGGTTGCTACTACGCCAGTGGTCCTTGCAGCCAATGACAGTAATGCAGAGGGGATCTAGAACTGCAGACTGGTGGGCTGACGATCTGCTCCTAACTGTCCGCCATTTAATGAAGGTATGTGGACTTGAACATAGGGGCCCCAAACACTATCTACTAGGCTGGCCCACCAGTAGCTGTTTTCAAATGGATGTGCACCCTCCCATACCTTGGAATCATCCTTGCCCCATCTTACATTCTGTGTTTAAAGCTACCTCCCTTTATCAAGTCCCTAAACAGTTACTAAAGTCCTAGGATAAAAACACATTGTGGAATGCCGTTAAAATTTCCTTTTTTTTCTAACCTATTGTACCAATGTTGGAGTCCAATCCCTTCCCATCTGGTCACACATACTCTGCTACTTGCAAATGTCAGTACTGAAATTTATCTAGGGATCCACTAGACCCAGATATAAAATAAATGTATTACACGAGATTAGGACTCGGTGTTCCCAATATCTCCTACTATTATACACCTGCCCAAATCCCCCCACCATCCACTTTTACTTTATGGACTTTGATAGATGTGGTCCATATTGACCCTGTCCCCTCTCCCCTGGATTAACCCATTAACTACGCTGCAAGCCCCTTGACCCAATCCTAGCCCACACTTTAGAGCTGGGACTATTAAATATTTGGCATGCTTGAAATCTCCCCACCTTTCACTCTAACAGATTTTTAATAGTCCCCCTGTTCCGGAAACCCCCAGAGCTACATCGACGGTGGTACATGTGAGGCTGCACTATGATAAATTCTCTATTAGATACACATGGAGTTTGCACCTTTCCACAGCTTAAAGACTCCCACTACATTCCCAACGCTGAACTATTCTATTAGCTTCAAATCTGTCACCCAGTGGACTCATTGCTTAAAATTTTGGATTAGTCCCCAACCATTTGAATCAAAATGTAAATCTTGCCCAACAACTCAAGGACTAGTCTCTATACTCTTGAATGACTCCTACAATCGATCTCCATTATACTGCCCACAGTGGGAACTGGATTTTAACACCACTTTCTCCTCCTGAGGACTTGCATAAAATATGCTGGTTTCTTTTTCAAACGCTTACGCAATGTGCTCACCTTGGAAAATTCTCATAAAGTATGGTCACAATGCTATTATACTCCTGCCAGAATAGCCAAGCGTTTACCTTCTTACCCATTCACATTCCTTTAGGGGTGCTTGGATCTGGAAGACACAAAGCACATTTGACATGTCCCAAAGTCAAACAATTATGGATTTGGGTATACACCATGGTCAATACAGTCCTTTAAGTCAACTTTCATAAAGATCCACGGGAAGCCCCCGTAAAGAAGCCCATTCGCATTATTCTGTGCCAGGGGCGCATACTTATATCCCATATCTTCATAACAACAAAGGAAACAATTGCCCAGGTGTGGAAAGTTCTCATGCTTAACTCTTCTGAGCTCAAGGGTCGTAAAAAGGGCAAACAATGAGAAACAGCTATCCCCACCAACACACATGATACGTTTCTGAAAATTTGGCAACTATTGTTTGAGTACTATTCATCTGCCTAGCTAACTACATGCTCATTGCACTTGCAAAATAGACTGCCCAAAACTAGCCCCCTCAATACGTTGGGGTATTTTCTCCTTACCCCTCCTCCCACCGACTCCACTCTCAACCCATCCCACCCTTCTTCTGTTTTCTTTTCATCCTTCTTCTACACTTATTCTCTATCTAAATAGCCCTCCCCAGCATTATGTGCAGAAGGGAGCTCTGAATTATCTTTGCCCATCTCTTTCTTAACAGTACTGCTTTTATAGCCTCATTCTCCACTTCTGAAGACACCATTGATCTAGATTAATAGAGCCCACTGGCTTAGACTTCTGTGACAATGTCTCATGGAGCTGATCCCAATAACAAACCCTGCAAAAATCTATGCCCAGAGATTACCATTACCTGTTCTATGCATAGGTGTGTGCTGCATGTGCTTAAGCACACCCGAATCATGCTGTGTGTACCTCCCAACTGCCCTAGACTGGGTGGAATTGTTCTGAGATTTTCATTAAATCCCAGTGTCCCTCCAATCCAGGCTGAATTCCAGAGTCCTGTGCTGGAACACCAATCATAGTCAATCATAGCCCACCCCCTACCCCCATGCCCTCTCATCGGCATAAACAAACAGTGTTTCCTCTGTAGCTCCCTGTAACAAGTACAGCTGCAAGTGAGACACAAAGATAATTGACATACTTCTGTTCTTCTCCCTGGCTGGGACTCTTCACAGTACTCAAGAGCTCCAGCTCTTCTCCCCCTTCTCCTATTCCCTGATCCAGTAGGCGGGCTATGATTAGCTTTAATTTAGCTCCACCTACTAGATCAGGGAATAGGATAAGGGGGTGAAGAGCTGAAGTACCCTGAGTAATGTGCAGCGTTCATGGAGGAGAACAGAAGTAAGCAGTGCAGAGGTGAGACAGATGGTCACTTACTACTACACCACTACCTAAACTCTGCCTCACTTAGTACTGACCTCTGAACATTGTAGTAAGTGACACAGAGCTCCGAAGTGACTCAGAGGTCCGTTGTAAGTGAGACAAAGTTCAGGGGTCAGTAGTAATTAATGAAAAGTTCAGGAAACTATAGTAATTAATGAAGAGTGCAAGGGTCAGTAGTAATAAAAAAGTCAGTTTTCCTTTCAGACTAATGTAGTGGTTTTCCCAGTGTACCCACGGTTTTTATATGGGTTAGCTGTGTTTAGCCAAAGGATTACGTCCCATGGTTTTGATGCACTTTTTTAAAGTGCACCAAAACCTCACTTTCAGTTTTTGGTTTCAGAAAGTGCACCAAAACCGCCGGACATAATAAAAGTCCATAGTCATAACAACCCATACTCAGCACCGTAAAATATCCCTTTCCCTTCTTTACTTTAAATGTAATACTTCTTTATGGGATTAGGTGCCGTATGTTAATAGTGATTCCATAAGTGCTCGGACAAACCATATATCTACATACAAATACTGTTAGTTGGGTTTAAGGACAGGTATGGAAAATGCTCCACAAGTGGTTGATAAACTTTTGTATGTTTTTAATCAAAATCACAAAAAAAAACACCACAACTTAAAAATAGAGCATCTGTAATAGACTCCACCAAAAATTCTACCACTTTGGGAGTGGAAGACTATAAGCAGCCCACTTTCCTCCAAAACATAACATGTCAAAAGGTATACAACGTCACGAGTACATCTCAACTAACCACAGGGTCAGTCATATTACGGGTTCCTACTGTACATGGATATTTTTGTAAGCCACTGCAAAGATACTTTGCTTATGGAAAAGCGGCATCGAACCACAGTTTGTTGCAATACATACCCCTAATTAATAAATCTTTAATAGGCTGTCTAGTCTTTATATCTACGTGGGTATCCATTTTGTTCTGGAAACCAATATGTAGCTTAATATTTGAATAGGAGATACAAATATTGAATGGGCAAGTGCTTTAGGGTTTATTGCTCTATACAAATGCTTCCTGCGAACTCTATTCTCATGAATGAGGGAGAGAATGTAACATGTAGATAACTCTCAATGTGGGTAAAAGTTCTGCTCTGAGCTACAGTTGGAGACTAAGGACGAGCTCCGGCGTGTTCGCACAGTCGCACAGGCAGGGAAAAATTTCCCGATCTCTGCAGCCGAGCATCGGGATAATGTCTCCCTGCCTTTGATTAGCGCAGCGCGGTGCCGACTTCCTGGCGGGCTCTGCACATGGACTGTGCGAACACGCCGGAGCTTATACTTATTGGAGACCTAGAATCAAAGCAAGGTTCAGGCAGACCGATTCCACACATTATTCTGACAGCTTTGAAATAAGCCAAATGGGACTGAAATAGGGGTATGAGGTTGAGTATTGATTACATCAGCCTGAACTGAATGAAAATGTAATTTTAAAGAGAACGAGAAACTCTGTGAATAATGTGGGAGGAAAATATTTGTAACAAGGGCAAAGGTACAATTCTGATTTATCTCAGTTAATGTCTTATTATATGTATTCCCAACTACAGGTGCCATAGCTGCCCCAACCTCAGCCTAGGGCAAAGCACCGGCACATACAGGACTTGGAGAAAAGTGCTCAGCAGGGCACAATTAAATGTACAGTGGCTTAATCATAAATCAGTTTTGCACCTTTAGCCCCCCCCCCCCCATGTCATCCTGGAATAATTCTTTAATTCATATAGTAAGGCAAAGGTAAGGTAAAATGTATTGACTATGAATACAGTGAAAAAACACACAGCAACCAATCAAATTTAAATTTACTATAGTCAAATTAGAAAGATGAAATTGGGTTGCCACTGGTTACTGCAAGTTGCACATAACCCCTGCACAATTCTTCGGAATCCTTTTAAATAAATCTGTAAAATAGGTCCCATCGTTTCAAAGTCCTTTTATAATCAGAGTCTCATAAATGTGGGAAATGAAAGACCCTTTCATACACAAATTCTAAAGCCCTCACCTTTCAAATCACTTACGATACCATTCAGACAATTATACCGTTAATTATGAACCAAAGGTAGCTTCTTTTGTTTGATATTTCTGACTCATTCTAACTCTGAATCATAAAAAAAAACATTCAAACAGGCCATCATCTGTAGAAGCGGTTCTTCTCTCTATGAGATTGATGTCTTCAGATGTCGGCTACCCTTGACACAGCCTCCCAGAGAGTAAATACTTGGCTAGCAGTTAAGCCAGGGGTGCTGTAGGCACTGAGCGGCTGTGGCCCTTTTTTCTGGAATAAACTCTAACATAGGCATCAGAAAGTCTGAAAACTGAGTGGCTTCTTCCAATGACCACTCATATTTTTCCACCAAGACATCAAACAGGCCCCAGTGCTTGAGATTGTGTATATGCCGAAGCTCTCCTGTGGGAAAAAAGAGGATACGATTACATCATATGTTATTTCATAACTTGCAATACTTATAAGACAAGAACAATATGAAAACTGTATGTCAAAATATCAACAGATCCGGATATATTTGCTATGTTATAGAAGTCTCAGTTGATCCCCAAACAAAACATGACTTAGTACTTGATGGAGAAACCCTTGTTGGCAAGCTCAGAGGTAAGATGTTTGGTTGGTTACCAGGTTTGCACATACAGTACAGACCAAAAGTTTGGACACCTTCTCATTCAAAGAGTTTTCTTTATTTTCATGACTATGAAAATTGTAGATTCACACTGAAGGCATCAAAACTATGAATGACCACATGTGGAATTATACATAACAAAAAAGTGTGAAACAACTGAAAATATATTTCATATTCTAGGTTCTTCCACCTTTTGCAGCAGACACATCTCTAGACCTGGTAAGAGGAGACTGTGTGAATCAGGCCTTCATGGTAGAATATCTGCTAGGAAACCACTGCTAAAGAAAGGCAACAAGCAGAAGAGACTTGTTTGGGCTAAAGAACACAAGGGATGGACATTAGACCAGTGGAAATCTGTGCTTTGGTCTGATGAGTCCAAACTTGAGATCTTTGGTTCCAACCCCCGTGTCTTTGTGCGACGCAGAAAAGGTGAACGGATGGACTCTACATGCCTGGTTCCCACCGTGAAGCATGGAGGAGGAGGTGTGATGGTGTGGGGGTGCTTTGCTGGTGACACTGTTGGGGATTTAATCAAAATTGAAGGCATACTAAACCAGCATGGCTACCACAGCATCTTGCAGCGGCATGCTATTCCATCCGCTTTGCGTTTAGTTGGACCATCATTTATTTTTCAGGACAATGACCCCAAACACACCTCCAGGCTGTGTAAGGGCTATTTGACCAAGAAGGAGAGTGATGGGGTGCTGCGCCAGGTGACTACCTCTTGAAGCTCATCAAGAGAATGCCAAGAGTGTGCCAAGCAGTAATCAAAGAAAAAGGTGGCTACTTTGAAGAACCTAGAATATGAAATATATTTTCAGTTGTTTCACACTTTTTTGTTATGTATAATTCCACATGTGTTAATTCATAGTTTTGATGCCTTCAGTGTGAATCTACAATTTTCATAGTCATGAAAATAAAGAAAACTCTTTGAATGAGAAGGTGTGTCCAAACTTTTGGTCTGTACTGTATTTCAGGAGGGATTTTGGTTCACTCTTCTTTACAGATCTTCTCTAAATCCTTAAGGTTCCTTGGCTGTCGCTTGGCAATTCGAAGTTTCAGCTCCCTCCATAAATTTTCTATAGGATTAAGGTTTGGAAACTGACTAGGCCACTCCATGACCTTAATGTGTTTCTTCTTGAGCCACTCCAACGTTGCTTTGGCGGTATGTTTTGGGTCGTTGTTATGCTGGAAGAACCATCCATGACCCATCTTCAGTGTTCTGGCTGAGGGAAGAAGGGGCCAGATTCAGGTACAATTGCGCCCGTGTAACGTAAGCCGTTTACGTTACACCGCTGCAAGTTTTCAGTTTTAGTGCCTGATCCACAAAGCACTTACCTGGAAACTTGCGGCGGTGTATCGTAAATACGTCCGGCGCAAGGCGGTCCAAATCGAATGGGCGGGTACAATTTAAATTAGGCGCGCTCCCGCGCCGGACCTACTGCGCATGCTCCGTTTCGAAATTCCGGCCGTGCTTTGCGCGAACTGACGTCATTTTTTCTAAAGGCGACGTGCGTAGCGCAATTCCGTATTCCCGGACGTCTTACACAAACGACGTGAATTTTTTAATTTCGACGCGGGAACGACGGCCATACTTTATACAGCACATACGTGTGCTGTGTAAAGTTAAGGCACCCAAAACGACGACTAACTTTGCGACGGGAAACTAGACTAGCAGCGACGTAGCGAACGCGAAAAACCGTCGTGGATCGCCGTAACTCCTAATTTGCATACCCGACGCTGGTTTACGACGCGAACTCCCCCCAGCGCGGCCGCGGTATTGCATCTTAAGATCCGACAGTGTAAAACAATTACACCTGTCGGATCCTAGGGCTATCTATACGTAACTGATTCTATGAATCAGTCGCATAGATACTCTGAGAGATACGACAGAGTATCTGAGATACTCCGTCGTATCTCCGCTGTGAATCTGGCCCGGTGTTCTTAGGGTCATAGTAAGCATTTTGACTGTACATGTGCCTTCTTGAGGAGGGGGATTGGCCGTGTTTGGAGGAAGAAAAATGCTGACTATGACCCTAAGAACACCCTACAATCAAGCACAGAGGTGGATACATTATGCTCTGGGGCTGTTTCTCTGCTAAAGGTACAGACCAACTTTGCCCCATTGAGGGACCAATGGATGGGGCCATGTACTGCATAATCTTGGATGAGAACCTTCTTCCCTCAGCCAGAACACTGAAGATGGGTCATGGATGATTCTCCCAGCATGACAACGACCCAAAACATACCGCCAAAGCAACGAGGGAGTGGCTCAAGAAGAAACACATTAAGGTCATGGAGTGGCCTAGTCAGTTTCCAGACCTTAATCCTATAGAAAATTTCCTCGGCCAGATTTTTTTTTAAGCAGTCCTTGTGCCAGAGGTCCCTGTCCCATATCCACTGTATGAAAACTTTGGAAACTAGTGTTTGCCAAGGATGCTGAGTGATGACTAGTAAGTAAAGCAATACATTTTAGATCAGGAGGAATACCTAGTCTCTCCACAAACTTACCTCTACGTGTAAAATACTCTCGGGAGTAACGGCCTAACAGTGCAAAGTACGGAGGGATATCTCCAAGAAGCTCAATCATGTGTGCAATGTGATCTGAAATATACAAGGTTTATGCAATAGTAAAATGTTACCTACAGTAGTTAATATATTTATATGCAAGTTACAGGGACGATAAGAAAACATGAAATTCCTGGTATACCGCCAGTCCCCCAGCTTTTCTATTTTGAACTGATCATGCTAGGTTTGGAAGAACATCCTTCCCAGTGTGGTCAGTTTTCTTCTTAGCATTCTACTGCACAGACTATCTGTAGTCCAATGGTCAAACTTGTGCCGACATGTCCCCCTGCACAGCTAATCACTGGGATCATCATAAGCACTCTAATCCCCTGAGAACTGAGGTCATGTGGTCATTTATGAATATATATATATATATATATATACACACACACACACACTATATTGTCAAAAGTATTGTGACGCCTGCCTTTACACGCACGTGAACTTTAATGTCATTTCAGTCTTAGTTTGTAGGGTTCAATATTGAGTTGGCCCAGCTGTAATGGCTTCAATTCTTCTTTCTTCTGGGAAGGCTGTCCAAAAGGTTTAGGAGTGTGTCTATGGGAAGGTTTGACCATTCTTTCCGAAACGCATTTGAGAGGTCAGTCATTGATGTTGGATGAGAAGGCCTGGCTCACAGTCTCCACTCTAATTCATCCCAAAGGCTTCTATCGGGTTAAGGTCAGGACTCTGTGCAGGACAGTCAAATTCCTCCACCTCAAACTGGCTCATCCATGTCTTTATGGACCTTGCTTTGTACACCGGTCCAAATCATTTGGTGGAGGGGGGATTACAGTTTGGGGTTGTTTTTCAGGGGTTGGGCTTGGCCCCTTAGTTCCAGTGAAGGAAATGGATGTGCGAGTTTGGGGTGGAGGAACTTGACTGGCCTGCACAGAGTTCTGACCTCAACCCAATAGAACACCTTTGAGATGAATTAGAGCGGAAATACTGAGCCAGACATTCTCATCCAACATCAGTGCTTGACCTCAAAAATGCGCTCCTGGAAGAATGGTCAAACATTCCCATAGACACACTCCTAAACCTTATGGACAGCCTTCCCCAAAAGAAGCTGTTATAGGTGCAAAGTGTGGGCCAGTTTAATATTGAACCCTGTGGACTAAGACTGGGGGGGGCTTTGTTTCAATGGACGGCCGAACAGACTGCATTACACAGCGGGAGACACAAGGGGGCAGATCCACAAAGAAATTACGCCGGCGTATCTATTGATACGCCGGCGTAATTTCAAAATTCCCGCGTCGTATCTTTGTTTTGATTCCACAAATCAATATACGACGGCATCTCGGCTAGACCCGACAAGCGTACGTCTTCGTACGCCGTCGGAACTTAAATGTAATTTTTCAGCGGCCGCTAGGTGGCGTTTCCGTCGAAATCCGCGTCGAGTATTCAAATTAGCCATTTACGACGATCCACGAACGCACGTCCGGCCGGCATTTTTTTCCGTCGTTTGCGTTCGGCTTTTTCCGGCGTATAGTTAAAGCTGCTATATGGTGGCGTACTCAATGGTAAGTATGGCCGTCCTTCCCGCGTACAATTTTGAATTGTTTGCGTAAGTCGTTCACGAATAGGAATTTGCGTAGAATGACGTCACCGTCGTAAGCATTGGCTGGTTCCGGTTTAATTTCGAGCATGCGCACTGGGATACCCCCAGGGACGGCGCATGCGCAGTTAAAAAAATAACGTTGTTTACGTCGGGTCACGACGTATTAACATAAAACACGCCCCCATCACAGCCATTTGAATTCCGCGCCCTTACGCCACGAGAGATACACTACGCCGCCGTAACTTACGGCGCAGATTCGTTGTGGATTCAAACTAAAAAAGATAAGTTACGGCGGCGTAGCGTATCTTAGATACGCTGCGCCCGGCGCAGATGTATGTGGATCTGCCCCAAGCTGTTTAAGTAATGAAAAGTACAGCTGCAAATGGGCACAGTGAGACGTTAAATGGGCACAGCGAGACTGCAACTGGGCACAGCGAGACTGCAACTGAGCATTGTTTACCCAGTAGCTGCTGCATTTTCCCACCCTAGGCTTATACTCAAATCAATATGTTTTCCCAGTTTTAGGTAGTAAAATTAGGTGCCTCGGCTTATATTCGGATCTGCTTATACTCGAGTATATACGGAATATCTGCCATTTTAGCTGTGATAGAAAAGATGTACGACTTGTTGTAAACAAAACAAATAACTCAAAACTACTCAGGCCTTGTGTTTTTTAGGAAGTCACAGCTCTGAGTAGTTTTAAAGTAAAACCAATCTTTTACTTCTACTGACATACCTTCATCACGTGTGTAATCTTCACCTGAATGAGGTTCAAACAAGTAATCTCCTGTTGCCAGCTCAAAAGCCTTCAAGCAAAACAAAACAGTGATTACTGTATATCTGGGCTAAAATAGTTGCTAAAGGTTAAATACACAACTTTTTTGAGAGATTATCAAGCAATGGGTGTTAGTATAGTAGCATTTTCACAGGGTAGTATTAGGTTACAATGCCTTCCCTTAATATATTACCTCTATAGTTCATTAACCACTTCCTTACTGGGCACGTATACCCCTTCCTGACCAGGTGAAATTTCAGCTTCTGGCACTGCGTCGCTTTAACTGACAATTGCACGGTTGTGCAATGTGGCTCCCAAACAAAATTGGCGTCCTTTTTTCCCCACAAATAGAGCTTTCTTTTGGTGGTATTTGATCACCTCTGCGGTTTTTATTTTTTGCGCCATAAACAAAAAAAGGAGCGACAATATTTTTTACTTGTTACTATAATAAATATCCCATTTAAAAAAAAAAAAAAAATTTTTTCTCAGTTTAGGCCGATACGAATTCTTCTACATATTTTTGGTAAAACAAAAAAAAAAAAATCGCAATAAGCGACTGGTTTGCGCAAAAGTTATAGCGCTTACAAAATAGGGGACAGAATTATAATTCATTTTTATTATAATTTTTTTTTACTAGTAATGGCTAGATTTTTATTGGGACTGCGACGTTATGGCGGACACATCGGACACTTTTGACACATTTTTGGCGCCATTCACATTTATACTGCAATCAGTGCTATAAAAATGCACCGATTACTGTATAAATGTGACTGGCAGTGAAGGGGTTAACACTAGGGGGGCATGGAAGGGGTTAAATGTATTCCCTGGGTGTGTTCTAACTGTGGGGGGAGGGGGGTGACTGGGGGAGGAGACCGATCTGTGTCTCTTGTACAGAGGGACACAGATCGGTCTCCTCTCTCCCTGACAGGACGTGGAGCTCTGTGTTTACACACAGAGCTCCACGTCTTGTCCCTGTAGCCGCCGATCGCGAGTGCCTGGCGGACATCGCGGCCGACAGGCACGCGCATCGGTATCTCAGGAATGCGGCGGGCACCCGCGCGCCGCCGGCGGCGCTCGCGCGCCCTCTAGTGGCCTGGAAGAGCGGAGGACGCATATATGCGTCCTGTTAGAGATTTAGAACCACCCTGCGGCCGTATGGCCGTCGGGAAGTGGTTAAGGTACACAGCATAGATTAGATGAGCAGTGGGTATGTTGTCCCCTACAAGAGGTTTTGGAATCAAAGTTCTAAAAATGAAAGCAATTTCCCTCTAGCGGCTATTTCCGCTCTTATTGAGCCCAACTTAGCTTGGTGCCTGAGGAGATAGGTTAATAAAGATCATCTACCTCAACCAGCAGAATTTTTTACATCCTAACTATGTAACTACCAAGTCTTTTTCCGACGTTTTGTCATGCCTATTCGCGCGTTTGCATACAGCGCTGTCTGCCGTTTTTTAACTTCACCGTTTTTTATTTTAGCCAATAGGAAAAATGATCATCTCTTTCATCACTTGTTGCTATGTTTGTAGATTTTTTTTATCTTCTTCCTGGGTGAATGCTCTATTTCACAGAACAGATTAAAGTGACAAAACGCCCGTAGAAACGCTTGTTGTCACGCTAGACGCTTGAATCGAGCGTTTCCATTAGTTTCTATGGGAATACAAACGTTCAAAAACGCCCAAAACCCGATTTGCGCTACAAAAAAGGGTCCAGAACTTGTTTGAGTTTCAGGCGTTCGGCGTCAGGCGTTTTGGAGTGGAGCTGTGAACCATCTCCATTGAGAATAATGGATTTTTTCCCCTCTAGCGTTTTATAGCTTCAGGTTTCAGGCAACAAAACGCTCAGGTGTGAATGCAGCCTTAAAGATTTTTATGTGAAATTTCTACTCAACAGCTGTTTCGTGCCATACACAGTATCTGAAATCCTGAAAAGGCTCTTCAGTAAGCCAATTAGCGCAGAGTCATTTTGCCGGCTATGGAAGGCTGTGTATTAATTGGTGCAGACCCTCTTGCAATCTGATCTGAGGGTCCGCAGTAAGAGCCCTTGAAATTTTCCACATTTTGTCATGTTACAACCAAAAACTTAAATGTATTTTATTGGTATTTTATGTGATAGACCAACACAAAGTGGCACATAATTGTGAAGTGGAAGGAAAATTATAAATTGTATTCAAATTATTTTATAAATAAATATCTGTCAATACTTGAACCTCCTTTCACTACAATTACAGCTGCAAGTCTAGTGAGTGAAATTTTTGCCCCATTCTTCTTCTTTGCATAATATCTCAAGCTCTGTCAGATTGGATGGAGAGTGTCTGTGAACAGCAATTTTCAAGTCTTGCCACAGATTCTCAATTGGATTTAGGTCTGGACTTTGACTGGGCCATTCTAACACATGAATATGCTTTGAACCATTACATTGTAGCTCTGACTGTATGTTTAGGGTTGTTGCTGTATTTTGCAGGCTAACAGGTTTGTGAAGGATATGCTTCAGTTTAATTCTCCCTGCTAGTAATGCTGTGTGTGTTAGAGGTAAAAGGTGATTTCATGTGTGACTCATTCCTCTGTGTAACAGACTGTTGAAATGATTAGATAAGTGGCTCATGTTAATTATTCTGATTGCTTCCTTGTGGTAATTACCTCTTCTATATGCGGGGCCAAGCTTTCTAGATAACGTATTCTGTTACAACTAGTAATTAACTTCACTGATGTCATTATCTAAAGAAATGTGTCTTCAGAGTCGGCGCCGAAGTGTCTACATCTGTATGGAAGCCCCCAGTGTGTGAAAAGGGGGTGGAGATTTCATTGTTCTTTGATTGAGGATTAGCGTGTAAACTGTATATATAACTAGCAGCATGCTGCCATTAAAGGGTGTCTTGTTCCAGCAGTAAGCTTGGCTCATGTGTGGATTATTGGGCGATCCCAGGAATATTCCTCCTGGTGGAATATTGGGTGACTTTCTTTATGGGAAGACTTGGACGGGGATACCTTCTACTACCGTCACAAGGTTTTCTTCTAAGATTTCCCTGTATTTGGCTGATTGGCTCCATCCATCTTCCCATCAACTCTGACCAGCTTCCCTGTCCCTGCTGAAGGTGTGTTCAGGGTGATGTGCAGTGTTAGTTTTTCGCCACACATAGCATTTTGCTTTTAACCCAAAAAGTTCAAATTTCAAATTATGACCAGAGCACCTTCTTTCATGTTTGCTGTGTCCCCCACATGGCTTCTCACAAACTGCAAATTGGACTTCTTATGGATTTCTTTCAACAATGGCTTTCTTCTTGTCACTCTTCCATAAAGGCCAGATTTGTGGAGTGCACAACTAATAGTTGTCCTGTGGACAGATTCTCCCCCCTGAGCTGTGGATTTCTGCAGAGTTACCATGGACCTATTTGCTTCTCTGATTAAGTTTCTTCTTGCCCCACCTGTCAGTTTAGGTGGACATCCATGTCTTGGTAGGTTTGCAGTTGTGCTATACTCTCCATTTTCAGATGATGGATTGAATAGTGCTCTGTGAGATGTTCAAAGCTTGGGATATTAACCACTTGACAACCGGCCCTATTTTGGCACTTCTCTCCTTCATGTAAAAATCAAAATCAAAAAGTCTGCAGCTTTCTGCTCGGGGAGTTCTGAAAACCGAGCAATCGGCAGTGTTTGATCGCTCGGTTCACAGTTTAGAGGGGCTGGGGGACCGATGTTGCATCCACTGAGGCAAGTATGATTCCTCAAAAAAAAAAAAAAAAACTCTTCTTCTCTTTTAAGGTTTCTTGGCTGTCACTTGGCAACTCAAAGTTTCAGCTCCCTCCATACATTTTCTATAGGATTAAGGTCTGGAGACTGGCTAGACCACTCCATAAGCTTAATGTGCTTATCTTGAGCCACTCTTTTGTTGCACTGGTGGTATGTTTTGGGTGATTGCAATGCTGAAATGGCCTCAAAATGCTTTCCAACTGAACTTTAAAACAGTTATTGGGTATAGCCACTAGAGGGAGCTGCCTCTATTAATTTTTAAAACTTGGTGTCTCCTGTAGGTGGCAATTTACCACTATAAGTAATCTAATATGCAGGATTTTACTTTGAGTATAAAATATCTCATTATGTTCCCCCTTATCCAGCACATAGAGTTTTCTATTACTTCTTTTGTTGGCGTATTAACAATGCCTATATAGTCAGAAGTTCAAGCGGAGCGCCACATAAAAGGGGAAGCTCTGCTTATTTGCCTCCTCCCCTGCTGGTACATTTGGCACCTTTTGGTGCAGGTACCTGGGTTTGACAGGTTCCCGCTCCCACTTCCGGCTGACTTCGCCACAGCAAACTCACCCAGGAGTTCATCCCCTCCTCCTTCCCCTGGCACCGGGTCATTCACAAAGCACAGTGCGTTTTGCGCGATTTGTGAACAGGTAAGTGTCCTAATATTAAAAGTCAGCAGCTACAGTATTTGCAGCTGCTGACTTTTATTTTTTTTTTCTGAAGGAGCCTGGAGCTCCGCTTAACAGGAAGTATATAAAAATTTGAAATAAACAGAACATTTTCTACTGGCTTTTCTCTATAGCATTTCCTGCTTTTCCTGGGTTAACCTGAAAGAGAACTAAACTCAGAATGAACAGGCTACAAGTATTCTGATTCCAAAGACAGCAATGTTTACTGCAGCTTTGCTCTTAGTGGGCCAGATTCTTGTAGAACGGCGTATCCTTGCGGCGGCGTAACGTATCCGATTTACGTTACGCCTCTGCAACTTAGACGGGCAAGTGCTGTATTCCCAAAGCACTTGCTCCGTAAGTTGCGGCGGCGTAGCGTAATTCGGCCGGCGTAAGCCCGCCTAATTCAAATTTGGATCAGGGGGCGTGTTTTATGCAAAACTACTGTGACCCGACGTGATTGACATTTTTTCGGAACGGCGCATGCGCCGTCCGTGGAATTTCCCAGTGTGCATTGCTCCAAAGTACGCCGCAAGGACGTCATTGGTTTCGACGTGAACGTAAATGACGTCCAGCCCTATTCACGGACGACTTACGCAAACTACGTAACTTTTTCAAATTTAGACGCGGGAACGACGGCCATACTTAACATTGTTGCGCCGCACTTATGCCACCATATAGCAGGGGCAACATTACGCCGGGAAAAGCCTAACAAACGTCGTAACTTTACTGCGTCGGCCGCGCGTATGTTCGGGAATTCGCGTATCTAGCTAATTTGCATACTCGACGCGGAATTCGACGGAAGCGCCACCTAGCGGTCAAAAAAAAAAATGCAGTTTAGATCCGACGGCGTAAGAGACTTCTAAGAATCAGTCGCATAGATACGACGGGTCAGATTAGGACTTACGACGGCGTACATGGCGCTGCGCCGTCGCAAGTCCTTTGAGAATCTGGGCCAGTATCTCTTCACTGTCCATATACACCAAGGCTAGCATTATATGCGTGTCTGTGGTGGAGTGCGGAGTAAATACTAATGAGTGAAACATACTGTACATCCGTTTACATTCTGTCAACATATTTCATGTAGACAATGGTCTTTATAAATAAAAACAAAAAACAAGCATTCGGTTTTCACCAACCCAGATACAAGAATGGAAGAATTTGACTGTATGAATTGCATTTTATACGGATATACGGTAGCTTACCATACAAGCAGTGCTCCAAATATCAGCAGGGGGTCCATAGCCAGCACCGATCAATACCTCCAAGGCTCGGTACTGCCGTGTCTGTATGTCGTCAGTAAAATGTTTGTGCTTTGAAGATAAGAAGGAACAAAAGCTGCAAATGCTATTTACCTCTTAGTAAATCTGAGAATTACTCTATCGGGATTGAAATCTTTTGTAAAATACTTACCACCCAACAAGCATTCCCCAGATCTGCAATTTTAATAGAAATGTTGTCAGCATTTTGTGGTTCTAGAGGGTTGACCAGGAAATCTGTGGCTTTGATTGACACTGTAAACAGAGAAAAGAGATATACACACTATAGCGTCAAAAGTATTGGGACACCTGCCTGTACACGCACATGAACTTTAATGGCACCCCAGTCTTGGTCGGTAGGGTTCAATATTGAGTTGGCCCTCCCTTTGCAGCTATAACAGCTTCAACTCTTCTGGGAAGGCCGTCCACAAGGTTTAGGAGAGTGTCTATGGGAATGTTTGACCATTCTTCCAGAAGCGCATTTGTGAGTGAGTGAGTGAGTGAGTGACTTGTATAGCGCAGCAAATGCGAACCTAATCGCCTCAAGGCGCTTGGAATCCAGCGTCGTACCGGTCTTTGTGAGGTCAGGCGCCAATGTTGGACGAAAAGGCCTGGCTCGCAGTCTCCGCTCTGATTCATCCTAAAGGTGTTTTATCTGGTGCAGGCCAGTCAAGTTCCTCCATGTCTTTATGGACCTTGCTTTGTGCACTGGTCCAAATTATTTGGTGAAGGGGGGACTATGGTGTGGAGCTGTTTTTCAGAGATTGGGCTTGGGCCCTTTAGTTCCAGTGAAAGAAACTCTTAAAGGGGGTGTAAAGGTTAATTTCTTATTTTCTAAATAGGTTCTTTTAAGCTAGTGCATTGTTGGTTCACTTACTTTTACCTTCGATTTCCCTTCTAATGTTTTTTTTCTTTGTCTGAATTTCTCACTTCCTGTTCCCCCTCAGTAAGCTTGCCCCCATCATCCGAGCCGTTCTGGCTGGTGGGTTAGTCAGCGTGCCCCTCCCTTGGGACTACATCCCTGCGGGGAGACGCTGCACAGCACAGCACGCTGACTAACCCCCAGCCAGAACGGCTCAGATGATGGGGGGGCAAGCTTACTGAGGGGGAACAGGAAGTGAGAAATTCAGACAAAGAAAAAAAAACATTTAGAAGCGAAATCGAAGGAAAGGGTAAGTGAACCAACAATGCACTAGCTTAAAGGAACCTATTTACAAAATAATAAACAAACCTTTAAGGCGTCAGTATACCAAGACATTTTGGACAATTTCATGCTCCTAACTTTGTGGGAACAGTTTGGGGATGGTCACTTTCTGTTCCAACATGACTGTGCACCAGTGCACAAAGCAAGGTCCATAAAGACATGGATGAGTGAGTTTGGGGTGGAGGAACTTGACGGACCATCCCAATAGCTTTGGAATGAATTAAAGTGGAGACTGCAAGCCAGCAGTCCAACATCCAACATCAGTGCCTGACCTCACAAATGTGCTTGTGGAAGAATAGTCAAACATTCCCATAGACACACTCCTAAACCTTGTGGACAGCTTTCCCAGAAGAGTTGAAGCTGTTATAGCTGCAAAGGGGGGGGGGGGCATCTCAATATTGAACCCTAGAGAATAAATAAGACTGGGATGCCATTAAAGTTCATATGCGTGTAAAGGCAGGCATCCCAATGCTTTTGATAATAGAGTGTACTTGTGAAGGAGAAAATACAACAGCCATTTTATTTATAAAACATTCAGTTTCGATTAGGCAGACACATTGCATGCATTCTGTATTTAGAAGACATAGGCCCCTTTGCACAACTGCACTTTTTGCAATATTAAAAACATTAAAGCAGTGACAATAGTGTCATCAATACCGCTTCCCGATTGTCTCCGTTTATGGCGAATTATGGTTTCCAACCATCCATGTTGCCTGACTCATTTGTGCCTCAAAGAATTCCTACGTTAGAAAAGCATCTTTGTTCCACTTGGGTGCAGGTCCAAGAGTCCTTGCAATGTGCCAGTGAGAGATACAGACTCCATGCTGACCGCCGACGCCTACCTGTGCCTTCCTACCAGGTTGGGGGGGAGGGTCTGGTTGTCATCTTGTAAACCTTTGACTCCGTGTTTCCTCACTGAAACTGGCACCACAATTTATTGGACCTTTCCGTAGGATCAACCCAGTGGCTTACGCATTAGACCTTCCTTCTAACATGCATATTTTGAATATTTTTCAAGTCTCCTTATTAAAACCCTTGGTGTGCAACCGCTTTACCATCTCGGTACCACGCCCTCGCCCGATGCAGGTCAAGAACCATGAGGAGTATGGGATACAATCGATCACTGACTCCCGTAGGTTTCGTGGGCGCTTACAGTACCTGCTTCATTGGAAAGGGTTTGGTCCTCCGAGGGGGAGAGGTCATTGAGGAGGGGGTACTGTCAGGGCTGGGCTCTCAGCTCTTCCTTTTCTGTGCTCAGGTTACTCAGCTGTTGGTTAATTGCCAGTACTCATCGTTCCACAGTGGCTCACCTGTTGATCATCTCCTGCTCGTCAAGCCCACAGCCAGCCCCTTCTGGCTATTTAAACTGCCTGGTTCATTTCTTCAATGACTTTGCCTTAGTCAACATATCTAGAGACTCTCTGCTGTGTTCCTGTTGAAGACTTGCCTGGCTGACGTCCTTTCTGGTTCCTGATCCTGTCTGCTGCCTCGGACTACGCTGAACTTTGGCTTCCTGATTTCCGGGCTTGTTCTGACTACCCAATTTGGCTACTGTACCCTGGCTATTTTTTGACTACGTTTACCAGTTGTACCATTTTTATCATTTTATTAAAAGGTGTGATTTTTACTGCATATTCTGTCTCCGTCTGTTTCATGGTTCCTGACAAGCACACAGCCAAGATAACAAAGGAGTGGCTATGGGACAACTCTGTGAATGTCCTTGAGTGGCCCAGCCAGAGCCCAGACTTGAACCCAATTTGAACATGTCTGAAGAGATCTGAAAATGGCTGTGCACCGACACAACCTGATGGCGCTTGAGAGGTCCTGCAAAGAAGAATGGGAGAAACTGCCCAAAAATAGGTGTGTCAAGCTTGTAGCATCATACTCAGAAAGATATGAGACTGTAATTGGTGCCAAAGGAGCTTTAACAAATAATTTAGCAAGGACTGTAAATAGTTATGTATATGTGTTTATTCCCATTATTTATTTTTAATAAACTTGCAAAGATTTCTTTTACGTTGCCACTATGGGGTATTGTTTGTAGAATTTTGAGAAATATAATGAATTTATTCCAAAAAAAAGTGGTGCGCTGTAAATACTTTCCAGAATTGCAGAAATACTTTCCAGATGCACTGTAAACACAGACTTCTTAGTGTCAATATAATTTAATTATAAAGGCCTATACACACGATCAGACTTTCCGACGACAACGATCCGACGGATGTGTTTTATCGGACAATCCGACCATCTGTATGCTCCATCGGACAATTGTTGATGGAATTTCAACTGAGAAATGCTCTCAATCTTTCTGACAACAAATGTGTTACGTCAGATCATCCGATCATGTGTACACAAGTCCATCGGACTAAAATCCAAAGTACAAACACGCATGCTCAGAACCAATGCTAAACATCAGACAACAAAAGCAGAAGTTGCCCAGAGGGTGGCGGTAAAGAGTTTAAAAGCCACATGATTTGGTGAATGTTGGCTGAAAATGTTCTGCCGTCTGTATGCATACCAAGTTCACGGCCAACGCCCCTTCGGACAAAATTCCACGGAAAAGTCCAAAGGAAGTCCGATCGTGTGTACGAGACTTAAAGCCTCATACACACAATGGACTTCCATCAGACAAATCCGTGGATTTTTGTCTGAAGGGCGTTGTCTGTGAGCTTGTTCTGCATTCACGAAACTACGTTGTTTTTCAGCTCTTTAGCACCACCCTTTGGACAACTTCTACTAATGTTGTCTGATGGTTAGCATTGGTTCGGAGCATGCATACTTTGGATTTTAGTCCGACGAACTTGTGTACACACGATTATCCAACAAAACACGTCCATCGGACAATTGTTGTCGGAGTATCCGATCGTGTGTATGGTCCTTAAGTGCAAGAACAGTGTTAAGGCCCGTACACACGATCGGATATTCCGACATTTGTCCGACGGACGTGTTTTTATGGATAATCCGACCGTATGTTCCAAGGCTAAACATCAGACAACAATAGCAGAAGTTGCCCAAAGGGTGGCGGAAAAATCACGTGGTTTGGTGTATGTTGGCTAAAAATGTTCTGCCATCTGTATGCAGAACAAGTTCACGGACAACTCCCTTAGGACAAAAATCCACCGATTTGTCCGATGGAAGTCCGATCGTGTGTACGAGACTTATCGCTCACTTTTGCAGCATCTCCTATGACGAAATGTGACTGAACTATAGATAGAACATTTTATTTGCAAGGCTCCGTAAAATGTGAACCAGTGCAGCAGCAGTGCGAATTCGCTGCCAATTTAAAGAGAGTGCTGTGCGTTTTCTGAGCACTGCAGTGCAATTCAGATGCAAATTCCAAGTTCATTGCCTTCTATTGGAACGCATCTAAATCGCACATCTCATTCGTTTTGAATTCAAATCAGAAAAAAAAGCATGGGGTCCCCCCCAATCCATTCCAGGCTCTTTTGGGACATTTAAAAAAGAAAAAAAAAATGGCGTGAGGGTTCACCTTAAAATCTGTACCAGACCCTAAAGCAATATTTAATTTCCGACAATTTTCTTTACGTTCAGCTGTCAGTGGGGAACCCTGCTGACAGCTGATGAGTCATCTGATGTTAAGGACGCGTGGCTGGCTTCCTGGCCCACTCCCTAACAACCTGCTATTGTTAAAGATGCTGGTGGCCGTCGCCTGCAATAATTTGCATCTGAACCATATCTTAATCGCAGCTGTACTGATAAACAGCTGCTTTGAAAATTCACAGTAAGGGGTGCTGGCGAGCAGCGAACTAAGATGGCCGTTTGCATTTCTGCTACCTGGAGGGCATACCAACTTCTCCTTCTCCTCACCCGATCTCCTACGACCCTAGATTATTACCACCCGTGCGTCCAGCGCTAAGGCCACGGGTCAGTCACAGGACGAGTCCTCACAATTGGACGCCATCTTTGAATGCCCGACCAGGAGTCAGGACCTGTTCCTAATGTCGCTCACCAGGGCTCCTGAGCAGCCACCCAATATCGGGTACAGCCCTGAGATGCGCCTTGTACAGCCGCTACCTACCCTGCGAGATGCAGATCTGCTCGCCCGTTTCAAAATCATGCTGCAGTTGGAGCTCTCTGCGGCCACCTCCAAACTAGCAGCTCACCTAACTAAGGAAATTAGGAAGCTGGGCTCTCGCACAAATGATTTGGAGGAAAAGACGGACACTGCAGCAACCGTCCTGGAAAACCACAAACAGGACTTCTATGGAGGCTGCTCTCTTGCTCATTGAGGAATTCAAGAACCGGTTCAGGAGAGGAAATTTGCACCTTCGGGGCCTCCCCGAGTCCATCAAGGACCTCGCCTCTACTGCCCTTTTTTAGGAGCTGGTCCCGGCCATCCCGCTTAACAGTCTTCAATTCTATCAGATCCACCGAGCCCTGGCCCCAAAAGACCGGAAGGCCCCCCTTGTGACATTGTGATAAAATTCACGTACTACATGCCAAAGAGACTCTCTTCATGGCGGACCGAGGTAAATCCGACCTCTCCTTTCAGGGCCAGGGCTACCAGCTTTTTGCCGACCTATATCCCATCACCATCCAGAAGTGCCGACTCATGAAGCCCTACATCAGTGATGGTCAACCCGGGCACCTCAGATGTTTTGGAACTACATTTCCCATGATGCTCATGCACTCTGCAGTGCAGTTGAGCATCATGGTAAATGAAGTTCCAAAACATCTGGGGTGCCAAGGTTTGCCATCGATGCCCTACACGATGGCTCTCTTCAATCATCAAATTTGCTACTGCTGGGGATTTCCCTTTAAATGATCCTTTTCCTACCAAGGTCGCTCTCACACCGTGACCTTCATGGAAGAAGCCAGGATCGTCCTGAAGAACCTCCACCTGCTACCACTCAGCGAGAGGTCTCACAACCCACCCAGGTGCATGCACGCTCTATCGCCTTCTGACGCTGTGGGCCGCAAACACTCTCTTTCACAAACCCCATCCACTACCGGCTCTCCAAGGTCTGACCCAGGTTTAAACTTCTCCATTAGGTTCCTGCTTTTTATTTCTTCTGTTGAAGGTAGGGCCTTCCCCTATGAAAGATCACGTACCGCTTGTGCTCTGGAAGTTAATGTCTACCACCTGACAATTTGTTTTCCACTTGTTTGTTTGCGATCCCCAGCCCTTGACACTGTATCTGCCTACAATACACCCATAAATCCTATACCAAAGCCAAAGGGGGGTTATAGGTTCACACAAGATCTCAGAGCCATCAACAACATCGTACCACCTGTTGCACCGGTGGTACCTGATGTTAACTCATTGATAACATCTATACCACCCGATGCTGAATATTTCACGGTCATAGACCTTTCCAATGCTTTTTTCTCGATTTCGATCGATGAAGAAACACAACCCTTAATGACATTTAGCTTTAAGAAAATTCAGATGACCTGGGTGAGGCTTCCACAAGGCTTTGTGGACTCCCCAGCCGTATACTCTCGAGGAGCTCAGGAAACCCTGAGGTCTTGCACTCCCATTTGCAGCTCCACTCTCCTTCTTCTTATCAATGCTGATCTAAAGGGATGCCAAACAGACTATTTCTTTAATGAAACATCTTGCCAAGGCAGGACACAGAGTCTACAAAAGCAAACTACAATATTGCCATAAAACTGTGAAATACTTGTGATTTCTCCTCTCCCGTGGGCAAAGACAGCTCTCTCCAGACAGGGTAAAAGCTATCACTACGCTTCCTAAACCATCCACAAAAGCAGAAATTATGACTTTTCTTGGCATAATTATCTATTGCAGACAATGGATACCAGACTGTTCTCATTATGTCGCAGTAAGTGGGCTTAGCACTATATGACTATATAGTGTGACCAAACCCCCGTATTTTTGAATATGTTCAGGTGTTTTTAACTAGCCTTGCAGGACAAATGTCATTTTTGTATGTGTGCGCTATAATCTGTTTTGTACTGTATTTGGTCTTATAGCAGCACCATCTTAGATGTATAGCATTTTTAGGGTGTGCCCCCCAAGTATCTTTTTGTTTTTTGTGTTCTCATTATGATTCCATTCTTTGGGCAGCCACCACCCAGAACCAACCTACAAAGTTACAATGGACTGATGATATGCACAAATCATATAAGACTCTAAAGAATCTTCTTGTTGCATCACCGTGTCTTGGCATTCCAAATTACAACTTGACATTCCATTTGTACTGTAGAGAAGGGGGAGCGGTAATGGCGGCATTGAAACCAGAGCCAGCCAGGCAACCAGAATTCTAAAATAAAGGCGGCAATGGCAACCCTTGTTTATTTGCCAGTACATGTCTAATTGTTATGTATTTTCTACTGTCAAACTTACAGTTTGGAGATAAAATTCCTCCTCTTTCTCGACATCCAGAATACCCAGATATGGCAGAGCCGGAGGTGGCAGAAAAGGCTGAGCTGGAGAAGCCAGAGGTGTGTGTGTCTGGGCTAATGCAACGAGGGACTCTATCAAAACCATTGCAGTTCTCATATGTTTCAGATGATTGAGGGCTCCGAGCAAGACATGTGGTACCTCCGCTTCCCAGAGAGGAGTCTGCACCCTCACTGTCTGGAGGGAGAGAAGGGATAGGATCTGTTGAATGAAAAAAAGGTATTCATGGTCAGCGACAATACAACAACACGGCTTTATATTGCACCAATAAAATTGAGTGCTGCTTAATAATTCCACCTTTTTTTGCAGGCATATTAGCTGATTTGGGCTTTCCGGTGAGAGGAATGACATAAGCCTGATAAATAAGGATGAGCTCCGGCGCGTTCGCACACTCCACGTGCACAGCCCGCCAGGAAGTCGGCACTATGCTGCGCTAATCACAGGCAGTGAGACATTTCCCGATCTCTGCAGCCATTTATCGGGACAATGTCTCACTGCCTGTGATTAGTGCAGCGCAGTGTCAACTTCCTGGCGGGCTCTGCACGTGGGGTGTGCGAAAATGACGGAGCTCATCCTTACTGATGAACACAGAAGGAAAAGGCACACTGGGGGTTATTTACGAAAGGCAAATCCACTTTGCACTAAAGTGGATTTGCCTTTAATAAATAACCCCCCCAGTTCAATGTTACCTGCGGGTTACCTGCACTGAGCCATAGACATCTATTATTACCTGTGAGATTGGTGAGCTTTCTGAAAGTGCACCAAACCTGCAGAATATAATGAAAGTCTATTGCAAAGTGCAGGAAAGCCAAAGGTACACTGCGTTGGTAAACCACAGCAAATCAGTGTGAAAGCAGCCTTGGGCTCCTTTCACACGGTCAGTCTGATCCAATTGGACCCTCCAGTCACCTTTAAGGAGTGGCAGATGTAAACTGACTTGTGTCCTACTTCCAATTCGATCCGCAAAAGAAAAAAATAAATAAAAGAGTATAGTGGGCTGTGTCCGTGTCCGCTCTGCATATGCAGAGCAGACATGGACCTGCCATCTGCTCTGTTTATTGTGGCCTGCGACCAGTTACCAAGTCGCTTAAGTGGTCCTTGCGCTTTAAAAGGTTGGGCACCCCTGACCCATGTACATGGTGATCATATCCCTCTTAACCGCCTCTAAATTCAGTTCCTCCAATCTATTCTTACAGCCGAGTTGTCTTTTCTGTTCCTCCCTTTCTTCCACAGTCCCCAATCTTCTAGTAGAACAGAGGCTAGGGGACAAGCTGCATATGCCCTGTTTGGTGTGTATTGCTAGATAGTTGTTGAACAGCACAGGGTCAATCAGCACTGTCCCGACAGAGGGTCAGGGGTCCTGCAGCTTAATAGGACTGTCAGAGCAGAATGAAAACTCCTCCTACAAGCTTTAACCAGCCACTAATAGAAGCCACAAGACTGCTCTGACTGCTGATGAAAAAGGGTATTTAGCCGTTTATATTTACTAAAACGATTGCATTTCCATGTTCTATGTACTGTGGGAGACCATATATAGTGAATGTAGGGTTTTGGGTTTAGTAACACTTTAATTTCTCCTAAGCTATTCTTAGTATTTTGGTAATGTTGAATTGGTCATAAACCAATATTTTACTAATATATAATAATAGACACCAGATACTCACTCTCCATCCTGTCAACATTTTTATGGCTTCCCTGGTGGCAATTGCAGGTCTGATCATTGTGCCTCGGGCAACAGTCGTCTAGGAAACAACCGTTACTAGATCCTAGTTCCTCCATGTTGTGAATATCTTTCAGTCGCTCTTCTAGCAATTTTTGCTGGCGCTTTTGTTGCCGTTTAATTTTTTTCTTCTTGTTTTTAGATACCGTTCCATTCTAAGGGGATGGTTCATGGAAAATAACAGACATATCAGCAATGACATATTTTTCAGAAGAACAAAATATACGTGATTTTCTTTAAAATAGATCTATACACAAACGGGTTTATGCATTTTTTTTAAACCTGGGCAAATGTGACAACCTACTAGCTCTTTCTTTTTTGTTTACAAAAGTTTTTATTGTAGAAAAATAAATCGCATACAAGCAACGTTAGTACATGTAAGTTGTGGAAAAAGAACATCATAGATGTACACAAATGAAGATACATAGAATGGTCAATGATGGGTAATCATATCGGTGCTAGGTTGAGGCTTAGACTAACCAATCAGAGCAATATAGAACATGGTAATATCTATAGAGGGAATGGTACAATCAATCAGGGAGTGACCAGTATGCCCATTTTTTTTCAAGATGTGATGGCTATCATTGAGAATATGGTAGATTCTCTCAGTGAGCATCAAGAGATTTATCCTATCAAGTACCTGAGGCCATGATATGACATCAGATCTCCAGTTAAATGCAATCATCCACTGAATAGAGCTACAGAGTGAATGGAAAAGTCTAACATGGGTGCTCAACCTGTGGCTCTCCAGCTGTTTCAGAACTACAATTCCCATGAGGCATTGCAAGCTACTGACTGTTACAAGCATGACTCCCAAAGGCAGAGGCATGATGGGACTTGAAGTTCTGCAACAGCTGGAGAGCCACAGGTTGAGCACCCATGGCTCTAGAACATGGAAGGGGCACATCAGGGATGTTGTCATAGAGGAGGCAAATTTGAGGCGTGAGATGGAATCTATGTTTGGAAGATTTTTCAAATCTGTTGGCTGCTTCCAGCCACAGGGGGGACAAGCGTGGGCAGTTCCAAAATAGGTGAAGCAGTGTGCCCTCTGTCTGACAGCCCCTGAAACAATACGGAGAGAGTGTAGGGTAAAAGGTGTGAATCTTAGACGGGGTAAGGTACCATCTGGCGAACAATTTCATTGGGGTTTCTCTGAAAGAGATTGCTCTATTACATTTCCTAAGATTAGTCGACATGGTGAGCCAGGTGTCCAGGGGAAGGGTGACATTCAGTTCGGCCTCCCATTGAAGCATAGGGTGGGACTTTTCAGGGATGGAGTGAGAATTAAGGTAGTTGTATAATCTGGAAATCATACCCCTGTCTCTGGAGGAAGACAGGCACACTCTCTCGAAAACAGTGACTGTGGGAGTGGTGGAGAGTGAAAAGTGTTTTTGATAGAAGGACTTGATCAGTAGAAATTTTTCATGTTCAGAGGGGGGAATACTGTGTTCGCTTTGTAGGGATTCAAATGTTTTAAATCTCCACCTGGATTGCAGTGAATTCAAAGTGAGTAGATTACATTTTATCCAGATGGAAAATGAAGGCCTATCATGGTAGGCTGAGATAAGTCTAGGGTCACCCAGAAATGATGTGAGGGGGGAGATCTCTGAGGATAACTGAAAAAGATCTCTAGTGTTGAGCCAGAGTTGGTACAGATGGGCTACTATAATGTTGCGCTTGATGAGGTCACGGTATAGGACATATCTGGTCTTAAAATTAATCTAAATAAATGTTCTGCCATGCCTATCAACATCCCCATAAACACCCTTAATCTACTCCAGTCTAACTTCCCCTTTACATGGGTCACCTCCTCGATTAAATATCTGGGGGTCAACATCACCCCTAATCACCGAGAACTATTCAAAGCTAATTACACCCCCTTATTCACACGGATCAACACACTTTTGAACACCTGGTCCCCCTACCATATCTCCTTCCTGGGCAGAGTGTGTGCTATAAAGATGACCATTCTTCCTAAACTCTTATATTATTTACGCTCACTTCCAATTAACGTTTCGAGATCCAAGCTGGAAGCCATACAGAGACTTATAAACAAATTCATATGGGCAAACAAGAGACCCAGATATAGCTACGCCCTACAACATAGATCCCAATCTTCCGGCGGCCTGGGCCTCCCGAATATCTGGAAGTACTTCCTGGCTGCGAGACTATCACAACTATCCCAGTGGTTCTCTCCGGTCAGGAACATTCCCTGGCTGATGTTTGAGACCTCATCCAGCGCCCCGCTATACCTACAGGGGATTCTGTGGTCAAGATATGTCCTACTAGCTCTTTCTAAGAATGTTCACAAACATAAGACAATCTTCATTTGATCAGATTAAGGCAAAACCGGCTAACAACCATACAACTGTGGGCACTCTAACCTCTCCAGCCATTTTCTAGCCAACCTTTCTAGCAAAGAATCTATATAGGTTTGATTCCCATGCTATTCCTGGTTCTTGGGATGTCTTTTTGATCTTTTCCCTTCCTATGCATAAAAAGCCCATCCAAGAAACCCAAGTGTGCATTTAATTTTTTTTTTATTTTTTTTTTTTTTTTTTTTTTTTTTTTTTTAAAGTGTATTTTGTGCGTGTGCTCGAGAGAGGAGCTGGACTGCAGGAGTTGGGAGTAGGCAGGCCTCCCCCAGAGGCAATCTGCCACCTTTCTCCATGCCCCGGGTGGCAATGGCGGGTGTGTGAGGGGGTCCTCCCACACAGCCCGCCCTACCTGCTCCGCTTTGAAGCCCAACGGGGCAGAGGGACTCCCTATAAGGGAGTGAGAGGATTAGCCCGCTCAACCAGCCCCATTAGTCCTTCGCCTCTCTTTAGAGACCGCGTGGTCAATGTGCGTGTTAACCCAATTTAGAGTGCGTGTGTAGGTGTGGTGGTTTTTGTGGGAGGGGGGTGGGCGTACTAAGCACAGGCTTACCTTGCATAGCACACCCACCGGGAGCCGGGCTGAGACCACCAAACTCAATTCACATGAAGCCGAGACCGGGATCCGAAATTCTTTTTTTATCAGCGAGATGACCTAGGAGTCACATAGGCACGGATTCACAAAGCACTTGCGCCGACGTATCTGGAGATACGCCGCGTAAGTGCACATATGCGCCGTCGTATCTATGCGCCGGACTCAGAAACTAAGATACGCCTGAAAATAGGCTTCATCCGACCGACGTAACTTGTCCACGCCGTAGTAGAGTGGACGCATATTTACGCTGGACGTATTTGGCGCTCCCATTGATTTTCTATTCACATATGCAAATGAGGGAGATACGCCGATTCACGAACGTACGTCCGTCCGACACAGTGCGCGTAAAGTCATACGTCCGGCGTAAAGTTATGCCCCATAAAGGAGGTGTAACTCAGCAGCATCCATGCAAAGGGCTGCACCAGGGAACATAAGCCGACGTATTTTACGTAGGACGCGAATATGACTAAGTGTAGGTTACGTTCACGCCGTAGGCAGTGATCCGACGTATCTTAGGTTGTTCACGTGATTGTGAGCATGCGCACTGATATGCACCCACGGGACGGCGCATGCACAGTTGGCAATACGTATCAATCAGACGCTCGGCCCATCATTTGCATGGGGTCACGCCTCATTAGCATGGCTCACGCCCACTTCCACTTACGCTGACTTACGCCTGAGAAACCCAGCGCAGATTTGGGAGGAAGTGCTTTGTGAATTCAGTGCTTGCCTCTCTGCGCTGCGTCGGCGTAGCGTAAAGGAGATACGCTACGGCGGCATAAATATGCGCCAGTGTCTGTGAATCCGGGCCATAGTTGGTAAGGTTGATTAAAGGCACTAGTTCATCTGGTGTGAGTGTGTGTATGTATTATGTCTCTACCACATCCCTGTATATATTGTGGTCACCAAGATGCCCACCTAAAAGTTATTTAAAATTATTGACACCTCCCACTGACACCACCGATTGTAGAAGGGAGTTCTACATCCTTACCGCTCTAAAGTTGTAAAAATAAAACCCTACACAATCTAAGATTAAACCCCTTCTCATCCAACTTCATTGAGTCATCGTGTGTCTTCTTAACCACTTCAATACAGGGCACTTTCACCCCCTTCCTTCCCAGGTGAATTTTGAGCTCTCTAGCACTTTCAATGACAATTGACCGGTCATGCTACGCTGTACCCAAATTTTTATCATTTTGTTCACACAAATAGAGCTTTCTTTTGGTGGTATTTATTCATGACTCCGTTTTTTATTTTTTGTGATATAAGCCAAAAAATAGCGGAAATTTGGGAAAAAATATATATTTTCTTTTTTCTATTTTAAAAGAAATTCAATGAAATCAAATTTTGTCAAAAATTTAAGCCAGAATGTATTCTGCTACATGTTTTTGGTAAAAAAAAATCTGGTTAGGTGTATAATAATTGGTTTGTGTGATCCCGGACAGATGTACACAAATTACCATGTACAGATGTGCGCAGGTGATCACTGACATGTGTGCAAATGATCATTGGGACATGTGAGTTTACGGTTACATATGTGGGAGACAGGTGTTTTTACTATGTGGGAACATGTGTTTTGGGGAGCTGTTTGTGTACTTTGTGAGTTTTACATTGTGTGTGACACTAGGCTGGTGATCAGCGAGTAAAAAGCTGTAAAAAATAGCTCATACTTACTGATCACCAGCCGGCTGCAGCGATCCGCTCGCCTCTCCTCATCGACAACTTCTGTGTGAGGAGAGGAAAGCCGATCGTCTAGCAACCGGCTCTCTGTTTACATCACATGACGGCCGTGTTTGGACATGCCCGTCATGTGATCAGGAGGGCCAATCACAGAGCCCGTCTGCCAATCTGAGATGCACCGTGTCCGGGTGACATGAGCGCATCGGGATCGCTCCGCTGCGTGGGAACGCGCACGCGATTCCCCTCCTAAGGGACATTCCTGAATGTTTACTCAGGAGAGAGCGCCCACCCGTCCGTATATGTGCAGTGGCCGGGTGGGAAGTAGATAAGCGACCTGAGACTGAATAGATTTCACCCTATGCTAGAATCACCATTTAGATATTTGTACATTGTGATCATGTCTCCTCTCAAGCGTCTCTTCTCCAGGGACACCAAGTTTTATGTGTGTAGACATTCTTCAATTCGCAACGTGTGGCAGGTGACGTGGCAAGTGACAATCCGCAACGTGTGGCATATGATGTGGCAAATGACAACCCGCAACGTGTGGCAGGTGACGTAAGTGACCATCCCCAACATGTGGCAAGTGACAATCCGCAACGTGTGGCAGGTGACAATCCGCAACTAAGATCTTCCAGCCCCCTTATGGAGTTTGTTGCCCTTTTCTGGACTCTCTGCAGTTTCAGCCATTCCTTCTGAGGACTAGTGACTAAAACTGGGTGGCATACTCAAGATTAGACAGAACCAGAGTTTTGTAAAGTGGTAGAATTCTCTCTTGAGTAAATTACCCTTTTAATGCATGCTAATAGTCTGCTGACCTTGCTGCCTAAGATTGGGATTGCATGTTTTTGCTGAATGATTTGAGACAGCATGTAAAACCACCATCTGAAGTTAACGGGCAACCACCTCTACCTTCCTCTAACATGCATGTAATCCTTGTTTGGCTTAACAATAACCAATATATTTATGTTTGCTGTCTCTATATATTTTAGCATGGGGTATGTTATACCAAAAGATATCGGCCCAGATTCTTGTAAATCTGCGTATCTATGCGGCGGCGTAACGTATCCGATTTACGTTACGCCGCCGCAACTTACACGGGCAAGTGCTGTATTCTCAAAGCACTTGCTCCGTAAGTTGCGGCGGCGTAGCGTAAATCACCCGGCGGAATTCAAATTAGGCGGGTAGGGGGCGTGTATCATTTAAATCAAGCGCGTCCCCATGTCGCACGGGGACGCGTCTGTACGGCTGAATTTGCCTCACACAGACATCTCATGTGATCTGCACAGCAGTGCGGTGCGAATCACATGCGATGTCTGACATCGCACAAGTATGAACCAGCACTTAACGCAGAGTTCCACCCATTTAAAAATCCGACACTCACCTGTCTCACGCGCTGTGAATGGCTGGGCAATCTTCTGGGACCTGTGACGTGTCCCAGAAGATTGGTGAACTTCCTTGCCGACGCTGTGGCACCAGGGTGCCTGTAAAAACTTGGGTACCCGCCCCCCCCCCCAAAAAAAAATTACATGCCAAATGTGGCAGGGGGTCATCAGCACATAAAGCGGAAGTTCCATTTTTAGGTGGAACTCAGAAACAAGTCAAGGGCAGAGATTTGAGCTGATGCCTGTCTACCATCTACTTCACAATGGAGTTGAATACAGTGTGCAGCAATACCTGTTTGCTATATTGTATCTTGGAGCGAGATGTGTTTGGTCTCTGACAGCACCTGAATACAGAGCGTAAACCAGGGAGACTGAAACTGCAGGCTTGGAGCAGTGTCAATCTGTTAGGCCCCTTTCACACGGGACGGATCAGTAATGATCCGCCCCGTGAACCTCCGCTTGCTCAGCGGGGATTGCTCCGTTGATCCCCACTGAGCCGGCGGATGACAGGGCGGTCCTCGCACACTGTGCAGGGACCGCCCTGTCTTTTCTCCGCTCTCCCCTATGGGGGGATCAGATGAACACGGACCGTGTGTCCGTGTTCACCCGATCCGATCCGCCAGACGGATGGAAAAGTAGGTTTTTCCTCCGTCACACTTTGGCGGGTCGGATGTCAGCGGGCATGTCACCGCTGACATCCCCGGCTCCATAGAGGAGCACGGAGCGCCCATTCAGGTCCGCCTAAAAAACTGGCAGGCGGACCTGAACGGGCCGCCCGTGTGAAAGAGCCCTTATAGTATTTAACTGTGACAGTTATCACTCATGACATGTAATGCCATGTACACACGATCGGATTTTCCCTCGGAAAAAGGAATTCGGCTCAAGCTTGGCTTGCATACACACGGTCACACAAAAGTTCTCTGAACTTTCGACCGTCAAGAACGCCGTGACGTACAACACTACGACGAGCCGAGAAAATTAAGTTCAATGCTTCCGAGCATGCGTCAAATTGTTTCCGAGCATGCGTCAGCATTTTGCGCGTCGGAATTGCTACAGACGTTGGGAAATTTGAGAACCAGCTCTCGATCTTTTGTTGGCGGAAATTCCGATAGCAAAAATTCCGATGGAGCATACACACGGTTGGAATTGCCGTTCAAAAGCTCTCATCGGATTTTTGCTGTCGGAATTTCCGATCGTGTGTACGGGGCATAACTGTTTTGGGAAACAGGTAAAATAATGGGTTTAGTTCCACTTTAACCACTTAAGGACTGCCTCCTGCACATATACGTCGGCAGAATGGCACCGCTGGGCACAATCACGTACCTGTCCGAAGCTCCGTGACCGGGACCGCAGGACTCGCAGACCCGATCGCCGCTAGAGTCCCGTGATCGGTCCCCGGAGCTGAAGAACGAGGAGAGCCGTATGTAAACACGGCTTCCCCGTTCTTCACTGTGGCGCTGTCATCGATTGTGTGTTCCCTAATTTAGGGACGCACAATCAATGACGTCAGACCTACAGCCACACCCCCCTACAGTAGTAAACACACACTAGGTGAAACATAACTCCTACAGCGCCCCCTGTGGTTAACTCCCAAACTGCAACTGTCATTTCCACAATAAAGAATGCAATTTAAATGCATTTTTTGCTGTGAAAATGACAATAATCCCAAAAATGTGTCAAAATTGTCCGAAGTGTCCGCCATTATGTCGCAGTCACGAAAAAAAATCGCTGATCGCCGCCATTAGTAGTAAAAAAATAATAATTTATAAAAATGCAATAAAACTATCCCCTATTTTGTAAACGCTATAAATTTTGCGCAAACCAATCGATAAACGCTTATTGCGATATTTTTTTACCAAAAATAGGTAGAAGAATACGTATCGGCCTAAACTGAGGAAAAAATAAAATGTTATATATGTTTTTGGGGGATATTTATTATAGCAAAAAGTAAAAAATATTGAATTTTTTTCAAAATTGTCGCTCTATTTTTGTTTATTACGCAAAAAATAAAAACCGCTGAGGTGATCAAATACCACCAAAAGAAAGCTCTATTTGTGGGGAAAAAAGGACGCCAATTTTGTTTGGGAGCCACGTCGCACGACCGCGCAATTGTCTGTTAAAGCGACGCAGTGCCGAATTGTAAAAACCCCTTGGGTCATTTAGCAGCATATTGGTCCGGTCCTTAAGTGGTTAAAGAACTCCCACCATTGGAGAAGATCAGAGGGGGGAAGAGGATCTGCATCCCTTTAGCTGGCTTGAAGAAATCTGGAAAAGGCAAGTATATAAAAAAAATGAAAACATACAGTGTCGGCATTTCGAGGGGACGGCAGGCACTGGGATACGGAGGCCTGAAGCCAGAGTCGGGCTTTCAATGTTAGAAGCAGAATTCAATTTTAATTAGGTCACTTTTGCTGGGTGCCAGAGCTGAGCTGTGGGCAATCTGTTTAAGGCATTTGTCAATGAAATTCCACATGCACCTTTCTAGCAAGTACTGATCCGTAGTTTTGCTTTTTTTTTTTGCAGCATACCCAACAAAGCCTACACAGACACACATTACAATACACAAAAATTAGGCAAGTACCGAACTATAGAGTCTCTAACATTTAAAATATATGGCATGTTTGTCACAAACTGTAAATCCTTTTTATGAACGATTAAATTCTACCAAGGTTTAGTATGCTAGTATACTTTAAACCTGCAAAAAAGCATTTATAATCACCAGATTTCTGTATGGAATTCACAGGATTCTGTAGGTAAACCATGTTTAAGGCCTGGTTCACACCTATGCATTTTTCTTTAGTGCATTTTCAGTTTTGCAGAAACACACTACAATTCATTTAACATGGTTTCCAATGGATGTAGTTCACATCTATGCATTTTATGGCAAAGGGTCGGGTTTTTTTTTTCTGTTTTTTTGGAGCAAAGGAAGAAGCTGGAGAAGGAGAAGCCCAGAGGAGGAAGATGTGGAAGAAGATAGAGGAAGACCAGAGGATGACGCGGGGAAGAAGATATTTTTAATAAAAGACTCATCAAAAACTGCCTACTGTATTTTTTCACACTACACTACTTTTTTTGTGGTGAATGGGTAGGGGTACAATGTACCTCATACTCAGTCACATGGGGGGAGGCGGGGATCTAAGGGTCCCCTTGTTAAAGGGGGCTTCCAGATTACGATAAGCCCTCTGCCCGCAGACCCTGACAACCACCGGGCAAGGAATGTCGGGAAGAGGCCCTTGTCCCTATCAACATGGGGCAAGGTGCTTTGGGGTGCGGGCATGCGGTCCCCCATGTTGAGGGCATGCGGTCTGGTATGGTTCAGGGTGGGGGGGCGCTCGCTCCCCCCCTTTTTCTGACCTGCCCTGCTGTATGCTCGGATATGGGTCTGGTATTGATTTTGGGGGAACCTCACGCCATTTTTTTTTTAACATTGTAGTGTGGGGTTGGGGGTGTCCCCTCAGAATCCATACTAGACCCAAGGGTCTGGTATAGACCTGTGGGGGGAACCCACGCCATTTTTTTCCACATTTTTTGCAGGAAATTCTTTCTTTTACATTCAGCAGGAAAGCCTGCTGACAGCTGATGACTTATCGGTTGTTAAAGGGGTTGTAAAGGTTTGTTTTTTATTTTCTAAATAGGTTCCTTTAAGCTAGTGCTTTGTTGGTTCACTTTCCTTTTCCTTCCATTTCCCTTCTAAAGGTTTTATTTTCTTTGTCTGAATTTCTCACTTCCTGTTTATCCTCAGTAAGGTGTTCAGTAAGCTGTTCTAAATGACTTTTCACCGCTCGGATGATGGTGGAAAGCTTACTGAGGAGAAACAGGAAGTGAGAAATTCAGACAAAGAAAAAAAACATTTAGAAGGGAAATGGAAGGAAAAGGTAAGGGAACCAACAATGCACTAGCTTAAAGCGGATCTCCCACGCCAAAAACGATTTTTTCTTAATGTCTATTTAAAAGTTAAATGACCCTAATTTGCGCAACTCACGTGTCCTGTCTCCCCCGGCCGCTCCGCTGCTATCCAGTCTCAAATAATAACTTTTATTCTTCCTTCCGGTTTCGTCTCCATTTTAACTGTGGGCATAAGCCCACAGCCCGGCACTTCCTTGTTCCGGTGGATGCTGATGTCCCTGCATCCACCGCTCGATCTCACGCATCAGTATCTGTCTAATGGAGATTTTTCAAAACGCCCGCCCTCCTTCCCTTGTTTACATCCGCGTCACTTCCTGCTAAACGACGTCGCGCGATGTTTGCTGTCACAGGGCCAAATATGATAATTGGGGAGCTATGAGACAAGCTCCCAGAAGACACAGCGCGGGACAGGAAACCACAGAAAACCCGACGGAAACCCGAGGGGCTGCAGACCGGAAGCCATACCAGTTCAGATGGTACAGTAAAACTTTTTTATATAAAACTATCCGATGTAGCATTGTTTTGGAGCATTAGAAATTTTGAGATTTAGTTAAATTCAGGGTGGAGCTCCGCTTTAAAGGAACCAATTTAGAAAATAAAAGATGAACCTTTACAACCCCTTTAAGGACGTGGCGACCGGCTCCCCAACCCCCTCCTTAGAAACCAGCTATATACTGTGTAAAATAAAAAAGAAGCAAATTGCGTTAAAATCGTGGTAAAAACGCATGTCCAAAAACGCGGAAAGCACCCTTCTTAGTAACCAGTTATATACAGTGAATGTGGCAGCAAAAAAAAAAAAAAAAAACGCAAATCCCGGCTAAATAACTTCAAAATCACTGTAAAAATGTAATACTTGCATTTTGGATGCAGGTTCATTGAATTCTATTACATGCAAAACACTGCATTTTGTGGGAGAAAAAGTCCCAGACCCTTTCCAAAAACACAGAGACCCAAAAATGCATTGATGTGAACGTGTTCCATAGGAACTCATGTTAAAAAAATTCCATGCATTAGTGTGAATCGAGCCTTATAACTGTTCATAATGTTTTGATATGCTCCACCTGCGTTGTGGACCCAATTCTTGAAAATTTTTCAATACAAA
Source organism: Rana temporaria (assembly GCF_905171775.1). Classification (NCBI taxonomy): domain Eukaryota; kingdom Metazoa; phylum Chordata; class Amphibia; order Anura; family Ranidae; genus Rana; species Rana temporaria. Next base: position 29,182,180 of record NC_053497.1, on the reverse strand, counting down.
TATTGAAACAGAAAAATATACGGTTTTAAAGGGATAGGTCACATTTACCACAAAACTGCTTATGCAGATAAGGGGCACATGTAGCTAAAAACAAACGGTGCAGCTCTGACTAAAGTTGAATAAAGCCATTGCTATAGATGTAGGCCATTAACATACCTCATGATGCCTAACTGGAATACTCCCAGGCAGGCCCGTCGGAACACAACAGGCAAAGCAAGCAACTGCTTGGGGCCCCGAGCTGGCCAGGGGCCCCGAGCTGGCCAGGGGCCCCAGCAGGACGGGCCCTTACCTTGCCGCTGTGCAGCCGCTTAGGGTGCCTATGTTTGTCCCTGGTCCTGTACAGTTTCAATGGAGGACACAGCCTGTCAGCCAGCACAGCCACTGCATTTCCTGGACTGGTTGCTAGGGCCGCACCGCTTGGCGTCTAGTAACCAGTGATGTCACTCACTGTCAGGAGGGAAGCCCTCGCTTACTGCTGCACAACTCTCTGGGGCCCCGCCCCTCCTCCGGCGCCCAGTGGCATTTAGGGGTCTTCACTCGTCTCCATGTGATCTGAAGCTTTCCCAGGCAGCTGCACACTGGCTGCTAACTTCTCTCTCTCCCTCCCGCACTCCTTTGGGCATAACAGCAAGTAGAAGAACCGTGCTGGCAGTGACAGTGAGTACACTTGATATATCACAGGGATCCAGCCTGACAGATGCCTCTGATCCTTCCCACGCGTTCCCCCTTCCTCTCCCTGTGCTTGATAATGGAGGTGAAGTCCGCTCCAGCCAGCTACTGTCTCTGTCTGATGTTTTTACAATCACTCCACGGTGCCTCTCTGATACTCCCCCGTGCTCCCCCCCCCCCTCCTCTACTTGGGCTTGATAACAGAGGTCACTGCAATGGCTCGTTTTTAGCCTCACAGACTGCACACCTCCTGTCCCTGCTTTCTCAGCATGCCTGGTTGCTGCTCCCTCAAACACCACAGTAGAAGAGGGGGCACATTAATGTCTGATTCACACTGCTGCAATGTCATACATCACATGTGATTCGCACCTCACTGCTGTGCAAATCTCATGTGATGTCTGTGAGTCTTACCCTAAGGGGCTCTCTACCACTGGAGTTGTCTGATTTTTGTGCTGGAGCTAGAGAATACTCAAAACTGGCTGTGTTGGAAAGGTTCTGGCTACAAACAGAGCACACAAGTACTGTACATAAGCTGACATGTTGTAACCTATCATTTTAAAAAAAAATGTAATGTAGCGGGCGGGGAGGGGGTGTGTTGTCATATTCTGCTCCCTATCGCAGAATGTTGCAGAAGTCACGTGGCGGCCAACTGCGCATGCGCAATGCGCTCCAACGGCAAATGCGATGCGTTCCACAGGATTTACGACACTACACTCCAGTGAACCCATCACAATTTGTCACACGGAGCGGGGGGAGAGAGAGAGAGAGACACATTCTGAGCGACAGAGAAATAGACATATAGAGATACTGAGATACATTCAGAGCGAGAGAGAGATGGCGTACATATATTGTATATAACGGAAGTAATGCACATAGGGAAGGTAATCACCCCCCTGAGCCCCGGTTCTCTCTCAGTATCTCTATATCTGTATCCCTCTCTCGCTCTGAATGTATCTCAGTATCTCTATTTCTCTCTCGCTCTGAATGTGTGTGTCTCTCTCTCTCTCCCCTCGCTCTGTGTATGCTAATATGTCACTTCCGTGACAAATTGTGATGGTTTTACTGAAGGGTAGTGTCGTAAATCCTGTGGAACGCATTGCACTTGCGGTTGGAACGCATTGCGCATGCGCAGTTGTCCGCCACGTGACTTCTGCAGCATTCTACGATAGGCAGCAGAATGTGACAATACAGGGGCCCCCAGGGGGTGGGGCATAAAAAGAACATAGGGAGGGAGGAGGGGGCCGGCGGATGTAAAAAGAACATGGGGGGGGGTTGGGGGGCCTCCATGTCCATTTTGCTTGGGGCCCCCAAATTCCTTCAAACGGCCCTGCTCCCAGGACGTTGCTATATACTCCCAGGACGTTGCTAAGTGAGGCCTAGTCATCACTGCTCACCTCCACCATCACAGCAGTGAGCTCTTTCTCTAATTCAAACCCCCTCAAATACTCTTTCTCTCCCCTGATGTAGTAGCTCTGAGCTCAGCATTTAAGCGCTCTCTCCTGTGATGGTGGAGGTGAGCAGTAAGGATGAGCTCCGGCGTGTTCGCACACTCCACGTGCTCAGCCCGCTAGGAGGTCGGCACAGCGCTGCGCTAATCACAGACAGGGAGACATTGTCCCTATGCGTGGCTGCAGAGATCGAGAAATGTCTCACTGCCTGTGATTAGCGCAGCGCAGTGCCGACTTCCTAGCGGGCTGAGCACGTGGAGTGTGCGAACACGCCGGAGCTCATCCTTACTGCTCACCTCCACCATCACAGGAGAGAGCGCTTAAATGCTGAGCTCAGAGCTACATCAGGGGAGAGAAAGAGTATTTGAGGTGGTTTGAATAAGAGATTTAGCTAGATTCAGGTAGAGTTAGGTCGGCGTATCAGTAGATACGCCGACCTAACTCAGAATCTGCGCCGACCTAAGTTTAAGTGTATTCTCAAACAGAGATATACTTAAACCTATCTAAGATAGGACGGCTTGCGCCGTCCTATCTTAGGGTGCAATATTTAGGCTGGCCGCTAGGTGGCGCTTTCATTGCGGTCGGCGTAGAATATGTAAATCACTAGATACGCCTTTTCACAAACGTACGCCCGGCCGACGCAGTACAGATACGCCGTTTCCGTAAGAGATAGGCCGCCTAAAGTTAAAGATGCCCCCTAGGTGGCATAGCCAATGTTAAAGTATGGCCGCCGTTCCCGCTTCGAAATTCAAAAATTTTACGTCGTTTGCGTAAGTCGTCCGTGAATAGTGATTTACGTCATTTACGTCCACGTCGAAATCAATACTTACTTAGCCGCAATGCACACTGGGAAATGTAGGCGGACGGCGCATGCCCTGTTCCAAAAAAAATGTCAATCACGTCAGGTCAAAGCATATTAACATAAAACACGCCCCCTCAGCCTATTTTGAATTAGGCGCGCTTGCGCCCGCCGCATTTACGCTACGCCGCCGCAAGTACTTTGAGAATACAGTACTTGCCTCTATGACTTAAGGCGGCGTAGCGTAAATACGATACGCTACGCCGCCTTAAAGTTGCGGCAAACTACGTGAATCTAGCTAAAAGAGCTCACTGCTGTGATGGTGGAGGTGAGCAGTGATGACTAGGCCTCACTTAGCAACATCTTTTGAGTACTTAGCAACTTCTTGGGAGTATTCCAATCAGGCTTCATAAGGTCTACATCTAAAACAAGGTGTAGTTTTATCTTTAGTCAGAGTTGCACAGTTTGTTTTAATCTACGAAAATCCCTTACCTGCATAGGCAGGTTTTTTGTAAAGGTGAACTATCCTTATAAGTTTAAACAATGTAACTTCCCAGTTTTAAAGTGGAACTAAACCCTCCTATCCTCTGCAGCCAAGGAAGCTGTCATCTTAGCCTCTATGTCAGTGATTCTCAACCTGGGGGTCGGGACCCCCTTGGGGGTCAAATGAGGATTTGCCAGGGGTCACCAAAACCTGGGCTGTTCCTGACGAACGCGGCTGCCCACTCAGCCTCTTCACAGCCGCCCCTTCAGTTCACGGCATAGCTGGGGGGGGGGCAGGGACTAGAGGTCAGCTGACTGGTGAGGAATGTGAAGTGGGAGGGGCTGGAGGAGACCCTCTCTGCTGATTTCAGCATAGGTGTCATTGCTACGAGAAACTACAAAGTTGGAGACACAGGGCCAGATTCACAGAAGAAGTACCCTGGAGTATCTGCTGATACTCCGGCGTACTTTCAAATTTGCCGCGTCGTATCTTTATTTGTAATTCACAAACAAAGATACAACAGCATTTGGCTAAGATCCGACAGGCGTACGGCTTCGTACGCCTTCGGATCTTAGGATGCAATACTTCGGCGGCCGCTGGGTGGAGATTGCGTCGTTTTCCGCATCGGGTATGCTAATTAGCTGTTTACGGCGATCTACTGAGGTACGCGCGTTCGTCGCATTCTCTTACGTCGTCGCTAGTCGGCTTTTTCGCGTCGCAAAGTTACGGCTGCTATTTAGGTGGTGTAACAATAGACAGCCCATGTTAAAGTATGGCCGTCGTTCCCGCGTCGAATTTCAATTTTTTTTTTGCGTAAGTCGTCCGGGAATACGAAAGTACGTAACGCACGTTGCCGTTCAAAACATTACGTCGGGGCGACGTCATTTTGCACAAAGCACGGCGGGAAATTTCAAAACGGAGCATGCGCAGTACATCTGGCGTGGGAACGCGCCTAATTTAAATGGTCCCCGCCCCATTTGAATTAGGCGGGCTTGCGCTGGACAGCTTTACGCTACGCCGCCGCAAGTTTACACGCAAGTGCTTTGTGAATCAAGCACTTACGATGAAAACTTTCGGCGGAGTAACGTAAAGGACATACGTTACGCCGCCGTAATTGTTCGTGAATCTGGCCCACTGTGAGTAACATTACCTGTGATTATAGTTGCCTTTAAAAGTCCCCGCTACAGTTCTCAGATCAGCAGATGACCTTGATCAAGAGCATCTAAGTTGGCTGATCCAAACTCCCCGCCAGCACTGCCACTGATCCCAACTCCCCACCAGCACTGCCACTGATCCCAAACTCCCCGCCAGCTCTGCCACTGATCCCAACTCCCCGCCAGCTCTGCCACTGATCCCAACTCCCCGCCAGCACTGCCACTGATCCCATACTGCCCACCAGGGAGTAAGAGAAGGAATAAAAATAGAGAATACATGGAAGGGAGAGGAAGAGGGGGAGGAACAAAAAGGGAGAGAAAGAAAAAGAGAAAGAACAAAAAAGACGGCTAGAGAGGGATGGTGAAAACAAACAAGAAATGAGGATAGAGAGAATTAAAAGGGAAAGAAAGGAGAACAAAGAGAAAGAGGGGTACATCCTAAAATGTACTATAAGGGGTTTTAATATTGTACGAGTGGAAGGAACTCAGGGAGCACTAAATGTCCGGAGGTTAGGGGCGCAAATTACTTGTGCCGACAACCCGTGATAGAAAAATAATTTTACGGCTAGGGGTCCCCACAACTTGGCAATTTTATCAAGGGGTCACGGCACGAGAAGGTTGAGAACCACTGCTCTATGTGATCTGCAGTTGTCATGGTGCTGCATATGTGATCAGTTATGACACCAGCCATTTGATGGCTTGATAATTGAGTTGAAAGCACAAGCAACTGTGAGGCCCCGTACACACGACAGAGGAACTCGACGTGCTTGGCACGTCGAGTTCCTCGTCGAGTTTTGGGATGAAGCCGCCGAGGAGCTCGGCGGGCCGGCTTCTCCCATAGAAGAACGAGGACAACGAGAAAATAGAGAACATGTTCTCTATTTTCTCGTCGAGTTCCTCGGCGGCTCCATCGAGCCAAAACTGTACAGACGACAGAGATTCTCGGCAGAATCCGGGTTTTGACCGAGTTTCTCGGCGAATTCTGCCGAGAATCTCTGTCGTGTGTACGAGGCCTGACAGTTAACATTCATGGCCTGACTTGAACGTACTGTAAATATTTTGGGAAACAGTTAAATCGATGGGTTTATTTCCCCTCTAATGGTGTTTTGACAGCTCAACTTTCATAGGGCAACTATGTTTCCATAAAAAGGTAGTACAGTGTGTGTCAAACATAGTGAGCCTTTGAGGATGCTCAACCTGTTAACTTACCATGTTCTGGAGGGAAGGAGGTGCAGAGCTGACTGATAAAACCCAGCAATAGAAACAGAAGAGCAGAGAAAAGTGGGATTTAAGAAAACATCAAGAAATATGCTTTCAGCTGATAGTATTCAAGAGATGTCCAGTTATTGATGAGTGGATAAAAGTGTCTGGAGTGCAGTTGGTGCGAGACCCCTTTCACACTGCGTCGCTTTGCAGGCGCTATAACGCAAAAAAAAATGGCACCTGCAAACAGCCGTTGCTGTGTCTCCAGTGTGAAACCCCCCAAGGGCTGTCACACTGGAGTGGTGGCGCTAGCAGGATGGTAAAAAAAGTCCTGCTAGCAGCATCTTTGAAGCAGTGTGGGCTTTCAATGGGCTCCTGCCCTTTGAAATCAATAGGCACTGCGGCTATACCTGCAGAGGTGCTTTGCAGTGGTTTTAACCCTTTCTCGGACGCTAGCGGGGGGTAAAATGGCCAAATAGTGCCGCAAAATTGACGGTAAAGAGTCGCTCAAAATATCGGCGATTTACCGCCGATGCCGCCCCGCTTTACCGCCGACCCCGCCCCAGTGTGAAAGGGGCCTGAGTGCAGCAGAAGCTGGTTAAGGAGAGATGTGTTGGTTGTGATGTTAATAAACTAGGAAGTACACTGAAGTGAAGTAAGTTATGTGATGTAAGGAAAGAAATACTATAGAACAGGATTTACTACTCACCAGCAGATCCAGAAGGTGGAGGTTCGCCAGACTGCTGCCACACAGTAGCCTCTGCTGCCAATCGTCTGATGTACCCTTCCCCCACGCACATTAATATATTCTCAGGCTTAATATCTGTATGGATGATTTTACATTTGGTATGTAGATAATCCAAGCCCTGCAATACCTGAGTATCCAAAAAATATTATAATTAGCAAAATGTAATTGGCAAAATAAACAATGTTCAAAGAAAAAAAAAAAACAAGGTACAATTTATATGGTGTTGCGGAAGAGTATGTCTGAGTTTTCTACGCATTTATGTACTTGAGCTCTGACTTTACCAAACCCCTTCTGTCTCCTAGAGCAACCCACATCAGCACTGTAGGCTGTGGGGCAGCTTCTATAGGGAAATTCTGTCACTATACATATTTGAAGACAGCCACTGTTACAGGATCGGAGGTAATCAGATCCACTATTTTACACTCCAGAGTGCTCCTGTATTGACTTTAAGCTAGTGCATTGTTGGTTCACTTACCTTTGCCTTCGATTTCCCTTCTAGATGTTTGTCTGAATTTCTTACTTCCTGTTTCTCCTCAGTAAGCTTTCCCCCATCATCCGAGTTGTTCTGTCTGGGGCTTAGTCAGCGTGCTTGCCCCCTCCCTTGGGACAACGTTCCTGCGGGGAAACGCACAGTGTCTCCCCGCAGGATGATGATGGGGCAAGCTTACTGAGGAGAAACAGTAAATGAGAAATTCAGACAAAGAAAAAAAACATTTAGAAGGGAAATCGAAGGAAAAGGTAAGTGAACCAACAATGCACAAGCTTAAAGGAACCTATTTAGAAAATAAAAAACAAACCTTTACAATCCCTTTAAAGCTGAATGCAAAAAAACACACCCTTGAAGTCCCTGCCGCTGCCCCCCAAACACCACAAGTGTTAAATTCTCATTAAAGGGTCACTAAAGACATTTGCCTAAAATTAATGTCTGCAAGGTAGACAGACAGAATAGTGTAATGATTCTGTTAAAAACCGAGTAAATACCTAATAAATTCCTTCATCTATATCACCTCCGGCATTCTAGTTTCTGTTCTCTCATTCACTTCCTGGTTTGCGGCGCTCGTTCATGTAAGAACTACATTTCCCAGTATGAATTGCGGCACGCCCAGTAATTCACACCTCCTTGAGGTCTCTAACACGTAGAGAGCGTCCTGCCACACAGATGTAGTTCCCAGGAGGGGGTGAGCACATTACTGACCACCGCAGTAAAGGCCTCCGTCACAGTGGTCAGTAAAATCAGACAAGCAGGAAGTGAACAGAACAGAGAAGAAATAGAACTTAAAGTTAGAAAAAACCCGAACGTCGGTGCGGCTCTATACGGCGCCTGCGCACCGACGTTCGGGTTCTGTCGGCAACCTGTGACGCGCAGTATGCGCCGTTCGGAAGCCTGTTTGCGCCGTTCGGGTGAAAAATGTGATAACGAGGTATGTGCTGAGAAAAAAAAAAACAAAACACCGGCATTCTGTCGGTAGGATGGCTCGACTCAATGTGATGTCAGAAATTTTTTTGAGGGTGAACCTCCACTTTAATGATATATATACACAGTATATCTTACCTGTCGCAGTATAGACTTAACACATGGCAGTGGAAGACCTTCATAATTGGATTTAATGATCCACTTAAGCAGCTGATGTCCAAGAACCTCCAATACCATGCAGACATCTAGAGTGATTAAGGAAAAACAAACGAAAAAATCCCTATACCCGCATTTATTATAAAAACCCCAACACCAACCCTCAGCAGCTCGATAAGATTTTATATTATACTTTTTTTTATTTAATTCTGAAAAAAGATACGAACACCATTGACACCGGATATCTTGAAGTCATCAATGAGTTGTACGATCATCTCTCTTTTAGGGTCGCTTGGGTCACTGTCCCTAACCTAAAAAAAAATAAGCATCACTTACTGTTGTATCAAAAGTAGAGAGTTGGAACTGTGTAGCAAACGTCCTATATACTATACTGTCAAGTAAATATAATAGTATATTATAGGTACTTACACATTTTAGCAGCTTTATCTCATCTATGGCTGTTTCTGTGTAATGCACTGCACTTTTCACAACTTTAAGTGCTCCAAAACGCTTCCTCCTGCATTAAAAGACAAAAAAAAGTATTTATGAAGTCAAATGTTCACTAGAATTAAAGTGCTTCCTATTGTCCTTTAAAACAGCAAAATAGAGGATAAATATAGTTTTAAAGGATTAACTTTTAGAAAAAAAATAAAAAATTTACTTTTAAGTTCCTCAGCTTTAAACCCTACGTATCAGCTGTCTTAACAGCACCATCAGGTAGCTGCTTGCCTGTTTTCAATGCAAAACTGCTTTATATGGGCAAAGAAATTGTTTTCTAGAGTTTTGCTACAGAAATGTTATACACAGTGGTAACCACACCTCTCAACTTTGTGAGATGGGAACGAGGGACACCTATAAACAAAAGTAAGTGGGCATAGGACACACCCCAGTTATGCCCCCTAAAAAAAGAATTATACAAAAAAAAACAAAAAAAAAAACGATTACCGGTAGTTAAACCCACAGTTGTTTTTTTTTGTTTTTTTTTACCACTACTATTCCTTTATACTGGCTTTTGAAATTTATAAATGCAGTAAATAAAAAATCAAATGAAAAATATGAAAGATTTGATTTAAAATATACGTTATATTTTCAAAAGTATTGGGATGCAGGTATGTCTTGGTAGGTCCCTTCACTGGAACTAAGGGGCCAGGACCAACCACTGCAAAACAACCCCACAACATAATCCCCCCTCCACCAAAAGATTTGGACCAGAGCACAAAGCAAGGTCCATAAAGACATGGATGAGCGATTGGCAGGGGCTCATATTGATGAAGACAACCAGCAGTGCAGGGGGTGTCAGACTCAATTTGATCGTGGACTGCATCAGTAGTATGGCTGCCCTCAAAGGGTCGGTTGTATTTGGTGTGCACTACGTACAGAGTGCAGGGTTCAGTAGTGTGCTACGCACAGAGTTCAGGAGTGCATTATATACAGACTTCAGGACAAGGGTTGCCCTATATACAAAGTGCAGTGACGGGGGTGCCCTATGCAAAAGGTTCAGGGGTGTGCTAGGTACAGAGTGCAGGGCTCATGACTGTGTTACATACAGAATGCAGAGTTGGGGGGTGTGCTATGTTCAGAGTGCAGGGATTAGGGTGCACTATCTACAGAGTGCCGGGTTCAGGAGTGCACTACGTGCAAAGTTTGGGGGGGGTGCTATGTACAGAGTGCAGAGTTCAGGGGTGCTCTAATTACAGAGTTCAGGAGTGCATTATGTGCAGAGTTCAGGGGTGTGCTATGTATAAAGTGCAGGGTTTAGGGGTGCACTATGTACAGAGTGCAAGGTTTAGGGGTGCGCTATGTACAGAGTGCAGGGTTCAGGAGTGCATTGCGTACAGAGTGCAGACTTCAGGGGTGTGCTGGGTACAGAATGCAGGGTTTAAAGGGTGCGCAGGCCTTGTGTTTGACATGTGTATTAAACCCTAAAGCAAACATTTATTATATTGAAGCTTACCAATTCTGCATATGTTTAATATATTTTTAGGTTTTCTTTCCTGGTGATTTGGTTGGACTTTGACGTCAATTTGTTAGCATATTTAATTCTACTAGTCCATTTAACACTTCACTCCAACACCCCCCCCCCCCCCCCCAGATTAACAATGCTGTCTGTTGTGCCCTTGTACTCCTTTATCCAGAATGGAGGCACACTAATACAGGAGGTGAAACAAAACCAAAGAAAATTCCCAGCTCTACTTACCGACCAGTCTGCAACCAACCAAATTGTCCTGTCCAACAGTATGCGTTAAAAACAGGGGTTTCGTTTGCACACATTTGCAAACACATTCGTAAGCTGTAGAGCCTCTTCACGGCACCCCGGTATCGGCAGACCTAACTCTAAATTTTGAGAGCCTCCACAGTAGAAGCACGTGCATTAAAATGAATAGGCAGAGGGCAGGGGTGTTTAACTGGCCCGATCACCAGGTAGAAACAGAGAAAAAAAGCTGTAAAAAGAAAACTAATACAGCCACCACATCCAATGACTAGAAAACTGCAACATATTTATTTTGGTGGCCCTTTTGGAGGGGTGTGCATGGCGTTTTTTAATGGTCTAACTCTCCATGATACATAGCATACTTTGCATCCTAACACTAAAGATTTCACTTTTTTCTCGCCACCCCATAATAGATATACAAGAATTTGTATTTTTTATTTTTTAACTCAAGAGGACCTTGAGTCTCTCATAACAGCGACAATAGAGCCTATCAGACCATCACCCCATTTCAATCACCCAAACATTTTTAACAATGGCCACTAGGGGGTAGATCCACGTAGAATGGCACAACTTTGTGCGGGCGTAACGTATCCTATTTACGTTACGCCTCCGTAACTTTTACAGGCAAGTGCCGTATTCTCCAAAAACAGTTGCGGCGGCGTAGCGTAAATAGGCCGGCGTAAGCCCGCCCAATTCAAAATGTGAAGAGGTGGGCGTGTGTTATGGAAATCAGGCTTGACCCAACGTGATTGACGTTTTTCCCGAACGGCGCATGCGCCGTCCGTGGAATTTCCCAGTGTGCATTGCTCCAAAGTATGCTGCAAGGACGTCATTGGTTTCGACGTGAACGTAAATTACGTCCAGCCCTATTCGCGAACGACTTACGCAAAAGACGTAAAATTTTCAAATTTCGTCGCGGGAACGACGGCCATACTTAACATTGGTGCGCCGCATATACGCCTCATATAGCAGGGGTAACTTTACGCCGGGAAAAGCCTAACGTAAACCGCGTAAATGTACTGCGTCGGCCGGGCGTACGTTTGTGAATTCGCGTATCTAGCTGATTTACATATTCGACGCGTAAATCAGCGTACATGCCCCTAGTGGCCAGCATAAATATGCAGTTAAGATCCGACGGCGTAAGAGACTTACGCCTGTCGGATCGAATAGAAATCTATGCGTAACTGATTCTAAGAATCAGGCGCATAGATACGACCGGCCGGACTCAGAGATACGCTGTCGTATCTCTTTTGTGGATCTGGCCCTAGATCTACAATCTGGAGACTCGATAATTCCCTTCTTAATGACCCGGACACATTAAAATCTTCAAAGTGTCAGGGTCAGCACCGATTAACCTCCAGTAAATGTCAGAAAGTGCCTACAAGATCAAACCCCAACATGGGTCAGGGCCAACAAGAACAACACCCACGACTATACCTAAAGCGGATTTTCATACGTTATACCAGTGTGAACCCGGGCCAAGTGTCAGAAAACGTGGCTGGGATAATACTCCATAGACCAACTGCACAGTTAAGTCCCCGACTCCCCATCTGCCAGTGCTGCCAATGCATTTTTGATGATTGGAAAAAAACTTTAATGCAGACTCTGACATGGTGGTTGATGACTGCAGGTGCCATGGGGGTGCTAGCAGAATTTTTGGGGGTGCTTTAGCATACCCAAGCACCCCCCCCCCCCCCCCTCGGCGCCAAACCTGAGAATATTGGCAGTAGATTACGTTCATCTGCTTAGTAGTTTTATGATCAATAACTGGTGCAATTGTCTAAAAATGTTGTGTGGCCAGCATTTGTGTTAAATACTTTCTAACCGGCATCAAATAATGGTAATCAGTAAAATAGACACTTTTCTTCTCTCCAATTACAATTAGCCAGAATGTAATCAAAGAAGATTCTACCAAATCACATACTGTTAGTAGCAAAGTGATCACTGTTATAAATAAAGCAACCAGAATCCACTTACTGAAGGTCCCAGCAAAGCCAGACGGTGGAGAAGTGACCCCAGCCCAACTTTCGGACAACATGATATCTGCCATTGAAGAGGTCTCCTATTTTTACTGGGTAGTATCCTCCTATAAACACAAAAAAACATATGGACTAAATATAATACTCTGCATTAACAAACTTCTCGTAGTAAAGGGTCAAATTTTAAAGCTACACGCAATATGGATCACCTATTTTATATAGCTCTTTAAAAAAATCTCAGTTTTTAAACTTTACTATATTGATATCATCCACAGGATCACACCATACATTTTCTTTAACTCTGCATAGAAAGCACCCAAAAATAGAGGTTCCAGCTTCAGACCGCTCAGCGGTGTTTCCCCAAACCTTTGGTCAGGAAGCATGCTCACTTTGTAATGTCATAAGGGAGAGAACCCTATCCTGCAACTGTCTATCAATTACTGTATTTATCGGAGTATAACGCGCACCCCAAGTTCTGTAAGGTAAAAAAGAAAAAAAAAAGAAAACTTACATTTTTGCCCTGCGTCCATCAGCAGCCTTGTCCGGCGTCCGTCTGCGGCCTTGTGGGTGTCCGTCTGCGGCTTTCTTGCGCGGGGTCCGTCTCGTCCAGCATGTCTGTCTGCGGCCTCCATCCAGGTAAGCGTGTCCGGTGTTCGTTTTTCGATTTTGGCGCGAGCCGAGAGGAGTCGGATTTCCTGTGTGTTCGGCTCCTCTCGCGTTGCTGCGGGCAGAGCCGAGCGTGGCCGAGCCTAGGCGAGTGCGCAGTACACTCGGCTCGGCCAATGTCGGAGACAGCGGGGAACGGTGGGGTATCGGCGTATATCACGCACCCACGATTTCCCCCTGATTTTAAGGGAAGAAAAGTGCGCGGTATACGCCGATAAATACGGTAGCTTGGAAGAAGCTAAAACAGGAGTGGTAATCTATGGTCGGCCGTGTGTTATCACATACAACATAGGACATTGGGCTCTAATCCTGGCTGGGAGCGCACACCCATGGGTGGCTCCACAGGGCCCTACAAGGGAAAAAGCAAACCTGAAACCAGAAGGTAGAGCTGGTGCTGAAGCAGAAAGAAAAGAAAAATGCTTATTCCTCAAGAAGTAGAGTGCATTATAAGTCTTCACCTTATCAGGTGAAATTGATAAAAAAAAAAACATAATGCTCCAATAACAATTTAACTTTAGCAGTTAGATCAATATTTCATTGTTCAAGTCTGCTCATCTTATGCAGGCATTATGAGCAGGTCTACTTGTGACAGACTCACCCGGGACAGAGGCTTTTGGAGGGGACTGAATGCTAGCCTCTTGCCTTGTGATAATGTGCCCTGGCATTTGGGGGAACGGTGCTCTTTGTGAGCTGTATGCCTAGGGACACTTGAGGTGGTGTTACTTTGGATTCAGGTCCATGTCCCCCCCCCCCCCCCCCCAAGACACACAGACTCTGGGAACCCTGTATGTCATATTAGAAATAGTGACCGATTCATAATATTGGGACACTTGCTTTAATGCCGCGTACACATGTTCGGAAATTCCAACAAGAAAACCGTGGATTTTTTCTGACGGAATTTTGGCTCAAACTTGTGTTGCATACACATTGTCACACAAATCTTGTCGGATATCCGACCATCAAGAACGCGGTGACATACAACGCGTAAAATGAGTCGAAATCAATAAAGTTCAATAGGCAGTTCGGCTCTTCTGCTTGATTCTGAGCATGCATGTTTTTTTGCGCAATGGAATTGCATACAAAGCGGATTTTCCTATAGGAAATGTTTCCGTCGGAAAAATAGAGAACCTGCTCTCAATCTTTTGTTGGCGGAAATTCCGACAGCAAAAGTCAGATGGAGCATACACACAGTCGGAATTTCCGACCAAAAGATCACATCGGACGTTTCTTGTCGGAATATCCCTGAGGAGGGATACCCAGAGCTCCTGTAAGAACTTTTTTTTTTTTTAGCTGTGCATGGAGTAAGGAACTGTAAAAACCTCTGTTAGGTTTTTATTGCAGCATGTGCTCCCGCTGCAATGCATGAATATATCTATTGTTGAGTGATGGGTGCAGGAGAGAGGCGGAGGCGCTTCTGCGCCCACTAAGGACGCACCGCCACTGGTAGGGGCCTTCACAGTTGTGGCTTGGTATTCCTGTTCAAAATCCTGGTTTGGTTGCCCAAAAAAAAAAAAAGAACAGGCATTTAGGTGCCAGCAGTATTGCCTTGTAAATGCCTGACAGCCATTCTGTAGAGCTCTTTGAAAAAGGATATAAACAAAACAGAAACAAACGCTCACCTTTACAATAATCAACAGGATCTTCCTGTTCCTCATTGTCAGAGCCAAGTGGCCCTGGAGGGGGTAACACTGGTGTAGGGGGTGTAGGTGGGGGTCCTGGGGAAATAGGCACATCCTCCAAGTTTGGATCCAGGAAGCTATGAAAGAAAAAAAAGCACATTTCAATTACTGTACAAGACAATGTTTAAAAGCAAAGTTAAAAGTAAGTTGTTTTCCACTTTAAGAACAATAAAAATGATTTTGTAAATTATGGATAGAGTGGGGAAGTGTTAGAAAAAGAAAAAAAAAAAAACTATTTGCAGCCACCACATTTAAAGTGGAGTCCACACAAAAAGTGAACCTCCGCTTTTCGGAACCCTCCCCCCTCTCCGTTGTCACATTTGGCACCTTTCAGGGGGGTGTAGATATAATACAAGTATTTGCACCCACTTCCGGGCATAGACTCCCGCGGGGGTCACGCCCCTTCCCATCCCCCCCACCAATGTCTTCTGGGAAACACACAGGTCCCAGAAGACAGCGGGCACCAGTAAGGACGCGCAGTGCGACTCGCGCAGTAGGGAATCCGTAAGTGAAGCCGCACCGCTTCACTTCCTGATTCCCTCATTAGGATGGCGGCGGGGGCAGCCGAGAAATTGCTCGGCTTCGGCTGCCGACATTGCGGGCACCCTGGACAGGTAAGTGTCCATTTATTAAAAGTCAGCAGCTGCAGCATTTGTAGCTGCTGGCTTTTAATATTTTTTTTTTTTAGGTGGACCTCCACTTTAAATTGGTTGTAAACCCTCTCTGAGAACTTTCACCTACAGGTAAGCCTAGATTAAGGCTTACCTGTAGGTGCTTGCAATATCTCTTAGACCTTCACGGTTTTGGAGATATTTTTAATAAATAATGCACCGATGTCTACAGCGCATGCACGCTGTAGACAACGGCGCAGGTGCACTGAGCGTGCAGTTGCTGAATGGCATCATGCAGTACGTGTCGGTACATGCGCGGAAGTGACGTCATCGCTGCTCCGACAAGTCACAGCGCCGGAGCAGCGATACCCGGAAGGAAGAGGGTGAAAGATGGAAGCTTTGTGGAAATCTGGCACATCGCAGGCTTCGGTTTCAGGTAGGTGACACATAATGGGCTACTTAGCAATGCATAGTAGCCCAGTATGCATTACCTTTGCATGGTAACAAAGATGAAGTAAACCCATTAGGGTTTACTTCATCTTTAAGGTTGGTAAATTTCAATATATCACATTTTTATTGTTGGAATTAATACCACTTTACTGTAACCCTAGGCCATGCCAAACTAGATTTTTTTTTAACAGAGATTTCCAAAAACGACAAATCTCCTTATTTTTAATCTGCGTCAATTTCTAAACTGTCTACATCAGGGGTCTCAAACTGGCGGCCCTCCAGCTGTTGCAAAACTACAAGTCCCATCATGCCTCTGCCTGTGAGAGTCACGCTTCTAACTGTCAGCCTTGCAATGCCTCATGGGACTTGTAGTTTCGCAACAGCTGGAGGGCTACCAGTTTGAGACCCCTGAGTTACATAGCTGTTATTGTAGCCAGCTGTGACATAATCATAATCTAAAGAGATCTTCAAACACACACAAAAAAAAAAAAAACAGCAATTCGGCTACAGATCACTGCAAAAAAAAAATAAAAAAATTTAAATTCATACTGGCAGTTTAGGCTGGTGTGAATTGTTGCGACGGGAATCTTATGATGCGGTATTTCAGTACAAAATTGCCATTGAAATTTAAAAAAGAGATTTTTAATACAGCTTACCTGTAAAATCTTTTTCTTGGAGTACATCACGGGACACAGAGCGGCATTCATTACTATATGGGTTATATGGAGTACCTTCAGGTGTAGACACTGGCAATCTCAAACAGGAAATGCCCCTCCCTATATAACCCCCTCCCATAGGAGGAGTACCTCAGTTTTGTAGCAAGCAGTATGCCTCCCAAAATGGTCCTCAAAAAAGAGGGGTGGGAGCTCTGTGTCCCGTGATGTACTCCAAGAAAAAGATTTTACAGGTAAGCTGTATTAAAAATCTCTTTTTCTTTATCGTACATCACGGGACACAGAGCGGCATTCATTACTATATGGGATGTCCCAAAGCAATGCTTACAATGAGGGGAGGGAGAACATCTCCAAGACAAAAGGATTTAATTTAGAGATATACTCAAATCATAATAAATCCAACTTAGTTGAGAAAAATAATTTTAAATTTTAAATTTAACTCAAAAAAGAGGAGCCCCCGGAATCCGAGGGTCTCAAACTGCAGCCTGCAGCACTGCCTGCCCGAAGGCAGTATCAGTATTCCTTCTTACGTCCAACTTGTAGAATTTTGTAAACGTGTGGACAGAAGACCAGGTTGCCGCCTTGCAAACTTGAGCCATAGAGATCTGGTGGTGTGCTGCCCAGGAGGCGCCCATGGCTCTAGTAGAATGAGCCTTTAATGATACTGGAGGAGGCAACCCTTTCAAGCCGTAGGCCTGAGTGATTAATTGCTTAATCCACCTAGAAATGGTGGACTTTGCAGCTGCCTGCCCCTTCTTGGGCCCATCCGGTAGAATGAACAGCACATCTGTTTTCCGGATCTTCTTTGTAGCTTTAAGATAGGCCTTCATGGCCCTGACAATATCCAAGGTATGCAGCAACCCTTCCTTTCTGGAAGTAGGTTTAGGGAAGAAGGATGGTAATACCAAATCCTGGTTCAAATGAAAACTGGATATGACCTTCGGTAGGAAGGAAGGATGAGGGCGGAGAACGACCCTGTCCTTATGAAAAACAAGATATGGTTCCTTACAGGATAAGGCCGCTAGCTCCGAAACTCTTCTTGCGGAAACTATGGCAACCAAAAATACTAACTTCCTTGTCAGTAGAACCAAAGGAATTTCAGCCAACGGCTCAAACGGTTGTTTCTGTAAACTTGACAGAACAAGATTTAAATCCCACGGACAAAGCGGGGATTTAACTGGAGGTCTAATACGTAAGACCCCTTGAAGGAAGGTCTTAACCAGCGAGTGGGTGGCCAGCGGCCGCTGAAACCACACTGACAGAGCAGAAATCTGTCCTTTGATTGTGCTTAATGCCAATCCTTTATCCACTCCTAGCTGGAGAAAACTTAATACTCTATCGATGGTAAATTTGCGAGAAAAGCCATCGCTTGGACTCACACCAGCCTACATAGGCCTTCCAGACCCTGTAATAAATCACCCTAGAGACCGGTTTCCTGGCTCTGATTAGGGTAGAGACTACTTTCTGAGACAGACCTCTACCCCTGAGAATCAGGGATTCAGCTTCCAGGCCGTCAAATTTAGATGCCGTAAGGCAGGGTGGAGGATCGGACCTTGCGATAGCAGGTCTGGCCGTAGAGGAAGAGTCCAAGGGTCTCCCACTACCATCTTTAGGATGAGTGAGTACCATGCCCTTCTGGGCCATGCTGGAGCTACCAGGATGACTGGTATGTGTTCCACCCGGATCCTGCGCAGCAGGCGGGGTAGTAACTGGAGCGGGGGAAACGCATAAAGAAGTTTGAACTGATGCCAAGGGCAAACCAACGCATCGGTTCCGCAGGCCATCGGATCCCTTGAGCGGGATATGAACCTGTCTAGTTTCTTGTTGAGTCTCGATGCCATGATATCCACGTCCGGCACTCCCCATCTTTGGCAGAGTGCTTGAAAGACTTGTGGATGCAGAGACCATTCCCCCGGCCATAGAGTCTGGCGGCTTAAGAAGTTCGCCTGAAAGTTGTCCACTCCTGGAATGAATATTGCCGATATGCAGGGCACATGCGCCTCTGCCCATAGGAGAATCAAGCTCACCTCTCTCTGAGCGGCTTGACTCCTGGTTCCCCCTTGGTGATTTATGTATGCCACGGCCGTGGCATTGTCTGATTGAATTCTCACCGGGAACCCCTGCAATTTTGACGTCCAAGCCCTGAGGGCTAGTCGAGCAGCTCTGAGCTCCAAGATGTTGATGGGCAACTGCTTCTCTGGCTTTGCCCAAGTACCTTGGCGAGTGCAACCATCCAAAATTGCTCCCCAGCCCGTCAGGCTGGCGTCTGTGGTCACTATCTTCCAAGCCACTGGGCTGAAAGACTTCCCCTTCAGTAGATTCTGAGGGTCTAACCACCAACACAGACTTTGTCGGACTCTTGATAAGAGCGGCAACGGGATATCCAAGGCCTGTGGCCTTCTGCTCCATGCTGACAGGATGGCTGCCTGTAGGATGCGAGTGTGGCTCTGGGCATATGGTACCGCCTCGAACGTGGCCACCATCTTGCCTAGTAACCTCATACATAGGCGAATAGTCGGTTCTTTCTTGCTTAGAACCAGTAGGATTAATTCCTTGATGGCTTTTACCTTCCTCAGAGGTAGGAACACTCCTTGTTGTTCTGTGTCTAATCTCATGCCGAGATATTCCAACTGCCTTGTGGGCTGGAAAGCTGACTTTTCTCGATTTAGGACCCAGCCGAACCTCTCGAGGTATTGGACCGTGAGGGCCACTGCTCGCTCCAAGCCGGGAGACGAGTGGTCTATGACTAGGAGGTCGTCCAGGTATGCTAGGATCGTGACCCCTTGGATCCTTAGCTTGGCTAGGATCGGAGCTAGGACCTTCGTGAACACCCGGGGGGCCGTAGCCAACCCGAAGGGAAGCGCCACGAATTGGAAGTGACGCGAAGCCACCATGAAGCGTAGATATCTTTGATGTGGCTGATAAATTGGAACATGAAGGTAGGCATCCTTTATGTCTATGGACGCCATGAAGTCGTCCTTCTGGAGTGTGGCAGCTGCTGACCGCACGGATTCCATCCGAAATGAGCGGATCTTTAGATATGCATTTACCATCTTTAGGTCCAAAATTGGCCTGACATCTCCATTGGGGATGATGAATAGGTTGGAGTAGAAACCCAGCCCCTGTTCCAGGACTGGCCGGAATCCGAGGCGGATCGTTTGGAATCCTCGACTCCTGGAAATGAGGAGGAGGAAACCTTAGGAAATCTAATTTGTAGCCTGTGGCCACGGAAGACCGTACCCACTCGTCGGGAATGCTGGCTTCCCAAATCTCTGAAAAGAGTCGCAGCCTTCCCCCCACCTTCGTGGGTGGGGGCGCCCCTTCATAAGGTTGGCTTGGGGGCTGGTTTTGCTGGTTTGCGAAACCACTGCCTTTTGCCTCTAACAGCCTGTCCTTGTGATTTGCTGTTGAAGCCGAAGTTTGCTTTTGCAGGAGGCCGTCGATACTGCTTGGCATTAGAGGGCCCCTGCCCAGGGGAATACTGTCGTTTAAACGCAGGCCCCTGAACCTTCTTCTTAGTTGGCAAGAGAGTACTCTTGCCGTTTGAAATGGTCTGAATGTATTTATCTAGGTCTTCTCCGAAGAGTCGTCCTCCATGGAAGGGGAACCCTACCAGGAGCTTCTTGCATGGGGGCTCAGCCTCCCAGCTTTTTAACCATAAGAGTCTTCTCATATGGATAAGGGATAACGATAAACGTGACGCTTGCTGGATAGAATCCTTGATTGCGTCTACCGTAAAACATATGGCCTTAGGGACATCCGAAAATTCTTCTGCCTGCTGGGCAGGAATAAGTTTAAGCATCTGCTTAAATTGATCCGATAATGCTTGAGCGACCCCAATCGCAGCCACAGCTGGCTGTACTACTGCCCCTGCAGTAGTGAAGGAGTTCTTAAGTAGTGCTTCCAAGCGCTTATCAACTGGATCCTTGAACACCTGTATGTTTTCTACAGGGCATGTTAACGATTTGTTAACACATGAGATGGCTGCGTCCACTGCAGGAGTAGCCCATCTTTTGGAAAAATTTTCTTCCATAGGATATAGGACAGAGAACTTCTTAGGTGGTAAGAAGATCTTATCTGGCTTGTTCCAATCTTGGAACAAAACTCCCTCTAATAGAGGATGGATCGGAAACACAGCATTGCTTTGAGGCGCCCTCAGTGAGCCCAAAGCTGAAACCGTAGATACCTGGAGATCTGGTACTGGCAAGTTGAATGCCCTATGGACCAAGTCCGACAATCCTTGAATCCACCAGCTCTCCCTCAGGGAGACTGCCCCAGACTCCTCTGTATCCGGATCTTCGATCCCTGAACCTACTTGGTCCTTGTCCAAGAGGTCGTCCAATTCCCCTGAGGAAAGGACCTCCTCTTCTGAGGGTCCGCGCTCGGGCGACGGAGATCTATTCCGCTTACTGCCCCGCATAGCTGCGGCTATCATTTTACCCATGCTTTTCTGCATCTCTTTTAAAGAGGTGAGTAATACCTCCTCCGTGACCATCTTAGGGTTGGACTGACCCGCGTCAGCTCCAGCCCCAGATCCCGATGGCCCCAAGGCTCCCTGTGGGGAAAGCAGCGGCATAGCATTGTCCGAGACCTCAGACTCTCTGGGGGAATCCCCACCTCTTGTACCCTTGTTTTTTGATGCCATGGTACAATACCGAGGTACACCTGCTACTTATTGGTACCTGGGACTTATAAATAGTTAAATGCCCAAACACCTGTTTGGGGGATAAAAAATGCTTCCTCTCCCCTAGATGACACTTTTTTTTTTTTTTTTTTTTTTTTTCAAATCTAGGAAAGAAAAAACATTCTGTCCCCCTGAGTAGTATTGCAAGAAAAACTATGAGATGGAAAAGAAACAGCCTATTTCTAGGCTTGAAAACAGTCTTTCTGAAGACTGCAATATTCTTTCTGGCCACTGTGTGTCCTCGGCGCCCCGTGCTTGCCGTTCTGGTCTTTCCTCCTCAGTTCCAAAGTATTGAATGAGCTATATGGAACAAACAAGGAAGGGCCGCCCCTTCCTTAAGCCACTGACCCGCCCTTCCCCCCCAGCAATCTCAAACAGGAAATGCCCCTCCCGACAGGGGGGGGGTGGGGTTGGGAGGAAGGGACCTCTCTGCTCCAGAGGTCGGCGTTTTGCCTGCTTTGCAGGCCGTGAGGAGGAAGACTGAATGGAGCATCGCCTGGAGGCTTGCAGGTAAGCACAGCTCTCTGACACACACATATACTTTTATATCACACAGGCCCCACTCAATGCTTTTCCAACACTACAAGGGAGGTCACATCTTATGGGGAATAATACATATAGAGCCATCCTATCTTTATGATATGTGACTAGTTTGCCAGATGCAGTGCATAACTTTAGGCATGTCCCCTGTGACCCCCCAGAAAAAACCTGCTAAGAACCAAGTTCCGCAAGTTTTCCCCTCACTTACCTGCTCCATGCCGCAGGACTTTGCCAAGCAAGAGGCCCAATCTTCCCCCATCTCGGTGGGGATGTCTAGACCTTCAGGCCCTGGGTTCCTATGAAGGATCCACTGTCCTGGGCCCATATAGCACTCTGGCAACAGAAACATTAGGCACCCAAAGGTTTCTAAGTTCTGGGCCCAGGGTCCAGCTCTCTAAAAAGAAAAGCATTATGGGCTATACCCCAAGGGTTTGGGGTCCGGTTACTGACCACTTTAGCGCTGAGGCTTTTTTGGACAGAACCGGTTAGCTCACCTAATCCCAAGGATGTGGAGGCAAGCTAAACCATGACTAACACCTAAGACACTGGCGGAAAAACTGAGGTACTCCTCCTATGGGAGGGGGTTATATAGGGAGGGGCATTTCCTGTTTGAGATTGCCAGTGTCTACACCTGAAGGTACTCCATATAACCCATATAGTAATGAATGCCGCTCTGTGTCCCGTGATGTACGATAAAGAAAATAAATACATTCAGGATCACTGCTGCTCTACAGACTTTGCTCTACCACCCTCTAAAAGTATCATTAAAGGTTCAATGAAACCTGTGCTTCTATCAACATCAGAATGGGTTAAAAAAAGTTAGGTAATAGATGTCTGTTTTTAGCTATTAGACACTGAATGCCGGGGATCTGTGTCACTGCTTTAGTAAAATGACAGTTGGCACCTGATCATGTTTGCTGTGCGTAATATTTCCATTTCTGTTTATCATACGGAGTCTGGGAGATAATTTACAAGAGTTGGGCCACCTCTTTTTCCAGCTGAACTTATTTGTCAGCAACAGGATCTTTATACTATACTGTATATACAGTAATATATATACACACACCCTTGAAATTTTTCACATTTTGTCATGTTACAACCAAAAGCTTAAATGTAATTTATTGAGATTTTATGTGATAGACTGTATTGAATTGTATTGTAACTGTACTGTCTTCCCTGTTGTTGTAAAGCGATGCGCAAACTGTTGGCGCTATATAAATCCTGTAATATAATAGACCAACACAAGGGAGCAAATAATTGTAAAGTGGAAGGAAAATGATAAATGTTTTTTTTGGGAGGAATTCTGCCCCATCATTGGGAGAAAAATTCTGCCCCATCATTGGGAGAAAAATTCTGCCCCATCATTGGGAGAAATTCTGCCCCATCATTGGTGTCATTGGGAGGAATTCTGCCCTATCATTAAGAGGAATTCTGCCCCGTCATTGGGAGGAATTCTGCCCCGTCATTGGGAGGAATTCTGCCCCATCTGCCCACGTCATTGGGAGGAATTCTGCCCCATAATTGGGAGGATTTCTGCCCAATCACTGGGAGGAATTCTGCCCCATCACTGGGAGGAATTCTGCCCCATCACTGGGAGGAATTCTGCCCCATCACTGGGAGGAATTCTGCCCCATCACTGGGAGGAATTCTGCCCCATCACTGGGAGGAATTCTGCCCCGTCACTGGGAGGAATTCTGCCCCATCACTGGGAGGAATTCTGCCCCATCACTGGGAGGAATTCTGCCCCATCACTGGGAGGAATTCTGCCCCATCACTGGGAGGAATTCTGCCCCATCACTGGGAGGAATTCTGCCCCATCACTGGGAGGAATTCTGCCCCATCACTGGGAGGAATTCTGCCCCATCATTGGGAGGAATTCTGCCCCATCATTGGGAGAAATTCTGCCCCATCACTGGGAGGAATTCTGCCCCATCACTGGGAGGAATTCTGCCCCATCACTGGCAGGAATTCTGCCCCATCACTGGGAGGAATTCTGCCCCATCATTGGGAGGAATTCTGCCCCATCATTGGGAGAAATTCTGCCCCATCATTGATGTAGATAAGAGGTGTATGCACAGATAGCACATGGATTAACAAGGTGTGGTTGAGGAAGATAACTACATCAAACACATACAGTAAAACCTTGGATTGCGAGCATAATTCGTTCTGGAAACATGCTTGTAATCCAAAGCACTTGTATATCAAAGCGAATTTCCCCATAAGAAATAATGGAAATTCAAATGATTCGTTCCACAACCATTTATTCATAAGTCCTTCATTTTATAGTCCATATAAAAAGATTATAGCAATGTGATAGGTTGTGTAACCATAAAATGTCCATTCACAAATGGAAGCCTCCACAAGGGGATTAGAAGAAAAATCCAGCAGGAGCTACAGAGTATAAAAGAGAAGAGAGGCGCCTCTAAGTGTAGCAATATGTTGCTAAATGTTGTACCTTCATTAAATGTAATCATATTGCTACACTTAGAGGCGCCCCTCTTCTCTTTTATACTCAGTTGTGACATGACGCTACTCTTATATCAAGATATCGCTTGTATATCAAGTCAAAATGTATTAAAACATTTTGCTTGTCTTGCAAAACGCTCTCAAACCAAGTTACTCTCAAACAAAGGTTTTACCGTATATAGTAAAAAGAGAATAGAGGTTACAAGAGAAAGACAGATAAAAAGACTATCTTGTGGGATATTTACCAGCTGCAGTACCCTTCCCCCCCTGCCCAAAAAAGGTAGTCATACAACAAAAAGGCTACAAAAAAGAAGAAGTAAATAAACACCGTCCATGATTATGGTGAAGTTCACGTGCCCCTAAACTTCATTCACCATGTCTTCTACTCACAATCATGTGTTCTCCTACTGTGACCTTCTGTGTCCATGCTTAGAAAAAGAGAGAGAGAGAAAAAAAAAAAAGAGAAAACCCCCCACCTGCTAACAGGGGTTTTATCAAGTCCCCTTCCACCAAAACATCAATACGAGGCCACTAATGGCTATAGTGTCCATTCATTTTATTAGTTAAAATAAAGTGTTTATACAACGTGATTGTATGTATGCGGCCCTTGTGGCCTAATTCTGTGAATTAAATCTATTACTTCCATTCTTCCTGGGCTTAAAAAGCATCCTGACTGCAATAAAACACTTATGCCGCGTACACACGATCATTTTTCGGCATGAAAAAAACTATGTTTTTCGGCATGTAGAAAAAACAAATGTAGAAATTGTCGGAATGTCCGATGGTTGGGTGGTACAACAAATGACATTGGGTCAGAGGAAAGGAGGTCTAGATAAGAAACTACTAAAAACAGAAGCCAAGTGGATCTCTCAGTTAGGATCACGTGCCCCACAGGGAATAAATGAAGGATTTACCTACCAACCCTTTGAATAGAATAGTTCTTGATTGCCTCTGCAAATTATCTATGTAGTGATTTGGTAATAAATGTGTGTAAACCTTTAATGGTGACTCATAGGAATTATTTCTACAATAGAGACATTTACAAGGGGATATAAGTAGTACCAATAATAAATGAGTAATGCTGTGTACACACGATCATTTTTCGGCATGAAAAAAAAACGACGTTTTTCGTCATGTAGAAAAAACAAAGTTTTTCCAACTTCATCATTAACCACTTAAGACCCGGGCCTTTAGGCAGCTAAAGTACCTGGCCAGTTTTTGCGATTCGGCACTGTGTCGCTTTAACTGACAATTGCGTGGTGGTGCGACGTGGCTCTAAAACAAAATTGGAGTCCTTTTTTTTCCACAAATAGAGCTTTCTTTTGGTGGTATTTGATCACCTCTGCGGTTTTTATTTTTTGCGCTATAAACAAAAATATAGCGCAAATTTTGAAAAAAATTCAATATTTTTTACTTTTTGCTATAATAAATATCCCACAAAAATATATAAAAAAAAAGTTTTTTTTCCTCAGTTTAGGCCGATATGTATTCTTCTACCTATTTTTGGTAAAAAAAAATATCGCAATAAGCGTTTATCGATTGGTTTGCGCAAAATTTATAGTGTTTACAAAATAGGGGATAGTTTTATTGCATTTTTATAATTTTTTATACTACTAATGGCGGCGATCAGCGATTTTTTTCGTGACTGCAACATTATGGCGGACACATCAGACAATTTTGATACCATTGTCATTTTCACAGCAAAAAATGCATTAAAAATGTACTGTGAAAATGACAATTGCAGTTTGGGAGTTAACCACAAGGGGGCGCTGAAGGGGTTATGTATGACCTCATCTGTGTTTCTAACTGTAGGGGGGTGTGGCTGTAGGTGTGACGTCATTGATTGTGGTTCCCTATATTAGGGAACACACGATCGATGACGGCACCACAGTGAAGAACGGGGAAGCTGTGTTTACAAACAGCTCTCCCCGTTCTTCAGCTCCGGGGACCAATCGCGGGACTCCATCGGCGATCGGGTCGGCGGGTCCCGCGGCCACGGAGCTTCGGACCGGGTCGCGGGCGCGCACCCACAACCCACGGCTGGGCACTTAACAATCACGTACAGGTACGTGATTGTACCCAGCCGTGCCATTCTGCCGACGTATATCGGCGTTAGGCGGTCCTTAAGTGGTTAAAATAAAGTTTTTATCTAACGTGATTGTATGTATGTGGCCCTCGTGGCCTAATTCTGTGAATTAAATCTATTACTTCCATTCTTCCTGGGTTTTAAAAAGCATCCTGACTGCAATTAAACACTTATGCAGCGTACACATGATCATTTTTCGGCAACTTTGTCATTAAAACGACGTTGCCCACACACCATCGTTTTAAAAAAATGCTCTAGCAAAGCGCGGTGACGTACGACACGTACGACGGCACTATAAAGGGGAAGTTCCATACGGATGGCGCCACCCTTGGGACTGCTTTAGCCGATTCCTTGTTAGTAAAAGACGATTTGCTCTTTTCTGTCTGTTACAGGGTGATGAATGTGCTTACTCCATTACGAATGCTAGTTTTACCAGAACGAGCGCTCCCGTCTCATAACTTGCTTCTGAGCATGCGCGGGTTTTTAACGTCGTTTTAGCCCACACACGATCATTTTTTACAACCCGAAAAACGACATTGTTTAAAACGTCGTTAAAAGATGCAGCATGTTCGAGAATTTTTTTGTTTTCGTTTTTCAGAACCCGAAAAATAATGTGAAGCCCACACACGATCATTTTTTAAAAACGACGTTTTTTTCATGCCGAAAAATGATCGCGGGTACGCAGTATGACTCCTGGCCTCTGATAACTAGGAGATAGAAGAACTATTTAAAAAAAAAAAAATACCCACCAACCAAAATACCATATCTAAATGTGATAGTGCACCCAAACTCACCAAGAAAAATACCCTACATGTTTCACTCTGAAAAAGAGCTTTGTCGGGGGTGTATAAAATAAAATATGTGCTCAAAATGAAAAGTGCTGTAACCACCACATGGCAAATGGCGACTCTGCTCGTCTACAGCTTCTATTTATAGATACTTCTTAACAGTGCCATCTAGTGGATTTTAAATAGAAAGTTTTTGCCTTGAGATGGGGAAAGAAATCCCTCACTCTCACCATTTTCAACCTAATGCCACTTACAGACGATCGGACATTCCGACAACAAAACCGTGGATTTTTTTCCGAAGGATGTTGGTTTAAACTTGTCTTGCATACACACGGTCACACAAATGTTCTCGGAAATTCCGAACGCCAAGAACGCGGTCACGTACAATACATACAATGGCACTATTAAAGGGGAGTTCAGTACCAGTCGTGTTAGTAGAAGTTTGGTGAGAGACGATTTGGGCTTTTCAGTCTCGTGCTTTTCAGTCCGTTACAGCGTGACGAATGTGCTATCTCCATTACAAACGCTAGTTTTACCAGACCGATCGCTTCCGTCTCGTACTTGATTCAGAGTATGCGTGGAATTTTGTGTGTCGGAATTGTCTACACATGCTTGGAATTTACGAGAACGGATTTTGTTGTTGGAAAATTTGAGTTCACAAATTTTTGTTGCCAGAAGTTCAGACAGAAAATGGAACACGATCGGAATTTCTGACCAAAAGCTCCCATCGATCATTTGTTGTCAGAAATTCAGAGCGTGTGTACACAGCATTACTCATTTATTATTGGTACTACTTATATCACCTTGTAAATGTCTCTATTGTAGAAATAATTCCTATGAGTCACCATTAAAGGTTTACACACATTTATTACCAAATCACTACATAGATAATTTGCAGAGGCAATCAAGAACTATTCTATTCAAAAGGTTGGTAGGTAAATCCTTCATTTATTCCCTGTGGGGCACGTGATCCTAACTGAGAGATCCATTTGGCTTCTGTTTTTAGTAGTTTCTTATCTAGACCTCCTTTCCTCTGACCCAATGTCATTTGTTGTACCACCCAAAAGGACAGGCTATAAGCTTTTCCATTGTGTTTTTGTACTATAATGCCATGTACACACAATCGGAATTTCCATTGGGATAAACTTAGACGGATTTTTCAGATGGAATTCTACTCAAGCTGTCTCGCATACACACAGTCACACCAAATTCCGACCGTCCAAAAAGCAGTGACGTACAACACTATGACGACCTGAGAAAAATGAAGTTCAATGCTTCTGAGCATGCATCGACTTGATTCTGAGCATGCGTGGGTTTTTTCTCCGTCAGAGTTCCACACAGACAAACAGAAAAAAGGAAAACGTTCTCATTCTAAGTCCGTCGGAATTTCCGATGGAGAAACTCCAAAGGGGCACACACACGGTCGGAATATCCGATGAAAAAATTCCGTCTGACTTTTTACATCGGAAATTCCGATCGTGTGTACAAGGCATATGTCTTGCTATTGGTCTGTCCTTTTTTAATACCACTTCATTCATGTGTTCCAGAACCCTTCGTCTCAGAATGTGCGACTTGTATACCTCCATGTCTTCTTGGAACACTATGGTTTGCTCCCACCATCCTAAAATATCATTGGTGTAGGTGGGAGAACATGCAGTTCCCATAGCTGAACCCCTCTTTTGTTGGTATATTTTACCATTAAAACAGAAAAAAAATGATGTTCCAACACAATCTGGAGTAACTTCAGTATAAATTGTGTATGTTGTTGGAATGCAATACCTCTAGTGCTTAAGAAGTATTTGCACGCCTCAAGTCCCAATTGTGATTGATGTTACTATACAGTGCCTCAACATCTAGGCTTGCCAGTAGTATATCTTCAATGTCACTCCTTCTAATTTGTTGACAAAATCTCGAATGTGCTCAAAATATGACGATAAGCCATATACATATGGGAGCATGACAAAATCTACTGTACATCTGCTAGCTTTTTCAGTTAAGTTGTTATTTCCAGAGACAATTGGACGTCCTGGGGGTGAGGGGTAGATATCAGAGGGTGGTAATCCATCATGTATTCAAATTCCTCTTGATAGGACACCCCTTTCTTTTCCTTTACTAAGGATAAATTTCAATTCATGTAAATACTTTGAGGTGGGATCTCATAATTTTCCTCATTACTGAGATTATTATAAACACAAAAATGGAACTTCCGCTATTCAGAACCCTCCCCCCTCTGTTGTCACATTTGGCACCTTTCAGGGGGGAGGAGGGAGCAGATACCTGTGTAATCCAGGTATTGGCTCCCACTTCCAGGCATAGGTCGCCGCGGCGACCTACGCCACGTCCGGGCCTACTCCATCCCCCCCGCTGTCTTCTGGGAGACGCACAGGCCCCAGAAGACAGCAGGGACCAGTGGGATCGCGGAGCGCGACTCGCGCATGCACAGTAAAGAACCAGGAAGCGAAGCCGAAGGCTTTCCTTACCGGAGATGGCGGAGTCTCCACCCGAGGAACAGATGAGCTTCAGGTGCCGACATCGCGGGTGCCCAGGATAGGTGAGTGTCCATATATTAAAAGTCAGCAGCTGCAGTGTTTGTAGCTGCTGGCTTTTAATATTTTTTTTTTCCCGGCGGAACTCCACTTTAAATAAAAAGGTTTGTCCGTGAGGACAATATTCCCACCCTTATCTGCTATTTTTCACAGAGCTGTGAGAACCGAGCGATTAGCGGTTTTCGATTGCTTGGTTCTCAGTGTTAGAGGTGCTGCATCTAGGTAAGAATGATTCTTAAAAAAAAAACATACATCTCTTTAATGCAGTAGAAACATAGTATGTCTCTTCTGTATAAAAAAAAGCCTGCCTTTTTTCTTAGGGCCCTTTCACACGGGGCGGATCAGTAATGATCCGCCTCCGTGTGTCCGTCAGCTCAGCGGGGATCGCTCCGTATATCCCCGCTGAGCCGGCGGCTGACAGGGCGGTCCCCGCACACTGTGTAGGGACCGCCCTGTCTTTTCTCCGCTCTACCCAATGGGGGATCGGATGAACACGGACCGTGTGTCCATGTTCATCCGATCCGATGACGGAAGAAAAAAAAATAGGGTTTTCTTCCGTCCGCAAAATCGGATCTTTGCAGAGGCGGGTGATTACGGGTGTCAGCGGATGTTTATCCACTGACACCCGCAATCACATAGGGACCAATGTTTGTCCCGTTTTCATCCGCGGATGGATGAAAAAGCGGACATACGGTCCGCACATGTGAAAGGGGCCTTAGGTGCAACACATCAAAACTTAGCAAGCCGAGACAGAAGAGTGTATCCAGAGTCTACAGGGTCACTCACTATCACTCACCAGCCTCTATACTAAGGTGACCAGATTTTTCAAATGAAATCTGGGGACGTATTTTTTTTTACTAGTAATGGTGGCAATCAGTGACTCTCTGCCCATCGCCGCCGCCGCCAGCCTCACAGCCAGTCAAGTCTTACTCTCCGGGCCCCGGCTACTACTGGGTGGGGAGCGGAGGAAGATCACTCCGCCAGGGAAGACAAGCTTCACTCTTCACTGGATTGGTCCGCCGCCTCATCTTTCCAGCCTCAGCTCCCCGGGGGGTCGGTCACTCATCCGCCCCGAGGCATCGCTTATTCTCAATACTAGTAATAGCTCTTTAATTCAACCTTTTAATCTACCTCCAGGTAAGAGTGACAGGATTACAGTTATTGTTCCCTCTCTTCCTGTTTTAATTAATTACCATTAATTAAATTATTTTACATTATAGGTGTCCCCAACTAACTCCTGATGAGTGGATATCACTCCATGAAACGCGTAGAGCCTTTTATTTATGTTTTACTACAGCAATCATGTGGTCCTCATGGGTGTTAAACAATTGGTTGAATTATCAATTTACTGTACTATGCTACCTCTTCATACATTCTTGGGTAACCTGCTGACATTCATGTTACCATATGCTACATTGTTTATTATATTTTCAATTGTATGATTTCCTCATTGTGATTTACCAATCATGTGTGTATCTTATGTTGTACTGAATTATTGATGTAACAGAAATGTCATTATATGCATTTGGTTCCCGTATGCTATGAATAAAACAACTTATTTATTATATATTGATTGTTTCTTCCGATCCCAGTGTTGTGTTTCATGCAAAGTCCCGCTGCCCCTCTGTCCCCAGTTTGTCCCTTATTGCTCAAGGAGATAAGCAGGTAGGCGGCTGGCCGGGACTTGAGCCAAGGCAGAAGAATATGCGAGCGGAGCTGAATGGGCATGCACCCGAAAATGAAAAAATAAACATAAAAATGAAAAAATACAAAAACAAAAATGAAAAAATACAACCAGCACATAATCATCAGAAGGGGCACAGATAATGGAAAAAATACAATAGCTAGTAAGTAGTAAGCTAATAGGAGCGGCGGAGCGGGGGGGATGGTGTAATTTAGATTTTTTTTTTTTATTCTGCACTGACTGTATTTGAAATTGCCCCAGCCCCTGTTTAAATCCAACCCAGGGACAAAGCCGGGGACAGACTTGGTCCAGGGACAGTGTCCTCAATCCTGGGACTGTCCCCGGGGATGTCTGGTCACCCTACTCTATACTGAGTACATACAAGCAGAGTACAGCACTGGCAAAAAAAAACAATAGCAGCCTCCTAGATGACATTATCTATCCTATACAGCAGCATTCTTTATATAATTATAGTCTTGTCAATTTTAGAACACGGTCCTTTGTACAATGTGGACCCATATATACAGATAAACGTTACAGTATTGAGACTACAACGTGCTTCTTGGCCCCAGGCTCTGAATGGGTCTGTGATGATTTCACAGCTCACAGATAGATTGGAAGCACTGTCAGGGTTATAAATACACAGCAGCTGCCAGGCTGTGGGGGTTGGGATCAAGTGTAAGAGTTGCACTGTGTAGATCCAGACCATCAGCAACCACTTCACAGACACTAGCTGGAGGAACACGTGCAGTCATGAATCCAAAGTGAAACAGGGCAGTATAACGATCAAGGCTGACTCAGATTACAGCCTTTAAATAAGAACTATTTACGCCAGTGTACTGCAGTAACATGCGCTGGTGCGATGTGGTGCCATTCATTCTGAATACCCCCCTCCAATGCACTTTACCAGTGTACCTGTGTTGCAAGCACCACAATGCCCAGTAAAGCACGACTGGGTGCTGCACTGCCAACAATTCTGCAGAAACAGAAGTTTTGTCATGGTGTTAGGTTTACACACAACACACATTAACGTGTGATATATCGCAGTGCAGCATAATGTGCTTATGTAAATGGGACCTCAACCCCTTCGTACCTAAGGTCCCTTTCACACGGGATGGATCCGTCCGAGCAGGGCCGTTTGAAGGAATTTGGGGGCCCCAAGCAAAATGGACATGGAGGCCCCAAGCAAAATGGACATGGAGGCCCCACCAACCCCCCCCCCCCCACACGCACACAAAGCCTCCCCATGTTCTTTTTACTCCCCCCTCCCTCCCTATGTTCTTTTTACGCCCCCTACCGGGTCCATACCGTGTGGCAGGAGATTCAGTTTCCTGTTCCCGGCCGGACTGAAAGGAAGTGAGCACTCAGTGTGCACTTCCTGTCAGTCCGGCCAGGAACAGGAAACTGAATTCCAGCCAGAGTCCAGACTGACAGGAGGAAGGAAGAGGAGTTTGGCCACGCTACAGAGAAGGGGAAGTGACAACTCAAGGCAGCAGTGCTGCAGGCTCTCTATAGAGTGCTCAGGCGGCTGCAGCATATTGGGAGCGCGGCAGGGGCCCTTTTTGGGGCCCCATTCCAGCTCGGGGCCCCAAGCAATTGCTTGGTTTGCCTGCCTTGTAGCGACAGGCCTGCGTCCGAGCGGAATCCGCCTGCTCAGCGGGGGATCTCTCCGCTGATGCCCGCTGAGCAGGCGGATGACAGGCCCTCTCTGCTCCGCTATGCAGAGCAGACAAGGACAGAACCCGCTCTCCTCTATTGGGCAGTCGGATGGAAACAGACTGCATGTCTCTGAGCCGTTCGGAAATACTCAGAAACACTTGGAAATACCCCATTCCCGAGTGTTTCTGAGCCTCTGCAGCTGAGCGGTCTCCGAGTATTCCCGAGTCTCTCCGGCGCCCCCCACCTCTGGCCACAAGTGGTATTGCATGCATAGAAGTCAATGTGGAATGAACTATCTTTGTTTCCATTGACTTCTATGGGAAAACTTTCTTTGATATGCGAGTGCTATGGATTATGAGCATTGTCCTGGAACGGATTATGCTCGTAATCCGAGGGTCCACTGTACCTGTTTATATTTAGCCCTCTTTTGTAGGTTGTTCTAAAAACACACAGATCAACATTTTTTCCCCCCCAGCTCTAGCAGCGGGGAGTGGGGATCTGAAGTCTTACAGCGCAGACCACAGTGAGGGGAACTCTGAGCCCTGACTAGAGGGAAGGGACACAAATGCTCTCCTCACAGAACACAAATAAGAAGCAAAACTGAGGATAGGCTGTATGCTGGAGCTCTCCTCCCCTGTCACCTTTTTATCTATTGGCATCAGGAAAACCTGTCTAAAGAAACTTATGCTGATAACAGAGGAACGAGGCAACAGAGAGAAAGCACACTCAGTGCTTTGGATACAGTGGATATAAAAAAGCATCACCCCCATTTAAAATAATAACCTTCTGTTTTTCTGCAGCCTGAAATTAAGACAGACACTGTTTTTTTGTTTTATCCAGCTGTATTTACTCAGTGCAACTTAGAACATCCAAGTGAAAGATATAACACAACATGTCAATTTTTTTTTTTAAACATTCAACAGAATCACTGAGTTGGAAAAAGGATCACCCCCTTTTGTCAGTATTTTGTTGAACCACCTTTTGCTTTAATTACAGCCTTTAGTCTGTTGGGATTTGTCTCTTTTAACTTTGCACATATAGGCCCGGATTCTCGTACGAGTTACGCCGGCATATCTCCAGATACGAGTCGTCGTATCTTGGCGCCTGATTCAAAGAATCAGATACGCCAACATTTCACTAAGATACGACCAGCGTAAGTCTTACGCCGTCGTACCTTAACTACATATTTACGCTGGCCGCTAGGGGCGTGTACGCTGATTTACGGCTAGAGATATGTAAATCAGCTAGATACGCCAATTCACGAACGTACGCCCGGCCGTCGCAGTACAGATACGCCGTTTATGTTAGGCTTTTCCCGGCGTAAAGTTACCCCTGTTATATGAGGCGTAGATGAGGCGTACCAATGTTAAGTATGGACGCCGGAACAGCGTAAAATTTTTCACATTTTACGTTGTTTGCGCAAGTTGTTCGCGAATAGGGCTGTGCGTCATTTACGTTCACGAAAGCATTGGCTTCTTGCGGGTTAATTTGGAGCATGCGCACTGAGATACTTTCACGGACGGCGAATGCGCCGTTTGTAAAAAGCGTCATTTACGTGGGGTCACATAAAATTTACATAACACACGCCCACATCTTCCACATTTGAATTAGGCGGGCTTACGCCGGCCTATTTACACTACGCCGCCGCAACTTTGGTTTGAGAATACGGCACTTGCCTGTCAAAGTTGCGGAGGCGTAACGTGAATAGGATACGTTACGCCCGCACAAAGATGCGTGCTTCTACGTGAATCCGGGCCATAGACTTTTCAATATTTGGCCATTGCAGAACTGCTCAAGTTCAGTTAAATTTGATGGCGATTGTTTGTAGAATGCAGTCTTCAAGTCATTCCACAGATTTTCAATGGGGATTAAGTCTGGCTTCTGACTAGGCCATGCAAAGACATTCGCCTTTTGCTCCTTCAGCCACCATGCGGTCATTTTTTGCTGTGTGCTTTGGGTCATGGTCTTGTAGAACGGTAAACCTTCCAGTCGACAACTTTCTAGTAGAGGGCAGCAGATTTTCCTAAAGAATTTGATGGTATTTTGCCCCATTTTTCCTTCTATCCACCTAAAAATTACTTGTAAACTCATTCCGGTGTAGCTAATTACCTTCTCAATGGCACACAAAGCCATTTGACTTTCAACTGTGATCAGCTGTGGTCATTTTGATTAGCTCAGCTTGAAAATAGCTTTTCTGGAGCATTTCAGTCCCTGGTAGTGCAACTAAAGCAAATAGTCAACCATGGGTGGCAAGGCACTGTCTTTGGGATCTCTGGGGTAAAGTTGTGGACAGGCACAAGTAAGGAGATGGATACAAAACGGCTCTAGGCTTCTAGTCTTTATCAAAAAGCACCTAAAAGCACAGTGAATTCTAAGTTGAAGGTATTTGGTACAACGCAAAACCTCCCTGGGTCAGGACGTCGCTCAAAACTGGATGAAAGAGCCAGGAGGAAAGTGATCAGAGAGGCTACAAAGAGGTCTATATCAACTCTGAAGCAGTTGCAGCCGAAATGTATGTGAGTGATCATTGTGTCCATCTGACAATAATATCACACATATGGCTTGTATGGGAGGGTTGCAAGAAAAAAGCCACTCAAGAAAGGCCACATGCAGTCAAACTAAGCTTTGCCCAAACGCACCTTGAAGATTCTGAGGCCACATGGAAAAAGGTGTTATGGTCAGATGAGACTAAAATAGTCTATTTGGCCTCAACACCAAACGATATGTCTGGTGGAAATCCAATACAGCACACCATCCAGAGAAACACCCCCATAACAAGATATTACCACCTCCATAGGTGGTATTATCCTGTTATGGGGGTGTTTCTCTGTAGCAGGGACTTGTCGGGATAGAAGGAAAAATGGATTGAGCAAAATACCATCAAATTCCTTAGGAAAATCTGCTGCCCTCTACCAGAAAGTTGTCGACTGGAAGGTTTACCATTTAACATGACAATGACCCAAAGCACACAGCAAAAGTTACCACACAGTGGTTGAAGGAGCAAAAGGTGAATGTCCTTGCATGGCCTAGTCAGAGCCCAGACTTAAACTCTATTGAAAATCTGTGGAATGACTTAAAGACTGCAGTCCACAAACAATCATTATCAAATTTAACTGAACTTGAGCAGTTCTGAAAAGAAGAGGGGGCAAATATTGCAAAGTTTAGATGTGCAAATTTAGAAGAGATAATCCCAACAGACTAAAGGCTGTAATTAAAGCAAAAGGGGATTCCACAAAATACTGACAAAAGGGGGTAATCCTTTTTCCAACTCTGTGACTCTGTTTTTGAATATTATTTTTTTTTTTTACATGTTGTGTTATATCTTTCACTTGGATGTTATACGTTGCACTGTAAATGTAAACACAACTGGATAAAACTGTGTATGTCTTCATTTCAGGCTGCAAAGCAACAAAATGTGATTATTTTAAAGGCGGTGGCTTAGACCAATGTAAGCAGGCAATATCTCATACCTGAAAAGTCACTGTAGTAGTCAATGCAACAACAGTGATTATTAACATCTTCTGGGTCCTCTGTAGCTTCCCTT
The DNA here is from genome assembly GCF_905171775.1 of Rana temporaria. NCBI lineage: Eukaryota > Metazoa > Chordata > Amphibia > Anura > Ranidae > Rana > Rana temporaria. The sequence goes on along the minus strand of NC_053497.1, from coordinate 29,145,837 downwards.
CTGCATAGTGACCACATGGGGTTGCTTCCCATAGCTCATTCACATACAAGTCATTCTTTCACGGGACGCCAATACAGGGTGGCAAAAGATACATGGCAGCAGTGCCATGAGAGCAAACCTCTATGGTCAGTATGCAGAAGGAAGTCCCTCAGCACAGGGCCTGTAAGATTGCACCAGTCGCTGTAAGGTTGGATTTTAATGTAAACCTCCAGCTTTGGCAGTTCTAGGGCCATAATTCATGGTAAACTTTAAACTAAAAAGGCTTTTAAAGTGATGACTACTGAAAATTTTCAGTACCATCGTTTTTCATGATATCCCAGGTGCATACAATTTTAAGACTTGACATGTCTAGTATCTTTTTACTAAACACGAATGCTTGCTTGCACTAAAAATTATTTTAGTCTGAATATAGTAAAACCTTGGTTTGCGAGCATAATTCGTTCCAGAAACATGCTTGTAATCCAAAGCACTTGTATATCAAAGCATTTTTTTTACAGGGTATAAAAGAGAAGAGAGGCGCCTCTAAGTGTAGCAATAAGTTGCTAAATGTTGTACCTTCATTAAATGTAACCATATTACTACACTTAGAGGCTCCTCTCTTCTCTTTTATACTCAGTTGTGACATGACGCTACTCTTATATCAAGACATCGCTTGTATACCAAGGAAAAATGTATTAAAACATTTTGCTTGTCTTGCAAAACGTTCTCAAACCAAGTTACTCTCAAACCAAGGTTTTACTTGTATATGCATTTCATAAACAGTTGCGCAAATATTGCAAGAGATCCCCCACCCCACAGCCGACGTACACAAAACATTGACCTAATGCTGCATTGACAGTATTGACCCAATACACACCATAGTAAGATTAGCTCAATGTCATTGATCTAATATGGCCATGCAACTATATTAGGCCAATGATTCTACGAGAATCCCTGCCGCTTTGTTTACCTGCAGCTTTGGGTGAGGAATCCCCGCCCCCCCCCCCCCCGCCCTCAGCTCGTCATCCCTACTGGTGACCATTGTCAGAAAGTAACCGGAAATCCACAATTTGTCCTCAGAGCAAGAGGTAAGGGTAAATCTTTTAATGCGTATGCTTGTTCCCTAGGAAAATCAGGATTTTCTTGCTAGTTTGGGTAAGAGTGGGTATGTTTTGGTACTTTGCTCTCGCAGAGAAATAAAAGCTTAAACGCCTGTAAAACAGTATTTGAGCTACAGTGTGCACAAGCCCTCAGATGAAACCGGATGTCTGTTTGTGTCCACACGAATGGGAAATTCTCTCCAAATATTGCATATTTGGTTGTGAAATGCTCAAACCGAACTGCAATGTTTGCAGGAACATTAAGCAGGCTGTCCCATAAGGGACGAGTCCTGCCTCATTTTTTGGGGAAGACCCCTACAATGTAATGTCACCCTCTTAGAATCAAGTTCAAAATGGCAGACTGCATTCCAACTAGGGTTGTCCCGATACCGATACCATTATCGGTATCAGGACCGATACTGAGCATTTGCGGGAGTACTTGTACTCCCACAAATGCCCCCGATGCCAGATCCGATACTACCCCCCTGCCGCCACCGCCGCATACCGCAATGCCCCCGCCGCCTAGTTAATCAGCGTGCGGGGAACATTACAGCTTTCATTTGAATAGCTGTCTGTTCCCCGCCGCGCCGCGTATAGACACTCCCCCTTGCTCGGGATTGGACGGGTGATCTGCACTTTGATAGACAGATCACCCGTCCAATCCCGAGCAAGGGGGAGTGTCTATACGCGGCGCGGCGGGGAACAGACAGCTATTCAAATGAAAGCTGTAATGTTCCCCGCACGCTGATTAACTAGGCGGCGGCATCTAGGTATGGGGAGACATGGCTCCATATGTGGGGGGACATGGCTGCATATGTGGGGGGACATGGCTGCATATGTGGGGGGACATGGCTGCATATGTGGGGGGACATGGCTGCATATGTGGGGGGACATGGCTGCATATGTGGGGGGACATGGCTGCATATGTGGGGGGACATGGCTGCATCTGTGGGGGGACATGGCTGCATCTGTGGGGGGACATGGCTGCATCTGTGGGGGGACATGGCTGCATCTGTGGGGGACATGGCTGCATCTGTGGGGGACATGGCTGCATCTGTGGGGGACATGGCTGCATTTGGGGACACATTTAAAAAAAAGTATCGGTATTGGCGAGTACTTGAAAAAAAGTATCGGTACTTGTACTCGGTCCTAGAAAAGTGGTATCGGGACAACCCTAATTCCAACACATGAGAGTGAACAAAAAAAGGAGGTGCTTATACAAAACCTTTACCAATGCTGGCAAGGATGCCTCTTCTACCTGTTGTAGCTGCACTACCCATGGTATTCAAGCATGAAGCAGCAGTGGAACCACCACCAGCAGGGTCATTTATTTAACAGAGGCAGTGTAAACTTCAGGCAGCTGTGGGCCAGCCTGGTGCCGGGTAACACTCTAAGGTAAGGATTATCTATGAAGGTAAAAGAGTTGTTGGATCCGGACGCCTGTATAGCCAGCTGATATTGGATACCAACAACCCTAGACATGCAGAAAGACCTCCAGAGGACTGAGGCTACAATTTTTGGTTACCAAGGCGTCCAACTGTGAAGCCCAATTTCTGGTTTTAGCTTGCTATCTTTATTACAACTACTAAGAAATCAATTTTTTTTGCCCATTGACATATGTTGCAATAAGGAGTTTAGGGCAGCAAACTATATACAGCAAAGTGCTGCCACTGTGTCAATGTTGAAAGTAGGGCTGGGGAAAAAAATCGATTTGAATCTTGAATTGAGTTGCGAGGTCAAATTGATTCAGATTTTGACCAAATCAACTTTTTTTCCCCATAGGACCGCCGCTCCGTGGACTAGGCCGAAGCCGCGGCCTCGCTTAAAAAATCCTGCCCGCAGCTCGCTGCGATCCTGGAAAGGGAAAGGATGCGAGGCCGGACACCGCGGACTAGGCCAAAGCTGTGGCCTTGTAGCCTTTTCCCAGGATAGCGGCGAGCTGCGGGCAGAATTTTTTATGCGAGGCCGCGGAGTAGACCTAGTCCGCCGCTTTTTCCCAGGATCATGGTGAAAGGCGGGCAGGAGCTGCGGGCAGGCGTTTTTATTCAAGGCCGCGACTTCGGCCTACTCTGCGGCCTTTTCCCAGGATCGCGGCGGACTAGGCCGAAGCCGCGGCCTCGCCTAAAAACTCCTGCCGGCAGCTCCTTAGGACCAGCTCGGTGTCCATCAGAAAAAAAAAAAAACTTGATTAGAGTCGTAAATCTGTTTTTTTTTGTGGCCAAAATAGCCTAGCTCTAGTTGAAAGTCCCAGAAATGACCCTGAGTGATTTTTGAACAGCGTGCATTAAGGGACCCCCACAAAGCTACAAATTGAAGGATTTGTGTATTTTAAATATTTCCCTCAAAACTGCAGAAAAATATCCCCACCTCACTGCTGTACACATTTTACCCCCCCCCCCCTTTGCTTTTTAAATAGCAACATGTTTCATAGATATACTGTGTGGTGGGTTTCCCATGCCATTTTGTTGCCTTTAGCTGTTGTAGTTGCCCTCCAGAGGCCTATAAAAAAAATACTAGAACTTTTTTTTTTTCCATTAACTTTAATAGCGTTCTGATTCGATACCTTCTGAATCCCTAACGTTTTGACTTGTTTGGCCGTATTGCCCACAAATAGAACAAAGGCATGTTAGATATGTAACCTAAGCAGGGACCTTACATAGTTACATAGTAACCTCCTAATCCTCTTGTATTTTATTGTATTGTAACTATACTGTCTCCCTTTAGATTGTAAAGCATTGCGCAAACTGTTGGCGCTATATAAATACTGTATAGTAATAATAATTCAAGCAAATCTAGTCCTCACAATCACTTGTATTGCAGAGAAAGAGGGCGCATGTCATGTTTACCCCCACCCCCCTGCCAATCCAAAGATACCATGCAGCCGGAGGGGGATCTTACACGTCATTGCAAATATAACTTAGCTTGTAGAGTCTGACAGGTGGTATTGCCTATCAAACTTGGCTATTAAAGTCAAATGTTTGGCTTGTGGGTGTGGCGCAGTATTTCAATACAATATCAAGCTCTGGCAAAAAAACAAACAGGCATTTAGGAGGCAGGCAGATTGCCTACTGAACGCCCGGAAGCAACAGCTCTACCGCCTCTCTAAAAGGCTTCCCGTAATAGATTGTTTTGTAAGTGGGGCGGTACAGACTGCTGCCCATCTAAATAAGGCCTTATGCCGCGTACACACCATCGGACATTCCGACAACAAAACCGTAGATTTATTCCAACGGATATTGACTCAAACTTGTGTTGCATACACACGGTCACACAAATGTTGTCTGAAATAGCGAACGTCAAGAACGCGGTGACGTACAACACTACGTCGAGCCGAGAAAAATTAAGTTCAATGATTCCGAGCATGCGTCAAATTGATTCCGAACATGCGTAGGATTTTTGTGCGTTGAATTGTGTACACACGATCGGAATTTCCGACAAGAACTTTTGTTGTCGGAAAATTTGAGAGCCAGCTCTCAAACATTTGTTGTCGGAATGTCCGACAGCAAATGTCCGATGGAGCCTACACACGGTCGAATTTTCCGACAACAAGCTCACATGGAACATTTGTTGTCGGATCGAGTGCACTTCACGGAATGGTCAAACTCCAGGGCTTGTTGACTGCATAGTCACACAGGGCCAGATCCACAAAAACGGGTGTATATTTAGGCGGGCGTAGCGCATCTCATATGCGCTACGCCGCCGTAAATCAGAGTGGCTCCTAGGGTATCCTCAAAGAACTTGCTCCCATATGCGGGCCGGCGTAACGCAAATCTGCCGGCGTAAGCCCACGTAATTCAAAGTAGGCTTGGAGTGGGCGTGTTGTATGGTAATCTGGTATGACCCCACGTAATTGACGCTTTTTAGGAACGGCGCATGCGCCATCCGTGGACGTATCCCAGTGCGCATGCGCGAAATCACGTCGCAAATAGTCAATGCTTTCGACGTGAACGTAACTTACGCAAAGCCCTATTCGCGAACGATTTACGCAAACGACGTAAAATTCGACACTGTCCAGACGTCCATACCTAACATTGCGTACACCTCATAGAGGCAGGGGTAACGTTACGCCGAAAAAAGCCTTACGTAAACGACGTAAAAAAATGCGCCGGGCGGACGTACGTTTGAGAATCGGCGTATCTAGCTAATTTGCATACTCTACGCGGAAATCAACGGAAGCGCCACCTAACGGCCAGCCTAAATATGCACCCAAGATCCGATGGCGTACTAAGACGTACGTCAGTCGGATCGAGCCCACATTCAGGCGTATCTTGTTTTGTGGATACCAAACAAAGATACGACGGAGCATTCTCAATCCAGTGCTGTCCTGTCTGCAGAAGCTCTTCTCCCCTCTCTCACAGCAATTGGCTCCTGCTGTGGTCAGTCAAATTCTGTGAAAAGAGAGCAGGGGATAGGGCCTAGATGCGCTGCGTCGTGTCTATAGACGCACACAGCCCGGGTCAGGTGCGAGCCCACACTTCTGCTACCATAGCAAGTGCTTGCTATGGGGCAAGTACAGAAGAGGAGGAGTGGAGAGCTTCGGCGGGGGACCCCAGCGGAGGAGGTTCAGGGCCGCTCTGTGCAATACAATTGTACAGAGCAGGCAAGTATCACATGTTTATTATGTTATTTAAAAAAAAAAAAAAAAGCTTTACAATAACTTCAAACTATGGCATGAAGGTCATAAGTGCAATGTCAATTCAAACAAGTATTAATTCCTGAACAAATTTTTACTGGGCTTAAAATTGGTACTATAAATAAGATTATTTATTATTTGCTTGCAAAAACATTTTTTTTTTTTAATGAGCTAAAACATGCTAATAGCCATTGTTTCAGCTCCCATGCAACAACAAGTGAGCAAAATGGCAAGTAATGAGTGAGAGGGCCTGACCACTCACCCAGGCTGGCTGTCTACGCTGGGGCTGCATGCCTCCGGAATCCCGAGTATCTCACTCTCGAGAGGCTTTTTTTGCCTTCTTTGCTTCTTTTTACTCTTCTTTCCTTGACTGTTGCCTGAAACTAAGAAATAAAGTGGCAAGTGAAGACAAATCCTGCTGTGGAGGGGTAATAAATCACAAGACAGAACCAACATGGAAGTCACGAACAAGCATTTGGTATGTTACATCAATAGGCTTCTAAAGATGGCCATATAGATTTATATTGACCAATCCATTAAATGTATGATAAATATAATGTGGGCTTTATAACATAGTCATGTAAAAAAAAAAAAAATTGCATAGCGACAATAAAGATGTGACCGATAACTTACGATTGTATCTTCCAACTATCGATTGAAATCCAAATGGTAGAGGCTATAAAATGGACAGTCGCACTCCAAAAAACCTTGAAGGTTGTCTTTATTGAAAAACAAATGGAAAATGCACTACAAAGCACAGCAAAAATAGGGATGGCAGCCTACGCATTTCACACTATCGGTTAGTGCTTAACCAGTCAACGCCCGCCGCATGTACATATACGTCCACAGAATGGCACGTACAGGCATATGGGCGTACATGTACGTCCCCGCCTTTCCGCGGGTCGGGGGTCCGATCGGGACCCCCCCCGGTACATGCGGCGGTCGATAACCTGCGGGCTTCGTTTCTAGCCACCCCCTCGCGGTCGCTCCCCGGAGCTGAAGAACGGGGAGAGCCGTATGTAAACACGGCTTCCCCGTGCTTCACTGTGGCGGCTGCATCGATCGAGTGATCCCTTTTATAGGGAGACTCAATCGATGACGTCAGACCTACAGCCACACCCCCTATCAGTTGTAAACACACACTAGGTGAACCCTAACTCCTTCAGCGCCCCCTGTGGTTAACTCCCAAACTGCAACTGTCATTTTCACAATAAACAATGCAATTTAAATGCATTTTTTGCTGTGAAAATGACAATGGTCCCAAAAATGTGTCAAAATTGTCCGAAGTGTCCGCCATAATGTTGCAGTCACGAAAAAAAAACGCTGATCGCCGCCATTAGTAGTAAAAAAAAAAAAATAATAATAAAAACTATCCCCTATTTTGTAAACGCTATAAATTTTGCGCAAACCAATCGATAAACGCTTATTGCGATTTTTTTACCAAAAATAATTAGAAGAATACGTATCGGCCTAAACTGAGGCAAAAAAAATGTTTATATATATTTTTGGGGGATATTTATTATAGCAAAAAGTAAAAAATATTGCAATTTTTTCAAAATGATCGCTCTACTTTTGTTTATAGCGCAAAAAATAAAAACCGCAGAGGTGATAAAATACCACCAAAAGAAAGCTCTATTTGTGGGAAAAAAAGGACGCCAATTTTGTTTGGGAGCCACGTCGCAGGACCGCGCAATTGTCTGTTAAAGCGACGCAGTGCCGAATCGCAAAACCTGGCCTGGGCATTTAGCTGCCTAAAAGTCCGGGGCTTAAGTGGTTAATCATGGCTAGATTGAAATCCCATTTCTGCGTGTTATATCAATCGAATAGTTTGTCAACTATCGATCACTTGAAAAAGCAAAGTGATCATTAAGGAACTTGGGCCCTGGAAATAAAAAAAAAATTAAAAGTCAGCAGCTAGAAATAATGTAGCTGCTGACTTTTAATAAACATGCACTCACCAGACCAGGGATCCAGCGTTGTTGTTCTCACCCGGGCCGGTTCTTCACCAGTCTTTGGGTTCCTGGAGGATCAAATCCTAGAACCAAAGTTGAAGATCTCATCCAACATACTAGAAAACACCTTTTATCGCTGTCAAGGAATCACTTGAGCCAAAGTGTGCCAGCTTATAAAATAAAGGAAAATACGATCTCCCTTCATATAAACATTTCCAGCTCAAAATACAAGTGATTAAAAAAAGTCATCATCTCTTTATAGCACTGAGTGACCTACTAAACAATAAAATAAAAAATAAATAAAACACAGCCAGCTATACTAAGGCAATATTCAAAATCATAAAATACTTTAAATATATAAAAACAATAATATCGCATAAACCAAACTTTACCCATACATCTATGGCTCACATAAATATTTGCCTGCATAGTTACTGCAACAAATGGTCAGCGCTAAAAATAGACACACATACCAAATAAAAACAAAATATATATATATATTACATGTGCTGTATACGTTAATTACTCACTGTTTAACTAATCCTATATTACATAGAGGGTCACCCACTGCATTACATGGATGATTTCCCAGACTATAGTAGTGTATAGAAGAGCAGAATTAACTCATCAGCTCCCAAAGCTGCAAAGGGACAAGTAAACAGGAATATTCTGCAACCCCCCCCCCCCCCCCCCTACAATATATAATAAACCCCCCCCAGCTACTAGAAGGAAATCAGCTACATGTCCCCCCTATGGCAGGTCTTGAAGTGCTCACCTTTCTTGGAGCTCATGATAGAGTTGGGAAGGCAGAGGGGAGCAGAGGAGACATAATGAGACAGGAGAGACTTGGGGGGTGGGGGAGACAGGCTAAGATGGGGGAAGAGACAGCTGCAGAAGGAGGAGATCTCACCAAGACAGACAGAGACACACACACAGGAAGGGATGAGAAGCAAAGATCAGCAAAGGAGATGACAGCTGATAGAGAGAGAGAGACAAGCAGAAGCAGGGAGGAGTGACTGGGTTCTATGTCAGGAGACAGCGTCACAGCTTAGGGAGGAGACATAAAGGACATGGCAGAGCCCTGCCAGAGACTGGACTGCACAAACACACACACACATAGCAATGAGGGCAGAGCTTGATCAATATAGCACTATTTATAGATTTGAGTAATACAGCATTATTTCTATACTTGATCAATACAGCGTTATTTTTATGCTTGATCAGTACAGCATTATTTATAGATTTCTTCAATACAACATTATTTATATACTTGATCAATATAGCATTTTAATATTTGTATATAATTTCTATACTTGAGTAATACAGCACTATTTCTATACTTGATCAATACAGCGTTATTTTTATGCTTTATCAGTACAGCATTATTTTAGTACTTGAGCTATATAGTATTATTTCTATACTTCAGGAATACAGAATTATTTCTATGCCTGGTCAATACTGCATTATTGCTATATTTAATCAATAGAGCATTATATCTATGCTTGATCAATACAGTGTTATTTCTATACTTGGTCAATACAGCATTATTTATATATTTGATCAATACAGCATTATTTTATACTTGATCAATACAGCATTATTTTATACTTGATCAATACAGCATTATTTCTATACTTGAACATTACAGCATTATTTCTATATTTGTTCAATACAGCATTATTTATATACATAGTTAACACAGTATTATTTTTATACTTGATCAATATAGCATTTTAATATTTGCATATAATTTCTATACTTGAGTAATACAGCACTATTTCTATACTTGATCAGTACAGCGTTATTTTTATGCTTGATCAGTACAGCATTATTTTAGTACTTGAGCTATATAGTATTATTTCTATACTTCAGGAATACAGAATTATTTATATGCCTGGTCAATACTGCATTATTTCTATATTTAATCAATAGAGCATTATATCTATGCTTGATCAATACAGCGTTATTTCTATACTTGATCAATACTGCATTATTTTCTTATACTTGATCAATACAGCATTATTTTATACTTGATCAAAACAGCATTATTTTATACTTGAACATTACAGTATTATTTCTATATTTGATCAATACAGCATTATTTCTATACTTGATCAATGCAGCGTTAACTTTATTACTTCAGCATTATTTTTATACTTGACCAATACAGTATTAGTTCTATACTTAACGCTGTATTACTCAAGTATATAGATAATTATTTCTATACTTGATCAATCGAGTTTTATTTCTATACTTGATCAGTACTGCATTATTTTCTTATACTTAATCAATACAGCATTATTTATATACATGATTAATACAGTATTATGTTTATACCTGATCAATACAGTATTATTTATATATTTGATTATATCATTATGTCTATACTTGACCAATACAGTATTATTTTTATACTGGACCAATACAGCATTATTTCTAAATGTGTTCAATACAGCATTATTTATATACATAGTTAATACAGTATTGTTTTTATACTTGATCAATACAGCATTATTTATATACAGTAAAACCTTGGATTGCGAGCATAATTCGTTCCATAAACATGCTTGTAATCCAAAGCACTTGTATATCAAAGCATTTTTTTTTACAGAGTATAAAAGGGAAGAGAGGCACCTATAAGTGTAGCAATAAGTTGCTAAATGTTGTACCTTCATTAAATGTAACCATATTGCTACACTTAGGCCTCATTCACACTACGCTACGAAGTCCACCTGCTCCTGTCGGCTCAGCGGGAGATCAGTCCGCAGATCTCCGCTGAGCCGACGGATGACAAGCTCCTCTCTGCTCACTGAGCGGGGAGGGGCTTGTCGGGCACCACTGTGTCCTATGGAGCGATCTGATGAAAACGGACAGCATGTCCGTTTTCATCAGATCTTACCTGATCCGATCCGCATGGACGGATGGGGACGTGGCCCCCATACGTCTGTTTTTATACGATTGTGTGTGGGCTCCAGAGCAATTTTCTCGTCGTTAAAAAGGGCCATTAAAAATTTAGAACATGCTCTTATTTTTCTCATCGTTTTTCACATCGCGTGTAGGCTTTGACGGGAAAAAAACTTGCATGCTCAGAAGCAAGTTATGCGACGGGAGCACTTGGTCTGGTAAAACTAGCGTATGTAATGGAGATAGCACATTCATCACGCTGTAACAGACTGAAAAGCACGAAGACTGAAAAGCGCGAATCGTCTCTCACCAAAATTTTCCTAACACGAAATTAGCAAAAGCATCCCAAAGGGTGGCGCCATCTGAATGGAACTTCCCCCTTTATAGTGCCGTTGTACGTGTTATACGTCACCGCGCTTTGCTCAAGCATTTTTTTTCACAATCGTGTGTATGCAAGGCAGGCTTGACAAGAATCACGTCGAAAAAAACGTTGTTTTTTCTAGGTCAATAAAAACCGCCATGTGTACGCGGCATTATATCAAGACATCGCTTGTATATCAAGGCAAAATTTATTAAAACAATTTGCTCGTCTTGCAAAACGCTCTCAAACCAAGGTTTTACTGTTTTTGATTATGACATCATTATGTCTATACTTGACCAATACAGTATTATTTTTTATACTGGATCAATACAGCATTATTTATATATTTGTTAAATATAGCATTTCAATATTTGCATATAATTTCTATACTTGAGTAATAAAGCACTATTTCTATACTTGATCAATATAGCGTTATTTTAGTACTTGAGCTATATAGTATTATTTCTATACTTCAGAAATACAGAATTATTTCTATGCCTGGTCAATACTGCATTATTTCTATACTTAATCAATAAAGCATTATATCTATGCTTGATCAATACAGCATTATTTTTATATTAGATCAATACAGCATTTTTTTCTAAACTCGAGCAATACAGCATTATTTTTATACTTGAGCAATACGGCATTATTATACTAAAAGGTGCCATGCAGTGCTTCATTTAGTATGTCTAGGAAACAGGAACCACACCAGAACAGAGATTCTTGCATCTCTGCAGGTGCAGGCCCAGAGGTGGTTCATGCCCCACCAGCTGGAGCCAGGAATGGTGGTGTGCAATAATGGCACAAACCTCCTGTCCGCCCTTAGACAGAGAAGGTTGACACATGTGCCATGCCTGGCACATGTCCTCAATTTGGTGGTGCAGCATTTCTTGAATTTGTATCCAGGGTTAGCCCAAATTTTTTTGTTTTTAATGTGAAAGATGTTAGGCCGCGAGAATCGTGATCTATCTTCTAAACCAGGGGTCTTCAAACTACGGCCCTCCAGTTGTTCAGGAACTACAATTCCCATCATGCCTAGTCATGTCTGTGAATGTCAGAGTTTTACATTGCCTCATGGGATGTGTAGTTCTACAACAGCTGGAGGGCCGTAGTTTGAGGATCCCTGTTCTAAACCAAAAAATAGTGATTCTTATTTTAGCCAGAATCGTGCAGCTCTAATGGGTCTGTATTTGTTTTTTGTGTGTATATATATATATATATAATTCGACTAAGTGCAGTAAATTGTTTTCATTTCATAAGTTTAAATACCCTGGCAGAATTTATTATTTATTGCCCATTTTTCAGAGAATACGAAAATCTCTCTCTCTCTCTCTCACACAACTAAACCTTAGGAGAGTCTCCTATGGGGGCAGTGAATATAAGCTAGCACACAAAGTACTCAATTCTTCGCAATGTGAGCGATCTGGTCTGCAAACTTTTTGCCTGCAAGCCATGTTCAATAATGGATCCAGTAGACATTGCTATGGGCACAAACTTGGTTACATAAAAAAAATACCAACTAAAGAGCCTGCTCCACCCCCACTCGCCACCTAGTGGAGAGATCAGAACAATACTCAGATGTCAATAATATAAGGTAATCTCACGGTCCATCAAAACTGAGTATTTGCCTTCAGTAATCCAACTGGTGGTACCCTGGGTCAATACAAAGCAAATGGTCCCACCACATGACGTTCAAGAGGTCACCTGCCATCAGTTGCCAAAGTGGATCCTGGGGAAGACAGGCTCCATAGGTGTAGCCAGGATAGCCATAGTCTCTGGGTCCGATGGTGCATTCGGGACTGAGCAAGGTGCAAATCCCGAGTGCAGTACTTGTTCCTGAGGAGAGGACAGGATAAGTTTGTAGCTGCTATAAACAAGTAAGATAGATTAGGGAAGGACCAACAGACTCAAAGTAGTAGTGTTAATTTTGATTTTGAGAAAATTAAATTGCGCTGACCCCCTAACCATTAGGGTTGCGCATCTTCACTAGTCTCATGATTAGATTCAGTTACGATTATCTGGTCAACAATTCGATTCCGCGATGCATCACAATTACCGACGAGCTCTCACTTCTGCTTGGGCCGCCTAGACAGCCCTTCCTCCCTGCAATCTTCTGAGACACATCACCGGTCCCAGAAGATTGCTCGGCTATGCAAGACAGCGCAGTGAGACCTGCGCACCTGGCTGTGAAGCTGCAAGCTGTCACAGCCGGATGACCACAGTAGTATTGCCAGCGCCGTGGACAGAATGGAGGGTTCGGGTGGCCACGTCGCTGGATTGTGTGCGCCTGGCCATGAAGCCGCAAGCCATCATGGCCGGGTGCCCACAGTAGATATTATGGCAATGAGGAGAGGAGCGGGGTAAGGTACGGGGCTCTGTGCAGCTGCATCGCTGGACTGTGGGACAGGTAAGTGTCGGTTTAATAAAAGTCAGCAGTTATACTTTTTGTAGCTGCTGACTTTGACTAAACTAAAAAACGGTGGAACTCAGCTTTAAGAAGTGCACTAATCTGGTATGTGCATACTCTGTATATTCCGCTCATGTGACTCTGTCCGGCCCGCCTCTCGTTCTCCTCTTTCCTGACGTCAGTGTGAGTTCTCAGCCCCGCCCACCGACTGTACTGTAGCTAGCTATCAGATCAGAAGAGAGGCGGGCGGGCCTGACGTCAGGAGAGACGTGGGAGGTGAGAGGCGAGCCGGAGCGAACAGTTACATGAGCGGAATATACAGAGAATACAGACAGAAATGCTGGTATGAAACACTGTATATTTTAAAAAGCACATGCAGCAGTGGCCACTTAATGGATTATAACGGCATGTATTGCAAAACTGGTATTTTATTAGACACGTTTGGAGTGCTCTCCCGGGAGGGGCGGGGCAAGTCGGGATGACGTCACCCAACATCGATTAATGGGGTCACATGCATCGATGCCGCATCGGTGACCCCCGAATCACGATGCATCGATTATATTCAGCACCCCTACTAACCATGTGGTATGGGTATTGATTTGAGGAATTCAATCACCAAAATTTTTAATACTATAACCAGTATAGTAGCAGCTAGTAATAAACTAATATATGACCAATAACATAAGTAACAATAAAACTGATATATCCAATGTTATAGATGCATCAGTTACCGTATTTGCAAACAATCTCATGCCAGTTAATAGAATTAAAAATATATTGGTGACCAATGAGAAGTGAAAAAAAAAAAATGGAAAAAAAAATGATATGGTCCATAAGTGCTTAAATAATTAAACAACAGATGATGAACACCAGAGCTCTGTGCAGAAAACCATAGGCTGATGAATCAACGTGTCCAAAAATGTGATGAATCCTACACCAATCAGTAGAAATTACTCCTTACCAACTTGCCATGATCCCTTATGACAGAGGATCACTAAAAGCATGTAATCGAAATTCTCACTCAAATGCGCAGCTCAAACTGATCCAATCCTTAAACAGTGAATCTCATCCAATAATGATCATGGGTCATCAGCATATGTACCCAATATGTAAGAGATAATAATAGCTCCACATAGTGCATTAAACGTATAAATATTTATTAAGAAGGTTGGTATTGAACTTAAATGTTGCAGGAAAAAATAGGCCTTAAATCTGGTGTGCCAGCTGGTACGCAAAATCCAGACACCCGTCCTACTGGGGAATCGTATGGAGCTTGAGGCGAAGTCAGTGCGCCGCTCCGCCCTATGTCCGTTTCGTAATAACTTGCTTCGTCCAGGGGCACGGGCGGCGCACTGCGTCACCTCTATTTATACAAACATAAGCAAAACCAAGCCTCGCTCCGGGTCACAACCACCTCACGGACATGCGCAAAAGTAAGCAGAGCCGGCTCCAACATGGCTCCCGGCATGTATATATTAAAAATTAATTTATTGCAGAAAGCATACAAAACAAATTACATTAAAAATTCATTGGCTATTCATAAATATGCCTTAAAGCAAGAACAACACACCACCTACGTATCATAAAACAATATCCTTAAAATTAGGGACCCATAGGTCACTCTCCAATAGTTGACGAAGTGGTGTAAAAATTGAAGAGGCGGTGTGTCATAGTGCAGCTTAGCTTGACATATTGCGCATATTCAAAGGACACTTCTTCAGGTACTTATAGCATGTTGGTTTTATAGTCAAAAAAGAAAAAGTAAGGGGGGCGTGACCGGATGTAATCGAGGCAGCAAGTGTTTCTCTGGAGCTTCGCACAGATCCTAGAATTTATCTGTTTTTCTGAGCTTATTCTGCCCACCGCTGTGTTCATAGGCTGTCGAAAGGTGGACATCCTGGACATGAGAAAGACAGGGCACAATCACCAGCAGACTGCACAGCATACATAGCACCAGACACGCTCTGCATGAGGCCAGGAACAAGGCCCCCGTCTCCGCCATCTTGCCTCTGAAACAGGTTTCTAAGGGTGCTAGAAAGAAGGAGAGGAGGATGGAAAAGGCAGCGGCTGCAACGGAACATGGTCCTGAGGACCACCCGCCGGCTTTCCCGGAACTGGAGGTCGCCTCGGACGCCATTACCAGACCCATACTGAAGGCCATTGATGCAAGCAAGGCGGCGGTGAAAGTATGCATCGACCATCTTGCCACGGAATGCACACTCATCAGGCATGACCTGGATAAAATCTGCGGCAGGCTCACTACTGCAGAGGACAGAATTTCTCAGGTGGAGGATGCATCCCACGCACAAGGCTCGCAACTAAGGGAGCTGCAGGAGATGGTAAGATCCCTCCAACGCAGAGCTGATGACGCAGAAAACAGACCAAGAAGGAATAATGTCCGGGTGGTGGGACTACCGGAAGGGGCTGAAACCACCATGTTTGCGTAACAGTTCTTTAAACAGATCCTGCAATTGGGGGGGGGAGATCTACCCCCCCACCTACGTGGTTGAGCGAGCACAGAGTGCCTACAGGAGTTAGTCCCCCAGGTGCCTATCTGCTGCCCTTTTTGGTCAGATTCCTCAATTATCGCGATTGGGATATGATCCTGAGAATCTAGAAAGCATCAGGAACTGCACTATGAGAACACCCGAGTAATGCCGTTTTCAAATTTCTATGCTGAGTGGCTCGACAGAAATCCCTAACTTTGCATGGGCCAGCAGTCGGCTTGTTCCTGAGCCACAGAGAGCCCTGGAGTTTGGGGGCACCTGTGGTATGTTGCACGTGTGCCTTTTTTCCCCCTGAAAACAGTGGGCTGTGTAATGTTTAATGCTTACCTGCATCACAACACTCCTGTTGCTCATAGCATTTTGTGGTGTGCTGTCACGTCTGATTGGGGTCGCTAGATGGCGCCATGTGCCTATTTGATACTGTCTGATCCCCAGTCATGTTAAGACTGACGGTGCTCCTTGATCCTCATTATTTGGGGCTTCATGTGGAAACACGAGAATTTCACCTTGAATTGGCGAACAGTTTGGTCCACGGTTCAGGACTTTCTACTACTATTTTTGTTCCTTTTTTCCTTTTGGGGGAAGTTTGGGACCAAGCTATATACCGGGTTTTGGGGTTTTTCTTTTTTAGTTTCTGGTATAATGACAGGGGGGGATGTTTTAACTCAGTTCACCACTTACAGGGAAAGACGAGTGCTGATTATGTGTGGCATTGGTCCAGTTTCTCCAAAACTACCCGTAGATTATACAGGGTGCTACACTTAGGCTCCTGGTATTCAGAGTTTAACCTACAGTATAAAATCTAAGTTAGTAAACATTGTGTCACGGAATGTAAGAGGGCTGAATAGTAAGTTTAAAAGAGCCTCAGTATTTCAGTTCCTTAAGCAGTCTAAGCCGCATATCGTCTTCCTTCAAGAGACGCACCTGAATGGTAACGGGGTTCTGGCTATGCGCAGACCCTGGATACAAAAGGCCTTTCATGCTAATTATTCCACGTTTGCTAAGGGATTTAAATTATTATTGGCTTTATTATATATGTACTATACATCAGGTGTTCTTAGACCAGGGAGGACGGTATGTGGCAGTCCTGTTAGAGATCTTTCAACATAAAATGTTGCTGGTGAATGTATACTTGCCTCCTCCTATCAGTGTCCAGCTGTTGTATGATCTATTCGCTGAATTGGCTCCCTTTGCACACCTTCCCCCTATTTTTGATGGTCAATTGCTACGCTATTCTAGATGCGTTGGACTCATTTAATCCTGGGAGGGCGGGATCCACTGACCTCCTCTTCTGGGCCTCGGTGACTGGGCTGACCATCGCTCGTCGGCCATAATTCTGGCTTTTGGCAACCAAGCTTTTTTGCCACTTACCCATGCCATCGATTACCTGGAGGGGGGCATATCTGACCATAACCCCTTGTCCCTTACTCTCGACTTCCCAGCTGGGAGGGGGGATGGGGGCTGGAGGCTTTCTTCAGGTTGGTTTCAGAATGAGCAGGTGTCCTCCCGCATACAGGATTCGATCACCTCTTATTGGATGGTAAATGAGGACTCTGCGGACCCCCCTGTGGTGTGGGATGCTTTCAAGGCGGTGATCCGAGGAGATAGTATCACATAATGCGGATATTTTAAGGTTGCAAGACAAGGAACGGGAATGTGCTGAGGAACATGCCAGCAGTCCATTGGATACCTCCTACTCGTCTGTTGGAGGCAAGGTGTCTTCTATCATTGCACTTCTCAGACCTGGCTCATTCTGAGGCAAAACACAGGGCAAACTATTTTCGGAAGGAGATAAAAATGGGAAGTTGCAGGCGAGACTAGTGGCTGTGGATAATCAGGTAACCAATATTCCGGTCATTAGGGGCAGGGGAGGGGATCTTATTAGTGACCCATCGGCTATCATGTTAGAATTTAGGGACTTCTTCGCTGACCTCTATGCCCCTATCCCAGATTATGACCCAGCAGCGTTGGCTGCCCTCTTGGAATGCCTGGCTATCACAAGGTTATCCGATGAGCATCAGGTAGCTTTGGATAGCAAGATTACGAACAACGAGATAGTGGCAGTCATTTTTGATTTTCCCTCACATAAGGCTTCGGGTCCGGACGGTTTCCCGGCTGACTTTTACAATAGTTATGCTGACGAGATTGCCCCTAGATTAATGTACACCTGGACCAATGTTTACAGCAAACCAGGCTTCCTGCCTCTATGCTGGATGCAAACATGGTCCTATTGTTAAAACCAGGTAAAGATCCACTAGATTGCTCAGGGTACAGGCCAATAGCCTTGCTCAATGTGGATTTGAAAATACTGACCAAGGTCTTAGCTGACAGGCTTGCCGGGGTCATTTCCTCCCTGGTCAAAATTGATCAGACAGGGTTCATGCCCGGCAAGTCTACGGACACTAAATTACGATGCCTCTTAACACACCTCCAACTCCGGACGGCTAATACCAGCACCAGAATTGTTGTGTCAATCGTTATCGAGAAGGCATTCGACTCAATTAATTGGCAGTATATGCTTCGAGTTCTGGAGACAATGGGGTTTGGCCAGGTCTTCAGACAGTGGATATCTCTGTTATACAGAAATCCCAGGGTGGCAATTAGACTGGGTCAAGCTACTTCTCCGTACTTCAAGGTGGGCAGAGGCACTAGGCAGGGGTGTCCCCTATACCCATTTCTCTTTGCACTCATGATGGTACCCGCTAGCGGTGGCACTCAGATCGTCTAGTGAAATCAAAGCCATTAGAGTAGGGAATATTAATGAATGCCTGGTTATTATTCTTGGAGGACCCAGGGTCCTTGCTAAGAGCAGCCCTGAAAATTACAAATGATTTCACCACTTTTTCGGGCCTAAAAGTCAACTGGGGCAAATCCTCTATCCTGCCTTTAGATGAAGGGGCTAGGGAGCAGGCTGACCCCGATCTGCCGCTAAAGTGGGACTCCATCACATACCTGGGAGTAAAAATCACAGCGAATTGTACCGAGTATTTATCAGGCGTGGCAGAAACATCCCCTGTCACTCATAGGGAGGATAAACTTACTAAAGATGAAAATTCTTCCAGCCATATTGTATTTCTTAAGACATGACCCAGTGTGGGTCCCCAAGTCCAGCTGGATGGCATCACTAGCTCTTTCCTTTGGGCCCCTAAACCACCACGCATAGGACTAAAGGTGCTGCAAGAACCCTGGGGTCAAGGGGGGTTGGCCCTACCCGATCGGAGGGAATATTATCTAGCTCGTCATCACGTCCAACTACACGAGCAGAGACAGCGGGAGAACGTGTGGAAGAGACGCCGAGATTTGATGTTACAGCCAGTCGCTCTGGTTCCTATTCGCATGTCATTTTACCCTAAATGTGAGTGTATACAGTTTACAGCTATAATAAATATTGCCAGTTGAAACTTTATTACGCTATGGGGGATGTTTCTTGTATCTTTTCCCTTTGAGCTGGATTCTGGAGGCAACAGCACAGGACCCATTCAGGATTCCTTACCATCTAGTCTCAGTGGGAGACTTTTCTACCTGAGCTTATCCCGATCGCTGTAGCGGTCATTTAGTGTGGTAAGGAGACTACATTACTTCAACACCTGGGTGTCCTTTTTCTGGTGGAGAGTCTGTTCAGGATATGTCTGGTGTCACGTCTAGAGTATTATAGAAACAGCGCTGCATTGGATTATCACTTGTGGACTTTTTTCTTTTAGCATCACAAAAGACTTTATTAACACTATAGTCCTTTTTTTCTTTTTTTGATTCTTGTTTTTTAAATTTCTTTTATTGCACATTGGTTTGTGGAATTTACTTTGGCACTCTTTTAAGAATTTCCAAAGACATGTCAAAATTTATTGGTCTAATTTTCATATATTATTTCTATATCATTGCTCACATTTAATTGATTGGTTTTCATTGTCCATTCAATTATCTTATTACCCCTCACTTAAACCTGGCGCTTCCTGTGCAGGTTTTCAATTCACATTTATTTATTTATATTTATTTATTTTTATTTATTTCATTGCGCTGTACCTTTTTCCTATTCACTCATCTTTAAAATTTTGTATCTACAATTTTTTGGTACTTGGCAGCACTTTTTTTTTTTTTTTGGTTTATTCATGCGCAGTGTTTTTTTCTTTGCTAGAAAAAGTTTTTCCAATTCCTTGGACTTCATGGCTTGGTTTGTGCTCTGGCATGCACTGTTAACTATCAAGTTGTGAAAACATCCCAAGGATGATGAGTGGAAACAGGATGCACCTGAGCTAATTTTTTTGTGTCATGGCAAAGCCTGTAAATACTTATGTGTCAGGTCTGCCAGGAAATTCCATCCGTCACTCCGGTTTCCTGACCTTGTTATCCCATTATCAGGTGGAGGAACTCTTGAGATCCTGCAGCCATTATTAAGGGACCGCAATAGGTGGTGCAAATAGCCTAACAAGGAACCACCAGCAAATAACCCACGGTTAGTAGAGGCCGAAGACAGGAACCTGGTGGGAGAAAGGACAATCCAAGGCAGCGGACCAAGGCAGAAGTACACAGGGGTCAACCAGAAGGCAGCGTCAGAAACAGGCAGGGTCGGCAACCAGATCAGTGTAAATCCAAGGGGTAATCCAAGAATCGGAGTCAGGAACAAGCAAAGTCAGCAACCAGAAACAAATAGCATCCACCAAACAAGCACGAACATGAACCTATACTAGGGCAAGGACAGGAAAGGGAAGTGGAGATTTATAGGGTCACTAATCAGGTGACTACCAACAGCTGGTCCCAAGGTGGAGCCAACATCCAAACTCATGGAGCAGAACATAACAAGGAATGGTGGTTCAGGCAATACAAAACCATCTATAAACATCAGGTCCCAGGATCAAATCACGGGCATGGCGTGACAGTAATTTTTTCATTTTTTATAAATTTGTAAAGATTTCCCAAAAACTTTTTTCACCTTGTCATTAAAGAAGTCCAGCCAAAGCTTGTTTGGCTGGACTTCTCCCATGAATCACAGGAGTGTAATCCATTTTGCACTCCTGTGACCCATTTTCAGCAGAGAATGTCACCGATTTCAGTCCAGGCACCGCGTCATCCTAACCACAGAGTCTGGATTCACTAGGCGCACGGAATGACACGCGGCTTAGCTTCTCAGTGAACTGCTGAAAGCCTGAGACAGCAACTCCACAGAGCTACAGTGAGTGAGGAGAGAGAAGAGCAGAGAGTTGTGACCAACAGTCTACAGCTCTCTGCTCACAGAGCTCTGAAAACTGAGTAAGCAGCAGTGTTCGATTGCTCAGTTCTCAGTGTAGAGGTGTCGGCACAGATGCAGCATCCGACCGATGCTGCATCCACCTAGGCAAGTGTGATTGAGGGGATAAAAAATCCTTTACTCTCTTTTAAGGGGTATGGTTTGTAAAAATTTGAGGAAAATAATGAATTTAATACATTTTGGAAAAAGGCTGAAACATAACAAAATGTGGAAAACGTGAGGCACTGAATAATTTCCAGAGGCACTGTATATGGTTTAAAGTTTAAAAGATTTAGAAAATTGTAAATATAACACTAACTATGTACGTACTTGTGTACTTATGTTTAATTTATTTTTTGCCAAGCCTTAGTTTTTATATTAATACAAATCAATATAACCAAAAGGGGTTAATTTTTAACTAAATATGTGGAAATCATTTTCTCTTGCAAGGAACATGCTTTTATAGTTTAAGATGTGTCCAAAGCCAATCACCGACCAGAGAATCCAGATTCAATGTGAAAATCCTAGAATCATACAATGCTTTAATTCGAGGACAGCAAAATTCACAAGGGTCTGGCAAACTTTTGTATGGCCTAAAAACTTTTAAATATTTTCTGTGCTTTAACAAGGCATTCATGTAGTTATATTGCCTGTGTTGTTCATTTCGCCTTACCTTGTAAATATGGGCTCACAAGTTGTTGCTGCAGTTTGTAGTGTCATAACTGATTGATCCCCCATGTCAGCTAGTTCTACCTCTGTTGTGCAAAACAATGCATGGTTAGTAAGTCAAAAGGAAAAATAGCAGCTGCAGGGATCCCACAAAAAGCCGTCACAATTCAGGTCCTCTTTAATCAATTCATTCATATTTCAGTAAAGATACTTTGCAGCTGAAGACCATACTTTGATATGATTCTTTTTTTCCATAAAGAAGCTAGGTTGAAAATACCTTTCATTGCAAGTTCTTTCCTTTTTAAAGTTGAATAGAAGATTTGAGGCCAGCCACGAGAGACCTGTGAGACTGAAAAGTGGACAACAATGCTATTAACCACTTACAGATTTGCCCCCTTAATGACCAGTTAATTTTTTTGCGATACGGCACTACGTTGCTTTAATTGACAATTGTGCGATGCTGTACCCAACCAAAATTGACGTCCTTTTTTTCCTAAAAAAATATAATTTCTTTTGGTGATATTTGATCATCTCTGGGTTTTTTTTTGTGCTATAAATAAAAAAAAGAGCGACAATTTTGAATATATTTTTTTTACTTTTTGCTATAATAAACATCCCCAACAATTTTTTAAAAACAAATTTCTTTATCAGTTTTGGCCAATATGTATTCTTAAACATGGTTTTAGTTATTAAAAAAAAAAGTTATAGCGTCTACAAGCAATGGGAAAGATTTATGGAATTTTTATTAGTAATGGCGGTGATCTGCGATTTTTAGCAGTATTGCGACATTGCGGCAGAGAGATCGGACACTTTTGACACATTTTTGGGACCATTGACATTTATACAGCGATCAGTTCTATAAAAATGCACTGGTTACTGTGTAATTGTCGCTGGCAGGGAAGGGATTAACACTAAGGGGCGGTCAAGGGGATAAATAGGTTCCCTCGTGAGTGTTTCTTACTGTGAGGGGATGGGACTGACTGGGGGAGGAGACCTATCGCTGTTCCTACTTACTAGGAACAAACAATCTGTCTCTTCGCCCCTCAGAACAGGGATTTGTGTGTACACATACACACACACAAATCCCCCTTCTCGCTCTTGTCCCTGTGATCGCGAGTTGGGTCCCCTGCTGTGCAGCGTGCACACGCCTGCTATGGCTTAAAGGGGAGGACATACCCATACGTTGATTTGCGGAAACGTGACACTTTTCCAACGTATATCGGCATGAGCCGGTCAGCAAGTGGTTAAACTCACTCTGTACAGAATATCTTTACACACTCCAGCAGACTTATCATTTAGAAATTTGTTCATACAGAGCTGGCATAATAGTTTTGACCATTATCCTGTAATTACAGATACCAATTTTCTTTTTACGTTTTACAGGCAACAGAAGCCTTATTTTTTTTTTTTATGCAGATGTGGCAAAAGAAAAAAAAAAAACACACACAAAAGTAAACCACTGTGTCCAAAATAAACATTTATTGCACCTGGAACAGCACATGAAAGAATGAGTCTCCCTCCACCAAGGTGCCTGCTCCTTTCAAAGAGGGAAACAGACGGGCAGTGCTTCTTAAACTATGGGTCATGACCAATTTGGTGCGTTTCCATTGGCTTGGCCCTTGACTGTCAGCCACCAATGCACCACCAAACCCTGCCCACCATATTACCTGTGGGCGATGCTGCACTCTCCATTTCCCAGGCCTGGACGGACCTGTGTGTGGTGGAAAAGGGGTGCAGGGGGTTCAAACAGTCATGAGCAGTGGTAAATAGGGGTGCATGTTCTACAGTCACAGAATGTTAAAATATTTCTCATCTGGGTGCTTGGATTAAAAGGCTTAATTTGCATCTTAAAAAAGAATTAGCACCTTAAAGTGGACGTAAAAACGTGTTTTTTGTTATCTCTCTTCAAAGCACTAAGTCCCATAGCTTTGTCCTCCTCTGTTATCAGCATGATGACTTTTGACAATCTCTCCGAGACAGAAGATAAAAGTGTGCCTCGTGGGAGATTTCTACAGATAGATTAGCAGACTGCTAAACTATACACAGGCAACCTCTGCGCGCGTGTGTGTCTTTCCTCCAATCAGCTGTCTCCCAGTGTCTAGCAATACTCCCCCTCCTACAGGGGAACCAAGAAGAGAAAATTTTAACAGGATGTGCGCTTTCTATATCAAGGTGAAGACAGAAGATATACATGTAAAACTTATGTAGAGAGATTTGTTTCATCCCTGTGTATTATCTGAAGTTGTTCACTTCACTTGGTATATGGAGGGTTTACATTCACTTTAAGGACATCCTTTCAAAGATAAACTATAGCCTGCTTTAAAAAAAAGGGACTCCCTCCCACATAAGCAATGTGTAGTTCTTTTTTTTAAATAGTTACCAATACCTACCTTATTTTGTGGTTCTGTAACAGATGGCATCCCTGTCCTCCAGTACTCAGCGCTGGAATGTGCACAGGTACTTCTATTAGCAGCCACAATTCATTCTGAAGGCCACTGGTCCTGCAGTGTTGGTAGCACAGGTGTAATAATGTGAACAAGTAAGGCAGTGACAAGACTGCTAGAGCCTGGCATGCACAGTCTCTTCAGGGAGCCAGCAGAGAAGTTTACAGAACCAGAGATAAAGGTAAAAATATAAGCATGTGCTAGATTTTTTATTTTTAAAATGACCTAAAGGAATGCTTATTGTTATATCTGACTCTAGCTCTTAGTGGTAGGCGCCACCATCTTTCATGAGTGTCCTGTAAGATAGGGGGAAAAAGTTGTTACCTCGTTGCCATTGATTCAATAAGATTAATCAGATGGGTTTCCCTTCATTTTGCAGATATCCATAAACACTGATACAACTGTATGCACTGTGGCTCTAAACATCCACATACAACACCCTTTAAACAACAGAGAACAAGCGTTTCCCATACTTGTCTAAAAGAGAGGTTTGTGTTTCGTCTTACAAATAGTTCTAAATTGCACCAAAAGAAAAACTGAAAGAAGAGACCAGTTGGGCTGCCACTGTTGTGAACATTAAGCATTTTACAAAAAAGAGGAGAAGAAGAGGAGCGTAGGCTGCCAGGTATAAACTGCACCACAGTTCTAACATTTTTAACTGAGACCCACATAAAGAATTCCGTTAAAATAAAAGAATTATAATTTATCATATAAATTACAGTATTGAAACATAGCAGAGCAGTGATTAACATCTTAGCATTATAGAATTTAAACTACCAGGAATAGTACTACTTAGTACCATAAAATATCTTATATTACACTGTGCTGTGATCAGGATCCTGCCTCTTACTTCAAAAGCCCTTAAAAAGTACGATGATATAAAATCCTGAAGTAAGTATCACACAGCAGGGGCCCCGGAACACTGAGAGAGGAGTCATAGTATTCTATGTGACTGTGTCACAGAACAGTGCAGTCTTCCATTGCATAGAATTGAGTGACTTGAGTTTGTTCCATTTCCAAGAACTGTCTGTAAAATCACACTAAATAACTCCCAAGATGCTGAAGTGTAAACAGGTTTGGGAAGAGTCTTGAAACGCTCAGTAGGGAAAAAAGTTAGAATGCAAAAAGGCCTTCCACAACCAAGAACGTCCATCTCCTAAAAATGCTGTGAAAAGAGGAGGCAGTTCCGGTATATCCAAGAGCTCAGGACCACGTTGTCCTTGGTTTAAAGATGGATGGACGAGCTGTACCCTTTGGAACCGGCTTAGAACCAAACCAAGACATCTGTGATGACAAAAAAAAAACACAAATATTAATTATTGTTTTTTTATTCAGTGTTTATTTACAATCCCTCAAGACCCACTTCACATAGGTGGACCAACCGGGTCCAGTTTTTTAGACGGACCCAATCGGACCATCAGTTGTCCTCTATGGAGCGGCGGGAGTCAATGGACATGTGTTCGTTGACACCCGCTGACAACTGATCTAAAAACAGATTCCCAATACATCTAGCATATTGGATGGTCCTTGGCCTTTTACATCTGACCACCCATAGAGGACAGTGGGCTATGTCTGTGTCCTCTCTGCATAAGTGGAACAGACATGGACAAGCCATCCCGCCCACTCAGCATGCATTAAGGTAAAAAACAATTAGACTTTACAACTCCTTTAAGTGATTGTGTTATCCTGACTGGGCGTCTAATGACGTCCAGCAGGATAAGCCATGCCCGTGGGGGCACACAGCGCGGCGATCGATGGTGCGTCACTCTGACGCACTGCAACTCCAATCGTGGTTAAAAGCCGATGACATAGGCTCTTTACCGGCACTTTCGGGTTACACGATGGTCACAGCTGATCACGTGGTAAACAGCTTTCCTTAGGTCGCATTGACAGGATGAGCCGATCGGTAACTCATGTCAGAGAGGGGGTCTGCACTGATAATCAGCACATTGATTATCAGCTCAGCCCCCCTTCACAGATGCCAATCAGTGCCATCAGTAATGACAGTCAGTACCTCATCATTAGTGCTGCCTATGAGTGCCACCTGTCACTGCCCATCAATTTTACATATTAGTGCCCCCTCATCAGTGCCACCTTATCAGTCCCTGTCATTGAAGAAGAAAACATTTTATGAGTGAGTGAGAGACTTGTAAAGCGCAACACATGCGAACTGAATCGCCTCTGGGCGCTGTATCCATTTCATGGGTAAGGAACCCCTTGACCTCAGAAGAGATGGTTTTTAATCTTTCTCCTGAAGGCCAAGTGGTCCGGCTCCAGTCGGATGGTGGTTGGTAGTGCATTCCACAGTCTAGGTCCTTGGACTGCAAATCTTCGATCTCCTTTGGACTTGTATCTGGCTTTGGGTATCTGGAGGAGGTTTTGATTGGTGGATCGCAGAATGCGATTGGGGTTATGGGCTTTTATTTTTTCACATAGATATTGGGGGGCGTTGCCTTGAATACACTTATGTATTAGACAGAGTGCCTTGAAAGTGATTCTGTATTTTACTGGCAACCAATGAAGGGATCTCAGTGAAGGTGAGATTGATTCCCATGTTTTTTTCCCAGTCACTATAAAGAAAACAAAGAAAAACTTTTAATTTTTTCAAACATTTCGGTTTAGTTTAGCAAAAAATAAAAACCCCAAAGATGATCAAATACCCCCAAAAGAAGGCTTTATTTGTGGGAAGAAAATAATAAAAAAAATTGTTTGGGTACAGTGTTGCATGACCATGCAATTGTCATTCAAATTGTGACAGCGCTGAAAGCTGAAAATTGTCCTGGGCAGAAAAGGGGCAAAACGCCTTGCATTGAAGTGGTTAAATTGAGAAATGGGGGCAGAGATAAAAATTGAAGAGAAGCATTTCTACCCCCAGCAGGTTAAAACAAAAGAGAGGGTTTGTGTTGCTAAGGACTGAGCTGACGGGGTGGTCACTTCAGCTAAAGTTTCTGGTGGTAAAAATAAAGCAGTAGATAGTAGTGTTTGTCATGTCATGTGCACTGATTGTTGGTTCGGCAACAAGCTTCTAGAGTTGACAGCTCTTATGTCAAGGGACAACATGGACCTTGTTGCAATTACAGAGACATGGTTTACAGATTTAAATGCCTGGGAAATAACTATATCAGGGTATATTATACAGGAATGGCAGAGTAGGGAGGAGTGGAGGTCAAGTTGCCATATATGTCAGAAAAATAGCATAACGCGAACATTAAATTAAAAAACAAAAGAAATACTCGAAAACCCTTTGGGTCTTCCTTCCAACCAGAGAGATCTTCTCTTAGGCCCCGTACACACGATAGAATCCATCCGCTGAAAAATCCCAGCAAATGGGTTTCAGCGGAAAGATCCTATAGTGTGTACACTCCAGCGGATCTGTTTCCGCGGATATTTCTCCCCTGGGATGGATTCCAGCAGATCGAATATTTGCTGACATGCCAAACAAATCCATCTGCTGGAATCCATCCCAACGGATGGATCCGCTGGTCTGTATAGACTCACCGGATCCATCCGTCCGAAGGGATCCCCCGCATGCGTCGTAATGATTCGACGCATGCGTGGAATTCCTTATATGACAGCGTCGCGCACGTCGCCGCGTCATAATCGCGGGGACGGCGCGACACGTCATCGCCAGAGGATTTCGGCGCGGATTTCAATGCGATGGTGAGTACACTCCATCGCATTAAAATCTGCTGAAATCCTCGAGAGGATTTATCCGCGGAAACGGTCCGCTGGACCGTATCCGCGGATAAATCCTCCCGTGTGTATGGGGCCTTAGAATTGGCGTGGGATACAGACCCCCATGACAGACTGAAGATTATGATAACTTGTTGCTTGACAAGATAACTTGCATACAAATGAAGGGAGAGGTCTTGATTATGGGTGGATTTCCACAAACCTAACATTTACTGGAATTTTTAAACTGCTATTACAAGCAGGAGCAGGGATGTAATGGAATCAATGAATGGGATCTCTCTAAAACCATGAGTAAAAAGCCCAACCCAAGGTGATCATTTACTAGACCATTTAATTGAGCAATTATATTGCAAATGAGGTTTAATGTGGATAAATGTAAAGTTATGCACTTGGGGCTAAGACTATGCATGCACCATACAAACTAGGGGAGTACAACTGGGGGAATCAATGCTGGAGAAGGCTCTGGGTGTTCTGGTAGATCATAGGCTTAACCACTTCAGCCTCAGACCATGTTGCTGGTCAATGACCGGGCCACATTTTGCGATTCGTCACTGTGTTGATTTAACTGACAATTGCGCGGTCGTACGACGTGGCTCCCAAACAAAATTGACGTCCTTTTTCCCACAAATAGAGCTTTCTTTTGGTGGTATTTGATCACCTCTGCGGTTTTTATTTTTTGCGCTATAAACAAAAATAGAGCTATAAATAAAATAAATATCCCCCAAAAATATATATATAAAAAAGCTATTTTTTCCTCAGTTTAGGCCGATAAGTATTCCTCTACATATTTTTCGTAAAAAAAAAAAAAAAAAAAAAATTGCAATAAGCATTTGATTGGTTTGCGCAAGAGTTATAGCATCTACCAAATAGGGGATAATTTTATGGCATTTTTATTAATATTTTTTTTACTAGTAATCGCGGCGATTTGCGATTTTTTTATCGGTACGGCGACCTTATAGCAGACACATCGGACACTTTTTTGACACATTTTGGGGACCATTGGCATTTTTATAGCGATCAGTGCTATAAAAATGCATTGATTACTGTAAAAATGTCACTGGCAGGGAAGGGGTTAACACTAGGGGGCAATCAAGGGGTCAATTATGTTCCCTATAGTGTGTTCTAACTTAAGGGGGGGTGGCACTGACTAGGGGAAATGACAGATCGCTCTTCATACATTGTATGAACAGACGATCAGTCATTTCTCCCCCTGAAAGAACCGGGAGCTGTGTGTGTACTCGCTCTGTCACGAGCGATCGCGGGTGCCCGGCCGTAATTGCGGCCGTCGGGCACTGGCATCAGCACCAGGAGGCCGGGGGCGCACGCAACAAACTATATACATTTTTAACCGGTTCCCGACCGACTCACGCAGATATGCTGCGGCAGAATGGCTCTCTTGGTCGAAATCCCGTATATATATATGGCTTCGCCCAGGAGAGCCACCAGAGAGAGCTCCAGCGCCACCGGAGGCATGCACCCCCTGCATGGCGGGGAACCCAATGCGCGTGGCCGGCGGGCACGATCGCCGTTGCCCACGCGTGAGCAAGGGGGGTTTGTGTGTGTAAACACACAAATCCCCGTGCTGTCTGAGGAGAGGAGGACAGATCGTGTCTTTCTACAAAGTAGAAAACACGATCTGTCATCTCCTATACTGAGTCCCCTCCCCCCCACAGTTAGAAACACAGTGAGGGAACACAGTTAACCCCTTTATCGCCCCCTAGCCCCCCTTCCCTGCCAGTGACATTTACAAAGTAAATCGGTGCATATTTATAGCACTGATCGCTCTGTAATTCCAATACCTAATCTCCAAATTTCCTAATTTTCTGGATTTCTGATTTTTCAAATTAACGCTTTTCGAATTTTAGATTTTCGGATTTGCTAACTTTTCGGATTTAGATTTATCAAATGTTCGAATTTCCGATTTTCCGAATTTTTGAATTTCCACTTTCCGAAATTTAAAATTTCCAAAATTTAAAATTTCCAAATTTGTTAAAAAAATTCATTCGAATTGCACATGTCTAATTTTTATTGTCATCACAGGGAATGTAAATATCCTATAATAGCAAAATGTAGTGTACTCTTTTTTGGGGTCTATTAGACTCTACTAACTAGATTCAGACACATTGGCCTAAACTTGCGGCGGCGTAGCTTAGGGTGTTTAGGCTACGCCGCCATAAGTTAGCTAGGCAAATACATGATTCACAATGTACTTGCCTGCTAAGTTACGGCGGCGTAGCCTAAAGCGGGCGGGCGTAAGGGCGCCTAATTCAAGTGTGTGTAAGGGGGCGTGTTTTATGTTAATGGGGCTTGACCTTACGTTTATTCTTTAACTGCGCATGCACCAGGCGCCTACATTTCCCAGTGTGCATTGTGGCTAAGTACGCCGCACAGGCCTATTGATTTCGACGTGGACGTAAACAACGTAAATCCCGATTCACGGACGACTTACGCAAACGACGTAAAAAAATCTAATTTCGACGCGGGAACGGCGGCCATACTTAACATTACTATTCCATCTAGGGCTAAGCTCTAACTTTAGGCGGCCTATCTCTAACGTAAACGGTGTAAATGTACTGCGGCAGCCGGGCGTACGTTCGTGAATCGGCGTATCTACTGATTTGCATATTCTACGCCGACCGCAATGGAAGCGCCACCTAGCGGCCATCCGAAATATTACAACCTAAGATAGGACGGCGCAAGCCGTCGTATCTTAGATATGTTTAAGTGTATCTCTGATTGAGAATACACTTAAACATAAGTCGGCGTAGATTTTGAGTTAGGTCGGCTTATCTACTGATAAGCCGGCCTAACTCTTTGTGAATCTACCTATACATCTCTCCTCAGAGAAGTCAAGCTTCCAGTTTCTTAGGCCATAGAGATCATTGGAGCCATTCTTGTCTCCGATCAGCTCTATGGTCAGCTGGGGGAACCACCGGTTGCATTCACGGGGTCCCTAGTGGGACAGGAAAGCCAGAGAAAACCATAAAAGACGGCGGGAGGGGGGCACGGGACATTCCCTCCCACTGCATGTAAAAGCAGTCTAGCGGCTAATTAGCCTAATTAGTGCTAGGATTGCTTTTACATTAACTCTGACCGCCGACTGAAAAAACAATACCAAGATGCAAGACCAAGATACTAAACCTGCAGGCATCATTCTGGTATAACCACTCAAAGTCCAGCAACATACCAATATGTCGCTGGTCCTTGTTGGGCATATATTGTAATGTTCTTTTTTTTCAGCCTGTTGGTTAAATAAAAAAAGAGAACCCAACAGATTCTTCTATTCACGTTGATCGATATCCACCCTCTTTTTTTTTACTATGGTGGTAAAATCACCCCCTATAGCGCGGGAGTCGCTGAATTACGTATCGTGAAAGCAAACCCTGTTGCTGTCGAAATAAATAAAATCAGCGTTGCAGCTGAATGGCATACCTGCAAAGCAAACGATGGTAACAATAAAATCATAGTATCAATAAAACTTTTTTTTAATTGCAATCTGTGCCAAAAAAAGGGTAAAGAATATATGACAAAGCATTGGGGCAATCCGCCCCTAATGTTCACCCCTGCACCCATGCTTCAGCATATATGCTCTTTTTTAACTGTGTCGGTGAAATCCCCTCCTACAGCGCGGGAGTCACGGATTTACGTATCATGAGCGCAAACCCTGTTACTCTCAAAATAAATAAACCCGTGCTGCAACTGAATGGCGTACCTGAAAAGCAAACAACGGTTAACAATAAAACACCGTAACAGTACAGTATAACAGTAGAATGACATACCTGCAAAAGCAAATACGATAAAACACAGTAACAATTAAATACAGTAAAACAGAGCAGAACAATAGAGCGAGAACAATAGAGAGAAAAGAACAATAAAACTACAACTATTTTTGGCTTTATTTTTATTTTATATATTTTTTTCTCTTTTGTTTTACACTTTTATTACAACATTGAATGTTCAAGTTTAGGATCTCTCAAAATGCGATGGCCATCACATCTTTCAAGACCCTGTTTGAAAGTGTGTCCTAGGACTGTGCCATGCTGTACCCTATGCCAATTCTCCACTAGTGTGGTAGCGCCGGAAACAGTCACCGATGCAGAGACCAGGTTGGTCAGGACAAGAGGGACAATAATAGCCAATGTCACACCTATGTCAAAGTTTTCTACAGACACAACATCTTCTTTGAGGTGCTCTTTGGGTAGGCGTACCAGGGAGGACATCCGAAAAATGCCTCTCATGCAGCCGGCTCTCTGTGATTGGAACGTTGGGCCACAGCACCGGCTGGAAACAGAAGGGCTGTGATGATCTCCTGGAATATGCTGCAAGAGAACCATGCGATTGTTGCACCTTAGCAACAGAAAAAAAGGGGTCGAGTACCCCTGACCTTAGCAGGGACTTCTACTCCGTCATCAGAGCTATCTGTTAGGGTGCCACCGCTCTTTACAGCTTCCTATAGTGAGCCTGAATCAGATTGTGATTATGACAGTGAAGCTTCCCATGCGCTCTCATCTGTCATGCTCAGTATCCTGCAGGCCTCTTCAGTAGTATACACCTTTCATTTGACATTTTGGCCACTAAATTTACAGGTACAGCTAGTGTGACTCACAGGTTAAAGAGCACCTGGTTGTCAGAGACTGCTTGAATCACTACAAAAATTAACTGTTTGTGCTAGCAGGGATCAGGCGTTGCTATTCTAGTAAGGGAGGTGTATGGTGTGTGTGTGTTAGTGCTACTGGCAATCAAAGGGTTAAGATCTGATACCGTCTGGGCTTGACGCTACCACTAACTGACCCTAACACCTAATTGGTGTCACCTGTGACACTAATACAGTGACTAACACTGCCGCTAACTAGCATCACCCGTGACACTAAATACAGTAAACAGAAATGCAGCAGCAACTGTAAGTGGAAAAGAGGGTCAACAATGCCCATCTGCAGCCTCACTGTGCCTCATGGTCACTGTTGGGCTCTGATGAAGAGGCTTAGAGCTTCGAAACGCGTCAGCCGGCGGTGACCCCTTTCACTTTCTCCATGACTGATCGGAGTGTGGTTCGAGGTCTTCTTACTGCAGCTTATGTCGATTAAGCTTATATGCGATTCTTTCTACTACACTTGCGAGTAGACCTTGTATACATTTACATTTTTTAAATACTTATAACGGTAATACACTAGGCTGGTGCACCTTTGTTTTCTTTTCTCTCGTTTGCCACTAGGATATCCCCATCCATGAAGGGCAGCAAGGCCAGTGTCTCCATTGTTGGTATCATCCTTATGGACAATTGACTTTTTGGATTATCCTCTCGTGCGCAGGAGAATTTGTTTTCTGTGTTTTAAATCACTGTGCCTCATGTACCTGATCTCCCATTGTGTGGTGCAGTCCTAACTGCAGTCGGCGGCCGTCCAGTGTAAGAAAGCCCCGCCTCCTCCTTGTCCTTGATAGACGGAACACCGATTCAGTTTTCCAGCAGTGAGTCAGTGTTCAGTCTATCACGGACAAGGAGGAGGCTTTGTTACACTGTTAACAGCGGGAGACTCGAGTATAAGCCAAAGGGGGGGCTTTTTCAGCACAGAAAAAATGTGTTGAAAAACTTGGCTTATACTTGAGTACCGTATTTATCGGGGTATTGCGCACACCCCTAAAGTGGACCCGCAATCCTGTGTAAAAAAGATTTTTGTACTTACCGTTTTGGTGTTTTGCGCGGCGTCCATCGGCCTTGTCGGGTCCGGCATCCGTCTGCACCTTCGGGTGTCCTCTTCGTCGGGTCTGGCGTCCTTCTGCGGCGTCCTCCCCGCTCGATCCCGCGCCGAGTTTGAATACTGCGCCGGCATATACCGAGCGCAGTACACTCGTGTATAGTCGGGCAGGCTCGGCGCTCGCGCTCACGTCCAGGACGTGAGCGCGAGAGGAGCCGAGCCTACCCGACTATACACGAGTGTACTGCGCTCGGTATATGCCGGCGCAGTATTCAAATTCGGCGTGGGAAAGCGGGTATCGGCGTATATCGCGTACCCACGATTTTTCCCTGATTTTCAGGGCAAAAAAGTGTGCGGTATACGCCGATAAACACGGTATATATGGTAATCATTGTATATTATCATGCTATAATGTATTCCATTTCATTTATTTTAATTTACAGCCAGTATGCAACTTGTTACTGTGACCTTACTGTGATTACTTTTAGGCTTAGACTTTACATTGCTTTTTATCATTGTTTATCTTTATAGAACTTTTATAATTTTTACAAACACTTAATACTATGATGATACAATATCTTGAAAAAGAAATCATGAAAGTAAAATTATGGAACATATAGATGAGAACCGTATAGATATTTACTGTAAATTTTAAGCCATTTTTTTTATTAGTCCTAAAGAAGAAGGCCCTCCAGAGCAAAACAAAGCATTTAATAAAATTATTTTCTGGATTTTATACAACTGGCTTGCCACTTTTCTCATTGAACATAGGTTTTTGTTGCAGATAGCGTTTCTCAGTTACAGTAACAACTGGGTACATCATTTTTATTTGTTTTGCTGTCACAAGCGAAGGAAGTTAGAACACATCTCCCCGGGGGGGGGCTCATGGACTATGAACGAAGAAAAAAATAAAAGAAGAGGCGTTGCTGTAGTTGGGCTTTAACAAACATAACACATAAATACCTTATATTCTAAAGTCTCTTTAAGAAGATTTTCTTCCTCCACAGAGAAGTTGAGCAATACCGATACAGCTTTGATCAGGTGAAAAGCCTGGAAAAAAAAAAAAAAAAAAAAAGTTGCAAGAAATATTTTGAATAGCCTTATAACAAATCATTTGCTGCATTTAGATGGCTTCTTCCAAGATGCTGTTGATTTGTCAAAAAATAACATGCCAGCTGTTGCAAGGAAATGTTTCTAATGCCGCATACATGCGATCAGAATTTCCGACAAGAAAACCATGTTTGTTTTTTCGATGGAATGTTGACTCAAACTTGTCTTGCATACACACAGTCACATAAATGTTGTCGGAAATTCCTAACGTCAAGAACGCGGTGACGTACAACACTACGACGAGCCGAGAAAAATGAAGTTCAACGATTCCGAGCATGTGTAGGATTTTTGTGCGTTGGAATTGCATCCAGACGATCGGAATTTCCGACAAGAACTTTTGCCGTTGGAAAATTTGAGAACCAGCTCTCAAATTTTTGCTGTCGGAAAATGTCTGATGGGGCCAACACACGGTCGGAATTTCTGACCAAAAGCTCACATAGAACTTTTCTAGGTCGGAAATTCCGATCATGTGCACGCGGCATCAGACTCATGGCCAAAACCCTGCTGTGCAAATGTTCATAAAAACATCAGGCACTGCCTGTGCCAACCAACTGAGCCGTTTTTGTTTTAAATAGTGTTAACGCACACGTGGTCGATTTGTTAAAGTGCATTATCCATTATTTGATGATTTCATGGATGTTATAACTCAATTCAATTGATTTCAACAGGGAAATTCTGCATATCCAAACATTTAGGTAAGTAAGCGCTACGACAGCACAACCTAAAAAAAGGATATGCAGTACATCTGTGCATGGACATTTTCTCATGATTTGTCGCTTTAAAATACTCTTTCCCACCAGAAATCTAATGAATTCCAAACTTCACGACCTGGGCTTACAACACTGTCGCTTCTGTACCAAAATCACAAAAATTTAATCCAAGGTGTGTGAACTTATCTCGGACCTTACAAGCTTTTCCTTGGCAAAATGACCCTGCAGAGTGCCTCCTCCATCTCAATACGCTTCCAAAGCGAAAATACCATAAATCTTTGGTAATCCACCTCCTAAATGCCGCCAGGTCCTGCATTCCGTCTAATTGGAAAACTGGACGAACTCCATTGATTACACAATGGATCAATGCAGTAAACTAAATAGGAAGATCTTACTATGTCTATGCGAAAACAGAAGGAGGCTTTCGTTAAAAATGGTTTTACTGGACACAATTCCAAGTTTCCACAACACACTTACCGACCAAGAGACTCATCGGGTAGAGGGTTATAGGAGTACTCCCCTTCAGAATCCCACCCTCTCCCTCCCCTCACCCTTTTTTTCCTTTCATCTCTCTGCCACGTCTTTCTCTCTTTCTTTAGTATTCCTAAAGTTTTTGCTTGTACTGTTTGTTCCACCAATTTTATATTTTGGAATAAAACATTGCATTGGACATTAATAAACTGGGTATGGTGCTTCAATTTTTAACTTTAAATACTACCTTCACATTCCGAGGTGCCAGTGATAGTCCCCAAGGAAGCAGCCTTCATATCACCCAGATACCCCACAATAATCAGTACAGCATTATTAAAACTAATTTCAGTTTACTAAAGCATGATCTACTCAAGATTCCAGTGCCATTAATGTATTAGGCTCCATGCACACTAGCGTTTTTTTATAAACGCCCAAAAACAAAAAATGTGGGAGGGTAAAAATTCTGATAATAACATTTTTGTGCCAGCATAACAATTGTATTTTATTAGCTATTCTATAGTACATATAAAAAAAACGCTTGAACAAAGCTGTTAGGAGTGTTTTAGTAGCATTTAGGAACGTTTAGCTTTTTTCTGCTGGAACAACGATTCAAAAAAATCTGCTCCTAGCAGCTGAAGATTAAAAAATGCTTATAGCCTAAAGTAGCATGCATATATATATATATATATATATATATATATATATATATATATATATATATATATATAGAGGATAACACTAGTTGGCGTCAAGGTGCAGAAAAGAAAATGCTAATATCAGCTTGTACGGTTTAGGAGATATTCCCCTCGCAATGCGCCGCTGATTGCAGCGGCGCATGCGCAGGAGGGAATCCACGGCGAAAGGACCAACAGCCGCCGACCCTTGCCGATTTTAAATCTCCCGCGCGCACGAGTGACGTCATCGCCAATCACAGCGCTGAAGCGGCGATACCCGGAAGACACGCCAGAGCAAGATGACATCTCGCTTGGCGTGGACCAGGTAAGTGTTCTTCACCTCGTTCCGAGGTAAGTATTTCATAATCAGCTAGTATGCGCTGCATACTAGCCGATTATGCCTTTTGCCTTGCAGGTTTGAAAAAAAATAAAAAATAAATAAAATTGTTTATGCGGTTTACAACCGCTTTAAAAAATGTCTAAATAAATAAATATTGCTCCTCACCATTCCCCATTTCCCTTGCGGATTTTGTTGCATACAAAAATTGGGGCTGATACAGCCAAAACTTGCCAAACGTGGGTATGTGGGATACATATATCTAGACATGGCATTCAGTTATATCTGAGAGCTATTTCAAGCAGCTTCAGGTGCCTTTAAATTTTCCATGCATTTTTTTTTCAACAAACAGGGTCTCTTTAAAAGTAACAATTTGCTGCCATCATTATGCATGTTGCTTACCTCTGCTTCCCGAGCAGACATAAACTTCAAAACAACATGTTTCAAGTACTCCAAGTTTAACTCTCGTAAGTCAGTAAGGTCAGACGAGCTGGTCATCGTGAGGGAGGTTGCCAGTGGATCAGGATTTGGCTTCTCTCGCACATCAATTATCTCTGCCTCTGGTTTTAGTTTCTAAAAATGACAGTTCAGATTAGATATTGAAGAATTTCAAGTGTTAAAGGAATTAACTCTAGACTACAGCCATCCATCAGGCACAAAGACCACAGTAGAATGATGTGATGCCACAATGTATACAGTATTACAAAGATGTTACTGGATATCGGCAAATTAAAAAACATGTATAACACCACTTACATTCTGTATAGGGCCCCTTTTTGTTAGCCCAACAAAGGAACTATCTCTGCATCAATCACATGGAGGTAGATTAGACATAAAATAATCTGATTGCTATAAGTAACACAAATTGAGACCAAACCTCCCTCAGTTCCTAGAATAATGAGGCCCACTGTAGTCATAAGAGTTTCATACAAGATTGCCCATTTAGGGCATACCTTACCTCTCATTTGTAACCTACATTAACCACTTGTCCACCAGGCCTATTCTGGCACTTTTCCCATTCATGTAAAAATCTAAATTTTTTTGCTTGAAAATTACCGTATTTATCGGCGTATAACACGCACCCTTACTTTAAGAGGGAAGTTTCAGGAAAAAAAAAACTTTCCACAGCCCCCTGCGTACAACACGGAGGCACAGTTTACCCTCTATTTTCAGGGTAAAAAAGTGAGTGTTATTTTCCAATAAATACAGTAATCAGAACCCCCCAAACATTATATATTTTTTTTAGCAGACACCCTAGGGAATAAAATGGCGGTCATTGCAACTTTTTTTCTCGCACGGTATTTTTGCAATCATTTTTCAAATGTTTCATGAATTAAAAAAATAACAAAACAGTAAAGTTAGCCCAATTTTTTTAGTATAATGTGAAAGATGATGTTACGCCGAGTAAATAGTTACCTAACATGTCACGCTTTAAAATTGCGCACACTCACGGAATGGCGCCAAACTTCGGTACTTAAAAAATCTCCATAGGCGCACTTTAATTTTTTTTACAGGTTACTATTTTCGAGTTACAGAGGAGATCTAGTGCTAGAATTGTTGCACACGCTCTAACGCACGTGGGGTTTAAAGGGCGTTTACATATGTGGGTGGGACTTACATGCGTGTTCGCTTCTGAGCGCGAGCTACTGGGGACAGGGGCGTTAAAAAAAAAAAAAGTTTTAATTTTATTTTACTTAATTTTTATTTTTTTACACTTTGTTTAATTTTTTTTATCACTTTTATTCCTTTTACAAGGAATGTAAACATCCCTTGTAATAGGAATCACTGTGACAGGTCCTCTTTATGGAGAGATGTGGGGTCAATAAGACCCCACATCTCTACTCCAGGCTTGAAAGCATGAGATCATGAAACATTTTTTACCAATCTCATGCCGACAGCCTCGACTGCGGCTTTGTTTACTTTTGGGTACCTGGGCACGACGTCACAACGTCGCGCCCGGGCCTCCGACGGTCATAGAGATGACTGGTGACCATCGTCGTGAGCCGGGGCCGGCCGATTTGTTCTCCAGGCCCCCCGATGGCAGGGGAGAGCCCGGAGAAGCACGTCCCCTCCCACTGCTTATAAGAACGATCAAGCGGCGGCAGAAGACGGTGATATCTGAATGATGCCTGTAGCTGCATGTCCTTAAAGTGGAGGTTCACCCGAAAAGTAAATTTTTTACCTTAAATTGATGCTCATTTTGTCAAGGGGAATCGGGTAGTTTTTTTTTAAATCGAAGCAGTACTTACCGTTTTAGAGAGTGATCTTCTCCGCCGCTTCCGGGTATGGGCTGGCCTCCGACGGTCGCATCTATCGCGTCACGATTTTCTGAAAGTAGCCGAATGTCGGTGCGCAGGCGCCGTATAGAGTCGCACCGACGTTCGGCTTCTTTCGGCTACTCGTGACGCGATGTATGCGACCGTCGGAAGCCTGTCAATCAAATAGGAACGCCCAGTCCCGAAGACCATACCCGGAAGCGCTCTCTAAAACGGTAAGTACAGCTTCGATTTTAAAAAAACTACCCGATTCCCCTTGACAAAATGAGCCTCAATCTAATGTTAAAAAAAAAAAAAAACTCCCGCTTTAACGACTTACCACC
Organism: Rana temporaria; assembly: GCF_905171775.1. Taxonomy (NCBI): domain Eukaryota; kingdom Metazoa; phylum Chordata; class Amphibia; order Anura; family Ranidae; genus Rana; species Rana temporaria. Next base: position 29,106,370 of record NC_053497.1, on the reverse strand, counting down.
CAGGGTAATGCTGGCATTTCTCCCCTATATGTAAAAAATCTTAATAGGTGTCGATTTAAACATATTTACAGGTAACTAGTTTAAAGTAAGGCCCCGTACACACGACCAAACATGTATGCTGAAACTGGTCCGTTGGCCAGTTTCAGCATACATGTTCGGTCGCGTGTAGGCGCGAGCGGGCCGAATTCCAGCAAACATTTGCCCGCCGGGCCTTTTCCCAGCAGACAAATATTCCTGGACGTGTTTTAAAACCGTCCGCTGGAATCCTGCCCGCTCGGACATGTACGGTCGTCAGTACAGACCTACCATACATGTCCGAGCGCCCGCCGTCCCTCGCATGCGTCGAATGACTTCGACGCATGCGTGGAAGCCTTTAAATGGCAGGCCCGCCCACGTCGCCGCGTCATCGTCGCGGCGACGACGCGGACACGCCCCGCGTCGTGTTTACGCGCGGACTTCTGTACGATGGTTAGTACAACCATCGTACAGAAGCCCTCTGGCAGGCATGTACGGTGAAAACGGTCCGACGGACCGCTTTCATCGTACATGTTTGCTCGTTAGTACCCGGCCTTAGAGTGCTAGAATTATTGCTCTCGCTATAATGCTTGCGGCGATACCTCACATATGGTGCAAACACCGTTCACATATGCGGGTGTGACCTATGTATGCATTCGCTTCTACGTGCGAGCAGGGGACGGGGGCACATTAAACTTTTTTTCATTATTATTTACTTTAAAAAAAAATTTAAATCACCTTTATGCCTACCAAAAAAAGTAAAAAAATTAAACATCCCTTGTGACAGAAATAATGTAGGACAGGTTCTCTTTTTGAAAACATCTAGGGTCTAAAAAACCCCAGATATCTCCAATACCCTGGAAAACACAAGATCAAAAAACAAAACAAAAACTAAGATCCTCTGCTTTCTAGGGGAAAAAATGGCAGTTTACATCTGCCAGAGTTGGAAGTCACTTCCAGCCTTTCAGGGTCATGGAGATGTCCTGGGACCATCTGGTCCTCAGCCAGCTGTGTGGTAAGCTGGCACCACTGCCAGATCTAAACTCCAGGTTCCCGATCGAACAGCAGAACCCGGAGAGGCACCAATGCCCCTCCCCTCTCCCCCCGTCTGTAAAAGCCATTCAGCTGCTAATCAGCCACTGAATGGCTTTTACACTGGAGGGAATCGTCTGGAGGAAAAGACGCAACCTTTAAATACGGAAAGGCTACTTCACAGTAAGAGCTGTAGACCAGACTCCCTCAAAAGCTGGTTCTGTCCAGTTCAGTAGATTGCTTTAAAATAAGTCCTGAATTCTTTCTTAAAGCGGAGGTTCACCCTAAAAAACATCTATGTACCCATCCAGCATACTTGTGTCAGCTACATTATGCTGTTTTTTTTTTTTTCTCTCTCTGTACTTACCGTTTAATCGTTCATTTTCTTTTCATGCTCCCGCGGGGAATAGTACAAAGTACAGTGGGGCTGGGGTGGAACTTACCACAGGGGTTGGGAGGGCACAGTACAGAGGGCAAGGAAAACCAGCCATGCCCACATCTGAATCGCACAGGATCATGTTGTGTGTTCCCTATGCGTTTCAACCTGCATGCAAAACGCAGTGCTTTTGTGATTCTTACCTACAAACCCTGACACTGTCACTGTGTGGGTGGCCTATATATTTCTCAGAGACCTAAAGAAATCAGGTGAGCTGTACCCATGCCATGGCCTTCATTTGGAATTGGAGTAGACAAGGAAAAGTGTAAATTTCTCAATTTTTCTTACAGACATTTAGGTTTTCAGTGACCAAGGTTAAACAGGGATGCCATTATACCACCACACAAGGGCCTGCACTATCAGTTGTTATACAAGTTTTAGGACCATGGTGCATTTGTAGAAAAATTAACCAGGTTAATAGTGTAATATTTTATTTAATTCAAAAGACTTAAAAGCAACAAGCCCACGACTCTTCAGTTCTCTGACTGGTCTGGTCTCCACTCTCTCCTCATGTGTCCCTGCTCTTCTCTGGTTGGTCTGCAGCTGCTCTGGCAGTCAGTGTGTCCAGGATGTATTGTGGTCTGCAAGGTCCACTGTGCAGCTCAGCTCAAAATCTTCCTAATAGGGGCACAGAATCAAAATCTTCCCAATAGGGGCACAGAATCAGAATCTTCCCAATAGGGGCACAGAATCAGAATCTTCCCAATAGGGGCACAGAATCAGAATCTTCCCAATAGGGGCACAGAATCAGAATCTTCCCAATAGGGGCACAGAATCAGAATCTTCCCAATAGGGGCACAGACAGCAAGAAAAGCTGAGAGGTGTTCTAAGCCCACTCTTTAAAAAAAAAAAAAGTTTGCCTTAACTGTTTAAGACCCGGACCAATATGCAGGTTAAGGACCTTGCCCCTTTTTGTGATTCGGCACTCCCAAACAAAATTGATGTCCTTTTTTCCCCACAAATAGAGCTTTCTTTTGGTGGTATTTTGCGCTATAAACAAAAATAGAGCGACAATTTTGAAAAAAAAAATCAATATTTTTTACATTTTGCTACAATAAATATCCCCCAAAAAATATATCTAAAAAAAAAAAAATTTCCTCAGTTTAGGCCGATACGTATTCTTCTACGTATTTTTGTAAAAAAAAAAAAAAAAAAAAAAAAATCACAATAAGCGTTTATCGATTTGTAAATGCTATAAATTTTGCGCAAACCAAACAGGGGATAGTTTTATGGCATTTTTATGATTTTTTTTTTACTACTAATGGCGGCGATCAGCGATTTTTTTTGTGACTGCGACATTATGGCGGACACATCGGACAATTTTTAACCATTTTTTAAATTAATTTTAACCATCTGTTGAATCATGTAATTGTGTTATTTTCCCCAACATTTAAAGTATTTGTAAACATTCAGTCTCAGGGCGCGTACACACGATCAGTCCATCCAAAGAAAACAGTCCAAAGGACCGTTGTCATCGGTTAACCGATGAAGCTGACTGATGGTCTGATGTACCTACACACCATCAGTTAAAAAAACGATCAAGTCCAACGCGGTGACGTAAAACACAACGACATGCAAAGAAAAATGAAGTTCAATGCTTCCAAGCATGCGTCGACTTGATTCTGAGCATGCACAGGTTTTTAACCGATGCTTTTGCATACTAAACATCGGTTTTGACCTATCGGTTAGGCGTCCATCGGTTCAATTTTAAAGCAAGTTCTAAAATTTTTAACCGAAGGATAACTGACCGATGAAAAGGTCCTTCAGTCCAAACCGATGAAAACGGACTGACCGTGTGTACGCGGCCTCAGATGCAATAAAGGGATTTTTAATACAGCTTACCTGTAAAATCCTTTTCTTGGAGTACATCACGGGACACAGAGCGGCATATTCATTACTATATGGGTTATATGGAGTACCTTCAGGTGTTGACACTGGCAATCTCAAACAGGAAATGCCCCTCCCTATATAACCCCCTCCCATAGGAGGAGTACCTCAGTTTTGTAGCAAGCAGTATGCCTCCCAAAATGGTCCCCAAAAAGAGGGGTGGGAGCTCTGTGTCCCGTGATGTACTCCAAGAAAAGGATTTTACAGGTAAGCTGTATTAAAAATCCCTTTTTCTTTATCGTACATCACGGGACACAGAGCGGCATATTCATTACTATATGGGATGTCCCAAAGCAATGCTCACAATGAGGGGAGGGAGAACATCTCCAAGACAAAAGGATTTAATTTAGAGAAATACTCAAATCATAATAAATCCAACTTAGTTGAGAAAAATAATCTTAAATTTTAAATTTAACTCAAAAAAGAGGAGCCCCCGGAATCCGAGGGTCTCAAACTGCAGCCTGCAGCACTGCCTGCCCAAAGGCTGTATCAGTATTCCTTCTTACGTCCAACTGGTAGAATTTTGTAAACGTGTGGACAGAAGACCAGGTTGCCGCCTTGCAAACTTGAGCCATAGAGATCTGGTGGTGTGCTGCCCAGGAGTCGCCCATGGCCCTAGTAGAATGAGCCCTTAATGATACTGGAGGAGGCAACCCTTTCAAGCCGTAGGCCTGAGTGATTAATTGCTTAATCCACCTAGAAATGGTGGACTTTGCAGCTGCCTGCCCCTTCTTGGGCCCATCCGGTAATATGAACAGCACATCTGTTTTCCGGATCTTCTTTGTAGCTTTAAGATAGGCCTTCATGGCCCTGACGATATCCAAGGTATGCAGCAACCCTTCCTTTCTGGAAGTAGGTTTAGGGAAGAAGGATGGTAATACCAAATCCTGGTTCAAATGAAAACTGGATACAACCTTCGGTAGGAAGGAAGGATGAGGGCGGAGAACGACCCTGTCCTTATGAAAAATAAGATATGGTTCCTTACAGGATAAGGCCGCCAGTTCCGATACTCTTCTTGCGGAAACTATGGCGACCAAAAATACTAACTTTCTTGTCAGTAAAACCAAAGGAATTTCAGCCAACGGCTCAAACGGTTGTTTCTGTAAACTTGACAGAACAAGGTTTAAATCCCACGGGCAAAGCGGGGATTTAACTGGAGGTTTAATACGTAAGACCCCTTGAAGGAAGGTCTTAACCAGCGAGTGGGTGGCCAGCGGCCGCTGAAACCACACTGACAGAGCAGAAATCTGTCCTTTGATTGTGCTTAATGCCAATCCTTTATCCACTCCTAGCTGGAGAAAACTTAATACTCTATCGATGGTAAATTTGCGAGAAAGCCATCGCTTGGACTCACACCAGCCTACATAGGCCTTCCAGACCCTGTAATAAATCACCCTAGAGACCGGTTTCCTGGCTCTGATTAGGGTAGAGATTACTTTCTGAGACAGACCTCTACCCCTGAGAATCAGGGATTCAGCTTCCAGGCCGTCAAATTTAGATGCCGTAGGCAGGGTGGAGGATCGGACCTTGCGATAGCAGGTCTGGCCGTAGAGGAAGAGTCCAAGGGTCTCCCACTACCATCCTTAAGATTAGTGAGTACCATGCCCTTCTGGGCCATGCTGAAGCTACCAGGATGACTGGTATGTGCTCCACCCGGATCCTGCGCAGCAGGCGGGGTAGTAACTGGAGCGGGGGAAACGCATAAAGAAGTTTGAACTGATGCCAAGGGCAAACCAACGCATCGGTTCCGCAGGCCATCGGATCCCTTGAGCGGGACATGAACCTCTCTAGCTTCTTGTTGAGTCTCGATGCCATGATATCCACGTCCGGCACTCCCCATCTTTGGCAGAGTGCTTGAAAGATTTGTGGATGCAGAGACCATTCCCCCGGCAAAAGAGTCTGGCGGCTTAAGAAGTCCGCCTGAAAGTTGTCCACTCCTGGAATGAATATTGCCGATATGCAGGGCACATGAGCCTCTGCCCATAGGAGAATCAAGCTCACCTCTCTCTGAGCGGCTTGACTCCTGGTTCCCCCTTGGTGATTTATGTATGCCACGGCCGTGGCATTGTCTGATTGAATTCTCACCGGGAACCCCTGCAATTTTGACGTCCAAGCCCTGAGGGCTAGTCGAGCAGCTCTGAGCTCCAAGATGTTGATGGGCAACTGCTTCTCTGGCGTTGCCCAAGTACCTTGGCGAGTGCAACCATCCAAAATTGCTCCCCAGCCCGTCAGGCTGGCGTCTGTGGTCACTATCTTCCAAGCCACTGGGCTGAAAGACTTCCCCTTCAGTAGATTCTGAGGGTCTAACCACCAACACAGACTTTGTCGGACTCTTGATGAGAGCGGCAACGGGATATCCAAGGCCTGTGGCCTTCTGCTCCATGCTGACAGGATGGCTGCCTGCAGGATGCGAGTGTGGCTCTGGGCGTATGGTACCGCCTCGAATGTGGCCACCATCTTGCCTAGTAACCTCATACATAGGCGAATAGTCGGTTCCTTCTTGCTTAGAACCAGTAGGATTAATTCCTTGATGGCTTTGACCTTCCTCAGAGGTAGAAACACTCTTTGTTGTTCTGTGTCTAATCTCATGCCGAGATATTCCAACTGCCTTGTGGGCAGGAAAGCTGACTTTTCTCGATTTAGGACCCAGCCGAACTTCTCGAGGTATTGGACCGTGAGGGCCACTGCTCGCTCCAAGCCGGGAGACGAGTGATCTACGACTAGGAGGTCGTCCAGGTATGCTAGGATCGTGACCCCTTGGATCCTTAGTTTGGCTAGGATTGGAGCTAGGACCTTCGTGAACACCCGGGGGGCCGTAGCCAACCCGAAGGGAAGCGCCACGAATTGGAAGTGACGCGAAGCCACCATGAAGCGTAGATATTTTTGATGTGGCTGATAAATTGGAAGATGAAGGTAGGCATCCTTTATGTCTATGGACGCCATGAAGTCGTCCTTTTGGAGTGTGGTAGCTGCTGACCGCACGGATTCCATCCGAAATGAGCGGATCTTTAGGTATGTATTTACCATCTTTAGGTCCAAAATTGGCCTGACATCTCCATTGGACTTCGGGATGATGAATAGGTTGGAGTAGAAACCTAGCCCCTGTTCCAGGACTGGTACCTCTACTATTACTTCCTGGGAAAGTAGATGATTTAATGCCGACATTAATGCGGCTCCTTTCTCCGGATCGTTTGGAATCCTCGACTCCTGGAAATGAAGAGGAGGAAACCTTAGGAAATCTAATTTGTAGCCCGTGGCCACGGAAGACCGTACCCACTCGTCGGGAATGCTGGCTTCCCAAACCTCTGAAAAGAGTCGCAGCCTTCCCCCCACCTTCGTGGGTGGGGGCGCCCCTTCATAAGGTCGGCTTGGGGGCTGGTTTTGCTGGTTTGCGAACCCACTGCTTTCTGCCTCTAGCAGCCTGTCCTTGTGATTTGCTGTTGAAGCCGAAGTTTGCTTTCGCAGGAGGCCGTCGATACTGTTTGGCATTAGAGGGCCCCTGCCCAGGGGAGTACTGTCGTTTAAACGCAGGCCCCTGAAACTTCCTCTTAGTTGGCAAGAGAGTACTTTTGCCATTTGAAATGGTTTGAATGTATTTATCTAGGTCTTCTCCGAAGAGTCGTCCTCCATGGAAGGGGAACCCTACCAGGAGCTTCTTGCATGGGGGCTCGGCCTCCCAGCTTTTTAACCATAAGAGTCTTCTCATATGGATAAGGGATAACGATAAACGTGACGCTTGCTGGATAGAATCCTTAATTGCGTCTACTGTAAAACATATGGCCCTAGGGACATCCGAAAATTCTTCTGCCTGCTGGGCAGGAATAAGTTTAAGCATCTGCTTAACTTGATCCGATAATGCTTGAGCAACCCCAATCGCAGCCAGAGCTGGCTGTACTACTGCCCCTGCAGTAGTGAAGGAGTTCTTAAGTAGTGCTTCCAAGCGTTTATCAACTGGATCCTTGAATACCTGTATGTTTTCTACAGGGCATGTTAATGATTTGTTAATACATGAGATGGCTGCGTCCACTGCAGGAGTAGCCCATTTCTTGGAAAATTTATCTTCCATAGGATATAGGGCAGAGAATCTTTTAGGTGGTAAGAAGATTTTATCTGGCTTGTTCCAATCTTGGAACAAAACTTCCTCTAGTAGAGGGTGGATCGGAAATACTGCATTGCTTTGAGGCGCCCTCAGTGAGCCCAAAGCTGAAACCGTAGATACCTGGAGATCTGGTACTGGCAAGTTGAATGCATTATGGACCAAGTCCGTTAAGGCTTGAATCCACCAGCTCTCCCCTTGGGAGACTGCTCCAGACTCCTCTGTATCCGGATCTTCGATCCCTGAACCTACTTGGTCCTTGTCCAAGAGGTCGTCCAATTCCCCTGAGGAAAGGACCTCCTCTTCTGAGGGTCCGCGCTCGGGCGACGGAGATCTAATCCGTTTACTGCCCCGCATAGCTGTGGCTATCATTTTTCCCATTCTTTTCTCCATCTCTCTTAAAGAGGTGAGTAATACCTCGTCCGTGACCATCTTAGGGTTGGACTGACCCGCGCCAGCTCCAGCCCCAGATCCCGATGGCCCCAAGGCTCCCTGTGGGGAAAGCAGCGGCATAGCTTTGTCCGAGACCTCAGACTCTCTGGGGGAATCCCCACCTCTTGTACCCTCTGACCCGGATGCCATGGTACAATACCGAGGTACACCTGCTACCTATTGGTATTAGGAACTATAAAAGTTAATTGCCCAAACACCTGTTTGGGGGATAAAAAATGCTTCCTCTCCCCTAGATGACTTTTCTTTTTTTTTTTTTCGTTTTTGTTTCAAATCCAGGAAAGAAAAAACATTCTGTCCCCCTGAGTAGTATTGCAAAGAAAAACTATGAGATGGAAAAGAAACAGCCTATTTCTAGGCTTGAAAACAGTCTTCTGAAGACTGCAATATCCTTTCTGGCCACTGTGTGTCCTCGGCGCCCCGTGCTGCCGCTCTGGTCTTTCCTCCCCAGTTCCAAAGTATTGAATGAGCTGTATGGAACAAACAAGGAAGGGCCGCCCCTTCCTTAAGCCACTGACCCGCCCTTCCCCCCCCAGCAATCTCAAACAGGAAATGCCCCTCCCGACAGGGGGGGGGGGGGGGTTGGGAGGAAGGGACCTCTCTGCTCCAGCAAACTGCAGCCTGCAGCCTGGAACCACGAGGAGGTCAGCGTTTTGCCTGCTTTGCAGGCTCTGAGGAGGAAGACTGAATGGAGCATCGCCTGGAGGCTTGCAGGAAAGCACAGCTCTCTGACACACACATATACTTTTATATCACACAGGCCCCACTCAATGCTTTTCCAACACTACAAGGGAGGTCACATCTTATGGGGAATAATACATATAGAGCCATCCTATCTTTATGATATGTGACTAGTTTGCCAGATGCAGTGCATAACTTTAGGCATGTCCCCTGTGACCCCCCAGAAAAAACCTGCTAAGAACCAAGTTCCGCAAGTTTTCCCCTCACTTACCTGCTCCATGCCGCAGGACTTTGCCAAGCAAGAGGCCCAATCTTCCCCCATCTCGGTGGGGATGTCTAGACCTTCAGGCCCTGGGTTCCTATGAAGGATCCACTGTCCTGGGCCCATATAGCACTCTGGCAACAGAAAACATTAGGCACCCAAAGGTTTCTAAGTTCTGGGCCCAGGGTCCAGCTCTCTAAAAAGAAAAGCATTATGGGCTATACCCCAAGGGTTTGGGGTCCGGTTACTGACCACTTTAGCGCTGAGGCTTTTTTGGACAGAACCGGTAGCTCACCTAATCCCAAGGATGCGGAGGCAAGCTAAACCATGACTAACACCTAAGACACTGGCGTAAAAACTGAGGTACTCCTCCTATGGGAGGGGGTTATATAGGGAGGGGCATTTCCTGTTTGAGATTGCCAGTGTCAACACCTGAAGGTACTCCATATAACCCATATAGTAATGAATATGCCGCTCTGTGTCCCGTGATGTACGATAAAGAAAGAAGTTCACAGGAGTTTGTGTACCCAGGTATGTAATTCAGTAGCGGCATTTTTTCAAAATAACCACCACTTCCACCCCCCTTCCCCAAACCGTTTGGTTGGTCGGTCAATCCCCCCACCACTCGTTTGTCCACCAGCCCTGCACTTGCTCCATCCAGGTCGTGGGCAGCTTTGGCTCCTTCCTGCATCTCCTCGCTGGCTTCCCCTGCATCTCCCCCTCATCGGCTTCCTCCTCGTCGGCCAATCGGGTTGTAGGACCTGCTTTCCAATAGGCCGGGAGGAGAATCAGAAAGACCAAAGCGAATATTAATTTGCTATTGTCACACAACTGGGTGGGCTCAGGGCAAGGTTCTCTTGGGTTCGCCCCAAGCCCACCCTTTTTTGAAGCCTTTTAGAGCCTCAGGCCGCCACTGAAAATTGCAGTTTGTGTCCATATGAAGGGTAAATGTGTGTAGCTCTAGTCTGAGGCACTCCCTGGATTACAGTTTCATGGACCAGGCTATCACCAACAGGTGTTATACATGCTGCTGCAGCTCACACAAAGCCAGTGCTGTAGCTGTTATACCTCTCCAGTGAAGAGAGAGAACACCAGACACTTTAAAGGCTGTAATGGCGCAGGAAAAACTCTAAATATGCACTGAAACCATAAAATAAAAAAGTCCTAAAACATTAAAGGTCATATATGAAAATGAATATAAATATAAAAGTTCATGAAGTGGCAACACTAGTGGCAGCTCCCCATAGAGCGAAGCAATGCTCTGAACAAAAAGGAAACAGCAGGGTTCACCAGACTATTGGTAGTAGTAAGGATGAGCTCCAGCGTGTTCACAGTCAAGGTGCAGAGCCCGCCAGGAAGTCTGCATGGCGCTGCCCTAATCACAGCCAGAGAGACATTGTTCCGATGCTTGGCTGCAGAGATCGGGAAATGTCTCCCTGGTTGTGATTAGCGCAGCGCCGTGCAGACTTCCTGGCGGGCTCTGCACGTGTACTTTGCGAACATGCTGGCGCTCATCTTCAATTAGTAGCAGTTCAAATAGCAATTTTTTTTTGGAATGCACAAGTAAATAGCTACTCACATAGGTAGGAAACAAACAGGCATGTAGTTACTGGTAATGTCTGGAGTTGATTCAAGTGCCCCGGAAAGAACCAAAATAGGTTTGCCGTTCCCAAGCCAAGTGTACCCAAGCCAAACCACAGAGTGTCAGCCGATCGGTATCATAACCAGCGTGGAATGCACAGGAAGCCAGGCCAGATGTGGGGTCAACAGATGTCTTGTGGAAAATACTTCACCGACACCGCTGAGTCCCAGATCAAGAGTGGAAGGATACAATTCATAAACTAAGGAGTAGATAAAAGGCCACCGGCCTAAAGGAACAGTATTGCCCACTCAGGGCAATACTTTTAGGTGCGGGCACCTAAACCAAGTTCAGGGGAATGGAATATTAAGTGCTCCAATGCCAGAGTTGGGCCTCAATTCACTAGCCAGTAGGGGACGGTGTGCGACAGACTGCCAACTATTGTCTTAGCATCTCCCCTTAGACAGGACCTCTCATAGTATAGGCATAATGCTGCGTACACACAACCGTTTTTAATGTCCTAGAAAAAACAATGTTTTTCCTCGATTCTTATCAAGCCTGCCTTGCGCACACACGATCGTGAAAAAAAAATGCTCAAGCAAAGCGCGGTGACATGCAACACGTACAACGGCATTATAAAGGGGAAGTTCCATTCAGATGGCGCCACCCTTTGGGCTGCTTTTGCTGATTTCGGGTTAGTAAAAGTTTGGTGAGAGACGATTCGCGCTTTTCAGTCTGTTACAGCGTGACGAATGTGCTATCTCCATTACAAACGCTAGTTTTACCAGAATGAGTGCTCCAGTCTCATAACTTGTGCATTTTTTTCTGTCGTTAAAGCCTACACACGACTGTTTTTGACGACGTGAAAAACGATGAGAAAATATATGTTCCAAATTTTTAATGCCCATTTTTCACGCCGAGAAAAATGCTCTGGAGCCACACCAAGAAGCAGCAGGAGTTTAGGGAGCTTAGCAGGTGGCTGAAGAACTGGTGCAGGAAGGAAGGGTTTGGCTTCATGGAGACCTGGACTGACTTTTCAGTTGGTTACTTGCTCTACAGCAGCGATGGACTGCACTTAAATGAACAGGGTGCAGCTCTGTTGGCAAAGAAAATAGCCCAAAAGTTGGGAATTTCTTTACATCAACCACGTGTCATTCACATGAAGACTCCTTCAGCGTGCAATGATTCTGTTGAGACTCGGGCAGAATGTAACTTTCCCACCAAGACTCCAGCAGATTGTGGTGTTACCGCTGAAACTCCTCCCGAATGTGACATTCACAATGAGACTACTCCAGAATTTCGTGATCACGAGTCTCCTTCAGAATGTGATGATCACAATGAGACCCCTCCAGAATGTGACAATCGCGTAAAGAATTCCCCAGCATGTGACGATCACACAGAGACTTCACCAGCATGTGACGATCACACAGAGACTTCACCAGCATGTGACGATCACACAGAGACTTCACCAGCATGTGACGATCACACAGAGACTTCACCAGCATGTGACGATCACACAGAGACTTCACCAGCATGTGACGATCACACAGAGACTTCACCAGCATGTGACCATCACACGGAGACTCCACCAGCATGTGACGGATTGGCTATAAGAGGAGGTTAAAGGCCGGTATGTTTTTGAGGCGTGTGTTGGACTGTCTATAAGTGAAGGTTGAAGGCCAGTATGTTTTTGAGGCGTGTGTTGGACTGTCTATAAGTGAAGGTTGAAGGCCAGTATGTTTTTGAGGCGTATGTTGGACCAGCTATAAGAGGAGGTTGAAGGCTGGTATGTTTTTGAGGCGTGTGTTGGACTGACTATAAGTGAAGGTTGAAGGCCAGTATGTTTTTGAGGGGTATGTTGGATTGGCTATAAGAGGAGGTTGAAGGCCGGTATGATTTTGAAGCGTGTGTTGGACTGGCTATAAGTGGAGGTTGGAACTCTTTTTGTCTTCAGAGGTCGGAGACATTTTTCCAGCTTTCTTTAGGCTTTCTCTGCTGGAGAAATGAGAACTCTTCCCGCCAGTGAGGTCCTTCATGGAGAAGTCCAAGGCCTCACTCACACAGGGTGTATGAATCTGTACCCTGTGTGGGGGCTGCGTTAACCCCAAAAAGGACATCCATGTTGGTGCAGTTGCGTAGACGCACCCTGGGTGCGTTCGGGGCCGTGCAACGGCACTCACACCGATGTCACATTGGGTACAGTCACTGCACCCCAGTTGACAGCAATGGGACTGCCTACACGGGATGCTGGGAAGACCTGTGCATCCCCGTTCCGGTAAACATGGCCCTCCCATGGGGTACGGATTAATAACCCCCCGTGTGAATGAGGCCTAAGGGTGAATGGAATATTTAGCTCCACTGTGTTGCTAATTTGGGGAACACTTTTACTACTCTTTATTGTTATTTGGGTGTGTTTTAATATAGGAGTGTTATAGATTGTAGTTTAGGATAAGTTTGGATTGCTTGTGAAGGCACTTTAAGTGAACTTAAGTGATTTACCCCGCTCAGCGGTGGCGGGCCTTAGAGAACAGAGGCCGCATATGTGCAGAACATAGGCTTAGGGGTAAGCCTTGCAGCACTGGGGTCCTTGTTTCAGATTCTGACCAGGACACTATCTGCATGGAGTTTGCATGTTCTCCCTGTGCTTGCGTGGGTTTCCTCCAACACTTCATGCTACTTTTGCGTTGATGGTGCAGTGGTAAGCATAGCTGCCTTCCAAGCAGCTGACCCGGGTTCGATTCCTGGCCAACGCAATCTCCAATACTTGGAGTCCTCAGAGAGAAAAACGCTATAGAAGGTCAATGCAGAGTATATATTAGCGATGGAATAAAGAATGAAGAGAATTTGTGGAATGTTTGAGGAGGAAAACGTTACCCCAGAATCTATAGAAGGAGAACCCAGCAACTGATGGAAGACGCTTAGCTTTGGCTGTGATCACACCTATGCGTTCCGATCGCGGGCTGAATTACCGCAAAACGTGTGACATGCTTCTGATCCCGTTACTTTCAATGGCACCCCAATCATGGGACAATATTGTCACCTGACAAATCACACAAACAAAATGACGGGACGCCTGTTTCCCAAAAGCAGTCCTGCGATTTGTCAGGTGACAATGGCGGCAAAAAATCACGCCTCGATTGGGGTGATATTGAAAGTAAGGGGATCGCATACTCCACCCAGCGGGAATATTACACCCCCTCAACTGTCTAGATTTACATTAGAGTTTCAAATACAAAAATCCTTCATTGCTGCAGACCTCAGCACACGCCATGTGTGATGTAACCACAAAAAATATATACAGCATCTCACAAAAGTAAGTACACCCCTCTCTGTGCGGGAGATCACATACAGCATGTCACAAAAGTACAACCTTCGCATTTGTGTAAATCTTTTCTTCTATCTTTTCATGTGACAACACTAAAGAAATGACTCTTTGCTACAATATAAAGTAGTGAGTGTACAGCTTGTATAACAGTGTAAATGTCATGTCCCCTCAAACTCAACACAGCCATTCATGTCTAAAGCTGAAGAATTTTATACAGGACAGTCAATGGAAGAAAGTGTCGAACTCTTGTCATTTGTCATTTGCCAAAAGTAAAAGGTGCATCACAAAAATACCTACGTTTTGATGTATAAATTGTGTATGACAAGTAGATCTTGTGGGCGTGAGAGCAATTTATAGAAAAGGAACAAAAGATATTTTTTTTTAAAGCTCTGTGCTGTAGCGATGACATCATCCACTCTAACCAGCCCCATAGACACGCTGTTTAATCGCTAAAGTTTCCTGAAATGATCACTAAACGTTTTTCACAAAAACTGTAAAAGATATCAAACTGAAAAGATATAGCCGGATAGACAAATATTTTTTTAAAATTTTAAAATTTGTTTGGCGTCTGTAGGTAAAAGTATTAAGGAGCTGAAACTTTTGGGAGCGGAAGAATGTTTTAAGGATTTGAAGCATGCTCTCATTGACTTCAATGTTAAAAAAAAAGTGTTAAAAAGCTTAATATTTTAAAAAGTATAAATAGTACAAAAAAAATTGAAGAAGTCCCATCGTTAGCTGAAAGAGTTGAACATTTTAAAAGTTGAATGATTTTAATAGCTGAAAGTATGCAGAAGTTACGCAGAGCCAAAAAACACACGGAAAAATAAAAAACGAATAACAATACTGGGAATGATTGGAGAGCATTCCCACTAATAAAAAAACTAATAACAATACTGGGAATGCTATTTAGCATTCCCACTAATAATAAAAAACGAATAACAATACTGGGAATGCTATTGAGCAATTCCACTAATAAGAATAATAAAAAACAAATAAAAATACTGGGAATGCTATTGAGCATTCCCACTAATAATAAAATTAAAAGTAATAATAATAATAAAAAACGAATAACAATACTGGCAATTCCCACTTAGGCCTTGTACTCACGAGCAGACATGTCCGATGAAACCGGTCCGCGGACCGTTTTCATCAGACATGTCTGCCCGGGGACTGCTGTTCGATGGCTGTACACACCATTGAACAGAAGTCCGCGCGTAAACAATATGCGGGGCGTGTCCGCGCCATAGCCGCGACGATGATGCGGCGACGTGGGCGGGCCTGCCTTTTAAATGCTTCCACGCATGCGTCGAAGTCATTCGACGCATGCGAGGGACGGCGGGCGCTCGGACATGTACGGTAGGTCTGTACAGACGACCGTACATGTCCGGGCGGACAGGTTTCCAGCGGACTGTTTTAAAGCAAGTCCAGGAAACAGTTGTCCGCTGGAAACCTGTCCGATCCGCCCGAAAATGGTCCGCTCGGGCCTACACACGGACAAACATGTCTGCTGAAACTGGTCCGCGGACCAGTTGCAGCAGACATGTTCTGTCGTGTGTACGGGGCCTAATAATAAAAGGCTGAATAGAAAAATAGCTGGAGACTGTACCGTAATCCAATCATCAAAGCATACAAAGCATGGATACAGATACTCTACAAAGTCTCTCACCAGCTCTTTCTGTAAAGTCTTCTTTAGCTCCACCATCCTCTGCTGAAGCTGTTTAATAGTCTATAAAAAACAAAATAATGTGGTTGGATGTTAGGAAATGGCTGTTTATTCAGTTCAGTCAACATTCAATTCTAGGCAATATACAAGTCTCTTACGACACTATTCTTACAACATAAATTAATCATGAATACATTTTTACAACACACAATCGGTTCCACATTTTTTAACCACTTAACGCCCGCCGCACGACTATTTAAGTCCGCAAAATGGCACGGACAGGCAGATGGGCGTATATATACGGCCCCGCCTTCTAGCGTGTCGGGGGTCCGATCGGAACCCCCTCCGCTGTGGGCGGATTCCCGCGGGGAGCGATCCAGGACGACGGCGCGGCTATTCGTTTATCGACCGCCCCGTCGCGATCGCTCCCCGGAGCTGAAGAACGGGGAGAGCCGTATGTAAACACGGCTTCCCCGTGCTTCACTGTGGCGGCTGCATCGATCGAGTGATCCCTTTTTATAGGGAGACTCGATCGATGACGTCAGTCCTACAGCCACACCCCCCTACAGTTGTAAACACACACTAGGTGAACCCTAACTCCTACAGCACCCCCTGTGGTTAACTCCCAAACTGCAACTGTCATTTTCACAGTAAACAATGCAATTTAAATGCATTTTTTGCTGTGAAAATGACAATGGTCCCAAAAATGTGTCAAAATTGTCCGAAGTGTCCGCCATAATGTCACAGTCACGAAAAAAAACGCTGATCGCCGCCAATAGTAGTAAAAAAAAAAAAAAACATTAATAAAAATGCAAAAAAACTATCCCCTATTTTGTAAACGCTATAAATTTTGCACAAACCAATCGATAAACACTTATTGCGATTTTTTTTACCAAAAATAGGTAGAAGAATACGTATCGGCCTAAACTGAGGAAAAAAATTTTTTTTAGATATGTTTTTGGGGGATATTTATTATAGCAAAAAGTAAAAAATATTGAATTTTTTTCAAAATTGTCGCTCTATTTTTGTTTATAGCGCAAAAAATAAAAACCGCAGAGGTGATCAAATACCACCAAAAGAAAGCTCTATTTGTGGGGAAAAAAGGACGCCAATTTTGTTTGGGAGCCACGTCGCACGACCACGCAATTGTCTGTTAAAGCGACGCAGTGCCGAATCGCAAAACCTGGCCTGGGCATTTAGCAACAAAATGGTCCGGGGCTTAAGTGGTTAAACAGGTGTATTGGTGATTTTATATATATATATATATATATATATATATATATATATATATATATATATATATATATATATATATATATATATATATATATACACATACATACACACACACACACACACACACACACACACACACACTATATATAAAAAAAAAAGCATTTGACTAAATACATGATATAACAATCAATACATGATGCTTTTCCTGCCATTCCCACCTTATTCTTTTCCGTAATCTGTTGCTCCAGCTCCTGGTTCTCCCTCTGTAGCTGCATAACGTCACCTACGTCAAGCCCACCATTGGATTCTCGGCTGGCAGTGCCCTTGAGAGGTTCATGCACAGCTGTAACTGTGTCCTGCAGTGGGGAGACCTGATCAATTGCATAATGCACAAAAAGTATACATTAAAGAAAAGTGAAGAATGAAGGCAACAAACCTTTTTGCAGCCCCATATCACAAATATTTGATCTGAATAAGTGGCTGAAAACTATGGTTTCTTTACATTTTCTTTGGTGTTTTTATGTTCTTGTAAAGACTATACAAGTGCACACACACACTGACAAGCTGAATCACCCCTGGTGTTTTTTTTCTCTTGCGGTCTGCTCCCAAGTTTACATAATATAATTCAGCAGGAAGAAACAAAACTCTACGGAAGGGGTGTTTTAAAAAGTCTTCAAAAGATAAAATTCTAAAATAACTGAAAATGTAAATGTATATATATTTAGATATTTGAACCAAATGTATATATAATTTACATACAAATATAAAATGTATATATAAATATAGCAGCAGAGGATCCAGCTTCCTGCACCGTTTTTGACAAAAACTATGATGCTGCATCAGTCTGCCCACTCTTTCAAACCATAATGGGAAAAGGCTATGTGAGTTGCTGCCCTCCTGGACACGGGTAGACGATCCTGCCCAATGTGGTTTCAATCACTGAGTGAGTTTTGAGCAAAAGCAATGGCTGGCAGCAATGGTGTATGCAAAAGTGAAACCTTGTAAAATCTCCTGCAAACAAACTCAACCAGGCTAAAAAGGTAACCACCATATCCCTTCCTGTAGAATGTAAAAATAGATTGACTGTCAAGGTATAAGCCAACAAGTGGTTCTAAAGTCAAGACATAGCTGTGTGTGTGCAATGCACAAGTAGTTTGATAGCGAGTAGACCTGTGCACACTGAAATATTTCATTTTGGAATTTTGTTTTTGTCCGAAAAATAAATTTAGTTACTGCAGAAATTAGTTTTCTATTTAATTTGTTTTGTTAAAAAATGCATTTCGTCGTTGGGGTCAAACCTGTCATTGAAGGCTTATGGTGTCTGTCGAATGCTCTAAGAAGATTCGACGAAGCATCTAAACTTTACGACACCGCAATTGTACATTTCCGGTCGAATGTTCCGCCTGCAAGCTATAGAAGAATTCTAATGTTGTATGACACTAGTAATAATTATATTTATAAATTATTATTACTAGTCTACCAACATTCAAATTCTTCTATAGCCTATGGGCCGAGCATTTGACCGGAAATGTATGATTGCGGCGTCGTACAGTTTAGCTGCTTGCCGAATCTTCTTAGAACTTTCGACAGACACCATAAGTCTTCAATGACAGATTTGACGTTTGTATGTTTTTTGCATTTTCGTCGAATCGTCGTCTTCATGTCGAATGGTATACCCCAACACTGTCTCTATAATGTCGAATCTTTCCTCTCTTTGTAGAATAATCTTTGACTAATAGAGTTAAAGGAGTTGTAAAGGTAAAAGTTTTTTTACCTTAATGCATCCTATGCATTAAGGTAAAAAAACATCTGACAGCACCGCCCCCCCCCCCCCCCCCGAGCCCCCGTTTTACTTACCTCACCGTTCGAAAGTCCCGGGCGCGTGCTTGTCATCCTGCTCGGTTCCCAGCCTGGCCGTTGATTGGCTAGGCTGGGCGGATTGATAGCAGCGCAGCCATTGGCTGGCGCTGCTGTCAATCACAGCGGATGACGCGGCGTGCCGGGGGGCGGGGCCGAGTGATACAGTCGGCAGCTATGGCCGCTGCTGTATCAAGGGAGCGCGCTCGCAAAAGCTTTCCACCATGCGAGGGAGCTCGCATGAACGTGGAAAGCTTTTGCGAGGAGGAGCCGAGACAGCCGCCGAGGGACCCCAGAAGACACGGATCCGGGTCACTCTGTGCAAAACGATCTGCACAGTGGAGGTAAGTATAACATGTATGTTATTTAAAAAAAAAAATAATTGTACCTTTAGTGTTCCTTTAAGGTTAGGCACATTCGACCGCAGGTTAGATAGACACAGATTGCTATTGTCAGCGTCATGTCGAATCTCCTATCTATATCGAACTGTTGTCACAGCGAAAACGAAAATAAAGCATTTTTTTTATGTCGGATCTTTTGGATTTCAGATTCTGCGCGTTCGTTTGTTAAAACGATAACGAAAATACCAGAAATGCGGACGAAAATGCATTCGGATGAAAACGAATGCACATGTCTAATAGCGAGTAGCTTGCCATGGCACTTGGCATTAGAGAAAATGTAAATATATTTCTAAAGGTGCTATTGACATTTTCACCACGTCGGTAACAACCCATTCAATTCATACAAAGAAACCATAACAAATAAGTTAAGAAACAAAGTTATGTGTAATAAAATGGAATAACGCAGGGAAAAAATATTGAATACGCTAACTGAAATGTGTTTAATCTTTTCTACAAAATCGTTTGTTGGTATGGACAGCTTCAAGACGCCTCCTGTATGAACAGACTAGCCTCGTGAATTGCTCAGGTGTGATTCTGGCCCATTTTGACCAAGTTTGAAAAGATTTACACTCCATAAATTAATAAATTTCAGGTATCCCTATAGTTTTATTATAAAACAAATAATATTTAGGATACACGTAATACATGTACCGCTACAGTATCAGACTGATAACAGGGTGTTCCTGTATTACCTGTCCATGTCACCAGTCTCTATTGTCCAGGCTTTGCCTATCGCTCTGTGGGCATACCCTAGGAGGGTTCTTAGAAGCCTGGATTCCATAAAGGCCTGAACCTGTATAGCACCCTGTGGCTAACTACACAGATAATTCTTAGTGCTCAAGCAGGATCCAATGCCTGAAGCAACATTATAGGCCATCACCACAGCATGGGGTCTGGGTATTGTTCCCAAGGTTTTTTCGAGGTTGCACAAATCCGGATTCACTGCTTCCAATGTCGTTATAGATGACAGTGAGAAGATGCTTAAAGAGTTGACTGAAGAATCCAAAGAAAAATAATAAATTTAGCATAGATTGATTTCTCTGTAATGGGGAAGACTTCCATCCTCCGAGGACGCCAGCAAAAAACTGAGGTCTAACGAAGTGGAGTAGGGTTAAAAGTGTACACGCTATAAAAAACGGGTCTATGAATATCCAGCCTGTGTCTTGTATATTTAAGAGAGTGTGTTTCTAGAGAATAAATTCTGGACTTGGCTGTCTATGGTCTTAAATGTATCAGAAGTTAGAAATAATGTATAAACCAATCAGATACAAGTACTTTTAGTACTAGTTATTCATACCTGTGTCTCAGAACTGGCATGTCTTCCTGAAATCTCCTCTCTTTGGGCTTCTCTGGATTTGTATATCTCCAGGTCTGAGTGTAGCTGCTGCATTTGCAATAGAAGAGCATCATAATCTGAAGAAAACATAATAATAATAATTAAGATCAGATAAATTGATTTACCAATACCAACTGTTCAACATGTTTGTTGAACTTTATTCTAAATTATTTCATAAAAAGCATATTCAAATTCACAGATGAATCCTGCTTTAACAAAATCTTTGCATCCTTGAAAGCTTTGCAATTTTTTTGCTGCTTATTACAATAAAATAGGTCCAAGCTTTATCAGCAGTTCTAATACTATAAGAATGGTGTCCGAGAGGAGAAAAAGAAAATCACACTCACAGTTTCTGTGCCAATAAAAACATGGCCGACTCCAAACAATTCAAAGCAATAATGGCACCTACTGTATTCTAGCAGTATTCCAGCAATTTTAATCACATTTAAAATGGATGCAACCCTATTAATGAAATATGACCTGGACACATATCTGTAGTGTTTATTTCTCTCTCCCCAAAAACCCTAAGTCCCGTGTCCTTCTGCTGCTCCATTCCTCTGTTATCAGCATGATAACTTCCGACAAGCTCTCTAAATTGTATTAGATGGTCTTAAGTAAAGACCAGCATAGAGTATTCCCAAATGTCCTCCCGGTCTGCAGTATCCAACTCCGAAGCCCCACTGAGCCAGCAGGACAACGATTTATTTTAGACCCTCATGAAAAGCTGGTAGTAGGCTCAGAGTATCAAAGAAAAAAACAAGTACCTAGAGGTTTGATCTAGGTCAGGGTCAGTATTTTTACTTAATTTACTAACACATGTCAAGGTTTAAAAATTGTGCTTAGGCATTTAGATTTTTTTTACCCGTAGGTGTGAAGGGGTCAACCAGGTGAGCCCCCTCACTGCTACCTATAGTGGCTTGGTCACTAAAGATCTTTTAATCTCTCCTGCAGCTAGGTTATGTGAATACCCTTACTGGGGTACTTTAAGCCAGTCACTGTAGGCAGCGCAAGTCAAAACATTTAAAGATCGCTATTCTGATACTGAGCAGTGGGGCAGGGAGCAGAGAAACAGCCGGTTTGCACGTATGTATCATTAAAATGGAATGCACATGTGCAGTATGCTCATGCAGAAAGGAGGCTGGGCAGGCACACTAGTGGTCCTTGCCCAGAGATCAACAGTGACACAGAGATGTCAAAGTAAATACCAGCAGTCCCATCACAGGCTGGCACCAAATGGGTCGCAGTTTGGTGCTCCATAGTAAACCGTGGTGGGAGCAAATAGTACCATTGGTTTCCACATAGGGCAAAAAAACCTGGACTTACCACTGAAGTCCGCTCAGTCAGCCAAAGATGGATTATAGGGACTGTGACGAACCCAGGACTATGTTCGCCGTCAATGCTTCCTTTGTCCAGAACCAGCACTCTTCAAGATTCTTAAACCCACCCAGTCACCAGACAATGCCAGTCTTGGAGTACATCAACAATAGCCTTTTATTTGAGATCTCACACAAATATATACACAAGGATGACAATACAAACTGTAACCAGAAACCTAATTAACATGAGCTTTTTACCAATCCTTTAGACAGCCTACGTGACTCAGAAGCATGACCTTTAGGACAGACTTGCCGTCTTTTAGCTCAGAAGACACAACATTATCATAAAAAGAAACACAGAAAACCTTCTCACAATAGCAGAGTTAATTAACACAAACAATAATGGGTGAAAGACTTAGGGTCCACACTAGCGTTATTTACAATAAACACATTATAGCAGATGACAGACAGGTGGCTGGAGTTGATGGCATCAGCATCTTCTATGAGCCCCAACATTATGAAGCCATCACTATAATATGGCATATACAGGGTTCCCAGAGACTGTGTGTTTTGGGGGGACATGGGACTTGAATCCAAAGTAACATTACTTCAAGGTCCCCAGGCATACACCTCGCAAAGAGTATTGTTGCCTTAAAAGACAGGGCCCATAATCAGAAGGCAAGAGGCTAGCATTCAGTCCTCTCCAAAAGCCTCTTGTCCCGGCTAGGTCTGTCACAGGGGCTAAGCTCAATGCATATCTTTACTCTTCCTGGGTCAGGTTTCACCATTGGATAAACCACTTGTATATTACCCACATAGCCAACTATGCGTCTTGGATACAGTATCCCAAAGCTCAGCTGAGGGGTCAACCAATCTGGGAAACTGAAAAAATTGAGCCACAGGGGCCATGTAGTACTGTAGATGGGAAACTTTCTAGCTGTATTTTGAAAAGATCTAAAAACTGAAGCTCACTGAGAGTGTGTGTGTGTGTGTGTGTGGGGGGGGGGGGGTCATAGTTGTCCTTACAGCTTTGTTTTTCAGTCTCCAATCGCAGCTACATAACTCATGTTCTAGAATCTGATCCCATGTCCTGTAATGTATGATTAGGAAACCTTTATTTATGTGAAAATATATATATAAAAATATATATAAAAAAATGAAGTATACGTCTTACCTCGCCTTAAATTAACCGTTTCCTTATCCCTTCTAGTAAGTTCTTCATTCTTTTGTGAGATGTCCTGAGTATTCTCTTCAATTTGAGCATTTAAGTTTGCAACCTACCATTAAGCAAGAGTACAAAGAGACATCAGGGAAAAATGTTTCCATTTAAAAAACAGAAGATTGGGCACAGCTACAAAAACTGGAGAAAACGAATGTCTCTGCTGTGTATAGGAACAAACTAGATTTCATGTGTCTTCTTCTAACAGGAACGAGACAAATAAAGGTTACAAAATACAATTATTTTTTTCATAAAGGAGCCATGCTATTATCATATTCGATTATTCAGCATTGAATGTATGTTTTTTTCACTTGTACCGGAAAAATGATGCCTAAAATCGAATTGCTATGGACAACAGCCCCCTTTTTAATATACCTTTAAGCGGAGTTCCAACCACAATTAGCATTTTTTAAATGTATGTCCTTTCATCCTGTGTTTTTATAATATAAATCCGGTCACTTACTATTTTACAATCCGCCGCCGATCCGCATAGATATTCAAAAAAGAAAGATAGTTTATAAAACTATGTCCGGTGTGGACATAGTTTTATAAACTATCTTTTTTGAATAATTGTAGCCTTGTCATTTTGCTTGTGGGCATTGTGAAGCCTACAAGCACTTACTTCCTGGAAGTCTTGGATGGGGAGTGATAATTGGACAGCGCACTGCATCCTGGGAAATGATGACACACATTTCCCAGGAGCATTAGAGGGAGTTGATGTCAGAGTCCTAGGTGATTTTAAAGGCAGATTTTGTGGGACCGCATAGCAACAGGCATTTCCAGATGAGTAAAAACATTTTTTTTTTTTTACTTTTTTTTTAGGTCTAATGAGCACAATAATGAAAAAAAAATTTGGGATGGAAACTCCACTAAGGACACACCAAGAAATCTGAGGCTTATATTAATGCCAGCTAAAGATTTTCTTAGACGGCACCTAAAATGTCCTACTGATACAGGTATGTGTAACCTGTTCGTAGTAAAGTTACTCAAGCACTGGTATGAATATTTAGTAGATAAATAAAATCATAAAAGCTGCAACCATAAAATAGTGATCTGACACTGTGAATAATATGTGTTAAATAATTGTGCGCCGCTAGAATCAACCTCCTATTAATATCAAAAAGGAAAAAAGTGCGCTTATCTAGTGCAATATACAGCTGCAAACTCAAAATGTTTATACAAACAAAAGCTAGCTGTTTTCGATTTAATTATTCACAGAACACATAATTTGATATACCACATTTTTTATATGAACTTCTTTTCTTCATTGTTTTCATCATTGGACTTTTATATATTTATTCTTGTCCCTTATGATTGGATAAGACACATTTATCACATATTAATTAGCGCAACTCCACCTTTTTCCAACCTCCTATTAATATACAAATGTATGATTAAAATTATAAAAATGTAATATTCCAAAGATGCTATAAAACACAATGTGATATGTGCAAAAATATAAATAATCATTCAAAGTGCTGATAATAAATTATGACTGTCCAAAATATTCAATAATCAACACCTGATTATATTAATTAGCCTGTTCAATACAATTATAGCACAGTTTCTCTGGTTTCTTATGTGAAGCAAACCTGGCTATAATCCATTTAGAAATGTTGCATTCAGGTGGTCTTCTCCAGTGTTCCTTTCTGGTTTCCTCATGTGTAGTTGAAAAAACATGAGAGATGTATCATTGCGCAATGTTTTTCAACTGATAAATGGTCTGGAATACAAGTTCAACTCACATTTCTGTTAAACAACCAGTGCGTCATAGAAAACGATCAGGTGCATATAGCAAGTACTTTCCTCACTCCGAATCTAGTGTTGGAACACGATAGAGGTCATCACTGCCTCCTCCCGACGCGTTGCGTCACGTCACATGACTTTTTCAAGGTTCAAAAAAAAGTCATGTGACATAACGCGTCAGGAGGAGGCAGTGACGACATCTATCATGTTCCAACACTAGATGCAGAGCGAGGAAAGTACTTGCTATATGCACCTGATCGTTTGCCATCACACGCAAAAACGTGAGTTGAATCACTTGTATTACAGACCATTTATCAGTTGAAAAACATTGTGCAATGATAGTTCTTGAGATAGTTCTGTTCAGTTCAGTTTGTTGTTTGGTTTACAGAAACTTAAAACATACACACAATAACACACAGAACAAAATCTCACCTGCTGCTGAAGGTCTTCTTTTTCTTTCCGAGTTTCCTCCAGTGACTTGGCTATCGCCACACTTGCAACTTCACTGCTCCTCAACTCCTCCTACAAAAAGAACATACTTGAACTCGAATACAGGCATTTCTTCAATTGTCCCTCTTTTGGAAGCAGATGTTTTCTTTTTTTTTAAGCAAATCTTTGGGCCCCTCTTTACTCCACAAATGTTAAGCCTTTAGGTCAGATGTGCTAATCTGAATAAATTTACAATTTAGCCACTGTGGTGAAATTGTTCTAGACTATATATACAATGCTATTTCTAAAATAAAATCAAAAGCAATCAAAGGAAACTAAAAAACACATTTAAGTGATTTCTGTTTGGTGTAGAGACCATCTTTGCTAATGTTAGCCATTGTATATAAATGAATTAAAAACTGGATGTCCGAATTCCCTTCTTGGAGTACATCACAGGATACAGGAGAGTCAATTCTTAGACTCCATTAACACTATACACTTTTTGTTGTCCGATTTCCTCTTTATTTACCAAAACCATGTAGTGCAAGGGCCTGCCTGATTGCATACAAATTGAAACTCTTATGCCGCGTACACACGGTCTTTTTTCGGCATGAAAAAAAACCGATGTTTTTCCAACTTCATAATTAAAAACGATGTTGCCCACACACCATCGTTTTGGAAAAATGATGAACAAAGCGCGGTGGCGTACAACACGTACGACGGAACTCGAAAGGGGAAGCTCTATTCGCCTTTGGGCTGCTTCTAGATGATTCCTTGTTAGCAAAAGACGATTTGCGCTTTTTTGTCTGTTACAGCGTGATGAATGTGCTTACTCCATTATGAATGGTAGTTTTACCAGAACGAGCGCTCCCGTCTCCTAACTTGCTTCGGAGCATGCGCGGGTTTAAAACGTTGTTTTTGCCCACACGCGATCATTTTTTACATCACGAAAAAGGACATTTTGAAAAACGACATTAAAAAATACAGCATGCTCAAATTTTTTTTTTGTTGTTTTCAGAAGATGAAAAACGATGTGAAGCCCACACACGATGATTTTAAATGACGTTTTTTAAAGCGTTGTTTTTTTTCCCATGCTGAAAAATGATCGTGTGTACGCGGCATTAAGGTTTGACCTCATATTTTATGGTTTTGGTAAATCTGTCTGAAGGCAAAAATCTGCACAAAATCTTTCCAAATGGGCGTTGGCTGGGAACTTGTTCTGCATACACACGGCAGCACGTTTTTTCAGCCAACTTTCACCAAATCACGTGTTTTTTCAGCTCTTTACTGCCACCCTTTGTGCAACTTCTGCTATTGTTGTCTGATGTTTAGCATTGGTTCTGAGCATGTGTGTTTGTACTTTGGATTTTAGTCCGATGGACTTGTGTACACACGATCGTATTATCCTCCATTGGACATTTGTTGTCGAAAAGTTTGAAAAGCAATTCACAGCAAACATTTGTCTGTTGAAAAACCAACAACAATTGTCCGATGGAGCATACAGACGGTCAGATTGTCCAATAAAACACGTCCTTCGCACCGTTGTTGTTTAGAATAGGGAAGGAGTAGGTTTAAGCTTTGGTTTAGGCAGAATTTAAACTTTAAGGTCATTACAAAGGAGAAGGGGGCACTCTTTAATCCTGGAGGAATTGAAGTTTAACCTTCACATATGGAAAACTTTACTCACAGTAAGAACTGTAAAAATTTGGACTAGAAGGACTTAGGAATTCGTTCTGGCCAGTTCAGCTGAATGTTATAAAAAGAGCCAAATGCATATGTAAATGTGCAGAATAACTGGATATTAACAGGTATAGGTAGTAATAATACAAGAGATTATTGATCCAGGGAATATCTGATAGTCTTGGGGGATTAGTAAAACATTTTTGCCCCCACATTAGAGGATTGTGATTTATCTGGGTTTTTATTGTTGCCTTCCTGTGGATAAATGTTGATCACAGATCGTGGTAAAGGGCCAATCACAACAGCCCTTTACAATGTGATCAGATGTGCCCAATCACAGCCGATCACATGAAAACAGACTAGGGTGCCATAAATGTGATCTGAGCAGCGCGTAAGCCGTTCAGATTACATTACTCCTGACAGGCTGGGAGAGACATTTATAACAGGAGACACCACTAGGGTCTCTTGTTTTATAAAAAGCCGGCATTTCAGCTTCACAAGTCTGGATGAATACATTTGACATGTCACAATGTACAGCAATAGAATCATTTCTCTCCTTTTTTTCAGAAAAGCTTCACCTTTTATTATGAAAAACACATCCTTAAGCTCAGTAACTAGGTTCAGATGATGTCATCAGTCTCCTATAACCAATTTCTCAGTCTCTTTTCCAAGAGTGATAAGACTACAACATTGTAATTTTTGTGGTCCAGGATGATAGGACAGGCAAAAGTAGACCTACCCTCCACAGTTGCGGAATGCCCGCCGCCCGCATACGGGATACGGCAATGCGGGAGCTTTATGGGGGCACTAGATTTATTTGCCACTCTGCCCCATAAGACTGGTGCTACACTAACAGTGTAGCGCAAGCCGGTGGGGACTCTTTCCGTGCTGCCCTAGGCCTGGACCTTGTTGGCCTAGGTTAGGATACAGCATTGGTTATAGCCCTAACCCCAATGAAGGCTACTTTGACTAACACTCAGCCTTCTACCTGCAGGGCGTCAGATGTCTACTAGGCAATTAATAAGATAAAAAAATGCATTAGGTGAGTAGACAATCACAATAGCTTTGGGTGTTTCTTCATTGCTAAATGTACTACCAAATGTTGACCATCTTTAAAAACTGCTCAAGAACCCAAACTATACAAGCAGTCTATTATTTGCTTTTGCTGGCGGAAAGACATGTACTGATCACTAGTTGTGCAACATTCTTGCAATTTCATCACCTCCTTCTGCGGCTCCTGATGTCCATCACCAGAGAAACTTCCTTTAGGATTCTTTTCCAACATGTTGCTTTTCTCCTGAAGTTGCATGATTATTAAGTCCTTTTCTTCAATTTCAACTCCCACCTGGTGCATTATTGACAAAACATCTGTTTAGTTTTAAAGTTTCATGCATAGTTGAATGCAAGAAAGTTTTACATAATTACAGTTATTAATGCAGGGCTATTGCATATGATTAAAATACATTTACTGTGATTAAAGCCCTGTACACATGATCAAAAAAACTATACGAAAAATACTGCTTTTTCAAAGCTATCGTACAATATTCTGATTGTTACCCTCTACACTCCCCTTGTCAACATGAATTTTCTCCTGTGCATTTCTTACACTAAATTCTGCTATGATCACCAACATCCAGTCAAAACCCAGAAAAGTAACCACATGACTTCAGAAAAGGAGTAGGGTGGGAATTAAAAAAATAATGCCTGTATCAAGCTTGTGCATGAGGTTGATACTTTGAGGTTACACTGTGTAATATTTGTATATTTTTTGTAATAAATTGATATATTTTTTCATATATTTTGAAGCTTTTTGTGCGTTGCCTACATAATCCCATTCCTTGAGGTTTTTCGAATATTTTCAAATTCAGAGATAGTTACAGCGGCGTATCAGTAGATATGCCGTCGTAACTCTGAATCTACGCCGTTGTAAATTTAAGCGTATTCTGGAAACCAGATACGCTTAAATTAGGCTAAGATACGAGCGGCATAAGTCTCCTACGCCGTCGTATCTTAGGGTGCATATTTACGCTGGCCGCTAGGTGGCGCTTCCATTGTTTTCCGCGTCGAATATGCAAATTAGCAAGATACGCCGATTCACGAACGTACGTGCGCCCGTCGCAATTAGTTACGCCGTTTACGTAAGAGATACGCCGGCGTAAAGATAAAGCTGCTCCCTAGGTAGCGCAGCCCATGCAAGGTATGGACGTCGGAAAAAAGCCTATTTACCTTTTTACGTCGTTTGCGTAAGTTGTACGCGAATAGGGCTTGACGTAATTTACATTCCCGTCGAAACCAATACGTCCTTGCGGCGTACTTTGGAGCAATGCACACTGGGATATGTCCACGGACGGCGCATGCGGCGTTCGTTAAAAACTTCAATCATGTCGGGTCACGAGTCATTAACATAAAACACGCCCCCCCTGTTCCTCATTTGAATTAGGCGCGCTTACGCCGGCCCATTTACGCTACGCCGCCGTAACTTAGGAGGCAACTGCTTTGTGAATGCAGCACTTGCCTCTCTGACTTACGGCGGCGTAGCGTAAATGCGATACGCTACGCCGCCTCAAAGTTAAGCCAGTCTTTCTGAATCTGGCTAATTGTTTCTTGCGAGTAAGCTCATGGCACATCGCTGGCGGTCTCCTGGTCCTACTGCCTTTCTACAACGGTGTAATACAGTCAAAGCCATATTTGAGAGAAAAAAAATTAAATATAGGGTTTGCCCAAATAAATACCAAAAAAATAGCGTCACCTTCACTAGCCTGCTCTTC
Source organism: Rana temporaria (assembly GCF_905171775.1). Classification (NCBI taxonomy): domain Eukaryota; kingdom Metazoa; phylum Chordata; class Amphibia; order Anura; family Ranidae; genus Rana; species Rana temporaria. The sequence goes on along the minus strand of NC_053497.1, from coordinate 29,076,956 downwards.
CATTATTTCATCAAACCCGTATAACTGGAATCATTTATAATCTGTCAAATGTATTTCTGGTCAGAGGGGTTTGTATCCATCATCAAGCTTATGTCTCTGTATTTTGGTTCTTTTTGTTTTACTGGGTCACCATCCAGTTCTAAAATGGAATGCGGTTTCCCACCTACATTACTGTAAACCATACTATTGGGTACAAGTTTTCACTGGAGTTCGCCAAGCATCTTGTAATGCATTCAAGAGTTCAGAGTAAATGGTAAAAAACATACCTTGGACTTAAACTGTTCATGGTACAAATTTAATGCTTCATACTTTTCCTGGACTTCAGTTAATCTCTTCTCACTGCTACAGCCAACAGATTGAGCCTAAAGATAACGTCAAACTGTATATTTATGGCCATATTTTATTAGCAACTAAAAATCAATGTATTTTGGCACAAAAACCTTGTGAGAATATGCAAAAGGACAGCAGCCAGGGTAGTTGGCAATAAATAACGTAGGTGCAGGAAGACACCTGTGTCTTTCAGACATTGTACTTGGTAACATTGCACTAATAAGAGTATAAACAACAAACAGAGGACATATATTATAGTGCAGCCTTAGGCCCCATACACACGAGAGGATTTATCCGCGGATACGGTCCACCGGACCGTTTCCGCGGATAAATCCTCTCGAGGATTTGCGAGGATTTTGATCCGATGGAGTGTACTCACCATCGGATCGAAATCCGCGTGGAAATCCCATCGCGGTGACGTGTCGCGCCGTCGCCGCGATGATGACGCGGCGACGTGCGCGACGCTGTCATATAAGGAATTCCACGCATGCGTCGAATCATTACGACGCATGCGGGGGATTGATTCGGACAAATTGATCCGGTGAGTCTGTACAGACCAGCGGATCAATCCGTTGGGATGGATTCAAGCGGATAGATTTGAAAGCATGTCTTCAAATTTTTATTCGCTTGAAATCCATCCCAGGGGATAAAAATCCGCGGAAACAGATCCGCTGGATTGTACACACCAGGGGATCTATCCGCTGGAGCCGGTCTGCGGATCAATTCCAGCGGATGGATCCTCTCGTGTGTATGGCGGCTCATAATGCAGGACACCGGATGCATGGATTCCAATGGGGGTTTAATTGGCTTAAAAAAAAAAGGATGGGCTTGGGGCGGACCCAGTTGTGTGAACATTGTTTGCCGCCATTGTCTCTCAGTGGTAATGTACAATGAGATGCACATGCTATCTCAGTGTAAATTTACAGAACTGCTCTGTACCATGATGATGCGACTCCCATGCGTATGCATGGGAGTGATGTCACCGCAGTCCAGACATTCAAGCCGCTGAAGAGAGAGAATACAGAAGGAAGACCAGGAGAAAGTGAAAGAGTCCTAACCAGCAGGAGCACTGACAGCACTAAGCACTAGCACATTTTTAGCATAAACCTCCTGTGGGCCCATGTATTAAAAAAAAAAAAAAATATCAGAGATTAATTCCGTTTTAAGCTTCTAATAACCAAGTAAAGAGGGAATCTTGTCAACAAAAAAAGCTGACTCGTACCTGCCATATATCTCAAACTTGGAAAGTGGAACTTTAGTCAGAAAATTAAGCCCTGCTAGATCACCTTAGGGTCGCTCCTTTTGCAGGTATAGCTACTGTATGTATAACAATAAAATAGGATTTTTATAACAGCTTACCTGTAAAATCCTTTTCTTGGAGTACATCACGGGACACAGAGCTGCATAGTAATAACCAGAGCTTTTTTTCTCAAAAAATAGGTGCAGGAACTCAACCACGACCCCATTCAAATTTCACAAACAGTAGGGGGGTCTTAAAGGGGCATTAAATACCAGGATTGCATTACATACAGAGTGTAGAGTTCAGGGGGTTACACACAGAGTGCAGAGCTGTCACTTGTAAACACAGAAACCAGACTTCTGTGTTTACAAGCGATTGTGGTGAGCAGGCACCAAAGGGTCTGAGTGAGAGGTGGTGGAACAGAGTTCCCCCAAGTCCCCCCTGAAAAAAAGCGCTGGTAATAACTATGGGTTATAGGCCTACCTTTAGGTGATGGACACTGGCACACCCAAGACAGGAAGTCCCCTCCCCTATGTAACCCCTCACATACCGGTACCTCAGTTTTTGTAGCAAAGCAATAATTATCCCAAGAAGAGGGATGGGAGCTCTGTGTCCCGTGATGTACTTCAAGAAAGGGATTTTACAGGTAAGCTGCTATAAAAATCCCATTTTCTTTTTTGTACATCACAGGACACAGGGCTACATAGTAATATGCACAGAGCAGCCCCATCCTCTCCTTTTTGGATCCCCTGCCAGCGTTCCTGCTTTGCTATGGAGGCACTCAAGCAGGCTCGCTTTGAAGCCACGCTCCTGTGAATAGACATTGTCTGTTCACATACAGAGTGTGGTTCGGCCCCGTCCCTACTCTCTCCTCATCAACTCACTAGCTGTGATTAACGGCAGCAGGAGCTAATGGCTGCCGCTGCTGTGTGAACCAATGAGGGGAGAGAGACCCAGGAGAGTCGCTGCTCTCGTGCACATTGCTGGATTAAGATGGGGGCTCAGGTGAGTATAAGAAGGGGCTGGAGGGGATCTGCACCTAGATGGTTTTACACCCTAATGCATAGAATGCAATTATGTATGTCACTGACCTTCTGCAAGTCCAAAGAAAGATTTTGGATGAAGTCTTGCAGTTCCTGCTGCCTCTGTTCCAGTTCTGTAATCTTCATTTTTGCACCTTCCTGAGCTGCTGTCAGCTCTGTCCTACGTCGCAAAATAGAAAACAAAAAACTTAGTCTTGTATATTAATATTGAAAATATGAAATGTCATACAACATATGTATCATCTGACCTGACAATGGACAGTTAAAACGACAAACTCAGCCTGAAGCCCATAATGAACAAGGACAAAATCTTAAGACCCCTTTCACACTGGGGCTTCTTTGCAGCGCTTTAGGAGCGTTGAATACACCGCTCCTAAAGCGCCCCTTCACATTAAAATCAATGGGAAGCGCCTGCAAAGCACCTTGGCATCGATGCTTTTAACCCTTTATTCGGTCACTAGCAGGGGTTAAAAGTGCCCCACTAGCGCTCGAAAAACTCCTGTAAAGCGCCGCTTTACCAGCGTTTTTCGTGGCGCTGGCAGTGTGAAAGGGCTCTCAGCATCCAAGTTGGCTGGATGGAAACATTGTGCTACCCCTAGTAGCAGAGAAGCTATCCATTATAAAGACCGGCATAAAACGCAGGGCCCAGAAATGACGTCAGCGGGAAGTGACCCTGCAACTGCTCTGATCCCCGCTGCCGAAGGGGGGGAGGTGTTAGGCTTCCAGTATCAGTTTTGGCGCATTTTTGCGAGTACTGATACTCGCGAAAATGCCTAGTATCGGCACCGATACTGGTGCAACTCTAGACGTATTGACAGCAGTAAACCATAAATGAGACAGGCCCAGTCCATGTTTTTTTCTGCACTTTTATTGAGCAAAAATGTAAACACAGTTTTCAATGCTGGAGGTCTTTGCAAATCAAATCCATAGCAACAAACAAAACAATTTCCGGTTCTGGTGCCTAATGTTGAGAGCTGAAGCACCAATCTGTACCAATTTAAACTGCCTGGGAGGACTTCCTACAGGATGAGCACCAGTTGGGTGTCAGATGCCAGATAGTGCTGCCTGGAGAGACAGCTTTTGAAAACTGCTTCATAGTGGCTACAAGAAACAATTTGCACTTGTGTCCTGAATGAAACAAGTGTTCTAAGACACTACTGAAATCATTGGCTTGTCAAATGTGTCCCTCTGTGCAAGAGATGGTTTCTAATTCTTAAACCGCTGACTCTCGGCCATGCCCATCTACAAGAAAATTCCTTTGATAGGGCAATTAGGCACACACTACTAATGGAAAATACAACTGAAAACGAACCAAAGAGGAGAAATACTAAGAACATGACATTAATGAAATTAGGGAAATTATCTCTGATGAGTGCGGCAATGTAGACAAAAGAAGTCTTTGTTTCATATTCAATTTCATGAAATTGTAACCATTCAAGAAGGAAGATGTTGAATACCTTGAACAGTCTCTTCTTGATGGCGATCTAGACCAGTGGTCTCCAAACTACGGCCCGGGGGCCAGATTTGGCCCTTTGCTTCCTTTAATTTGGCCTTAGGGGCATAATTTACCAAAGATGGGGCACAATTCCTCCCAATGACACCAACAATTGGGCCCAATGACATACATGTGAGGCATTGCCGTAAATAGTGGTGTGAGAAAGAATTCCTGCGGCTAACTCAGTGTAGCAAGTACCAAGGTGAGCACCCCATGCAGTATCAACATGGAGTCTGGGTATGGTTCTCCGTGTTCTATCAAGGTTGTGCGGCTTATGGAGCGAAAAATACGGTATATCCTTCTGGCTATTGAGAAATATATTTAAATGAAAGCATCTGGGGTTTAGCATTTAGCCACAAAAAATGCATTTTACAGATGCACTTATTCTTAGGCTACCCACCTCTGCTGTGACAGCTGGTCATTTTCCTTCTGCACTTTTTGAAGATCCACCTTTAGTCTTTCTAATAAGTCTTGGGCATCTTGACTTTCAGCTCGCGATAACACCAACTCTGTCCTTAGTGATTTCACCTCTTCTTGTACTTGACTCAATAACTGTTCTTTATTTAACAGCTGGAAAATGTACAGAATGTTATGCTAGTTAGGTATTACATGTAAACACAATACCAAGAACTGTTTACAATAAATCTAGTGCCTATCCAGTATAATCAGCTAATTTAATTTATATTCGATATCTACAGATCTCAAACAAAAAGGAAAGCACAGTATAAAAGACAGCAGCTACTCAATAAAATAATGTTTTTAAATTACCATAATATCATTTTCTTGGAGTACATTAGAGACACAGTATAAAGTAATTCTGGTACTTTGGGTTATGCTGCCACCTTCAGGAGACTGGACACAAGCAAAAGAAAGCTTGCACAGTCCAATATAACCACTTCCACCCCCACCAAGCCTCAGTTTTGTAGCAATTAATAATAGGAGTGAATCATAGGAACACTGCCACATACATAAGCCATACGTCAAATGAGAATGTGTGTAAAGCTGACCGATAGAAGCAATTGGCTTCTATACAGTCGTTGATTGCTTCTACACACCCCAGGAACATTTCCCTGCCCCAACCTCCCCAGCGATCACGAGATTTGCTAGTGGGTGCCACCAGGTAGAAGGGAGGGAGCCCAGTGAATGTCCATTAGCTGAGCTTCCCTACCCGTAAAACTCCACTTCTGGTTTCTGTTGTGTTCCCTTAGCATTAATAGGGGAATGTAAACACACGCATTACATATTGTCACACAGCCTAGATTGAGAACAATAGCTCTATACCCATTATTCATAGTCAATACAAAACTGTTGATTTATAGGGGCATTCAAGGAAATTAACAAGCAACAAGTTCCTGAAGCGCTCAAACCTGGCAGTCAGTGGGGGGTGTATATTGATAAGGTTAACCCCCAGCTGCCGACCACTGGAAAAAATTTAAATATCTGAAAGAAAAAAAAAAGTCAGCGCTCTATTGTGGTGTTGGTGGGGGGTAGTCAAAATTATATATATATAAATAAAGTATATACACCTTGGATTCAATCTGAAAACAAATTATTGCACTTAAAGTGTAGCCCAGCAGTATCCATGGAACTGTTAATGCTGATCGAAATGGCAGAAGATAAAAAGCATGTAGCTGTACAATTGATCAAAATACTTGAAAAACGGTACCACCATAGAATCTTGATAGGAAGGTGTTAACTTCTCTCGGGAAGTTCGCCATTCACAGATGGAGGAGGGTCACATTGGGATGTGTGGAGGGCAATCTGGCTCCAATCAGGAGTGGGGTGATGGAGAGCTTCCTCTTGCTAACGCAGGATCACTGGCTGTCAGCTATGAGCAGGGAAGCAGGTTTGCCATAGAAACATTGGATTGAGAAGGAGGCTTGCTTAACAGTACAGGAAGTGCTCAATGTCAGGGCGGAAATACACATTACTGTGGACTCAGAAAACAATACTTAAAGCGGTGGTTCACCCTAAATAACAAGTTTGTACCATTAAATCAAGCATACTAGCGTGAGCTACAGTATGCCTTTATTTATTTTTTTGGTGCCGTACTCACAGTGTAATCGCGTAGTGAAGTTTCAGACTCCCCGCGGGGAATGGGCGTTCCTATGCAGAGGGAAGATGATTGACGGCCGGCTATGGCGCGTCACACTTCCCGAAAATAGCCGGAGTAGGTCTCGGCTCTTCGCGGCGCTATACGGCGCCTGCGCACAGACTAGGAGCTGACTGCGCAGGCGCCGTGAAGAGCCAAGTCCTATTTCGGCCATTTTCGGGAAGCGAGACGCGCCATAGCCGGCCGTCAATCAAGCTAGTATGCTTGATGGCATGCTAGAATTTTTTTTTTTTTTTTTTTTAGGGTGAACCCCCGCTTTAAAGCGGTTGTATAGTTAAAAAAAATAATAATGTTTGTGCCACCTGTAAAAGGAAAAAGCATAATGAGCTAGTATGCACAACATACTAGCTCATTATGAAATATTTACCTTAGAACGGATGTCGGTATCTCTGCCGGTCCACGCCGAGGGAGATGACAACATTTCCCCTCCGCGTGTATCGAGGCTCCAGCACTGTCAGTGGCTGGAGCCGCGATGTCGTCACTCCCGCGCATGCTCATGGGAGACTTCTTTCTGACAAGGTCTGGCGTCTGCCGAGCCTTAAGCTGAGAATCCCCTGTGCGCATGCGCCGCTGCATTCAGCAGCTCATTGCAAGGGGAATATCTCCTAAATCGTAAAGATTTAGGAAATATTTTAATTACAGGTAAGTCTTATTATAGGCATACTTGTAGGTAAAAGTAAAAAAAAAAAAAAAAAAAAATTATATATATAAAAAAGACTATACAACCGCTTTAAGATGGCACTGCCTTACCCCTAGAAACAAGGGCCCGGATTCAGATAGAGATACGACAGCGTAACTCCTGATACGCCGTCGTATCTCTGAGATCCGTCGGTCGGATCTATGCGGCTGATTCATAGAATCAGGTTCCGCATAGATCTCCCTAAGATCCGACAGGTGAAAGTGACTTACACCGTCGGATCTTAGGCTGCAATTCCAGGCCGGCCGCTAGGTGGCTTTTTTTTTACACGCAACTAATATGCAAATGAGGATTTCCGCCGATTCAGAAACGAACGCCCGCCGCTTTTTTTTTTTACCTTGCTTGCGTTTGGCTTTTTCGGCGTATAGTTACCCCTGCTATGTGAGGGGTATCCTATGTTAAGTATGGCCATCGTTCCCGCGCCGCGCTTTGAATTTTTACGTTGTTTGCGCAAGTCGATTCAGAAAAGAGCTGGACGCAAGTTACGCTCATGCCGAAACCGTCCTAGCGACGTCATTTGGAGCAATGCACGCTGGGAAAATTCGCAGACGGCGCATGCGCTGTTCGATCGGCGCGAGGACGCGCCTAATTTAAATTGTAGACGCCCCCTAGCCGCGGAAGTTGAATTGCGCCGGGGGGATTTACGATACGCCGCCGCAAGTTTTGAGGTAAGTGCCTTCTGAATTAAGCACTTGCCTCAAAAACTCGCGCCGGCGGATCGTAAATCAGATCTAAAGATCCGCTAACCTATCTGAATCCGGCCCACGTTTTAAAGTTTCTTTAAACAGTAAGTAATATGCGATTTGGGCTGGATTACAGTGGCTATTGTTTGATAATTACTTAATATAATGGACTAAATGAAAAGAAACATCAGATTCGGAGAGTTTACTTCCTCTTTAAACGTAAAAAGCACTGGAATGCCAATGGCTCGATTAGTGTGCACCAAAACCCTACTCTGGTAGTGCGTAATATAATGTCTTGTAGCAGTATTTTTGATGAAAGATCAGAAAATAGTGACTGCCTGGCAAACAAGACCAGTTTTTGAGTGATGTTAAAGTCCTATGAAAGAGATGACATTTTCCAGGAATACTACAACTAAATACTGCAAAATTTCACTTTTACCGTGTGTTTGATTTTTGACATTTCTTGTTGCTGAAATACTTCAAACTTATCCAAATCAGTTTTTTGGAAAGAGGAAAGACTCGGTTCCATGATGTCTGTCTGATTGCACAGCTGATTCTTTTCCTGGAATTAGAAACAATATTATATAGTTGATCAATTGCCCACTTGTAACAATGCTAAGCACATTACATTCCCTTCATTCCACTGATGTATATCCACCAATCCACAAGTAAAATAATAGGATCAGAAATTAAAACAGCAGAAAGATGTCTAAACTACTGTATGTAACCAGTTCAGATATTGTTCACCATTACAATAATGAGGTCTATGAGGATTTGTACGAGAATGAAATGTAAAAGTGAAGGTGTTGCCTGATAGGAATTAATAGCACTTGTAGTTCTTCTAACACTGGTTGTCACCTTGAGACTTGTTTTGCCATTAATCTAAAGACACCATCTTGTAATCTGTAAACTCCATTCTAATCTTGTATCTCTGAAGGACAAAATTCGCTAATCCTATCTCCATTTCCAGAATCTCTAAGGCAAGCCATAGATGCCATTTGCTTTCCTGCAACGCGTGGCTGCAGGAAAGAAAATTGCTTAAAGGGTCACTAAAGGAAATTTTTTTTTGCTGAAATGACTGTTTACAGGGTATAGAGTGGGGATATGCAATTAGCGGACCTCCAGCTGTTGCAGAACTACAATTCCCATGAGGCATAGCAAGACTCTGACAGCCACAAGCATGACACCAGAGTCAGAAGCATGATGGGACTTGTAGTTTTGCAACAGCTGGAGGTCCGCTAATTGCATATCCCTGGTATAGAGACATAAAAGTTAACGGATTCCTTTTAAAAATGATTAAAAATAGATTAAATTCAATCATACAATGTGCCTCTAGTTTCACTTTCGGTTTTAAACTGGTTTCATGTTTCTGTGAAGTAAAGAGACACAGAACAAAACCAAACAAATCCAGGGCAGTGTTTTGTTTTTAAAATGAATCTGATTGGTTCTGAGGAGTTTTAGGACACACAGTAAGGACAGTTTGGACCACAGTGAAAAGCTGCCATGAGATTTTTCATAAGGAGCCAGACAAGCAGGAAGTGTGGAGATCACAGCAGAATTACAGAAACCAAAGCAAAAACGAACAATGAGGACATGAAACCAGGACTGCAGTAAGGTAAAGGAAGCTATTTAGCTAAAAAAAAATTCCTTTAGTGATCCTTTAAATTCCCCCACCAACAAAGTCCGTGTTGATGGGAAAAACTCTCTCACAGTGCTAGTGTTCTGTGGGCAGGAAGCTCCCCTGCCAGCAGAACACAATAATCACTGTTGGCCGCTATAACTGCCAACAGGCTGGTTGAACTGAAGTAAAAAATGTAGATAGACTTCAGTACAATCAGCCGGTTTCCTTTTATAATTATCCATGTCACATGTGCCAATGATTTTCTGCTTCCCGCTCCCTCCTCTGCCCATTTTATTCCATAATGCATACATATACAAAATACAAATTAAGGGCCACAGAAGAATTACGCCGGCATATCTATTGATACGCCGCGTAATTTCAAAAGTTCCCGCGTCGTATCTTTGTTTTGTATCTACAAAACAAGATACGACAGCATCTGGGCTCGATCCGACAGGCGTACGTGTTAGTACGCCGTCGGATCTTAGGTGCATTTTTCCGGCGGCCACTAGGTGGCGTTTCCGTCGAATTCCGCGTTGAGTATGCAAATTAGCTAGATACGGCGATCCACGAACGTACGTCCGGCCGGCATTTTTTTACGTCGTTTGCGTTCGGCTTTTTCCGGCATATAGTTACCCCTGCTATATGAGGCGTACTCAATGTTAAGTATGGCCGTCGTTCCCGCGTCAAATTTTGAATTTTTGACGTCGTTCATGAATAGGGATTTGCGTAGAATGACGTCACCGTCGTAAGCATTGGCTTGTTCCGGTTTACTTTCGAGCATGCGCACTGGGATACCCCCACGGATGGCGCATGCGCCGTTAAAAAAAAACGTTGTTTACGCCGGGTCACAACATATTTACATAAAACACGCCCCCATCACATCGATTTGAATTGTGCGCCCTTACGCCGCCAAAAGATACACTACGCCGCCGTTACTTACGGCGCGCATTCTTTAAGGATTCGAGAAAAAAAAAGTACGTTGAGGCGGCGTAGTGTATCTCAGATACGCTACGCCCGACGGAAATATGCGCCAGGGTACGTGGATCTGGCCCTAAATCTCTTACAGGAAACATTCTACATGCACAAAAAAAAAAAAAAAATATTCCACCCATCGACAGGCAAGTTTCCAAATGAAAAGAATTTACCTCTTCGAGACTTCCAATCTTTGCCAGCCACTCCTTAAAAAACAAAAAAACCACAAACAGGTCAGAGCAAGCACTATAATTAGATGGCTGCATTTTAGATCATCACAACAAGCATTTTTATTGTCAATTTATAGTGAAAAGTACTACCTGAATGTGATGCATGATGAGTGAAAAGGTTTGGGGAAGAGAAATTGGCGTTTAGAGTGGCAGTGGATCATGCAGAATTTAAAGAAAAAAGGCAGCTGGCAGTGAGGGGTTAAGCGAAAGAAAGAAATGGCAGCTGGATTGGGGGTTAGATAGAAATATGTGATTGGCAATTTATTGTGGACAAGGTAACCTGACAAAAGCTGATCATAGTGGGTAGTAGAGAAGAGAAAGGAGTGTCAGCTGACTGGAATATCTGGAGCAACATTTTCACCTGCCAAGGCTTCTTCAGGGGATTTTGGCGACCACTGTTAGTATATAAGCTATATCAAAACAAGTAACAGGATGTTACAGGATGTCAGAGATAACGAATAATGTTACATCAATCAAATACTGTACATCAGGGTTTGACAAATTTGCTTGGAATCTAGGAGCCAGCTAAAAAAGTTAGGAGCCAGAAAACGCACCCCGTCCCGACGAGCTTGCGCGCAGAAGCGAACACATACGTGAGCAGCGCCTGCATATGTAAACGCTGTTCAAACCACACATGTGAGGTATCGCCGCGATTGGTAGAGCGAGAGCAATAATTCTAGCCCCAGACCTCCTCTGTAACTCAAAACATGCAACCTGTAGATTTTTTAAACGTCGCCTATGAAGATTTTAAAGGGTAAAAGTTTGTCGGCATTCCACGAGCGAACGCAATTTTGAAGCGTGCCATGTTGGGTATTAATTTACTCGGCATAACATTATCTTTCATAATATTAAAAAAATGGGGATAACTTTACGGTTGTCTTATTTTTTTATTTAAAAAAAAGTGTAATTTTTCCCCAAAAAAGTGCGCTTGTAAGACCGCTGCGCAAATACGGCGTGACAGAAAGTATTGCAACGATCGCCATTTTATTCTCTAGGGTGTTAGGATAAAAAATATATATAATGTTTGGGGGTTCTAATTAGAGGGAAGAAGATGGCAGTGAAAATAGTGAAAAATGACATTAGAATTGCTGTTTAACTTGTAATGCTTAACTTGTAATACCAACGGCCACCACCAGATGGCGCCAGCTCACATCTGGTGGTAATAACTTGTATAACCAATCGCTCACCACCAGATGGCGCCAGCTCACAAAAAAAAAAACATTTTTTTGCCCACCTTCCAAGCCAAGTCGCCAGGACACTATTTCTAGTCGCCATGGCGACCGGGATTTGTCGAGCCCTGCTGTACATTACTAAGATACATATAAATCATGTACTGGTGTTCCCCCTCCTGTGACGGTAGCTCTGTCATGCTTGTTGTTCAACCCCAGCCTGTCTTTCTAGGATAGCCTGACAGTCCTTGTAGTCTAACCGGTGGCTCATGGCTCCAGCACATTTGCAGTGGCATCTTTAGTGTCCGAACTCGGCCGATGACGTCAGACGGGTGGGAGAAACAGAAGGCCGGAAGCTCCAGTGCCCATGCTGTTTGAGCCAGGATGGCGCTGCTTGCTCCAACACATGCCAAGTTCAAAAGTATTCCTGCATATACTTATTTGGAAATGCTCAGTTAAATAGCAGTACTTAGGAACTCCTTACTGTTATGCCGCGTACACACCATCACTTTATGTGATGAAAAAAAAAACGACGTTTTTAAAAACGTCACTTTAAATGACTGTGTGTGGGGGAAAACGTTGTTTTATGTCTTGTGAAAAACTACAAAAAAAAAATTGAAGCATGCTTCAATTTTATGTGTCGTTTTTCAAAACGTTGTTTTTTACTTCACAGAAATTGACCGTGTGTAGCAAAAAACGACGTTTAAAACAACGTTTTTACACCCGCGCATGCCCAGAAGCTAGTTATGAAGCGAGCTTCAATGGAAAAAATTGGTGAACGTAACCTCGCTAGAGCATTGTGAAAAAACGATGGTGTGTAGGCAACTTCGTCTTTGAAAATTGAAGTTTCAAAAACGTTGTTTTTTACTTCACAGAAAATGTCTTTTTTTTTCATCACATAAAGTGATGGTGTGTATGCGGCATTAAGCTTAATATAGAATAGTCCCGCCTTTACTTTTTTTTAATTTGCCAGATAGATGGTGGCTTTGTAAGTCGATTTGTAAATAGCCAGTCTATTCTTTTAACTTACCAATAGCCGACTATTTGGAGCTCTTAGATTGAGCCCTCATTGTTTGGCATTACAGTAACTGCAACAGATTAAATTACTTTAACCTAACTTATATACATGGCTAATTACCTTGCTTTTACCAGGTAAATGCCACACCTTGTTCCATCTGAATTTCAGTCCTTGAGTGCCCGTCATCTGCTTTGGCCTCAGGAATTAGGCACTTCCTTGTGTCTATTCACTTAATTACATATGCAAGTACGTAAGCATTTGGTACTAGTCAATTTAATTTTATACCTGTTTTTGGGTGTAACCCAATTCAGTGGAACCTCGGATTACGAGCATAATCTGTTCCAGGAGAATGCTCGTAATCCAAAGTACTCACATATCAAAGCAAGTTTCCCCATTGAAGTCCTCAGCGAAGAAAATAATTTGTTCCGCACTGACTTCAATGGCATGCAATACTGCATGTGGCCAGAGGTAGGGGGCGCTGGAGAGCCTCAGAAACACCTGGAAAGGCCAGAGGAAAGCTCAGTTGACCTTGGCAAACCTCGGAAAGGCTTGGGAACTGAGTATTTCCGTGTCTTTTCGAACTGCGCTGTTCGGCTCCGGCGCCCCCCACCTCAGGCCAAATGAGGTACTGCACACCGCTTTGGCCTGAATCCTGCTCGTTTTGCGAGACAACACTCGCAATTCGAGTTAGGATTTAAAAAATACAGTGTTCGTATTGCAAAACGCTTGTTAACCACGTTAATCGCAATCCGAGGTTCCACTGTACTCATATTTGGTATATTTACTATAGCTTGGTCCTTCTGTGTCTCCAGGGGTCACGTCATTCCTGGTTGCCCCGCATATCCTATATGGGCATGATCTCAACCAATGGCCACTACTTTTGGGTAATCCTATGATAATCTGACATACTGAATAAATGGTTTATATATATTTGTAATGTATTTGATTGATGTAACATTGTTTATTATACCTGACATCTTGTAACATCCTGTTACTTGTTTTGATATAGCTTATATACCAACAGTGGTCACCAAAAACCCCTGAAGAAGTCTCGACAGGCAAAACATGTTGGGAACATGACTGATACTGCTATATATGTGAAAATACTATAACAGTGTAACCGAGACCTGTCTATATTTCCCATTTCTTAATGCATTTTAATCTTGTATATCAATGAACTATGTAATTGAAATTTTTCGCATTTTTTTGTAGAATGGCACCTAAAAAAATCCCATATTGAGACAACCATTCTCCATATGAAAAGTTATGTGGTCAAAGACCTGGGAGGCAAAAAAAAAAAAGAGGAAGAAGAGTGAGATCTGATTGTGACGTGTGGATAGAGGTGGCCAAGCATGAGCAGATCGTGGTCAGTTGGGGAAATAGCCAAACTGGGAGTTCAGCACAATCAGAGGTGTCATGGCGTGGATACATTAAAAAAAAAATCATAATTCATGAAACAATCAAGTCATCATACCAGAGGAGAGTTTTTCCCAATATACAAGCCCTTATGTTGAAACAGAATAACCTGAACAATGGTGCCACTTTACACAAACCAACAGACAATGAGATGACCTGGTGTTTTGAAGATATAAAGTCTTTGATCAAAGAAAGTCCATGTCAAACAGCCCCATTGTTTCCAAGGGTGAGATTGTCTCTTCAGTAAGAACCTAGGGCCAGATTCAGATACAATTACGTTGCTCCACGGCAGCGTAACGTATCTGATTTACGTTACACCGCCGCAGGTTTACAGCGTAAGTGCCTGATTCTCAAAACTCTTACCTGTAAACTTGCGGCGGTGTAACGTAAATGCGCTCGGCGCAAGCCCGCCCAATTCAAATGGGGCGGGCACCATTTAAATTAGGCGCGTTCCCGCACCGAACGTACTGCGCATGCTCCGTCGGGTAAATTACCCGACGTGCATTGCACTAAATGACATCGCACGGACGTCATTTGTTTAGACGTTAACGTAAATGGCGTCCAGCGCCATTCACGGACGACTTACGCAAACGACGTGGTTTTTTAAATTCGACACGGGAACGACTGGCATACTAGGGCTAGCTATGCGTAACTGATTCTAAGAATCAGTCGCATAGTTAGGACGGCCGTAACACAGAGATACGCCGTCGTATCTCTTCTGTGAAAATCTGGCCCCTAGTGTTGACTCAGCTTTTGCCCAGAGCGATGGTGTAGACACACAGTTAATCATACACCAAATCTCCCAGTTTCAGCTCAAACAGAAACTATAAAAAAATAAAAATATGTATATCAAAAATGACTGTATTGCATTTTGTAAGAATCAATGTGTACTGGAGTCATCCACATATTGGACAAGGACTTGACACCAGTCTTTCGTGGTTGTGTTGTTCGATTCCATAAATCTCTGTGAAATCCCAATATATTTGGTTAGGTATAGATTTCTAATAGCCCGCAAACTAAACAAGGTGGGGACAGCGTATAACAGGACATGAAGGAAATCACCATATTATATTAACATGAAACATATTAAAATACATTTCATAATAATAATAATAGAAACCTTTACGTCGATTACACATTTACCATGATCAGAGATGGACGGGTGAGAAATAGGACAGTTACCTCCCATATTTGGAGCCAACCAATCATGAGATTGCAAACATGAGGAGAGGGAGGAGCAAACAAACAATGGCAATGCACCATACAAAAGCAGAAACACGAGATTCAAGGGACCGAGGACCACACATCCACACGCTGACATACACTCTCTAGACCAGTGTTTCTCAACTCCAGTCCTCAAGGCTCCCCAACAGGTCATGTTTTCAGAATTTCCCTCAGATGAAACGGATGTGGTAATTATTAAGGCATTGAAACTGATCAAATCACCTGTGCAAAATAAGGGAAAGCCTGAAAACATGACCTGTTGGGGTGCCTTGAGGACTGGAGTTGAGAAACACTGCTCTAGACGAACACAAGCTTGGTGATAAGTGATCATTGCCGCTAGGACGAATCGAATATACATCTTTCCCTTTTAAACGGTGGCGAGATACTAACCATATAAATATTAATCAACTTTTTCTTCCCAAAATTATAGAAATCATATTTTACTGATTATATTTTATCATCATCAAGTACTGTGTGAAGGGTAGTTTAGTATTTAATAATTGTCCCACATTATTTGTCTTTCCGTGTGTGGGTGAAATTAAGATCAACCTGTAATGCTACCAATTTGGATATTGTGGTCCCAGGGAAATTATTTATTGCCCAATCCAATCTGGTAGCCCTGTAAAATTAAGACTTCTTACAAATTGATAATATCCATCTGTTGGCTCCTCAAGACATATTTTCGGCCTTTCTTCTGGCCGGAGAAAGTCAGAAAATTGTATTCAGAGCAGCAAGAGATATTGGCCCGGATTCACAACGGAGTTACGACGGCATATCAACGGATACGCCGTCGTAACTCTGAGTTGCGGGGTCGTATCTATGCGACTGATTAATAGAATCAGTTACGCATAGATTTCCCAAAGATCTGACCGGCGAAAGTGTCTTACACCGTCGTATCTTAGGCTGCATATTTACGCTGGCCGCTAGGTGGCGCTTCCGTATATTTCCGCAAGTTATATGCAAATTAGGTAGTTATGCCGTTTCAGAAACGTACGTCCGCCCGGCGCATTTTTTTACGTCGTTTACGTTAGGCTTTTTCCGGCGTAAAGTTACCCCTGCTATATGAGGCGTATCCTATGTTAAGTATGGACATCGTTCCCACGTCGAATTTTGAAAATTTTACGTCGTTTGCGTAAGTCGTTCGCGAATAGGGCTGTACGTAAGTTACGTTCACGTCTAAAGCATTGACAATTTGCGGCGTAATTTCGAGCATGCGCACTGGGATTCTTTCGCATGCAAATGGGTGCAACCAATCCTCTGCTTTTAACATATACAGTTAGACAGTTGAATTTGGCTTGCTGTTTGGGTGGTAAGTATGAGCCTGGTTATAAACATTTACTATTTTACTTTTTACTCCTGTTTGTTTAAAAACGCATCTCATTTAAAGCGGGGGTTCACCCTTAGAGGGCACTTTTTAGCCTTAGATTCCTGCTCGTTTTGTCTAGGGGAATCGGCTATTTGTTTTAAAATATGAGCAGTACTTACCCGTTTACGAGATGCATCCTCTCCGTCGCTTCCGGGTATGGGCTGCGGGAATGGGCGTTCCTTCTTGATCGACAGTCTACCGAGAGGCTTCCGACGGTTGCATCCATCGCGTCACGATTTTTCGAAAGAAGCCGAACGTCGGTGCGCAGGCGCAGTATAGAGCCGCACCGACGTTCGGCTTCTTTCGGCTACGAGTGACGCGATGGATGAGACCGTCGGAAGCCTCTCGGAAGACTGTCAATCAAGAAGGAACGCCCGCTCCCGAAGACCCATACCCGGAAGCGACGGATAAGATGCATCTCGAAAACGGTAAGTACGGCTCATATTTTAAAACAAATAGCCGATTCCCCTAGACAAAACGAGCAGGAATCTAAGGGGACAAGGGAAAAAATTTAATAAATGGGTGAACTCCCGCTTTAAAGTCCCAAAAACCCTCTTTTTTTGTATTCTGGGTTTACAACCGCTTTAAAAGTGTATTGCAATGGAAAAAATCTAAATTACTGACCTGATCCTTTTTCTCAAGAGCCAGGGCATGTTCTTCAGCTATCTTGACTCGGTTCGCTTGATGGGCCTCGTTTTGCTCTTGAAATTTTTGTACTGTTGCTAGTATAAAACAAAATAATGCAAATATTTATCCTCCAACCTTAAGTGTTTTTTAAAGTTAAACAACTAAATAACAACAGGTAAAATACATACAGTATTAGTGCTGGTTCACACAGGGGCGTGCAGCGCGACTCTGCAAGGCGATCTGCACACGACTTCAGTGGTGGCTTGCAAAATGACCTCTGTATAGAAGTCAATGCAAGTCGCCCTGAAGTTGTCCTAAAGTAGTACATGAACCTTTTTCTAAGCCGGAGCAGCTTGAGTCGCACCTATTAGAACCCATAAATACAGCTTTCAGCAATTGAAGGGCTTGCTGAAAGGGCACAAAGTTTCAGCGATCGTCTTGACACATTTTACATTCTAAGATCTTTATGATTAAAGCAGAACTTTACCCATAACTTGCAGAGAAATAATGTTCTTCAGTAAAGAAGAACATACATTCCACATTAATATTTATACTACCAAAAATAGTGTGTGCTGTAAATTGCCTCCAGCATTGCTTCTGTTTCTTCTTGCGGGTGACTGCCATTTTTTAATGAAGCCCAGAACCCTCAGCAGCAGTAAATCATAAAGCAGAACTAAACCCATCAATTTAACAGTTTAAAAAAAAACAGTTACATTCCTGTAGTGCCAGGATTGCCACCTGTCACATTTGCTTGTGTCCGCAACCAAGCTGTCAAACCATCAAATAAAAAAACAAAGTTAAAAGGCCAGATTTCACTCAACCACCAAAGAATGACATATGGTCGGGTACACACGATCGGACATTCCGACAACAAAAACGTGGATTTTTTTCTGATGGAACGTTGTCTTAAAACTTGTCTTGCATACACACGGTCACACAAATGTTGGAAATTCCGAACGTCAAGAACGCGGTGACGTACAACACTACGTCAAGTCGAGAAAAATTAAGTTCAATGATTCTGAGCATGCATCGAATTGATTCAGAGCATGCGTAGGATTTTTGTGCGTCAAAATTACATACAGACGATCGGAATTTCCGACAAGAACTTTTGTTGTCGGAAAAATTGAAAGCCAGCTCTCAAACATTTTTGGTCGGAAATTCCGACACCAAATGTCCGATGGAGCCTACACACGGTCGGAATATCAGACCAAAAGCTCACATTGAACATTTGTTGTCGGAAATTCCGATCGTGTGTACGCGGCAATAGAGTGTATACAACGCTATTTACTGGGCTGTAATAAATTCACAGTTTATTAATCAAAAGTATAAGTAAAGGTAAAGAACTGTAATGCATTAAAATGGTACCATTAGTAAAAGAGGTGAATGCAGGTTTTTAGGTGTGCAATACAGGCAGTCCCCAGGTTATGAATACAATAAGGACTGTAGGTTTGTTCGTAAATAGAATTTTTGTGCAAGTCGGAACATTGCGTGTAAGTGTAACTTCCGCCTTTGCAGGGAGGGATGTGAGATGTTTTCCGGCGTCCACCTGTGCAGGGATGTGGCATGTTCCGGGTGCTTCTGGGGCCCTTCTGGCCATGCAGTACATGAAGTACTGCAGTGTGGAATGTGGCAAGGTAGCTGCTCGGAAGTATCCAGGACCATCATGGAGCACAAGCAGCCGGCATTGAGGCCGTTCGTAAGTAGGAGTCATTCGTAAGTCGGGTGTTCGTAAGTCGCACACTGCCTTTACATAATTTGCAGTTACCGTATTTATCGGCGTATACCGCGCACTTTTTTGCCCTGAAGATCAGGGCAAAATCGTGGGTGCGCGGTATACGCCGATACCCGCTTTCCCGCGCCGAGTTTTGAATACTGCGCCGACATATACCGAGCGCAGTACACTCGGGTATAGTCGGGCAGTCTCAGCTCCTTCCGCGCTCACGTCCTGGACATCAGCGCGAGAGTTGCCGAGCATTGCCGACAATACACGAGTGTACTGCGCTCTGTATATGTCGGCGCAGTATACAAACTCGGCGCGGGAAACGAGCGGGGAGGACGCCGCAGAAGGACGCCGGACCCTACGAAGAGGACACCCGAAGCCGCAGACGGACGCCGGACCCGACGAAGAGGACACCCGAAGCCGCAGAAGGACGCCGGACCCGACGAAGAGGACACCCGAAGCCGCAGACGGACGCCGGACCCGACGAAGAGGACACCCGAAGCCGCAGAAGGACGCCGGACCCGACGAAGAGGACACCCGAAGCCGCAGAAGGACGCTGGACCCGACGAAGAGGACACCCGAAGCCGCAGACGAACGCCGGACCCGACGAGGCCGCCGCGCAAGACACCAAAACTGTAAGTACAAAAAAAACATTTTTTCCACAGGATTCGGGGCAACTTTAGGGGTGCGCGATATACGCGGGATCGCGTTATACCGCGATAAATACAGTATTTACCTTTGCTTGTACTTTTGACTAATAAAGTGTGAATTTATTACAGCCCAGTAAGGAGCGTTATATACACTCTGTAGTTCTTTGGTGGTTGAGTGAAATCAGGCCTTTTAACTTTGTTTTTCATGTTGTATAACTAATGATATAATCCCATCGTTTAGAGCATTCGCCCTTATGATTAATCTCGGTAGGTGACTTATGGGGTAATCTTGGAGTGCCTTCTAGTGTTCATAAACCATCACATGGCTGGTGTCATAACTCATCACATGTGCAGCACCATGCCAGTTACAGATCAAACAGAACCAAGCTACCTTGGCTGTAAAGAATAGGAGTGTCTAATTACTAGGGCTGCAACTAACGATTATTTTCATAATCGATTACCGTATTTTCCGGCGTATAAGACGACTTTTTGGATGCAAAAAATGCATCCAAAGTCGGGGGTCGTCTTATACGCCAGGTACGGTCTCCGTGCAGCTGCGATCGGTCATGATTTCAAAGCCGCGCCGTCTTCTCAGCGTGTCCTGTGATAGGCGGAACACAAATCTTCCCAGCAGCGCCTCCGTTCTGTGTTCCGCCTATCACGGATGCCTTCTCATCCTCGGACGAGATGAAAAGGCATCCGTGATTGGCGGAACACAGAACAGAGGCGCTACTGGGAAAATTTGTGTTCCGCCAATCACAGGACACGCTGAGAAGACGGCGCGGCTTTGAAATCATGGACGCTCGCAGCAGACAGAGACTGTCACCGGCCTGCAAAACGTGAGTGATGGCACAGTGGGGGCGAAAGTGGGGGCAAGTGATGGCACTGTGGGGGCAAGTGATGGCACTGTGGGGGCAAGTAATGTGATGGCACTGTGGGGGCATTTAATGTGATGGCACTGTGGGGGCATGTAATGTGATGGCACTGTGGGGGCATGTAATGTGATGGCACTGTGGGGGCATGTAATGTGATGGCACTGTGGGGGCATGTAATGTGATGGCACTGTGGGGGCATGTAATGTGATGGCACTGTGGGGGCATGTAATGTGATGGCACAGTGGGGGCAAGTAATGGCACAGTGGGGGCATGTAATGGCACAGTGGGGGCATGTAATGGCACAGTGGGGGCATGTAATGGCACAGTGGGGGCATGTAATGGCACAGTGGGGGCATGTAATGGCACAGTGGGGGCATGTAATGGCACAGTGAGGCTTGAAAAAAGCCTGTTTCTGTCAGCGGTTGTTCTGGCTAACCCTCAGCTTCCAGAAAGACTTGTAGGAAAGGCGGTAGTCTTATACGGCGAGTATATCCCAAAACCAAAATATTTCCTGGAAAATTAGGGGGGGTCGTCTTATACGCCCAGTCATCTTATACGCCGGAAAATACGGTAGTTGCCCGATTATTGTTTCGATTAATCGCATAAAAGCCTTAAAGAAAAAAAATTAGCATTTTTCTTTTTTTTTGGGGCCAATTTGTTGTTGGGCAGATTACAAAACACAAATTGCCGCAAAAACACATTACATGCTTTTCTGCAGCTTCTCCATTGAAGTATATTGAACCAAAAAAAAAAAATACTGTAGCACCGTTTTGTGTTAAAAACTCCTTGCCCTTTCCAAATACGCAGCAGCTGAAAAAAAATCATGGATGTGAACGTGTCCCATAGGAAAACATGTAAATGAACTGTAGTGCGTTTCTGCAAAAAGCACCAAAAAACGCAGAGATGTGACTCCGGCCTGAGATGTTTAGTAACATAATGGGGTTAAAAAAACAAAAATAAGTACAAAAAGAGCAAATAATCACTACTGTAAGGGGTTAATTTTTTTTACTGTGGGACAGTAAAAGTAATATTTACAGTATTGATTTGCTTTTTGTACTATAAAAGGGCCAATTTTAGTTTTTTTAACCCCATTATGTTACTGGCTGATTAATCGATTATGAAAATTGTAATAGATTTGTTTCATAATCGATTAGTTGTCGATTAATCGATTAGTTGTTTCGGCCCTACTAATTACGTTTTAACGCTTTCAGCAGATCGGCCTCCTACAAAAAAGAGTAAACACAGTTGATTGATAATAAATGGCTTCAGCCAAACACTAACCATGAGTGACAGAAATGTTTTTGTGTTATCATCCATATTTTCTCAGAAAAATGCCCAGAAAATCATAAATTCTGCCAGGGTATGTGAACTTATGAGCACAACTGTATGTGAAACACCTCCAGTACTCCTTTGCCTTGGTTTCTTTATTTTTTTTTTTGGCCAAGCAACATTAATAACATATATCAGTTTTGGGTGGCCAGTGACTAAATGAGTCATCTACCAGTTCTTATTACAAAAGGACTGATCTGCACCCATTTTCCAAAGTAGGCTCTTCTAAAAAATCTATAATGAGTGTTTTTCTTTATAGGATTTTTATTAAAGGGGTTGTAAAGGTACAATTTTTTTTCCCCCTAAATAGCTTCCTTTACCTTAGTGCAGTCCTCCTTCACTTACCCCATCCTTTGATTTTGCTTTTAAAATGTCCTAATTTCTTCTGAGAAATCCTCACTTCCTGTTCTTCTGTCTGTAACTCCACACAGTAATGCAAGGCTTTCTCCCTGGTGGGGAGTGTCGTACTCTCCCCCTCCCTTGGACTACAGGAGAGTCAGGATGCTCTCTACGTTGCAGATAGAGAAAGGAGCTGTGTGTTAGTGGGCGTCCTGACTCTCCCGTAGTCCAAGGGAGGGGGCGAGCACAACACTCCACACCAGGGAGAAAGCCTTGCATTACTGTGTGGAGTTACAGACAGAAGAACAGGAAGTGAGGATTTCTCAGAAGAAATAATGACATTTAAAGGAAGGATGAGGTAAGTGAAGGAGGACTGCACTAAGGTAAAGGAAGCTATTTAGGGCAAAAAAATAAAATTGTACCTTTACAACCCCTTTAATATTATAGAAATTTGAGGAGAAAGAAGGAGACTCTGTGACAAAAGGGAATAGAGCCAAGGATACTGGCAGAACCTCAAAGATGGATGTAACGGGAGGGCCCGTGGAATCCAGAAGCTCTTACAAAGTATGAGCCAGGAAATAATGGACATATCTTGGAATGCTTTAACATGGGTCTGTAATCCACAATATATTCCAGCATATCTGTAAGAACTATTTACAGGTTGTTGATTCTGAACTCAACAGGTTAATTTAAAGAGTGACTCATTTAATGTGGGAACACAGACTGTTAGGTGTCAATGTCGTCTGTCGTGATGTAAATGAATCTAGTATGGCTTCTATAGTATCTTCCATTGTGTGGTGCTAATTGACCCTGTATTGTGTGAAGGGCTATTGATGATGAATGTGTATTGCAAGTTAACAGACAGTCTAAAGGTCAGATGTCTGACTTATCAGCTGTAGTTTATTAGCTCATGTAAATTATGTCTACTAAAATAACGTGCATTGTATAGCAGGTGAGAGGAGCCCGGGATGTGTACCTTGAAAAGGTCATATCTCGGAGTTAACTTGTCTGGGTAAATGATTAGTTAATTAGCTTATGTAAATTATGTCAGAGATGGTGCCAGAATGTCTACCAAAAAAGATGTGTATTGGGCTCATTGTGCAATGATGTGGGTGGAGTTGAGTCATTGTTCATTTTTGGTTACTAACTGTATATAAGAGCCTGATTTGGGAGCTGCTGTGGCTCAACGCGATTGGCACTGCGCTGACAAGCCATTCACCTCTGCAGCTAGGGGTTCGGATCCCGGTCTCAGCTACATGTGAATTGAGTTTGGTGGTCTCAGCCCGGCTCCCGGTGGGTGTGCTATGCGAGGTAAGCCTGTGCTTCGTACGCCCACCCCCCCCTCCCACAAAAAAAACACCACACTTACCACGCACTCGAAATTGGGTTAACATGCACGCACTTTGACCACGCGGTCTCTAAAAAGAGAGGCAAATGACTAACGGGGCTGGTTGAGCGGGCTAGATCCTCTCACTCCCTTATAGGGAGTCCCTCTGCCCCGTTGGGCTTCAAAGCGGAGCAGGTAGGGCGGGGTGTGTGGGAGGACCCCCCTCACACACCCACTATTGCCACCCGGGGCATGGAGAAAGGTGGCAGATTGCCTCTGGGGGAGGCCTGCCTACTCCCAACTCCTGCAGTCCAGCTCCTCTCTCGAGTACACGCACAAAATACACTTTAAAAGAAAAAAAAAAAAACAACCAAAAATAAAAAAAAAGAGCCTGATTTTCTCATTAAAGAGTCTATTCGTTTTGAACCTCAAACAGAGCGGTGTCTCGTTATTGGGGTTTGTTTGCCTGACTGTGGAGTGTCGATAGCCGTCTTGGGTTTGGGAATGGAATATCTTAAACGGCGTTAACCCCTGTCCCATTTGGGGTTCCGTTTCAATGGACAATGTAGGAAGCCAAAGAATGATTCAGCCCACAAGAACTCATACAAAACTGAAATACTAGTGTTTGATGGTCTCGTCTTTTAAAGCATAAAAGTAAGAAAGCCATGTTAATAGTCCTGCTGTGATGGGTACAATAACAATTAGAGGAGCTGACATACTTACCCTTCCTGGAGAGAATACTGCTCCAGCTTCCTTCTCTTATATGATCTCTGTTGAAGGGGAAAACAAGTTCAAATTGGACAGATCCTGTCCTTTAACCAACATCAAATGACCAAGTGCTCAGGCTTTGGTCTTTAACCAGAGGAGAGAGAAGCATGGAGCAGCATTTTTTTTTTGTCAGGAAAGGTCAGTTTAGCTACTCTAATGCTTTTTATTTATCCATTTCAGACGAATGATAACAGCCGAGTATTGGGCCACGTCTGCTCCTGTAATTGTAATAAGGACAGATTGCATGGTTATGGTAGGACAGAGCACACATAAAAGGACAATGGGACTACTTAGATACGTACAATCCTGGTGTTTTTCTAAAATAATCTCAAGTTTTTCTTTCGTCTTCTGCAGGTTGCGGACCTGTTCTGCATAATCTTTGGAGGTGGAAACAAACAGAATGGAAAAACCAGGAAAGGACAAAGTGGGAAAAGCAACAAAAAAGGACAGCACAAAGGACCAAACAGAAAAAAAAAATTAAATGAGTAGGGAAAAAGGTCAGACAGTCACATCTAGCATCATTTCACTTAGACACCACTAAAGGTATAGACATAAAAAACAAGAAACAATTTTATACATGGTTATGTTATAAATAGCCAAACTTAAATTATTTTACCCCATTCAAGTAGTAAAAACAACTTTCATTACTCACTACGATGATATCATCACCTGGTTTCCAAAATTCTTGCAGGGCAGCTGCTGAAAGGCAGTGTTGCCAACCGTCAGTATTTTTACTGGCAGCCAGTAAAAAACAGGAAATTTTCTCCTGCCAGTAAAAAATATGTACACAAAAAAAGGGGATGGATCAAGCGCTCTCCGGATCAATTAGCAAATAACTGGTTAAAAAGAAGGAAGGAATGAGGGCGATGAAAGGGAAAGGGAAGGACACCGATCTTTAAACCAAAAAAGATCTCAGAACTTTGTGTTTTAGTCCAATAAAGCGAGTTCATATAAGCAGTAGTGTAGTATTTTCGCGAGGAGGGCTGCCAGCTTGCAGGTAGGAGCAAACCTGAAATAGCAAAAAAGAAAAAAAGCAGCGCCTTCTCAAGCATAGCAATCTCCTTTTTAATGACAAAAACTGATAATTCGTATAAAGGTGTCACTCATAAAGAGATAAAAATACATGGGCTTATCTGTACATGTTGTCGTCCGCTCAGGCATCTGGAGTGCAGCTGCTCCGCTGGTCCGGATGGTCTTGGACAGGCGTCTGTGTATAACACACTACCATCAACCACGGTGGTGGGATGGTAAACCTCCGATGCTAGGGAGAAGGGGACAGCGTTCCGTGGAGCACAGCGGTGCAACGTCACTTCCGGGTACAGGTCACGGGGAGGTGCGCACGTTCGAAGCACCCTAGCACCGGAGGTTTACCATCCCGCCACCGCGGTTGATGGTAGTGTGTTATACACAGAGACGCCTGTCCAAGACCATCCGGAGCAGCTGCACTCCAGATGCCTGAGCAGACGATAACACGTACAGATAAGCCCATGTATTTTATCTCTTTGCGAGTGACACCTTTATACGCATTATCAGTTTTTATCATTAAAAACGAGATTGCTACGCTTAGAGGGCGCTGCTTTTTTGCTTTTTCAGTAAAAAATATGGCTGTGACGCTTGACTTGGTCCGGAGCTGGCTGAGACCACCCAAGTGCCTGCTACAGTGTGATCGAGCGGCTCTGGCGGAGGCTCGATCACATGTCGTGTGATGTCATGGTGCAATGGAGCCAAGCCGTAGTGGCCAGATCCTCGTGTGTGGGTCTGCGGTATGGAAGCAAGGCAGGATGGGACCAGGACCATTTAGACTGGAGTGAGACTGTCACTGGGACGTGGCGGGGAGGTCTCATTATCTGTGCTGCTACACACTGCTGTCGGTGTCACTGTGAGAGTCAATTTTATGTGCGTGTGTGCCCATTCTAATTTCTTGCCCTCCTGTCTTCTGTCCCTGAGCTACTTACTTATTATATCAAAAATAAAATAAGAAATATGTTATTGCCTTATTATCTACCTTAAATCATATTGCTTATTGTATATTGTATTTGTTTGTAGCCTAAATACTATAAATTTGCGCCTAAAACTGTAATGTTTTAACTTTTGGAAATGCCAGTAAAAGCTTGTCTGTACCAGTAGATTTTGGGTGTTGTGTCAGTAAATTTCAATCTGGTAGGTTGGCAACACTGCTGGAAGGAGGGATAAAAAAAATAAAAAGTGCCCTAGGCCAGATTTTACTGAGTACATCTCCCAAGAGCCATTTACCTTCCCATGGTGTGTGGATGGGCCCTTGGGAGTCAAGGAAGCAGAATTACAATGTATGCAACACGTTCTCTATTCCAGATTTTTCCTCATTCCCCGTCTTGTAAAATGGTTATCACAGTCGGTGAAAAGAAAATTCTCTAACGGTGACCTGGATAGATGTAAAAACTCAACAGGAGGTCCAAATGTCCCTCACTCTAGTCTACAACAAACTAAAATAGAAGCTCTGGCCAGACTTTAAAATACACATAACTCAACTACATGCAGTTTGCTGGGTATTAAACAATTTAAACATTTTTTTAAAGAAAATAGGATATCTATACTCACCGTAAAATTGTTTTCTCTGAATATACTGAGGAACACAGGATTTGTGAACAATTGGGTAATACTGGCACCTACAGGAGGATTAGACACTGGAAAATAAAACTATAGGGCAGACCATAGGGCATAACACACCCCAGCACCAGCATGCTTAAAGGGGTTTTCCACTTTTTTTTAAGTTTATTAAAAGTCAGCAGCTACAAAAAGTGTAGCTGCTGGCTTTTAATAAACAGACACTTACCTGACTCCACGGCTCCAGCGACGCGCCGGCCAGGGCTCCGCTCCTCGCCCCCCCCCCCCTCGCCGGCCAGCGTCTTCATTCTTAGTGTGGGCACTTGGCAGTGACAGCTTTCGGCTTCACGGCCGGGCACCCACTGCGCATGCGCGAGCGGCAGTGTGCATGCGCGAGCGGCGCCGTCCGATTGGACAGGCGCTCGCCTACAGGGAGGGGCTGTGAAAAGGCGATTAAGCTAATCGCCTTTCCAGCCCCTAGGCGGAAGGAGGAAGTGGGACAGGAAGTCCCCTTCTCCTGAAGCCCCCACTCCCACCCCAAAAAAATTACATGCCAAATGTGGCATGTAAGGGGGCGAGGAGTGGGATAAGAGGAAGTTCAATTTTTAGGTGGAACTCCGCTTTAGGTTAGCAAAACAGTACCGAGGGCAATGTCTAGAAGTACAGACCCTCAATGCAAAAAGATTTTAAGGAGAGTACAAAAGATCCTATTCCTTTCTTTCTTTACCATTCACCAAGTCACACAGGATTATTATAAAAAATGGGATGCCCAAAAGTATTCCAATTGACAGGTGGTCATCAATTGAGAGGTGGCCAGCCCAGCAACACAGGCAAACAGACCCGACATGTACAGGGGAATGCAGTCTAAAGAGCTATAAAACAGAGCCCAAAGCAGGTATCAGAAGAGGCTGAAATGTCCAAAAGGTAAAATAAACAGATCAGGTAGCAGCCTTACAAACCTGGAAAACCGAGTCCTGAGTATGCAATTCCCACGATGCACTCATGGCTAAAGTGGAGAAGCATTGACAGGAAAGGGGTAGTGCCCGATCTTTATTGTCATCCCTGGTTTCCATCCTGGGACCCTCCAGAACAACAAACCTGACCAAGAGGATAGTCAAAGAAGATATAGAAACAGATTCAAAATTCAGGGAGGGAGAAACAATTCAGCAGAAGCCACGTGCGAAACCCTGCAAACAATGGCCTTGATCATAATAGTACAAGGGATCTCTAAAAGAATAGCTAGAGCAGAAATCAGGCCCTTAATGGTGCTAAGGGCAAAGCATTGGTTCAGACCCAAATGCAGAAAAGAGAGAATCCATGCAAGTCTTGGGGTGCCCTTAGACTTACACCTGCTGAAATACACCGTCAATGTCCCTGCATGGCAATGGAATTCCAAGCCTTAACCACTTAAGGACCGGACCAATATGCTGCCTAAAGACCCAAGGGTTTTTTACAGTTCGGGACTGCGTCGCTTTAACAATTGCGCGGTCGTGCGACGTGGCTCCCAAACAAAATTGGCATCCTTTTTCCCCACAAATAGAGCTTTCTTTTGGTGGTATTTGATCACCTCTGTGGTTTTTATTTTTTGCGCTATAAACAAAAATTGAGCGACAATTTTGAAAAAATGCAATATTTTTTACTTTTTGCTATAATAAATATCCCCCAAAAACATATATAAAATTTTTTTTTTTCCTCAGTTTAGGCCGATACGTATTCTTCTACCTATTTTTGGTAAAAAAAAAAAAAAAAAAAAATCGCAATAATCGTTTATCGGTTGGTTTGTGCACAATTTATAGCGTTTACAAAATAGGGGATAGTTTTATTGCATTTTTATTTTTTTTACTACTAATGGCGACGATCAGCGATTTTTTTCGTGACTGCGACATTATGGCGGACACTTCGGACAATTTTGACACATTTTTGGGACCATTGTCATTTTCACAGCAAAAAATGCATTTAAATTGCATCGTTTATTGTGAAAATGACAGTTGCAGTTTGGGAGTTAAACACAGGGGGCGCTGTAACATTTAGGGTTCACTTTGTGAGTGTTTACAACTGTAGGGGGGTGTGGCTGTAGGACTGACATCATCGATCGAGTCTCCCTAATAAAAGGGATCACTCGATCGATGCGCCGCCATAGTGAAGCACGGGGAAGCCGTGTTTACATACGGCTCTCCCCGTTCTTCAGCTCTGGGGAGCGATCGCGACTGGGGGCTATAAACGAATAGCCGCGCCGTCGTCCCGGATCGCAGCCCGAGGCTTACCGACCGCCGCATGTACCGGGGGGGGGGTCCCGATCGGACCCCTGACCCACGTCAAGCAGAGGACGTACCGGTACGTGGATGTGCCTGTCCGTGCCATTCTGCTGACGTATATGTACATGAGGAGGTCGGCAAGTGGTTAAAGGACAAGTTCACCTTTGGGAACAGGTTACATGTTTCACCTGTTTTTAGGGTGAAACATGCAACATGTGCCCAATTCTCTCCCCCCCCCCCCCCCCCATGACAGCAGTACAGCCGTGCATGTGGTCGCATCAATGATTCACATAGCTCTGTGTGCAAATGAACTACATGCCCCGACATCCTTTGCGGCTTTTGGCTTTAAGTTCCCAATGAACTACCAAGGCGCTGTCGTAGTTCACGGATTCTTCCTGTCAGTGTATATCTGGTATGTACAGGCAAACAGATACATTGACAGATCTGCAGGAGACCTGCACGGTACCAGTGATCTGCTGATCACTGGTGCAATTGTTTACAGGCTCAAAAAAAAATGCACTTTTTTTACCTACTGTGCGACTTTGGCAGATGACTTCCTGGTGATTTGCTGGCGACTTGAGAACTACTTTGATGGGACTTTAGAAGTGACTTTCAGGAATGCATGCATAATCTTCCTGTAATATCAGGGCCATATCACATTAATATGGATGAGGATTTGACTTGGAGGTGACTTGCATTAAGGTCTATGTGTACAAGTTGGATAGAAGTCGCCTTGAAATAGTACAAGAACCTTTTCTAAAGTCGGAGCGACTTCAGTAGTGCGATTTAAGAGGGCTCTCATTGACCAACATGAGATTTCACATGTAATGCGACTTGGGGGTCTCATAAGTCAGATCCCAAGTCACGGCAGTGTGAAACAAGCCTTAGGGGGTTACGGTACTTAACCCACATGTTTAAAAAACAAAACAAAAAACAAACATTTCATACTTACCTCCCGCGTTGTTGGGACACAGTATGTAAAAAGTGTGGCGTACATTTGTATTTAGCCCCCCTGAGTCAATACTATGTAGAACCACCATTTGCTGAAATTACAACTGCAAGTGTCTCTTCTAGAGAATTAAACTTTTGCCCATTATTCTTTGCAAAATAGCTCAAACTCTGTCAGATGGAGAGTCTGAACACCAATTTTTTGCCACAGATTCTCAATAGGATTTAGGTCTGAACTTTGACTGGGCCGTTCTAACACAAGAATACTTTAACCCAGGGGTGCCCAACCAGTGGCCCGGGGGCCACATGTGGCCCGCGGAGCCCCCTGATGTGGCCCTTGACCTCCTGCTCTGGAATGGCAGGTTGGCCAGCCAAGATCGTGGGTTGCTGACCCGCCATCCCAGAGCATCAGTGTTGTGAATGAAGCTGGTGGTAGAGGATGCAAGCGGCTGTGGAGCAGAGCAGCATAAGCCAATGCTTCCTGTATAGCACCGGCTCCTGTCACAGGCGGAGCGATACCTAATGCACTCTGCCTGGGACAGCAACAGCCTTAGGCCCCTTTCACGCGATCGGTTCAACCCAATCGGACCTTC
This sequence comes from Rana temporaria, assembly GCF_905171775.1. Taxonomy (NCBI): domain Eukaryota; kingdom Metazoa; phylum Chordata; class Amphibia; order Anura; family Ranidae; genus Rana; species Rana temporaria. The sequence continues at coordinate 29,046,325 of NC_053497.1, read as the reverse complement.
CATTCTTTTCTATGGAGCAGCAGATGTAGACAGACTTGTGTCCATTTACAGCCGCCTACCATTAATTCGCTAAAAAATAATAAAGGGGATCCACCCCCTTCCATCTGGGCGGATCGTATAAGAGGGCCCATTCAGTAGAGTGGGTGTGTTCGTGTCCGATCTGCATATGCAGAGCAGACACAGACCAGACATCTGCCCGCTCCGCTCATTGTGGCCCGTGACCGTTTACTAAGTTGCTTAAGTGGCCTTCGCTCTTCAAAAGGTTGGGCACCCCTGCTTGAACCTAAAACAATTCCATTGTAGCTCTGGCTGGATGTTTAGGATCGGTGTCCTGCTGGAAGGTGGGGCGGGGAGGGGGATGCACAAAAATTGGGGTTACTTACCGGTAACATCCCTTTTCCAGGAGTCTTTCAGGACAGGTACTGTAGAGAGACACAGGCTCCTCCCCTCTTAGGAAACACCGCCTTCCAATTAAGGATTTAAGCCTCATCCTCCCTCAGCTCCTCAGTTTTTCCAGAGTACCTCCGGCCAGCTGGGGAGACACAAGAACACGTCAAATAAATATCACTTTTCATCTTACCTGACGGCCTTGTATGATGAGTTTTTCAGAAATACCCCTAGAAAAAAAGGGTGGGTACCAGTGCTGTCCTGAAAGACTCCTGGAAAAGGGATGTTACCGGTAAGTAACCCCAATTTTCCCTGTTCGTCTTTCAGGACAGGTACTGTAGAGAGGATAAGCGAGCACCTTACCCTAGGGTGGGACCACTGCTTGTAGTACTTTGCGTCCAAAGGCTTGATCCTTGGTCGAAAGCAGGTCCAGTCTGTAGTGTTTCACGAAAGTCGAGAAACTAGACCATGTTGCAGCCTTACAGATCTGCTCCGGGGAAGCACCAGCACACTCTGCCTGTGAAGCTGCTACAGCCCTGGTGGAATGTGCCTTAATACCCTGTGGAGGCTCCACCCCCTTAGATACATATGCCTGAATAATGGCCGATCTTAACCATCTGGCTATCGTGCGCCTAGAGGCTCTGGACCCCTTTTTGGACCCCGAAAATAAAACAAAAAGAGAATCAGTTTTCCTGACCTGCTCTGTGCTATTTAAGTATTGTAGGACACACCTCCTTACATCTAAACTGTGAAATTTGTGTTCCTGTTCCCTCACAGGATTCGAACAAAAAGAAGGCAATGTGATTTCTTGACTTCTATGAAAATTAGAAGATACCTTCGGTAAAAAGGCCGGATCCGTCTTAAAAATAATGCGGTCCGGAAAAATCTGAAAAAAGGGCGCCCTAATTGACAGGGCTTCGAGTTCACTCACTCTTCTAGCGGTGGTGATCGCTACCAAGAATACAGTCTTGAGTGTGATCACCTCTAAAGTACTACTCTCTAGCGGCTCAAACGGTTCCTCTGTAAGAGCCTGTAGAACTAATGAAAGATCCCATACTGGGAAGTTGGGGGCTCTAACTGGTCTTCTTCTACTCAAGGCCTTAAAAAACCTAGAAACCCATGGGTCAGATGCTAACTGTCTTTCTAGGAAAACACTCAAAGCTGAGACCTGACCCTTCAGTGTGCTAATGGCCAGCCCCTTGTCTGCTCCTGCCTGCAGAAATTCCAATACTGCTATCGAGCTATGAACCTTGAAAGAGCTTTCCAAGCACCAGTTGTTAAAACGCTTCCAAACTTTAAGATAGATTGCTTGCGTCTCCTTCTTCCTGCAGCTTAGAAGGGTTGCTATTAGTCGTTCTGAAAAGCCCTCGTTTCTTAGCAGCTCCTCCTCAGAAGCCAGGCTGCTAGGTTCCACCTCTCCACCTGCGGACAGCAGACTGGACCCTGAGTAAGAAGGTCTTCCCGGATTGGCAAAATCCAAGGAGGTTCTACTGATAGACTCTTCAGAATGGAAAACCATGGTCTCCTGGGCCAATGGGGTGCAATCAGAATCAGCGTTGTGTTTTCCCTTTGCAGCTTTCTCAAGACTGCTGGAATCAGAACCGGAGGGGGGAAAGCATAACACCTGACGAACTGCCAGGTCTGTGCTAAAGCATCCACCCCTAGTGCTCCGTCCCACCTGTTCAGGGAAAAAAATAGCCGTGTCTTGGTATTTCCCCTTGAGGCGAACAGATCCACCTCCGGTATTCCCCACCTTTGAGTGATCACTTCGTAAACCTCTTGGTTCAGGACCCAATCGCCCTCCCTCAGCTTTTTCCTGCTGAGGAAATCTGCGACTTGATTCTGCTCCCCCCTCAGATGAATCGCAGAAAGAGACAAAATGTTGGTCTCTGCCCATTTGAGGATGGACTCTGTCAGCTTCCACAAGGACTGGCTCCTGGTGCCCCCCTGCCTGTTGATATAGGCAACTGCGGAGGAATTGTCCGAACGGATTCGGACATGATGACCCTGAAGATCTCTTTGAAAGGCTCTGAGGGCCAGATCTATAGCCTTCAGCTCCCTCCAATTCGAGGATCTCTTTGAGTCCTCTATTTCCCAGGTACCCTGCATCAGAGAAGAATTCAGATGTGCTCCCCATCCTGTGCCACTGGCGTCCGTTGTTACTGTCCTGGATATTGGACAAATCCACTCCAGCCCTTGTAACAGGTTCGCCCCCTTCCTCCACCACCAGAGGGCTCTCTTGACCTGAATCGGTACTGAAATTAGAGCATCCAGGGACCCCGGGATCGCGATCCCAGACACTTAAGATGTAAAGTTGTAAGGGACGAAAATGCAACCCTGCCCACTGTACCGCCGGAAGTGTGGAAGTTAGAAGACCCAAGGCTGACATGGCTTTCCTTATTGTGAGCTGAGAGCTGCCCTGAAGAAGTAGCATTGCCCTGTCTACTTTTTGTATTTTTTCTGCTGGGAGAAAGACCATCTGTCTGGTTGAGTCCAGTTCGTACCCCAGGAAGGTGACCCTTTGAGATGGCACTAGACTGGATTTCTCCAGATTCAAAAGCCATCCCAGGCTTTCCAGGACCTCTCTTGTTACCCGGAGATCCTGGGACAGCTGTTCCGGTGACCCTGCAAACAGTAACAGGTCGTCCAGGTACGCTATCACTGAGATCCCTCTGAGACGAAGGAACGCCAAGACCTCCACCATAACTTTGGTGAAGATGCGGGGGGAAGAGGAGAGCCCGAAGGGAAGGGCTTTGAACTGGAGGTGAAATGTCCCTTCCTTGGACCTTACTGCCAATCTCAGAAACTTCTGATAACCCTCTGCTATAGGGATGTGCAAATAGGCATCCTTCAGATCTATTGATGCCATAAAGCAATTGGGGGGGAGAAGGGTCTTTACTGAGTAAATTGAATCCATCCGGAATCTTTTGTAAGTGACCGAGAGATTCAGGGGCTTCAGATTCAGTATAAGTCTGAACTTCCCTGATGGTTTGCGAACCACAAAAATGTGGGAATAGAAGCCCCTGCCTGTCTCTTCTGTCGGGACCCGAACCACTACCTCCTGATCCTCCAACTCCTGAAGGGAGGAAAGAAGAGCTAATGATTTCTCCTTGCATTTTGGTAGCTCGGTGATCAAAAGTCTTAACGGAGGAGGCTTTGAGAATTCTAATTTGTATCCTCGCCTTATGATCCCCAGCACAAATTGATTGCTGGTGATCATTTCCCATTGTGGGAGAAAGGCCCCCAATCTTCCCCCCACCTTGACTTCGTCATTGTGGTTTTTGGGGTTGTTCAGGAGCACGAAAAATCGCTGCTCCGCGCCCCTTACCTTTCGGCCCCCAAAACTTCCTTTTCCCTTCTGGTTTAGGGGTTTCTACTTTCTTCTGGGACCAGAACTTCTTCTTTGCCTGTCCCCCAAACTTTTTCTTTAGGGGAAAGGCTTTCTTTTTGTCGGCTGTTCGGTCAAGAACAGCCTCCAAACCTGGTCCAAACAGCAGGTCTCCTGTGAGGGGAATACCGCACAATTTAACCTTAGATGCGCTATCCCCTTGCCATGTCTTGAGCCATAAGGCTCTCCTTGCCGAATTAGACAAGGCCGCAGAGCGCGCAGACATGCGTATAGACTCTGCTGATGCGTCTGCTAGATACGCTACCCCATTCAGTAGTGTAGGAAAAGAGGCCAAAACAGTTTCTTTGGGTGTCCCTGCTTCAATGTGCGCTTTCAATTGCGTGAGCCAATGTTCCATGTTGCGAGCTACCACTGTAGCTGCCATGGCAGGCTTGAGATTCCCCTGTGAAGAATCCCACGATTTCTTCAGAAGTGAATCCATTCTTCTGTCCATGGGGTCTGAAAGCACCCCCATGTCTTCAAACGCCAAGTCAGTGTGTCTGGACACCTGTGAGAATGCCGCATCTAATTTGGGAATTTTGTTCCAAACTAAGGCTTCTTCCTCAGAAAAGGCAAATCTTCGCTTCAATGCATTTGAAAGGAAGGGTTTCCTTTCCGGATCCTGCCACTCTTTTTTGATGGTCTGGACCAAGACCTCATGGACCGGGAAAACTCTTTTCTTTTGTTCCCCTAAGCCCATGAACATTCTGTCATGGAGCGATAGTGCTTTTTTCTCTTCAGGGATCCCCAACGTAGCGTGGATTGCCCCTAAGAGGTCATCCACTTCTTCAAGGGAAAGCTTATATCGGGAATTCCTTGAGGGTTCCCCCTCCTTCCCTTCCCCTTCAGACTCCCCTTGGGAGTCAGAAGCGGCACTATCTCGCTCTTCCTCAGCGTCCTCTCTGAAGTCCTCTGGGTTCTCTCCACTTACGGAGGGAAGTACCACAGGACCAGGTGGATTAACCTGCTGCACTGGAGAAGGGCTACTCTGTGGCAACTGAAAACCAGCAAACAGATCCTTAAAAGATTGAAAAGTGCTGGTAAGCTCTTTCACTGTAGTTGCTAGCTCAGAACCCTGCTCTGCCTCTTTCTCCCTGATTAACCCCTCAATACAGCGTCTGCACAGTGCTTTGTTCCAGGTCTCTCCTAAAGAAGTTTTACAGGAAGGACACCTCTTCTTGGAGCTATGACCCGATTTTTCTGTGGATTTCTGTAAAACACAGTAAAAAGCAAGAGCAGGTATGAGAGGCTATCAGCGTTTCTTTTAAAAACAGCAAACCACCAGGAGTGTTTTTTCCCCCTAGCCAACCATCACCAAGGGACACACTACCTCACCCCCCGACCACCAGGAGAATACACCAGTGAAGCTGAAAAGAAGGTAAAGGAACACCACCCCAGGGTTCCTACCTTAGAGTGGCTGGTGCTGCTGTCCTCCGGAGGCGCGTGTGAAGCCTCTGCTTCCGACATCTCCGGTCTAGGCTGTGGTCGATGGACACGCTCCGAATGCCGTCCCCACGGCTGAAAAGCGTAGGCCGCACCAGCCTGGCGTGTGGTCCTTATCCTCTGCCGCGTCTGGGCCTAGAAGACGCGTATCCGGCGGAAGTGCCCGCCCCTTCCGGATCTGACGTCACCCGTCATCCGGCCGGTCTCAGCTCCTGACCTAGCTGTGTGATTACACAGGGAGCCGACACGCCGCCTGCAGCGCCCCCCTGGACGAAAGGAAAAGGACCCCCTCGGTCGAATACTTCCCCAAGAACGCCGAGGCACGCAGCGCAACAGGTACCTTCGATTTTAGAGCTCACTAGCCCAATCAGGTAGTTGCAGGACTGAGAAAAAGAGAGTCCAGGACCCCCCTCCTCAGAAAACATAGCCCCAGCCTCCCCAGCTGTCTGGCTCTCGGCCCCAGCGGTGTCTCCTGCCGGAGGAAACACCATAAACTGAGGAGCTGAGGGAGGATGAGGCTTAAATCCTTAATTGGAAGGCGGTGTTTCCTAAGAGGGGAGGAGCCTGTGTCTCTCTACAGTACCTGTCCTGAAAGACGAACAGGGAAAGTTTTTTTTATCTCAATGTAGAGAATGCATCAACTTGCACTAGAGAAGATCTCTTCTAAAAAAGGTAGATCACATAACAGATTAAGATATGGGATCTCTTGTCCAATATTTAGCTATAATGATCTAGTTGCTGCAATGAAGGGGCTGTGGCCTTACCTTTTACACCTATTCCACAATGTGTTTTTTGGCCAAAGTTGGAATTGATTATAAAAGCCTCTCAATTAGTTTTTTGTTTTTTTTTTTAGCTATGGGGCTGAAGGCAACACACGTTTTAGTATATGTTTGGCTGAAATCGCAGTCGTCCAATTCCCATGCTTTCTCAGAAGGGATTTTCCCTTGCCATGCATGTTACATGTTCCCCATGGCAGCAGTATGGGTAGAAGCTCACCCATACTAGCTGCCAGTTTTTGAAAGCAGCTTGGCGGTGTGGGGCTTCGCCCACACGGCTGCATCATTCATACACAGAGCTTTGTGTTTAAATGAACTACAAGGCCCATCCAGGCAAAAACAATGGACTGCATTTTTTTTCTTGAAATCTGCACACCCCCTGGCCTATATATTTTACCCCTATAGAGCCCATGAGCTACTGACGTTAATAGCTGGGCAGAGGCTTTGGCAATATAGCAAATCCAGAGGCGTCAACCACCCCCCTTAAGCGTTGGAAGAGCATCCTCTGGAACAGGGACCTTTGCAACTGAACTCATGCACAGTGTCAGGTAGACACACTGCCGCCACATTCATCCTCCTCCTGAAAAATGGATGAAAGGGTGAGAGTGCACTATATCAGACCGCACAAGTGTAAACAAGGGCCAGAGAGAGATGCATCATTTGTAGAAGAAAAAAGTCTGGGTGGGTCACATAGCAGAGGCATGTCTGCGAAAAAAGGCATAGACCGAGGAGTGTTCAGACCATGCATTCTCAGAGCAGGTCCTGTTGCTACTTTAGACCGTGCTTTATATTGTCCACAAAAACCAAGAGGGATGGTTGCTTTTCCAAGATAGGGTAAAGGAAACCTCAGGAGGAACAAAAGATAAAAAACACCAATCACTAGAAGAATTATATTCTCCAGAGAGGATCCCTGTAAACTAGCACAAGGTACTACTTGTAAAGTTGTTCCTGCTAGGTCGAAAAAACAAAGAGGCAATGTCAAAAAGTATCTGGAGCTCTTTTATTTGGATACAAGCTTGAGTTTCTCGTTTTAAGTGGGCAAAGCCACACACATGTGCTGTCTTGAAAGACAATTCGAGAAAAAAAATTCTCAGCAGAACTCAGGAAAGGGCATCCAACCTCCTAGGAAACTAGCAAACATTGAAGCAGGATGGTTGGAGCAGGGGCTATACAGGGGTTGGCTTAACTTGTTTTCTTGCTTGCCAGTGTCCCAAACTTCTGTAGGCATCAGTATAACACAAATGTCTAAGAATTACTAAATTCTTGTGTCCCTCAGCGGACGATAAAGAAATCCCTTTATTTTACAAAGTAGTATGTACGTACACTGATACACCACCATAATTCTACCAAGACTTCTACTACTCAAAAACAAAGGTAACAAATATAAATCTACAACTGGGACTTTTCAGATGCCACAATAATTTACAAACCTATAATTTTAAAATATGTTAAAATATCACTTGTACAAATCTATTTAAAAACGCAAGACTCAAAGTAAAGCACAGACTGGATTATCAAAGAAAAAAAAAAAAAACAATACCACCTAAACCCCTTAAAATCCATTTGCAGATAAATACATCAAAGTGTGCAAGTAGCATTACAATCTGTGATATCGCTACACGTTTCCAAGATCATTTTCATCTGCTTTATCAGGAGTTGTTGTTATAGAAACAAAGCCGCGCCATAAACAGTAAACTATAGTGATTGCCAGAAGTGTATATGTGTCAAGTCTAGGGGTGCAACGGATCGTCACCGATCCGTGATCCGAACGGGTCACCCCGTTCGGATCGGCACACCCCGCGATGCGCTCCGGAGCCTAGGCCTAGGAAAGTCCCCGGCTTCGGCCTAGCTCCGGAGCAGCGGCCATCTTGCTCCACCCAGTCTGCTTGCCAGAGCCCAGCGTGACACGCCTCCCCGGGGAGGCATGTCATGCTGTGCACTGGGCTCTGGCAAGCAGACTTGGAGAGGGAAAAAAAAAAAAAAAAGAGCACTCAGCACAGTAGCAATTCACAAGGGTGGATTAAAGAGGCTGTTTGGACAGGACTTGTTAAAAGTACAATCTTGCTGTTTTTACAGCAAGATTATTTACTACTACTGCATGTTATTTCCCCCCAGTTCTGACAATGACTATAAAGTAATAGGTATGTCTTGATCAGTGAACACAAACCAAGGCTGCTTGGGGCCTGGTTGATTGACCATAGATCAATCAATCAATTAAGTTGATTAAATTATCCTGGACGAGCCCGTTCCTATTATCCCCCACGTGCGCCCTAGGGGGCCACCGCCCCAGCCGATCCACGATCACTCTGGCAAATTAAGACATTCTCCTGAAGAAGCAGTTTTATACTGCGAAACCGGTCGAGACTACGACTCCACCAGTTAGACAAATGGTCCTGTGATCAATCTGATTAGTGGGGTTTGTCCCAATTGTTTTGTATATTTTTTGTACAATTTGTATTAATATAATCTGTCAAAATAAATATTTATATATATTTTTTATATTGTTGTATACTAGTGCCTTTAAAGTCCCAAACAACCTCCCCTCTTTTTCTCTCTCGATCTATACTCACAACTTTGACAATGACTATAAAGTGTGTGTGTGATTTTATATATATATATATATATATAATTTTTTTTTGGACCGATGAAAAGGGACTTTTTTTTTTTTTGCTGATCCGAAAATGATCCGATCCGTGACTCCTGATCCGAGGATCGATCCGTGAGATTTTTGATCCGTTGCACCCCTAGTCAAGTCCATATAAAAAGAGTTAATAAACACAGGACACCCTTGAATCAAATCAGTCCATATAGTGAGGTTAATACCCCGCTGTAAACACAGGTCTCAAAGTAGAAGGTTCCTTCAGACAATTTCTCAGATAAAACTTCACACCACCAAAGTGACTGGATATGTGTAATTAGTGAACCCTTCACCGGTAATGAGAGGCCGCTTACCATAACATACTGTTTATGGCGTGGCTTTGTTTCTATTTCTATGTCATTTTGTGTATCGCACGCCAGCTGCTGCACATTCAGGAGTTGTTGTTAGCTTGTGTATCTCTAAAAATGTGTGTGAATACCGAGTTATCACAGCCCAAATCTAGCTCCGCATGAGTGGTTATCTAACTGCTGAATTACAACACTTTGAACTCTCTTCCACAATTGGCGGTGTCAGTGGGGAGTATTGATATTTTTAAAAAACTGGATGTGCATCTTAGTGAAAACAACATACAGGCATATGGGAAATTATTCTCGACATTGACACATGTACACCTACACAGATTAAACTGGATGGACTATTGACTTTATTCAACCCTACCTACTTTGTAACTTGCAACATATAGCTGGCTTGGTGTGACTGGAACTGTTGAGAACAGATTCTCTGACTAAAAAGAGCAAGGTGCAGCAGAATATTTAATTACACCCGAGTAAGCAGGGAATCTCCAAAACCCCTTAGCTGTTCCTGTGTCGGATGCATCCTCTAATGGACAACCACCCTTTACTGGCATGCATGCTTCCACATTATGTGCATCGACCATCACCAACAGTTCTTAACTTCACATGTCTACATTATAAGTAGGGCTGCAACTAACAATTATTTTCATAATCGATTAGTTGGCCGATTATTGTTTTGATTAAATCGGATAATAGTCTTAAAAAAATTAGCATTTTTAAAAAAATTTGGGACAATTTGTTGTTGGGCAGATTACAAAACACAAATTGCCGCAAAAACACATTACATGCTTTTCTGCAGCTTCTCCATTGAAGTATATTGAACCAAAAAAAATAAAAAATAGCACCGTTTTGCGTTAAAAACTCCTTGCCCTTTCCAAATACGCAGGAGTTGAAAAAAAATCATGCATGTGAACGTGTCCCATAGGGAAACATGTACATTAACTGTAGTGTGTTTCGGCAAAAAGCACCAAAAAACAGAGGTGTGACCCAGGCCTGAGATGTTTAGTAACATAATGGGGTTAAAAAAACAAAAATAAGTACAAAAAGAGGAAATAAATCGCTACTGTAAGGGGTTCATTATTTTACTGTGGGACAGTGAAAGTAATATTTACAGTAGCGATTTGCTTTTTTGTGCTTTTTTTTTAACCCCAATATGTTACTGGCCGATTAATCGATTATAAAAATTGTTATCGATTAATTTCATAATCAATTCGTTGTCGATTAATTGATTAGTTGTTTCGGCCCTAATAATAAGACAAATCTGCTTTAAAGAAGAAGTATGGGTTTTTGTTTTTTGGGGATTCATACTTACCTCGGTGGATGGAGCATCAGACCAACGCTCCATCTGTCCCCCGGCATCTGTGCACTGAGAACCAAGCCAACGAACATCGCCGATGGCTCGGTTCTCACTCCTCCCTGAGAGAAAAGAGGCCGACTGTCAGTCAGCCTCTTTCCTCTCTGCTTCTCCACGCTCATTGGAGCGCTGAGCCATGGAGAGGCTGTCCCAGTGTCTCAGCGGCTTGCTGATACGCAGAGACTGCCATCAATCAGGGCAGCTGGTGGATCCCGACTTGGAAGTAATGATGACGCGCTGCATACTCCGTTTAAATTAAGCCACTTTCACATTGGGGCAGGCGGGCGTTGACGGTAAAATGCCACTAGCTTTAGCAGCGCTATTCGGCCCTTTCAACTCCCGCTAGTTGGCGAATAAAGGGTAAAATGTGTCGTGTGTGGCAGGAGTGGTAGAGGAGCGGTACACCTCCCCAAAGATGCTGCGTGTAGGACTTTTTTTTTTTTTTTAACGTCCTGCCATTGCAGCGCCCCAGTGTGAAAGCACTCAGGCTTTCACACTCGGACTGCAGGGGAGGTGTTTTTTCAGGCACTTTACAGGCGGCATTTTTAGCCCAAAAGCACCTGAAAAACGCCTCAGTTTGAAAGGGGTTTAAAGCATGCAGTTTGGGACCTAAGTGACACATATAACTTGATACGGGTACCCGTCTATCACCAGTATAGTCAGTAACGGCGTTAAAATAAACGCTGTTACGTAACGCAGCCACTTTTGAGGGGAACGAGTAATCTACCTGATTACTCTTCCCCTTCATCGTAACGCCGTTCCCATTACTTGGGCGGCGTTACCGTAATTACATCTACCGCCACTAGATGGCAGCAGAGTAATTGCTTCTGCCGACAATGTCAGAGAGAGGACTGAGGAGGAGAGAGAGAGAGAGAGAGGCACACGCGACTCTCTCTCTCTCATCTGGGACCTGGAGATGGAGAGGGGAAAAAAGCACTCTCACACTGCCACCAGGGTTTGTAAGCCGCTTCCCGCTTCCAGAGCTTCCAGGGCTTCCAGCTTCCAGCGGAATACAAGTATTACCAAGGTATTGTTAAGGCTTGTCAAATCCAGCTCCCACACAGCAGCACAACAGACTACAGGTTTACCAAGGCTTTATCGTCACTCACAGTTTCCAGCGAGGGTGGAGGGGAGGGTGGGGGGAGTGCCGCACTCACTCGTGATATTTTATACTGCTCGTTTGTCGTATTGGCTTTGTGAGTAATTTTTTACCTTTTATATTAAATTGATTTTAACAAAATACTACACCATGAGAGCTCCTTTGCTTTTGTCTCAAAATGGATGGATGGATTCCATTTGAGTTATTTTATATGGAGGCTGCTGTCTGGAGGTCTGAGGATTCCCTACCACTTGGAGTATACACAAAGCTTGTTTGGCCATCCAACAGGCTGTTATCTCTGAGGGAAGGAAGTTGTGAAGAAATCAGATGTGTGAATACAGATTGAGGAGGAGCCGCAATCCAGCCAGTACATATGTCAGTATGTCAGGGTGGAGAGTGAAGGTTGGTGTCTGGCATGGAGGTCATGCAGTTTTTAGATCCAGCCAAATGTGTATTCGATCCTAGCCAAAATATAATCATATACGTGTCAGTACATTGTGTGTCGCAAAGGGAAGCATTACTGAAAATGATACAGTCAGCAGTAACCTATCAACCCTGACATTGAAGGCTAAATTCTATAATAAATAAGCCATATGAATAGCTGCATACCTACGTGTGCCCTTTTTTTTTTGCCAATGATCCACATCTGATCTGGAATACCGTATTCCTTAAAAAAACCTGCTAGAGACAATAAAGCCAGCCATAACGGATTCGAATTCATGCTGATCCAGCTGAGATTCAAACCATAAATGGGCAAGCTGAATGTATCCAAGTTGATCGACTGATTGTATACAATTTTATTTTGGCTAGGATCGAAAACACCTTTGATCGATCAACTTGGGTACAACGCGTCTGTCGCATTTTACATGCGAGTATTGCTAGCAGCCGTTATAGTAACTAGTGGTAAATCGCTGTGTTCTCCTTGCGGGGATGGCTTCTCCCACCAGCATAACCAGTTACTTTGCTGAGTAACTAATTACTTTGCCAATGTAGTAACTGAGGGCCAGATTCACAGAGGAAATACGCCGGAGTATCTACTGATACTCCGGCTTATTTTTAAATTTGCCGCGTCGTATCTTTATTTGTAATTCACAAAAAAGATACAACGGCTTTTGGCTAAGATCCGACAGGCGTACGGCTTCGTACGCCTTTGGATCCTAGGTGTAATTTTCCGGCGGCCGCTGGGTGGAGTTCGCGTCGTTTTCCAGCGTCGGGTATGCAAATTAGCTGATTACGGTGATCCACGAAGATACGCGCGTTCGTCGCAATCTCTTACGTCGTCGCTAGTCGTTTTTTCCCGTCGCAAACTTAGGCCTGCTTTTTCATGGCTTATCTTTAGAACAGCCATGTTAAAGTATGGCCGTCGTTCCCACGTCGAATTTCAATTTTTTTTTTTGCGCAAGACGTCCGGGCAATACGAAACGACGTAACGCACGTCGCCGTTCAAACAATACGTTGGGGCGCCGTAATTTCATGCAAAGCACGTCGGGAAATTTCCTAACGGAGCATGCGCAGAACGTTCGGCACAGGAACACGCCTAATTTAAATGGTACACACCCCATTTGAATTAGGCGGGCTTGCGCCGGACGGCTTTACGTTACACCGCCGTAAGTTTACACGCAAGTGCTTGGTGAATCAGGCACTTGCGCTGAAAACTTGCGGCGGTGTAACGTAAAGGGGATACGTTACGCCGCCGCAGATAACTGTGAATCTGGCCCTGAGTCACTAACTCAATTACTTTTTCGGACAAGTAATTTGTAACTGTAACAAATTACTTTTTTTAAAGGAAGATGAGCAACACTGTCTATCACGGGCTAGACATATAAACGCCACTTTTTAGGTCACCTCCTACAACCCTTTTTCAGCCGAGCTGTAATCAGTCCGGGACTACTCAAAATTCACACACGTTGTTTATTTTTTTAGAAAAAAATACACAAGCTTACAGCAGCTCCTGATGAAGCAGATCAAAACGGTTTTAGAAACTATTGAGTCAGCCACCTACCCCATCATTGATTGTAATGCAACTTACCCACTTTGATATATCTGTAAAATGTTATTTGTGAGGTTTGGCAGACAGTCAAGCTTTTACTCGGTTGGAGTCTTGCGAGATATTATAGCTACAAAGTTATGTCTCAATTGTAAATCATTGTGGCATCTGAAAAGTCCCAGTCATAGATAGTCCATACTTGTTACTTCTGAATATAGGAATGTGGTTTAATGACCATAGTGATGGCCCAAATAAAAAAATGGAATATACAGGTAAGGCAAAATTCCATATCTTGGAGTGCAGTTCAGGACACAGGCTGGATATTCATAGACCATAGATGGGGAAAATAACGATTTGATCCCCAGAAGATTTTGTAAGTTTGCACACTTACAAAGAAATTAAATATCTACAATTGCTATCATATGTTTATTTTAAAATGATAGACAGAATAACAACCAAGAATTCAGAAAAAAAAACGATACAAATGTTATAAATTGAGTTTCAGTTCAGTGAGTAAAATAACTGGGTACTGACATTTATAGGTAAAGTTGATCCAGGGAAAATCCAATTGCCTCTCGGGGGATCAGGAAGGAATTTTTTCCCCTGCTGTAGCAAATTAGATCATGGCTCTGCTGGGGTTTTTCGCCTTCCTCTTGATCAACTGAGGGTGTAGAATTGGGTATATGGGATTGTATGATATTTTTTATTTTTACGGTTGAACTGGATGGACTTGTGTCTTTTTTCCAACCTAAATAACTGTGGTGTGATGTAAAACCTAATCATCAACCCGAGACTATTGCTGGACATACATGTATGGGATTTTTTTAGCGAGTACATTCGTTCGAATATTTGTATGAAAATTCATTGTACATTCGATGAATGGGCGAATGTCGTTAAAAAATTTTCACTTGCTTTTAACATTCGATTTTAAAATGAATGTAATTCGTGAATGAAAATCACATACTCTGTCTGAAATTTTCTTTATCAAGAAAAGTTTTCTATTCTGCTCCTCAGAATTTTCCCATCCCTGTGGTTGAAAACGAATGTTAATTTGACCCCATTAATGATTAGAAAATTGAACAAACTTTCTTAAAACAAAGTATTCAAAACGAAAAGCTATATGTGTATGGACAGCACAAGCTTTGGGTAGTGGAATTTTAGCACCAAGTTTGTCAAGTTGTATCTGAAAACAAATATTCATAAACGTTTCACAGTCACTTGATATTTTAAACAAAAAACTATTCAGGATACATATAATAATTGTAAAGCAAGTAATGGAGATGCGCATTATACCTGGCATGTGTCTATAGTAAAGGTCGAATCTCATGTCGCGTACACACGACCATTTTTCATGATGTGAAAAACTAAATGTTTTTAAATGGTCATTAACCACTTAAGCCCTGGACCAAAATGCAGGTAAAGGACCAGGGCCCTTTAGCGATTCGAGACTGTGTCTCTTTAACTGACAATTGTGCGACGTGGCTCCCAAACAAAATTAGCGTCCTTTTTTTTCCACAAATAGACTTTTCTTTTGGTGGTATTTGATCACCTCTGCAGTTTTTATTTTTTGCGCTATGAACAAAAATAGAGCAACAATTTTGAAAAAAATTCAATATTTTTTACTTTTTGCTATAATAAATATCCCCCAAAAATATATAAAAAAAATTTTTTTTTGCTCAGTTTAGGCCGATACGTATTCTTCTACTTATTTTTGGTTAAAAAAAAAAAAAAAAAAAATCACAATAAGCGTTTATCGGTTGGTTTGCGCAAAATTTATAGCGTTTACAAAATAGGGGATAGTTTTATTGCATTTTTATTAATTATTTTATTTTTTACTACTAATGGCGGCGATCAGCGATTTTTTTCGTGACTGCGACATTATGGCAGATACTTCGCACAATTTTGACACATTTTTGGGACCATTGTCATTTTCACAGCAAAAAATGCATTTAAAATGCATTCTTTATTGTGGAAATGACAGCTGCAGTTTGGGAGTCAACCACAGGGGGCGCTGAAGGGTTTATGTTTCACCTAGTGTGTGTTTACAACTGTAGGGGGGTGTGGCTGTAGGAGTGACATCATCGATTGTGTCCCCCTATAAAGGGGATGACACGATCGATGCAGCCGCGACAGTGAAGCACGGGGAAGCCATGTTTACACGCGGCTCTCCCCGTTCTTCAGTTCCGGGGACCGATCGCGGGACCCCAGCGGCGATCGGATCCGCGGGTTCCACGGTCCCGGAGCTTCGGACCGGGTCGCGGGCGCGCGCCCGCGACCCATTGGTTGGGTAGATGGACAGGACGTGCCGGTACGTCCATCTGCCCAGCCGTGCCATTCTGCCGACGTATATGTACAGGCGGCGGTCCTTAAGTGGTTAAAAACGATTGTGTGTAGGCTCCAGAGCATTTTTCATGACGTGAAAAATGGGCATCAAAAATTTAGAACATGCTTTACATGCTCGCGTCGTTTTTCACGTAGTGAAAAACGGTCGTGTGTAGGCTTTAATGACGTTAAAAAAAAACCTGCATGCTCAGAAGCAAGTTATGAGACGGGAGAGCTCGTTCTGATAAAACTAGCGTTTGTAATGGAGATAGCACATTCAACACGCTGTACCAGACTGAAAAGCACGAAGACTGAAAAGCGTGAATCATCTCTCACCAAACTGTTACTAACATGAAATCAGCAAAAGCAGCCCAAACGGTGGCGTCATCTGAATGGAACTTCCCCTTTATAGTGACGTCACACGTGTTGTACGTCACCGCGCTTTGCTCGAGCATTTTATTTTCCCGATCGTGTGTAGGCAAGGCAGGCTTGACAAGAATCACGTCGAAAAAAACTATGTTTTTTCTAGACCATTAAAAATGGTCGTGTGTAAGCGGCATCAGGGTGATAACATCTTACCTGTCCCATTTCACTGGTCCCTGCTTCGACAATCACAGTGGGCATAGCACCGGAGGGGTCTTCAGGGCCTGAGTTCCATAGGGATGGACCACAGCCCTGGGTCTGTGTATGACACCTTGGCCAAGGTGAGTTCCCAAGCAGAATCCAGTGCCTGAAGCAACATTACAGGCCGTGCCCATGGTGTTGGGTCTGGATCTGGCTGCCAAGGTTGTAGCGACCCAGCTGCACTGCTTCTATTGTTGTATTAGAAGACAGTGTTGACTTAAGAGTGAATTGAAGAATCTGAACTAAAAATAATAAATTCATCTTAGAATGATTTCTCCGTAAGGAGGAGAGGAGTTAAATCAACTTAGAAGACTAGAAAAAAGCTGAGCAATCACAGTAGGATTAGAGAGGGACATCTGGGGGATTGGGAAAATGAACAGCAAAGCTTTGCTAGTGACTTGAATGCACCAGCCTATAAACCAGAGTCTATGAATATCCAGCCTGTGTCCTGTACTGTACCATTAAGATAAACATACACATTCATATGTAGAGAGAGCATACATACAAGCTCCCTGAACAATCTGTTATTACCTACATGGAATTCAAACACGATTTTGTTCATGAAAGACCTAACATATTAATGTTACCTTCCAACCTGTTAAAATTGTGTATATATATATATATATATATATATATATATATATATATAGTGCAAAATACAGCTTTAAAACAAAGGCAAACTACATGTTCAAGAACAGGATACTGTAGTTACATACCTGATACTTTGGCTTCCAGCCTACGGATCTGATTATTTCTCCTGGAGATCTGATAAGGCAGATCGTCACGGGAACTACTGCCATCTGATGCCTGTGGAAGCAGAATAAAAAAAAAAAAAAAAAAAAAAGGGTTAAAAAAAATAGTTTTATGGAGAAGAGATGTATGGGTACAGCTGCTAGCTAAAATGAGAATCAAATTTTTTTTGCTTAGAGTAAAGATCACGATTCTCGCGGTGTAACATCTTCTTTCATATTATACAAAAAAATTGGGCTAGCTTTACCGTTTAGTTTTTAATACATTTATAGCTGGATTCAGGTAGGGCGGCCTAATTTTGACCCGGCGTAGCGTATCGTATTTACGCTACGCCGCCGTAAGTCTGGGAGGCAAGTGGTGTATTCACAAAGCACTTGCCTCCTATGTTACGGCGGCGTAGCGTAAATGGGCCGGTCTAAGCGCGCCTAATTCAAATGAGGAACAGGGGGGAGAGTTTTATGTAAATGATTCGTGACCTGACATGATTGACGTTTTTAACGAACGACGCATTCGCCGTCCGTGGACATATCCCAGTGTGCATTGCTCCAAAGTACGCCACAAGGACGTATCGGTTTCGACGTGAACGTAAATTACGTCCAGCCCCATTCACGGACGACTTACGCAAACTACATAAAAATTTCAAAATTCGACCTTGGAACGACGTCCATACTTGTTCGACTAACTTTACACCGGAAAAAGCCTTACGTAAACGACGTAAAAAAATGCGCCGGGCGCACGTACGTTTCTGAATCGGCGTATCTAGCACATTTGCATATTCTACGCCGAAATCAATGGAAGCGCCACCTAGCGGCCAGCGTAAATATGCACCCTAAGATACGACGGCGTAGGAGACTTACGCTGCTCGTATCTTAGCCTAATTTAAGCGTATCTGGTTTCCAGAATACGCTTAAATTTACGACGGCGTAGATTCAGAGTTACGTCTGCGTATGTACCGATACGCCGGCGTAAGCGTCTCTGAATCTAGCTATTAAAGCAGAGGTCCGCTAACACTGTAGCTGCTGACTTTTAATAAGGACACTTACCCATCCTAGTCGCCAGCGATGTCGGCCCCCGCCGAGGCCGATCCTCCATCCTGTCAGCTCCAAGCGACGCCATCCACAGTAAGGGAAACAGACAGTTTCCCACTGCGCGAGCAGCGCGCTGCTTTGTGAATGGGCCGGCTGCTTTCTGGGATACACACAGCTCCCAGAATGCAGCGCGCCCCATTCACAAGAAGAAACCGAGGAAGAGAATCTACCGCGGAAGATGAAGAGGCAGATTCGGCACTCCCGCATAGCAACAGCTATTTAGGGTAAGTAAAAAAAAAAAATTTTCATTTTTTTTTTCGATTTTTGGTGTAAACATTTTTTTCAGGGTGGAACTCCGCTTTAACAATTTTTTTTTCCTAATTGCGTTTGAAAAACCACTGCGCAAATACGGTGTGACATAAAATATTGCAACAAATACCATTTTATTCTCTAGGGTCTCTGATAAAAAAAATATATAAAATATATATATTATGATTACTTGTAAGCAACAAATGTCAGAAAAGGTTTGGTCTTTAAATGGTTAAACTTCACTCATTTACAGTTCTTTCCTTTGATAAAAGAACAAAAAGATACTTTGTTACTACTTATTCACTGTGTTTTGATAAAAACCTGACAGGCTGCCTGGATTCTTGTTTTAATTTTTAACAAGCTGTTTCTAACTCTCTGCACTTTTTAGAAAGAATATTGAAATGCCGTTTTGAAAATCGGGAAGGGCAAAAGATTGCGATTTTGATTCGCAGCTCTATGTATGGAATTTATTTTTTTCAGAATTATACTTACCAAGGTGGATGCAGCATCAGTCCGATGCTGGATCTGTTCCCTGCTGGTTTCTAACACTGAGAACAGAGCGATCACACACACGAGCGCACACGCACACACGAGCGCACACACACGAGCGCACACGCACGCAGGTAAATTATAATCTTTTGGATTCATTTTATTGTGGAACTTTCAAAATTATTTTACATGTCATTTAAAGACAGAAAACCGCATAAGATGTAGGATTGCCCAGTTATAAGAGAATGTACACACTTATGCAACCACATTATTTTAGTTTAGACTCACCCTCCCAGACAGAGTCTTTGTAGGACTTGTCTGAACACAGCAGGAACAAAGGGGATGAGTCAATGGCCCAGATTCAGGTAGGGGCGCGCAAAACTGCGGCGGCGCAACGTATGACATTTACGTTACACGGCCGCAAGTTTTACAGGCAAGTGCTTGATTCACAAAGCACTTGCCTGTAAAGTTGCGGCGGCGTAGCGTAAAAGGGGCCGGCGTAAGCGCACGTAATTCAAATGATCCCGTAGGGGGCGTGGATCATTTAAATTAGGCGCGTTCCCACGCCGAACGTACTGCGCATGCTCCGTCGGGAAAATTTGCCCATGAGTGCCCATCAGTGCCGCATACCAGCGCCGCCAATCAGTGCCACCTCATGGGTGCCCACCAGTACTACCTCATCGGTGCCCATCAGTGCCGCCATATCAGTGCCCGTAATTGAAAGAGAAAACTTACTTATTTACAAAAAAATTTTTTTTAGTTGTTGCGTAAAAAAAAAAAAAAAAAAAGCAGAGGTGATCAAATACCACCAAAAGAAAGCTCTATTTGTGGGGAAAAAAGGACGCAAATTTTGTTTGGGTACAATGTAGCAGGACCGCGCAATTGTCATTCAAAGTGCGACAGCGCTGAAAGCTGAAAATTGGCTTCGGCGGGAAGGTGCGTGCCTGGTATGGAAGTGGTTAATGTTGTTTTCTGCCAAGTTTTTAATTCTGCCTACTAGCACATGCTACACTGAATGTGTGTCTCTATAGTTAACTGTCAGTTGCCAGTGTGCTTACATCAGCTCTCAGACTTTCAAGCCCTCATAAATGGCTGCTGTCACAGCTGATTACATGTGCATCACCAAAGACAACGTTCCATCTATATAGAGCCAATCAGGTCAGCTGGTAATCTGCTTCCTGGCGCTCATGTCCCAAATCTACATACCAGGAGGTCTCCATGGAACACAGCAAGGGCCAAGGTAAGTCCTTGTTCTGAACCGAGGTACATTAACCATTTCACCTCCGGAATGTTTTACCAACTTCCTAGCCAGGCCATTTTTTGTGATACAACACTGAATTGCTTTAACTGAAAATTGCGCCGCCGTGCGACAATGTACCTAAAAAAAAAAAAAAAAAAAAAAATGTAATGCCCCCCCCCCCCCCCCCCCCCCCACACACAAATAGAGCTTTCTTTTGGTGACATTTGATCACCTGTGCATTTTTTTTTTTTCGCTATAAACAAAAAAGACCGTTAATTTTGAATAATAAAAAAAAAAAAATATTATATATATATATATATATATCGTATTTATCGGCGTATACAGCGCAAAATCGTGGGTGCGCGATATACGCCGATACCCGCGCCGAGTTTGAACACTGTGCCGGCATATACCGAGCGCAGTACACTCGTGTATAGTCGGGCAGGCTCGGCTCCTCTCGCGCTCACGTCCTGGACTCGGCGCGGGAAAGCGGGGATCGAGCGGGGAGGACGCCGCAGAAGGACGCCGAACCCGACGAAGAGGACACCCGAAGCCGCAGACGGACGCCGGACCCGACAAAGCCGCCGATGGATGCCGCGCAAGACACCAAAACTGTAAGTACTAAAAAAATTTTTTACAGGAATGTCGGGTCCACTTTAGGGGTGCGCGCTATACGCCGGAGCGCGCAATACCCCGATAAATACGGTATATATTTTTTATTCTCTGCTATAAAAAAATAAATAAAAAAATAAATAAAATCAATCAAATTTCTTTGTCAGTTTAGGCCAATATGTATTTTGCTACATATTTTTGGTAAAAAAAAAATCCCAATAAGTGTATATTGATTGGTTTGCACAAAGGTTATACCGTCCATTTTTGTTTTTTTACTAGTAATGGTGGTGATCTGCGATTTTTAGCAGGACTGCAACATTGTGGCAGACAAATTGGACACTTATGCCGGGTACAGACGAGAGGATTGATCCGCGGATACGGTCCGCCGGACCGTATCCGCGGATAAATCCTCTCGAGGATTTCTGCGGATTTGGATCCGATGGAGTGTACTCACCATCGGATCGAAATCCGCGGCGAAATCCCATCGCGATGACGTGTCGCCGCTGTCGTATAAGGATACCCACGCATGCGTCGAATCATTACGACGCATGCGAGGGAGGGAATCGAACGGATCGATCCGGCGAGTCTGTACAGACCACCGGATCGATCCGCTGAACCCGATTCCAGCGGATAGATTTCTTAGCATGCTAAGAAATTTTTATCTGCTGGAAATCGGTCGGCCCGAAAAAAAATCAGCGGAAAAAGATCCGCTGGGATGTAGCGGATCCAGCGGATAGATCCTCTCGTTTGTACGGGGCCTAAGCGCTGGATCAAACTGGTGCGATTTGACAAGTCAAATTGGCGGCAATTGCGTCGTCCTAATCATTGCGACGCCGCACCTGCGGCGCTGCACCGATTTAAAAAAGTCGTTTCTGTACTACTTTTTGCGATTTCAGCCTGCGATTTACATTGACACCTGTCAACAGAGACCGATGCTAGGGTTTCATAGTTGTCCCTGTAAAGCAGCAGGGCATGATCTTGGCAAAGTCGTTGGCAAAGTCATTGGCATGCCTGAAAGGTGTGATCCCTTCAGTTAATTTTCCAAACAGGCAGCAGCAAATCTAAAACCATAGAGGGAACACTGTGACTGAACCAATGGCCAGCTGGTGCAAAGAGGAAGAATATTTCAGTGTATTCCTGGACAGTAGGAAAAACAAACTAAACTGAGAGACAAGGGGATTGGAAGGAGTTTTTAATTGGTTGACTTGTATTTCATGCGAAACAAATCTTCTCTTGAGTGGCAGACGCAAGACGATTGTGGAAATTTCCACTGCAAACATAAATAAGTAAACACAATGTTTGACTTACAAAGTCATCCCCGGAGTCGGCTCCTGCAGATGTGATAGACTCCTTACTGACAGAACGAGGGATACGGGCAGCACCCCCAGGCCGTGGAGTGATTGCCGCCTCCTCTGCAATCTTTTTTTTGAGCTTGGTGAACATTGCCCCTCCTTTCTAGCTGGTTCCTGGAAGCCTGCTACAAATTCGGCAAGGTGTGCATCACAATTTTCCGCAGGGCTTCAGACCAAAGCATACAGGCGCTGCTCCATTCTGCACCTGCAAAGAAAAGTAACATGTATTAAAAAGGAATAAAACAAAAATTAGCGCTGCAACCGACTGATAAAAAAAAAAAAAAAAAAAGCTCCAACTACTAATGAGAAACACAAAAAAAAAAAAACTTTTCCCAACGCCAAACCATGGCAGCATACCTTTATAGCTTTGCCATGTTTTTCTCTGTAATCCGGCATGGACTCATTCCCATTACATTACCCTGCCCAGTGGGGACTCTGTTCCTTGCTCCCTGATGTGCTTTGGTATTCCTTTAGGGTCAGTGCGGCCGCCCAGCTCTGTTTTTCTAGGCCTGGGGCATACTCGTAATGTCATCTGAGTGTGCCAACTCATACGTGCCCACTAGCCAGCTGGGCACCAACTAGGATGAGGGCAAATTATGCTCATTTGCCATTAGCACAGGAAAGTGTCCTGAAAGAGACTCTCTCCTGGGACACTTTAATGGCTTTAGGAGGAATTGGTGGGTAGGTTATGGTAGAACAATGGAACATGCTTCCAGCCTGTTTCTCTTTTCTGGTCCCTGCACAGCAGACACCCTTCCTATGACGCAGGTATGGCATACATTAAAAAAAAAAAAAAAAAAAATATATATATATATATATATATATTATATATACTCGAGTATAAGCCGACCCAAATATAAGCCGAGGCACCTAATTTTACCACAAAAAAACGTATTGACTCGAGTATAAGCCTAGGGTGTCCCATCTGCATGCCTCACTGTGCCTCACCGTGCCCATGCCACACCGTGCCCATGTGCATGCCTCACTGTGCCCATGACTACAGGGAGTGCAGAATTATTAGGCAAATGAGTATTTTGACCACATCATCCTCTTTATGTATGTTGTCTTACTCCAAGCTGTATAGGCTCGAAAGCCTACTACCAATTAAGCATATTAGGTGATGTGCATCTCTGTAATGAGAAGGTGTGTGGTCTAATGACATCAACACCCTATATCAGGTGTGCATAATTATTAGTCAACTTCCTTTCCTTTGGCAAAATGGGTCAAAAGAAGGACTTGACAGGCTCAGAAAAGTAAAAAATAGTGAGATATCTTGCAGAGGGATGCAGCACTCTTAAAATTGCAAAGCTTCTGAAGCGTGATCATCGAACAATCAAGCGTTTCATTCAAAATAGTCAACAGGGTCGCAAGAAGCGTGTGGAAAAACCAAGGCGCAAAATAACTGCCCATGAACTGAGAAAAGTCAAGCGTGCAGCTGCCAAGATGCCACTTGCCACCAGTTTGGCCAGATTTCAGAGCTGCAACATCACTGGAGTGCCCAAAAGCACAAGGTGTGCAATACTCAGAGACATGGCCAAGGTAAGAAAGGCTGAAAGACGACCACCACTGAACAAGACACACAAGCTGAAACGTCAAGACTGGGCCAAGAAATATCTCAAGACTGATTTTTCTAAGGTTTTATGGACTGATGAAATGAGAGTGAATCTTGATGGGCCAGATGGATGGGCCCGTGGCTGGATTGGTAAAGGGCAGAGAGCTCCAGTCCGACTCAGACGCCAGCAAGGTGGATGTGGAGTACTGGTTTGGGCTGGTATCATCAAAGATGAGCTTGTGGGGCCTTTTCGGGTTGAGGATGGAGTCAAGCTCAACTCCCAGTCCTACTACCAGTTTCTGGAAGACACCTTCTTCAAGCAGTGGTACAGGAAGAAGTCTGCATCCTTCAAGAAAAACATGATTTTCATGCAGGACAATGCTCCATCACACGCGTCCAAGTACTCCACAGCGTGGCTGGCAAGAAAGGGTATAAAAGAAGAAAAACTAATGACATGGCCTCCTTGTTCACCTGATCTGAACCCCATTGAGAACCTGTGGTCCATCATCAAATGTGAGATTTACAAGGAGGGAAAACAGTACACCTCTCTGAACAGTGTCTGGGAGGCTGTGGTTGCTGCTGCACGCAATGTTGATGGTGAACAGATCAAAACACTGACACAATCCATGGATGGCAGGCTTGTGAGTGTCCTTGCAAAGAAAGGTGGCTATATTGGTCACTGATTTGTTTTTGTTTTGTTTTTGAATGTCAGAAATGTATATTTGTGAATGTTGAGATGGTATATTGGTTTCACTGGTAAAAATAAATAATTGAAATGGGTATATATTTTTTTTTTGTTAAGTTGCCTAATAATTCTGCACAGTAATAGTCACCTGCACACACAGATATCCCCCTAAAATAGCTAAAACTAAAAACAAACTAAAAACTACTTCCAAAAATATTCAGCTTTGATATTAATTAGTTTTTTGGGTTCATTGAGAACATGGTTGTTGTTCAATAATAAAATGAATCCTCAAAAATACAACTTGCCTAATAATTCTGCACTTCCTGTAGACTGACGTTTAACATGGGAGTCTATGGAAGGGGTGCCCGGCTTTGAAAAATCTGTGCACACTTGTAGAGGAGAAACGGGGCTATGTGTGCGCCAAGTTGCGGGTCCAGGGGACTACGACTGGCTGGTACCGGGTCCCCAAAATCACGGGAGAAATTACCGTTTAACATAGGAGTCTATGGAAAGGGAGCCCAGCTTTGAAAAAAACGGCCATAGGTCCCCCGGACAACAAACCTTGTACACTTGTATTGGAAGTTTGGGGTCCAGGGGGACCTATGGCCGGCCAGTACCGGGTTCCCAAAATGCGGAAGATCAGGCGCAAAAAGGTGACTCGAGTATAAGCCAAGGGGGGCATTTTCAGCACACAAAAAAAATGTGCTGAAAAACTTGGCTTATACTCGAGTATATACGAGATAGATAGAGATATATATATAAAAAAAAAAACATATATATTTATATAAAACCACTCCTCCTACTTCTGTTGCTTTTCAGCTATCCTCAACTTAGCTGACCATTCCATTTCTCCATGGATCATGAGTCAGTCACCGCTCATACAAAGTCCCTCATCACCTAGGGTGGGGACCACCAAAGCGGTAAGTTTTCAGGAAAAGAGTGCCCTCATGCGGATTGCTTTGATTTGCTTCAGCCCCGCATGCCCACACTCTGAGATCAGAGCCTGGTGCCAGGGAAAAGTGGAGCCGCACAGATGCTGCTCCCACTCAGGAGAAGAGTTCCAAGGAAAACATCTTAGCTAGCAACTCTTCCCCAGGGCCAGCACCCCAGCACGAGTCCTGCAGGACCTGTGGCGCGGTGCCTATGCCCAAGAGGCGAGGGAGTAAAGACTGCATGGAGGAGTTTGCAGCTAACAGGCAATGCCAAATGGCTTTATTATTTATAAGAGTGGCACAAGATTCTGTTTTGAACTCACTTTAATTGCCCTGGCCAGGCAGCCCCCTTCTGGTTGCTAGTCTAGCCACTAGAAGAGCAACCTGGCACCTTGGCACTGGTTGGCTCTGGCAGGTTTCACACTGAGCCGATAGTGTAACTGTGTGTGAAACTGGCATGCAACAGAGGAGAAAGAGGAGCTGTCAAAATTAAACTTGATGTTGGGGGTGGGCGGGGGGCAGGACCCAGCTGCTATCAAACACCAGCCAATGATTGGGCTGCTTATGAAAGGGGCGGGCCACATACACAGAGTGGCCCGCCCAGATCCCATCCCATTGGCTGGTGTTTGATAGCTGCTGGGTCCCGCCCGCCCCCGACATCAACCTCTAGTTGAGCCCCATTCTTTTTGCCCCTCAACTGCTTCCCCCATTGTTATAAAGGCAGTGGCCAGGCATGGACACATTTCCGCAGCTGCTAAGCTTTGCATTGCAGCTACAGCAGGAATTATACCCCTGTTGCGCTTAGCAAGTGGTACTGCCCACCAATCCATCCAAATGAATAGGCCCGCGCTGCAAGCTGCCCGCAACTACGCATAATGTTTGCAGTTATCCAGTATTTAGGGGTTTAAAACCGGCAGTAAAGAAGCAATACGATGACTATTCACCCCTGTCTATAAACGTGTGAGTGCCGTCAGGTGTTCTGTGCCTCCTTATGCAGGCAGTCCCATTCATTTTTATACAGACACAGCCGCTGCGTCTCATATGACATCCATGTGGGAGTGTGTCCCCGAACACACACGCTGAGTCTGAGGACACGCACTCACACCCACATGGATGTCATATGACACACTACCGCTGTGTCTATATAGATATGAAATGTACTGCCTGCATGTGAATGCACAGACCACCCGATGGCCCTCACATGGGTGTACTGTACTGTATGCCCGGTGTGAAGGAGAACCAATTTTCCTACATAAGGGCAATGACCTTTGACACATGAACAACTGTGTCCAATAGGATGCGACTTGTAATATGATTTGACCTGCCAGATCGCACGTCAAGCCGCTTCAATGTGAACAAGGGTTTAGTGCTCAGGATTGAGACAAGTACACACTACAGAGGGATGTGCTTTGTTCATATGTCATGTATGAGGTTTACAACCACTTGCTGATTATATATATATATATATATATATATATATATATATATATATATATATATATATATATATATATATATATATATATATATATATATATATATATATATATATATATATATATATATATATATATATATATATATATATATATATATATATATATATATATATATATTACACACACACACACACACACACACACACACAACTGTGGTTTGCAAATGCTTTACTGGGGTCATGCATGTTATCCGGATGCCATTTTTTTTCCCTTTCTGCAGGCGGCCAGCTTTCTCATGAAACCAATCTGAACAGCTCACCAGCGTTTCTCAGGCTGTTTCCACCTGTGTGCCCGAGAAAGGTTCTGACGGTGCAGCATAACGCTCCCATAGGCAAACACTATGTTCCCATAGTTAAAGCGGATGTGCCACTAAAAAAACAAATATTAAAAGCCAACAGCTACAAATACTGCAGCTGCTGACTTTTAATATTAGGACACTTACCTGTCCTGGAGTCCAGCGCCGCCTGCAGCAGAGGACGAGCAATCGCTCATCACTCTGCTGCTCCCCCCGCCATCCTCAGTGAGGGAACCAGGAAGTGAAGCGCTGCGGCTTCACTACCCGGTTCCCTACGGCGCATGCGCGAGTTGTGCTGCGCCTGCTGATTGGCTCCCGCTGTGCTCTGGGAGCCGAGTGTTCCCAGAGCACAACGGGGGGAGGACGGGATGTGACGTTCTGCCCGCAGTAAACTCGAAACTGTGTGGCCGGAAGTGGGTGCAAATACCTGTCTTTAGACAGGTATCTGAACCCCCCCTCCCCCCTGAAAGGTGTCAAATGTGACACCGGAGGGGGGGAGGGTTCCGATCAGCGTGAGTTCCACTTTAAGGTGGAGCTCCGCTTTAACATGCTTTGATTGACTCTATGGCCTTGGAGGACTGGAGCGACATCATGACGTCACTTCCTGTCCAGGCTGGAAGAAAACATTTATAGATTTTAAAGCGGAAAATCTTTTGCTTTTAAAGATGAAAGAAGAAATTTGGGGTCTTTTTGATCCCAGATTTCTCCATAAAGAGGACCTGTCATCCTTATTTTTTATACAAGGGATATTTACATTCTGTGTAATGGGAATAAAAGCGATAAAAAAAATCAAGAGACAGTGTAAGAATAAAAATACCACATATGTATTTGAGCCACACAAGTGAAGTATCGCCGTGAACGTTAGAGGGAGAGCAATAATTCTAGCGCTAGACCTCCTCTGTAACTCTAAACAGGTAACCTGTAAAGGCATTTAAAGTGTCGCCTATGGTGATTTTTAAGTGTCACCATTCCATGAGCATGCGCAATTTTAAAGCGGTTCCCCCCCCCCCCCTCCAAAAATTAAAAGTTAGCAGCTACACATAGGGGGTTATTTACGAAAGGAAAATCCACTTCGCACTTGAAATTGCACTGAAAGTGCACTTGGAAGTGCAGTCGCTGTAGATCTGAAATGAGTGGAAGATCTGCTGATTTTATCATCCAATCATGTGCAAGCTAAAATGCTGTTTTTTATTTTCCTTGCATGTCCCCCTCAGATCTACAGCGACTGCACTTCCAAGTGCACTTTCAGTGCAATTTCAAGTGCACTTTGCACTTGTAGTGCAAAGTGGATTTGCCTTTAGCAAATAACCCCCATACTGTAGCCGCTGACTTTTAATATTAAGACACTTACTAGGGATGCACCAATATATCGGTGGCCGATACATATCGGCCTGAAAACAGCTGTTTTTGGGACATGCCGAAACAGCTTACAAACTGCCGATAATACTAGTGGTGCAGAGAGGTAATGAAACACATACTGAATTGTGTCTGACAGGACTTACGTTTTCCGGGGGGAGTGGCTGTAGCATGATGGAGTACGATACAGCCGTAGTCGATGCACCCCCACAGGAATCCGTTAGAGATACACGCAAAACCTATGAGAATCCCCGCTGAACCCCCGCTGACATTACAGCCGACATATCGGCTGATACCACAGCCGCTGATGCCGCCGCCGCCGCTGCCGCAGCCGTTAAGCAGCCCATACAGTGGAGTTGTAACCACCGCCAGCTATATCGCCGCCATACCACCGGCAATACCGCACGCCTCCGCAACTGTCACTGCAAATATCATCGCTGATATAGCAAGCCGCAGACGAGGCCGATACCAGTACATGCATACCCCACCCGCTATATGACAGGTAGACAGGACTTGAGGTGTAGCGAGAGAAGACAGAGCGGCATTTTGATTTGTGAGACATTGCCTGAAGTATCAGCAGTGGCACAGGTGATTTCTCCGCTTAAGAGCGTGCTACAGCCGGGATCGGGTAATCAATGTGATCGGGCAATTGGGGGCACAGGGAGGCGGCAATTGGGGGCACAGTGAGGCGGCAGTTGGAGGGCACAGTGAGGTGGCAATTGGAGGGCACAGTGAGGTGGCAATTGGGGGCACAGTGAGTGTATGTTTTAACATACAATTATAAAAAAAGAAAAGTCATTATCGGTTTCGGTTTCGGCCTGACATTTCGTTTCTGAAATTTCCATTTCGGTGCACCTAAGGGTGCATTCACACCACGATTTTGTCATCCGTTTTTTACTCACGATTTTAGCTTTAAAATCGTACAAATCTGTATGGCAAAACGGATCCATTCACTGCCATTCATTAATTTAGGTCCCCAAGTGCATCCGATTTGATCCGCATACGATTTAATACGATTTAAAATCGTATCAAAAAACGTGTCTGCCCACGATTTTTGGTCCTGATTTGAAATCGTATTACAATCGTGTCCGTTTTTTTTTTATATTGTGGTCAATGTAAATCGTACTAAATCGGATGACTGCGATAAATGTACCCGATTTTTTATTACTAGGGTTGAGGGAACCCGAACGGAGGTCCCCGCAAATTCAATAACCAGACCCTTTAGGTCTGGTATGGATATTCAGGGGAACCCCGCCGTCAATTTAAAACAAAAATGACGTGCGGTTCCCCCTAAATATCCATAACCAGACCCATTATCCGAGCACGTTGACCTGGCCGGCCGCAGAAAAGAGGGGGGACAGAGTGCGGCCCCCCCTCTCCTGAACCGCACCAGGCCACATGCCCTCAACATGGGGAGGATGTCCCCATGTTGATGGGGACAAGGGTCTCATCCCCACAACCCTTGCCCGGTGGTTGTGGGGGTATGCGGGCGGGAGGTTTATCAGAATCTGGAAGACCCCTTTAACAAAGGGGACCCCCAGATCCTGACCCCCCCCTGTGTGAAATGGTAATGGGGTACACTGTACCTCTACCATTTCACGAAGTAAAAAGTATTGTAAAAAAACACACTGACACAAAAGAATAAAGTCCTTTATTAAAAAAAAAAAAAAAAAAACTCCAGCGCTGAAAAATCCACTCGTTCCCGGCTTCCAGCGTTGTCCTGATCCTGCGACGGGTGCGGGTGATCTCCCGCGATGAGAAGATCCAGCGTCGGGTGATCTCCGCTCCGGCGATGTGAAGATCCATCCATCCGGCGCAGCAGCATCCCGGACCTCCTCTCACCGCTGGGCACAGCCCAGCGAATGAGCGGCTGAAGCGGTGACATTTCTTATATAGAGGAGGCAGAGCCACCCGTCACGTGACCCTGCCCCCTCTGACGTACCTCTGCTACGTCACTGGGGAAGACCATGAAGAGGAAAGACCTTTCCTCTTCTTGTGCCCAGCGGTGAGAGGAGGTCCGGGATGCTGCTGCGCCGGATGGATGGATCTTCACATCGCCGGAGCGGAGATCACCCGACGCTGGATCTTCTCATCGCGGGAGATCACCCGCACCCGTCGCAGGATCAGGACAACGCTGGAAGCCGGGAACGAGTGGATTTTTCAGCGCTGGAGTTTTTTTTTTTTTAATAAAGGACTTTATTCTTTTGTGTCAGTGTGTTTTTTTACAATACTTTTTACTTCCTTCGTGAAATGGTAGAGGTACAGTGTACCCCATTACCATTTCACACAGGGGGGGGGGGTCAGGATCTGGGGGTCCCCTTTGTTAAAGGGGTCTTCCAGATTCTGATAAACCTCCCGCCCGCATACCCCCACAACCACCGGGCAAGGGTTGTGGGGATGAGACCCTTGTCCATCAACATGGGGACATCCTCCCCATGTTGAGGGCATGTGGCCTGGTGCGGTTCAGGAGAGAGGGGGGGCCGCACTCTGTCCCCCCCTCTTTTCTGCGGCCGGCCAGGTCAACGTGCTCGGATAATGGGTCTGGTTATGGATATTTAGGGGGAACCGCACGTCATTTTTGTTTTAAATTGCCGGCGGGGTTCCCCTGAATATCCATAACTTCAAAAATCTTCTTTTTCCCAGACATTATTTAAAATCAGGATCCGATTTTTTAGTGAAAATTTTGACATACGATTACATATGATTTTGTCACATACGATTCCATCCGATTTAACGGTCCGTTTATCGGATGGTAAAATCGTGGTGTGAACCTAGCCTTACACTTACCTTTCCTGGAATCCAGCGATGTCAGCACCTAAGCTGCTTTTGCCATCGGGTGCTGCCTCCACCATTGCCAGTAAGAGAACCCGGCAGTGAAGCCTTACGGCTTCACAGCCGGGTCCCTACTGCGCCTGCACAAAGCGTGCTGCGCTCTCTTACTGGCCTAGCAGCAGGGGAAGGAGAAGGGAGCTGAAATTTTTGACGTACCTCGTCCGGAGGAAGTGTGGACAGGGTGCCTATTTGGTACCCGCCCCCAAAATGTGCCAAATTTTCACTTCTGGGCGGAACTCCACTTTAAAGCATGACATGTAAGGCATCTGTTTACTTGGTGTAGCATCATCTTTTACATTATAACAAAAAATTGGGGAAACTATTGCATTTTTTTTTTTTTTTTAATTCATTAACCACTTGCTTACTGGGCATTTAAACCCCCCTCCTGCGTTGTCACTGCGTTGTCACTCTTTGACTGACAATTCATACAACACTGTACGCAGATGACATTTTTTTCCCCACAAATAGAGCTTTCTTTTGGTGGTATTTGATCACCTCTGCGGATTTTATTTTTTGTAAAAAAAAAAAAAAAAAGAAAAAAAGAGAGTAAAAAAAAAAAAAAAAAAAAAAAAAAAAATACAAAACCATTGTTGTTATAAAATTTTGCATACGGGTCATTTTTCTCCTTTATTGATGTACGCTGATGAGGCTGCACTGATGGGCACCGATAAGGCGGCACTGAGAGGTGCCACTGATGGGTATTGATAGGTGGCAGTGGTGGGCACTTAGAATTGGCACTAATAGGTGCCAATTCTAAGTGCCCACCACTGCCACCTATCAATACCCATCAGTGGCACCTATTAGTGCCAATTCTAAGTGCCCACCACTGCCACCTATCAATAATTTGCACAATTTGGCACTGACTGGCACTACTGGTGGGCACTGATAGGTGGCAACAATGGGCACTGATCAGCACTGGTAGGTGAGACTGATAGGTAGCAACTGCTAGGTGGCACTGATGAGGCACTGACTGGCACCACTGGTGGGCACTGATAGGTGGCACTTTATTTTACTGGTGGTCAATGACAGGGGGGCACTGATGAGGCGGGATGTGCCTCTTCCTCTTCGGGACCGATGTCCTTGCACAAGAGCAAGCGATTGGCTTTTTTTTCTTCTGACGCTATCAGCGCGAGGAGAAATAAAAAAAAAGGGATTACCAAGCTTTGTTTACAACACGTGATCAGCTGTCATTGGCTGACAGCTGATCACGTGGTAAGACTAAGCGCTGATACCCCAGTGCGAAACGCGTCAGCTATCCACCCCACTGTCTGCTGTGACTTGTAGTGCTGTTTCCATTTTTTACAATTAAAAGCAACTTTTTAAGAATTTCGTGGAAGTGCGGCTGTCCAGTCTTTTCTCCGGTCTTCGCTTTGTACATTGCCAGCGCCCACGCTTCTGAGAGGACGCCGATTGCTGATTGCACTCACCTAGAGCGCCAGTTCCCCTTTCTCTATATGATCACGTGGTACGGGGCCGGGATCAGCCCTTTGCTCGGATCTGTGACTCGATGATGACAGCGCGGGGCGCGCGCAAAAGGGGAGGCCGTCGATAGACATCCTCCCCTTTGCGCGCGCCCCGCGCTGTCATCATTGGGGTCCATGCCGTAGCCATCATTTGGATATAGCGCGGACGCGAAGTGGTTTAAAGTGTATTCCTCCCCCCAAAAAAACAATGTGCAAATACCGTGCGACATAAAACATTGTAACGGTCGCCATTTTATTCCATAGGGTCTCTGCGAAAAATAATACGTTAGAATTTTTGGGGTCTATAAGTAATTTTCTAGCAAAAACAAACGTGCCAGAAAAAGACTGGTCTTCAAGTGGTATAATACCCTGACAGTGGTCCTAACCCCGCCGCCCCCCCCCAACCAGCGCTGACATCCAAACCTGAACAAAAGTTCTCCTTTAGTTATACTTGACGTTAATTGGCCTTTTCTCTTCTCCCCAATCATTACAATGAAGCTGGGGTAAAAGAAAACAAGAGCGACTGAATGGACTTGAAGTTCCAACACAGCAGCTGCACAATACATTCTGACAAACAGGACTGTCCGACCACCAGGGCTGGAGGTGGAACCAGAACCAGAACCAGAGCAGACCGACCGCACAGCCTGACACACACACACACAGTGTTACCAGGGAAGCCCACCTGTAATTCGGCTCTGCGCTCTCCAATCTCCGGTATAACCTCCCTCTTTCTCTCTCCAGCTGTACAGAGGAGGTACCTAGTGACGTCACCACAGCGCCTGTGTCAGGTGAAGCTCCTATCCCGTTGGCTGACTGAAAGAGAGGCGGAGAGGTCAC
Source organism: Rana temporaria (assembly GCF_905171775.1). Classification (NCBI taxonomy): domain Eukaryota; kingdom Metazoa; phylum Chordata; class Amphibia; order Anura; family Ranidae; genus Rana; species Rana temporaria. The sequence goes on along the minus strand of NC_053497.1, from coordinate 29,012,762 downwards.
TGGAGAGACGTAGAAAGAGCGCGTCAATGGCTGCAGAATCTGACAGAATGAGTCATTGACGCATGCGCGAGTTTAGCAGTACTTCTGGAGTGTGCTGACGGGGTTTCGTCAGATTAGGCGACGCATCAGGACGCGTCACGGAAGTGACGTTTTCTCGCCGCCATCTTGCTACACCCCGCATTCGTCCACAGTAAGGCTACAGTGTTCCGTCAGATTAGGCGACCCGTCAGAATTGGTAACGAAAGTGACGTTCCGTCGCCGCCATCTTCCTACACCCCGTACTCCGCTGCAGTATCCGCTCCCTGTCACAGAATGCTGCGGAAGTGACGTTTTTTCGCCGCCATCTTGCTACACCCCGTACTCCTGCACAGTAAAGATAGAGTGAGAAGGGGGCAAGCGGACATCTTGTTACACCCACCGGAGTTTTCGATTTGAGACTTATTTTCAACACAAAACGGAGCTTATATGCTTAAAGACAGTATTTGGAAATCCGACAGACTGTTTAACCAGTTCCCGACCCCCGCATGTACATATACGTCCACAATATGGCACGTACAGGCTAGGGTGACCACATTTCCATACAGCCATTCAGGGACACCCCCCCCCCCCCCCCCAGCAAGCAGCGGTCGGTGACATCACAAGGAGGCAGTGCCGCCATATGACGTGGCCGAGAGGCCCCGCCCCTTACCTATTTAAGCATGTGTTTCATGTATGGAAGCCCAACATTGCAGCTGCAGGCAGCCACTTAGATTCACAGAGTGTAATTGTTCTTGCGATGTTGGGCTAACATACATGAAACAAATGCAGTTTATCTCTAAGGAACTAAAGTTGTATATAAAACCCTGTACTTTATACCACAAAAGAAATACAAATGACACAAGGGATCTGGGGTAAAAACTGCACATACACTGACCTACCCGACTACTACACTGACCTACTGTACCTGATCCCTACACTGACCTTCCTGATCCCTACACTGACCTAATTGATTGCTGCATTGAAATACCTGACCACTACACTAACCTGATTCCTACACTGACCTACCTGATCATTACACTGACCTACCCGATTCCTACCCCGTCCATTGGGGGAGCATGTCAGATCCTCAGCTCTAAGGGACTAATTCTGGGACCTGTAGTCCTTCATTAGGAGGATGAGGCCAGTGGCAGACTGGCAGTGCTGGGGCATGGGTTAAGTGGCAGTGCTTGGGAAGGGATGGGATCACTAACTCTCACTTGCTGTCACCTGTTAGTGTCCATTTGGGAGGGGAGAGGGGCTTGGTGAGGGTGGGAGAAGGGGTGAGAGAGAGAGAGAGAGAGAGAGAGAGAGAGAGAGAAGGGGTGAAAGAGAGAGAGAAGGGGTGCGGGAGAGAGAGAGAGAGAAGGGGTGCGGGAGAGAGAGAGAGAGAGAGAGAAGGGGTGCGGGAGAGAGAGAGAGAGAGAAGGGGTGCGGGAGAGAGAGAGAGAGAGAGAGAGAGAGAAGGGGTGCGGGAGAGAGAGAGAGAAGGGGTGCGGGAGAGAGAGAGAGAGAAGGGGTGCGCAAGAGAGAGAGAGAAGGGGTGCGCAAGAGAGAGAGAGAGAGAGAGAGAGAGAGAAGGGGTGCGGGAGAGAGAGAGAGAGAGAGAGAGAGAGAGAGAGAGAGAGAGAGAAGGGGTGCGAAAGAGAGAGAGAGAGAGAGAGAGAGAGAGAGAGAGAGAAGGGGTGCGGGAGAGAGAGAGAAGGGGTGCGGGAGAGAGAGAGAGAGAGAAGGGGTGCGCAAGAGAGAGAGAGAGAGAGAGAGAGAGATAGAGAAGGGGTGGGAGAGAGAGAGAGAAGCGGAGAGAGAGAGAGAAGGGGTGGGAGAGAGAGAGAAGGGGTGCGGGAGAGAGAGAGAGAGAAGGGGTGCGCGAGAGAGAGAGAGAGAGAGAGAGAGAGAAGGGGTGCGCGAGAGAGAGAGAGAGAGAGAGAAGGGGTGGGAGAGAGAGAGAAGGGGTGAGGGAGAGAGAGAAGGGGTGAGGGAGAGAGAGAAGGGGAGAGAGAGAGAGAGAGAGAGAGAGAGAGAGAAGGGGAGAGAGAGAGAGAGAAGGGGAGAGAGAGAGAGAGAGAAGGGGTGAGGGAGAGAGAGAAGGGGAGAGAGAGAGAGAGAGAGAGAGAGAGAGAGAGAGAGAGAGAAGGGGAGAGAGAGAGAGAGAAGGGGAGAGAGAGAGAGAGAGAAGGGGTGAGGGAGAGAGAGAAGGGGTGGGAGAGAGAGAGAAGGGGTGGGAGAGAGAGAGAGAAGGGGAGAGAGAGAGAGAGAGAGAAGGGGAGAGAGAGAGAGAGAGAGAGAGAGAGAGAGAGAGAGAGAGAGAGAGAGAGAGAGAGAAGGGGTGAGGGAGAGAGAAGGGGTGGGAGAGAGAGAGAGAGAAGGGGTGGGAGAGAGAGAGAAGGGGGGAGAGAGAGAGAGAAGGGGAGAGAGAAGGGGTGAGGGAGAAAGAGAAGGGGTGGGAGAGAGAGAGAGAGAGAGAGAGAGAGAGAGAAGGGGTGAGGGAGAGAGAGAGAGAAGGGGAGAGAGAGAAGGGGTGCGGGAGAGAGAGAGAGAGAGAGAGAGAGAGAGAAGGGGTGCGGGAGAGAGCGAGAGAGAGAGAGAGAGAGAGAGAAGGGGTGCGGGAGAGAGAGAAGGGGTGGGGGAGAGAGAGAGAGAAGGGGTGCGGGAGAGAGAGAGAGAAGGGGTGCGGGAGAGAGAGAGAGAGAAGGGGTGCGGGAGAGAGAGAGAGAGAGAGAAGGGGGTGCGCGCGAGAGAGAGAGAGAGAGAGAGAGAGAGAGAGAGAGAGAGAAGGGGTGGGAGAGAGAGAGAGAGAGAGAGAAGGGGTGAGGGAAAAAGAGAAGGGGTGAGGGAGAGAGAGAAGGGGTGAGGGAGAGAGAGAAGGGGTGGGAGAGAGAGAGAGAGAGAGAGAGAGAGAAGGGGTGGGAGAGAGAGAGAGAAGGGGTGGGAGAGAGAGAGAGAGAGAAGGGGTGGGGGAGAGAGAGAGAGAGAGAGAGAGAAGGGGTGGGGGAGAGAGAGAGAGAGAGAGAGAGAGAGAAGGGGTGGGAGAGAGAGAGAGAGAGAGAGAGAGAGAAGGGGTGAGAGAGAGAGAGAGAGAGAGAGAGAGAGAGAAGGGGTGGGAGAGAGAGAGAGAGAGAGAGAAGGGGTGGGAGAGAGAGAGGGGTAGATGGGAGAGAGAGGGGGGGTAGATGAGAGAGAGAGGGGAATGGAAGAGAGAGGGGGGGTGGTGAGTGAAATTGAACCCCTAAGCTGGCCTGCAGTCCTTCCTGTACCCCCTGTCCCAGCCCCTGTCTGTGGGTAGGTGTGATGTATGCACCTACCTCCAGACCATCCTTGTCCTCTCTGTCAGCCTTGATGACAGGCACAGCTGGAGCAGACGTTGGGGGAAGGTGTGCAGGCTCTGGGAGGATGTCACTGCTGCTCAGGTCTTCTCTCACTCCCACTCGTGCTGTTCCTTCCAGTCAGCCTCCTGCTGCTCCCCGGGGCCACCACTCTCTGTTGTTGTTCTCAGATGATGCTGCTGCTCTCCCTCTCACATCAGATGCTGTGTGTCCCTCTCTGGTATGTCAGGGGGCAGCCTCGGAGCTCAGCTGCTTTGGGTCCCAGGAGGCAGACAGAGCAGAAGCGCGGAGGTTGGAGGAGGAAGTGAAATCCTCCCGCGCTTTCAGTTCTGAACAGAGGAGGTGCACTGCAGCTGTGATGTCACTGGTTGCTACACGCCAAGCGGCTCTAGCAACCAGTGAGCACAATGAAAGTCAGGTGGAGGAGGTTCTACATGCCGCAGACAGCGCTACAGCGGCTCAGACTCTGCTGAATTCATAATGATTTTACCCAGTGCTTCATTCCGGGACATTGTATTGTCCCGCAATGAAGGCATCCGGGACCAGGGACACAGATGCCAATTAAGGGACAGTCCCGGGCAATCCGGGACACGTGGGCACCCTAGTACAGGCACATGGGCGTACATGTACGTCCTTGCCTATTAGCGGGTGGGGGGTCCGATCGGGACCCCCCCCCGCTACATGCGGAGGTCGGGTCCGCTCGGGGAGCGATCCGGGACCACAGCGCGGCTATTTGTTTATAGCCGCTCCGTCGCGATCGCTCCCCGGAGCTGAAGAACGGGGAGAGCCGTATGTAAACACGACTTCCCCGTGCTTCACTATGGCGGCGCATCGATCGCGTCATTCCCTTTATAGGGAAGACACGATCGATGACGTCATTCCTACAGCCACACCCCCCTACAGTTGTAAACACACACTAGGTGAAACATAACTCCTACAGCGCCACCTGTGGTTAACTCCCAAACTGCAACTGTCATTTTCACAATAAAGAATGCAATTTAAATGCATTTTTTGCTGTGAAAATGACAATGGTCCCAAAAATGTGTCAAAATTGTCCGAAGTGTCCGCCATAATGTCGCAGTCACGAAAAAAATTGCTGATCGCCGCCATTAGTAGTAAAAAAAAAAAAATTAATAAAAATGCAATAAAACTATCCCCTATTTTGTAAACGCTATAAATTTTGCGCAAACCAATCGATAAACGCTTATTGCGATTTTTTTTACTAAAAATAGGTAGAAGAATACGTATCGGCCTAAACTGAGGAAAAAAAATGTTTTTATATATGTTTTTGGGGGATATTTATTACAGCAAAAAGTTAAAAATATTGCATTTTTTTCAAAATTGTCGCTCTATTTTTGTTTATAGCGCAAAAACTAAAAACCGCAGATGTGATCAAATACCACCAAAAGAAAGCTCTATTTGTGGGGGGAAAAAGGACGCCAATTTTGTTTGGGAGCCACGTCGCACGACCGCGCAATTGTCTGTTAAAGCGACGCAGTCCCGAACTGTAAAAACACCTTGGGTCTTTAGGCTGCATATTGGTCCGGGGCTTAAAGCGGGGGTTCACCCTTAGAGGGCACTTTTCCCCCTTCGCTTCCTGCTCGTTATTACTAGGGGAATCGGCTATTTATTTTAAAATATGTGCAGTACTTACCCGTTTACGAGACGCATCCTCTCCGTCGCTTCCGGGTATGGGCTTCGGGAATGGGCGTTCCTTCTTGATTGACAGGTTTCCGAGAGGCTTCCGACGGTCGCATCCATCGCGTCACGATTTTCCGAAAGAAGCCGAACGTCGGTGCGCAGGCGCAGTATAGAGCCGCACCGACGTTCGGCTTCTTTCGGCTACGAGTGACGCGATGGATGCGACCGTCGGAAGCCTCTCGGAAGAATGTCAATCAAGAAGGAACGCCCGCTCCCGAAGACCCATACCCGGAAGCGACGGAAGAAGATGCAGCTCGAAAACGGGTAAGTACTGCACATATTTTAATATAAATAGCCGATTCCCCTAGACCGAACGAGCAGGAAGCTAAGGGGAGATTTTTTTTTTTTTTTTAAATGGGTGAACTCCCGCTTTAACTGGTTAAATGTTAAATGTTGAAAGCAGCAGCACACCTGATGACCTTACATGTTTGCTCATGTGACAAAACACCTCTGATTTTCACATTTAACATCTAAACAGTCCGTCAGATTTTAAAACACTGTATTTAAGCATATAAGCTCAGTTTTGTGTTGAAAATAAGTGTGAAATCTACAACTCAGATGGGTGTAACAAGATGTCCCCTTGCCCCCTTCTCACTCTATCATTACTGTGCAGGAGTGTGGGGTGTAGCAAGATGGCGGCGATGGAACGTGACTTCCGGAGCATTCTGTGATGGGGGGCAGAATGTGACAACACATTGCCACAGTAATGATACACCGAGAAGGGGTGTAGTGTCACATTGCGCTCCCTATCACAGAATTCTCCGGAAGTGACGTTTTGTCGCCGCCATCTTGCTACACCCCACACTCCTGCACAGTAATGATTGAGTGTGAAGGGGGCAAGCGGACATAGTGTTACACCCACCGGAGGTTTGTATTTCACAGTTATTTTTAACACAAAACGGACATATATGCTTAAATACAGTATTTGGAAATCCGACGGAACTTCCCCTTTATAGTGCCGTCGTACGTGTTGAAATCGGGTTGAAAAAAAAACTTGTTTTTTCTAGACCATTAACAATGGTCGTGTGTACGCGGCATAAGAGTACTTTCACACTGAAGTGCCAGTCGTTTTTGCGGTGCTTTAGCAGCACATTTGCGGAACTTTTCGGCCGCTAGCAGGCTTTTTTTTTTAAGGTCACGTGACAATGTGACCTTAAAGCGGAGGTCCACCTGAATTATTTTTTTTTTAAATTTAAAGCCAGCAGCTACAAACACTGAAGCGGCTGACTTTTAAAATATGGACACTTACCTGTCCAGCGCATCGCTTGTCTCTCGGCTGCCCCCGCCGGCATCCTCGGTGAGGGAATCAGGAAGTGAAACCTTGGCGGCTTCACTGCCCGGTTCCCTACTGCGCATGCGCGAGTAGCACAGCGTGCCCTCACTGGTCCCGGCTCTCTCCTGATACCTGTGTGTTTCTGTGTTTCCCAGGAGACAGCGGGGGGAGTGGCATGACTCCCACAAGAGTCTATGCCCAGAAGTGGGTGCAAATACCCCCCTCCCCCCTGAAAGGTGCCAAATGTGATACCGGAGGGGGGTTCCGAAAGCGGAAGCGGCTTTAAAATTGTTGCGATTTCAAGTGAAGTTGCAAGATTTCAAAGCCGGATTCGGTGTCAATGGGGACTAAGCATGACAAAAGCACACGGGTATGAACAGGCCTTCAGGCTCCAATGACAGCCGGCATTTTTAAGTGTGCTTTTTTCACATGATGCGACATATGTGGTGATGTAGCTCTTGTAGCTTTATATCATGTTGAGCCTTGCATTGTTTTGTTGCACACTTTCCAAACTGCAGAAGTTCTTGTCATGTCTGGGGTGCTATTAACAATGAATGGTACTGCAAACATGACAAAAGTTTTTAGCGCGTTTTAACCACTTCAAGACTATTTTCACCCCTTTCCAGTCCAGGCCATTTTTCAGCTTTCAGTGCTGTCACACTTGGTATGACAATTACTCAGTCATGCAACACTGTACCCAAATTAAACTTTTATATATTTTTTTAAGACAGATAGAGCTTTTCTTTATTATGTATTTATTACAGGTACTTATATAGCGCTGTCAATTTATGCAGCGCTTTACATATACAGTATATTGTGCATTCGCATTGGTCTCTGCCCTCAATAAGCTTACAATCTAAGGTCCTTAACTCCCATACATACACATACTAGGGCCAATTTAGACAGGAGCCAATTAACCTACCAGCAAGTCTTTGGAGTGTGAGAGGAAACATGTGTACCTGTGAAACCTATTAAGTCTGGATCCGCCAGCTGCCTTCACTGACGGCAGTCTCAGCGTGCTGCTGAGACGGCCGCTCCCCGCCCCTCCACGGCTCATCACTCCAATGAGTGCGGAGAAGTAGAGCAGAAGCAATGCTAACTGATAGTCAGCATCGCTCTGCTAGGGGAGGAGTGAGAACCGAGCCATCGGCCGTGTTTGGTGGCTCAGTTCTCAGTACAGAGACGCCGGGGGCAGATGCAGCATCGGTCTCATGCTACATCCACGAGGTAAGTATGACTAGCAAAAAAAAACAACCATACTTCTCTTTTAACTCCAGAGATAAAACAATAATTCTCCCACTCCACAAGACTCTGGTTCAGCCGCACCTGGAGTATACTGTCCAGTTCTGGGCACCAGTCCTCAAGAAGGATGTGCTGGAACTGGAGAGGGTCCAGAGAAGGGCAAAAAAATAAATAAAGGGACTGGGCGACTGTAGTTATGAGGAAAGGCTACGAGCATTGAAGTTGTGCTCTCTGGAGAAGACGCTTGAGAGGGGATATGATTTATTTTAATGTACAAATACCATACTGTTCACTCCACAATAAAGATAAAATGTTTCCGCGGAAGGGAATTTAATAAGACACGCGGTCATTCACTAAAATTAGATGAAAGGCGCTTTTACCTTAAACTGCGCAGAGGGTTCTTTACTGTAAGAGCAGTGAGGATGTGGAATTCTCTTCCACAAGCAGTGGTTTCAGCGGGGAGTATCGATAATTTCAAAAAACTATTAGATAAGCACCTGAATGACCACAACATACAGGGATATACAAGGTAATACTGACATAAAATCACACACATAGGTCGGACCTGATGGACTTGTGTCTTTTTTCGGCCTTGCCTACTATGTAACTATGTAACACGGGACCCTAGCTCCCAACCCTGCCTCTCAAATTGAACCCTAGAGCACCCCCCCCCCCCATACACCCTATGCTACAGCTTCATCCTATTTCCCACTGTAACAGCTCCACCTTCAAAGAGGTTTTAATGTCAATAAGAACAATTACTGGTATCCCCTATGTTATAGCAAGCTATACTGTGTAGTGTGTAGAAAAAAAAGATGTGCAACTAGTTTTACCTCAAAAAAATTGTAAAAATTATTGACTCGTGTGGGACGGCCACGGCCCCGGCTCCTCAGGGGAGACTTATGGGGGGGGGGGGGGAAATCAGGGGAAGGAGGAGCATCCCCTGGTCTCTGCCCACCTGGTGGCCTGCCCTCCAACGCCACGGCGATGCGGGTGAGGCCCACATTGAGGGCTGCCGTGTTGGCCTGGACAGCCTCAGTCAGGGCGCGCACCTCCTGACCCACGCCTGCTGTGGTGGTCTGCATGTCATTGAGGCATGTTATCAGAGCCAGGGAGTTGCAACCCATGTCCTGTACAGACTCCTTGATGGAGGCTATGCTGTCCTCCATGCGGTCCAAAGTCTGGGTAACCTGACCCAGATGGCGGGTCTGACGGGCCTGGTCCCTCCATAGATTTTCAGGCAGAACCTCTGCCACCCCCCTTGTCTTCCGGGTCGCCTTCCTGCCTCCTGATGAGGCTTGGGGCCTAGGGGGAGGAGTGGGAGGGGCTAGCCCTGATGGAGGCCTGACTGGTGCCAGCATCAGGGCTAGACTCCTCCAAATGGAGCGTGACCTCATTCCCAGACATCACCTCCTCCTCCTCAACCTCCTCATGAGGAGAGCTGGGGCCACTCCCCTCCTCAGAGGACTCCTGGCTTGCCTGGGGGTCTGCATCAGACTCATGTCCGGGGGATGGTGCAGACTGGCCAGATGGCCCAGCACCCTCCTGCACATCTGTGGATGACACAAAACATTCACAGGTTGGAGGATCCACACACTTGTCACATATTCCCTCCCCCCCACACATGCTACACACCAGATAGAAAAAAAAAACACTTACCTGTCCTCAAGACCTCCTCAATGGAGTCAAATCCAGGCACTCCCTCCACTTGATGCCTGGGAGGCACTGGGCAACCACACGCTCCTCAGCAGTGAGCCTGATAGCAGTTGCTGGTCCCCCTCCAGTGCCCCTGGCATGAGCGGAAATCTTTGCCAGCTTACCTCTAACCACGCAGCGGAGATCATTAATCTTTTTCAAGATCTCATTGGGGGTCCTGGTCTCACCCCCCAACGCATTGATATCATCTGCAATAATTTGCAGGATCTCCCTCCTCCTGGTCGGGGTGGTATTCAGACTCTCAGGCCCATGGCCCTGACAATAATGACCTTCTCCCGCAGGGAGTAGTTCAGCTTCCTCTTCCTCACTGACATCACTCCAAAACATACGCTCCAAAAAACACACCGACACAAACCAACAAACACCAACAAACAACGGAACAAAAGCACCTTGCTTCAGGGGGGGAAACAAATGGATGTACTTTTGCAATGGACGGGCATATGTTTGGGCCTATTTATTAAGGTGACCAGATTTTTAAAATGAAATCCGGGGACAAATTTTTTCTTTACTAGTAATGGCAACAATCAGCACTTTCTGCCCGTCGCTGCCCGCCTCACAGCCTCTCAAGTCTGATGCCGCGTACACACGACCGTTTTTCAGGTTCTAAAAAATTAAGTTTTTTTTAATGGCATTAAAAACGATGGTGTGTGGGCTCCAGAGCATTTTTCACGATGTAAAAAATGGGCATTAAAAATTTCGAACATGCTCTAATTTTTCACGCACATGCTCAGAAGCAAGTTATGGGACGGGAGCGCTCGTTCTGGTAAAACTAGCGTTGGTAATGGAGATAGCACATTCATCACGCTGTAACAGACTGAAAAGCGCGAATCGTCTCTTACTAACACAAAATCAGCAAAAGCAGCCCAAAGGGTGGCCCCATCCACATGGAACTTCCCCTTTATAGTGCCATCGTACGTGTTGTACCTCACCGCGCTTTGCTAGAGCGTTTTTTTTTTTTTTACGATTGTGTGTAGGCAACGCCGTTTTAATTATCGGGTTGAAAAAAACTTAGTTTTTTCTAGACCCTTAAAAACTTCATTTTTTTAGAACCCGAAAAACGGTCGTGTGTACGCGGCATTACTCTTCGGGCCCCCCCGGCTACTACTGGGTGGGGAGCGGAGGAAGATCACTCCGCCAGGGAAGGCAAGGAGATAGGGAGGTGGCTGGCCAGGATTTGAGCCAAGGCAGAAGAACATGCGAGCGAAGCTGAAGAAATATTCCCTCCGCTCCGACCAGCACATGATCATCAGAAAGGGGCACAGATAATGGGAAAACTACAACCCTCCCTATGCTAGTAGGCACGGCGGAACGGGGGTGTGTAATTCAATTTTTTTTATTTTAATTCTGCACTGACTGTCTTTGAAATTGCCCCTGCCCCCTATTAAAACCAATCTGGGGACAAAACCAGGGACAGGCTTGGTCCGGGGAGAGTGTCCTCAATCAGGGGACTGTCCCCTGAAACTGGGGATGTCTGGTCACCCTACTATTTATGCCCTGGGCGTATCTCACTAATTACGCCGGGCCTAGTTCCTATCTCACTGATTACGCCGGGCCGAGTTCTGAGCATGCGCAGAGAAGCGCTGACCATAGTCAGCGTCATGCGCATGCGCAGTCCGGCCCTTCAATTGCATAGGGTCACGGCTCATTTCAATGGAACACGCCCACTTCCTTCCCACTTTCAATTACGCCGGCTTACGCCTCGAAATTTACGTTGCGCCGGCGCAACGTTGTGTGGAGATACTCTGTGGATACGGTACTTGCCTCTCTAAGTTGAGCCTGCGTAACGTAAATGAGATGCGCTACGCCGGTCTATATATGCGCCGATGTACATGGATCTGCCCCTTTGTCTATACATACACTTGCAGGTTTAGTGGACCTACCCCTCTATTTTGTAAAGTTTCACCAATAACAACAACTTACTTCAGTCCTTCATTATTTTTTATTGTTGTTCAGCAAAATAATTTTTTACAATTAATATGTTCAATCCAAAATGCCATAATTAATGAAAACCTAAACAAAATTCTATTATGGATCAAATTGTGAAATTTGTTTTTAATTGAACAGTGTATAGCATATATTTGTTGTTTAGTTCCTTTGTTTGGATTGATCACATTGATCATCACATTTTGAGAGCGGTATAATGGTTTTATATATTTGTGCAGGTGATTTATCATCCAAATACTGCTTCTTCAAACACTTATTAGGTGAGTGTGAAAGTTTCATTTGAATTGACACTGACATGTAGATGACTATTTACTTTTACTTTTGTCATATGCAATGTCATCTTAATATTCATATATACCAGAAGGTGGCACTACAGGATCTTGCAAGAATTACTTACAGCTGTGGATAAGAAATGTTAAACCTTACATGGGAAATGAGGTCACCTTAATCCTCCAATATATTTTGTTAATTTTAACCTGCACTTTTAGAAATGTTCTACAGGATATACACCATAGCAAGAAATTACAACACATTTATTATGTGTGTTTATAGGGTGGTAGGGGATTTAGAACCAAATAGCTCCCCTTTTGAAGTTTTCGTTAAAGCCTTAAATCATAAACATGTCCCTGACAAATGTGACATAATGTACTGTAGACAATCTGAGAAGCTGGTGATCTTTTAGGTAGTTGTAATGCTCCCACAGTGCACTGACAAGCATGACTGTTAAAGACCTTCATTCAAAAGTACTGATTTAATTTTGGGTGGAGAGTGATAGGGGTAGCCCTACTAATCTTAAAATCTTAGACCCCAGCAAAAATGTATTTTGTGTTGGATGCATTATGCTAGGGAATTGTGTTTTATAATGATGCTGCTTATTTATGAAGCTTTAAAGAGGAAGTAAACCCTCTTAAAAAAATCTGGAAAAAAAAAACACCTGCAAGAGAAAGGCATAATAAGCTAGTATGCATACTAGCTCATTATGAATTACTTACCTGAGATCGAAGCCCCCGAAGCGGTCCTCAATCACCTCCTCCACCGCTGCCATCTCTCCCGGAGTGAGTTCCAGGTATCGCTGCTCCTATCGCATGCACGCGGGAGCCGCTAGTACTGGCACAATCGCCTTCACTAGCAGCACGCTCAGTGCGCCTGCGTGCCGTAGACATCGGTGCCCCTTTTTTGGAAAATATCTCCTTAACCGTGTAGGTTAAGGAAATATTACTTGGACCTACAGGTAAGCTTTAGGTCGCGTACACACGACCGGTCCGTCCGATGAGAATGGTCCGACGGACCGTTTTCATCGGTTCACCGCTGAAGCAGACTGATGGTCTGATGTGCGTACACACCAACAGTTCAAAAACCGATCGGGTCAGAACGCGGTGACGTAAAACACACGACGTGCTGAAAAAGACGAAGTTCAATGCTTCCAAGCATGCGTCGACTTGATTCTGAGAATGCGCGGGTTTTGAACCGATGCTTTTGTGTACTAACCATCGGTTTTGACCTATCGGTCAGCTGTCCATCGGTTCGATCTTAAAGCAAGTTCTCTAATTTTTGTCCGAAGGACAACAGACCGATGGGCTGTACACACGGTCGGTTTGGACCGATGAAACTGAACTTCAGTCCGTTTTCATCGGTTTGGACCGGTCGTGTGTACGCGGCCTTAGGCCTCATACACACGATCAGTCCATCCGATGAGAACGGTCCGAAGGACCGTTGTCATCGGTTAACCGATGAAGCTGACTGATGGTCTGATGTGCCTACACACCATAGGTTAAATAACCGATCGTGTCAGAACGCGGTGACGTAAAACACAACGACGTGCTGAAAAAAATTAAGTTCAATGCTTCCAAGCATGCGTCGACTTGATTCTGAGCATGCGCGGGTTTTTAACCGATGCTTTTGCATACTAACGATCGGTTTTGACCTATCGGTTAGGCCCCGTACACACCAGCGGATCTGTCCGATGAAAATGGTCCGCGGACCGTTTTCATCGGACATGTCCGCTGCCGGATTTTGGTCTGATGGCTGTACACACCATCAGACCAAAATCCCAGCGGAAAACAAACGCGGTGACGTGTCGCAACGTGGCCGCACCGTCGCCGCGACGATGACACGGCGACGTGCGCAACCCTGGAAAGTCAATGCTTCCACGCATGCGTCGAATCACTTCGAGGCATGCGAGGGATGGCGGATGATCGGACATGTTTCCAGCGGACATGTTTCTTAGGCCTTGTACTCACGAGCAGACATGTCCGATGAAACCGGTCCGCGGACCGTTTTCATCGGACATGTCTGCCTGGGGACTTCTGTTCGATGGCTGTACACACCATCGAACAGAGGTCCGCGCGTAAACAATACGCGGGGCGTGTCCGCGGTGTCGCCGCGTCGATGACGCTGTGTCGCCGCGACAATGACGCGGCGACGTGGGCGTCCTGCCTTTAAAATGCTTCCACGCATGCGTCGAAGTCATTCGACGCATGCGAGGGATGGCGGGCAGCCGGACATGTACGGTAGGTCTGTACAGACGACCATACATGTCGGGGGGACAGGTTTCCAGCGGACTGTTTTAAAGCAAGTCCAGGAAACAGTTGTCCGCTGGAAACCTGTCCGATCCGCCCGAAAATGGTCCGCTCGGGCCTACACACGGCCAAACATGTCTGCTGAAACTGGTCTGCGGACCAGTTTCAGCAGACATGTTTGGTCGTGAGTACGGGGCCTAAGCATGCTGGAAACCTGTCCGATCCGCCGATCAGATTTGTCCGGTCGGCCGTACACACGACCGAACATGTCTGCTGGTCAGCGGACCAGTTTCAGCAGACATGTTCGGTCGTGTGTACGAGGCCTTAGGCGTCCATCGGTTCAATTTTAAAGCAAGTTCCTATTTTTTTTTTGACCGAAGGATAACTAACCGATGGGGCCCACACACGATCGGTTTGGACCGATGAAAACGGTCCATCAGACCATTCTCATCGGATGGACCGATCGTGTGTACGCGGCCTTAATCTAGGCTTACCTGTAGGTCAAAGTGGTCTGTAATGCCCTGTACACACAATCGGTCAATTCGATAAGAACGGTCTGATGGATTTTTCCATCAGCTAACCGATGAAGCTGACTGATGGTCAGTCGTGCCTACACACCATCAGTTAAAAAAACGATTGTGTCAGAACGCGGTGACGTAAAACACAAAGACGGAAGTTCAATGCTTACAAGCATGCATCGACTTGATTCTGAGCATGCGTGGATTTTTAACCGATGGACGTGCCTACAAACTATCGTTTTTTTTCTATCGGTTAGGTAACCATCGGTTAATTTTAAAACAAGTTTCACATTTTTTAACCGATGGATAAATAACCAATGGGGCCCACACACGATCGGTTTGGTCTGATGAAAACGGTCCATCAGACCAATCTCATCAGATTGACCAGTGGCGGCTGGTGAAGTTTTAGGATGGGGGGGCGCAAGACTCCGCCCCTCCACATTTGGCCCCTCCCACGTATCATAAGCCACACCCATTATAGAATCCACCCACTCCGTCCCCTGTATTTCACTTGCTTCCACATCATAGTGTCAGGAGTATACAGCGCAGCATCACAAATCATGGTATATAACGCAGCCTTACAGATCGGCGCAAACAAACTAAAGAATTACACTGTTAGTAATTACTAGAGACTGCGGACATACTGCACGAGATTACTAGAGACTGTGGACATACTGCATGAGATTACCAGAAATACTGCACGAGATTACCAGAGACTGTGGACATACTGCATAAGATTACCAGAGACTGCGGACATACTGCATAAGATTACTAGAGACTGCGGACATACTGCACAAGATTACTAGAGACTGTGGACATACTGCACGAGATTACCAGAGACTGTGGACATACTGCATAAGATTACTAGAGACTGCGGACATACTGCACAAGATTACTAGAGACTGTGGACATACTGCACGAGATTACCAGAGACTGTGGACATACTGCATGAGATTACTAGAGACTGTGGGCATACTGCATGAGATTACCAGATACTGTGACATACTGCACGAGATTACCAGATACTGTGACATACTGCACGAGATTACCAGAGACTGCGGACATACTGCACAAGATTACCAGAGACTGCCGACATACTGCACAAGATTACCAGAGACTGCCGACATACTGCACAAGATTACCAGAGACTGCCGACATACTGCACGAGATTACCAGAGACTGTGGACATACTGCATGAGATACTGTGCGACTAGTCCCTGTACTACTTTCGTCCGACAAAAATCATGGCAAAATAACGTGACTTTCAAGTCGCACAAGTTTGAAAGGAGCCTTAATGATTGGATTTTACTACCATGGGTACTTCGCCCGCGGTAGTAAAATCTGATCATTATTCCTGCGCGTGTGCTGTAAAGACTACAGACAAATTGTCAGTGCTGGGGGGGAGGATGGGATCAGTGTCAGTACTGGGGGGGAGGATGGGATCTGTGCTTCATTGCCGGGGGGGGAGGATGGGATCAGTGTCAGTGCCGGGGGGGGGAGGATGGGATCAGTGTCAGTGCCCGGGGGAGGGTGGGATCAGTGTCAGTGCCCGGGGGGTGGTTGGGATCAGTGTCAGTGCCCGGGGGGTGGGTGGGATCAGTGTCAGTGCCCGGGGGGAGGGTGGGGTCAGTGTCAGTGCCCGGGGGGAGGGTGGGATCAGTGTCAGTGCCCGGGGGGAGGGATGGTGGTGTCAGTGCCGGGGGAGGGATGGTGGTATCAGTGTCAGGGGGAGGGATGGTGGTATCAGTGTCAGTGCCGGGGGGAGGGATGGTGGTATCAGTGTCAGTGCCCGGGGGAGGAAGGGATCAGTGTCAGCTGATGGTGGTGGTGTCAGTGCCGGGGGAGGGATGGTGGTATCAGTGCCGGGGGGAGGGATGGTGGTATCAGTGTCAGTGCCCGGGGGAGGAAGGGATCAGTGTCAGCGCCCAGGGGGAGGGTGGGGTCAGTGTCAGTGCCCGGGGGGAGGATGGTGGGATCAGTATCAGTGCCCGGGGGGGTGGTGGTGTCAGTGCCGGGGGGAGGGATGGTGGTGTCAGTGCCGGGGGGAGGGACGGTGGTATGAGTGTCAGTGCCGGGGGGGAGGGATGGTGGTATCAGTGTCAGTGCCGGGGGGGGGGGGTGGTTGAATCAGTGTCAGTGCCCGGGGGAGGATGGGATCAGTGTCAGCGCCCGGGGGGAGGGTGGGGTCAGTGTCAGTGCCCGGGGGGAGGATGGTGGGGTCAGTGTCAGCGCCCGGGGGGAGGGTGGGGTCAGTGTCAGTGCCCGGGGGAGGATGGTGGGGTCAGTGTCTGTGCCCGGGGGGTGGTGGTATCAGTGTCTGTGCCCGGGGGGAGGGATGGTGGTGTCAGTGCCGGGGGAGGGATGGTGGTATCAGTGTCAGTGCCGGGGGGAGGGATGGTGGTATCAGTGTCAGTGCCGGGGGTGGGGGATGGTTGAATCAGTGTCAGTGCCCGGGGGAGGATGGGATCAGTGTCAGCGCCCGGGGGGAGGGTGGGGTCAGTGTCAGTGCCCGGGGGGAGGATGGTGGGGTCAGTGTCAGCGCCCAGGGGGAGGGTGGGGTCAGTGTCAGTGCCGGGGGAGGATGGTGGGGTCAGTGTCAGTGCCCGGGGGAGGGATGGTGGTGTCAGTGCCGGGGGAGGGATGGTGGTATCAGTGTCAGTGCCGGGGGAGGGATGGTGGTATCAGTGTCAGTGCCGGGGGGGATGGTTGGATCAGTGTCAGTGCTGGGGGGTGAGTCCCTTAATATTAGCAGCCCCCCCCTTAGAGACCCCATTAGCTGAGTGGTTTCTTATGCCACCTCAGATGGAGTTGCGGCAGCCTGAATGGAGTGAATGCACTTTCTCTCTCTCTCCCACCACCAGACCCCCCCCCCCCCGCTGCTGCTGGTGGGAGAGAGAGAGTGCATTCACTCCATTCAGGCTGCCGCAACTCCTTCTGAGGTGGACGCTGATGCTCCGGAGCTGAGTGAGGCGGCGGGACTCGGAGTGAACTGCTGGCCGGGTGGGGGGGGGGCCCGCTGCTGACGCTGGGGGTGGTGAGGCTGGCTGGCTGGCAGTGCTAGCGGCTGCGGGGCTCAGTGGTGAGGCAGGGCTGGCACTGGTAGACAATTGTGTATGCGGGGGATGGAGCCGGTCATAACACTTACCTTCTGGTTGTCGCTGCTCCTCCATGACGCCCCCACACGCGCTCCAGAATACCGGAAGTGATATACTGGCAGTGGCACTGACCTCTCCTCCGGTCCCCGCTGCGCCAATCCCATGACAGCTAGTGGGCATGCTAGCAAATCACAGGACAGTGGGAGTGTGTGCGGGCGCACAGCTTGCGCCCTGCACACGCCCTAAACACGGGCAAATCAGCTTCCCAGCCTGCAATCAGCTGATTGCAGGCTGGGAAGCTTCCCATAGACCGCCGCATGTCCGGCGCCTGATCACTCTAAAGGCTCGTACACACGGTCGGACATCCAACAAAATTTCCCTTGGATTTTTGACTTAATTGATTTGTCCGATCACACCCATAGCATACACACACTCGGACTTTTTCCTCAACCAACACGAACGTAGTGACGTTTTAACGTACGGCCACGCGATTCAAAGAGGAAGTTCAAGTTTCGTACGTCCCGCGTTGCGTTCCATCAGCTACTATATAGTTAGTTTACGTTTCGTGTGAGTGCTTTCCCGATTTCCATTTTCGTGCCTTTTTGCTCGTTACTTTGCGTGCGTTCGCTCGATAACGAGATGTTGCGGAATCCAGCGAGAGAACGGGCTATTTATGGTCTTGGAGTTCTGGCTATTGCTCAAGCCCGGACCAGGACCAGGAAGAGGAGGACTGTTTGGACCAAAAATTGGTTGCTTCATCGGGACCAATTTTCACATATGGCATTGCTGAGGGAGCTGCAGGAAAATAATCCGAATGATTTTCGGAACTATCTTCGGATGTCCGATGCCTGCTTCCAGCGTCTTCTAAACTTGCTGTCCCCATATATTAGCAAGAAGGACACCTGTATGAGGCCTGCTATTCCTGCAGAGCAACGGCTCATAGCCACTTTGCGATATTTGGCGACAGGGAGAAATCTACAGGACATAAAGTTTACTACTGGGATCTCTCCCCAGGCTCTGGGACACATAATTCCGGACACTTGCTGTGCCATTATTCAAGTCCTGCAGAAGGACTATATTCGGGTAAGTTTTTTTCTTTGTTTTCACATTTGATACACTTCATGATTTCTCCAAAATATTTTATTAGTACTTTGTCTTATTTGTATATATTATGTTATTGTCTACCCTCTGGTGTGACAGTCACAAAACCCCAAGTCGGTTGCAACCTGATCCTTCCTTGGTTCACCATATTGGTCCCATGGCAAAGGAGAGAGTTCTTACCACTTGCCAAGCTTTAAGCATTTAACATTATCTACACAAAATGTATTTAATCTGCCACCAGAGGGAGTCATGAAGCATATTATTTGCTCTGCTTCTTAATTGTTATTCCACAAATGTTTTGATATATTTTAGTGTTCTCTTGCCCCTATAATGTATGTTTTCAAAATGCTGATAATATTTTCTGCTCAAGTCTT
Source organism: Rana temporaria (assembly GCF_905171775.1). Taxonomy (NCBI): domain Eukaryota; kingdom Metazoa; phylum Chordata; class Amphibia; order Anura; family Ranidae; genus Rana; species Rana temporaria. The sequence goes on along the minus strand of NC_053497.1, from coordinate 28,993,938 downwards.
AACTAATTTTTCTTTGCTTCACTCCACAGTTTCCTTCAAACCGTGAGGAATGGCAGGATGTTGCAGCCCAGTTTGCCAATCAGTGGAATTTTCCCAACTGTGGGGGTGCCATTGATGGCAAACATGTCCGAATTGTTCCTCCACCGGCCTCAGGCTCTTTTTTTTATAATTATAAGGGCTTTAACAGCATAGTTCTGCTTGCTATTGTTTCAGCAAATTATGAGTTTTTATATGTTGATGTCGGTATGAATGGTCGTCATTCTGATGGAGGTGTCATGGCTCATACCGAATTTTATCAGCGTCTTACGTCTGGCACCTTACATTTGCCACCTGCGCAGGACAACGTGGAGGGCCTCAACTTTGTATTTGTGGCAGATGAGGCGTTTGCTCTTGGGGAACATCTTTTGAAGCCCTTTCCAATGAGGAACCTCACTCGTGAGCAACGGATATATAACTACAGACTATCTCGTGCCAGAAGGGTGGTTGAAAACGCCTTTGGCATTTTGTCATGTCGTTTTAGGCTTTTTCTGACTGCCATTCACTTGGCGGAATACAAACTAAATCATGTTGTTTTGTGCTGCTGCATCCTCCATAATTTTCTACGGAGGAATGCTGCTAACTACATAGGTTCCGGGCATACTGATGACCCCTCAGGTGGACGTCCAGCTGAAGATGCAGTGATGCCAGCCCTGCAACAAACTCGACCTGCTGTCTCCTCCCAGAATGCCCGTCTGGTGCGGGAGCAATATATGGAGTATTTTGTGGGTAGAGGGGCAGTGCCTTGGCAGCAAGATGTCCTTTAGTTTTTTGTGAACCTTTAGGATGTTCCTTTTGAAAACATTAAATTTGTTTACAAGATGCTGTTATGTTTGTTTATTACTATTATTTTACTGATTAATGAAATGTTGCTGTGATTACCATTAAATATTTTAGAACAACCAAATGTTTAATTAGCCTTTCTAAAGTTACAAACAGCTATGTGTATTATTATTATGCCTTTTTGTTTCTGATACACACCTTTTCCATATGCAAATATACTGGTAGTAGTGATCAGATAAATAATAATCCACAAAATGTTTCAAAAAATATATTTGTTCAATCCTGCACAATCCAATGTCACTTTTTGGCAGTTTACAAAATCAAAAAACATTGTTAGTTCAGGAATAACACAATTGTGTATTATTTGGGTAAAATGCTAAACATGCATCTTTTCAAACTCAGCCCTAGACATAGCAAACTTTTTTACATCAAAATTTTTCCTTTTTCAGCTTTCTTCACGCAACAAATAAAAAATTAGCAATGTAAATGTCTGTCCAGATGCACTTTTGTTCATTCTGTGTTCCATTTTTGGGTGTGGCAAAAATGCATGCACAGTGGTCTCCATGCGCCCCGTGGGTTGTGGTTGGCTGTAGCTCACAACATGTAGTTAGCCTTATCACCGGAAACGGACTACCATGTTGTGAGCTAGAGCCAACCGGAACCATAATGGAGTGCATGTCAAACCCTGTGCCTGCATCTTTGTCGCATACAAAAATGCACACCAAAATGAATGGAACTGCGTCTGATGTGAACTGACCCTTAGCACAGTCTTTACCAACTCTCATTCTCCTGGTGCAATCCCAGGGTCAGAATGACAAGTTTTTCCACTTTTGGCCTCGATACATTGGGCATTTCTATATGTGCATTTTTGTATGATTTTAAGGTCAAGCCCTTAAAATATAACAAAATGACATTTGTAGGCACCAGGAGAAGAAGAGTGGATAAACACTCAGCTGAGACCCTGAAATCACACATAAAGATAGTCATTTTGTGGTAATGACCTACCATTAACACTTTTTTTTGGAGAAAAAACTCAGATTTTACAAAATGTGCGTAGTGCAAATAGAATTAGTGCAAATTCTTTCATTTATCACAAACTGAGCATGTGCAAACAAGGCTAATTACAAATATTTCCATGATAAAACCTTGAACACGAGGGAACATTTGTAATTATAAAACAACGATAGAAAAAAACTAAAATTTTGCTAACAGGTCGTAATAATCCCGGATTCGTCTCTGAACACCAGTGGCAGCCTCCTTGAGATTTTCCAGCTCTGTCATTGCCTGCAGCATATCAGCACTGATCCGACCAATAGTGCATCCTGGTAGTTGGTGGCCTTGGAAAAAGACAAAAATTTAGTATGTGTTTGATGGTGAAGTGACTGAGGCAATCCCAAAATAAACCAAAATGTTACAATGGGGTCTATTTTCTTGAAATACTTACCTAAACCTAGACACTCAATTAGTCCTAACAACCTTTTTCATCTTCATAATACACCTACACTACTAGTGAATGTACACACTACAGATAATACTCTGTAAATCTTGGGCCAGGTGCATATCCATGTGTCTTCAAATGCATCTACCTAAACACCACTGCCACCTCTCCCTTCTACATGCTCAAATTTTGAATACACTCAATAATTTGCTATTGTGGTGTAGGCGTGTGTGGTGTGGACCTAGAAAAAAAAAACAGGTGTTGATTTTGCAAGGCACATGTTCCAAAAACTTACTGGGGCAAACAACAACCTCCGAAGGCTCATCTTGCATTTCTTGCACTCCTTCACCCTCAGCATATCTGGTGTCTGGGGATGTGCTGTCGACTGGTGGCTCTTTGCTGGGTCCGGCACTATCCTCCAAATCCTGCAAAGGTTGGTGTTGAGCACACTCACAATCCTCTAAAATGAAAGAATAAATCATCTATGAATCGTTGCCAAAATTACATTATATTAACATAATCACATGTGCTGCTTTTAAAGTCCACCAACCTTGCCCTGGTGAACCAGTTTGCGCCACACTAGTGTACTACACTATGCATTATTACAATAAACGCTATGCTAGGGAACAGGAGTATGATGTCATATAAAATCTATGAAGACATGTCTATATCTAGGCCACATTAAACAACTCAGGCAGATGGCACCCATCACTCTTGTTTGTTATGGCAATATGGTTTATATGATGTGAAATCTAGCAGGCGTGACTCTGTGTGACTCTGATCCCCAGGGACTCTCCTCTACCCATCTCTACCCTGTAAATGCGTCATTAATGGTCAGTGATGAGCCACGCATCTAACATAAAGTGTAATGTACCCCTTAAGTTCAGTCCTGACACCATGGCGTTTGTCCTATCTCTAAACACCCCTGTCACTGGCAAAAGCACATAAGCATTTTTATTAACTTACGTTTTGGGGCAGATTTGGGGCCTGTTGTCTCCCCTGTTCTCTCCCCTGTTGGAGCCCGGCCAAGGGAAGCCTCCCTTTGTCCCCTGTGGTGTCTTTCTCTGTGCCTTTGTCCTGTTGAAAAAATTAGAATACAGTATATTAAGGATTTGCCAAAAGTAGCCAAGACATAATAAAAACTTTACAATTTTAATGAACTGCTTTTAAACTTCCATTAACTTCTTCTGTAGGCCCCACCAGAAAACTAAATCATTAAATTTCATCCATCTATAATGTACAGACAAATAATTCTCAAATTACATTTACTTACTTCTTTTGATAATGGTGCGGTGAATGGCTTCTAAATTTTCTTGCTCTCTGTGCTTCAAATCTGACCATCGTTTGCGGATTTGGTCTTTCGTTCGTTGGATACCATAATCTCCTTCCAATACCGCGAGGACCTTCTCCAGAACCCAGTCTTTATGGCTGTTGGGCCTATCATAATTTTCAAGTTTACAATCGTAATCGTACTTCTCAAAGATGCGAACCATCTCCACCATCTCCCCCTTGCTCATGGGGGTGGCCTTGTGTTTTCTATAAACGCCTCCACTGCGGGGCCTATTCGTTTTCGTGGGTTCCGCCATCACATTCTCCCTCACACATCCCAGAATGTCGCATGAAGAAAAAGGATTGTGGTCCCGCCCCAGCGTCATGACGCACGTAGAGCGAAGCTTCACGCATGCGTAGGCTATATAAATCAAGAACGAGCGCTCGATGTCACGGACGCATGCACGAACCTAACGGAACGACTCTACGTGCAGCCGAAGGTCTACGCGGAACGAAGGTAGGTGAATACATTGGGACACTAGTGGTTACTGCATGATTTAGCTTAGAGCAAACAGAGATTGTATAAGCAGGTTAGGAAGTTACAGCAAGCACTTATTGGTCGTATTGTATCCTTTATTGCAGATATCTCATCCAAATAATGCCGAAAGCAAAGGGTGGAAAGCTTAATTCCAAAGCATTCATCACTGCTTTTATTGATCTCTATAGATCACACACATGTCTGTGGCAGGTCACCAATAAAGACTACTCCAATAAAAATAAAAGGCAGGCAGCAATTGATGAACTGGTGGCAGAAGCAAAGACTGTGTACCCCAGGGCCAACGAGACCCAAATAAAAGCAAAAATTGGGGGCCTGAGGAGCACTTTTAAGAGGGAGCTCAAGAAGATTGAGTGTTCAAAAAGATCGGGAGCGGCAGCAGATGATGTTTATGTGCCCAAGCTATGGTACTTCAGCAGCCTGATGTTTTTAAAGGACCAAACAGAGCCAAGAAAACATCTGTCCACACTTGCATCCGCATCAGCAGAGGCCACAGATACTGAGGCTGAACCAACTCAGGATGAGGAGGAGGAGGAGGAGGAGGAGGAGGAGGAGGAGGAGCTCAGCTTGACACAGGTATAGTATTCCTGAAAATATGTGCATTCAGATATACTATGATCAGTGGCGTTGCTAGGGGGGTGACATGACCAGAGGTGTAGGGTGCTGGGTAATGTAAAGGGGTCCAGACGTGCAGTTGTGGAGAGGGGTACACAGTAGTAACAAAATGATATTGAAGGATGCAGAGGTATGCAGGGGGCACAGTGGGGTGTTTGTACATTTTAACGTGTGGGGGGGGGGGGGGGCCAGATATTGGATCTGCCCCGGGTGCAAAATGCTCTAGGTACGCCCCTGACTATGATGTTAATGTGTTGTTATGATGGCAAGAAAATAAAATGATGCTCCTTTTTCAGACACAGGACGTTGCCAGCCAAGAAGAGGCTGGGCCCAGCAGACAGTCCACACAATGTAGAATCCCTACACTGAACCCTCCTAGGAAAAGGGCCAAGAAGAGGCAACATCTGGATGATGCCACGGCTGATTTTCTAAGTAGGGCCACATCGGTCATCACCACAGCACCCGATAGTGCAGAAGGGTTTGGCTGTTTTATAGCAAACAAACTACGGGAGATTGATGCCGATCAAAGGGAGCTATGTGAGGGGATCATGGTCCAGCTCCTTAGCAAGGCCAGGAAACGGGAGCTAACCCCTATTTCACATGTCTGTGATATAGATCACACACCTCCAGCCAATGTACAACAGGCCTACCAACAACAGACAAGCTTCCAAGCACCCCCAGCCTACCCACACCAGCCAACCTACCCACACCAGCCTGCCTACCCACACCAGCCAACCTACCCACCCCAGCCAACCTACCCACACCAGCCAACCTACCCACCCCAGCAAGCCGAGCCACACCAGCCAACCTACCCACCCCAGCAATCCCACCCACCCCAGCAAGCCGAGCCACACCAGCCAACCTACCCACCCCAGCCAACCTACCCACCCCAGCCAACCTACCCACCCCAGCAATCCCACCCACCCCAGCAAGCCGAGCCACACCAGCCAAACTACCCACCCCAGCCAACCTACCCACCCCAGCAAGCCCACCCACCCCAGCAAGCCGAGCCACACCAGCCAAACTACCCACCCCAGCCAACCTACCCACCCCAGCAAGCCCACCCACCCCAGCAAGCCAACCCACCCCAGCAAGCCAACCCACCACAGCAGCATGGGGGTCAGTGGCCAACTCAGAGCCCCGATTTTAGGGGATACTAATTTATCTTTAAATATCTATGATTTTGAACATATTTTTGCTATTATTTGTAGTTGAGTATGTTTTGTTTGGTTTGGCTTAAGAAAAAATGCTCGAATTATGGCATAAAATCTTTATTTTTTAGATATTATTGTTTTTGGTATTGTGGTGTGAGTGTTAAAAATTATAACGCTTCAGCTGATGAGGTGTGAAGTGTGGAGAGTGTTGGCCAGTTTGGTATGCTGAAATATCAGCCTGTTGAAGTACCACAGCCTGGGCACAAATATGTCTGCTGCTGCTGCTCCCCATCTTTTGGAGACCACAATCTTCTTGGGCTCCTTATATTTTAGTTAATGCTTAGGTCCCCAAGTTTGGAGATTATAACCTAATTTATGTATGCCCTGGGGTACAGAGGCTTTGCCAACTCAACCAGTTCTTCAATTGCTGCCTTCCTGTTGTTTTGTATTTGGATCTGTTATTATTTTTCCCATTTTTTGCTAAATAAAATGATGATGCTAAAAACTTGTGGATTATGTGTGGAAAGTCAAATGTAAGTTTGTGAGTAGGCAGGCCCTTTGCTAAAATTGAAGGGACATAAAATAGGGTAGTTATTACTTTGCCCAGCATAAAGAATTGGGGATATTTATTGGTTTTGCATTTCAAATAAATAAAAAAAAAAAGGCTGGATTCATATCCAGAAAATACACTAATCCAAAGTAAATACATTTGTTTTTAATCCGTCCGTATCACCAGTTGAGCAGATGTACATATTAGGACATTCTAAAGAAAAATAGAATATGCGCTGCTATTTGAGATTTCGAAACTTGCCGCGTGACGAATGAGCATTTTCAAATACGAACGCTAGTTTTACTAGACAGCTGGCTTCCGGGTGCTCTTTATTTCGGGGCATGCGCATTTAGCTTTTTTTGAAAAATCCGATGGTTTTCTGTACACACGGTCGCACTTTGCACAATCGGACTTTTCAGAACAGAAAGTTGGTCCGTTCACAGACCCAACTTTTTGTCCGATTGAAGCCTAAAAAGTTGGTCCGATGGAACGTACACACGGTCGGAGAAATTAGAAAAGTGCCGGATTTTGAAGTTGGTTGGCCGAAAATCCGACCGTGTGTACGGGGCTTTAAAGTGACATTTTTTTTTTCAATTTTTTTTTTTTTTTTTTTTTTTTTTACAGCTTGGGGGGGCGGCGCCCGAGCGCCCCCTATGGACGGGCCGCCACTGAGATTGACCGATCGTATGTACGAGGCATAAGGGTTTACAACCACTTTAACTGAAGGATGAATGATTTAACGCCAGGTTACCTTTAATACGTTAGTGGAAAAAAGTTACTGCGCTTATTCAGAAATAAAAATTAACATGTGTATATATATATAAAAAGCCACAACAAAAAACATTATACAACATTGAACAAGGTAGACAAAGAAAAAAAGTTGCGCTAATAAACGTTATATAGACTGCACTGGAGACAGCGAAACTAGTGCAAAAAAGAATGTGGTAACAAAACAGTGATCTGAACGTGATAAATAATGAGAATAATGGGCAATCAATCCACAATAAAGTCCCAATAGCAAAAATTATTAAATTTCAGTAATCTCCCAGGTGCACATTGATCCACCGCATCCAAGAAGGGGTGATAGTAGAAACCTCCACCACAATCACACGCTGCCTCTTACCGAAGGGCTGTGATCTCTTAGTTACAAGAGATCGTAAACGGCATGTAGCAAATGATATCTTCATAGGTGTCTTCAGAGAAGGACCATCACAAGATTTTGCCTTATACAGTATACCAGTGCGGGATGTACCATAAAGAAAAAAGAACTTGCATAGCGTAAAATCCTCAAGGTTTAATGAATGATAAAAAGATGTACACTTACATCAGATAGACGTAAAATCAGTAAAAAAGTGGGCCGGCCGGCTCCTCAAACACGCAGCCCGTATCTTCCGAGTCTGATCACTTGACGCAGTGACGTCAGAACGTCGCCTCCCAACGTTTCGTCTCGATGGGGACGTGGTCATCCCGTGATTGAAGCCTCTTGTGGCCCGATTTCTTCTTTTACAGTAGTTGGGTAGTCTGCATTAATTTCTATTTCTGTTTCACTTTATTGCTTATCTTCACGTGACACTGATGTGGCATTTCCCTCAGTTTGAGTGTTTGTGTTAGTTCACAAAATTTTGAACACACTGAAGTTTCATCAACAATTACACTTCTACTGATGGATACCTTGTTTGTGTCTTGGTGTAGAATTCTGTATCTTTATTTGTATTTTGAGATTCACTGTACCCCACAAGAACACCTTCCTTTGCGCAAGCATCCCACTTTGTACGTTTTTTCTTTTGGGATGTGCACACATGCTTTGCTTCCAAATTTTTTTATCTGGTTCAAATTCGGGGCTTTTCCATTCCACAGTTCATATGAAGTTTTTTCAGTTGATTTTCCTAGTAGTCGATTTTGGAGATAGCATGCAGTCATAATTGCCTCCCCCAATATGTGGTTGGAATATCTGTATCATACAGCATGGTTCTTACACTCTCACATAGAGTATGGTTCATTCTTTCTGCAACCCCATTTTGTTATGGGTTGTATGATACAGTAGTTTGAAATATAATGCCATGCTTTCTGAGAGTTACCTGTATGTTATCACCTGTATATTAAGTTCCATTGTCTGTGTGCAATACACTCAGCATTTTGGCAAATTTGTGTCTTAATTAATACTGTTCATGTTTCTCTGGTACTTCACTTTTGTTGTGTAAAAGATATATGTGTAGTTTACTTGGAGTAATCATACACTCCCAGTCCCAGTCCAGCATGATGCTGCCACCACCATGTTTCACTGTGGGGATGGTGTTCTGTGGGTGATGTGATGTGTTGGGTTTGCGCCATACATAGCATTTTCTTTGATGGCCAAAAAGTTCAATTCTAGTCTCATCAGACCAGAGCACCTTCCTCCATACATTTTGGGAGTCTCCCACATACCTTTTCGAAAAATTTTAAACGTGCCATTTTGTTTTTTGCTGAAAGTAATGTCTTTCTTCTGGCCACTCTGCCATAAAGCCCAACTCTATGGAGTGTACAGCTTATTGCCGTCCTATGCACAGATACTCCAGTCTCTGCTGTGGAACTCTGCAGCTCCTCCAAGGTTACTTTAGATCTCTGTGCTGCCTCTCTGATTAATGCCCTCCTTGCCCGGTCCTTGAGTTTTGGTGTGTGGCCTAGACATGTGCACACTGAAATATTTTGTTTTGTAATTTTGTTTTCGTCCGAAAAATAGATTTATTTAGTTACTCCCGTTTTTCGTTAAAAAAATGCATTCGTCCGAAAATTCAAATTAAGGTCGAATCTGTCATTGAAGGCTTATGGTGTCTGTCGAATGTTCTAAGAATAAAAATAAAAAATTCGACAGAATCTTTAAAAAAAAATAAAAAAAAATTTGACTCTTCGTGTCTCTCTGTGTCGAATCTTCATGTCTCTCTATGTCGAATCTTTTCTCTCTATGTCGCATCTTTTCTCTCTATGTCGACTCTTCTCCATGTCTCTATAATGTCGAATCTTTTCTCTTTATGTAGAATAATATTGGACTAATAGAGTTAAGGTTAGGCACATTCGACCGCAACGAAAACGAAAATAAAGCATTTGTTTATGTCGGATCTTTCGGTTTTCGTTTTCTGTGCTTTCGTTATCGTTTGTTAAAACGATAACGAAAATACCTGAAATTCGGACGAAAATGCATTCGGACGAAAACGAATGCACATGTCTAGTGTGGCCGTCTCTTGGCAAGTTTGCTGTTGTGCCATGTTCTTTCCATTTGGTTATGATAGATTTGATAGTGCTCCTAGGGATCATCAAAGATCTGGATATTTTATAACCTAACCCTGACTTGTACTTCTCAACAACATTGTCCCTTACTTGTTTGGGGGGTTCCTTGGTCTTCATGGCAGTGTTTGGTTAGTGGGCCTTTCAAAAAGGTGTGTATATGTAATGACAGATCATGTTACACTTAGATTACACACAGGTGGACATCATTTCACAAATTCTTTGACTTCTGAAGGTAATTGGTTGCACCAGAGCTTTTTATGGGCTTCGTAACAAAGGAGGTGAATACATACGCACAGCTGCACATGCCAAATTATAATTTCTGAAAAATAGTTTTATGTGTATATTTTTCTAATTTTGCTTACAACTTAGAAAATTGTGTTCTGATCTGTCACATACAATTCAGATTAATAAAACATTGAACTAAACGCTGTCATGTAACAAAATAGGTAAAAAGCCAAGGGGGGTGAATACTTTTGTAAGGCACTGTATAAAAGTGAGAAAATACTTCTTCTTTCCTGGAGTAAATTTTTCCCATTGGATCACAAAGATCTGAATGAATTAGGTCCATAAGATTCTTAGCTCTGCTGTTACTCTGTTTTTGAAAGAATTTTCTTGTCATTTTACCTTTTTATACAGCTGGTGCATTTCATTGTTTGATCACATGGACTAACTTGTATTCCACTTGCATCAGTTAATTTCTTTATTATGTCAGGATTTCTGTGCCTAGGGTGTCTGTGCCATGTGTGAATGCAGTTTGAATGTTTTTCCTACTTTTAACCACTTTATTGCAGTTCAGCTGATACAGTTCATCTGTAATTGTAGCCGGTGCAAGTAAGATATTACCTATTGTGATGGCATAACTATCATCTTGGAAGGTCTCTACGTTGCCTTGTTTTGTGAGCTTCTTCACTGACAAGATTCATTTCAAGAGCAGGGACATAGAGGACATTTTTCACAGGTATCTTATCTTTCAGATGACACTCTGGGAAATAAGACAGTAAAGAAAACTGTCTCATATTCCTTCTGATTTCATTATTTGCTCATTAGCTGTTGTGATTTTTCTGTTTTACTCTGGTCAAGTTGAATAAATACATTTGTCATGTGATTTGTAGCTCCTGAATCAACACACAGGCCTGGATTCAGATAGAATTGTCTATCTATCGGCGGGCGTAACGTATCGCAGATACGTTACGCCGCCGTAAATTAGGGCGCAAATTCCGTATTCAGAAAGAACTTGCGCCCTATGTTACGGGGGCGTAACGTATGTGTGTCGGCGTAAGCCCGTCTAATTCAAATGTGGATGATGTGGGCGTGTTTTATTTAAATTACATGTGACCCCGCGTATTTGACGTTTTTTCCGAACGGCGTATGCGTCATTCGTGAAAAAATCCCAGTGCGCATGCTCGAAATTACGCCGCAAATCGTCAATGTTTTAGACGTGAACGTAACTTACGTACAGCCCTATTCGCGAACGACTTACGCAAACGGCGTATAATTTTCAAAATTTGACGCGGGAACGATGTCCATGCTTAACATAGGATACCCCTCATATAGCAGGGGTAACTTTACACCGGAAAAAGCCGAACGCAAACGACGTAAAAAAAAAATGCGCCGGGCGGACGTACGTTTCTGAATCAGCGTATCTACCTAATTAGCATATTCCTCACGTAAATATACGGAAGCGCCACCTAGCGGCCAGCGTAAATATGCAGCCTAAGATACGATGGTGTAAGACACTTACGCCGGTCGGATCTTAGGGAAATCTATGCGTAACCAATTCTATGAATCAGGCGCATAGTTACGACCCCGCACACTCAGAGATACAACGGCGTATCCGGAGATACGCCGTCGTATCTCCTTTCTGAATCCGGGCCACAGTGCCTGAGGTTAGTTATTCTCCCATAAGCTTGCCCTTAACATATTCCAACGTCAGTCCATCATCTGAATGTGCATCAAGTGCTGTGACAAGCGTTACATACCTTTCTGGTAAGACGCTGAGTATTAGTGCTGTTACATGAAATTCTTTTAATTTCTTCTACTATACTCTGGCGTTCAACTATTTCCAAGGTGTGCCTTGTGAAATCCTGCATATCCAGGCTTTTCATCACCTTGGTTTGGTATAGCTTTCTATTCTAATACAGTTTATTGCTGAGATTAGCTTTTTCATGCACCTTTAGTAATCCTTCCCACATTTCTTTAGCAGTTTCACACTTACATATGTAGAGCTACCCCCTCAGATCCGCTGGTTAGATTTGGGATCGGCATAATTATGTTACCTCTATGATGTGTCTAGGGATGATGATGGTGGTGTGAAGCAATAACGGAATCTATCTATGGTCGCCATATTCAGGTGTGCAGCCCCTTTTCGGGCATCAGGCACCTGAATTACATCAGTGGAGATGTTTTTTGGAAGCTCCTGATTGGGTGCCCAAAAAGGTGAACAGTGGGCACCATGCTGGGCACTCACCGTTCACTCAGCGTTGTGTTAGCAAAGCAAAGAAATTCGCTTTGCCAACACTGAATCACCTCTTAGCCAATCAGGTGCTCGGGTCTGTTACCTGTCACCCGATTTGCTGAAACGTCATGTGCTGTGATTGGACACCTAATAAGGCTTACCTGTAGGCAGGGCTTTTTTTCTCAGGCCCCGTACACACGGCCGAGGAACTCGACGTGCCAAGCACGTCGAGTTCCTCGTCGAGTTCTGGGATGAAGCCGCCGAGGAGCTCGGCGGGCCGCCTTCTCCCATAGAACAACGAGAAAATAGAGAACATGTTCTCTATTTTCTCGTCGAGCTCCTCGGCGGCTCCATCGAGCCAAAACTGTACAGACGACAGAGTTTCTCGGCAGAATCCGGGTTTTGACCGAGTTTCTCAGTGAATTCTGCCGAGAAACTCTGTCGTGTGTACGGGGCCTCAGAGAATAAGTACAGGAACCCCCCCCTTCAGAGTCACCCCTTGTCTCTGCCCCCTACCCACATCTGAGCATCGTTCCATAGTTGATCCCCCCTCCCCACCTTCCAGTACCGTCCCATTTAAAGAATACAGAATCAAGTATTATTTTGTGGGGCTAAGTAATTTGTATGGAATTTGTTAATGACAACAAGAAAGACAGTAAAATAGATTCCCTGTAGTCAGCAACAATGGACCCCCCCGGAAACAATAGACCCACCAGCAGCCAACAGCAATAGACCCCTCCCCAACAGGAGATCCCTCCCAGCAATAATTTACCCACCCCCCAGCAAAGACAGAAAATTCAACCAGCCCCCCCCCCCCCCCCCTGCAAAACTAAAGTAGATCTCCTCCAGCAACAATAGAACTTCCAGCACAACCTTAGCACCCCTTGCCATTACATACATTCAGTGCTGGAGGTGCCGGAAAAAGCGCTCCCCCACGTTCCCGCTGAAAAAAAGCCCTGCCTGTAGGTACTGTAAATATATTCTAAACTTGCACAGTTTAGGAGATATTTACTATACACGCTGCCACTGATGCCATCGGCGCAGGGCCCGCTCGTGCCGTTTCTTTAGGGCCCGTGCTGTAACCGGTGGCACCAGCACGCATGCGCAAGAGTGACATAATAGCGGCTTCTGTCAATCACAGCGCCGGGGCCCGGAAACCCAGAAGTAACTTCGGGGGAAACAAGTCATCTGTGTGAGCGGTGTGCCTGCGCCGATCCAGGGAATCGTTCTAAGGTAAGTATTTCATAATGAGCTAGTATGCGATGCATACTAGCTCATTATGCCTTTATCTTGCAGGTATTTTTTTTATGTGATTTTTTTGGAGGTTTACTAACCTCTTTAACCACTTGGAGACCAGCCACCACAGTTATACTGCGGCAGGTTGGCTCTATTGCACAAATTGCCTTAGCTGTATGTTGGTTTGTGCAATAGATACAGTGGGCACACACGTGGTGCCACAGCCGATGTGCGTAGCCAGCGACCGCAATGTCCATCGGCCACCTGGGATTGCTCCACAAGGAGCCAGTGTGGGGATCTGTCAATGTAAAAAAAATAGATCTCCGTTATATCAGGGGAGTAGAGAGAGATTGTTTGCTCCTAGTGATCAGGAACAGCGATCTCTCTCCTCATCCAGTCAGTACACTCCCCCCACAGTTAGAAGCACCTCCCAAGGAACACATTTAACCCCTTGATCACCACTAGTGTTAACCCCTGCCCTGACAGTGTCATTTATACAGTATCTAGTGCATTTTTATAGCACTAATCACTGTATACATGTCACTGGTCCCAAAAAAGTGTCAAAAGTGGCCGATCTGTCCCCTATAATGTTGCAGCCAAAAATTGCTGTTCACCGCCATTACTAGTAAGAAAAATAAAAAAATGCCATATTTCTATCCCCTATTTTGTAGACGCTATAACTTTGGCACAAACCAATCAATATAAGCTTATTGTGATTGTTTTTATCAACAATATGTAGAAGAATACATATTGGCCTAAACTGAGGAATACATTTGCTTTCTATATTTTTTTATTTATTATAGCAAAAAGTTAACTACTACCAAAAGAAAGCTCTATTTGTGGGAAAAAATACATAAATTTTGTTTGGTTACAGCGTCGCACGACCGCACAATTGTCAGTTAAAGCGTCGCACTGCTGTATCACAAAAAATGGCCTGGTCATTAAAGGGGTAAATCCTTTCCGGTCTTTAAAGAGGAAGTACAGGCATACCCCGCTTTACGGACACTCACTTTACGTACACTCGCGAGTACGGACATGCCCGCGAGTGTACGTAAAGTGTCTCACAAGTACAAATATTCCGCGCCGTGCACCCGCATTAGACGGAACTGAAGTTCTGAGCACTTAGCCTGCCCAGTTCCAGTGTGCTCTTACTGTATCCTGGCTGCCTCCCCACCTCCAGTGACATCACATCCCCTCAGGCTTCCCTGTCAGCCACAGAATGCCATCCAGCCTCTCAATAGCACTGTCCTTTGTGCACAGCGCGATGTCCGGGGGATGAATTGGAGCGGCCCCCCTTGCATCAGATGAGCTTATTTACATGTGAGTGTTACCCTGATGCCCCCACTAAAGCCCCTGGCACCCCCACTACAGCCTAGAAGTGAAAAAAGGCATTGCTTCACTTTAAGTACATTTTCGTTTTACATCAATGCTCTGGTCCCGTTGTGTACTTAAAAGTGGGGTATGCCTGTAAACCTTTGTCCAAAAATCACAAAAAAAAAACCCTGCAAGACAAATGCATAATGAGCTAGTATGCATAGCATACTAGCTCATTATGTATTACTTACCTCAGATCGAAGCCCCCGCAGTGGTCCACGTCTCCCCCTCCGGCCGCTGACATGTCATCCCGGGGTTACTTCCAGGTATCGCGGCTCTGGGCTGTGATTGACCGGAGCTGCAATTACGCCACTAGTAACGGTGCCATTGCTTCAGTTTGTCCCAGTGCACATGTGCCAATGACTTCGGCACATGCAGACACAGGGGGATATCTCCTAAACCGTGCAGGTTTAGGAGATATACAGGGTAGCTACAGGTAAGCCTTAATATAGGCTTACCTGTAGCATAAAGGCCCAGATTCACAGAGTGTGGGGGCGCACATTACGCCGCCGTAGAGTAACCAATGTACGCTACGCCAACGCAGCACAGAGAGGCAAGCAATGCATTCAGCAAGCCAGTGCTCCCAACGCTGCGCCAGCGTGGCGTGGGATTCGAAGGCGTACGCCGGCGTAGGTGGAAGTGGGCGTGACCCATGCAAATGAGGCGTGACCCCATGCAAATGATGGCCCCGAGCGCCAGACAGATACGTATCACCAACTGCGAATGCGCCGTGACGTGGACGCATCCCCCTGTGCCTGCTCACAACCACGTTGGAACAACTGCCTAAACTACGCCGGATCACTGCGTATGGCGTAAATGTAACCTACGCCCAGTCAGACACACGTCCAACGTAAAATACGCCGGCTTGTGTTCCCTGGTGCAGACCTTTGCATGTCTGCTGCTGGGTTGCCCCTCCTTTATGGGGAATAACTTTACGCCGGACGTACAACTTACACGCACCTCGCGTAGCCTGCGTCGGGCGCACGCAGGTTCGTGAATCGCCGTATTTCCCTCATTTGCATGTTTGAATGGCTAATCAATGGGAGCGGCACCATGCACCCAGCCAAAATGTGCGCCCACCCTACGCCGGCGTAAGCAAGCTACGTCGGCGGGGTGTAGCCTGGTTTTAGGTGCATATCTGTTTGTGGGGTCTGGCGCACAGATACGACGGCGCACATTTGCACTTACGTCGGCGTAACTTGTTACCGTATTTTCCGGCGTATAAGAGGACCCCCTAATTTTCCAGGAAAAATGTTGGTTTTGGGATATACTCACTGTATGAGACTACCCCCTTCTTACTAGTCTTTCTGGAAGCTGAGGGGGAGCCAGAACCGCTGACAGAAACAGGCTTTTTCAAATCTCACTGTACCATTACATTACATTCCTCACTGTGCCATTACATTACATGCCCCGACTGTGCCATCACTTGCCCCCACTGTGCCATCACTTGCCCCCTCTCTGTGCCATCACTTGCCCCCTCTCTGTGCCATCACTTGCCCCCTCTCTGTGCCATCACTTGCCCCCACTGTGCCTGAGCTTGCCCCCCAGTGCCATCACTCACTTTTTTTAAGGCGGTGCGGTGACAGTCTCCGTGCTGCGAGCGTCAATGATTTAAAAGACGCTCCTTCTTCTCAGCGTGTTCTGTGATAGGTGGAACACAAATCTTCCCAGCAGCGCCTCTGTTCTGTGTTCCGCCTATCAGGGACGTCTTCTCATCTCGTCCGAGGATGAGAAGGCATCTGTGATAGGAGGAACACAGAACAGAGGCGCTGCTGGGAATATTTGTGTTCCACCTATCACAGAACACGCTGAGAAGAAGGAGCGTCTTTTAAATCATTGACGCTCGCAGCACGGAGACTGTCACCGCACCGCACTGCCTAAAAAAAAGTGAGTAATGGCAGAGACCGTACCCGGCGTATAAGACGACCCCCGACTTTGGATGCATTTTTTTGCATCCAGAAATTCGTCTTATACGCCGTAAAATACGGTATACGTCGGCGTAAGTGCTTTGTGAATCGGGGCCAAAGTTGTTTAAAAGGGTTTACAACCACTTTAAGTGGTAACAGAACTTGGAATCATCTGCAACTATTATTTTTGAATAGATAGACTGTAATCATAGTTCACCAGCAGATGGCAATGCAGGAGAATACTATTTATTTCCTGGCTGATTTTCACTGTTTCTGCTAATGATAAAACCGAGCTTCTTGTGGGAAGCAGAGTACTCCTAATTTTACTACACAAATAGGTCCAAGTCATTATAGATGTTTTCATTTTAACAACAAAACCCCTTTAAATTTGAAATATAAGTACTACAGAGCCTAATTTGTTGCATCTCTGCTTGAAATAATTAGAAAGCCTGTTAGCTCATTCCAAGATTCACAGGCTGAATATCTGTAGATTTTTTTTTTTAATTTCCGCTTGACACTGCTTTTGTCAGATTAGAGCCCGCTTGTCACTCAGTCATGTCTCCTAGTGACATCTGTGTCAGATAAAGAACAGAGAAGTACAGATTCATATTCTTTATCTACAAAGCAGCGACCCAGCCCTTGGAGCTGGAAAATATTGAATCTAATTTTTACAGTTATCTTTTATTATTAATAAGAAAAAATGTTACATGGAAAAGTGCAACTTGGCTAGAGTGGACAATTTAAAGGAAATCAACGCAATTTTTATTGTTTTTCGAGACATATATATGCAAGAAAGTAATGCTTAAAGTGGAGGTTCACCCAAAAACCTTTTTTTTTAACATTAGATTGAGGCTCGTTTTGTCAAGGGGAATCGGGTGTTTTTTTTACAATCGAAGCAGTACTTACCGTTTTAGAGAGCGATCTTCTCCGCCGCTTCCAGGTATGGGCTGCGGGACTGGGCGTTCCTACTTGATTGACAGGCTTCCGACAGGCTTCCGACGGTCGCATACATCGCGTCACGATTTTCCGAAAGTAGCCGACCGTCGGTGCGCAGGCGCCGTATAGAGCCGCACCGACGTTCGGCTTCTTTCGGCTACTCGTGACGCGATGTATGCGACCGTCGGAAGCCTGTCAATCAAATAGGAACGCCCAGTCCCGAAGACCATACCCGGAAACGGCGGAGAAGATCGCTCTCTAAAACGGTAAGTACTGCTTCGATTTTAAAAAAAATACCCGATTCCCCTTGACAAAATGATCATCAATCTAATGTTAAAAAAATGTTTTCGGGTGAACTCCCGCTTTAACTACCTCAATACAGGGCACTTAACCATTCGAGAGCCGCGCTATAGACGAAAGACGTCCACAGCGTGGCTCTCAACTGCCGGGACGTCCTTTTATGTGCATTCCCCACGTGTGCCGCTGGGGGCGCGCAGCAGGGAAGCACTGTGCCCGGCGCATCGCTGAGATTCCGATGCGCGTGCCTGGCGGCCGCGATGTCCGCCAATTACCCACGATCGGCGGTGACATAGCAGGGACGTGGAGCTCTGTGGAGCTCAATATACGCCTATTGCGATTTTCTTTAACAACAATATGTAGAAGAATACGTATCGGCTTAAACCGAGGAAAAAAATATATTAAAAAAAAAAAAGAATTGTGATATTATTATAACGAAAAGTAAAAAATATTGTGTTTTTTTTCTTCAAGTCTTTTTTTTGTTTATAGCGCAAACAATAAAAATTGCAGAGATGATCAAATACCACCAAAAGAAAGCTCTATTTGTGGGAAAAAAATGATAAAAATATAATTTGGGTACAGTGTTGTATGACCGCGCAATTGTCAAAATGCGTCAGAGCTGAAAGCTGGAAATTGGTCTGGGCAGGAAAGGGGTTTAAGTGCCCAGTAATGAAGTGGTTAAACCCACTTTGCACTTTGAATGACAATTGCACGATCATGCAACACTGTACCCAAATGATTATGTTTTTTTTCCCCACAAATAGAGCTTTCTTTTGGTGGTATTTGATCACCTCTGTGGTTTTTATTTCTTGCGCTATAAACAAAAGAAGAGCGACAAGTTTGGAAAAAAAACACAGGGCCAGGTCCACATAGATCGGCACCGGCGCAGCGTATCAGAGATATAAAAGCCCTGTATTGAAGTGGTTAAAGTGGGGTTCCAATCACAATTAGCATTTTTTAAATGTATGTCCTTTCATCCTGCGTTTTCATAATATAAATCAGGTCACTTACTATTTTACAATCCGCCACCGCTCTGCATAGTTATTCAAAAAAGATAGGGCTAGATTCACGTAGGGGGATGCAAGTTTGTGCGTGCTTAGCGTATCCTATTTACGATACGCCTCCGCAACTTAGACGGGCAAGTGCAGTATTCACAAAGCTCTTGCTCCGTAAGTTGCGGAGGCGTAGCGTAAATCTGCCGGCGTAAGCGCGACAAATTCAAATTGTCAAGAAGTGGGCGTGTTTTATGTAAATAAAACATGACCCCATGTAAATTACGTTTCTCACGAACGGCGCATGCGCCGGCTGTGAACGTATCCCAGTGCGCATGCTCCTAATCACGTCGCAAATAGTCAATGCTTTCGACGTGAACGTAATTTACGCAAAGCCCTATTCGCAAACGACTAAATTTTCAAAATTCGACGCGGGAACGACGTCCATACTTAACATTGGCTATGCCTCATATAGCAGGAGTAACCTAAAGCCGGAAAAAGCCTTACGCAAACGACGTAAAAAAAAATCCACCGGGCGCACGTACGTTTCTGAATCGGCGTATCCAGCTTATTCGCATATTCTACGCTGAAATAGATGGCAGCGCCACCTAGCGGCCAGCGTAAATATGCACCCTAAGATACGACGGCGTAAGAGACTTACGCCAGTCGGATCTTAGCCTAATTTCGGAAAGAAGATAGAAGATATGCCGGCGCAGCTTTGAATTTACGCGGCGTATCAATAGATACGCCAACGTAAATTCTTGCTGACTCTAGCCCATAGTTTATAAAACTATGTTCACACCATTGTCATTTTGCTTGTGGGCATTGTGAAGCCCACAAGCACCTAGGGCCAGATTCACAGAAGAGATACGCCGTCGTATCTCTGTGATCCGCCCGTCCTAACTATGCGGCTGATTCATAGAATCAGTTACGCATAGATAGCCCTAAGATCCGACAGCTGGAATTGACTTACACCGTCGCATCTTAGGCTGCAATACTTTGGCCGCCGCTGAGTGGAATTTGCGTCATTTTCCAGCGTCGGGTATGCAAATTAGCAGTTATGGCGTTCCACGAAGCTACTCGCGTGCGTAACGTCGGTTTTTCCCGTTGCAAAGTTAAGCAATCTTTTTCATTGCTTAACTTTACACAAGCCATGTTAAAGTATGGCCGTCGTTCCCGCGTCGAATTAAAAATGTTTTTTTCGGCGTAAGTACGTTACGCACGCCGCCATTCACAAACACGTCGGGGCGCCGTAATTACGCGCAAAGCGCGTCGGGAAATTTACGAACGGAGCATGCGCAGAACGTTCGGCGCGGGAGCGCGCCTAATTTAAATGGTACACGCCCCATTTGAATTAGGCGGGCTTGCGCCGGACGTCTTTAGGATACACCACCGCAAGTTTACAGGTAAGTGCTTTGTGAATCAGGCACTTACGCTAAAAACTTGCGGCGGTGTAACGTAAACGGGATACGTTACGCCGCGGCGCAGGTAACTGAATCTGGCCCCTACTTCCTGGGTCTTGGATGGGGAGTGATAATTGGGTAACGCACTGCATCCTGGGAAATGATGACACACATTTCAAAGGAGCATTAGAGGGAGATGATGTCAGGATCCTAGGTGATTCCAAAGGCAGATTTCTTGGGACTGCATAGCAACAGGCATTTCCAGATTAGTAAAAAAAAAAATCTTTTTCTTTTTTTCTTTTTTAGGTCTAATGAGCACAATAATGAAAAAAAAAATTGGGATGGAAACTCCACTTTAAGAAAGAGCAAGAGCTGTTTACAGTAAATAAGGTGAACCAATGTAACTTTTCAAAACTCAAAGAACCAACGTTCACTTGGCGAAGTGAACGTTGGGTTTAGTAAATGAACAGCCTCTACTCCTTTTAGTATAGAAATCCCAGTGTGTCTGTGTACTTCAATTCTCCCCTAATTGCACTGCTGATGCTGATAAATAAAAAGTAAGATTACTGGAACAGTTAAGGCCTGTGTCTTCTGTAAGAGATCGAGTGGCTCTCAATTATCTTTTCTGTGGCAGCAATTTACAGGGTCGTAACGCAGCAAATTAAAGCCATTAATTGGCAGGGAGAGAACGTTGAAAAGTAAATCGGTTTAAATTGACTGAGATGTAATTTGTCTGTCACTGCGGACACAGAAGAGAGAAGACTATACCACTTTGAAAGTCAGACACCATGATTGTACTGCCAAAACTGGGAAGATATGTTCTCAGATTCATTGTATACAGTACTCTGTGGGGCAAGTATTATTTACCTTGTCTTTGTTTATTACAGGTTTTAAATTCACATGTAGCCAAAGTATAAGGCCATATACAAAGGCAGATGAAGATGCCATATACAAGTCTTTAGACACTTTAACCCTTTACTATATAGGATTATTAGTGGCACTCAACAATATAGTCACATAGTCAGGCTGAAAATAGACACAAATCCACCTCATTTAATCAACAGAAAAATAAAAGAAATTGAAAACCTCCATACACACAATCCTATAACCACAGGTGATTCAGAGGAAGACAATCTGTTCCAATGGGTTCCAAAAATTCTTCCCGATACCCATGGGCATCCGCTGAAATTTTTTCAGAAGGGGGCTCTTCGGCAGCGGCGATACACAGCCGCATTTTACCCTTTCTTCGACCGCTAGTGGGGGTTAAAAGCGCCCCCCCCACGTTAAAATGTAAAAACACCCCACTGTGCCCCCTGCATCTTTCAATATCTCTTTGTCACTGCTGTGTACCCCCTCTCCACAACTGCACCTCTGGCCCCCTTTACATTACACAGCACCTCACAGCTCTGGCCCCCTTCACATTACACAGCACCCTGCATCACTGGCCCCCTTTACATTACACAGCACCCTGCATCACTGGCCCCCTTTACATTACACAGCACCCTGCATCACTGGACCCCTTTACATTACACAGCACCCTGCATCACTGGCCCCCTTTACATTACACAGCACCCTGCATCACTGGCCCCCTTTACATTACACAGCACCCTGCATCACTGGACCCCTTCACATTACACAGCACCCTGCACCACTGTGCCCCTTTACATTACACAGAACCCCTTTTCCTTGACTGAAACACTACACTATATTGACAGTGTATTTATTTCAGGTCTAAAAGAGGAACCTTTCGGAATGAGGGACAAATGGATTTGATTCCAGAAGAGGGACAGGTACTCTTAATTAGAGGGGAGGGGATCGCTGCAGTCACCGCTTAAATCGTCCCCAGGTCCAGTTCGGCCCTGCTCCTGGCTCTCCCTGGCAATTTCAGGGGGGGGGCAAACGACCCCCCTTGACCTATGGAGCGGACGCCCATGCTGATACCCCTGAAGGCAATTAGATATTCCCTGGATCAACAATCTCTGGTGTTAATATTTATAAATGTGAATATGCAGTAACATTTTGGATATTTAGCCCAGGTTCACACTGGGTACGATTTGGTACGATTTGAGATGCGATTTCACATGTCAAATCGGTGGCATTTGCCGGCAATTGTCGGCAATGGCACTGTCCTAATCGATGCGACGCCGCATCTGCGGCGCTGCACCGATTTCAAAAAGTAGTTCCTGTACTACTTTTTGCGATTTCGGGCCGCGATTTACATTGAACCCTGCACAGATGTCTCTTAAATCGCTGCCGAAATGGCGGCATAATCGCAGCCGCGAAATTGCGGTAAAATCGCGCTTTTACCGCAATTTTGAATTCGCAGCAATGTGAACCTAGCCTTACAAATGCATCCAGCTTTTTTAAAAACAATCTATTGAGCTAACCAGAACTAGTATTGAGGGAGCTTATTCCATATTATCTCATCTCTTATGCCATGTACACACGATCGGTTCATCCGATGAAAACGATGGATTTTTTCATCAGATATCCGATGAAGCTGACTTTCATCAGTCGTGCCTACACACCATCAGTTAAAAATAAGTTTGTGTCAGAACGCGGTGACGTAAAACACAACAATGTGCTGAGAAAAATTAAGTTCAATGCTTCCAAGCATGCGTCGACTTGATTCTGAGCATGCATGGATTTTTAACCGATGGACTTGCCCACAGACGATTGTTTTTTTCTATCGGTTTTTTAACCATCAGATAATTTTAAAACAGGTTCTTTTTCACCGATGGAAAAAAAAACGATGGGGCCCACACACGATCGGTTCGTCTGATTAAAACGGTCCATCGGGTTGGTGGGGAGAGCACCTTGTCTTTACTGATATTCATCTTTTTAGAGGTCAAATTAACTTCTTTTTAAAAAAAATAAAAATAAATTGATGACTTGCTCATCATAGCGACCGATGTACTGTATGCCTGGGAATGACTTTTTGAAGTACCTGAATGACAATCAATATAAACTCATGCTTAATGGTGAGGGAAAGATCACACAGATCATTTGGTTTGGTGATTATCCACAGCAATTATGTACAGGCCTATCAGAAACCAACCGTGAGGAATTCTCTTCTACATACCAACAGCTGCCACCCTGCACACGTAAAGAAATGTTATAGCTAAAGGCCAGTTCATCAGGTTTAGGTGGAATTGCTTTATATTGTAAGGTTTTGATAAGAACAATTTGTGGGACACAGATACTCAAATCTAAACACCACATCCCATATGAAAATGCATTAGAGAAAAATGGTAATACGGTTAACAAACCTTGGGACTTTAAACGGTGTCAATAAACCAATGGTACAAAAACAAATAGTAAAAACTTTAATTTCTATTTTACAAAATAGGACTCAAAATATAGTAAACATATAAAAAAACATCCAATATAAGTAGATCATGCTCAACCATGAGCTAAAGGCCTGTAACGAAATTGCTCAACATGTTTCGCTCTCGATGAGCTTCTTCAGGAGCTTTACAGATGATGCTGAAAATCACAAAGAGAATGTGCATCGGATGGAACAACAAATTAGTAAATTTGGCATAAATAAGTAAATATACAAACATTAGAGCACTACTAGTCAAATAGAAAAACACAAAGATTTCCGAGTACACATAAATAAGTGTAGAGCTGTCATAGATATTAAAGTGCAAAATTGGGCACAACTCACCATAGATAGCCAGTCCAGATCCATATAAAAATCAAAAAGTAAACTAATAAGGAACAAATCGCATATCCCTGTAGCCAGTTCTGGAGCCACAGATCGCACCCCCTCCTTATCCAATCAGTAGGTCACAGTAGGAAAAGAGCCTAATTTAAACCAGATTTCCTATAAGGAAGTATATATATAAAGTATTAAATCAGCACTCGTAATCTGATGAGTACAATTGATTTAGATAAGAAAAAAACCACATACCTAGTTCAATTATCAAAAAAATTGAATCAATCGTATTTTCCGCAGGTTCAACATTAATAATTGTTGTAAACCTTAACGGAGTAGAAAATGCCAAAACTTGAAAAGGAAGTATAAATCCGAATTTGGCTGGGGCCTACTAAGCACAGAATGTGCCAGTATGCTGGCTACGGGGATATGCGATTTGTTCCTTATTAGTTTACATTTTGATTATTTTTATATGGATCTGGACTGGCTATCTATGGTGAGTTGTGCCCAATTTTGCACTTTAATATCTATGACAGCTCTACACTTATTTATGTGTACTCAGAAATCTTTATATTTTTCTATTTGACTAGTAGTGTTCTAATGTTTGTATATTTACTTATGTATGCCAAATTTACTAATTTGTTGTTCCATCCTATGCACATTCTCTTTGTGATTTTCAGCATCACCTGTAAATCTCCTGAAGAAGCTCATCGAGAGCGAAACATGTTGAGAGATTTCGTTACAGGCCTTTAGTTCATGGTTGATCATGATCTAATTATATTGGATGGTTTTTTATATGTTTACTACATTTTCTTTCCTATTTTGTAAAATAAAAATAAATTGTTTTACTATTTGTTTTCGTACCATTGGTTTATTGACACTGTTTAAAGTCCCAGGGTTTTGTTAACGTTATTCCCATTTTTCTCTATTGTTACAGAGACATCTTTGATGGAGGGGACATTCAACAGGCCCAGGATGGTTCTCAACGGGTTACCTTTGTTACTCATAGTTCGAAATTTGAAAGAATCAAGCAGTTTGTATGTAGATACTTACTCATTTTAAAAAGGAATTGTGATCTGAGAGAGATTCATTAGGGGAATGTTTCGCAACCAAGAGAGCGACAACAATAGGTAACATTTTATCCTCTGGTTTGATTTCCAAAAAAAAAAGTCTACAGTTATATTCAAGTGTGATGTTATACTGTTGCTCCAATTGTACTTTCTTAGGTAACACACGTGATCAACAGTGGTTTGCATGAAAATAAACAACCAGTAAATTGCCAGGCAAGATATGTTATATACTGTATGTTATTTCTTTCAGGATACTGTATGTAAGAAACAATACGCTGGCAGGACAATGAGACGATTGTGCAATCATGTGAGGGATCACTTCTTCAATATCTGGACACAAAAGAATACCAAAGTATAGAAACGTATCATAGAACAACATATATCTAGTGCAGAGTCTTTTACAGTACAGCTTATAGAAAGGATAGATTGCCCCATTAGGGAAGGTCTACTGAGCGGGCAGGAAGTATTTTAGATATTCAAATTGGATACTTGATTCCCCAAAAAGTTAAATTTTGAACGGGATGTAACACATTATTAGGAAAAAAGCTGGTTTTCTATCCAATAATTTTCTTGGCTTTTTTTTCATTTACTTTTTCCCTAATTTCCCATCACCATTCTCTTTTTTGACCCCAGTGTCTGCTCCTCTGGTCCTTTTTGGGATCCTCTTAATTTTCAGGATAAAAAGGTTAAAACATTTTTTTTATGATTTTATCTATGTCCTGCAAACACCTTTTCTGTACATACCTTTCCATGGATACCTTTCTTATATGCTATTAATACATATTTATGCCAAATAAAATGTTGGTTTGTAAATTTAAAGAAAGGGGGAGGTCTATTGAGGAGCTCATTAACCTCCCTGGCGGTATGATTCTTTCAGAAAAAAACATGCTGAAAGCGGTACCATTATTTGCAAGGAAATTTGGCGTTTTATACTGTAGGCCTGTAATTTTTAGAAATAACTCACTTAAATCTGACCAAACAAGATTCTAATAGGCATCCCGGGTATGACATTTTTTTAAAAACAAAATTATAAATTATAATATAATAAATAACTATAAATAATTATAACAAATAATAATATAATTATAATAAAAATTATTCAATAATGTAATCAAATCAAAATCACTGAAATTTGCTCAGTTGCAGAATTGTCGTTGTCATTATTTTTTTTTTTTATGACGAATTTCCCCACAAATCGCTATCGCACAATTCTGCAAGTGATTATAATTTATTATCGCTGTTTTCTAGCTGATCTAAAACTATTTTTGACATAAAGGGACACTTTTGGTTGCTATGGACAATCTACAGTTTGCAGGGAGAAAAAAAGTTTTTTATTATATAAAATGACATGCAGGACACTGGGCAGACCACTAGGGACAAGGGGGGTGTGTTTTTTTTACATACAGTACTGTAATCTATAAGATTACAGTATACTGTATGTAATGTGTTTGTTTACTTTTTTGAATTTGGCGCCGTTCTCCGCCCCCGTGCGTCGTAACGTCGCAGGGAACGGAGATCGGCGGCACAGGAGGACGCTGTGTGAATCGAGCGAGGTCCCACTCGCTCACACAGCGCGGTGGCATCGCTGGATCCAGGGACAAGGTAAGTAAACACTCCCTGTACATCCAGCGAGGCAAGCCCGAGTCTGACTCGGGGTTACCGATTTTAGCCCAAAAATCTCACCCCGAGTCAGACTCGGGAACACCGCTCAGGAGGTTAAATAATCGATTTTCAATGTATTAGGGATGCATCATAGATAATATAGGACCAACTCACTGGTTCTGGTTCGGTAATTGCAGTAGAACACAGATGAATATTTATGGGTAAATGTGCCCAGATTTGATAGACCAAAGGTTTGGCAAATCTTGATTGACATTCATGAACCTGAACTTAGAGGTGAATCCTATTTAAGTTTATAGGGGAGAATTTTGTTGGTAAATTCTGACCATTTTTAGAACTAGTATTTATTTATTTCAGGTACTTATATAGCGCTGTCAATTTACATTAGGCAAACTGATGAAAAACAATGCAAGAGGAAAAGGGGGTTGCCCCTGGGGATTGCACAGCTATGGTATCCTGGAGAGGTGAATGAAGACATTATGGCGGACACATCGGACACTTTTGACACCATTTTGGGACCATTGTCATTTTTACAGCGATCAGTAATGTACTGATTACTGTAAAAATGACACTGGCAGGGAAGAGGTTAACTACTAGGTGGCGCTGCAGGGGTTAAGTGTTCCCTAGGAAGTGATTCTCACTGTTAGGGGGCGTGGCTACACGTGACACATCACTGATGACCGTTCCCGATCACGGAAAATGGTCATCAGTGACAGTGGGCCAGATTCTCAAAAGAGTTACGCCGGTGTATCTACAGATACACCGGCATAATTCGAAATTCCCGCCGGCGTATCATTGTTTTGTATTCGCAAAACAAGATACGCCGGAATTAGGCTAGGATCCGACTGGTGTAAGTCACTTACATCGTCGGATCCTAAATGCAATACAACGCTGACCGCTAGGTGGCTTTTATGTTCAGGTCTCATTTGACTATGCAAATGAGCCTGATACGCCGATTCCCGAACGAATTTGTGTCGTCGTTTACGTAAGCGTAAGGTTACCCCTGCTATATGAGGGGTAACCTTACGCCAGTCCGCCGTATGCCATGTTAAGTATGGCGTCGGGTCTGTGTCGTCTTTTTCCGTCGGTTACGTCGTTTTACTAAGTTGTTCTTGAATACGACTTTACGTCAATGACACTCACGTTGGCGTCATTGACGTTTTCCGTCGTGAAATGGAGCATGCGCACTGGGCTATTTTACAGCCCAGCGCATGCACAGTTCACTCGGGGGCGTGCTTAATTTGAATACAAGCCGACCCCTTTGAATTACGCGGCCATACGCCGGGCCATTTACACTACGCCGCCGCAAATTACGGAGCAAGTGCTTTGCGAATACGGCACTTGCTCAAATAATTTGCGGCGGCGTGGTGTAAATGGTTTACGCTACGCTACACCCAAATGTATGTGAATCTGGGCCAGTGTCACTAGGCAGAATAGGGGAATGCCTTGTTTACAAAGGGATTCCCCTGTTCTGCCCTTCCCGACCGCAATTGCGGGACTCCCGGCAACATCGAGTTCCCGGGACCCGCGGCCACACTCACGAGGCACGCGGCGGGCGTGTGCACGCTGGGTGGCAGATTTAAAGGGACGTACCTGTACGCCAATCTGCCTGCCCTTGCCATAGTCGTGTGGCGGTCAGCAAGTGGTTAATACAAAGTCCTGCCTCCTATGATAGACAGAACAGTCGTCCAATGACAGCCCAGGAGACGGGACTTCCTATTACAGATGCCGCAGAGTAAACAGGAGATTCTCCTTTATGTATTCTGACACCGCTTGTCCCGCTCCCTCCCTGTCCCCTCCGAGGCATTGCCGATAAAAACGGTATATATCCTTGGCGGCCCTGGGGGCCACCAAAGTTATATATACAAATTACAAGGGGGGCCGCCTTAAACTGGAATGCGGGCCGGACTTTGGACATGCCTGCTTTAGATCTATGTTATGCAGGACCAGCAACAATGGAAGTGATCCATACTGAACAGGGGAAAGTGATGTATACATTTGTTTTCATGAAAAGTGTAGTTGGTAATCGGGATATGGGATTTAAACCAGGTGTTTCATGCAGAAAGCAGAGGAGCCAGACTGCAGACAGAAATCACACTCAGTGCTCCGGATTGAGGCAAATGCACACTAATAGCTGGATTCACGTAGGGCGGCGTATGTTTGAGCCGGCATAGCGTATCGTATTTACGCTAAGCCGCCGTAAGTTAGAGAGGCAAGTGCTGTAATCACAAAGCACTTGCGTCCTAAGTTAGGGCGGCGTAGCGTAAATGTGCCGGCCTAAGCGCGCCTAATTCAAATTGTGAAGAGGTGGGCGTGTTTTATGCAAATTATTCGTGACCCGACGTGGTTGACGTTTTTTACGAACGGCACATGCGCCGTCCGTGGACATATCCCAGTGCGCATGCTCCAAATTACGCCGCAAAGACTTATTGGTTTCGACGTGAACGGAAATTACGCCTAGCCCCATTCACCGACGACTTACGCAAACGACGTAAACATTTCAAAATTCGACGCGGGACCGACGTCCATACTTAAAGCGGGGGTTCCGCGGGTTTAAGTTTTTTTTTTTAAGGTTTCTGGCGCTCTTACCTTGTGTAGGTAATCACTCATCTGTCCCAGTCTTTCAGCCCGCTGCAGTGGTAATCGCGAGAAAACGATATTTTATAAAATTCTAAGATGGACGTTACCATCTTTACTGTGGGCACTGTGAAGCCCAGCTCGTTCTTCTTCCGGGATGCGGTGAATGCTGACACGCTGGAAAAGTCACATGACCCGCCTGATGTCACGTGCAGTGGCGTCACTAGGGTTGGTGTCACCTGGTGCGGTATAACATGGTGTCACCCCCCCACCCCGGAAAAGTGCTGTTGCAGCGGCGCTTTGCGGGTGATTTTAACCCTTTTCCGGCCGCTAGCAGGGGTTAAAAGCTCCCCTCTAGCGGCCGAAAATGGCGGCGCTTTACCGCCGATGCACCCAACGCCGCAGTGTAAAAGGGGCCTAACCGAGGGCTCCAACACAATGAGTGACGTCGGCACAACTCTGCCCCCACACTTTTCATTATCTGCTGTCCCCAGGGACAGATCTGATCCAGAGATCCCACTGTATGGTGATGGTGATCTCTGGATCGGATCTGTCCCTGGGGACAGCAGATAATGGCATCATTGGCATTGATGATTTGATTTGGATTT
The DNA here is from genome assembly GCF_905171775.1 of Rana temporaria. Classification (NCBI taxonomy): domain Eukaryota; kingdom Metazoa; phylum Chordata; class Amphibia; order Anura; family Ranidae; genus Rana; species Rana temporaria. The sequence goes on along the minus strand of NC_053497.1, from coordinate 28,964,137 downwards.
TGGAACTGACCTGCTGACACGGTGTGTTGTTTGCTGGACCGGATCTGATGGGCGCAGAGAAGATGGCAAGATGCTGCTGTGACCTTAAACTTGCTGGATGCATCTGATGTGGGTGTGGGTCACTGTCTGTCTACACCTGTGCTGTGGTCTGTGGACACCCCCCCCCCTTTATCAGACCAGATTAGGGCGGCTCCACTCAGCTACCATACCTGGTGACTGTGGACAGCCCCCCCCCCCCCCATGAAACCAGCTTGCTCAGGGTGGGTGGGTGTGACACATGGGGGGGGGGGGCACAAGGTGGTCTGCTAGACACAGCTATAGATAATATATCTTTATATATATATATATATATATATATATATATATATATATATATATATTATGTAATATAGCTGGTCCAGCCGCCCCCTCCCCCCCACCAGACCAACTAACTCAGCTACTGTGCCTATTAAATCTAATATAATATAATTTGTGACCAGCAGCACCGCCCCCCCCCCCTCATCATCATTAGACCAGCTCAGGGTGGGAGTGGCTCAGTCAGCTAATTTAAATTATATAGTGAGTGTTGTCTGTCTGATAAGGGGGGGGGGGGCTGCTGGACACAGAAATATCATATTAGATATAATAGGCACAGTAGCTGAGTCAGTCCTCCATCACAGGGGCTGGTAAACAGTGAAGGTGTCATGTAGGTGGAACTTGTTCTGGTCCCGGCAGTGGCAGCTGGTGCTCAATTTTTTTTTGGGGGGGGGGGGGCGCAAACAAACGGGAAAAAAAAACAATTGCAGCCTCACTGTGCCCATCAAACGCAGTTACTGTGCCCATCAAAGCCAGTCACTGTGCCCATCAAAGGCAGTCACTGTGCCATGCCATCAAATGCATCCACTGTGTCATGCCATCATTTTTCGCCACTGTGCCCATCAATTGTCACCACTGTGCCATGCCATCAAACGCAGCCACTGTGCCATCAATTGTCGCCACTGTGCTATCAATTGTCGCCACTGTGCCCATCAATTGTCACCACTGTGCCATGCCAAACGCAGCCACTGTGCCATCAAACGCAGCCACTGTGCCACCAATTGTTACTACTGTGCCATCAACTGCCACCACTGTGCCCAGCAATTGTCACCACTGTGCCATGCCATCAAACGCAGCCACTGTGCCATCAGTTTTCACCACTGTGCCCATCAATTGTCACCACTGTGCCATGCCATCAAACGCAGCCACTGTGCCATCAATTGTCGCCACTGTGCCATCAATTGTCACCACTGTGCCATCAATTGTCACCACTGTGCCCATCAATTGTCACCACTGTGCCATGCCAAACGCAGCCACTGTGCCACCAATTGTTACTACTGTGCCATCAACTGTCACCACTGTGCCCAGCAATTGTCACCACTGTGTCATGCCATCAAACGCAGCCACTGTGCCATGCCATCAAACGCAGCCACTGTGCCATCATTTTTCGCCACTGTGCCCATCAATTGTCACCACTGTGCCATGCCATCAAACGCAGCCACTGTGCCATCAATTGTCACCACTGTGCTATCAATTGTCACCACTGTGCCCATCAATTGTCACCACTGTGCCCATCAATTGTCACCACTGTGCCATGCCAAACGCCGCCACTGTGCCATCAAACGCAGCCACTGTGCCACCAATTGTTACTACTGTGCCATCAACTGTCACCACTGTGCCATCAACTGTCACCACTGTGCCATCAATTGTCACCACTGTGCCCAGCAATTGTCACCACTATGCCATGCCATCAAACGCAGCCACTGTGACATCAATTGTCGCGACTGTGCCCATCAATTTTCACCACTGTGCCATCAATTGTCACCAGTGTGCCCATTGTCACCATTGTGCCATCAATCATCACCACTGTGCCATCAATTGTCACCACTGTGCTGCCGTGCCCATCAATTGTCACCACTGTCTGTGCCATCAATTGTCGCCTCTTTGATTCCATCCTTTTGGATCAAACCGGCCGGCGGTGGACTCTTTGGACACCCCCAAACCCCCCCCCCACCCCACCCCACCTGTTTCTATTATGCCTGCCGCGGTGGAATCACCCCCCCCCCCCCCCGCACCTGTTCCTAGCCGCGGCCGGCCCCAGCCGAAGTCTGGAGACAGAGAGGACTGACTGCAATCATCACAGCAGGTGCCGTGCCAGCCGTCAGGACAGGTCACTCACACGTGCAGCCAGCCGTTGAGCAGCCGCCGCGCCGCCCGGGCGGAGATACTGAAAGTGCTGTGTGTGTGTGACGTGCCTGACGTCACATCATCACACAGTCACAGTGCAGAGGCAGGCGCAGCGAGGCGGAGGAAGAAGAAAGAGTACCCCCCCCCCACCTGTTCCTATTATGCCTGCCGCGGTGGACACCCCCCCCCCCCACTGTACAAAAGTTAAAAGTACAGTCGGATAGACACACACGCGGCGGTGCTGGGCATGTCATCCATCTTAAAAAAAAAAAAAATATATATATATATATTTTTTTTTTAAATGTCAGGATGGTGTCACCCCTCTAGCGGGTGTCACCCGGTGCGGACCGCACCCCCCGCACCCCCCTAGCAACGCCTCTGGTCACGTGACCCGCGATATCGCGGGATTTCGACACAGCGCGTCTCCTGATGGGGGATTTTGGAAAACCACGCCCACTCCCGCGGGGAATAGTGAGTGACAGCTCACAAAAGGGCCTTGTTTCAAGGTAAGGAGGCCGATTAAAAAAACAAAAAAAAAAAAAATACATAGGGGCAAATCCACAAAGCAGATGCGCCGACTTAACTCGAGATTTCTAATTTTACTCCGCGCGTATCTTTGCGCCCGATCCTCAAAACGAAAAATCCGTTTTTTCCGTCCTACTTAAAATAATTACTCTGGCGCATCCTCTGACGCAAATTACGCTAGTCACGCCGCTTTATTTGATAGGCAAAGATGCAAATGAGGGAGATAGGGCGATCCTCAAAATTAAGTGTGTGCGCCGTAGATTACGCCCTGTGCGCCGTAGATAACGCCCTGTGCGCACCTGTTAGTTTTCTGGAGCAAAATTAGACTTTATAAAAGCAGCCCTAATTTTACACCAGCCCTGTAAAGGTCTGCTGAAGCAACACCATTTAGGAAGAGCTGCCAACACTTCTTTGCTTGACTTCATTGTGACTGCCAAAATGCCTGGGCCATCAATGATTATAACGGCACTCGCCACTTTACAGGCGCAGAGAAGGAGGAGGGCACAGAGGAGGAGGAGGAGGGCACAGGAGAGGATATACCGCCCACGCCAAGATCTCTTTGGCATGACTGCGTCTGAGGTCATTGGCAACTTCAGATTTAACCAGGAAGCCATCCTGGACTTAACCAGGATCCTGCAGGATGATCTGAACACCCCAACCCAACGATCCCATGCCCTGCCAGCTCACATTAAAGTTATGGCCACCCTGCATTTTCTGGCCACTGGGTCTTTTCAGAGAACATGTGGAGGTCTGGCTGGGATGGTACAGTCCTCGATGAGCAGGTGTGTGCACCAGGTTGTCCCTGCAATACTGAGACGCATGGGCAGTCAATTTGAAAAGCCCACCCAGGAGGACCAGCGAATGAAGAGCATGGCTGATTTCTATCAGATTGCACGATTCCCACGGACCATCGGGGCCATTGACTGTACCCATGTGGCACTACAGCCCCCCCATGATACAAAGCACCTGTTCAGGAATCGCAAAAACTGGCATTCCATCAATGTCCAGGTAATCGTGGATGCCCATGGCCTCATCTGGCATGTGTGTGCCAAATTTCCAGGTTCGTGCCATGACAGCTACATCTTTAGGCAGACCAACATAGCACGTGAATTGGAGCAGAACGTGTATGGAGACAGCTGGCTGGTTGGTGAGTGACATGTGTGTCAGGTATGACTGTCCCCCCCCATGATGCAGACATCACATGGGGCACATGCATGACTAATATCCTCCTGTCTTTTGCCTTCCAGGTGACTCTGGATATGCCCTGGGCCCTCACATGATGACCCCATTCAGGAACCCCCAAACCCCAGGAGAGCAACGCTACAACGAGGCTCATATTCGCACCCGGGCAGTAGTGGAGCGTACTTTTGGCCTGCTGAAGTCCCGCTTCAGATGCCTGGACAAGACTGGGGGTACACTGCTGTATTCCCCAGACTTTGTGTGCCAAATAATAGGGGCTTGTTGCATTCTTCATAACTTTGCAACGAGAAGGGGACTGGAGATTAACTTACGTGCTGACCTGACCCCCCACCCAGGCAATCCCCCCCTAGCCCACTCTACCCGGTCTACTGAGGGCACAGTAGCCAGGAGACGCCTGGCAGAAGGCATCTTTTCTCAGTAAATGGCCAGAAATCATGTCACAATGTTATTATTTCTTTTCAATGCAAACGCACATGAATTATGTGACAATGAGAATGTTGCTTTGCACAGTAAACGCACATGTTTAATGACACATTGAGAATGTTTTTGTCTCTGGAAACGCACATGATTTATGTCACAATGAGAATGCATGAATGCACACCACTGTGGTCCCTAGCACAAACACATCACATGCACATCGAATTGGATTAGATCCAAGTACCCCCCCCCCCTTTGGTACTTGGGAGCAGTAACGCCCCGCCACGGCTCCAATTATGTCACTGTGCATTCATACACCATTCAGGAACCTAGGATGACTTCTCCCTGGTCCTGGGGATCCCTTCTCCACCAAAACTGAGGGTGACACCCTTATTTTGTCAGGAATGCCACCCCCCCACATTCACACATCATTCACACACATAAACCAAATCATAAGTACAGTATAATAACCAAAATTTTTAAAGCAAAAAAAAAAAAAAGTACCCCTGTTATTTAAGTCCGGCGGCGAGTGCTCCGTCTAGGCTGCCCACGGGCAGGGGCACGGACACGGGCACGGCCACGGGCACGGCCACCTGGAGGATCTTCACGGGGGGGGGAGCAGGGGAGGGAGTATCTTCATTGGGGGGGGAGCAGGGGAGGGAGGAGCCTCCCCTGGTGTCTGACCTCCGGCTGGCCTGCCCTCCAAGGCCACTGCTATCCTGGTCAGGCAGGCAGTGATGGCAGCCGTATTGGCCTGGCCAGCCCGTGTGTTCTCCTGCACAGCCCGGGTGTTGTCCTGCACAGCCCGGGTGAGGGCAGTCACCTCCTGGCCCACGCCTGTTGTGGCGGTATGCAGGGACCACAAACAGGTGATGACACCCAATGAATTGGTGGCCACATCACTGAGTGACTCCCTCATTACATCCAGGCTGTGCTCCATCTTGGCCATAGTTTTTTTGATGTCACCCAGACTGCGGGTCTGCTTGGCATTGTCCCTCAGCAGACTGGCCGGCATATGCTCAGACCCCACCCTGGTGTCCTGGGTCGCCATCCTGCCTGCCCCTGAGGCTTGTGGCCAGGTAGGAGGGGATAGAGTGACCCTTGTGGGTTGTGGCATGTTGTGGGAGGAGTGGGAGGGGCTACCCCTGATGGTGGCCTGACTGGTGCCAGCCTCTGGGGGATCCTCTGGGGTAGCCTCTGGGGTAGCCTCAAGGGGAGCCTCTGGGGTAGCCTCAAGGGGAGCCTCTGGGGTAGCCTCAAGGGGAGCCTCTGGGGTAGCCTCAAGGGGAGCCTCAAGGGTATCGTCAAAGGTCATCAGATCTGTGGCAATAATGATTTCCCGGCCAATCTGGAGATCTTCTTCCTCCTCCCCCTCATCCTCCTCCCCCTCATCCTCCTCCCCCTCAGCCTCCTCATGAGGGGAGGTTTGGCCACTCCCCTCCCCTGGGGACTCCTCAGCAGCCTCCTGTCTTTGGGGTGGTGCAGCAGCCTGGCCTGATGGCCCAGCAATCTCCTGGTCATCTGTGGAAGACACCAAACAATCACAGGTTTGAGGATCCACACACTTGGCACATGTTCCCTTCCCCCACCCACACATGCTAATCACCAAATAAAAAAATAAATAAACCTTACCTGGCCTCACAGGAACATCAGACTGATAACCAGGCAGGCCCACCACCTGCTCTGGCTCGAAACACCGGGCCACTGCCCATTCCTTCTCAGTCAGCCGGATGGGGCATGGTCCCCCTCCTCCAGTGCCCCTCCTATGCGCAGTGAGCTTGGCCACCTTATTGCGGACCACGCTCCTCAGATCATTGATCTTTTTCTTAATGCCAGCGGGGGTTCTCGTCTCCCCTCCCCCCGCCGCATTTATGTGATCTGTTATTTTGGCATAGATCCTCTTCCTTTGGGCCGGGGAGGTGTTTCGGCTATCAGGCCCATGTAGATATCTTCCATATTGTATGACATACCTGGCTAGGATTTGCTTTTCAACATGTGAAAAATTCAGCTTCCTGCGTTTGGGGGCCATCACAGACACCACCCAGCAACAAGAAGCCAAACAGGACAAACACACAAAAATACACACACAAGCAGACAGCTACTACAAAGTCAAATACAAACACACAAAAATACACACCAAACAAATACACAAAAATACACACAGACGCAGACAGCTACTACAAAGTCAAATACAAACACACAAAAACCAAACACAAAATCCAAGCAGAAAAAAAACAAACAAAAAAATTAGCAGAAACAATCAAACAAAAATTACACTTATCACAAACAAACAACAACTACTATCTACTACTCCTCCAACACTTCTCTATCAAACACAACTTACCAACAAACACTGACAAACTAAGAGCAGAAGCAAATTGCTCATGGAAGGGAACACAGGGAAATACTTTTGCAAATTAAGTGTGTTTGACTGGAGCTAGTTAAGCACAGTGCGATCCTCAAACTAAGTACACTTGGCCTTTTACCTATCTCACTGATTGCGCCAAGCAAAGTTCTGCACATGCGCAGTGAGCAGCAGATTCGTGCGCGCATGCGCAGTACGGCCGGACCTTCATTTGCATGGGGTCACGGCTCATTACAATGAAGCACGCCCACTTCCTTCCCACTTGCCATAACCCCGCCTTACGCCTCCGAATTTACGTTACGGCAGGCGCACTTTTGGGCGCAAATGCGCTGTGGATACGGCAATTACGACACCAACTTAGGGCGCCGTAACTTAAATGACATAAGTTAGAAAAAACTTATTTTGCGCCGCTGGCTGTGGATTTGGCCCATAGTGTACTATGGCTGAAGTTTTTAAGAAGCAGAACTTGTAAATTAGGGTGAACCTCCGCTTTAACATAGGCTAGGCCAGCTTTTTGGTGTACTAACTTTACGCCTGAAAACGCCTTACATAAACGGCGTATCTTTACTGCGATGGGCAAGCGTATGTTCGTGAATAGGCGTATCTCGCTGATTTACGCATTCTAGGCGTAAATCAGCGTTCACGCCCCTAGTGGCCAGCCTAAATAGAAAGCTAAGATACAACGGCGCAGGCCGTCGTGTCTTAGCTAGATTTAAGTGTATCTCAATTTGAGAATACACTTAGGCCTCGTACAGACGGGCGGATTATCCGATGGAAACGGTCCTCCGGACCGTTTCCATCGGACATTTCTGCTCCAGATTTTGATCTAATGGCTGTACACACCATCAGATCAAAATCCCCGCGGAAAACATCCGCGGTGACGTGGCCGCGGCGTTGCCCAGATGATGACGTGGTGACGTGCGCGACCCTGGAAGGTAAATACTTCCACGCATGCGTCGAATCACTTCGACGCATGCGAGGGATGGGGATCGGTCGGACTTATCCGGTGAGTCTGTACAGACGACCGGATAAGTCCGACGGACAGGTTTCCAGCGGATAGATTTCTTAGCATGCTAAGAAATTTTTATCCGCTGGAAAACGGTCGGTTGGACAAATGTCCGCCGAAAAATGTCCGCTAGGCAGTATTCACGACCGGATTTGTCTGCTGGAACTGATCCATGGATAAATCCCAGCGGACAGATCCGGTCGTGTGTACGGGGCCTTAAATATACGACGGCTTAGATTCAGAGTTACGACGGCGTATCTACTGAGACGCCGGCTTAACTCTTTCTGAATCTGGCTATATATAAGGATTTGATTTGTTCATTATTAATGTCAGAGGTTTAAAACAACTTTAAAGTTTTCATCGAAGTTAGGCATATGCAAAGTATTAACTGGGTGCAGAAACACAAATGTAATGGAAGAATTTCACGTGTTTTAAAAAAATATCCTTTGCCCAGAATATGTTGTGAGATTCTTACAAGAGATACAGTTTTTAGGCATATTTTGTGTTTAGAAGAAAGGTAGAACATTTGTGCCGTTCATTCCGAGAATTGGCTCATGTCATGGCAAATGCCCAGTAGGCTTTAACAGTCCAGGGAGCATTGGTTGAAAGACATCAAAGGGTTAACACGTGAATACCTATCCCTATAATCCTCTCCACAGGTGGGTCTCACCCATACAAAGAGGTTGTGGTTACGCGTGCTTCTGTAAAACAATCTCTTTCTGTTTCCCTCTCCTCTTTCCAACCCCTTAACACTGAGCAATTACACACAACGGTTTATGCAGACCTCAAGCAGCCACTCCAGACTCAGATAACCAGTCAGACAACTTGCCTCTCAAAGGATCTGCTGTCCCCAAAATAATCCCCTTTCACATGCGTCTTTGTCACATTGGCTGGTGCATATTAGCTAGAGAATTCCTTCTTTCTTAACCTCATACCCCCTCTGCAACCCCCCATCAGTGTGCCTATAATATGTGTTTGTAAAGATATCATAAGCATGCATTTGCATAAAAATGTACATGCATTCATGTCACACTGCTGGCAGCGTCACATTGTTTCATAAATATATATTTAGATGTATAACCTGGAACACTGAGAAAAGATGTTTGCTTTGTATAGAGCCCTAAACGATGAACATTGCATGTTGGAGTAATAAGCGCCCATTCACACCTAGGGGGTCCAGTGTGGTCATTAATGTATTTGCATGATGTTACATGAAGCGGGGGGAGGGGGTGTTCTGCTGTCGGAAATTACATCTTACATTAAAGTGAGGAAGCAGGGGGTGCCGACTTCTTACCTCTTCTCCCATGCAGCCAGCAAGTTGAGAAGCGGGGTGAGGGGCCGAAAATGACTTCTTACCAGGCGGGGCCTCTAGTAAAATTTGGGGGGCCCTGCACAGCTTTGCGGGGCCCTAAGCGGCTTGCATAGTGAGCCTTTAGGGCGGATCGGCCCTGGGGCAGCCGATTGATTTGAATGGGCTGCCAACACAGCAAAACAGGGCAAATAAGGACAAGCATGTTGTGTTGTGGTGGATTACACTGAGTTGCCAGTGAAAATGAATTGCCCCGTATTGCAATGATGCTTCTGAGATTCTGAGGCTCCCTCCAGAAGTAATGAATATTCACACATACAGCCTTTTAATGTTCTTTACTGTGTGACCTTCATCTCCATACTTTAATGCCCTGTACACACGACCGTTTTTTCCATCGGAATAAACTCAGATTGTTTTTTCCGACGAAATTCCGCTAAAGCTGTCTTGCATTGAAACAGTCACACCCAGGCCCGGATCTACTCCCTTTGCCGCCCAAAGGCAGCCAAAACTGACATTGAGAACCGGGGGGGGGGGGGGGGGTTTGCTGCTGCTGCCGAAAATTACATTGAGAGCCGTCTCACCTCCTCTTCTCTCTGTTTTCTCTCCTCTCACCATCCGTGACATGACAGGGGGGAACTCTCGAAATAAAAGTGAAAGTGTTCTCTCCTCTCAGCCGCAGTGCCGCCCCTGCACCCACTGCCGCCCCGAAGTGTGTGAGCCTATATGTGTTGGTATTAAAACCAAGAAAAGGGGAATTTTTCATTCAGCATACTATTTGTTGGTAGGGATGAGCCCCATGTTCGAGTCGAACGTAAGTTCGTCTCGAACATCGGGTGTTTGCTTGTTCGACGAATAGCAAACAAATTGGGGTGTTCGCTGGAAATTCCCATGGAACACACTTTGAGAGTCTATGAGAGAAATAAAAAGTACTCATTTTAAAGGTTAATATGCAAGTTATTGTCATAAAAAGTGTTTGGGAACCTGGGTCCTGTCCCAGGGGCATCTATCCAGGGCCGTCTTTACCGCAGGGCAAATGGGGCAGGTGCCCTGGGCCCTGTCACTGTTGGGGGCCCAAAGCAACCCCCTTTAAAAAAAAAAAAAAAAAAAAAAAAAAAATTTTTTTTTTTTATTTTTTTTTTAGGGGTCCGGAGGCCCCTAGGGGCCCGGAGCCCCCCAGGGCCCCAGATGGCAACCCCCCAATTTTTTATTTATTTTTAAATTAAAAAAAAATATTTTTATTATATTTTTAATATATATTTTAATATATTTTTATTTTTTATTAAAGGGACAATTTTTAGGGGTCCCCAGGGGCCCGGAGGCCCCCAGGGCCCCAGATGGCAACGCCCCTTTTTAAATTTATTTTTAAATAAAAAAATAATTATTTTTTTTAATATATTTTTATTTTATTTTTTATTAAAGAGCCATTTTTTTTTAGAGGTCTGGGGGTCCACAGGGGCCCGTAGTTCCCCAGGGCCCCGGATGACAACCCCCCTTTTTTTATAAAAAAAATCTTTTTTTATATATTTCTTTTTTTTATTTATATATATATATATATATATATATATATATATATATATATATATATATATATATATATATATATATATATATATATATTATATAAATGTTATTATTATTATTAAAGGACCTAGAGGTCCCCAGGGCCCCCGGATGGCAACCCCCCTTTTTTTTTTATAAAAAACATTTTTTTTAAATTTGTATTTCTTTTTATTTCTTTTATATATATATATATTATATATATATATATATATATATATATATACATATATTATATATATATATACATATATATATATATATATATATATATATTTTATTAAAGGGCTCAGAGGTCCCCAGGGCCCCATGTGGCAAACACCCTTTATTTTTTTTATAAATGTTTATTTTTTTATTTTTGTTTATATATTTTTTTTTTATTAAAGGGCCCAGAGGTCCCCAGGGCCCTGGATGGCAACCCCCCCCTTTTTTTATTTATTTTTTTATAAATGTTTATTTTTTATATATTTTTTTTATTATTTTTTATTAAAGGGCCAAGAGGTCCCATATGGCAACCCCCTTTTTTTGTAATTTATTTTTATTAAAACAAAATTATTAAAGGGCCCAGAGGTCCCCATGGCCCCAGATTGCAACCCCCTTTTAAAATATATTTTTTATATATATTTTTTATTTCTTTTTTTCTTTTTATTAAAGGGCCCTGAGGATGGCTACACCCCTTTTTTTATATATATTTGTGTTTATTTATTTTTTCTTTTTTTGTGAAGGGCCCCCGCTTCTAAATTCGCGGCAGCCCCCCCCCCTGCTTCTCAATTTCAGGCGGCAGCACCCCCCCATCCCGGTTCTCTGCTCCAGGGGGCCCATGCCTGAAGATGTGTAAGTGGCCCCATAATTCATGATGGCGGCCCTGCCGCCCGTTAAGCCCTTGTGCTGCCCACAAATCAGGCTGAAAATCATCAGTGGCACGCAGCCAGTGACAGTACTGCTTACCTTCCCAGTGTTTTAAAATGTACAGCACCCCTGGCTTCCCTTTAGACGTGCACTTCTCCCTTCCTGCCACTGGGTGCTGCTTGTATATAAAAGTGAATTAGAATGTGATTTTATAACATCCCCAATTTGCTCTTCCCGAGGCTGACTTCTTCATGTCCTGCTCCTCAAGGTATGTCACTGTTTGCTAATCTATATTGTAAATAGAAGTTTTCTGTAGAGTGTGCCCAAAGTCTTTATAATATTTGATGATTCACTGCAGGTCTGGTCAGTGTTTTAAAAAGTTCCTCTATTTTACACATGGCATGGCATGGGGTCACAGCACCGTCTGTCCATTCTGCTTTAGCACCATGGGACCCCATGCCATGCCATGTGTAAAATAGAGGAACTCTTTAAATCACAGACCAGACCTGCAGTCCAGGCTGAGTAAGGCCTCAGAGCACATGGCATTACTGTCTGTATTTAACTGCTTGATGGGCTTATTTTGGGCCTGGCTGGTTCACATGTATGTGTTTTGGCGGCCCACATTTGCGCAGGCATAGCAGCCCATTCATTTGAATGGGCCGCCATGCCTGCGTTTCCTGCAAAGAAAAGCGCATGCCTCATGTAATAGGCTGCGCACACGGCACACCTATGCCCATCAAGCACTGAAATACAGCACTGTCTGTCCATTCTGCTGTCTGCTGTGACTTATCTGCAGTTCCCGCACTGTCAAACTTGCTGCATTTTTAGACGTTTAGGTCACGCTTTTAAAAACACAGTGTGTTTGTGTGTGCAAGAACTGCAGGTAAGTAGCATGGTGCAAAAGCAGAATGGATTTCAAGGCAACTATTTTTAAAATGCTGAATGCACCTTTTTTCTGCAGGAAACAAAGACATGGCGGCCCATTCAAATCAATGGGCTGCTGTACCTGCACAAATGAGGACAGCCAAAACACATACATGTGAACCAGCCAGGCCCAAAATAAGCTGGAGGGGGGCCCAAAAAAAATGTTTGCCCAGGGCCCAAACCATATTAAAGACGGCCCTGCATCTATCAATGCAAAAAAAAAGTTTTAAAAACTGCATTTTTTTTGGGGGAGCAGAGATTTTAATAATAAAAGATTAAAAGTGATATATTCCTTCCTAAATTTAGGGGGGTGTCTATAGTATGCCTATAAAGTGGCGCATTTTCCCTATGTTTAGAACAGTCCATCCTCACCACTAGAGGCTCTGGTGAACACCTGCTGGCTCTTAGACTCCACGCCCTGGGGAATCTGAGCTCTAGCTCCCAGAGGGATCCATGTTGGTGCTCTAGTGCCTTCTGGAACCTCCCGCAGCAGTCAGTCCTAGGGTCCACCACCTTAGCGGTGCACTCCTGGTTCCAACAGAGTGCATCTGTCACATGGCCTCAGGTGACCTGACACCACTACTCTACTGACACCGTCCACTTCCCTACTGATATGACCCACTGCCCCAACCCCTTCCCCCAAAAATGCATTGTGAATTCTTTTTTTTATATAATAATAAAAAATAATAAAATAAAATAAAAACTACTGACACTGTCCACTGCCCCCCAGAAGAATTATTATAAAAGTAGATAAAAAAAAAACTGAAAAACTGACTCTGTCCACTACCCTACTGACACTTTGCCCCCCCCCCCCCAAAATTTAAAGTCCTGAGCTACTAGCCAGGCCTTAAGGGTTACTAGTCACCAGTTGCCCAACACAACCCTTACTCTGCTCCACCCCTAATTCTGCCCCAAAAAACACCCTCATAAATGATCTAATGAAATTACACTTTTTTTTTGCAGACTTAAGTTAGAAAAATAAATAAATAAAAACTTTATCAGTGCCCATCAGTGCAGCCTCACCTGTGCCCATCAGTGCAGCCTCAACTGTGCCCAACAATGCAGCCTCACCTGTGCTCATTACTGAAACTTCACCTGTGCTCATCAATGCAACCTCACCTGTGCTCATCAGTGCAGCCTCAACTGTGCCCAACAATGCAGCCTCACCTGTGCTCATTACTGAAACTTCACCTGTGCTCATCAATGCAACCTCACCTGTGCTCATCAATACAGCCTCATCACAGTAAGAGAATTGCCGGCCGGAACATCGCTGTAACAGCTTAAATTTGAATTGCCCAGATCCCTGCGCTCGCCTCACATACAGCCCAACCCTCCCTGCCCAGGTACTTTGATATATGTCATATGTCCCGGCATTGGACAGGTGTTCTGTCTATCAAAGTACCCGGGCCAAAAAGTGCGGGGAACACTGACACTCATCAATTCAAATGTAGGCTGCTATAGCGATGTTCCCCCGTTCTGATGATCCGACCGCCTGCTCTCCTATCTCTTTCCCTCAGCGATTGCTGAGAGAATGGATCCCTTTTAACCCCACCTGCCGTCGGTGCTCACCCCCCCCCCGCTCTGAGGCAGCCCATGCTCGGCAGCCGTCATTTTCCACTCGCAAAGTGCGAGAAGTGGAGTGGAAAATTTTGGGGCTGCTATAGAGGTACTCTTGATGAAAGCAAGAACTGGCCTTCAAAAATGTAAAAGATATGCACCTGTCAAACAGGTGTGGAAAAGTTGGCCCTTGGGTGTCGGTGGTAATTTCACACTGTAACCCTATAGAGGCACTCTTGATGAAAGCAAGAATTGGCCTTGCTGTCAAAAATTTTAATGATATGCACCTGTCAAACAGGTGCGAAAAAATTGGTCTTTGGGTGCCGGTGGTGCCTTCATACCGTAACCCTATCTCCACCGCTCCTCTCTTGACCAACAGAAGCCTTAAAACGACATTTTCCATGAGACTGTAACCTACGAGAGTCTGGAAAGGCATTACATAAACTCCTCTCTAAAGCGGATCCCTAATTACATCATTTGCTTAATAACATTGGCGCTATCTGTTATGCTAAAAACGGTTATTTTTTTTAGCTAAATGTGTACAGTACCTGTACATTACTGTACCTTCCGGTCTGCATGTATGCGGGTGTTTTCCGGGCATTGCATCACTTCCTGTTAGATGCAGTGTGCTCTGGGAGCTTCTCTCCATAGCTCCCTGTGTTCACTGCGCAGCCGTGTTCTCAAATCTCGCGCTATTTCGAAAGCCGCTGCTCCCCGTTGCTCGTGCGCATGCGCGAGATCGAGCGGTATCAGCATCCACCGGAAGAAGGAAGTGCAGGCCTGTGGGCTTGTGCCCACAGTTAAAATGGAACCAAAACGGAAGGAGGAATATAAGTTTATATTTAACACAGAATGGCAGTGGAGCGGCCGCGGGAGACAGAAAACGTGAGTTCAGCAAATTAGGGGCATTAACCGTTTAACTAGGCATTAAGAAAAAAAAATGTTTTTGGCGTGGGAGATCCGCTTTAAGGTGTCCTCAAGAGATTTCCTCTTCTGCTCCCTCTGTAGGGACGGGATGAGTTTTGAGACTTTCCTCTTGTAATGGTGGTTGAGGAGGGTTGCCAATTAATAGTGATCCTTCTACTTGATGCCACGTGTTCTCAGGTCCTTTTGCAGGCTTTTAAGAATGGTGGAGCCCCTTCACCACAAGTGGTGCATAGGTAGAAGACTCCTCGGGTCACTGAGGATTCCAATATCTGGAACTGCCGCCCCCCAGCTACGTACTACTACTAAGGGTTCTGGGGATGGAAAACCATCTGTTAAGGGTTGATGTATGTCTTCCCCTGCTTCAATGCCTCCAAAACTGCCAGAATCTGCCTCTCCTCTTGTGTGTTGTATAGCGTGGCAAGAATGGTGTCTGCTTAAAGTGGGCCTTGAGAGGAAAGGAAGTCCTCTTCCTCCCGCTGCTCTGCCTCAAGTGCCCTGTCCATAATGCCATGCATAGCCTGCTCCAGCAGGAACACAACAGGGATTGTGTCACTGATGCATGCAATTTCACGGCCCACCATCCTTGTGGCCTCCTCAAATGGTGACAGTACAGTGCATGCATTTTCTATCAGCAGTCATTGGCGTGGGGAAAAAAATCCTGTCATTGTGCCATGCTCACACAGGTACTCATTGATGGCCCTCTGCTGCATTTACAGCCACTGCTGTATTGTCAAAGTCGAATTTTACTTTGTGTTTGTGGGCATGTCACAAATCAGACGGTTTACGGGCAGGTGGAATTCCCGCTGAATTTCAGCCAACCGTGTTATAGTGTAATGTGCATGTAAATCTGTTGTATGATGCAAATGAGAGGAAGTGCTTTTCTCAGTGTTCAGTTGTGTTCCTGTTTCCATGCTGTTAGGATATTTTCTGCTATCCTCTATGCAAGTAAAGTTGTTGAGCTTGAGCTGGTTATTCCATTCTATATATAAAATGTGTTAATAAATTAAACAGTCTCAGGACAGATCTTTGGGGGGCCCCACTTACCACACCGGACCATTCCAATTAATCGCTATTTATCACCACCCTTTGGACCCACCCCTGTAGCCAGTTTTCAGTCCAGGTACTCACCCTATGGCCCATGCTGTCAGACCTCTGTTTGTAAAGTAAACATTTGTGGGGAACTGTATCAAATGCCTTTGCAAAATCCACATACACGACACCCACAGGCCTTCCCTTATCTAGATGGCAGCTCACTTCTTTATAGAATCTTAATAGATTGGTCTGGCAAGAAGGATTCTGCATAAATCCATGCTGATTAGCACTAATGATATCATTTTCATGACTAAACTCTTGGATATGCCCTTATCATCCCTTACAATAGCTTGCAGACTATTGATGTTGGGCTAACTGGACTGTAGTTCCCAGGAATATATCTCGCCCCTTTTTTAAATACATATTGGTACCACATTGGCTTTTTTCCAATCAGCTGGTACCATCCCAGTCAGTAAACTGTTCATAAAAATAGAAACAATGGTCTAGCTAACACCTGACTGAGTTCCTTAAGGACCCTTGGGTGTAATCCATCTGGTCCCAGTGACTTATTTATCTTAAAAAATGTTTTAATCTATTTCTGATACTGTCTTCTGTTAGCCATGAGGGTACATTCTGTGACGCGTTATTAACATTACAGTCTTGGTTACTAGCTGTATATGATGAGTCTAGAAGAAGGCCACGTGAAAGCTATGCTAGAAATCATAAAGCAGCTGCACGCCATCGGAAAGGACATCAAGAATAACTATATTGTTGCCCTGCGCTTCTGCAGCCTTCCAGAGACATATACTGCTCTTATTAGTGCTTTAGAAACCAGACCCGAGCAGGCGCTAATGCTAGAATATGTCAAAGGCAAATTAATTGATGAATATGACAGAAGGAAAGAAAATACGCAACCTGATGACAAGGCTCTTAAGATGTACAAAAGCAGAACAAAGACAGCAGAGCCTGTTTTTGCTGTAAGAGGACCAATCACTTAAAAAAGCACTGTTCCATCTGGAAAGCCGAGCAGCGAAAGCAAGAGCTATCCACAAAATAAATATTTAAAGAAGCCACAAAAGAAACTGCAGACACATCATGGAGTGGCACCTTTAAAGTGACACAGAGCAGCAAGCCACGTGGTTGTTGCAAACCACATGATGATGAAACCTTCTTCACAAACATTGAAGTGCAAACATACAGTGCAAAATACAACGTTTTCCTAGCAAATGGGAAAAGCATCACTGCAGAAGGCAAAGGCCAGGGATTCCTGAACTGCATTACACAACAAGGAGACAAGCACAGTATCCTTGTGAAGAAAGTGCTGTATGTTCCAGAACAAGAAGGCAGCCTTCTATCAGTGAAAAGTCTTGCAAACTACAGTCGCTGTTAAGTTCCAGGGTGATGAATGTACAATTCACAAAAATAAGCGATTCCTCGCAAAAACTGGATGATCACCTATACAGGCTCTTTGCCACAGACCAGCAAGCCAATATAGTCTCTAATGAGCTATACAGCATATGTATTCACTTATGGCACAGGTGGCTGGGGCACAGAAGTCCAGGAGCTATACACGACATTATAAAGAGAGGCTTATCAGAAGATGTGACAATAGTGCCTTGCAAAGTGCCCATAAAATGCAAGTGCGGTATTGAAGCAAAAGCCACACGTGCTCCCCTTACACAGGCCTCGCAAAGAAAAAAAATCCAACCACTGCAGCTCATACACAGTGACGTATGTAATCCAATGAAAACTCCCACATCAGGTGTGAACAGATTTTCATTGATGAATATTCCATGTACACAACTGCTTATCTGATGAAACAGAAGAATAAAAAAATCGGAGAAACTTCAAGTGTTTTCTGCCATGTCTAGCAACAAATTCCAATGAAAACCAGGAATAATATGCACCGACAATGGGACAGAATACATAAGCAAAGAAGTGGCCTAATACATGAAGGGACAAGGGATAGTACACCAGCCAACCACACCATAGACTTCTAAACTAAACTGATAAGCAGAAAGGAAAAATCATACTCTTATAGAAATGGCCAAGTGCATGTTGTCGGATTCCAACCTACCCCACAAGTACTGGAGAAAAGCAGTCATGACTGCAACCTACCCACAGAACAGATTAACCTCAATAGATGTTAAAAGTACTCCATTCGAAATGTGGCATGGATCAAAGCCTAGCACAAAGCAAATCAGAGTGTTTGGATGTAAAGCATATGCCTATATTCCAAGTGAGAACTGATCCAAGCTGGAGAACAGAGCCATAGAAGGCATTCTATTAGGCTAAAGTGAGCAAACTAAGGGTTACAGAATCCTACACCAAAAGACTGACAAAGTGACAATAAGCCATAATGTTTATTATGATGAGAGACCATCACCCGAAACACTGATCACTGAAAGCTGTGAGGTGAAAATGCCCAGCAAACCAGAAAAAAGGGTCGTTCAAAGCAAACCTGTACAAGAGTCAGAACAAGAGGTGGAACTCACTGGGCCTAAATCAAGTTCCCCACCAGATCCTGCTGAGTTGCCTGAAGTCAGAGGATCCACTTGGACTACAAAGGGGATAACACACTGCAAGCTATCATACACTGTCAAAACACACAGCATACTTGAATCAACATCCTGGGAGAACATAGAAAAACTGTCAAAACGTGAAGCAAATAAATGGAGAAAGGCAGCAGAAGAAGAATTAAAGTCACTTCAGGGAAATAAAACCTGGACACTCACAGCGCTCCCTCCTAACCGTGAAACTCTAGGAACTAAGTGGACTTTCAAAGTAAAGGCAGATGGGAAAATCCACAAATACAAAGCCAGACTATTTGCCAAGGGTTACTCCCAGAAATTCAGTGAAGATTACAATGAAACATTTGCTCCAGTCGTAAAACACTCCACTATCAGAGAGCTTCTTAGCTTTGCAGCCGGGAAGGGCATGCAAGTGAAATACCTAGACATTAACAATTCTTTCCTACATGAAGACATTAAGGAAGACCTCTACATAGAGCAACCACCAGGGTTTGAGTAAGAAGACAACCTTTAGTTTAAACTTCAGAAAAGCATCTATGGTCTTAAGCAATCTGCAAGGATGGGGCATAAGAAAGTGAATGAAGTACTTACTAGAGAGGGATTCTCAAGATGTTTAGCAGATCCTTGTCTCTACTCCAGGAATCAAGATGACAGATGGGTATACATCCTTATCTATGTCGATGATATTATAACCGGTTTTGAAAAAGAAGAGGATTACAATCAGATTCACAAGCTGAAAGAAAATGTTGAAGTCAAAGAGCTAGGGAACATTACTATCTGGGAATCCAAATAGAAAGAGATAAAGATGGAAGTTATGTTCTCAACCATTCTCAGAAAATCTCGGAAATCTTGGAGCAATTCCATATGCAAGATGCAAAGGAAGTCAAAACTCCCATGGAACCAGGCTATCAAAAGAGCAATGATGCAGAAAACTTGCTACTCAACAATGACTTGTATCGCAAAACAAACGGTAAGCTGCTCTATGTTGCCACTGTGACAAGACCATACATAGCCACAGCAGTGAGCATACTATGCAGGAAAGTCACTGCTGCCTGCCAGCGTGACTGGAATGCAGTAAAATGAGTAATACAGTACCTTAAAGGAACAATTCAGATGAAATTACGGTTACCAGCAACATCAAATCCAAAACTGATCGGGTATGTGGATGTCGATTGGGCCAGGGACTGCACAGACGGCAAATCAATAAGTGGATTCATCTTCCAGTATGGGGAAGGAACCATAAGTTGGTTAAGTCGAAAGCAGGTAACTGTCGGTCTATCTTCAACTGAAGCAAAGTACATTGCAGGATCAGACACATATCTAGAAGATATGGATTCGAACCCTTGGTTCACGTTACATCTTGAAGATGACCTGAGTTTTTGTTTTATTTTTATGTATGTTGTTTTTGACTTTCTGACAGTCTTGTTTGACAATCCCTTATAGTTGATAAGATTGTATTACATTATGATTGTCATGTATATCATCAAATACTTCTACTAATAATCTATTTGGATGATCATTGTCTAACTTTGTAACGCAAATGATTTTTTGATAAGTAATTTGATATCCCATGTCATTTTGTATTGCAAACTTCTTATTCTCAATAAAAGAAGTTTAGTAATAAAAACAAGAAGATATGGGTTCATCAACTTTTTGTGGACATTGGGCTAGACATGTCAAAACCATTCCTATTTTTGAAGACAAGCAGGGATGTATAAAGCTTATGCAATCAGAGCGGGTCAATCCTAGGACCAAACACATTGACTTAAAGTACCACCTACCAAATGATAAATTTAACTTGGATTATGGTACGTTGCTATAATTTATTATTAATTTCTACATGAGGCCATACTCCCATTTGTACTGAATGATAATCAAGAGCAAGGTGTTATTGACATTCAATACTGCCCATCAGAGGAGATGACTGCTGATGCACTCACCAAACCTTTGTCAAAAGACATAGTTATATCCAGAAGAAGCTGAATTAAATTTGACAAAGCACATGCTGTTGAGAAGGGGTGTTTGAAAAACAACAGCAAGCTGCTTATGTACTGTGACTATATATATGCATTATACCTGTCTATGCAGCAGGTGGTGCTGTGATGTTGAAGTATAATGTGCATGTAATTCTATTGTATGATGACAATGAGAGGAAGTGATTTTATGTTCAGTTGTATTCCTGTCTCCATGCTGTTAAGACATTTTCTGCTATTCTCCATGCAAGTAAAGTTGTTTCCTGTATTCAAGAAGCTTCCAGCGCATCATATTAATATTCAACCAACACACAAATTCCCATAGACACCCTCCTAAACCTTGTGGACAGCCTTCCCAGAAGAGTTGAAGTTGTGATAGCTGCAAAGGGTGGGCCAACTCAATTGTAAACCCTACGGACTAAGACTGGGATGCCATTAAAGTTCATGTGCATGTAAAGGCAGGTGCCCCAATACTTTTGGTAATATAGGGCCAGATCCTCAAAAGGGATACGCCGGCGTAACTGCTGTTACGCCGTCGTATCCCTGTTTCTAACTATGGAACTGATCCACAGAATCAGTTTTCCATAGTTAGGCAGAAGATCCGACGTGTGTAAGGGACTTACACTGCCGGATCTTAGGATGCAGTACCGCATCCGCCGCTGGGGGCATTTCGTGTCGAAATGCCGCCTCGGGTATGCAAATTAGCACTTACGGAGATCCACGAAGCTTTTACGCTTCGTTTTTTCTCCGTAAGTCTTAGTTTGCAAATGCAAAATTAGGGCTGCTTTTACAAAGTGTAAACTGTTTACACCATGTAAAAGCAGACCCTTCTGTCCAGCGACGCGATTTTTTTTTTGTTTTGAATTTTTTTTTCTCTTATTGTCCATGGACGGACACAGCTCCTTAAATCTTGACAAGTGGGTTATGTTCCCTGTTTACAGGAGAGGACTAGGCAGAAACATGTTAAATAGTTAAATACATGTTACATTAACAGAGTTGAACAGCCCCGCCCAGGGGGCGGTCCCTCCAGACATAACCCTCCTCACTGCAGCTTGCAGCCTCAGTTTCGTTCTGCCTAGCAAAGGAGAAGGACGTATGGCTCCCTTTGGGCCCAGCGCCCTGAGGAGAAATTTTATTTTATTCTATCTTCTTTTATTTTATTTTCACTTTTTCTTGAAGAATCTTCTTTCAACTGTCGGCTGAGAGACAGGCTGGATAATATAGATCCTTGTAGTCTACTCAGTCCGACCAGCAAGCGTGGGCACACCTTTGCAAAGAGGCTTGGTCTGCCACGCCATACCCCATGACTCCTGGGGTGGCCGGTGAGCTTTTCTCCGAGGTCCACATATGACTGGGCTGTGGTGTTGTCTCACTCACAGTGGACCGGGCCGACAGCTACCTCCATTTCGGTTGTAGTTCTGTCAGGAATGCGTCAGCGAGTCCTCGCTTGGACGGGTAAGTACAGTCCCTCCTGCTTCGGTGGGTTGGTACAGCTGGGCATTCCTGGGGTTTGGGGGTCCCTTCTCCCTTCCCTGCTCCTTTCCCTTGCTGCATTGCTAACATTGCCGCTGTCAGGGGGGAGGGGGCCTTCCTGAGGGGACTGTGTTATCTGGCCTGTGTTTTTTCTTTTTTGTATTGGGCTTTCCTGTGAGGTAAAAAGCCCTGTGATGAGCACAGATGTTTATGATTATACTTCAGCAGACGCTGACTGATTGGTGACACCTGTAATGGTTTTGCTTTTTATGCTGTATCTGTGACTTGTCCTTAAATAAAACAGCCCTAGGAGGCTTTTCCTGTTTAAACACAGGTCCCTGCAAAAGTTACCTCACGGTTCTTTTCCTCACAGGCAGCGCTGGGCAGTCTCCTCCTGAGGGAGTCCCCTGGTTACCCCTGGTCAGCGCAGCAAGTGGGTGAGAGGCCCTGAATAGGGCTCTAGGAGCTTTTGTCTATTTCTATGGACAGGTGTGCATATTATAATACACACTATGTAAATATTGGAGTCAGTATCTGGGTCCTTCCCCACATGCTGGTGGTGGCAGCAGGTGTTAGCACCTGGGATTCCCACAGAGTTTTTATTGTTAGTCCTGGACACAGTTTGTGCCAGGGTGGGGGTGGACTGCGGGCGGGCGGTAAAAGAGTGCCCCCTTCCCCCGTTATCCCCTGGGGAATGCTCTGTTATGGAGCCATGGACCAGGTACCTAGTTAAAAAAAAAAAAAAAAAAAAAAAGGCAGAATAAGGCATTTATGGGTGCGCTTTTTACTGCTGCAAGGGACTCTCCTAAGCTGCATAGTGCAGCTGGGTTTCCGCCGAGGGCTCGGTTTTTTTTGGATCACACAAATCAGACCGCTGTGTAGGTTTTTTCCTTCTGTGCCCTTCTTTGATAATTTCTGAGATGCGGAATGAGAAAAGCCGCTGAGGGCTTTTGTAGTCCCTCACCGCCGGGTGGGAACCCCCACTTCTATGGATCTGACTGATAGAAGATCCAAAGTACTGACCCATTCCATGTTTACCATGCTGGGGTCTGGCTTGTGCCCACTACACTGGGGTCTCAGTCGACGCTGGCACCATTTTTTGGGAGGTTTTTCAATTGCATTGAAAACTCCCATTGGCGCCCATTTTGTCGTAGCCCCGCTATGGCGCAGCTTACATTGTGCCGGCCATTTTCCTGTGGCCGCGTTCTGAACGCTCGGCGGCCATCCTGGAGTAGTTCTGACCCCTAGTGCTGTATTGTATACAACTCACAGAGTGAGCATTTTGCACCAGACAGTGGAGGAGCACCGACTCTCTCCTGAGGTTATTAGCCTAGCGGACCAGCTGGTCCAGGGCCTCATATAGGTCTGTGATGCTTCATTGAATGCTGCGCCCTTGTTATCCAGGGCGTCTGTTTCAGAATGGTTTTATGCACACGGTGGTGTAGTGCTTAACTCCATTACTTGGCAGCAAAAGAGTCATTGGTTAGAATCCGCACACTGACGCCAATCTTCCTGGAGCTTGCATTGTCGCTCCCTGTGTCTGCGTGGGTTTCCTCCGGGTACTCCGGTTTCCTCCAAAGACATGTGTGCATACACCTACATAATATACATACACACCATGTGTGTGTATTATTTAGGGGCAACCCTCCCAGGCCGTCAAAGGCCCAGCTGGGGGACTATTCTGTCCCTGGGTGCATAAGCCGATCACGCCTCGCCCAAATCCTGCCAATGTATATAGCCTTCCCTCCCTGTCTCTGCCCTGGTTCACACTGGGTGCGATTTGGAACGATTTGAGATGCGATTTGACATGTCAAATCGCATCTCAAATCGGCGGCAATTGTCGGCAATGGCACTGTCCTAATCAGTGCGATTTCAAAAAGTAGTTCCTGTACTACTTTTTGCAATTTCGGGCCGCGATTTACATTAAATTGCGGCCAAAGTCGTGGCAAAATCGCGTCAAGATCGCAGCCGCGAAATCGCGGTAAAATCGCGCATTTTGCCGCGATTTTGAATTCGTAGCAGTGTGATCCTGGGCTCTGGGTGGGAGGGGCGGCTTGCAGGTTCACAATTCAGTGAAACCTCCCTGCTCTCCGACTAGTGGGTCTGCGAGGTGGTCTCTTCGGAGTACTAGATAGGGTTTCCTCCTATCCACAGAACAAAGTTCTGTCCTTGTGTCTTCCTCTCTCGGCCCGTCGGTCTGCCTTGGGCAGTGTGGGATTTGCTAAGCTGCGAGGTAATTTTACCTTTCCTGCAGGACGAGAGTTTTGGGGTTTTCTATGGGCCTCAGGCCCTAAATACCTTTGAACGTCGGGTAGTTCTGCATGGAATCCATTTGTTCGGTGGCTCCCTTTTGATCTGGCGTCGGCACCATGGGTTTTCAGCTAGGAGCTCGCACTTATTTGAATTTTGTTGGGACAGCGAGGCTTTGCCTCATTGGCTACTTGGACGACTTTCTTCTGAGAGCAGCTTCTGTCTCCGACCTAGTGGATGGGTTATTCCCATTCAGACCCTCCGAAGATTCGGGTGGATGTTAAACGTTTAGGCCAGAAAGTGTAGCTCGGTGGCAGCAAGCCTGCCCTCCATGTGTGCGACCCAGGGTTCAAATCATGGGCATGCTAGGTTCCGACTCAGCGTTGGAGTATCTAGTGTTGATCCAGACTCCTCAGTGGCAAAGGTCCTTCTTCCCCCTGGAGAAATTGCAGACTCTTCAGTCTGCGGTGAAGGTATTGGCATCACGCAATCGGTCTTCTCTCCGGGCGCCTGCTGGTTCGGGGTCTGTGGGTAGCCTCCTTCAAGGTGGTACTGTATGCCCAGTTCCACACCCTGGTTTTCCAGGGGAACTACTGTCCAGGTGGTAAAAAATCTCTTGTCTCTGAAATCATTAGATTCCTGTGCGCCACCTAGTCAGAGTCTCTCTGAGTTGGTGACAGAGATTCCCGACTCTTCGGTCCGGGAAGTTGTTCCTTCCTTCCAGTGGTCGGTGTTTACGACGGATGCCAGCTCACGGTTTGTGAACCTGGAGGTTCACAAAACTGGGGGGTCCAGTCGGCCCTGAGTCGCTGGACTTGCGTGGACCTATGACCACACCTCCTTGAATGTGTCTGGTCTCGGTAGCTACCCAGGGTCGGGCCTGGCTAGTGCCTGGTGAGAGACCGCCTGGGAATACCAGGTGCTGTCTACTGTTCATTGTCCTACTATTTTAGGCGATCAGGCTATGCTTCTCCTTGTGGTCGACCGATCTGGTTTCAGCCAGACAACGCCACGGCCTTGGCTTCAGTCTACCATCAGGTATGCCGGCAGGCGGACTACTGGAGTCGCCAGATGATGGACCAGGGCGATTGGTCTTTGTGCTTGGGTTGTTTCGGCTCCCTTGCAGGAGGTGAGCCTCACATGGCATGGATCTCCTGGCAGCTTGTCTTCGCCGCAAGGGTGTCAAAGTTAGTGGCCAGGTCTAGTGATCTTGTACAGACGCGTCAGTCGCGCTGGTGGCCCTGTGTTGTCTGTATCAGTGATTTTTTGCCATTCCTCCATGGTAGTTGCTTCCTCGGCCGCTCCACAGAGTGGATGCTGAGGAGATCCCGATGATTCTAATCACTCCAGATTGACCTCGGTGTCCTTGGTACGCTGATATCAGGCGCCTGGTAGCGGAGGCACCCTGGCGATTGCCAGGGCAGGAGGTTCCTGTCTCAACGTCCCATACTTCCTCCTGTTGTACAGTCACTGACTTGCTCAACATGGTTATTGGAAGCCAGACTTTAGGTGACCAGGGTCTGTCTGACTCGGTCATCTCAACAGGGCACCGTAGTCTTCTTCCGGAGGATCTACCGTCGCACCTCTCTTGGTGCGAAGGGATGGAGTGACATCCACGGGCGTACTCTCGGTGTCAAGGGTCCTGCTGTTTTTAAAGCTTGGATTGGATCTAAAAATTGCTTAAAGCACCGTTTGGGGGCAGATTTCAGCCTTGGCTGTGTTCGTTTAGTGGCCTTTTTGCGGCCCATTCCCTGGTGGGTCCCCTTTTTTTGTGTGCAAGGGGTTTGTCATATACTTTCCCCTCTTGGCCCATCTCTTCCCCCATGAGTTTTGACTCTGGTGCTCTCGGTTCTTCAGGAACCTTCCTTTTGGAAACATCAGAGAGATTTTCTCTTGACACTATCTCAGAAGGTGGCCCCTTTAGTGGCCTTTACCTCTGTTAGAGGGGTTTCTGAGTTGGCGGTCTTGTCTTGCAAGCCGCCATGCTTGATCCCCCATAAGGATTAGGTGATGGTGCGCCCGCGACCTTCCCTTCTTCCGAAGGAGGTTTCGGCCTTTCATACTTTAGGCGTGGTACGCGCTTTGCGGGTATACCAGCCTACTACGGCTCCATTTCGGAGCTTCTGACTCTCTTTTGTGTCGGTGTCTGGTCCACAAAAGGGCCTGGCGGTCTCGTCGACCACCATTTCTCGGTGGATCAGGCAGGCCGTCATACAGGCCTATGCTTCTAAGGGGCGGGCCCCCCTTTCCGGTCACGGCACTTTCGGCCAGGGCAATTGGTGCTTCCTGGGTTTTGTTTTCGACATCATGCGTCGGTCTCACAGGTGTGCGAGGCGGCGATTTGCTCGTCCGTTCACGCTTTTTCCAGAATTTACATGGTTGCTGTGAGTGCATCTTATGATGTTTTTTTTCAGCCGCTAGTTTTTGCCGGCGGCTGTTTAAAGTTGCACCTCCTCCGTTGAGGAGCTCTGCTTGTTTTGGGGTGAAGTTAAAATTGTTTTTACTGATATATTTCCCACCCCTCGTTTTTTGACACTGCTTGGGGACGTCCCACTTGTCAAGATTTAAGGAGCTGTGTCCGTCCATGGACGATAAGAGAAAATAGGATTTTTTGTACTCACCGTAAAATCCTTTTCTCTGAAGTCCATGGACGGACACAGCTCTCACCCCTCCTTTTTAGGTTTGTACTGCTTGTTACGAACTGAGGCTGCAAGCTGCAGTGAGGAGGGTTATGTCTGGAGGGACCGCCCCCTGGGCGGGGCTGTTCAACTCTGTTAATGTAACATGTATTTAACTATTTAACATATTTCTGCCTAGTCCTCTCCTGTAAACAGGGAACATAACCCACTTGTCAAGATTTAAGGAGCTGTGTCCGTCCATGGACTTCAGAGAAAAGGATTTTACGGTGAGTACAAAAAATCCTATTTTTTCGCCGTATCTTTTTTTTTCCCCGACGCAACTTTATTGACCCGACGCGATCCACAAAGCTCGGCGTAACGTAATTTCGCGCTATGCACCTCTGGAAAATGACGTCACGAGCATGCGCAGTATGGCCGGCGCGGGAGTGCGCCTAATTTAAATGGGAATCGCCCCCATTTGAAGAGGAACGCCTTGCGCCGGCGGAATTTAAGTTACACAGCCGAAAATTTCTAGGTAAGTGCTTTGTGGATCGGGCACTTAGGTAGAAATTTTAAGGCAGTGTAACCTAAATGGGAAAATTTACGTTACGCCAGCTCTTTGTGGATCTGGCCCATGTGTCACTGAAGTGTTCTACTGTTTTGATCAAGTGGGCATTCCATAATATCCCTATCCAAGTTTAATCCCCTTAATAAAACATAAAAATAAAGCACTGCACTATTCTTCTGACTCAAGTCATGCTATGAAGATGCGGTGTGCCTGGCTGCACATGGTGGGGATACCTTTCTACTTGTGGATCCTTAGGGGGTGTACTACATAAATAATGTACAAAAGTTAAAAAATTATCAATACAGACATATATCCCAAATGACAAACCTTTTATTCTATTTTTATTTAAAAATCGAAAGGATCTATATGCTACTGATGAGGTCAACAGTGTTAATTCCAGGATGTAAAATTTGTGTTTGTAGGACTCTTTTATAAAATAGTTGTACTTTATTGAACATGTAAAACAATACAGCATAAGTAGTCACATAGACAAGGTATAATGCCATAACTGAGTATCAGATTGTATGACTCTTTAACAGTTAAACATTCAGTATAAAATCACATATACTGAGCTTTAAAGAACAGCTATTGATTGGTGAAAGGCGCATGGGTTCTCTGTAAGCTGCCCCTCTTGCCTTTATTGAACAGATAAAATAAACATTGTTTTTATTGAATTTGTCGGCTGATGAAATCTGCAAAACTCTTATTGCATTTTTTTCTTGGTTGTTTTCCAGGATAGAGAGAGAGAGAGAAAGGGGTTTCATGATAAAGGATATTGTGCAGAGAAAAATCGATTTTTAGAAATCTCTTGTTGAAGGCTGTGGTGGTCCAGATTTATATATACTCGATACGTTATTATTTGCACTGTGAATAGATACAGTACATGGAAATTTACATGCTTTATCTAGTGGTGTGCCCACACTTTGCAGACTATATTTGGCTCAGTATTAAATTTAATTTATGGTAGCTGCTTTGCATTAAAAAGTAGCACCACACAATCACATTGTTGCTTCTTTCCCTATTTAAAAGCATTTTTGTTTTTATATAAAATGAATGTGATAAGAGAAATATGTCAGTATAATGTAAATATATAAACTAGGGCTGTGCAAATTAACTTTTAATTAATCGATTAATCTTTAATTTTTTTGATCGATCAAAATATTTTTGATCGATTAAAATTCTTTTGATTGGTACTCACCTCTCCGCTGGCTTCTGGGCCTTCAGGGAGTTCCGTCGGAGATCCGGTAATGTCACGGACACCTGAAGGGCTCCTTTGCTGTGCCTTCATATCTGCATGCCGGCGGGACCTTTCTATCTGCCACACGCAAGGGCTGTTACACTTCCCTCTATCAACCTGGAATTCTACAACCATCCACTGGGAGTTGTGATAGTTCCCTTCATGGGACATCTACATGCCGATGGACTGATGTTAACCTCTCCTCATCTGGATTCAGCAGTGGTATCGTTGTACACATTTTTATACCAGTATCATACTTAGCTACATGTTTTTATGACTGCTTTTGCTACCCTTTGGTATTACTCGCACCATTTTTACAGTTTATGTAGTGTGACAGGAAGTCAGGTAAATCTGTGGGTGTTGTCACAAACGGGACATATATTTGTGCCTTGCTTAGACAATACACTAATCATTATTGGGCGTCGGCTGCAAAAATAGCCAGACAAGGTCTAAGGGCGTTGAAAGACTCCAGCTGTTCAGAGTGAGGCAATTAAGCCCTCTATAAAAAGTCCAGAGGGTTACCACTAATTGGCTGCATCACTCCTAAGGCTGTGTGGGTAGGAGAGCAGTGCCAGAAGGTCTTCTGTGAAGGTGAGAAGAGGATTGATTTTTCTGAGTGATAAAAATCAAAAGACTATTGTTTTGTGACCAGCACTGTCTACCCAGCAGTAGGCTGTGTTAGACTTCATAGATAGGTTCCTGTGTGGAAGGTAGACGCCCAGAGTGGCTAGGATTTATTTTATGTTTGATTTTGTTTATGCTGTTTGGATGCTTGCAATTGTTTTCCAGCAAGATGGAAAAATAAACCAAGAACTTTGTTTTCAACCGTCTTCGACTGCCAGTCTGTATAAATTCAGTGTGTGGTGAACCCATCCAAGGGGTCACACACCCCGCTACCAAGCTAACCCTTCACAGTAGCTACATCGATTTTAACTCCAGTGCAATATTTATTTTGTTACCTACTTGAAGACTATAAAAGTTTTAATGCTATTCCCATCGAGCGCTGCCTTTGTGTGTTTTTTGTATCCTGCTATCCATTTTCCAGTTGTTGGTAGCTGCACTGGGAATCAGCCTGCAAGGAGATCAGCTAAAAGTAGTTCGATCTGTATGTGCGTTATAATTAATCGAAATTAGTCGAATAATCGCTTTAAGAAAAAAACGATTAATCGAACAGAAAGATTTTGATCAGTAACAGCCCTAATATAAACATATTGAATACAGTTGTACATCATGGCTGCATACATGTAAGCAGGCCCAACGAACATGTGCAAACCTGGGTACCACTAACAGGCTACTTGCCCTTATTCTACCTCAGTGGGAGTCTACGCTCGCAGAGGGGGCCAAATAGTGTAACTTTATCAGCACAGGTGCGTTACCTTGCCCAACGCTTCATCCTGAATTCTTTACCTTCCCAGTGGAACCAGGTACAATATCCTATGATAGGCCATTAATAGTAAGAAGAGACAAGTCCAATTCATTTTTAAAGCCAACGTCACAGTGGACCACCTTAGGGCATATAGCATCTTCTCATCAATATGGCAATGGTTGTTGAGATTTTTCTGGGTTGGGCCATCAAAGCCCTGTTCCCCAAATCTTTTCTATCCAGGGCACCAGGTCCTCTCCAGGTGTTCTGCAATAACAGGTAACACTACATTTCTGTAGGATGGTCCCATCAAGTCCCATGAGGGCCAGCTCCGAAGTCCCAATCCTGTTCTGTCAACTCCCTGCCCAAACTCCTCCCACTCTCTAACGTGACTCATTATTTATCTATGGGGAGGGTGTCACCTAGTGGCCAAAGAGGAAATTGACCTAACACTCCCATATATACTGTACATACAGTACATTATGACACAATGCAAGAACATTTTCTGGCACTTTTCCTTTCATTTTGAACCAGGCTGAGATTAATGCCGCGTACACACCATCACTTTATGTGATGAAAAAAAACGACGTTTTTAAAAACGTCACTTTAAATGACCGTGTGTGAGGGAAAACGTCGTTTTATGTCTTGTGAAAAACGACAAAAAAAATTGAAGCATGCTTCAATTTTATGTGTCGTTTTTCAAAACGTCGTTTTTTACTTCACATAAATTGACCGTGTGTAGCAAAAAACAACGTTTAAAACAACGTTTTTACACCCGTGCATGCCCAGAAGCTAGTTATGAAGCAAGCTTCAATGGAAAAACGTGGTGAACATAACCTCGCTTTGCTAGAGCATTGTGAAAAAACGATGGTGTGTAGGCAACTTCGTCTTTGAAAATTGAAGTTTCAAAAACGTAGTTTTTTACTTCACAGAAAATGTCGTTTTTTTTCATCACATAAAGTGATGGTGTGTATGCGGCATAAAGGTTTAATAGCCCCTGCATATTGTAAGTTCTTCCTATGATTTATTTAAAAGTCAAGCAATCAAATTGAAATGCTCATAGGAGAACCATAATCATCAGGCCTTTCAATGTGCATCGGGGCAGAATGCAGCCTTTTGTCAAATTACTTTTGCCTTCTATATTCGGCAAAGAGCTAATGTTCAAAGTTAAGGAGCACCGGTCAACCATGTTGGGTTTGTGCCAGACATAGCGTTTTCGTTGATGGGCAAAAAGTTTAATTTTAGTCTCATCAGACCAGAGCACCTTCCTCCATACATTTTGGGAGTCTCCCACATGACTTTTCGCAAGCTCAAAACGGGCCATATTGTTTTTTGTTGAAAATAATGGCTGTCTTCTGGCCACTCTGCTACAAAACCCAACTCTATGGAGCATACGGCTTATTGTCGTCCTATGGACAGATACTCCAGTCTCTGCTGTGGAACTCTGCAGCTCCTCCAGGGTTACCTTAGGTCTCTGTGCTGCCTCTCTGATTAATGCCCTCCTTGCCCGGCCTGTGAGTTTTGGTGTGCGGCCGTCTCTTGGCAGGTTTGCTGTTGTGCCATGTTATTTCCATTTGGTTATGATAGATTTGATGGTGCTCCTAGGGATCATCAAAGATTTGGATATTTTTTTATAACCTAACCCGATGTATGTGTATATATATATATATATATATATATATATATATATATATATATATATACACGTGTTTTATGTTTTTGTGTGTGTGTGCACGTTAGGTCCATCCCTTTCTAACCAACCCATACATGTGTACTTGTGTGTATGTACATGTGTTTGTGTACGTGTGTGCACGTTTTTGTCATCCCTTTCTCCCTAACCCACCCTCCATATTTTTTTTAATCTCTTCTTTATTCCTCCCGTTTCCATTCTTTGCTCTGTTCTGGGCACATACAAAATAATTTGTGCATGCAGGGCTGGTCTCTTCTAGGCTTGCTAGTTGGGAGTATGAGCACTCACTCAATAAACTTTTTCATAGGCCTGTCACTCTAAATGAGACTCAGAGTTCAGACTTATTGTCGATGTGCAGTAGACAAGGAGTTTATCAAGAAGCTCTATGATGCTGTATATAAAAGGCTTTTTATGTATGGCTTGTTACATATCTGCCAATTGAGATTGCTTCCTCTGTATGTATTTTTAAAAGTTTAAAATAAAGAATTAATTAAATAAATAGTGTAACTTATGTAGTTAATTCCATCAAGTCCAACCTATGTGTGTGATTATATGTCAGTATTACATTGTATATTCCTGTATGTTGTGGTCGTTCAGCTGCTAATAGTTCTTTAAAACTATCGATGATCCCCGCTAAAACCACCGCCTGTGGAAGGGAATGCCACATCCTTGCCGCTCTTACAGTAAAGAACCCTCTACGCAGTTTAAGGTTAAACCTCTTTTCTTCTAATCTTAATGAGTGGCGACGTGTTTTATTAAATTCCCTTCCGCGGAAAAGTTTTATGCCTATTGTGGGGTCACCAGTATGGTATTTGTAAATTGAAATCATATCCCCTCTTAAGCGTCTCTTCTCCAGAGAGAATAAGTTCAGTGCTCACAACCTTTCCTCATAACTATCCTCCAGACCCTTTATTAGCTTTGTTGTACTCACTCCATTTCCAGTACATACTTCCTGAGAACTGGTGCCCAGAACTGGACAGCATACTCCAGGTGAGGCCGGACCAGAGTCTTGTAGAGTGGGAGGGAGAATTATAATTTTATCTCTGGAGTAAATCCCATTTTTAATGCATGCCAATGTTCTGTTTGCTTTGTTAGCAGCAGCTTGGCATTGCATGCCATTGCTGAGCCCAGGGCTGTCTTAATGAGAGGGCACACCTGGGCACTGCCCAGGGGCCCCAGCTTCATGGGTGGGCCCTGCACTTTCCCCAAATCAGCTGGTTCTTGAGCCCACGCTGCCGTGAAATTGGGGGCCCCATGATGGCACTGAGAGTGATAGATACACAGGGGAGACAGTCTGCCTCCTACCTACTTGATGTCTGTTTACCTGCACTGCCATTATTGTAGGGGCCCCAGAGCATTACTTTGCCCAGGGGCCCATGATGCTATTAAGACGGCCCTGGTTGGGAGGTGTGTATTTGGTTGAGGTCAGAACTCTGTGCAGGCCAGTCAAGTTCCTCCACCCCAAGACAGCCCTGGCTGAGCCTATCATCTACTAGGACCTCCAGGTCCTTTTCCATCCTTGATTACCCCAGCGCCCCCCCCCCCCAGTGAGTAGATTGCATTCACATTTTTGCCACCCAAATGCATTATTTTGAATTTTTCTACATTAAATGTTATTTCTGTTACACTGAATTTTTGCTGTCTTAACCAGTTAGCAACCGCCCTATAGACGAAATACGTCTACAAGGCGGTTGCTTAACTCTGGGAGGGCGTCAATGTACGTCCTCCCAGAATCGCGCTCCCGCGCGCCCTGTGGGGCGCGCACACGGGAGTCTCAGTGACCGTCGGGTCCTCCGGACCCGGCTGATCACGGATCACGGTAAATCGCCGCTGCTAGCGGCGATTTACCACGTGATCGCTCCGTCCAATGACGGAGCGATCACTAGTAAACAAACCGGCGTCATGTGATGACGCCGGTTCCTCCCTCTCCTCTCTGTACCGAACGGTACAGTGTGAGAGAGGAGAGGGGAGAGAGAGCGTAAAGCAGCAGCAGCTGCTGCGGGTTGGATCTGTGACACATGCAGTCACAGATCCAGCCAGCCATCCATCCCTCCCTGTGCAATACTCTGCAATGCCCCCATACTCTGCAATGCCCCAAAATACTCCGCAATGCCCCGCAATACTCCGCAATGCCCCGCAATACTCCGCAATGCCCCGCAATACTCCGCAATGCCCCGCAATACCCTGCAATACCCCGCAATACTCCGCAATACTCCGCAATACCCCGCAATACCCTGCAATACTCCGCAATACCCCACAATACCCCGCAATACTCCGCAATACCCCGCAATACCCCGCAATACTCCGCAATACCCTGCAATACCCCACAATACTCTACAATACCCCACAATACTCTGCAATACCCCACAATACTCCGCAATACCCCACAATACCCTGCAACGTCGTCTATGGGGATTTTTAAGTAGCAAAGTTTGGCGCCATTCCACAAGCGTGTGCAATTTTGAAGGGTGACATGTTGGGTATCTATTTACTCGGCGTAACTTCATCTTTCACATTTATGCAAAAGAATGAAGAAAAAATACTAAATTTGCCAAATTTTATAACAGAAACAAAGAAAAATTATTATTTTTTACAGAATTTTCAGTCTTTTTTCTCTTATAGCGCAAAAAATAAAAAACCCAACGGTGATTAAATACCACCAAAAGAAAGCTCTATTTGTGTGAAAAAAAGGACGAAAATTTCATTTGGGTACAGTGTTGTTTGACTGAGTAATTGTCATTCAAATTGTGAGAGCACAGAAAGCTGAAAATTGGTCTGGTTATTAAGGGGGTTTATGTGCCCAGTGGTCAAGTGGTTAATATAATTGGTAGAGCTATGTATTGGTCAGCCTTGAGTCTGACTGACTCCCTGAATAAAAATGTAAACTTCCAGTGCACTTTTGAGAGTTAAAAATGTTACAGAAAAGACAGTGGAAAATATTTGAAATTTTTAATAACAATGATAAAATTATATCATTAACTGTCTAATACAAGGATTATTCCTTTATACTATTAATCTGATAACATTTAGAATTTTCCTCTCTTTATAACTATGGAAACTGCATTTATTGTACCTAAACAAAAGGAATTTTGTGATCTCAATGTTAGCACTGTTTATATTCATGAAACCTACAAAATATACAATTATAAATTAATATTGTTTTATTACATATTGTATTTATGAACTCGGGTAAGCCTAGTGTGCTTTTCCACATGGCGCTATGTAAATCCCTGAGACGATACTAAGCTAAGCAGGGCAATAACTTTTCTGCAGAATGTGGAAACCTTGCAAGAAGATCTGAACAAATTAATGGGGTGGGCAACTACATGGCTAATGAGGTTTTACACAGATGTTCAGCTTTGTTAGGTTCAGTTCACAACATACAAGATATTTTTGTATTTATCAGCAAACTTTTTTTTAATCCCTTTTATCCCTTCATTTGGATTGAATCACTGGATTATTTCTGAAGGAGACTTTATGAGGTGTGTAGGGTGTGCTGGAAGGATCTGTATATCTAATGCTGGAACCACCCCCAAGACTTCGTACACACGACCGGGGAACTCGTCGTAAAAGACACATCGTTTTCCTCAACGAGTTCCTTGTTAGGCTTGTCGAGGAACTCGACAAGCCTGCTTTGCGTACACACGGTCAAGACAAAATATCCTCGTTCTCAAACGTGGTGACGTACAACACATACAATGGCAGGGGAAGTTCGATTCCACTGGCACGACCCTTGGGGCTGCTTTTGCTAATCTCATGTGTTTGCGTGTTAAGTAAAAGTTTGGTAAGAGACGATTTTCACTTTTCAGTCTGTTACAGCGTGAAAAATGTGCTATCTCCATTACAAATGCTACTTTTACTCCCGTCTCATACTTTATTCTGAGCATGCGTGGGTTTCTCAGCATACAGACGCTCGAGTTTCTTGTCAAAAACCAGCCCGACGAGGAACACGACGAGGAAATTGAGACTCCCGTCGAGGAAAAAGAGAACTTGTTCTCTTTTTTCCTCGTCAAGTTCCTTGACAGTTTCCTCGATGACAAAAACGTACACACGACCGTTTTCCTCTGCAAAAAAGCTCTCCCACCAAGTTTCTTGATGGATTCTGTCGAGTTTCTCGGTCGTGTGTACGAGGCCTAAGTCTTATGTAAGGAATGATGTGGGGTGGATCTCATAGGCCTCGTACACACGACGGGACCTGTCCGATGAAAACGGTCCGCGGACCATTTTCATCGGACATGTCCGCTGGGATCATTTGGTCTGATGGCTGTACACACCATCAGACCAAATTTCCCGCGGTGACGTGGCCGCGCCGATGACGCGGCGACCCTGGAAGGTCAATGCTTCCACGCATGCGTCGAATTACTTTGACGCATGCGAGGGCTTTCGGCCGAGCGGACATGTCCGGTGAGTCATACAGACGACCGAACATGTCCGACGGACAGGCTTCCAGCGGACATGTTTCTTAGCATGCTAAGAAACATTTGTCCGCTGGAAACCTGTCCGCTCGGCCGGGAATCCGGTCCGGTAGGCCATACAGACGACCGAACATGTCCGCGGAAACTGGTCCGTGGACCAGTTTCAGCAAACATGTTCGGTCGTGTGTACGAGGCCATAGAAAAAGGGGCAGTGAACACTTGCCCCTGAATGCAAAGATCATGCGCAGTGGAGGTGGCAACAGTAGAGCTGCAGAATCAGCTGCTATCTAGTGGACACAGACGATGAGCAGGGAAGGAGATATGGCAAGATCAACCAGGTATTTTTAATTATTTAGAGAACATAGAAAATTCTGAGATTGTCATTAACTGCTTGCCAATCAGCCACCGTCATTATACTGCGGAAGGTTGGCACGGCTGCGCGAATCGCTGTAGGTCTATGTCAGTCTGCTTTAGGAGCTCTAGGGGGCGCTGCGCATGGCCGGCGGGATATTTATTATAGCAAAAAGTACAAAATATATATTTTTTTCAAAATTTGCATTTTTTTGTTGAAAGCGCAAAAAATTAAATAAAACCAGCAGAGGTGATCAAATACCACCAAAAGAAAGCTCTATTTGTGGGAAGAAAAATACATAAATTTTGTTTGTGTACAACGTTGCATAACTTCACAGAACTGTATTGCAAAAAATGACCTGGTCATTAAGGGGGTAAATTAGTTTATATTTTTACAGTGATGTTTGTTTTAATATATGTTTATACGTTTTCTTCATGCTGTCCTTTCTTTTATTGGGGCCTCCCTTGTTAATTTCTTTAAAAACCGAACCTCAGTGATCTTCCATGTTGCTCAGTTAGATATCCACGTCTTAAAGTTTGCCTAACCCTGATTTAAACCTATTCACTTTTGTCTGGATAGTGACAGGCACAGCACTGCTATTTGAAATAAAATAGGATTTATGTATAAAAGGTGGCGTGCGGTTAGGGACCCAAAGCTTTTAGCATGCTAGGGTCTTATTTGATCAGATTTCCTGGTCTGCCTTTGGCCATGAGATGATAATGCATCTGTGTTAAAAGGACCCTTTAAGGGTAAAAGTATGGCAGCTGAATTCATTTGAAATGTACAGGTTTCAGGTTGTCTTCCTGATGTCAGTTAGTATAAGGGAATACAGGAGCAGAATAACAGCCATGGAGCCACTTTTCTAAATAGTAGTTAATACCATTTGTTATTTTTTTGTCATAATTTTGTTTAAATAATCAAACAAAATGTATAAATTGTAAAGGGTAAATGTATCGATATAACGGTTTCTAGAATGCATAACGCGGTTGTTGATTTATCAATTATAGAAGCAAACTTTACTTTCCCTCCAGGCTTAGGAAGGATAGTTATTTAAAGTTACAATACAATTTTAAAATAAAAAAATACCTTTAAATACAATAAATATATTAGACCTTTAAATTGCCACATACATTGCTTTTAAAGAAGACCAATACTGTGAATGTTTTGCCCAAAAAAAGCAAGTAGAGGTCAAAAGACCATTATTGCCTAAAGCCTTCCGGCAGTTGGTCTGTTCACCATTACTGAATTACCATATCGTGTTCTACACTGTCTCCCTCTATTTCTCTCTATCATGGTAGAGCAGGGCTCAAGTCCTGCGGGAACGCGTGGGAACGGAGTTCCTGCACTTTTTTCACAGCAGGAACTCAGTTCCCTTTGCAGCACTAAAGCAGCTGAGAGCAGCCGAGCCGCCTGAGCCAATCCTTCACTAAGCGGCGATGCCCAGCTTGAGTCACTGTCAGGGGCAGGCAAACCTTAGTAATACTTTATGTTACTGGCCGCTTCCTGTATATGGATTCATCGGGTAGTGTCATGTATTCCGTCAATTCCTCAATGCCACAATGTCTCCTGGGAGCTTTTGTCATTGTTCCCAGGAGACATTGCGGAGGTCTGCCGCGAGTTATCGCGGGATTTAGAAAGAACTTGCGAAAACATTCGGTTTAGTAATTATGCATATGAGCGTGTCTTTTTATTTATTTTTTGGTGGGGGAGTGGATCTTGGGTGGGAGTTCCCACACTTTTTTCCCCAGGACTTGACCCCTATGGTAGAGGAATATGGCTTTGATTGCTCATGTCAGAGATGCCCCACTGATGACTGGCAACCTAATGACTGATGGGGTAATGATCAAGAAGCAGCTGGAGAGGTGGAAGAAGCACAGACCCACAAAACGAATAATGCAGAAGCAGGAATATGCTTGCACTGCAGGTCTTCAGGTACAGCTCCCTCTTCAACACACAATCGCACACCAGTAAAAGGAATAAAGGAAATTATTTCAGTTAAATAGATTTTGCCATGAAAATTTAGCTTTTTCTGTGAAATTGGAAATTCGGAATTGCAAAGTTTTGTGAGTTGCTTAAAGGGGTTGTATGAAAAAATAAACAAAAAAAACACCATACATGTTATACTTACCTCCACTGTGCAGTTCGTTTTGCACAGAGTGGCCCCCGATCCTCCTGTTCTGGGGTCCCACAGCGGCTGTCTCAGCTCCTCCCCGCAAGAGTTAACCCCCCTCTGGGAAGCACTCTCCCAAGAGGGTTAGCTTGCGGGTGTGCTCCCATGTGATACATGGTGCGCCGCGTTATTGATTTGGTTGACAGCAGCGGGAGCCAATGGCTGTGCTTCTATCAATCATCCAATGAAGAGGCAGCTCAAGCTGGGGGTAAGCATCTCGGGATCGCGCCCATGGAGATTCGGGGCTCAGGTAAGTAAAAACAGGGACTGGGGGGGGGGGCGCCGAGTGAAAGGTGTTTTTTTTACCCTAATGCATAGGATGCATTAAGGTGAAAAAACACAAACCCATACAACCCCTTTAAGCAAGATTTACTAAAAATTTTTTTTATCTTTATGGTTTATTTTATTAACAGTTTGCTTTTGGAGTATTTAATTATTATTAATGTACTATAGTTTTACATATCTTTCTTTTTCTTTTTGTATTCTGTCTATTTTTTGCTTCTCAAGCTAATCAGATGCCATTTTTTTGGCACAAGATAGTTGAAAAAGTCCATGTAACCCTCAGGAGCCATTTAACCACTTACCCCCCCCCCCCCCCGGACCATATTGCTGGTCAAAGACCAGATCACTTTTTGCGATTCGGGA
The DNA here is from genome assembly GCF_905171775.1 of Rana temporaria. Lineage (NCBI taxonomy): Eukaryota > Metazoa > Chordata > Amphibia > Anura > Ranidae > Rana > Rana temporaria. Next base: position 28,924,982 of record NC_053497.1, on the reverse strand, counting down.
CTGCGTCGCTTTAACTGACAATTGCGCGGTCGTGCAACGTGGCTCCCAAACAAAATTGGCGTCCTTTTTTTCCCACAAATAGAGCTTTCTTTTGGTGGTATTTGATCACCTCTGCGTTTTTTATTTTTTGCGCTATAAACAAAAATAGAGCGACAATTTTGAAAAAAATGTATATTTTTTACTTTTTGCTGTAATAAATATCCCCCAAAAATATATAAAAAAACATATTTTTTCCTCAGTTTAGGCCGATACATATTCTTCTACGTATTTTTCGTAAAAAAAAATCGCAATAAGCGTTTATTGATTGGTTTGCGCAAAAGTTATAGCGTTTACAAAATAGGGGGTATTTTTATGTCATTTTTATTAATATATTTTTTTTACTAGTAATGGCGGCGATCAGCGATTTTTTTTCGGTACTACGACATTATGGCGGACACTTCGGACACTTTTGACACATTTTTGGGACCAGTGGCATTTTTATAGCGATCAGTGCTATAAAAATGCATTGGATTACTATAAAAATGCCACTGGCAGTGAAGGGGTTAACACTAGGGGGCGGGGAAGGGGTTAAGTATGTGCCTGGGTGTGTTCTTACTGTGGGGGGGGGTGGCCTTACTAGGGGAAACACTGATCCTCTGTTCATACATTGTATGAACAGAAGATCAGAATTCCCCCCCCCCCCCCTGACAGGACCGAGAGCTGTGTGTTTACACACACAGCTCCCGTTCCCCGCTCTGTAACGAGCGATCGCGTGTGCCCGGCGGCGATCGCGCCCGCCGGGCACACGCACGGGAGTCGGGGGCGAGCGGGGGGCGCGCGTGCCCCCAGTGGTCGTTCTAAGAGCCGACGTTATACTACGGGCTCTCGCCCAGGAGAGCCGACCTGCCGCCGTAGAATGACGGCGGCTGGTCGGCAAGTAGATAAAGATCATTACACCGAAATTCATCTTCCCCAATAACTCCAATGCATTTCACCAAAATAATAACATTTCCCCAAAGACATAACTTTTGCTGACATTTTGTGAAAATGGAAAACTCTCAGTTCTATTCATTCCTAGCCAGAAATTGCACTGATATTTTTCAGGAGGGATTCGAGACGTAAGGTAAATATACTTTTTCCCATTATGGGCGTGAGTGGGGCCTCATGTCTAAGTTTTGCCTAAGGCCTCACAAACCCTACAGCCGCCTCTGTTGTTAAGGCACAATTAACATTTAAAGGTGTTCCCTATAGGATAGAAAATCATTAATTTGTGATTTTTTCGTCCACTTTGAACGAATTTCCAGATGCATTATGTTTTACTGAACTGTGGTCTTTTTTAATTAGCTTCATGAGATCCTGCAGTTTAAAAATTGTGGTATGGTCTTGTTTTCTTTCTGACAATTACTAATATAATTCCTCAGAAGTAAACAGGCCAGACAAGTGTTATAGTATATTTCATGCAAAAAAACAGCACTATTTTTATCTACGAAGGATTGTGCCAGAATCATAGATCTACATGTTATGATTGAGGAAGTTGATATAGTCTATTGAGTCTATCCTGCCATCCAGAAGGATATTGCAGCCAGTGAACCTATGGATGCCGCCTGCAAAGGCTCCCATATGGATGATGATTACTGGTATTGCAACGTCACTAGCTGGGGTTTCCATGGTAACAGAAAATCATCTGTTTTGCTGACACCAAAATGTAATGTGGTATATATACAGTTATAACTGCTTCTAGCATACAGCAAGCAGACACTTTATAAATTAGAGGCAAACCTTAATTCTCTTCCAGGCTTAGAATGGGTATTTATGAAATTACTTTCATAATATAACAATAAATACAGTTCTTCCCACAGCTTTAATATACATAGCTGTTTCTGCCCATCACATACTCAGCTGCTTCGGACTTTAAAAAAGAATAAAAAAAAAAAAAGAATATGTTAAAGAAAAACGTATAAAAAACACTATACAAACCCTCCCCTTGTAAAACAACCCATTCAGTTTAAAAGAGAAATGAAAGGCAAAACATTTTTGTGTGTGTGTATATGTATATCTATATATATATATATATATATATATATATATATATATACATATATATATATATATATATATATATATATATATATATATATACATATATATTGTAATGGGAGGGCCCGTGGAACCCAGAATCCCTTAGAAAGTATGGGATACCCTTGCTTCAGCTCCCCATGCACCTCTTATGTCTAAATCACCCTGTGTCTATTAGGGGCACAGGGTGAGCACGAAAATAATGGACATTAAGAATGTGTCTTGAAATACTTTAAATGGGACAGTAATATTTATCCGCAATATCTCCCAGGGTACAGTATATGCCATATTAGAAAGAGTGACTCATTCATACTGTTGGGACATATACTGTAAGGAGATGCTAATGTCATCACCTCCAGCCACCTTTCTGCCTGTTGTCTGTTATAATGTTAATGAGTCTAGGATAACTTCTAAGGGTCTTTCATTGTGGCTTGTGCTAATTGACCCTGTAATTGTGTGAATGAATTCTGTGTTAATTGGTGATAATGTTGATTGTGTCTTCTGAGCTACAAGACGGCAAGTCTAGTCTAAAGGTCATGTCTCTGATTAGCTCATGTTAATTAGGTCTGGTCACAGGTGTATTTTCAGAGTAATATGAGCAGGATATGTATGCACCTCCTTTTTTACTGTATATAAGCCTGTAGTCTTTCAATAAAGATTGTGATTCCTGCTTGAACCTCAACATGGAGCTTCGTCTCGTATTTGGGGGAGAATTATTCGTATGGGTTTCTTGTTTGGCTAATTGGAGTGTCTGGTAGCTGCCTTGTGTTCGGGAATGGAATATCCTAAACGACTTCAACCCCTTTCATACACAGGGTGTCATTACATATATATATATATATATATATATACACACACACACACACAGCAATTATACCCCTTTTATTATTTTTTATAGTTTTTCTAAGTGATCACATACCAGTGAATAGCTGTGTGTGTGTATTACCTCCCAGCACAACAGCCAGAGAACTGGCTACACTGTGCTCTCATGCCTAGTGCGGTTAGTTTTTGATAGGGAAGCGGATCAACTGGCAGGAACACCAGATATTTCACACAAAGGAAGCAATGCAAAGAGAACAGGATACTTTTTTTCAAACAAGTACATGGTACAGTAGGTACATATCATGAAATGTTGGTTTTCATAATCTTTAAATGATAATTATCCAAAAAGGGCAAACCGAGCTGCACTATTTCTTGCTATTCCATCTAGAAGTTTACTAACTTTAGGGTAATCACAAACAATTACCTATTGATTGACCTAGATGGACTTGTGTCTTTTTTTAATCCCGACTAACTATGTAACTAATCGATATTTATGGTTATCAATAGTTTCCAGATCAAAATTGCAAATCAATCACCCACTGTGTAGAATGACTAGTAGGATGTTTTCAACATCTTTTGTTTTAAGAACATATGTTCTACTTTCTCATTGTTAGTGGGGTCAAATCAACATTCGTTTTTGACTGCAGTGACAAGAAAATTTGAAGGAACCGAATGAAATTTTTTTCTCAAATTAATTACTGTCTAACGGTGAATGCGATTTTTATCTGGTAAAGTTCATTTGTTCCATAATTGAATGTCATAGAAAACAAAATTTTGAACTTGAACTTGACTATTAAAGTGACATTAAAGTCTTGTTTTTTTTTTTGTTTAAAAGTAACAAACGGTGGTTTTGCACAGAGCAGCCCTGATTCTCCTTTTCTTGGGTCCCTCGCCTGCACCCCTGAGCCCTCTCTCCTTCTGAGTGCCCCTGCAGCAAGCAACATGCTATGGGGGCACCTGAGCTGGGCTGCTGCTCTGTTTCCATTCAGACACGGAGCTGCAGTACGGCCATGCACTCTTTCTATCTTCACTGGCTCACTAAATTGATTGACAGCAGCGGGAGCCAATGTTGCCCGCTGCTGTCTCAGCCAATGAGGAGAGAGAGTTCTGGACAGCCGAGGCACTCGTGCAGCATTGCTGGATCAAGATGGGGCTCAGGTAAGTATTAGGGAGGCTGCTGCACACAGAAGAATGCATCAAGATAAAAAACATTCTGCCTTTAGAACCACTTTCAAGTCATCAAATGTACTAATGTTCATACAAAAATCTATTAGTGTATAGCCAACTTTAAGAAAGCTGCAGCAGGAAGCCACTAAGAGAACTGAATACACCTTCCTAGTTAACCACTTCCTGATGGCCGTACGATTTTGTACGGCCGCAGGGTGGCTCTAAATCTCTGACCCGCCGTCTTTTTACGGCCTCCGCTCCTCCGCGCCACTGGGGGGCTTACGAGCGCCGCCGGCAGCGTGCACGCGTGCCTGCCGCATCACTGAGATGCCAATGCGCGTGCCTGCCGGCCGCGATGTCCGCCAAGCACCCGTGATCGCCGGTTACTGGCAGGGAGAGGAGACCGATCTGTGTCCCTTGCACATAGAGACACAGATCGGTCACCTCCCCCAGTCAGTCCCCTCCCCCCACACAGTTAGGAACACTATGCAGGGTATATATTTAACCCCTCCCTCACCCCCTAGTGTTAACCCCTTCCCTGCAAGTCACATTTATACAGTAATTAGTGCATATTTATAGCACTGATCGCAGTATAAATGTGAATGGTGCAAAAATGTGTCAAAAGTGTCCGATGTGTCCGCCATAATGTCGCAGTCCCAAAAAAATCTCAGATCGCCGCCATTACTAGTAAAAAGTTAATAAAAAATAATAATTCTGTCCCCTATTTTGTAGGCGCTATAACTTTTGCGCAAACCAGTCGCTTATTGCGTTTTTTTTTTTTTTACCAAAAATATGTAGAATACGTATCGGCCTAAACTGAGAATTTTTTTTTTTTTTTTTTAATTGGGCTATTTATTATAGCAACAAGTAAAAAATATTGTTGTTTTTTTTCAAAATTGTCGCTCTTTTTTTGTTTATAGCGCAAAAAATAAAGACCGCAGAGGTGATCAAATACCACCAAAAGAAAGCTCTATTTGTGGGAAAAAAAGGACGTCAATTTTGTTTGGGAGCCACATCGCACGACCGCGCAATTGTCAGTTAAAGCGACGCAGTGGCGGAAGCTGAAATTTCACCTGGGCAGGAAGGAGGTATATCAGGGCTCAAGTCCTGCGGGAACGCGTGGGAACGGAGTCCCTGCACTTTTTTCACAGCAGGAACGCAGTTCCCTTTGCAGGACTAGAGCAGCCGAGAGCAGCCGAGCCGCCCGAGCCAATCCTTCACTAAGCAGCGATGCCCAGCTCGAGTCACTGTCAGGGGCAAGCGAACCTTAGTAATCCTTTATGTTACTGGCCGCTTCCTGTATATGGATTCATTGGGTAGTGTATTCCGTCACTTCCTCGATGCCGCAATGTCTCCTGGGAGCTTTTGTCATTGTTCCCAGGAGACAATACGGAGGTCTGACGCGAGTTATCGCGGCATTTAGAAAGAACTTTCTTTCGGTTTAGTAATTATGCATATGAGCGTATGATTTTTTTTTTTGGTGGGGGAGTGGATCTTGGGTGGGAGTTCCCACACTTTTTTCCCCAGGACTTGACCCCTGGGGTATATGTGCCCAGTAAGCAAGTGGTTAAGAAAACAGATTTTACCATTGTGCATTGCAGTAGTAGCTGCTTCACTACATATTCAACAGTTAAAATATTTAAAAACTTCTCTTGAGAAAATATATACAATACTTATATGTCTCAAGAAAGAAAAGACATCTATTTACACAGAGGAGGGTGAGGAATCTGTGATTTTTCATCTGGCAGGGTAAGAAGCTGGCTATTCAGAAGCTGGTATTTTAGGGCAATGAAGGAATGTTAGAAAAGAATACGGCTTGATGGTTACATAAGCACAGGTGCTTGCAGTGACTGTCAACACCTTGGATTTACAATTGTTAAAATGAAATCCAATCCCCTCCCTCCCCTCGCAGGTGTCTGCTACTTATCAGGCTATCATGCTGCAAATAATGTATGTAGTGTTTGCAACATTCAATAAATTCAGAAGAGCCATTGTATCTAATAGAAGCAAAAAATAAGAACCACCATCTCTTCCTTATTCTCTATAACATTTTATTATAGAAGATTCAAATGTGGACAGTTTTTTGGGGTGGATTAGGAAAATGTTTTTTTTATTGGGTCAAATAATTATACTGCTCACCTATCAAAGCTATGGAGCCTTACAGTTCTAGAATAAGCTTAATCATTGCCCCTTACTGACTAAAAGTTCAGTTTGCCCGCTATTAAGTATCAGTAGATTTACTCTCTCATATTTGGCCACTGTAATAATGTTTTTGCACATTTAGATTTTTTTTAATATAACTTAATTCTTCCGTATTAATACCATATTAACCACTTCTATACAGGGCACTTAAACACCTTCCTGCCCAGGCCAGTTTTCAGCTTTCAGCGCTGATGGGCACTGAAAGGCTGCACTGATGGGTACTTATGGGTGGCACTGATACGTGGCACTTATGGGCACTGGTAGATGGCACTGGTAGGCATTCCTGGTAGTACTGGCAGTGGTTGGCATTGTGGGTGGGCACTGATTGGCAGCTGCCTGGGCATTGAATGGCAGCTGCCTGGGCACAGGTGGTCTAGGGGGGCATACCAGGTGGTCCAGTAGGGAAGCCATCCTGGTGGTCCTGGGCGGCTTCCCTGGTGGTCCTGGGCGGGATCCGAGGGGGGGGCTGCGCTGATAAACTATCAGCACAGACCCCCCTGTCAGGAGAGCAGCCGATCAGTCAGACGCGAGTGAAGAAAAGCCGATCAATGGCTTTTCCTGGTTACAACATGATCAGCCATAATTGGACACGGCTGATCACGTGGCAAAGAGTCTCTGTCGGAGACTCTTTACCTAGATCGGAGTTGCAGTGTGTCAGATTGACACACTACAACACCGATCGCCGCGGCGCGCATCGGCTTGGTATCCTGCCGATGTCATATGACGTCCAGTCAGGATAGCGCAACCACTTTGCCACCGTCATTTTGCTATATGACGGGCGGCAAGTGGTTAAGGTTCATTTACAAGGGCAACAAGAATCATGCACACAGCTGCATGCACACAGCTGCATGCACACAGTGGGGGTTATTTACTAAAGGAAAATCCACTTTGCACTACAAGTGCAGAGTGCACTTGAAATTGCACTGAACATGCACTTGGAAGTGCAGTCACTGTAGATCCGAGGGGGACATGCAAGGAAAATAAAAAACAGCATTTTAGCTTGCACATGATTGGATAATAAAATCAGAAGAGCTTCCCCTCATTTAAGATCTACCCCTTTACAGCGACTGCACTTCTAAGTGTACTTTCAGTGCAATTTCAAGTACACTTTGCACTTGTAGTTTGCACTTGTAGTGCAAAGTGGATTTGCCTTTAGTAAATAACCCCCAGTGTATTTGTTAACACATCTGAGCGGTTACATGCAATTATGGGCCTTGACTGGCCCTGAACACAAGGCCGTCTTATCCAGTAGGCACACCTGGGCACTGCCAGTCCACTGGGCTGATGGGCTCCTTGGACGTTAAATGGCTAAATCAAAGTGTTTGTTTTTTTATAAAAAAAAGCTTTACAAACAAACATGTCATACTTACCTGCTTTGTGCAATGGTTTTGCACAGAGCAGTCCCGATTCTTTTCTTCTCATGTCCCTTGCCGACACCCCTGGCTCCTCCTTTTCAGCCAGTGCTCCCGTAGGAAGCTGCTTCCTATGGGGTCACTCATGTGGGCTCACTCCATTGACACAGACAGTGGGGCATGGCCCGCCCCCCACTCCCTCATCACAAGGAATCTGCCCTATGAGGAGGGACAGAGCCGCTGCTCTAATGCACGCAATGGGGCTCGGATAAGTTTAAGTAATGGGGGGCTGGGGATCCCAGGCACACAATCTTTACCATAGCTTTCCTGGCGGTATTCCCGAGTGTGGCTCGGGGTTATATTTCAGTACCATTAGCGGTAACCCCAAGCCACACTCGGGATTGCATTGTAGGATCCTGGTGCAGTATACTCACCTTGTGCCCAGGATCCTGCAATGTCCCCTCGCTATGTTTCCTGTGAGCGTCACAACGCACGGGGGGGGGGGGGGGGATGGAGCCTGGTGGCAAATTCAAAAATGACAAAATTCTAAATACATACAGTACACTGTAATCTTACAGATTATATAACTGAATGAAATTATTTCATATCCCATTTGTCCCTAGTGTTTTCTCCAGTGCCCTGCATGCATTTTTATTTTATATATACTGTTCTTTCTGCCTGGAAACTTGAGACTGTCCATAGCAACCAAAAAGTGTCCCTTTATGTCAAAAGTGGTTTGAGACCAGCTATAAAATAGCGATAGTAAATAAGAACACTTGCAGAATTGAGCGATAGTGAATAGTGGGGAAATTAATTTTATTATAATTATTATATTATTATTTTTTTTATAATTATTTAAAGTTATTATATTATAATTTATGATTTTGTGTTTCAAACTTTATCATATCCGGGATGTCTACTAGACTATTGTTTGGACAGATTTAAGTGAGTTATTACTTAGAATTACAGGCCTACAATATAAAACGCCAAATTTCTATGTACAGTAAAACAATTGTACCACTTTGAGACACAAAAATCTGACATAATGATACCGCCAGGGTGGTTAAACTGGATGTCCACCCTAACACTAAAATTCCTGCCCCCGATTTCAAGGTGCTGAAGTGTGAATCGCAGAATACACATTTGGGATGCAATTCATTTGAAAGCCACCTAAAATTGTGGTGCAGTTCCGCTGTGATTGCTGCGCAATTTATAGCAACAGCGATTTTAGGTGCCATTTAAATGAGTGGCATCTCAAATTTGCGTTCTGCAATTTGTCATTCACACCTCAAGCTTTGAAATCGTGGGAAAAATCGTGGCACATCTGCCCACGATTTAAAATGCTGAGATGTGAATGCAGTCTAAAAAAATCATATTAAACATGTTGTGTTACTGCTTGGCAATTTTTTTGAAGTTGAGGCATTTAGCTTTATTTGAGTGTAAACCTTCTGACAACGGTTCTGTCTGCTACTCAGGTTCTAGCCTATTACTGCTTAGTAAAAAAAACATGTATCACAGAAAAAAATACCTAAAAAGAGATTTGTTATTAAAGGGTTACTAAAGGAAAAAAAAAAAAATTCTTTAAAATAACAAACATGTTATACTTACCTCCACTGTGCAGTTCGTTTTTCACAGAGTGGCCCCGATCTTCATCTTCTGGGGTCCCTCGTCGGCTGTCTCCGGTCCTCCCCACAAGAACTCACCACATTCATGCGAGAGAGTTCGCATGGTGATGAGTCCTTGCGGGCGCGCTCCCGTGATACAGCGAGAGGCCATAGCCGCTCACTGTATCACTCGGCCCGCCGTGTCACTGGATGTGATTGACAGCAGCGCCAGCCAAAAAAGAAACAGCATCCGCTGTTTAGGGTCGGTTTGCAGGCACTATTTTTAGCGCAACATTTTCACATATATACCAAAGTTTGTGGACTCTAACTTTCACACAGACTAATGATTTGGGTTATTTTTACCAAAGAAATGTAGCAGAATACACTTTGACCAAAAATTTTTGAAGAACAATTATTTATTTGCAAATTATTATAACAGAAACAAAGAAAAAACGCTTTGTTTCCCAAAATGTTCAGTCTTTTTAATTTATTTAGCAACCCCAGTGGTGATTAAACACCACCAAAAGAAAGCTCTAATTGTATGATTAAAGTTATAAAAATTAGTGACGGTGGGGAGATGGCTGAACCCCAATGGGTTTGAATCTACCACAATGTTGGAAGCAGCTGTGGTCCAATTGGTGGAGGCACTTCATGGATGGCTGTATAGGGGGGTTAAAATCTAGACGAGATTTGACCCCCTCAATGATAACAACAGTAAAAATTTGGAGAACTGCCATAGTAAAAGAGGGATATTCGAAAACGAACTTATCCCCAAATACTCCATTATGGAGAAACCCCAAGTTGCCACATTTAGACTCTATTCAAGATCCAGGGGCATGGACTAAATTTGGGGTTAAAAAAATGATCACACGTAATACAGGGGGAACATTTTTCCTCATTTGCAGAAATGAAGCAGTGTTGGAATGACCTGAGAGTTACACTTTCAGATGTATGCAGCTTGTCCATGCTTTATCAGCTCAGTTCCCCGAGAGGACCCCGCAACTGATGGAACTGGGTTTAGAGCAAATGTTAAGGAAAATAAGTGAAAATAAGTCAATTTCAACCCTGTATACCTATTTAATAAAAACTACACTACACTACAGATATAAGTAAATTACGCGAATGTTGGACAAGAGATGTCCCAAATCTAGAATAAGAGAACTGGGAGGAGATATGGAGGTTCCCATTTCAGATATTAGTATCACTCCAAGATAAATTAATACAATTTAAAATAATACATAGGAGTTATTATACACCATATAAGCTAAATAAAATCTATCCATCAAATCTTCAGAACTGTTGGAGATGTGTAGACATTCCAGGAAATTTCATTCACATATTCTGATCTTGCCCGAAGATAGTGGTATTTGGGAAGGAGGTCCTGAGAATAATTGCTATAGTAACATAAATAGTTTTGGAACAAGAGGCAGAGATCTGCCTATTAGGATTAGTAGGGAAGAATACCATCTCTATAGGAAAAAGAACACAGGTGGGCCTACTGCTATTTTATTCTAGAAAGATGATAGTGTTAAATTGGAATGCCGCGTACACACGAAAACTTGTGTTGCATACACACGGTCACACAAAATTCCGACCGACAAGAACGCGGTGACGTACAACACTACAATGAGCCGAGAAAAAGGAAGTTCAATGATTTCGAGCATACGTCTTTTTTTGGCGTGTCGGAAACTGCATAGAGATGATCGGAATTTACGACAAGAACTTTTCCAGTCGGGAAATTTGAGAACCAGCTCTCAAGTATTTGATGTCGGAAATTCCGACAGAAAAAGTCAGATAGGGCCTACACATGGTCAGAATTTTCGACCAAAAGCTCACATCAAACTTTTGTCAGAAATTCCGATCGTGTGTACGCCGCAGAAGAAAGTGGAAGCTCCCACGGTGGTACATTGGAAAAATCTAGTGAATAGTAATTTACCACTGTATAAGGAGACATATTGCAATAGAGGATATGGGGAGAAATACGAAAAGAGTATGGGCACGTTGTATGGATAACCCCATGTCGGCTTCAGGATAAATAGGGTATAAAGAGAGGATAAACTACACCATGGAATAAAGGGGGAGAATGAATGTATAAATGTTATTTGTGTTAGATGAAATTAATGTTAAGTGGAATTTTACAGAAGCTCTGGAGAGAGCAGATAAATGTAAGCTGTGGAATGTACTGTATATATATATATATATATATATATATATATATTTTTTTTTTTATTTAGACTTTATTTTATTTAGAAAATATTTCAGCATACAATACAAAAATACATATACATTTTAAAATCTTACATACCTCCTATTTTTAATTAACCTAACCCATCCCTGCCCCCCCTCTCCCCCCCCCTAGATCTGTTATTTTCGTTTTTCTCTGTTTGCTTAAACTCACTCCATTTCTTCCAAATTACTCTGTGCCTTTTCTCCATTCCCTTCTCCCTGCTGCACAAGTACTCCTTCTCCCACACATAATCTACTCTCTGTATCCATTCTTTTATTGATGGCTTCTCTACTTGAAGCCATTTTTTGGGGATCAGAGCCTTTGCAGCATTGAGCAGGGGAGGGACCAACGCTTCTTTATATTGTTTTTTGATTTTATTTGTCCCGTGGAACAACACGTTCCAAGCGTTTTGTGGGATCCTTTCCCTGGTTATTTCCTCGATATGGTCTAGAATACTATGCCAATACTCTTTTATTTTTTGTCACTCCCACCAAATGTGTATTGTTGTTTCCCTTTGTCGACACTCCCTCCAACACTGGGGAGATCTATTTGGCTGAAATAGATTAAAGGGTTTGTAAAGGATTTTTTTTTATCTTAATAGCTTCCTTTACCTTAATGCAGTACTATTTTCATGTCCTCATTGTTCGTTTTTGCTCTCAAGTTGCTGTAATTCTTCTCTGATCTCCACACTTCCTAGTTGTCTGTTTCCTGATAACCACAGTCCTGGGAGCTTTCTCTCTGTGGTCACTAATCAAGGAGGTGTGATTTATGTGTGTCTAAAACCCCACAGCAACAATAAGTTTCGTTTTCCAAACCATCACTGCCCTGCATTGGCTCTGTGGCTCTGTACAGCAGAGAGGCAGGAAACAACATGCAAAAACGAAACTAGAAACTACAGGTACATTATATGATTGATTTTTATCTATTTTTAATCATTTTTAAAAGGAATCAGTTAACTGTTATGTCTCTATACCCTGTAAAAAGTGATTTCAGCATACATTTTTATTTATTTACAACTCCTTTAATTCTCTCTGGGGTCAGGTGCCATCTTACCAAACACTTATAATTAGCTTCTATTGTAGTAATATCTAATGCATAATCATATACTGCTCCTATCATTTGTTTTTCATCTAATTTTATTACAAGGTCTTGTTCCCAATTTTCCTATGAAGGGTAGAGCTCCACGTCCTTCTTCTAAGTCTGTTATTATATCATACATCTGAGAGATTCCATATTTCATAGGCGTTTTGATAATGCAAAGCTTTTCGATTGGGTTCAGTGTCTTCTCCTTTCTAACTGGTTGGGGAATTGTGCTTACGAAGTTTTTAAGTTGTATATATTCCCATTCACTTACCGATTGCCACCCGTACATTGTGATTAATTCTGCTCTTGTCCTTATTTTTCCTTGTGTCATTATGTCATTTAATTGTGCTCCCTCTATATGCCTTCCTATCCGTGTCCCGTTACCTGGCATAAAAAAACTTGTTCCTGCCAACGGGATTAATGGGGAATTATGGGCCAGATTCACAAAAGAGATACGCCGTCGTATCCCTGTTTCTAACTATGCGGCTGATTCATAGAATCAGTTACGCATAGCTAGTCCTAAGATCCGACAGGTGTAATGGACTTACACTGTCGGATCTTAGGATGCAGTACCGCGGCCGCCGCTGGGGGAATTTCTCGTCGTAATCCAGCGTCGGGTATGCAAATTAGCACTTACGGCGATCCACAAAGCTTTTTCCCTTCGTTAAGTCGCCGTAAGTGTTAGTTTGCCGTTGCAAAGATAGGGTACCTTTACAAAAGTGTAAAGGTACTCTACCATGCAAAAGTATACCCGTCGTTCCTGCGTCGGTTTTGAATTTTTTTCAAATCTTTTATTTTTCCCGCCGCAACTCTTTTTTACCCGTCGCGATTCACAAAACTCGGCGCAACGTAACTTCGCGCAAAGCACGTCGGGAAAATAGCATCGGGAGCATGCGCAGTACGTCCGGCGTGGGAGCGCGCCTAATTTAAATGGGACTCGCCCCATTTGAATTGGCCCGCCTTGCGCCGGACTGATTTAGGATACACCGCCGCAAATTTCCAGGTAAGTGCTTTGTGGATCGGGCACTAACTTGTGTAATTTGCGGCGGTGTAACTTAAATCAGAAAAGTTACGTTGCGCCCGCTGGCTGTGAATCTGGCCCTATATTCCCATTTTTCCTGTCGGTATATTTTATCCCAAACTTTAAATACAATTTTTGTTAAATCATGTATGTCTGGACTGTGCACTCTATATTTCGGTGGAATTCAAATACCTTTCCCTGTTGTGTACAATGTGTTTTCCATTTTTACCCATCTCTTATTTGTGTTTATGTTTGCCCATTCTAAGGCCCCGTACACACGGCCGAGGAACTCGCTGTGCCAAACACATCGAGTTCCTCGGCCAGTTCAGCCCTGAAGCCGACGAGGAGCTCGGCGGGCCGAGAGCTCCCATAGAACAACGAGGAAATAGAGAACATGTTCTTTATTTCCTCGTCGAGCTCCTCGTCGGCTTCCTCGGCCGAAATTGTACACACGGCCGGGTTTCTCGGCAGAATTCAGCCAGAAACTCGGTCGGAAGCTGAATTCTGACGAGGAAACTGGTCGTGTGTACGGGGCCTCATAGCCTTGCCATTATTACCACCATATAGTATCTTTTAATGTCAGGGACCGCCAACCCGTTTTTTTTTGCCCTAAACAGAAGCCCGTAACTTACACTGGCTTTTCTGTTCTGCCAAATATACTTCAAAATAATTGTTTTCATAACTTTAAAAAAGCATTGAGGTATCTCTATCGGGAGCATTTGGAATTTATATAGAATTTTTGGTAGAATCACCATTTTTAATAAATGTATTCTTCCTATACAAGAGATAGGTCTCCCAGATAGTTTTTTTTATATCTATTTTCACTTCATTCAGTAATGGAATATAGTTGGCACAATATATTTTTTCCAGAGTAGGAGTTAATTTGATTTCTAGGTAAGTCAGTGCTTCTGTCTCCCAGGAAAACGGGATTTCCTGTTGTAACGCTATTGCCTCTTTCTTCTCTATTCCTAAGTTTAGTATTACAGTTTTTGTCGGATTTATCATAAAATTCGTAAGCTCACCGTAATCTTTTATTTCTTTTATCACATTTGGCAATGACAACCTTGGCTTGATGGTGATGCATAGAAGTATGTCGTCCGCATAGGCCACAACCTTGTGTTCTTCTTTTCCCGGGAATGTATATTTTGGTATGGAAAAAAAAAGAAAGAGATTTATAAAAAAAAGAAAAAAATATATACATTTTTTATTTGGGTTCAGTGTTGAATGACCATGCAATTGTCATTCAAACTACGACAGCGCTGAAAGCTGAAAATAGGCCTGGACAAGGAGGGGGGGGGGTAAAGTGCCCAGTATTGAAGTGGTTATTATTATTATTATACAGGATTTATTTAGTGCCAACATTTTGCACGGCAAACAATATCAGCCTGTTCTTGAATTTATTGACATTGGGGAAAGTGTGTAGAGATGCAGAACCTATGCCTAATGCCGCGTACACACGATCGGTCAATCCGATGAGAACGGTCTGATGGACCGTTTTCATCAGACCAAACCGATCGTGTGTGGGCCCCATCGGTTATTTATCCATCGGTTAAAAAATGTGAAACTTGCTTTAAAATTAACTGATGGATACCTAACCGATAGAAAAAAAACGATTGTTTGTAGGCACGTCCATCGGTTAAAAATCCACGCATTTTTAGAATAAATTAGGGGACGGAGAGCTCGTTCTGGTAAAACTAGCGTTCGTTATGGAGATAGCACATTTATCACGCTGTAACAGACAGAAAAGCGCGAATTGTCTTTTACTAACACAAAATCAGCTAAAGCAGCCCCAAGGGTGGCGCCATTGGATTTGAACTTCCCATTTATAGTGCCGTCGTACGTGGTTTACGTGACCGCGTTCAGACACGATTGTTTTTTTAACCGTTGGTGTGTAGGCACGACTGACCATCAGTCAGCTTCATCGGTTAACTGATGGAAAAATCCATCAGACCGTTCTCATCGGATTGACCGATCGCGTGTACAGGGCATAGGAACTGTTTCCCTGGCATCCATGGTAGTAGAGTCAGGCCTCGTACACACAACCGAGTTTCTCGGCAAAAACCAGCAAGAAACTTGCTGGGATTTTTTTTTTGCCGAGGAAACCGGTCGTGTGTAAATTTTTCGACGAGGAAACTGTCGAGGATCCCGTCGAGCCAAAAGGAGAGCATGTCTTCCTTTTCCTCGACGGGAATGGAGAAACTTGCCTTGTCGAGTTCCTCGACAGCCTAACAAGGAACTCGACGAGCAAAACGATGTGTTTCGCCCTTCAAGTTCCTCGGTCGTGTGTACGAGGCTTCAGTCGAGGACCCATTCTCATGCTACCCCTAGAGAGCAAGTCTTTACACAAGGTCATCCCCTTTTTCCTGGACCTGTTGGCACTTTCTAAAGCTTACTCATGGTCCTTTTTCTTTTTTTGCATTATAATCACATAGTCTTTGATATCTGTTTAAAAAGAAAGTTGATAAATAACTGAATTTAGTGATATAGCTTTTATTTGATGCAAATGAGTTAAGGCCAGAATTTAGCAAAGTGACAAGCAGCTGTAGCAAGCTGTGAAAGTAAACAGATGCCAGATTCCTGGTGTGTGGTTTCCTTTTTCTTTTATCAGATCAGATACGGCCTCTTCCGAGCACTTTCCTCCAGTCACAAAAAATGAAGTAATATTCTCCTGCTTGCGGACTGAATGCAATTTTCCTGGGGGATGGAAGCTTGAGATGTTAAAAGAAGGTGTTTATCGGCAGACGTGATTATATCAGCATGTGGAGGAAAACACAGTACACCCACAGAATGAGTGACGGGCCAAACTATTGTATTCGCTATAGATCTGATATATAGCCTGCTCATTATTCATCACTGTCCAAGACTTGTCTATCTGATCAACATCCTGTCTATATTTAAAACCATGGCATGAAAGCCCACAGGATATTTCACCTTTAATCTCTCAACAATAAAGTGAACCTGTTCACATTAAAAATGGTTGTGTTAAACATATAATATAAATATATTCATATAGCAGGTATCATGTTGAATTCCTAGAACAAATAATTTCATTTTGAATTATATTAATGCAGGGAGAGATCAGGTGACAGACCGGTGCGGTGCATTGTCTTGCTTGAATATCCAATTTTCTTGGACTCATTAATAAAATGGTATCAATTGTGCCACTCTTCAGAGATAGTATTTATAAAAAGAGAAAAAGCACATAATTTAAGAAGCTTGTGTGTGAAGCACAGTCAAACCCGCTTATCACTTTACAATCCACAATCCTGCCATGTTACTGAGGCAGAATCCATTAAGAAACTTGCTGGGAGATATTTTTTTGCAGAGTCGTGTGCACATTTTCATCGAGGAAACTGTCGTGAAACTCGACGAGCCAAAAAGAGAGCAAGTTCTCTATTTCCTCGACGGGAGTCTCAAATTGGCTCGTCGAGTTCCTGGTCGGGCTGGTTTCCGACGAGAAACTCGAGCGTGTGTATGCTAAGAAACCCGCGCTTGCTCAGAATAAAGTATGAGACGGGAGTAAAAATAGAATTTGTAATGGAGATAACACATTTTTCAAGCTGTAACAGACTGAAAAGTGCAAATCGTCTCTTAACAAACTTTTACTTAACACGCAAACACATGAGATTAGCAAAACCAGCCCCAAGAGTTTAGCCAGTGGAATCGAACTTCCCTTGCCATTGTATGTGTTGTATGTCACCGCGTTTGAGAACGAGGAGATTTTGTCTTGACAGTGTGTACGCAAAGCAAGCTTGTTGAGTTCCTCGACAAGCCTAACAAGGCACTCGACGAGGAAAACGATGTGTTTCGCCCGACAAGTAACTCGGTCGTGTGTACGAGGCCTGAGCCATTTAAACCAAATCTTGCTAACAATTTTCTTGTCAAAGCATTTAGAAAACAAGGATTAGGCCCCTTTCACATGTACGGATCCCATGAGGATCCATACATGTCTCATCCGCTTTCTCAGAGGGGATCGCTCCGTTGATCCCCACTTAGCCGGCAGATGACAGGGCGGTCCCTTCTATTATTTTCAATTTTTGCATTTATGTTATACATAATAATTGCAGCTTCTGTACACTAGCTGGGTTTACACACTTCCCTTTTCTGTTCATTTATCCTTTAGCGCGGGTTCTTTTTCTATTTTCCAGAATAATACCTGTCCATATATCTGTTTAGAAGCTTATTGCCACGGCATTATTATTATTATTATTATTATTATTATTATTATTTCTCCACTGTTGATTGTTTTGAGAGATACACTGTTTTTCATTTTTATTTTAATTTTAATTTTTTATTTATTGTATCCTTTTTTGAATAGGACTCCTGTATAAGGTCGATTAAGATAATATCAGGAGCACAGCACATTCATTGTAATATTCAAAAGGATTCAGCCATCATTCCACAATCTTGTTTATGCAATTTACCATTGTCACCCAGCTCTCTTGGCTCTCCTGACTCGCTCACACTTGCAACTCAATAGGTAGTCTCCTGGCACCCTGGGCTCTCTCACTCCTTCCAGACCTCTTCCAGTCTCCCTTAGTCCCTTTGACTCGCCTAGTTGTTCTAGCGCTTTCAGTCTCCCAAACTCGCTTTGCCACCTGGACTCTTTTAGTCCCATGGACATGAAATCTCTCCTCCAGCATAAAGTGCTGTCTTTTGAGTCAAGCAACTCTCCTAATAGGAGCCTCCTGGATAGTGGATCACACACATCTCCTGAAGGGAGCACTGAGCTCACAAATCCTGCAGGTCTCCAGTAAGACCTAGACTCAGGACTGAAGGCTTCATCCCACCAAAGACTCTTTGAAGCTTTTGGACTCTGGATTACAAAGCCAGAAGAAAAGTGAATACCCAGTTTTCTATGCTCAGTACAGACATCCTGGAGCCCCTCACTCTGCATGCATGAGGACCTTGTGTCGATTCTTCCTACTTTCATACCGTGGCAGGGTCTGGCACTGTCACAACACATACAGTATCTATGAGTAAAGCCCTGTACACACGGGCCAGAATCTCGTCAGAAAAAAAACGTTGTTTTTCCTGACGAGATTCTTGGCAAGAATCTCTTGCCGCCCGAGTGTACAGATGCTCCTTTCAAAAGAACCGTGGTTCTTTTGAAAGGCAAGAACGTGGTGACGTCATCGCATACGACGAGCATGCGCTCATCACATTCGATGCCGTCGCCGCCATCTTACTGCATCCTACCTATGCCTAGGAAGCTACAGCTCATGCGTCAAAGTCATTTCAAGCATGTGCGGGTTTCCACGGCAACATGTAAGTATACACACTCTCGGGTTTCTAGGCAGGAAAACACTGCCGAGAATCACAATGAGAAAATAGAAAAGATGTTCTCTACTTTTCTCGTCGAGATTTTAGCCAGTTTTTTTGATGAGAAACCTGTAAGCCTCGTACACACGCTCGGTTTACTCTGCAAGAAAGCTCTGCCAGCAGTTTTCTTGCTGGTTCTTGCCAAGTAAACCAAGCACGTGTACGAGGCTTATAAGGATTTAGCCTGCAGGTGAATCTGCCAACAATAGCTCTCCATGGTGCTGAAATTGTGTTTCTGATACCAGTCTGCATGTCATTTAGCTTGGAAAGTGGGAGCTTAGTGGTGGGTTCCTCACAAAAAACAGGGGTCCCTGCTCTAAAGCCTCTGGACAAGAAGTTCCCTGTGACATTACTGCCCATATTTGGAATAATACCAAATATTGAAAGTGATGTCTCAGGGAATTGCTTTTTAACATAGCTCCCTGGACACATACAATGATGCTAAGCATGGAAATGTACTTATTGCTCAATAGGGGTTTGCTCCTCATTTCTTTTACTTGCTCATGCTAGATGGATGTCATGGAACATCCTTAGACACCACTGGATCCTGAAAAATAGACTTTTATTTGAAAAAATATTGAGTCACTGTGGGTGTTTTTAATCACTTCAGGCCCAGACCAATTCTGTAACAATCATAATTTTTTTGCTATTTTTCGCTAGAAAATTACATAGAACCCCCAAACACTATATGTATATATATATATATATATATATATATATATATATATATATATATATATATATATATATATATATATATATTAAGCAGAGATCCTAGAGAATACAATGGTGGTCATTGCAACTTTTTATCTTGCACGGTATTTGCGCAGCAATTTTTCAAATGCGTTTTCTTTGGAAAAAAAAACGTT
Source organism: Rana temporaria (assembly GCF_905171775.1). NCBI lineage: Eukaryota > Metazoa > Chordata > Amphibia > Anura > Ranidae > Rana > Rana temporaria. The sequence continues at coordinate 28,905,258 of NC_053497.1, read as the reverse complement.
TCATGGTTTAAAATAAAACAGTAAAGTTAGCCCATTTTTTTTGCATAATGTGAAAGATGAAGTTATGCAGAGTAAATGGATACCTAACATGTCACACTTCTAAATTGCACGCGCTCGTGGAATGATGCCAAACTTCGGTACCTAAAAATCCCCATAGGCAACGATTTAAAAAATGTTTTACTGGTTACATGTTTTGAGTTACAGAGGAGGTATAGGGCTAAAATGATTGCTCTCGCTCTAATGTTCGCGGCGACACCTCACATGTGTGGTTTTCATATGTGGACTGGACTTCTGCATGCAAGCACACGGGGACAGGGGCACTTTAAAAAAAAAATATTATTGTTAATTTTGCTTATTTAAAAAAATAATAATAATTTTGATCAGTTTTTTTCCTATTACAAGGAATGTAAACATCCTGTAATAGGAATATGGCATGACAGGACCTCTTTACAGTGAGATATGGGGTCAATAAGACCCCACATCTCACCTCAAGGCTGGGAAGCCTAAAAAAGGTGCCGTTTTCTTGAATGCAGAGGCCGGGCATGACGTCATAACATCGTACCCGGCCTCTGACGATCATAGAGACACCGGCGACCATCTGGTCCGCCGGAAATTTCTATGATCAGCATCCGGGGGCCAGCGGATCCTGTCACTGACTCACCGTTCGCACATGTCGGTAGAAGGGTGTCTATAGTATGTCTGTAAAGTGGCTCATATTTCCCTTGTTTAGAACAGTCCCTGCAGCAAAATTAAGTTTCTAAAGGAAAAAGTAATTTAAAACTGATCGCGGCTGTAACTAATTGTCGGGTCCCCGAAATACAGATACAATTAATTGGAAAAAAAAACGGCATGGTTTCCCCCCCAGTCCATTACCAGGCCCTTTAGGTCTGGTATGGATATTAAGGGCAACCCTGTGCCAATTTTTTTTTAAATGGCATAGGGTCCCCGTCAAAATCCATACCAGACCCTTCAGGTCTGGTATGGGTTTTAAGGGGAACCCCATGCCAAAATAAAAAAATGGCGTAGGGGTCCGCCCAAAAATCCATACCAGATCCTTATCCGAGCACGCAACCTGGCAGGCCACAGGAAAAGAGGGGGGATGAGAGAGTGCCCCCTCCTGAACTGTACGAGGTCACATGCCCTCAACATGGGGAGGATGCTTTGGGGTCTTGACAATGGCCTCATCCCCACAACCTTTGATCGGTGGTTGTGGGGATCTGCGGGCGGGGGGGCTAATCGGAATTTTTTTTATATTTTGGTTTAGGGTTTCCCTTAATATTCATACCAGACCCAAAGGGCCTGGTAGTGGATTGGGGGGGAACCCATGCCGTTTTTTTCAATGAGTTTTATCTGTATTGCGGGACCTGACAATTCATTATTGCTGCGAGTAGTTTTAAATAACTTTTTTTCCTTTAGAAATGTAATTTTGCTGCAGGGACTGTTCTCAACACAGGAAACATTTTTATTGTTTCACTTTAAGCATTATTAAAATCACTGCTCCCAAAAAAACTATCAATTTTTAAACTTTTTGTTGCATTGATACATGTCCCCTGGGGCAGGACCCGGGTCCCCAAACACTTTTTATGACAATACCATGCATATAAGCTTTAAAATGAGCAATTTTGATTTTTCATGTTAGTGTCTCATAGACTTTAATGGTGTTCGCGTGTTCGAACACATTTTTTGCCTGTTCTGCAAGTTCTGGTGCGAATTGAACCTGGGAGTGTTCGGCTTATTCTTAATAGTGACAGTGCTTTTGTCGCAGAGTCTGCTTTAAAGACAGAAAATAGGAATAAAAACAGTAAAATGGAACAAGTAACACATGACTGTTTTGTGTGCAAGAAACAAGGTCACTTAAAAGCAGATTACAGAATCTGGAAATCTAGAATGCAAAAACCAACTAAACTACGAAAGGCCAAATTTATAAAGAAAGAAACTGATTTTGCTTCAGATAATGATAATGTTTTCAATCCAAAAGTTGAACCTCATCTTTGTAGGCATGGTGTGTTGATTCAGGAGCTACAAGTAACGTGACTGAAATTTCTTTATTCGCCTTGACCAGAGTACCAAATATGGCTGCCGTATACAGGACGCAGTATCTGGGATAAAAGAGGAGGTGTTTGTGGCGTTCAGGATGCTCCAGATGACGTCAGGTCGACGAAACCGGTCGAGCTATCTGATAGAACGCCACAACACTTCCGTTTTTGTATGTAATGATATGCTCGTTTGCAACAACTAAAGTGTGAGTACCCAATTGTTTTAACTAATAAAAATTGATTTTAAAACTGTACTACACTATTTGGGACCCCCCTTTCTTCTCCTTCATATGTGATAACCACGGGAGCACCACCAGGAGCACAGCAGGACATACCATTGCCAGAGTGCTGCACAGTGGCATACACTGTGAACGCTGTAAACCCCAAGAGGGGGTGAAAGTCTGGTGAGTGCAGTTCACATAGGAGCACAGTCTGAGTGGATCACTGTGTGAATTACAGAATTAGATGTTCACATCAGCACAAAGCACCTTCTCATCATATTTAATATTATTTTTATTCATATTTTTATTCATATTTATATATTATGTAATTTTTTTTACTTATTAATATACCTTCACTTTATGTACATCTGTTTGGACGGTAATCACCAGCATTTTTCGGCACGAGGATTTTATTAATGTGCATGGTTCATTTTATTTTATTTTTATTTATTTGGATTTGACTATTTATCACTGTGATTTTATATATTATACACAGGAATTTCCTACACAAATAGGGCACACCTATCACATTAGCATTGCACTTTATGCATCAATTAGGTCTCTAAATACAGTTTGTATTGTCATCCTGATGCATATATTTGTTTGAGATTTCAAATGAATCAGTTCATGTTCAGCAGCCAAAACGAGAACTGTCTAGTTCTTGGTTTTTCGGGTTTGGAATATCTGATATCTTTATTCAGACTGGAGGAGGCGGTATATGAGAAAAGAGTGCTGACCTTGAAGTGGAAGGATAAGAGGGATGTATACATACCGTCCACCATTCATAATGACACCTCAGTGGAGATTCCCAGAACACACGGTCCGATTCAAAAACCTGCATTCTTTTAAGATTATAATCTTTACATAAGGGGGGTGGATTTCAATGATCAAACGTTTAAGTCCTATTTGGCAACAAGGATTTCCCATTTCTAGTATAGGAACGTTGCCATTTATCCTATTTATTTGGCCATTTACAGTTCTTATGTCACCTACACCAAATCCACATAAAGACCCACCCCCTTCCTAAAATTCATAGAAGAAATAGCCACGTCCCTCATCTATAAGCAAAGACCAGCTATCATGCAGGGCAGGGGATTGTGGCATCAGGGACCCAGGAAGCCACACTGGAGATGAACAATATATCATAGCTTTAAGCTAATCTGATTTTAAACATTTCCATTTATGCTCCTCCCATACCATACAGGAAAAAGCTCTGCCCTTTTTCTGAGCTCTTCATTTGCGCCAACAAAAGATAGCACTGTGCATGGTTAGGGGCTCAGAAGGATAGAGATTGCTTATGTACCACTAGGGGGCTAGGATGACCACGTGTCCCGGATTGCCTGGGACAGTCCCGCATTTTGCAGTTCTGTCCCGGGTCCCGGGCACCTTCATTCCAGGACAGTACAGTGTCCCGGAATGAAACTGACACAGCCACCCGATGAGAGAGCGGGGCTGGGAAGCCGGCGTCTCTAACAACTGATGAGTCTTCAGCTGTCAGTGGGTTTTCCTGCTGACAGCTAAATAAGAAATAAAGCTGGCAGTAAAAAAAAAAAGTAAAAAAAAAAAACACAGCATGGGGTCCCCCTCCCCTAGTCCATTTCAGACCCTTTGGGGGCTTCCAGATTCTGATAACCCCCCCTTGCCTGAATGCCACCACAACCACCAGCCAGGGTAAGATGGGGACGTGATGCTTTGGGGTGGGGGGGGGCGTAGAGCCCATGGGTGCTGGTATGGACTGGAGGGGGGGGGGCACTAGGTTTTTTTTGTTTTGTTTTTTCAGTAGCCGGGTGCCAGCAATTGCAAGTCAATTTAAATGTGATTTAACTTTTTTTTTTCTTTAGAAATTTCATTTTTGCTGAAGCATGTTCTATACATGGTACACATGCCCCACTTTACAGGCAGACTAAGGGGACCCTCCCAGGCACTATATTTAGAGGAATTGTTCATTTTTATTGTTGCACTTTAAGCATAATTAGAATCACTGTTCCTGAAAAACTTTAAAATTGGCAATTTTTGTGAAGGAGGGGGGTGTCCCTGAATGTCAGTTTGGAAATGTGGTCACCCTATAGGGGGCACCTGTCCTAACGGTTGGCCCATCCCAGAAAGAGGACAGGATGGAGCTGTGAAAAAAATCAGAAGTCTTTGGGGGAGGCTTCACTGCATGCACAAATGGCCTACAGGTATGGGGGGAGCATAAATGTATGGTATTATTATTGAATCAGTTTAGAATTATGGTATAGCATACATGGACTGTGTAGAGTATGTTTTTTTATGGTGAACTAGCCCTTTCCCTTTGAACTACTTTTGCTCCGGCTATAGTTTTCCTGTTATATTATTGTGTACTATTTGTTCTTACTAAATAAATACTAGCAAATTGTATCCTAACAGAGCGGCTGCCTCTTTCTAATATATGCCATTAATCATGACTTGTGTTTTGCTAGCAATCAATAGGATTTTAATATCCACACCACACTGATAAAGGCAGAGAACAACAATAGGTACAATAATTTAGTGCGTAACTAACCTTCTAAAAGGTTACATCTAAGCACAGCTCGTGCTGTTGGATGACTTCAATACATCACTCCCAGCTGTCCCACATTCAGTACTATGTAAGCAAAGGTCAGGCCACCTTGGTGATCCTTTAATGAGGCAATAAGAAAGCTGCCAGTTTGTTTTTTTGTGCGTACAGTCTTGAGATATTGATTGAAAAATACAAGATTTTTTTTCTTGTTGTACATGGGGACTTCGGCTGAACAGGATCACAGTCAGTCCCTATTATCACATACACAGACTGACATATAGCTGTGTGACAGCAGCTATTGGGAGTCGAATGTTCACTGTAAAACCTATTGCAGGCTGTCTGATATGTACAGAGTAGAATTTAGGTAGGAAAGAAAAAATTATGGATTCTGAATATGGGCAAAAATAGCTAAATAAATATACAGAAAAAAATTCTTATGTGTTATTTCAACTGGGATTCAGAGAATTAATTTGTGAAAGAAGAAAAGTGAAGGGTTGGGGTGGGGTTATGAAAAATAGCATTCCCCCAGACAGGATATTGTCCTAAACCTGGAGGAAATGAAGAGAACCTGAACCTTTGCTAAGTAGAAGAGTGGGTTTGATGATCATGTTGCCAGTGCCTGTGTCTAGTATAGGGCCTCTGAGATTTCCTGGGATATTAAAGTGGTTCTAAAGGCAGAAGTTTTTTTTATCTTAATGCAGTCTATGCATTACGATGAAAAAAACCTTCTGTGTGCAGCGGCCCCCCTCAGCTCCCTAATACTTACCTGAGCCCCATCTTGATTCAGTGATGTTGCACGAGAGCCTTGGCTGCTCAGGACTCTCCCTCCTCATTGGCTGAGACAGAAGCAGGTGCCATTGGCTCTGCCTGCGGTGAATCAAAGTCAGTGAGCCAATGAGGAGAGAGAGGGGGCACATTGAGCCGCGGCTTCCTGTCATAATGGATACACAGAGTAGCAGCTTGGCTTGGGTGACCCCATAGCAAGCCGCTTGCTGTGGGGGCACTCGGCAGTAGGAAGGGGCCAGGAGTGAAGGAAAGGGACCCGAGGGGAGGAGGATCTGGGCTGCTTTGTGCAAAACCACTGCACAGAACAGGTAAGTATAACATGTTTTGTTATTTAAAAAAAAAAACTAAGACTTTAACCAGATATCTAATCAAAGTAATTGGGAAAAAATGAACTACTGCAGTCAGCATATAACATTAAATCATAAGTACGGTACATAAATAATGTTATTAAATCCCATGGGGAATTACAACTTGAACACGGGGTGCCTCCTGCCTCCTGGTCAATATATTCAGTTAAAGCATATGGCTGCCACACAATTCAGGACAAGAGAGGTGACCCTGCAGATTTCTGGGCTCCAACAGTTCCTCTTGTCTTTAGATTACACCAAATTAACATTTGGGTATTATGCTTTGTTGACCCTCGTTAAAGGGGTTGTAAAGGTAAAAAAAAAAAATCCCTAAATAGCTCCCTTTACCTTAGTGCAGTCCTCCTTCACTTACCTCATCCTTCCATTTTGCTTTTAAATGTCTTTATTTCTTCGAAAGAAATCCTTACTTCATGTTCTTATGTCTGCAACTACACACAGTAATGGGAGGCTTTCTCCCAGGTGAGGAGAAAACCTCTTGAGGGGGGAGGGGGCGAGCAGGAGGGTCAGGACACTCTCTATTTTGCAGATAGAGAAAGGAGCTGTGTGTTAGTGGGCGTCCTGACATTCCTGCTCGCCCCCTCAAGAGGCTTTCTACACACCAGGGAGAAAGCCTTGCATTACTGTGTGGAGTTACAGACAGAAGAACAGGAAGTGAGGATTGATTAGAAGAAATAAGGACATTTAAAAGCAAAATTGAAGGATGAGGTAAGTGAAGGAGGACTTTTTACCTTTACAACCCCTTTAGGGTGGCAAAAGTAGACGAGCAAGAGATGGATGGAGCCCCTCTCAGCTCTGTCGGAAGATTCATGGCAGGAAATTTTAAATACTTAGCATTAGTCATATCTTCTAAAGATAAGATGATTTGAATGAGATTCCTCCATCAGACATTTTACACCAATGAGACTATTCAAAATGGGGAAAAGGCATAATTCTCCTATTGTCACACATGTAAGAATACCGAAGGGACCTTTATGCATATGGTGTGGTCCTGTGACAGGATACTGTGTCACTATGTTTATTACAGACAATTTTGACCATCTCAATTGTATTGATATGCAAGGAAATTAAATAAAAAAAAATTACATTCAAATTTACCACTATGTAGAATGACTTTTGAGGCAAGGGGCTTTCCCAAACAAATGTAAAAAAAATATTTGGTATAGGTGGGTGGACAAACAGGCTATCCTGGGAAAGGGTTGATTACAAGGTGACTGGCGGGGTGCATGCGTGCCCCTTTGTCAAGTGATACGGCGATGAAAAGGAGCCATGTTTAAATAGCCAAGGTGAAGATATGCGATCAGCTGTTAATTAGCAGTAATGACACTATTTGGTTCTTGTTCACAGCAAGATCTAATGCAACAAGGGCTATAGTATCTATGTACTGGTAAATTATGCAGATATCAACACATAATAAAATGCATAGTCAGGCCCCGTACACACGACCAAACATGTATGCTGAAACTGGTCCGCGTATTGTTTACGCGCGGACTTCTGTACGATGGTGTGTACAACCATCGTACAGAAGCCCTCTGGCAGACATGTATGGTGAAAACGGTCCGACGGACCGCTTTCACCATACATGTTTGTTCGTGTGTACCCGGCCTAAAATGAACCATATACGCTAGGTCCTCTAGCGGCATACATTATACATTCTATAAAATTACATTAAAAAAAATTACAGAGGTGATTTTAAAAATCCATAAAAACTTATAACATAAATAAAAAGTGTGTAAAGAAATATATATAAGAGGACATACTCCTAAAACTGCATATTAAAGCGCAATCTTACTAATATATCAATACTTAGAATTATATGGGAGATATACAAAAAAGAAAATTGAATTGTCTCACGTCAAGCTCATAATAGATGTATCAATATTAGTCCCATCAATAATAATATCTCATCGATTGTATAAAAGGGATTATCTATAATGCATTCAAATATATATACAGTATATATATATATATATATATATATATATATATATATATATATATATATACTCACTTAAATGGATATGGAGTATGATGGTGGATGGTGTACTAAACATTTATGATAATGGTAATAGTAATAATGTATCAGGAAAAAAGAAAATTGCGCTAATCGAATAAGAATTAAGTGAATAAATGGGAAGGCTGCAATAGCGTGAACTAACACAAAACAAATATAAAAAGGAAAGAAAAATTGCGCCAACCAGTAATATAATAATATGAACAGTGAAGTCCTTTGTGTTTTCTACAAGTGGAACACAGAAAAAAATGGGTGCACCATATGAGTGCATAAAACATGAACAAATTATTAAAAGTCCATAAACGAAAATGTGTGCACCATATAAGTGCATAAAACATAAACAAATTGTTAAAAGTCCATAAACGAAAATTCCAACCCGGACAGCACCCAGTGTGAAGATGATTGACAGTTGTGACCCGCCACCATATGGACTGAGGCTTACCAAAAGGTAACTTGATAACAGCGTTATTCAAATTACTGTAGGATACTTCCAAAGCGCCGGATAACAGCCAGGAATAGATCAGGTCACGGTCCCTTTAAGAGATCCACGATGGGATGCAGCAGCATATACTAACGATAATCGTCCTCATAGCATGTCACAGCCCAGTCAGTGCCTATCAAATGCGGCCTTGCCAGTGTCCATCAAATGCAGCCCGATTAGTGTGCAGCAATGCAGCCTGATCTGTGTCTAGCAATAAAGCTTTATTGCTAGACACAGATCAGGCTGCATTGCTGCACACTAATCGGGCTGCATTTGATGGACACTGGCAAGGCCGCATTTGATAGGCACTGACTGGGCTGTGACATGCTATGAGGACGATTATCGTTAGTATATGCTGCTGCATCCCATCGTGGATCTCTTAAAGGGACCGTGACCTGATCTATTCCTGGCTGTTATCCGGCGCTTTGGAAGTATCCTACAGTAATTTGAATAACGCTGTTATCAAGTTACCTTTTGGTAAGCCTCAGTCCATATGGTGGCGGGTCACAACTGTCAATCATCTTCACACTGGGTGCTGTCCGGGTTGGAATTTTCGTTTATGGACTTTTAACAATTTGTTTATGTTTTATGCACTTATATGGTGCACACATTTTCGTTTATGGACTTTTAATAATTTGTTCATGTTTTATGCACTCATATGGTGCACCCATTTTTTTCTGTGTTCCACTTGTAGAAAACACAAAGGACTTCACTGTTCATATTATTATATTACTGGTTGGCGCAATTTTTCTTTCCTTTTTATAATAGTAATAATGTACCACAAACCTGTATGATAATTCTATTATGTATATATTAACACTTATCGATACTTACAGTAAGTAGTCTTAGTATACATGGAGAATATATAGTCTATGGGGCAGATCCACAGAGCGAGTACGCCGGCGTATCTACTGATACGCCGGCGTACTTTCAAATTACTTGCGTCGTATCTTTGGTTTGAATCCTCAAACCAAGATACGACGGCATCTGGGTTAGATCCGACAGGTGTACGTCCTCGTACGCCTTCGGATCTAAGATGCAATACTTCGGCGTCCGCTGGATGGCGTTCACGTCGTTTTCCGCATCGGGTATGCAAATGAGCTATTTCCGACGATCCACGAACGTACGAGCGGCCGGCGCATTTTTTTACGGCGTCTCTGGTCGGCTTTTTCCGGCGTTTAGTTAAAGCTGAGATTTTGCGGCGTATAGATAGACTTGCCATGTTAAGTATGGCCGTCGTTCCCGCGTTTATTTTGAATATTTTTATTGTTTTTGCGTAAGTCGTCCGTGAATCGGGATGGACGTAAATCACGTCTAAGTTAAAAAAAATTACGTCGTTGCGACGTCATTTAGCGCAATGCACGGCGGGAAATTTAGAAACGGAGCATGCGCAGTTCATTCGGCGCGGGGACGCGCTTCATTTAAATGAAACACGCCCCCTAATCGCCATAACTTACGGCGCAAATTCTTTGGGGATTCGAACCGGCCAAAAGTAAGTTACAGCGGCGTAGCGTATCTCACATACGCTGTGCCCATCTATTTCTATGTGGATCTGCCCCTATGTGTATAGCGATTTTATATATATATATATATATATATATATATATATATACATATATATACAGTATATATATGTATGTGTGTATATATATGTATATATATATATATATATATACATATATATATATATATATATATATATATATATATAGTAAAACCTTGGATTGCGAGCATAATTCTTTCCAGAAACATGCTTGTAATCCAAAGCACTTGTATATCAAAGCAAATTTCCCTATAAGAAAAAATGTAGACTCAAATGATTCATTCCTGTCAGAAACCATGAATCAGACCGAAACAGAAGTACAGTTAAATCACACTTGTTTAATAATAATAATAATAATAAAAAGATAAACAGAGTAAGCGTAGTCAAAACATAGCCAGAGTTCAGGAACCGGATTGGATAGTCAGCCAAGCCAAATGTCATGGAGTCAGAGATAAACGAGCAGAGCAGCAGGCAGGATCTGAAGCCAGAAGGAACGTCAGCCAAGCAAGTCTTCAACAGGAACGCAGGAGATAGTCTCTGTGATGTTGACCAAGGAGAAGGCAGAGAACAACGGAGCTGGACAACTTAAGTAGGCAGGACTGACTAGCAGGATATCATCAACAGATGAGTCTCTGTGGAGAGATAGGAGCTGGCAATTAGCCGAGAGCTGAGCGGCCAGCTCAGAGAAGGAAGGGCTGAGCCCAGCCCTGACAGTTCCACAACCATTTATTCATTCCTTCAGTTTATAGTTCATATAAAAAGATTATAGCAATGTGACCAGGTTGTGTAACCATAAAATGTCCATCCACAAATGGAAGCCTCCACAAGGGGATTAGAAGCTAAATCCAGCAAGAGAACAGAGGCGCCTCTAAGTGTAGCAATAAGTTGCTAAATGTTGTGCCTTCATTAAATCGAACCATATTGCTACACTTAGAGGCGCCTCTCTTCTCTTTGATACTCAGTTGTGACATGACACTACTTGTATATCAAGACATCGCTTGTATATCAAATCAAAATGTATTGTAAAACCAAGGTTTTACTGTATATATATATCTATCTATCTATCTATATATATATATATATATATATATATATATATATATATATATATATATATATATATATGCACACACACACACACGTATGTGTGTGTGTGTGTGGTGTGTACTTTATATATATATCTGATTCCCTAAATGAAATTAAGGATATAGTAATGCAAAAATAATAGTAGATAATACAAACTATAATATGGTACTGATATCCAATTCATTGTTTAAGCCATTAGGCGCAAGCGTATTAAGGGTATAGATCTACAGTGTTTAACTCAATGGCCTCAATCCAATAGAAAACTCAATAGTCAAATACTTCCTCTGATACCTGTATACTCCCATCCTATGGATCCACCACCAGCCATCATGAGTTCTGTAGGCCCTAGTACTAATAACTCCAAGCAACTCATTCCTTGGAAATACTGGCAGAATCATTCTAAGAATACTTCCCCCTGCGAGATCTCATGATCATAAAACGTCAACCATACCCTCTTCAGGTATTTAAAAAAGAACAAACACCATGACAAATTATCGATCCCTTAAAAACACCTACATCTGATAACCCTCCAGCTGAACCCCATACCCTATCATCTGCTTTGTCAAGATCCCCCCACATTTGGCGACAGCCAACTCCTCTCATCTAGTGTCTAATACATGCCCACGAATAGACCATCAGGACTCATCTCAATATATTGTTCATCCTTCTGCCTTGGTTGTCCCCATACCTTTCCCTATTACCCAGAATTTGCATAGTCCCCAGTCACCTCCACCCACTATAGAGATGAACAAATTAGTAGACAACCTCAATAGTGGTAAACCCATTAACCCTCAATCTCTTTCTCCATTTAGAGATCAGGCTCAAAAGAAAATGCACAGTGGAGTGTGTAGGGAGGGGGATGTATAAAATCCAATAACCAATGCAAAACAATGGAAACTGTTCAATTCGTCCATTCATCTATTGTCTTCAACTCATTTTTATTATTTAAAGATATTAATAAATTTATTTGGAATCTCACACTCAAAAAATTCTTCAATATGAAATCTAATTTTAATAAAGACACACCACTAGGCCCAGAATAACTCTGACTATTGTGGATAATTCTGATTCCATTCCAGAAGACCTTTCTGACAGCTTACTCAGTTTATATGATTCATGCCTGGAATCTGCAGATATGGATCTAGAGTTGGACCTTGATCTTCTCACACAACAACTGTCCTTATCGCCCCTCGTTGTACATACCCAACTATTACCCAAATCATAGTTCTATCCTTCTCGGTCCAAGGGACCATACCTTGAGGCCTTCTATAGAGTAGTATTCTCCGAATTCCAAAAACTGTGCTATAGGTCCACTGACACTAACAAATCTTTATATCATAATAACCTTAGTCCTGGCGAAATGTCTGCCCTGAAGCAACTTAAACTAAATCCTAATTTAGTTATAAAACCGGAAGACAAAGGTGGTGGGATTGTACTTCAAGACCGAACAGACTATGTTACAGAGGCCAGGAGACTACTCTCGGATTCAGGAACATAAAAAACTCCCCAAAAACCCCTTACCCTCTAAAACAGAAGAACTCATTCAGTTATTTGTCTGATACCAGGTCATCAACGACAAATAAGTTGCCTTTTGCCTAAGTTGCCTTTTGACACAGAAATTTCTATAATACGCCATATTTTTATCATCTGCCAAAAGTACATAAAGATCAACAACATCCCCCTGGCAGACCAATAGTGGCATCAATGAACAGTATTGCTAGTGGCTTTTCATTATGTTGATACCTTTTTACAACCACTAGCACAAAAATCTACAATCTTATATACAAGATTACATCTCTTAGAACTTTTTGGGCCCTTATTCATGGGAAGACAGCTATCTATGGCTGTCTCTTGATGTGAATTCACTTTATACATTTATTCCTCATGACATTGGCATGTTAGCCACACAACATTTCTTATTACAGGACTTTATGTTAAACCCCAAATAAGCAGCCATTATCTTGGACGCTACTTTCTTCTGTCTTACACACAATTATTTTTATTTTGAAGGAGCCTTCTACCTGCAAACTCACAGCACTGCGATTGGGGCCAATTTTGCGCCCTCAAATGCTAATTTGACCATTGGGTATTGGGAAAATCTTTTCATCTGGAAAAACAAACTTTTTGCAAAACGCCAGTTTTTTTGGTAGATATATTGACGACATTATGGAAATCTGGAATGGTCCCTCCACCCTGATAGACACATTTGTCTCACATTGCAACAATAATCAATTGGGTCCCTCCTTTACCACAATGTGGAATAAGAATAGTCTGGCCTTCTTAGATCTTGAGCTTGGCCAGGAACAGAATCACATCTTTGCCCTTAACTACACTAAACCCACTGCGGGCAATTTGCATGTGCACTTTAATAGTTGCCATAACCTGCAGTGGGTTAAAAATATACCCAAAGGTCAGTTTTGTCAACTCAGACAAAACTGTACCACAGATTCTGACTACACTTCCCAGAGTACCCTTCTTAGGCATAAATTCCTGGAAAAAGGATATCCAGAAACACTGGTAGATCAAGCTTATAATACCTTCTTCTCTGGAAAACCATCAAAAACTGAGAAACCTCCTGAAAACCCACTGGCTAGATTTATCATCAGATACCATGGCCAATATAAGAAAATGGAAAACATCCTGAATAAACATTGGAATATCCTAACGCAAGATCCCCACATCAACTCGATTCTTGGCGATAGCCCAGAAGTCATGTACAGAAGAGCCCCTACATTAAAAAACAAAATAGCACCCAGTAAACAGAAGGAAACCAAAGAGAAAAATCATGTTCAATCCCCCTCAAAGGAATGTATCAAAGCTGAAAGGCATTGTGCAAAACCTACGATTTTGTTAAACACAGGCAAAAATAATTTGCACACAAGGATAAGACTTACTACGTAGACAATCTCTATAATTGTTCAACTGATTATATGGTATATTGTCTCCCATGCACCTGTAAGCTATTGTACGTAGGACACACTATCCGCCCACTAAGACAACGCTTCGGTAAACCCTGTCACCTTGTCAAAGAGGGTTGTGTTCCATGACATTTTCTAGAGTTCCATCACAAATCCACAACAGGTCTTCAGGTTTGGATCATTGAGGCCATCCCCAACAATCTATCAGAAGCAGAACGTTTCTCGAAATTATGGCAACGTGAAATGTTCTGGATCTATACCCTTGATACGCTTGCACCTAATGGCCTAAACGAGTAATGGATAGAAGTACCATATTATAGTATGTATTATCTACCATTATTTTTGCATTACTATATCCTTATTCTTATTTTCATTTGTTTTTCAGGGAATTTGAGATATATATATATATATATATATATATATATATATATATATATATATATATATATATATATATATGATATATATATATATATATCAGTCAAGGGATTGTGGCACCTAAAATCATTTCAAAGATAATCACATACAAGTGAATAGCATATCATACCAGTTCCAATATTCAACACCTTCTTCAGGATAGAACAAATACATTATCTCACAAAAGTGAGTACACCCCTCAAATTTTTGAAAATATTTTATTATATCTTTTCATGTGACAACTCTAAAGAAATTACACTTTGCTACAATGTAAAGTAGTGAGTGTACAACTTGTATAACAGTGTAAATTTGCTGTCCCCTCAAAATAACACAACCCACAGCCATTAATGTCTAAACCGCTGGAAACAAAAGTGAGTACACCCCAAGTGAAAATGTCCAAATTGGGCCCGGTTTGGACAATAATAGCTGTGTGTTGAGTTATTTTGAGGGGACAGCAACTTGACACTGTTCAACAAGCAGTACACTCACTACTTTACATTGTAGCAAAGTGTAATTTCTTCAGTGTTGTCACATGAAAAGATATAATAAAATATTTACAAAAATGTGAGGGGTGTACTCACTTTTGTGTGATACTGTATATATATACAAGAGCTTTTAACCCTGTTTCAGGTGCTAGCGGGGGTTAAAATCGGCCCGCTAGCAGGTGAAAAGCACCGCTAAAACGATGGTAAAGCATTCCTAAAACTAGCGGCGCTTTAAAACTTTACCACTACCACCCCCACCACCCCAGTGTGAAAGTAGCCTAAGTGCATTATAACATAGCCTGATTGCCTTCTAGTGCTGATCTTATCTCTTCTTTCTGATTATAGGGGCTGAAATTAATTATTTACACTGCATTTTAAAAATACATTTGTTACTTTTTCTAATCGATATATAACTGCATCTGTTGGTGTTTTATATATGCCTGGGGTTTTCATTATTGTATGGTTAGTGAGTAGTACCTGCTTCTGTCACTAACAGTCCACAATGGAAATAGAAAACAAAAATCAAACCAGGCTAGGTTCACAATATCGTGGTGTGATAATGCACACATGTTAAAGTGTTACTAAACCCAACCAGGACCCTGCATTCACTATTTCTGATCTCTCATAGTATACCGAACATGGAAATGCAATAGGTTTAGCAAAGATAAACTGCTAAATATCTTTTTCATCTGAAGTTAGAGCAGTCTTGTGACTTATGTCAGTGTCTGGTAGGAAGAATTTTCATTCTGCTCTGATTGTCCTATAACCCCTAACCCTCTGTTGGACAGTGCTGATTGGTCCGGTGCTGATCACATGCACTCTTCCAAGAAAAAAAAACTCTCTAGCAAAACACACCAAACTGAGCATGTGCAGCTTGTCCCCTAGCATCTGTGAGTATAAAAAAAGTGATGAAAACAGCAAACAGGATACTATGGGAGCAGGAAAATCGGCAAACTTCAGGCGGTGATCAAGTCAGGGACCCAAACAGTGGAGATGACGCGTGCAGAGCAGCCTTGTGAGTTCAGCCAGGGACCGCTCTGGTCAGCAGGGGTGAAGCTTGAGAAGTATCTGGAGTGCCAAGATAGGGACCCAGCAGGGAAGAGTGGATGATGCTTGAGGGAGATACCACCGCAAATATTGGAGGAGCTCAGGAATTCAGAGTCAGTGAATCAGAGGGTCTAGTGAGAGACTGGGAACTCAGCATTGAAGAACTAAAAGAAGCAGTTGTAGTGAAGCTGAAGAAACTTTTACCTTTTAGTTAGGAAGTGTTAAAGACTGTTGCCATAGGAGACAGCATTCCTGCATGTGGAGATGTGGCGCCTTGCTGGGGCCTTTCTCTACACGGATGTCCTCCTATTGAAGTCTCAGAGTCTGCCAACTGAATCTACAACTACTTAAGGGTGTCTTGGCACTAACCCTCTTTCCTCCAAAATACAAAAAGGACCGTTAAGAGAAATAAAACCTCTTTTACATCCAAGAAGTGTCTGCCATCCCAATAACTTTGTCCACCGTGCACCTGCTAGGCCTCAACTCACCACATACAGAAGGATGTCAGCTATCTTCGGCTTGGAAATTTCTCATTAGAGTGGACAAGGCCAGAGCTTGCTACTTTGTCAAAGCTTAATTGAACAAGCTCAAGTTAGAAAGTGATTGGCTACCATACACAGCTGCACCAGATCTCCAGTTTTAGTAAATCAACACCAATGAATCCTGAGTAAGCTCTAATTAGTGCAAAGCGCATTGACTGTAATCCCTGCTACCACAGGGTCCTGTCTTGTTGTTTTTGTGGCTTTTTTATACTCACAATAAAGTGGATTGGCCGCCAGCACGGGCCTGTGTGGTAAAAACTGCACCTGACCATTTTTGTGAATGAAAAATATAGTAGTGCATTGTGGCAGGCTGCAGTGCAGGTGCGTTACCTTAGTGGGTTGAGGTACCCTTTATAATAAATGGCACCGTAAAGCAACGGTAGGCATAATATTAAGGTGACCAGATTTTTAAAATGAAATCCGGGGACATATATTTTTTTTTACTAGTAATGGCGGCAATCAGCCTGTCAATTCTTACTCTCTGGGCCCCGGCTACTACTGGGTGAGGTGTGGAGGAAGATCACTCTGCCAGGCGGCTGGCCAAGATTTAAGCCAAGGCAGAAGAACATGCGAGCGGAGATGAATGGGCATGCACCCGAAACGGAAGAAATGTTCCCTCCATCCGACCAGCACATGATCATCAGAAAGGGGCACGAAATCGGGGACAGACTTGGCCAGGGGACAGTGTCCTCAATCCGGGGACTGTCCCCTGAAACTAGGGATGTCTGGTCACCCTACTCCATGATCCTCCATCGGAGCAGGGCTCTCCCCAGCACCGGGTACTGTTCTGCCTCATTGGAGGTGTATTATGCTGAGGGAGGTATGCTTCACATGGCTTCAACACAGCAGACTTAGGGGGGCACAGTAATAATTTTGCGCCCCCCCCCCCTAAATGTTGAGCCTAGGGTGAGAGTACTGGCTGCCTCCACATACAGACACACAGGCGTACACACTACGCCACTGCAATCCAGGGACAAAACCGGGGACAGACTTGGCCCGGGGACAGTAATCTCAGTCTGGGGACTGTCCCCGGAAACCGGGGATGTCTGGTCACCCTACATAATATGCACATGAGAGGTAAACCAGCCTTTATATCTGTAAAAAAAATAGTTTTAGTGACCACAGCAAAATATTTGTCGGAATACTTTTTAATGAAGACGATTCTATGTGTCTGACAGACTTTCAGTAACCACATGCGACTAATCCAGACGACAGGGTTGCTGCTAATATCTAATCTCCCTTTGGCTGTGTGACCCTCAGCTCATCTTTTAATTAATGCACATTTCCTTGAGAGTCTTCTGCAAAGATTTATGCAATCTGAACTTAGATTTTACTTAGATATTACCTGAGGCAGTTCAAAGTAATATTTCCGAATTCTTCCCTCAGTGGGGAAACAACAGACTTGACATTGATACGCAAGCTGTTTCTGAAAATGAAACCAGTCAGTAGTGGGACCACTTCTATAGGAACAGCTGCTGTGAATACTGATGCCAAACAGATGAATGCAATAACAAGTGACATTTTTACCAGTAATCACCAGTAATCGCTCCCAGCCATTAGTTATCATTTTTCTTCCATTATTGAGGATAATGCCTTTTATCGCCATGGAGTACTGTTGCTGTTTTAAACACATTATTTGAGATCTCGTCTACATAGATAGAGGTCAAAATTCCTAGAAGAAGATGCCAGATACCAAAAGTAACAAACACATAAAAAATGTTGCAAACCACCCAACACATCTCCAATGTCTGTGTACATTAGCCCTTTGATTTGTTTGCACATAGGCTGTGTATAAAGCAAAAATATACATCATTGTGGTTCCACCAAGGCCATTATTAATCAATAGGCATGTGCATTTTTTTTTAGTTACAAATACGTTTTCCGTAAATTTTCGTTATTTTAGTTGATTCGTTAACATACGAATGAACGAACGGTTTAGCGCAATTAATAACGAATAACGATATTTTCAAAATAACGAATATGGAAAACAACGAAGATACGAAAGAAGAAAGAAACAAAAACATAGAAACAACAAAAATACCGAACCCAAAAAAAAAAATATGAAACAAAATGAACGAAAATGCAAGCTTACTAATATTCGACTGGATATGGGACTTCAGTATGCACTGCAGCGTTCCCTAAGGACCGTGCTTAATTTACCTGATCCGCCTCGAGGCGCGGGGCGGGGGTGTGGGTTCAATGGGTGCAGGTGGATGCGCGCCGCTTCATTGTCCTGACGGCGGCGGTAGGGGAGCGAGGATTACCGGGGGGTCACTGCGGGAAGGCGGATGAACCTTTACAGTCGTTGCAGCCTCCCACGCTGCTCTGCGCTGGAACCGCTGATACCGCTGGCTTGTCGTGGTTCTTTCGGCTCGCTCCATCCTCCCGTCCTCCGGCGTGGCGCGGTCCAACCCCTCCCCTCAACGTGCGTGCGTCTCACATGCCGCACGTCCTCAGAGTCCGCAAGCCTATTGCTTTCCACACCGCTATAGAAGAATTCTAATGTTGTATGACACTAGTAATAATTATATTTATAAATTATTATTACTAGTCGACCAACATTCAAATTCTTCTATAGCCTATGGGCCGAGCATTTGACCGGAAATGTACAATTGCGGCGTCGTACAGTTTAGCTGCTTGTCAAATTTTCTCAGTACTTTCGACAGACACCATATAATCAAGGTTTGTATGTTTTTCGCTGCTTTGTCAAATCTTTGTCGTTCATGTCGAATGGTCTACCCCAACACTGTCTCTATAATGTCGAATGTCCTATCTATATCGAACTGTTGTAGCAACGGAAACGAAAATAAAGCATTCTTTGTATGTCGGATCTTTCGGTTTTCGGATTCTGCGCGTTTGTTTATGTTTGTTAAAACGATAATGAAAATACCGGAAATTGGGCCGAAAATGCATTCGGACAAAAACAAATGCACATGTCTAATGTTTACCCAGGAAAGCAATGCGCACGCACTTGATCATCCACATGATGATAAAAGACAAGGCCACGTGGTCATCCATTGCTCCATGCTCCACGTCTTATACGCGAGTGCCCATTGTAGATGCTTTTGACTGTTGGCAAGGGTCAGCATGGGCATCCTGGCTGGTCTGTGGCTACGCAGCCGCATATGCAACAAACTGCTTTCAACACAAAAACTTCAAGGATAACATGTTGACTTGCTGCCTAAAATATCCCACCGATTTTGCCATTGTAAGGAGATAATGAATGTTATTCACTTAACCTGTTAGTGGTCATAAAGTTATGGCTGAGCATTGTATATCACACAGTGACATATATTCCACTCGCTGGTAAATCCCTCACATGGCTATACAGTGGTTATTATGTTAGAAATATTTACTTATTGAGATGTGTTGCTCTCTTGCCGGTTATATGAGCAAGAAATCGCTCCCAATCTGGAAACTTTCTGCAGCATTGCCATCAGCATGGGAGCAACAGCTTGCTCATCCAGGCAATGCGAGAACGACACATGGAGATAGTTGAGTACTTTCTCTGCAGTTCCTAGCAATCCAGTCTCTGCCAAGCTCTTACACTGGCACAGAATTATTAATAGAATAGCTTACAATCTATTACCGCTATCACAGTCATGCAATCACCCAATGTAGTTTCAGGGTCAGCTTGGCCAGAAACAAGACTTACCAGTATGTATGTTTGAAATGTGAGAAGCATTGGAGTTATTACACGCTATACGCAATCCGTGTAGACACTGTACTGTATTTAGTAGTAGCTGCCTGTCTATGGCCACCTTTACGACTCTGTAGAACATTCGCACTTTAACCACTTAAGACCCAGACCAAAATGCAGGTAAAAGACCAGGCCCCTTTTTGCGATTCGGCACTGCGTCGCTTTAACTGATAATTGCGCGGTCGTGCGACGTGGCTTCCAAACAAAATTGGCGTCCTTTTTTCCCCACAAATAGAGCTTTCTTTTGGTGGTATTTGATCACCTCTGCGGTTTTTATTTTTTGCGCTATAAACAAAAATAGAGCGACAATTTTGAAAAAAATTCAATATTTTTTACTTTTTGCTATAATAAATATCCCCCAAAAACATATAAAAACATTTGTTTTCCTCATTTTAGGCCGATACGTATTCTTCTACCTATTTTTGGTAAAAAAAAATCGCAATAAGCGTTTATCGATTGGTTTGCGCAAAATTTATAGCGTTTACAAAATAGGGGATAGTTTTATTGCATGTTTCTAAAAATTTTTTTTTACTACTAATGGCGGCGATCAGCGATTTTTTTCGTGACTGCGACATTATGGCGGACACTTCGGACAATTTTGACACATTTTTGGGACCATTGTCATTTTCACAGCAAAAAATGCATTTAAAATGCATTGTTTACTATAAAAATGACATTTGTAGTTTGGGAGTTAACCACAAGGGGGCGCTGAATGGGTTAAGTGTGACCTCATGTGTGTTTAAAACTGTAGGGGGGTGTGGCTGTAGGTGTGACATCATTGATTGTGCGTCCCTATATTAGGGAACACACAATCGATGACAGCGCCACAGTGAAGAACGGGGAAGCCGTGTTTACACACGGCTCTCCCCGTTCTTCAGCTCCGGGGACCGATCGCGGGACTCTAGCGGTGATCGGGTCCGCGAGTCCCGCGACCGAGGTCACGGAGCTTCGGACCGGGTCGCGGGAGCGCGCCATTGGGCGCGCGCCTTTGACCCACCGCTGGGTTTTATACAATCACGTACAGGTACGTGATTGTGCCCAGCGGTGCCATTCTGCCGACGTATATCGGCGTTAGGCGGTCCTTAAGTGGTTAAACGCCCATCTTATATAATACAGACACATTTTTCTGTTTAAAGACACAAAACCAGACCTATGTCCATGTAGAACATATATCTGTGTACATTACACTCATGCTTCTCTGTGTTTAGAAG
The DNA here is from genome assembly GCF_905171775.1 of Rana temporaria. Lineage (NCBI taxonomy): Eukaryota > Metazoa > Chordata > Amphibia > Anura > Ranidae > Rana > Rana temporaria. Next base: position 28,883,885 of record NC_053497.1, on the reverse strand, counting down.
AAAAACTAAGTTAATGTGTGTGTGTGTGTTTGATGTCATGCACATATTCATTTCAGAGATTAGACTTGATTTTATATCAAGCACATTTTTTTCAGGTTTACCACTTAGATAACAAAGCTCACCTTGTCCCAGTACAGATATCAAATGCCACGTGCTAGACTGAAAAAAAAATATGTAGCTTATCTCCTCTTGTTAGGAAGCATTTACCATTCATAAGAATGCTGCACTGTTGCAAGATTTGATTAGCGCCCCTCTACTAGAAACACCTGTTTGGCCATGCTTGGATTAAAGGGTTACTAAACCCAGGACCCTGCATTCACTATATCTGGTCTCCTACAGTACACTGAACATGGAAATGCAATCGTTTTAGTAAATATAAACTGCTAAAACATTTTCTTACCAGCAGTTAGAGCAGTCTTGTGACCTCTATCAGTGTCTGGTTAAAGCTTGTAGGAGGAGTTTTCATTAAATTCTGATTGTCCTATGAGGCTGCATGACCCCTGACACTCTCTCTGGACAGTGCTGATTGGTCCTGTGCTGATCACATGCTCTTTCTCAAGAAAAAAAACAAAACTCTCTAGCAATACACACCAAACTGAGCATGTACAGCTTGCCCCAAGCCTCTGTACAAGCAGTAGATGGTTTGGGGACAGTGGAAGAAGTGGAGGATCAGAGAAGACAGGATCAAAAAGCCTGTTAACACAATGCAGTGTCATGAATCAGATGTGATCAGAACTGTGTGGACTGCAACAGAGGGAACCCAGACGTGTTTTAAGTGAAAATATGGTTTATTAAGGATAGTGAAATAATATATTAAAATAACAACCTCCAAAAACACTCCAACCAACACCCACAGAAACCACAAATAATAACAGTAATAGACTAATATGTACAAGTAATAAGGACAAACCGGAATCACAACAGGGCCAGGCCAGGATCGTCAACGGGAGGTCAGCAGCTGGGGAAAGGGAGCACAAACAGGACAAGGAGGGGATGGATGGATCACAGGGGGAACAGGTGTAGGTACAGAGCACAGAGTACAGGATAACAGGTTCAGGTTCAGGTTCAGGTTCAGGTTCAGGTTTCAGGTTAGGGCGCAAGAAAGATATCAAGGCAAGGTCTAATTGTCACTGCCAGGTATTTATACACATCTCCTGCAATCAGGCTCAGGTGACGCCTGATCGCAGGAGATGTCGGCCCCACACTGCCAAGAACTCCCCGCTGGTGGACGCCAGTACTGCAGCCCAAGGATCACATAATACCACCAGGTGAGAGCTCCCCTGGCAGTCAAAGACTGCAGGGAGACACCTGGTGGTGGGCCACAGTACTACATGCCAAATACCAGGCAGTATCACCAGCGGGGGGAACCTTCCCTGACAGTACCCCCCCTCAAAGGAGCGGCCTCCGGACGCTCCAACTAGCTGTTGCTGGGGAAAGTCCATGCTGTCAAGCCGGGCAGCGGATACAGACATCCCAGGCTGGGCAAAAAGTACATTAAACTGAGTAGCAGACACGTCAAACTGGGAAGCAGACAGGGGCAAATCAAGCTGGGCAGCAGACTCCGAGTCATCGAGCTGGGCAGCAGACAGAGGCTCCGGGTCGTCGGGCTGGGCAGCAGGCTCCGGGTCGTCTGGCTGGGCAGCAGACAGAGGCTCCGGGTCGTCGAGCTGGGCAGCAGGCACCGGGTCATCGAGCTGGGCAGCAGACAGAGGCTCCGGGTCGTCGGGCTGGACAGCAGGCTCCGGGTCGTCGGGCTGGGCAGCAGGCTCCGGGTCGTCGGGCTGGGCAGCAGGCTCCGGGTCGTCGGGCTGGGCAGCAGGCTCCGGGTCGTCGGGCTGGGCAGCAGACAGAAGCTCAAGAAGTTGGGCGGTTGGCACTGCAACGTCAGGCGGGGTAACTGGCACCGAAATGTCAGGCGGGGTAACTGGCACTGAAATGTCAGGCGGGGCAACTGAAACAGGCTGGACCGCTGGCACTGGAACAACAAGCTGGACTGCTGGCACTGGAACAACAAGCTGGACCGCTGGCACTGGAACAACAAGCTGGACCGCTGGCACTGGAACAACAGGCTGGACCGCTGGCACTGGAACAACAGGCTGGACCGCTGGCACTGGAACAAGCTGGGCAGTTGGCACAACAGGCTGGGTAACTGGCACAACAGACTGGGTAACTGGCACTGGAACAGGCCGAGCAGCTGGCACCGGAACAGGTAGAGCAGCTGGAACAACAGGCTGGGTAACTGGCACGGAAACAACAGGCTGAGCAACTGGCACAGGCTGGGCAGCTGGTACAGGAACAGGCTGGGCAGCTGGTACAGGAACAGGCTGGGCAGCTGGTACAGGAACAGGCTGGGCAGCTGGTACAGGAACAGGCTGGGCAGCTGGTACAGGAACAGGCTGGGCAGATGGCACTGAAACAGGCTGGGCAGATGGCACTGAAACAGGCTGGGCAGATGGCACTGAAACAGGCAGGGCAGATGGCACTGGAACAGGCTGAGCAGATGGCACTGGAACAGGCTGAACAGATGGCACTGGAACAGGCTGAACAGATGGCACTGGAACAGGCTGAACAGATGGCACTGGAACAGGCTGAACAGATGGCACTGGAACAGGCTGAACAGATGGCACTGGAACAGGCTGGCAAACTGGCTCTGGCACTAGAACAGGCTGGCAAACTGGCTCTGGCACCTCAGGCTGACAAACTGGCTCTGGCACCTCAGGCTGGCAAACTGGCTCTGGCACCTCAGGCTGGCAAACTGGCTCTGGCACCTCAGGCTGGCAAACTGGCTCTGGCACCTCAGGCTGGCAAACAGGAACATCAGGCTGGCAAACTGGCACAGGAACATCAGGCTGGCATACGGGAACTTCAGGCGGAGGCACTAGCCGGGTAGCAGGTAGAGGTTTGACAGAATCAGGCTGGTTATCAGGTTCAGCTGGCATGCAAGCAGACTGGAGCAGGTTGGTTGGTGTGGAGACAGGTTGGGTTACTGGCAGGATCGTCTTGGTTGGGAAAAACTTTCGTTTTTTCTTGGGCTTAGCCACAGAAGCTCTGTAGGTAAGGGGTGCAGCAGACTGGAAAGGAGGATTGGGATATGGCAGAGAAGAGGGAACAGTAGCTGGAGGAAGTTTTTGTGGGTTTGTAGGCAGCTGAGAAGAGACAGGTGGGTTGTATGCAGGATAGGTACAGGGAGCAGAGACTGGATATTGGTATCTGGTGGGAAGCAGTGTATACTGAGCTGCGACTGGGGTTGCCATGGGTGATGGGAGAAAAGACTCTTGAACAGGTAGGTGTCTGATGGTGGAAGTGGCTTGCTGTGGGTTTGTAGGCAGCTGAGAAGAGACAGGTGGGTTGAATGCAGGATAGGTACAGGGAGCAGAGACTGGGTATTGGTATCTGGTGGGAAGCAGTGTATACTGAGCTGCGACTGGGGTTGCCATGGGTGATAGGAGAACAGGCTTTTCAACAGGTAGGTGTCTGATGGTAGAAGTGGTTTGCTGTGGGTTGGCTGGGATTGATTGTAACATATCAGACCATGCAGAGAGTATTGGTTGGACAAAGAATGAATCACATGCTGCCTGTCTGACAAGGGTCTGTACTGACTGAATACATTCCAAAAGTTTTTGCCGGGAACAAACTGAATAGTGCTCACAAAAGCATGAGGGATCATCCTCTAGCAGCCACACCAGAGATTCCACCTGATCAGCACTGAAAGGGGGAGAAAAATCATCACAGGTCCCTGGAACAGAGGACAGTGCTAGCTCAGCACATATTTGGATCAAAGGCTGCACCTCTCCAAACAAAACACAACCTTGGTCAACCTGGGAGTGGGCCAAACGGATGATCTCAAGCAGCTGGTCATGGGTCCACTCTTTTAGTGTCTGGCGTAGATAGTCACCACTTTTAGACGCCAGCAAAGCATAATAGGGAATCACGTTAGGGTTCATTTCAACAAGCCAATGGAACCAATATGGTTCCTCTGTGCAGCCACTTCTGATCAGGGATGGCCTTGATATACTGTCATGAATCAGATGTGATCAGAACTGTGTGGACTGCAACAGAGGGAACCCAGACGTGTTTTAAGTGAAAATATGGTTTATTAAGGATAGTGAAATAATATATTAAAATAACAACCTCCAAAAACACTCCAACCAACACCCACAGAAACCACAAATAATAACAGTAATAGACTAATATGTACAAGTAATAAGGACAAACCGGAATCACAACAGGGCCAGGCCAGGATCGTCAACGGGAGGTCAGCAGCTGGGGAAAGGGAGCACAAACAGGACAAGGAGGGGATGGATGGATCACAGGGGGAACAGGTGTAGGTACAGAGCACAGAGTACAGGATAACAGGTTCAGGTTCAGGTTCAGGTTTCAGGTTAGGGCGCAAGAAAGATATCAAGGCAAGGTCTAATTGTCACTGCCAGGTATTTATACACATCTCCTGCAATCAGGCTCAGGTGACGCCTGATCGCAGGAGATGTCGGCCCCACACTGCCAAGAACTCCCCGCTGGTGGACGCCAGTACTGCAGCCCAAGGATCACATAATACCACCAGGTGAGAGCTCCCCTGGCAGTCAAAGACTGCAGGGAGACACCTGGTGGTGGGCCACAGTACTACATGCCAAATACCAGGCAGTATCACCAGCGGGGGGAACCTTCCCTGACATGCAGAGGTTTAATCCCGTAGGTTCCACAGTGGGTATAACAAACATGCTTTATTGCATATTAGGGTTGTCCCGATACTGATACTAGTATCGGTATCGGGACCGATACCAAGCATTTCCCCGAGTACTTGTACTCGGGGAAAATGCTCCGATACTTCACCCGATACCTGACTTTTCCTGTATCCTCCTCCAGTTCCCCCATCCATTCTGCTCTCCCCCTCCACGCTCCGTGTCCCCCCTCTATGTCGCTGCTATCCTCCTTGGTTCTGCTCTCCCCCTCCATGCTCCGTGTCCCCCTCCGTGCCGCTGCTATCCTCCTCGGTTCTGCTCTCCCCCTCCATGCTCCGTGTCCCCCCTCTGTGCCGCTGCTATCCTCCTCGGTTCTGCTCTCCCCCTCCGTGCCGCTGATGTCCTCCTCCATTCTGCTCTCCCCCTCCATGCTCCGTGTCCCCCCTCCGTGCCACTTCTATCCTCCTCGGTTCTGCTCTCCCTCTCCATGCTCCGTGTCCCCCCTCCGTGCCGCTGCTATCCTCCTCAGTTCTGCTCTCCCCCTCCATGCTCCGTGTCCCACCCCGTGCCGCTGCTATCCTCCTCGGTTCTGCTCTCCCCCTCCATGCTCCGTGTCCCCCCTCTGTGCCGCTGCTATCCTCCTCGGTTCTGCTCTCCCCCTCCGTGCCGCTGATGTCCTCCTCCATTCTGCTCTCCCCCTCCATGCTCCGTGTCCCCCCTCCGTGCCACTTCTATCCTCCTCGGTTCTGCTCTCCCTCTCCATGCTCCGTGTCCCCCCTCCGTGCTGCTGCTATCCTCCTCAGTTCTGCTCTCCCCCTCCATGCTCCGTGTCCCACCCCGTGCCGCTGCTATCCTCCTCGGTTCTGCTCTCCCCCTCCATGCTCCGTGTCCCCCCTCCGTGCCACTTCTATCCTCCTCGGTTCTGCTCTCCCCCTCCGTGCCGCTGATGTCCTCCTCCATTCTGCTCTCCCCCTCCATGCTCCGTGTCCCCCCTTTGTGCTCCTGCTTTCCCCCTCCGTGCTCCGTGTCACCCTCCATGTCCTCCTCCACCCACTCTGTCAGAATGGAGAGCGGCGGTAAGAGCTGCTAAATCCGGCTCCTACCTTTTCCGAATGAACAGAGTCAGTGATCACTGAATCTGTTCATTCATATAACTGAAACATCGTAACCTGTGTTTACGATGCTTCAGTTTATGAATGGATAGAAGCCTCTGTCTCCTGTCCATTCATTTTCAGTGCAGCTGAGAAAGGGACTGGGGAATATATGTCCTTAGTCCCTTTCTCTGTCTCAAAGTGGAGATTTCAGAAGTCTGTTAAGACCGCTGATATCTCACCAAAGCCCCCCAACAGGGCTAAGAAAAAAAATATAGCAATAAATAATAAAAATAATTAATTGTAAAAAATAATACATATTAAAATAAAAAAACAAACACACTGACACCATCCACCCCCCCAGAAAGCATTGTAAAAAACAACAAAAAAGTTAGAAAAATTCAAATTGTAAAATAAAAATAAAAAAATACTGACACATGACATAAACAAAAAAAAGTATCGGTAATCGGTATCGGCGAGTACTTGAAAAAAGTAGCGGTACTTGTACTCGGTCTTAAAAAAGTGGTATCGGGACAACCCTACTGCATATACAGACTGATTTTAATGTTGTGGGTTTAAAAGTACCCATCCCTGCAACGATTTATAGTGCTCAGGGAACTCTGGTGAAGGGGTGGTGATTTGATGGGGAATTCTAGCTAGAATCCATGTTTCAGTTTTAACACTGCACTGTGTACAAGTGTATTATCTTCTGTACAAAATTATCCAAGATGTTTATTCATGACAGGAGACTTGGAAAAATCTCCAGTTCAGTGTTCCAAACACATTAAGAGAAAAGTATTAACAATAGACACCCTAGTAAATTTAGATGATATCTTTTTTGGTATTATCCTTAGCCTTTCTATGAAGCCTTTCTATGAAGCCTCCAGGGACTGCATTTTTTTTTTCTAGAAGGAAAGTATTCATTACTTCCAAAATGGCAGAAAACTATTTCTTTACCTAAGTCACTAAAGCCCCGTACACACGATCGGATCTTTGTCTGACCAAAATCACATCGGAATTCTGACAGGAATTCCATTGGAGTAAAAGAAAACATGTTCTCTATCTAAACTCCGATGGAATTCATCGAAATTTCCGATGGAATTACTCCGATGGGGCATACACACGGTCGGAATTTCCGATGGATAAAGTCCATCTGACTTTATCCATCGGAAATTCCGATTGTGTGTACAGGGCTTAATGCTTAGTTCACACTTAAATTGGGTGCGGCTGACAGTAGGGGTCCTGTGCGTCCCTGTTCTCCGTTTCAGGGACAAATCAGGACGGAATTGTTGCCTGAATTCAGACCTTAAACAGAGCCAAAGACGCACAGGACACCTGTGCAATCCGCTCCGCAGCCACCATGGAGATGTGGAAAACTCTCCTGTCATGCAAATTGGATAGGGAGGGAACAAACCCTTCATCGAATTCGCACTAGTGTGAACCCAGCCTAACGGTGTTGCTAATTTTAACTTGCTGCTATAGGAGTCTTGGGAATATGTTATAGAAGCTGTTTGTAGATTAAATACATTTCAGAAGTAAATTTGGAATTTGGATGCTGTGTTTAGCTTGTGGTGGTGAATGATTTTTTGGAATACTGTGTTGAATAGATTTAGCTAGCATTCTGCTGTTTTTTTCCCCCCATTTTCACAGAAATATCTTTTAATCTGGTCCCTGTGTCTGGTCATGTACTTTATCATATACAGTATGTATTGATAAATTCTGTTTAAGCTTTAGTTATTGTTTAATATATAAATGTGTAAGGATTTCCCTGTGTGGCCTTTCTATTTTCCTAGTGTTCTTTAGAGTTTTACGTTTTATCCCAGTTTCTCTTATAAGACGGATGTCACGTTTTATAAAAATGCCCCTAATATTCATTGAGTTTCCAGTCATAGATGGGTTTGTCAATGTCTAGAAGTTATTATTTTATCAATTAAATTATTATTAAAAGTAAAATTTAACATAGTAAGTAGGGTTGTCCCGATACCACTTTTTTAGGACCGAGTACAAGTACCGATACTTTTTTTCAAGTAGTCGCCGATACCGAATACCGATACATTTTTTAAATGTCATGTGACCGTTTTCAAACCACAATACAGACTAAGGATATTTTCTTTAGAATTATGAAGAACTCTATGAACTCAAGACATTATAAAAGAATAAAACACAACACATCACTACAGTCACATAGTATGACTGCTGCCGCTCATTTCTCCCGTTCTTAGCTCACGTTCACTGCCCCCTCTATCCACCCGGATAGGGATGAGATCAGTGGTAGGGGATAGGATCAGTAAGAGGCTAAGGTGGTGGTGGGAGAGGATGGCACCACCACTGCCATCAGCCTCAAGTACCACCACGGCCACCCCCCTCAAGTACCACCGCTACCACCCCTCTTTAAGTACCACTGCTGCCCCCCCCCCCCCCTCAAGTATTACCGCTACCACCCCCATCAAGTACCAGTGGTGGACTGGTAGTACTTGTGGGAGGTGGCAGCGGTGGTGCCATCCTCTCCCACCACCACCTGTGCCTCTTACTGACCCCATCCCCCACCACTGATCTCATCCCTATCCCCCCCATCACATCTGTTGTAGAAGTAATGGGGGGATAGGGATGAGATCAGTGGTGGGGGATGGGGTCAGTAAGAGGCACAGCCAGGTGGTGGAGGAGGATGGTATGAATTGCTGAGCTGAGTGATCTCTGACTGTCACTTTTGATTGACTTACCGTCAGACAGTCTATCCCCCACTTTTTGTTCTGTGGCCTGGGTCACTCTATCACCGTCACTGTGCGGCTGTGCTGTGCCTTCTCCCGCCAGGATGCCTTGCCTCATGCCTGGGACACCGGGTAGGTACACGCGCGCACGCTGCTGCAGGGTCCGCCCCGCCTCCCTACATCTGTCTGTGTCTCTGAATAGGCGGAGGCGGGGGCGGGCGGACGGTCCACAATCTCATACAGTGTGAGACGCTGCCTCAGGCTCTGCATTGTTTTTCAGGCTCAGCGGCAAAAGCACGCCCCGCGGCTGAACGAACAGCACGCAGTGCGCACCGCATCAGCCAACAAACACTATTGTGTGACAGTCACGTGGGCCCCCCGGACTTACAGGGCTATGAAAATTCCGCCACTGACATTGCACCGCTCACCAGCCCGCTCATTACACCCGTTATTAGCTCACGTTCACTGCCCCCTCTATGCACCGCTCACCAGCCCGCTCGATGTCACCAAAAAAAAAAAAGTATTCTATTTCGGTATCGGCAGTATTTGCGCGAGTACGAGTACTCGCGCAAATACTCGGTATCGGTCCCGATACTGGTATCGGTATCGGGACAACCCTAATAGTAAGTACAATCAATTTCTACTAAAAAACGAAACTAAAACATTTTTCAACTCATAAGTAACCATTCATTTTTGCTGTCGGAATTTCCGCTAACAAAAGATTGAGAGCTGGTTCTCTATTTTTACGATGGAAAAAGTTCCTATCGGAAAATCCGCTCGTCTGTATGCAATTCCGAGGTGCAAAAAAACATGCATGCTCAGAATCAAGCAGAAGAGCTAAACTGCCTATTGAGCTTCATTGATCTTGGCTCGTCGTACGTCACTGTGTTCTTGATGGTCGGAATTTCTGACAATATTTGTGTGACAATGTGTATGCAACACAAGTTTGAGCCAACATTCCGTCAGAAAAAAATCCACGGTTTTCTTGTTGGAATTTGCGAACGTGTGTACGCGGCATAAGATATAGAAACTGCTTCATTAGGAGAATGGTAGTGATGTGGTCCACAATTGTGTAAATAAATTCCCAATCCTTCACAAATCTGTCCAAAGACACATGCAAGGGCACATCAAGGAGGAGTGAACAAGGGGGCAGACAAAATATTGATAACTCTCCAAACAACTGGATGGATTTTTTTCAACCAGATTAACTACATAACTGCAAGTACAGTATGTACAGCCAAGGCTTTGGAGAAAGAAGACTCAATGGGAAATGCGTATTTCATTTTAAAACTAAGAAATTATGTAAATGGTTATGCATTTACTGCATTTGAATTGGATTTGGAATTTTCTTCAAGCCAGCAATTTTTGAGTCACTATTAACCACTTAACGCCCGCCGCACGCCTATTTACGTCCACAGAATGGCACGTACAGGCAGATGGGCGTATATATACGTCCCCGCCTTCTAGCGGGCCAGCTGCGTGCGGCGGGCGGATTCCCGCGGGGAACGATCCGGGACAACGGCGCGGCTATTCGTTTATAGCCGCCCCGTCGCGATCGCTCCCCGGAGCTGAAGAACGGGGAGAGCCGTATGTAAACACGGCTTCCCCGTGCTTCACTGTGGCGGCTGCATCGATCGAGTGATCCCTTTTATAGGGAGACTCGATCGATGATGTCAGTCCTACAGCCACACCCCCCTACAGTTGTAAACACACACTAGGTGAACCCTAACTCCTACAGCGCCCCCTGTGGTTAACTCCCAATTTAAATGCATTTTTTGCTGTGAAAATGACAATGGTCCCAAAAATGTGTCAAAATTGTCCGAAGTGTTCGCCATAATGTCGCAGTCACGAAAAAAATCGCTGATCGCCGCCAATAGTAGTAAAAAAAAAAAAAAATATTAAAAATGCAAAAAAACTTTCCCATATTTTTTAAACGCTATAAATTTTGGGCAAACCAATCGATAAACACTTATTGCGATTTTTTTTACCAAAAATAGGTAGAAGAATACGTATCGGCCTAAACTGAGGAATTTTTTTTTTTTATATATGTTTTTGGGGATATTTATTATAGCAAAAAGTAAAAAATATTGCATTTTTTTCAAAATTGTCGCTCTATTTATGTTCATAGCGCAAAAAATAAAAACCGCAGAGGTGATCAAATACCACCAAAAGAAAGCTCTATTTGTGGGGAAAAAAGGACGCAAATTTTGTTTGGGAGCCACGTCGCACGACCGCGCAATTGTCTGTTAAAGCGACGCAGTGCCGAATCACAAAACCTGGCCTGGGCATTTAGCAACAAAATGGTCTGGGGCTTAAGTGGTTAATTGATTTAAAATTTTCAATATGAATCAGTTCAGAGACCATGTTTAATCTACTTTGAATTGTTTTGTGGACAATGCCTGCTCTTTTAATAACCCTCATAGCAGCTTTACAAAGTTTTTTTAAATGGCAACAAAAGCAGGTCAGACGCATTCTTTTCACATGCTCTATGCTGGAATGTTGGTTTGTCCGTCTACTGTTTTAATCTTAAAGCACATGGACAAACAAACCTCTTAAGCACGTGAAATGTATTCCAAGCGCACTGAAACACATATGTTAGGTCAAAAGCACGTATTCGGTCAGCACTGACTAACGAAACCCACTTACACAAGCCCCCACAAGCCATGTGTCAAATACTGTGATTTGAAGTGGATTCCTACAATCATATATAAAGTCCCTTTATCTGCCTATGCCTCTGGGAAAGTTTGTATGTATGGGATGAGAACTGGGAGGAAAATACTTTTGGGTTGGTACGAAGCAGCAGCAAAAATTATACTGTTTGTATGCTGTTACACCTAAACCACTATATCACCCCTCCCATGCTAGACACTTAAATGCTGACAAGCACAACGCTTGTCTTTGAAGCTTGAAGATTTTATTTATAGTCTTCGTGCTGTCACATCCTTGCTAACCAACAAGAAAATCATTTCTCTATAACTGCAAGAGCCAGGTGGATGCCTTAAGCAAGAAGAAACTGTGTGATCTTGAGTCAAGTGAAAAGTTTATGAGAGGGTTGAACAGATTGCCCCGCAAGGACAAATAGACAAAATCACGTCCTCCCCTGCACTAAAACTCTGCTATGACATACAGTCAGTCCCTGTAATTTATTCATATTATCTGTCATTATATTTCCTTTTCTAACATTTAATATGATTCATACAATTGCAATGCTTCTTTGTAGTTTTGTTAATATACTAATGTGTTATGATATTCATGCTCTGCTCTGTTCCAAAGGTAGAAGACCTATTTTACTATAAAAATAAAACAGGAATGCTGCCAAAATGCAAGGTGAGAACTTTTGGAGGCACTCTCTAGGGTAGCCATTCTCAGTTAGGGCCCATCTATTTTCGGATAAAATACAGACATACATACTATGGGCCAGATTCACAAAAGAGATACGACGGCGTATCTCCTCATACGCCGTCGTATCCAAGGGCGGATCCAAAGTCTAGTCTCGGGAGGGGCACTGCCAGAAAATAAGGTGTTGCTTACAGAACTCAATTAGGTGTCCGGTGTGTCCGCTGCAATGTTGCAGTACCGCTAAAAAATCAATGATCGCCGCCATTACTAGTAAAAAATATTTAAATATAAATGCCATAAATCTATCCCATAGTTTGTAGACGATTGTCAGTGACTGCAGACATGGTACAAGAGATGGTCAGAGACTGCAGACGTGGTACAAGAGATGGTCAGAGAATGCAGACATGGTACAAGAGATGGTCAGAGACTGCAGACGTGGTACAAGAGATGGTCAGAGACTGCAGACATGGTACAAGAGATGGTCAGAGACTGTAGACATGGTACAAGAGATGGTCAGAGACTGCAGACATGGTACAAGGGATGGTCAGAGACTGCAGACATGGTACAAGGGATGGTCAGAGACTGCAGACATGGTACAAGAGATGGTCAGAGACTGCAGACGTGGTACAAGGGATGGTCAGAGACTGCAGACGTGGTACAAGGGATGGTCATGGTACAAGGGATGGTCAGAGACTGGAGACATGGTACAATAGATCAATGCAGCCTCATCAGTGCCCATCATTGCAGCCTCACTGTACATATGAATGCAGCCCCACTGTATATATGAACGCAGCCCAACTTTTGTATATTAATGCAGTCCCACTTTTGTATATTAATGCAGTCCCACTTTTGTATATAAATGCAGTCCCACTTTTGTATATAAATGCAGTCCCACTTTTGTATATAAATTCAGTCCCACTTTTGTATATAAATGCAGCCCCACTTTTGTATATTAATGCAGCCCCACTTTTGTATATAAATGCAGTCCCACTTTTGTATATAAATTCAGTCCCACTTTTGTATATACATGCAGTCCCACTTTTGTATATAAATGCAGCCCCACTTTTGTATATGAATGCAGTCCCACTTTTGTCTATGAATGCAGCCCCACTTTTGTATATAAATGCAGTCCCACTTTTGTATATGAATGCAGCCCCACTTTTTATATGAATGCAGTCCCACTTTTGTCTATGAATGCAGCCCCACTTTTGTATATAAATGCAGTCCCACTTTTGTATATGAATGCAGCCCCACTTTTGTATATGAATGCAGTCCCACTTTTGTCTATGAATACAGCCCCACTTTTGTATATAAATGCAGTCCCACTTTTATCTATGAATGCAGTGCCACTTTTGTATATTAATGCAGCCCCACTTTGTATATGAATGAAGCCCCACTTTGTATATGAATGCAGTCCCACTTTTGTATATGAATGCAGCCCCACTTTTTATATGAATGCAGCCCCACTTTGTATATGAATGCAGCCCCACTTTATATATGAATGCAGCCCCACTTTTGTCTATGAATGCAGCCCCACTTTTGTCTATGAATGCAGCCCCACTTTGTCTATGAATGCAGTCCCACTTTGTCTATGAATGCAGCCCCACTTTGTCTATGAATGCAGTCCCACTTTGTCTATGAATGCAGTCCCACTTTGTCTATGAATGCAGTCCCACTTTGTCTATGAATGCAGTCCCACTTTTGTATATGAATGCAGTCCCACTTTTGTCTATGAATTCAGTCCCACTTTTGTATATTAATGCAGTCCCACTTTTGTATATTAATGCAGCCCCACTTTTGTATATGAATGCAGCCCCACTTTTGTATATCAATGCAGCCCCACTTTGTATATCAATGCAGCCCCACTTTGTATATCAATGCAGCCCCACTTTTGTATATGAATGAAGCCCCACTGTGCATGGCACTCACCATGGCATTGCCTCGATCACACACAGCAGGTATCTCCTCTCCCAACGTGTGTCATGGAACAAACAGGAGCTGTAGGTCTGTGTTCGGCAGGGCAGTGTGCTCTAGCAAGGTCCCCCCTAGACGGGCTTGTGTGATAGACAAAACACTGATTCAATCAGTGTTCCATCTCCATCTACTATCACACGAGCAGGTTTAGCACAGGCAGCACAGCCAAACACAGACCCAGCTCTCACACACAGCGAGAGATGCCCGGTGTCATACACGCAGGAGAGAGGGGGAGCGCTGCAGTCAGCTACAGCTCAAAGCAGCCTCAGGACAGGCAGCCTACCGGGCCAGTCTGGCCCTGGTGATGAGAGAGAGAGAGACTCGGCAGCGGTAGCTGCAGGCACCGCAAAGCAGTTTTAAAAAAAAAAAAAAAATTTTAAGCCAATGTGACATTGCCCCCCCCTGGATCCGCCGTTGGTCGTATCTCTGTGTTACGGCCGTCCTAACTATGCGGCTGATTCATAGAATCAGTTACGCATAGCTAGCCCTAAGATCTGACAGGTGTAATTGAATTACACTGTCGGATCTTAAGGATGCAATTCTAGGCCGGCCGCTAGGTGGCGAGGCCATTGCGGTCGGCGTAGAATATGCAAATGTCTAGTTACGGCGATTCCCGAATGTCCGCGCTGCCCGTCGATCTAACTTTACGTTGTTTCCGTCAAGTTACGCCGTGTAAAATTAAGGCTGAGCCCTAGTTGTTCTAAGCCATGTTAAGTATGGCCGTCGTTCCCGCGTCGAAATTTAAAAAACAACGTAGTTTGCGTAAGTCGTCCGTGAATGCCGCTGGACGCCATTTATGTTAACGTCTAAACAAATGACGTCCGTGCGACGTCATTTAGCGCAATGCACGTCTGGTAATTTACCTGACGAAGCATGCGCAGTACGTTCGGCGCGGGAACGCACCTAATTTAAATGGTGCCCGCCCCATTTGAATTGGGCGGGGTTGCGCCGAGCGCATTTACGTTACACCGCTGCAAGTTTACAGGTAAGAGTTTTGAGAATCAGGCACTTATGCTGTAAACCTGCGGCGGTGTAACGTAAATGGGATACGTTACGCCGCCGTGGAGTAACGTAATTCTATGTGAATCTGGCCCTATATCCCTATGGAATTGCGGATGTCAGCGGATGAACATCCGCTGACACCTGATCTCATCGGTCCGCGCTATGGTCCGTTTTTGCAGACGGAGGAAAATCCTATTTTTCCATCCATCTACAGATCGGATCAGATGAACACGGACAGACGGTCCGTGTTCATCCGATCCCCCCATAGAGGAGAGCGGCGATATGACAGGGTGGTTCCTGCACAGTGTGCAGGGACTGCCCTGTCATCTGCCGGCTCAGCGGGGATCAACAGAGCCATCCCCGCTGAGCAAGCGGATGTTAAAGTTATGGATCCTCAGGGGATCCGTACATGTGAAAGGGCCCTTAGGGTTCTGTGAAACCCAAGGACTCCTACATATGTGGAGAGGAAAGAGGAAATAATGTGAAATATAAAGTGTGGCGCTGGTGAAGATGTTCACATCCACAAAATAGTAATTAGTGAAAAATCAAATAAATGATACTCCAAATGTGCAAAAGGAGTATACTGTGTGAAGTGTGGTCACTATACATCCAAAAAGTATGTCCAAAAGAGACACACTGTGTGATAACCAAATGGACAAGGAATGAAGGTAAAAAAAAAAATGATGTGAACACACCAAGGATGGCTATCAGTGAATAATAACGAACTAAAAGCCAGCAAACACATATGTTAGTCCATATATAGAGCACTGTCCATACAGTCGCAGCAACCAAGACACAATAAATATAATCAGATAGGTCTTGAAAAACAGCAGCGGTGTGAAGTCTTGAATGGTCACCCGGGAATACTTCCAACCATTAGATCGTATGAGGATAATAAAATACTCTTACCAGCAGACGAGGACCCAAACCACTTTCCAGTTTTGGTTTAACAAGGCTTTCATCCACCGGTAGTGGTACTCCAAATAGGACTCCTCTAATGGTCTCCTCCTTCTGTTGGTGTAGGTGCCAAGAGGGACAGCAACTTCAGGGAGCAGGAGGTTCTTGGAAGCTGGATAATCCAATGACCAGACTCACCAATGAGTGGATGATAAAAAACAAAAAAGAAGAGAGAGCCTCCACATAGTGTAAATCCCAATCAGATATGGGTATTTATTAAGAAGATGTAAAATATTCAAATAAATGAATATATAAAAATATATGGATTGCAATCTAGTAGTAAAAAAAAAAGCACAGTGTGGAGCAGCTTAAGCTAGCTTGTAGGCCCGACACCGTTTCGTCTACATAGACTTCGACAGCTCCTACATATGTTGCTAGAGGTTCCTTGGTAATTTCTGCTTCTCAGATAAGTACCCACTAAAGTAAATGATCTTTTTACCTATCTGTAAGGTGGTAGTCTTTCTACTGACATAAATGTAAGGGGCATTCTTCCCACTGGCCATCAAACGAATATACCATGAGCTTTAGTGATTAGCAGGAGTTACTTGAAACTTAAAACATATTTCAAGTGTTCCCTCCTCTTCTCGAGTGCCCCATTGGAGATCCGCTCTCCCTCAGGGCACTTGTGCCGGTGCGCCGCTGTGTCCTGCTGCTGCATCCATTGACACAGATAGCAGGACTTGGCCCCACCCCTGGCTCCACATCATTGGATTTGATTGACAGCAACAGGAGCCAATGGCTGCGCTGCTATCAATCTATCCAATCAGGACCCAAGACACCACTGGTGTGCTCGTCCCCATTGCTGGAAAGACCAGGTTCAGGGAACTAAAAGGGGGGCTCTTGGGGGCTGCTGCATCACAGGAGGTTTTTCACCTTAATGCATAAAATGCATTAAGGTGAAAAACCTTGAGAGTTTACAACCCCTTTAAGGTAGCTTCACAAAGACAAGAGAGACAAAACCAAAGAAATACACAGGGCAAGGAAAAAGGGACAATTACGTGAAAGTTTTTCTAAACAAAAACATTTTTATATTTGATTTGGATGAGTTTAGAGATGATGACTCTCTGATGTTCTTTGGAAGTGAATTCCATAGTTTTGGGGTAAAGCAGGAGAAGGCTCGGTCTCCCATCGAGTTGATTTGGATGAGTTTAGAAATGATGACTCTCTGATGTTCTTTGGAAGTGAATTCCAGAGTTTTGGGGTAAAGCAGGAGAAGGCTCGATCTACCATCGAGTGTATGTGACACACAGAAGATCAGAATTTGAAAAGCGGAGGTTATGAGGGGGAAAGGAGTGAGTTGATAAAAGTTAGTGGGGCCAAACCATGAAGATCCTTACAGGTGAGCAAGAGGATCTTAACCCTAGGTTCCCATCTATGCGGCTGTGATTGTTTCATTTTTCTGGCATGGTTTGCAGTGCATTTTATGTTTTTAAACTCATGTTTTTAATGGTTTTTGCATGCAGTTTTCATGCGTTTTGCATTTCTTTTATTCTCTTTAACAAACCGTGAATAGCTGCTTGTTAAGGAGTGGGCTGGTTCAGCTATGAGTAAGCATCAAATTATGACGTGAAACGCGTCAGCAATTTTGTCCCTGTTTTGTCCACTATTTTCCTTTGACTGTTTTTGGATTACATTTTTGTATTTTCTGGATTTTATCCTTTGTTATTTTCAAATAAAATTTGCTTCTACAGAGTGCGGTAGTCCAGGATGTTCCTTTTTTCCATGAGTGGGCTGGGAAGCTGGCCGGTGTGTTCTTAAAGAGGAGTTCCACCCAAATTTGGAACTTCCTCTTAACCCACTCCTCTCCCCCTTACATGCCACATTTGGCATGTAATTTTTTTGGGGGGGGAGTGGGGGCTTCAGCACGAGTGGGACTTCCTGTCCCACTTCCTCCTTCCTGTAGGCGACTAAGCTTAGTCGCCTTCAGGAAGTGGCTGCTGTAGGCGATCGCCTAGGACACGTCACAGGTCCTAGGCGATCTCCTGGCCAATTACACGGCGCGGCGCCGGGCCGCGCCGCTCGCGCATGCGCAGTGCCGCGCCGCTCGCGCATGCGCAGTGGGTGCCCGGCCGTGAAGCCGAAAGCTGTCACGGCCGGGTGCCCACACTGAAGATGAAGACGCCGGCCGGGGAGGGGGGGAGAGGAGCGGAGCCCCGGCCGGCGCGTCGCTGGAGCGCTGGAGCAGGTAAGTGCCTGTTTATTAAAAGCCAGCAGCTACACTTTTTGTTGCTGCTGACTTTTAATAAACATACAAATGGCTGGAACTCCCCTTTAACAACCAATGAGTCATCAGCTGTCAGCGGGGTTCCACAGAATAAAAAAATCTGTATAAAAACAGCGTGGGGTCCCCCCCAATCCATACCTGACCCTTATCTGAGTATACAGCCTGGCAGGTCAGGAAAGGGAGGGGACAAGCGAGCCCCTCTCCTGAACCATAGCAGGCCACATGCATTCAACATGGGGGTACTTTGGGACAGGGGGATCTTGATGGGGACAAGCGCCTCTTCCCCACAACCCTTGCCAGTGGTTGTGGGGGACTGTGGGCATTGAGCTTATTGGAATCTGGAAGCCCCCTTTAACCCCTCTTTTACCCAATCCATTCACCCAAAAGGTGAGTAAAGGCCCAACGCGAGTTTCTTGACAAGTCCTTTATTAAACAAAACATTTTTTTCCCTGGTAAAGATTCCTCATCACAGGTCCACCGCTACCATCAACCCGAAAAAAAAAAAGCTCAGCTCGCACCAGCCGTCTGCTTGCTCCACCGTCTGACAGTTCTAAAGGGCGGTGACCCCTGTGACATCACCGACCCAGCATGCACTGGCCGATGATGTCACAGTGGTGGCCCCACGTCAGGAGCATTCAATGCAAGCAGAGATTTTTTTTTCTTTTCTCGGGTCGAAGGTGGTGATTGACAATGAATCTACATTGTGGGACATTGTTTTTTATTTTAGTTTTTTTAATAAAATGCCTACTGTGATTTTTTACACTACACTTTTTTTGGTGAATGAGTAGGGGTACTATGTACTCTTACTCATTCATATAGGAAGGGCCAGAATCAGAGTTGTGGGGAAGAGGCCCTTGTCCCCATTAACATGGGGACAAGGTGCTTTGGGGAGAAAACACTGCCCCCTATTGAGGCCTGTCATTTGGAGACATCCTGTAAGGACGTTATTCCACTGCATAGCTTGGTCTGCAAGCAGTGAAATATTATTTTATATTTTATATTTTTAATATCTTCTAGCCAGTTTTCTATCCATTTACAAACCGATGTGTCCAAGTCTGTAGTCTTTACCTTACACATTAGCTGTGTTTGGGGAACTATGTCAAATGCTTTCGCAAAATCTAAGTATATCACATCCTCAGCCACTCCTTTGTCTAGGTTTTAATTAAGTCCTCATAAAAAGAAATCGGATTGGTCTGACAACCTCAGTTTTTTTTTATGAATCCATGCTGTCTGTTGTTTAAAATATTTATTTCCAGCAAGGAATGTGGTCTTTTTTTAAGCTCTTCAGTATCTTCCCGACAATAGAAGTTAAACTAACAGGTCTATAGTTACTTGGTAAAGACTTGATCCCTTTTTTTAAAATACGCACCACATTGGACCTATGCCAAATCTCTAAAAATTTGAAAAAATGGCTTTGAAATGACAGAGCTCAATTATTTTAGGATCCGTGGGTGTACGCCATCTGGTCCAGGTGCTTTAATCACCTTTAGGCTGTCTAAATATTTCTGAGTCTCATCAAACTTGAGCCATTGTGGATACATTTGGGGCTTTGTCAATACCATCTCCATATAGCGCACCCCCTAAGAAGAAACTGGGATCCCCCTCCCTGCACAGCCAGGCACACTGAATCCTCAAAGGCACTCCTGAGTCAGAGAATAGTTTGTGACTTTGTTTTTGTTATTTATTGTGGGTAATAACTTGGATAAGGATGAGAGGTTGTGGGATGCCCATTTGAAATCAACAACTTCAGGGACAACTCTTCCCATATACAGTATCTATATACAGCTCCTCTTCTTCCTCCAGCACACATATGCTTGCAGAACCTAGCTGGGACACTGTGAATATCTGACAGTCACTCAGTCAGATGAAAGCATTGTCCCTTTACAGGCAGGAATCTGAGGCCCCTTAGTTGAGTAGCAGAATTTCAGTGTCCAGCTTGCATCACTCCTGTAGCTACTGATCCCAGCACCACCTGGCTGCAGCTGCCCTCCAGGTTACCTTCTCCCCACAGTCCTACAGACTGACACTCACCAGCCCACCTGGCTGACTCTCAGGAGATTTCACAAATATGCATTGCATCCCTTCTTAGTCCCAACCTCCAGCTCTGGAAGTTTCTTAAAACTTCCAGACCAGGGGCAAGTGCCAGAGATAGCTGCCAGATGAGTCATCTAGCCCCTGAGTCACTGAACCCTGACCCAGATTCATAGCTCAGGCTTAGCCCTGAGATAAAACAAACTTTTACCTACACTAACAACAAACCTATCTACATCTAGCACACTAGAGGAGACCCATGATGTCCCGGCCACCCACTATAGCGTACTTTGTAAAGGGCCAACATGCTTAGACCTGACCTTTTTGCTATTAATATATTTAAAGAATTTTTGGGGGTTTATCCTGCTATCTTTTGAAATCTGACATTCGTTTTAATTTTTTTGCGGCCTTGATTTCCTTTTTACATATTCTGTTATACTCTTTGTAACATTTAAATGATTGCGTTCCTTCACTGTCATATTTTTTTTAAAGCTATTTTCTTATTGTTGATAGCTTTTTTAACTTTAATCGTTAGCCATATAGGTTTTATGTAAGCCTTTTAAACTTATTGCCCATGGGAACATATTTTGCAGTGAGTTCACATACAGTCTTTTTGAAGAATTCCCATTTTTGTTCTGTGTTCATAGATGCCAATATTCCCTCCCAGTTTAACAGTCTTCCCTCGCAGCCTGACATATACCGGTTACTGTCGTGTTTGTGCGTCTCCCTCACAGGGTGTGGGCATTCCCAGTTTGGGATATACATCTTCCGCTCCGGTTCTTGCAGCTTACCACCGGTTGCGAACCAGTGCCTCTCAAGAATCTCCCCCACTTGGGACCATTGGGAACCAAACTGGGTAATGAATCTCACTGATTCACATTGTGTAGAACGACCCAAGCGAGGCATTAAAGGGGGACTTTGTTCCTTTAATAAAGATGATCCTTCCTGGCCCATCGCTCTTTTCTTTGCTGCTCTAAAGGGTCTGGTATGGATTTTTGGTGGAAACCCCACACTATTTTTTTTTTAAATGGCGCAGGGTTGCCCTTAATATCCATACAATACCTGAAAGGCCTTATATGGAATTTGGAGGGGCCCCCATGCATTGTTTTTTATTTTGGTTCGGGGTTCCCCTTAATATTCATACCAGACCCAAAGGGCCTAGTAATGGACTAAGGGGGGAAACCATGCTATTTTTTTTTCAATTACTTTTATCTGTATTGCTGGGACCCGACAATTCATTATAGCTGCGAGTAGTTTTAAATTACTTTTTTCCTTTAAAAATGTCATTTTGTGCAGGGACTTTTGTAAGCATGGGAAACATGCGCTACTTTACAGGCATACTATAGACACTCCCCAGGTATGAAATTTAAAGGAATATTTCACTTTTATTGTTTCACATTAAGCATTATTAAAATCACTGCTCCCGAAAAAAAACTTTTTTTGCATTAATACATGTCCCCTGGGGCAGGACCCGGGTCTCCAAACACTGACAATAACGTGCATATTAACCTTTAAAATTAGCACTTTTGATTTCTCCCATAGACTTTTAAAGGGTGTTCCGTGGCTTTTCGAATTTGCTGCAAACAGCCCAAATTGTTCGCTGTTCGTCAAACTCATGTTCGACCCGAACATAAAGCTCATCCCTAGTAGTTAACATTGTTGAATTCAAAATAGTTGTTATGAAGGACAAAGTTTAACAAATCCAATACAAAATAAATTCTGATAGGCCATCTCCAGATAGAATTTCTGCAAAAATTACTCCACTGCTTTTTATCCTCAATGATGAGGTATTGACGTATATAATGAATCCACGTCAATAGTGACAAGAAGCCATTCATCATCAATATCAATAGCATTCAATTTATTGAAAACATCCCACATATGACTCAAGAGCAGGAACCATGGTCTTTAAAAGACATATTAACCAACCTTTTCAACCATTAATTGTGGAGACTATCGGTCTTCCTGGGGATTAATATATCTTTATGAAGTTTAGGGATAATATAGGGATAATATAGAGAACTAAAATGTTATAACCAGAAACCTGTAAGTGATTTAATTTCTTTAGTGATCAGGCGTTCTTCCTGTGCTTAGGTCAGCTTATAGTTCAATTCCATAACCAGGCTAGAGAAGAGAGAACTTGAAAGTTTGAAATAGATGTCTGGATTACCTAATTGTCTTTTACTTTTACTTCCTTAACATAGTTCTCCTTGCTCATCATAATCACATTACCTCCCTTATAGCTCTTTTTGATAGTTATTCCTTTTGCATTCTTTACTTCATTGAGTGAATCCTCCCGGTTCAATTTCTTTAGGTCATTACTTACAAGGTCAAAAAATTGACCAATGAGTTTATTTTTTGAAAGGAGTAACGTCTTTTTCGATTTTATTTTTAAATCAACATGTCTACAGGTATCGGAAATGGGGGTACTACCGGTAGCCTTGAAGCTGTCGTTGACTAGGACTGTTAGAGCCATTTTGGTGATGTCATAATCTATCTCATGTCTTGCTGTACGGATGCACATGTGTTGGATGCTACCCCTACCCCCCCCCCCTTCCTTTCCCCCTTTCCACCTTTCCCCTCCCCCATTCCTTCCCTGTCTATGTGTGACCCATTCCTTGTTTCCCTTCTCCCCTGGTTTTTCCATTGCATAAGGATCTACTACTCGAAGGCCTGTTCTATATGTTCTATCTTATGGGGGGGCGTCCCTCCTGATGGGAAACGCCCAGGTGGTGAGGGTAGGGTGGTACATTATGGAAGTGGTTTATATTGTGCCTTGTTTATGTTGCTAACCATTCACCCTGCTGTGCCTCCGGGTGTGGGCGTGCCCCTGGGGTGGGGGGCTTACCACTAGGTTCAGTGTGATTGCCCGAGATAAGATCCCGAGTGATGTGCAATGTGATTTCTATAATTCCAGTAACTTACCTAATGGGCCATGTTGGCCGAATGTCTATGTGTCTGTCTGTCTTGTGCAAAACTTTATCTGAAAAAGAAAGATTATACAAAAAAATCAACATGTCTAGGAACTACAGTATCATCATCTATCTGCGAATCAACATCAGATGGTTTCTCATCAGGAAGGGCCAGTAGATCTTCAAATGCCTTCTTATCATACTCCTAGAGAGTTTTGCAGGCTGCAGAACCTCTATTCCTCTGATCAGTGCTGGGACAAGGTCATTCGGTGCCCAGGGCGAAGGTGGCAAACTGCGCCCCCCCGGTGTAAAGAACGAGTCAGTGTCGGTTTCCGATCCCGCCTCCTGGCCGGCCTCTCGGTGAAGTCCCACCGGCTGGGACAAGGAATCGCCTGTTGGGCGCAGTGGCGACTCTAGGAACAATATATAGGGGGGGTACATAAGATGCCACAGTCAAAACTTGGGGGGCACTAATAATTTTTACCAGTAAATCATACCATGGAAATTAAACTAAATAAGTGTGTGTGTGTGTGTGTATATATATATATATATATATATATATATATACACACACACACACACACACACACACACACACACACACACAAAAGTCGAGAGTAATGTGGTATTTTGAATGTCTTATTGTGGAACCACACCAGCAATGTTATGTTAGAACGCATTTTTAACACAAGTGGTGAGGGGGACTGTTAAACCCTGCAGTTGAGCCAAGTTTTTACCCCCCCCCCCCCGCTAGCTGCATACAGGCAGTGGCTGGGGGTGTATACATATTTCAGCCATGTTCAGTGTCATGGCAGCAATTACACCCTGTGTTGCTTTTGGCAGGTGCTTCCACCCACTGTGTACAACACCTTCAACTGAATGAAGATGCTCTGCAACAGCCCCAACGAGTGTGAATGAGCCCTATGGTGAAGCAGAGAGACAGAACACACAGACCTTGCATTCTTTTCTCCCAGGTAGAGATCTAATGTAGGAAACATGATTTCTGCTGGTTTAAAGGAATGCAAGTCTGTGTTCTGTCCCTCTGATGATAAAGATCTTTCACAGCCCAGTGTCAGGATGAACATGAACAGACTGTAAGAGCATGTCTTCCTCAGATCCTGTTCCCCTCTATCTCTGCTGCCTGCACTAAACAACCAACCTACCATGCTGCTGCCCCTTTCCCTATCACTGACTATCCATGCTGCTGCTTTCTATTCCTGAAGCAAAGGAAAAAAACTCACTGTGACACAGAAGACTGAGAAGAGCAGAGGGGTCACTTCCTCCTCCTCTGAAACTGCTGCTTAAAGTTGTCCAAATCTGGCGGCAGGAGAAAGGGGAGGAGCTGGAGTAGCATGATTGGATAAGAACTGGCATGTGACAGTGCACAGATCCCTGTCTATGCGGACCAAGCACTGCCAGACGACATCCTGCATCTCCTTGCTGTGCTGTGAGTTTTACCAGCATAGCTTTCTGAGCATACAGACAGGGACGGGAGCACTGCTCGCTTCAGGAGCCGGGTCTGGTGCAGTTATTATGGCAAGCAGGAGACCCGGTCTGCTTTTGAATTTGGAAGCATATGGGCGAACTGACTGTGCGAGCGCTACTCGCATTGACTTTGGAGTCAGCGTGGAGAGGGAGGGGGGAAGAATTCACTGCAGGAAATGACATGGGTTCTCTCTTGTGATTACTCTGCCCGATAGAAAAGTGAGGGGCAGGGCGGGACTGGTCTCAGGCTTGTGCCGGGTGCAGGAGCGCACTCGGCACATGCTGTTGTTATCTATGAAGCGCGGCCAGTACAGTACACCAGCACTTCTACTGCGCCCCCCTTCCTCCAGTAAATGGTCCCGCCCAGGGCATCCGTCCCCTCCGCCCACCCCTTGTACCGGCCCTGCCTCTGATCATGCAAGAACCGAAATAGAACCTTACGCAAGAAGAGATTTATATCTTTAAATACTGTGAACTTCTCCATATTTTGTTTAGTTGAAAAAGAGAGTCCTTTACTGAGGATTTGTATGTGGGATTCTCTTAGGGAAAAGAAAGACAGGTTCACTATCCTATTATCCATGCTTCGCAAGAGAGAATCACCTGTTAAGTTCTCCTGCGTTGGCTTCTTGTCAGGTATTTTTGCTCCGTATTTTCTCTTTTCTTTTTCTCTTTTTACTTATTTTTGTGTTCTTTTCTGTTGTCGCAGAATACCTGTCTTTTCCTGGGAATTTCTTACCGGGGACAGAGAACTGTTCAGATCTTGTTCTAAAAAAGTGACTGAGCGGATAGAGCCATTACTGTCAAAATCACTCATAGCCATGTCTATTTCAGACAGAGGAAACGGAGATCCACCTCTTCTGCGTCTAGTCCCATTTCTACCCTTCTGTGAAGAGAGATCAAAAATCTCATCTTTTTCCCAATCAAGGAGGTCTCTTTTAAATTTGGACTGTTTTGTAATTTTAAGATTTTTTTTTTATTCTATCCTTTTCCTTTTTAACCAAACTATTCTGTTTGATAAACTCCTCTTCTTCTTTATGGGGCTCTAAATCAATACTGCGTTGTTCTATCTCAGTTTTTAGATTTATTAGTTGCAGTTTTTGTTAATTTACAATTAGTTTCATAAGCTTTATACCTTGAGATATACAGTTGTGCTCATAAGTTTATATACCCTGGCAGA
Source organism: Rana temporaria (assembly GCF_905171775.1). NCBI lineage: Eukaryota > Metazoa > Chordata > Amphibia > Anura > Ranidae > Rana > Rana temporaria. Next base: position 28,858,306 of record NC_053497.1, on the reverse strand, counting down.
ATTAATGATTTATTGGCAATTTTTAGAGAATATGAATGATAACACAAAAACTCTCAAACTTTCACTCATGGTTAGTGCTTGGCTGAAGCCATTTATTACCATTCAACTGTGTATACTCCTTTTAAATCATAATCCCTAGGGATGAGCTAAACGGTCCCCTGTTCGGTTTGCACCATAACTTTCGAACACCGCAAAAGTTTAGACCCGAATAACGAACCCCATTAAAGTCAATGGGACCCAAATGTCAAAAATCAAAAGTGCCCATTTTGAAGGCTTATATGCAAGTACTTGGGCATACAATGGTTATAGAGGTCCGGGTCCTGCCCTGGGGGACATGTATCAATAAAAAAAAAGTTTGTGAAAAACGTCATTTTTAAATGAGATGGGATTTTTTTGATTTTTAAAGTGAAAGCATAAAAATTAAAAACTCCTTCCAATATAGTGCCTGGGGGGTCCCCTTAGCCTACCTGTAAAGTGGCAGATCTGTACCGTGTCTAGAATCTGCAGCAGCAATAATTGCATTTATAAAACCAAAAAATAAAATAAAAATTCCCTACAAGCTGCCTTTATTTTGCTCAGCAACAGCTGGGGAGCCAGTGTGTATGATTAGGCCACAATGTAGTGCACTGGGAACAAGATTAGAGATTTCTTGGATACATTTTGGTGTCACATTGACTTTTGGTAGAAGTAACAGGGGCAGAAAAATTTGTCTTTGGGTGTTGGTGGCACCTTCCCACCGTAACCCTAAAGAGGTACTCTTGATGAAAGCAAGAATTGGCCTTGCTGTAAAAAATTGCAGTGATATGCTACGACTAAGCAATAGATTTGGTGTGAAATGTGTCAGTTGTCCAGGTTTTTGTTTGCTGTGACTTGTAGTGCTGTTCCTATTTCAATAAAGGAAACCATTGTTCAGAGTGCGGCTGTCCAGAAACATCCTTTGTTTCTGTCCTGCTGAATGCATTGCCTGCACCTGTGATACCTCCTATGGTTGATTTTCATTAACGTCTCCACCTGGAGCGGCCATTCTTTCCCTCTACATTTTGGTGTCACTTTGACTATTGGTAGAAGTAACGGGTGCAGAAAAATTTGCCTTTGGGTGTAGGTGGCACCTTCCCACCGTAACCCTAAAGAGGTACTCTTGATGAAAGCAAGAATTGGCCTTTCTGTAAAAATTGCAATGATATGCACCTGTCAAACGGGTGCTGAAAAATTGGTCTTTGGGTGTTAATTGTGCCCATTAAACCTATATCAAAAACATTCTTTCAGATGAAATGATTGAACACCCTAAAAGCTAGGCAGCTTCGAAGTCCTGCAGAGATTCCACATCCCAAAAAGACTCAATAAAGAACTTCTTTAATTTAAAAAAATAAAATAAGGATGGGGTTCAGCTTTAACATATGGTTACCATTAACCTCTATTTCCTGGACCAGTTCCGGTTTTGAAAGGTCCTGGCATTGTCCATAGCTGCAGTGGATGCAGGCTGATGAAATAAGAGCTGCTTCTCCATTGCATTCTTTTCTTTGCACTGCACCACATCACCAGGAACCTTAAAGCGGAGTTCCACCCAACTTTACTACATGGTCTTAAACTTAAAGACCACTACTCCACCCCTCATCTTTGGATATACATATTTTTTTTCTTACCTTTTAAAGCGGTGGTTCACCCTAATATACAACATCAGCTCAAACACCCAGGCTCAGGCCGTTTTTGCACAACTCGTTAGTTAAAAAATATAAAAACGATTCCATACCTTTGATCTGACTGTCAGCTGCCACTTCCTGGTTGGTATCCCGCGGGAGTGGGCGTGTCCCTTCGTCGCCGCATTGTTTCCTGGGATTACTGTGCAGGGTCTCGTGACACTGCAGAGGATGAGAAATCTTTTGGCTCCAGCATGGCAAATCTCGTGTGATTTTGCATGTCACATGACTCTGCAGCAGGTAGTTCTGAGCTATCGCTGAGAGAAAGGATTAGCTCAATTGTGTCAGCAGCACAACGGGGCGGGTCATTATGACGCCGGCCGTTGCGATGGCAACTGAGCAGTGTTGACGGCGCGGCTCGCCGTCAACACTGCACATGCGCGGGATACAGCGGTGAATGCTGGGACTACAGCATTCACCGCATCCCGGAAGAAAGTCCTGTGGGGCTTGACACTGCCAGGACATAAGATGGAAACGTCCATCTATAATTTATATAAAATATCTTTTTATGGCAAATCGTTAGGCAGCCACATACAACAGCAGGACGGGTGAGTAGACTATTGCATCTAGCAAAAGCGGGTGAAAGGCTTTAAAAAAAAATAAAACGTAATTCGGGGGAACCACCGCTTTAAGTACCAGGGTGTACTTCAGTTCCAGCCTCGCCGCGGCAAGGTACGTCACTTTCTCTTATGCCTCGGCCCCTCCTTGTGCCCATCACTGCCTTCTGGGACCTGTGTGTGTCCCAGAAGATGAAGGGGACCATTTAAAAAGCTTTGAAGGCTGAAGGCTCCACTGCCGGTTTCCCTTAGTTGCAATGGAGGTGCCTGCACCAGGGCCGATGGAAACCTGAATCAACTTAGGTGCCTGCGGGACTATAGCTAACATAGAATAAAATAGATTGGTTTCTAAACTACTCTTGCTAATAATACTCCCTTTGTATGAGAGCCGGTTCACACAGGGGTGACTCGTCAGGCGACTCAGCCGCCTGACAAGTCGCACTCTGCTTTATTAAATAGAACCGTTCTAATAGGAGTGACCCAAGTCGTTCCGACTTAGAAAAAGGTTCCTGTATGACTTTGGGGACAACTTTCATTGACTTCAATAAAGAAGTCATTTTGCAAGTCGCCTCTCAAGTCGTCTTGAGATCGCCTTGCCAAGTCGCCCCCGAAGTTGTGCCGCCCCAGTGTGAACCGGCCTTAATGATATGTCCATATGAACTAAGAATACATTATTGCATTGTTTCTAAAGTAGCTGTTTCGTTATATAACTGCTTGAAATCACAATAAACCCCAACTGTCTATTTCTTGGCTACTGTCGTGATGACAGGTGGAAACACCTTCCTATTTTGTTTCTAAATAAGACATCTCTGTATTCTGTTTATAAGGACATAGGAATTCTCTTTGAACACATTGCCAATGTTCTGATTTACTCTTTTTCTCCTAAATATACAGCCCTTCTCATTTGTCAATGCTTGGTATTCTGGTGTGTCTTTAGGCGAATCACTGTGTGAACATTTCATCTCAGTTTATGAATTTAACACCCTAATTGCTGAATAGCAACATCAATGTGTATTATATACAGTATAGTGGATTTATGCCAAGACAGTATATAGTTTTGTAGCAAAGACATACATGCATATGGTATAAATCTGTCATAGATATTTATATATTATAGAACTAACAAAGGATTGGTTACTGGAGCAAGTGCATGTAGACAAAAAGAAAAAAAAAGGATAAAAAACAAAAAGAAAAACAAAAAAATGGGGATTGCTTAGTATAACATAATAATATGGGCTTTAAGTGATGACCATGGGCGTCCGCTGAATTTTTTTCTAGCGGCCGAATAGCGCAGCTAAAATGATGGTAAAGCGCCGCTTTTTAGTGGCTAGCTGGCAGTGTTAAATAGCTCTTGAGATAATTCAGCTTCACTCAATGCCCATATAAATATAGCCTAGAGAATGTACAGACCTCTCCATTCAGCACAAATAGACCCCCCCCCTTCAGCACATACCCCCCCATTCTGCACAGACCCCCCTTCAGTAGAGATGTACCCCCCTTAAGCACAGACCCCCCCATTCAGCACAGACTTCCCCAATTAGCACAGACCCCCCCCATTCAGCACAGATGGACCCATTCAGTACCTTAGATCAGCCATCAGCGTGGCACAGGCACAGCAGGTTCCCTCCCCCTGTGTACACATAATCATCACTGGAGGGGGAGGCAGCTTCACTCTGCTCACTGTGCCTGTGTGACATCCGACCCGGGACCGCTCAGACAGCCGGTGGCAGCGAGACTCTTCAGCACCTTCTCGTGCGAGTTCAACTGAACTTGCATGATTTCAAACCCACCTTCAGTATGAACCCAGGCATAATGATAATAGTAAACACAACAATTAGACCCCTTTCACACTGAGGCACTTTGCAGGCGCTATAACGCTAAAAATAGCGCCTGCAAATCGCCCTGAAAGGGCCGCTCCTCACACTCCAGTGTGAAAGCCCGAGGCACAGCAAGTTGTAAACTTTTTTCGCCTTATTGTAAAGGAATGCATTAAGTTTTTTTTTTTTTACCTTTTAGTTTTAGCTTTAGATCCACTTTAAATTGTTAGTTCACCTGTACAGAAAATCTGTACAGGTGACCTAACACTGGACCCTCTCCCCACCCCTCTGGTCCTTGCTGTATCTACCTCCCACAATCCTGAGCTGTCAAGACTCCCCCAAGCCACTTCATCAATCTGGGAAGTTGAAATCCCTGCTGCTTCCTCCCCTTTCTGTCCCGCTCTGCAAGGATACACCACAATAATTCTGGTTGACCAGCACCGCCCATTGATGTCTCAACCTCGTCACTGATGTCTGATGCCTCGTACACACGGCCAGACTTTCCGAGAAAAAAAGTAAGACAGGCTATTTTTCTCAGAAAGCCGGCCCTGTGTAGCCTCCATCTGACTTTTTTTGTCGGAAGTCCGACGGACCTTAGATAGAGAACCTGTTCTCTTTCTTTCCATCGGACTTCCAACGGACTCACGTCTGACCGTGTGTACAAGGCATAAGAGAAACAAAAGTGCCCACTGGGTGTTCCAACTCCCCAGCTCCTACCAAAAACTAGAGTTATTGATTTGGTAGGTTAGCTTTTAAACCTTTTTGGGATATTATTTTTTAAAGTTACATGCACAATAAGGACATATTGGGCATACCTCCCAACTGTCCCTGATTTCGAGGGACTGTCCCTGATTTGGAGCAATGTCCCTCATTCTCCACATTTGTCCCTCATTTTGGTCTAATCAGATGTATATAAAATGCACTTTTTATCTATCAAAAGGTGTTTTCCAGCGCTAAACCTTTCGTCTGATTTCTAAATTGCTGCATTTGTAAATTCCAAAAGCCAATATAAAGGAATAGTAGTGGTTAAAAAAAGCACTTGTGGATTTAACCAATCTTGTTTTTTTGTACTATTTTCCTTTAAGGGGGCGTGGCAAGGGGTGTGTCCTAGGCCTACATACTTTTGCTGATAGGTGTCCCTCATTCCCATCTCAGAAAGTTGGGAGGTATGTATTGGGGGTTATTTACTAAAGGCAAATCCACTTTGCACTACAAGAGCAAACTACAAGTGCAAAGTGCACTTGAAATTGCACTGAAAGTGCACTTGGAAGTGTACTCGCTGTAGATCAGAGGAGGACATGCAAAGAAAATAAAAAACAGCATTTTAGCTTGCACATGATTGGATAATAAAATCAGCAGAGCTTCCCCTCATTTCAGATCTACCCCTCAGATTTACAGCGACTGCACCTCCAAGTGCACTTTCAGTGCAATTTCAAGTGCACTTGTAGTGCAAAGTGGATTTGCCTTTCTTAAATAACCCCCAATAGAGAGTCTATGAAGAGTCTTCATTTAAAGCGGAGTTCCACCCTATTTTTCAACTTATCAGCATTCGTTTTAACACTGCCCCTTTAAATACATTTGGGATGTCTTTTTTTTTTCTTTTAATTACTCACGTTTTTATCCCTGAGTGTCTTATTCCCCCGCCGCGGCGGAATGCCCCCCCCCCGCCGCATCCAGCGCTGCTATGCCTCCTGGGATATGTGTGTCTTCAATCCCAGGAGGCTGGCCTCAACATCGCAGCCGTTGTTATACATCTCGGGGGGCGGGAGGGAGGGAGGGCAGTGCCGCCCATAGAGGTGGTGTCCTTCCTCTTCTCCCTCTCCAACTCCTCCCCCGTCCTAGCACCGCCCCCGTCTGTCCGTCACCGCCGCCCCCCCCGCCCCCCCCCCCCCGCCGTCTGTCTCCGGTGCACGGAGATACAGATCTTTAGACAGACAGAGCGGATCTCACTCTGTCTGATAGATCTGTATGTGTGAGCACCGAGCATAGTACAGCCCCGCCTCCCTGTACATTGCAACAGCACGCTCTGCACTGTGTGTTACAAGTCTAGTGCAGGGAGGCGGGGCTGTACTATGATCAGTGTACTCACATACAGATCTACACAGACCGAGATGTGCTCTGTATGCCTGATCATATGTACCTCCCCCCACTCTGCACTGGGCACTAACTGTCACCGCACTGATGGGCACTAACTGTCACCGCACTGATGGGCACTAACTGTCACCGCACTGATGGGCACTAACTGTCACCGCACTGATGGGCACTAACTGTCACCGCACTGATGGGCACTGTCACCGCACTGATGGGCACTAACTGTCACCGCACTGATGGGCACTAACTGTCACCGCACTGATGGGCACTAACATTCACCGCACTGATGGGCACTAACTGTCACCGCACTGATGGGCACTAACTGTCACCGCACTGATGGGCACTAACTGTCACCGCACTGATGGCCACTAACTGTCACCGCACTGATGGGCACTAACTGTCACCGCACTGATGGCCACTAACTGTCACCGCACTGATGGGCACTAACGGTCACCGCACTGATGGGCACTAACTGTCACCGCACTGATGGGCACTAACTGTCACCGCACTGATGGGCACTAATGGTCACCGCACTGATGGGCACTAACTGTCACTGCACTGATGGGCACTAACTGTCACCGCACTGATGGGCACTAATGGTCACCGCACTGATGGGCACTAACTGTCACCGCACTGATGGGCACTAACTGTCACCGCACTGATGGGCACTAACTGTCACCGCACTGATGGGCACTAACTGTCACCGCACTGATGGGCACTAACGGTCACCGCACTGATGGGCACTAACGGTCACCGCACTGATGGGCACTAACTGTCACCGCACTGATGGGCACTAATGTCACCGCACTGATGGGCACTAATGTCACCGCACTGATGGGCACTAATGTCACCGCACTGATGGGCACTAATGTCACCGCACTGATGGGCACTAATGTCACCGCACTGATGGGCACTAATTGTCACCGCACTGATGGGCACTAATGGTCACCGCACTGATGGGCACTAATGGTCACCGCACTGATGGGCACTAATGGTCACCGCACTGATGGGCACTTATGTCACCGCACTGATGGGCACTAATGTTGTCACCGCACTGATGGGCACTAATAATGTTGTCACCGCACTGATATAAGGCACTGGTGCCACTGCACAGATAATAAACTGGTGTCACCGCACTAATGGGCACTGATAATGCACTGGTGGGCACTGACATTTGGGTCTGGTTGTGGTTCTGGGGCCGATGCGGGGGGTTGTGCCGGGGATGATGCGGTGGGCAATGTTATGGTGGCAATGTGCTGTGCTGGGGGAAGAAGGAAGCAGGAGGAACTCAGCACAGGGATGGTGGGAACCCCTCATAATGGGGCACAGCGGGTGTACAGACCCAGGAACTCAGCACAGGGATGGTGGGAACCCCTCATAATGGGCACAGCGGGGGTACAGACCCAGGAACTCAGCACAGGGATGGTGGGAACCCCTCATAATGGGCACAGCGGGTGTACAGACCCGGGAACTCAGCACAGGGATGGTGGGAACCCCTCATAATGGGCACAGCGGGGGTACAGACCCAGGAACTCAGCACAGGGATGGTGGGAACCCCTCATAATGGGCACAGCGGGTGTACAGACCCAGGAACTCAGCACAGGGATGGTGGGAACCCCTCATAATGGGCACAGCGGGTGTACAGACCCGGGAACTCAGCACAGGGATGGTGGGAACCCCTCATAATGGGCACAGCGGGTGTACAGACCTGGGAACTCAGTGCAGGGATGGTGGGAACCCCTCATAATGGGCACAGCGGGGGGTACAGACCCGGGAACTCAGCGCAGGGATGGTGGGAACCCCTCATAATGGGCACAGCAGGTGTACAGACCCGGGAACTCAGCGCAGGGATGGTGGGAATCCCTCATGAAGGGTTCCCACCATCCCTGTTCTGTACTGACTTCCTGTGCCTGTACTCCTGCTGTGCCCATTATGAGCGTACGAATCCGAATTGAGTTTCGGGCACAAAATACGAAATAACGGCTAATAATGCGAAACGGAACTAAACAAAATGAATTTATTGACAGTGCACATGTCTGGCATATGTATACACACCACATATATAACAAGAGATACATATCATCTTGTTATGTAGATATATCTGCACAGGAACAAATTATTTCGTATATTTACTGGTTCCTGGAAGGAGGAGGGGAGGAGGGGAGGAGGGGAGGAGGGGAGGGGAGGTTTGCATAGATAAGGGGCGGTAACTTCCTCTGACACTCCCGTTGCTATTGAAACCTGATCTGAAACCATTACACTGCTTGTACAACACTGAGCATGTGCGAGGCTGAAATCCAGGAAGTCATACAGTCTGGCTTCATGATGCCCACACTTAAGATGGCCCCAGTCAATTTCTGTTTTATAAAGTGTCTAAATGCTGTAACAACCTAACAAAACGGACCTTAGTTTACAGACTAACTGTAGTAGAATACATTAAGCTTGTGTATTACAGGGGTATTCATATTTAAAAAGTTTTTATTTTTAAAATTGTGTCCGGAACTCCGCTTTAAGATCTACCCCTCAAATTTACAGCGACTGCACTTTCAAGTGCACTTGCAGTGCACTTGTAGTGCAAAGTGGATTTACCTTTTGTAAATAACCCTCATTATATTCTTGAACTGTAATGCCACGTACACACGATCGGAAATTTCGGACAAGAAAAGTTCGATGTGAGCTTTTGGTCCGAAATTCTGTCCGTGTGTAGGCCCCAGCGGACATTTTCTGTCTGAATTTCCGACAGCAAAAATTTGAGAGCTGGTTCTCAAATTTTCAGACGGGAAAAGTTCTTGTTGGAAATTTTGATCGCCTGTATGCAATTCCGACGCGCAAAATAACACGCATGCTCTGAATCAATTTGACGCATGCTCAGAATCATTGAACTTCATTTTTCTCGGCTCGTCGTAGTGTTGTACATCACCGCCTTCTTGGCGTTTGGAATTTCCGACAACATTTGTGTGACCGTGTGTGCAACACAAGTTTGACCCAACATTCCGTCGGAAAAAAATCCACAGTTTTCTTGTCAGAAATTCTGATCGCATAACAGCCCTCTGCAAGCAGGATCAGAGCATGCATCTAAACGAATTGTGATTCAATAAGTATGCTACCAATGAGGGTTATTTACGAAAGGCAAATCCACTTTGCACCACAAGTGCACTGCAAGTGCATATGGAAGTGCACTGAAAGTGCACAAGGAAGTGCAGTCGCTGTAGATCTGAAATGAGGGGAAGCTCTGCTGATTTTATTATCCAACCATGTGCAAGCTAAAATTATATTTTTTATTTTCCTTGCATGTCCTCCTTAGATCTACAGGGCCTGCACTTCCAAGTGCACTTGCAGTGCAAAGTGCATTTGCCTTTCGTAAATAACCCCCAATGGCCCGGATTCACGTAGAATCGCGTATCTTTGTGCGGGCGTAACGTATCCTATTTACGTTACGCCTTCGCAACTTTTACAGGCAAGTGCCGTATTCTCAAACGAAAGTTGCGGCGGTGTAGCGTAAATAGGCCAGCGTAAGCTCGCCTAATTCAAATGTGGTAGATGTGGGCGTGTGTTATGTAAATTTTATGTGACCCCATGTAAATTACGCTTTTTACGAACGGCGCATACGCCGTCCGTGAAAGTATCCCAGTGCGCATGCTCAAAATTAACCCGCAAGAAGCCAATGCTTTCGACGTGAACGTAAATGACGCCCAGCCCTATTCGCGAACGACTTACGCAAACTACGTAAAATTTTCGTGTACGCCTCATATAGCAGGGGTAACTTTACGCCGGGAAAAGCCTAACGTAAACGGCGTATCTGTACTGCGTCGGCCGGGCGTACGTTCGTGAATTCACGTATCTAGCTGATTTACATATTTCTAGGCGTAAATCAGCGTACACGCCCCTAGCGGCCAGCGTAAATATGCAGTTAAGATACGACGGCGTAAGAGACTTACGCCGGTCGGATCTAATACAAATCTATGCGTAACTGATTCTAAAGCCCCATACACACTATCAGTTTTCCTGATGGTTTTCTCTTCAGGTTTAACAAAACCATCTAATATGAGGTCAAACCTTAAGCGTTTCAATTTGAATGCAATCAGGCAGGTCCTTGTACTACATGGTTTTGGTAAACCTGAAGAGAAAACCATCAGGAAAACTGATAGTGTGTATGGGGCTTCAGAATCAGGCGCATAGATACGACGGAAAGTTACGACAGTGTATCTGGAGATACGCCGGCGTAACTCGTTTGAGAATCCAGGCCAATATGTCTATTACTAAAAGGCTGACCTGGTGATAATGTTCCCCGGTACTGTCAAGGCAATGAGCAGTGAAAGGGTTAACTTCTTTAAGCACATCACTGACACTTGCACAGGAGGGAAATGTGTAGATCTGAAATATTTGGCTGTGTAACCGCTTAAAGACACCCCATAAATTAGAAGTTTTTCCTGAAAACCTATTAGTCCATGTTCCTATAACCACATCTATCTTACGGATCCTCTTCCCCACACTTGGCATGTAATCCTCCTTGTATTCCCAGGACCAATGGAGACTTGATGTTGTAATTTATGGACTGACTGCTGATTTATAGCAGCAGACCCTAAACCATTTAGGTACTGCTAACATTTCTATTAGCGCCAGCCTCACAGGGGATGAATTCGGGAATGTGGTTTGTTGAGATCATTTAAGCTCTAGAAAACTGTCAGTTTGTAGAGAACCCATATTATCTTGCATATTTCAAACAGAAATAAATTACAAACATATATTATACCATAGTAGCGGTTTGTGTGCTGTGCACCAGTGTTATGTTTTCCTGGGCTCCAGGTATGAGCGCAGGTAGATTCATCAATAACAATTTAATTTGGTATTAAACCCAAAAACAAAAAAAAGAGTATGGGCTAGATTCAGATAGCCCGGCGTATTTTTCTGCTGGCGTAACATATCTCAGATACGTTACGCCGCCGTAACTTAGGGCGCAAGTTCCGTATTCATAAAGAACTTGCTTTGAATAGATACGCTGACGTAAATTCTTTCTGAATCTAGCCCAATATATAAGAGCTATTCATCCTATGAAATTGCATATGCATTCATTCTATGTGAATTGGGGGAAAAATAAACGCTATGGGGGGAGATTTACTAAAACTGGAAAACTCTGAATCAGGTGCAGCTGTGCATGGAAGCCAATAAGCTTCTAACTTCAGCTTGTTCCAATTAGGATTTGTCATTGAGACCTGGTTCACACTGGTGCGTTTTGACATGCGCTTTGGCATGTCAAATCGCATGTCAAAATGGCGGTATTTCCCGCATATTGCCGGCAATTGCACCATCCTAATCGGTGCGACGCCGCATCTGCAGCGCTGCACCGATTTCAAAAAGTAGTTTCTGTACTACTTTTTGCGATTTCGGCCTGCGATTTACATCTGCCGAAATCTGCACAGATGTCTCTATAATTGCGTCCGAAATCGGAACTGCCAGCGGGAGTGAAATCGTGCGAGTTCAGCTGAACTTGCACGACTTCACTCCCGCAGCCCAGTGAGAACCTGGGCTTAAACCTGGAGGCTGATTGGTTTCTATGCAGAGCTACACCAGATTTTGCACACTCCAGTTTTAATAAAGCCCTCCCTATTAAGCCTCGTACACACGGGCAAGAACCTCGTCAGGAAAAAAAAACATCCCACCCGAGTGTACAGACAGACCTTTCAAAAGAACCGCAGTTCTCTTGAAAAGCAAGAATGCAGTGATGTCATCGCGTACGACGAGCAGGCGCTCGTCACATTCGATGCCGTCGCCGCCATCGTGCTTCACCCTACCTATGCCGTGGAAGCTACCGTGCATGCGTCAAAGTAATTTCGAGCATGCGCGGGTTTCCACGGCGACCAGGTAAGTATACACACTCTCAAGTTTCTTGGCAGGAAAACTGCAGAGAATCTCACGACGAGAAAATAGAGAACATGTTCTCTATTTTTCTCGTCTAGATTCTGGGCAGTGTTCTTGTCGAGAATCCTGAAAGCCTTGTACACACGCTCGGTATACTCGGCAAGAAATCTCTGCCAGCAGTTTTCTTGCTGGTTCTTGCCGAGTAAAACGAGCGTGTGTACGAGGCTTTAGACTATTTTTTCTTGAGATCAAATATGTTTCATGCATACAGATTAGCACAGACCAAGAAAATACTGCAATGTGGCCACTAGATGGAGCTGGTGATTAAAGGAAATAAATACTAATTGTTGTTTTCAGACAGCTTTGCTGTTATTACTTTCTATTACACCAAACTCTTGACAGGCTGCCAACTCTATGCTATATACAACCAGCTTGAGATGAGCTTTGGTTTGGTTGGTTTCAGTCAGTCCATAATATTAACAGAAATCACCCAAATGGCCCTGATAAAAAGTTTACATATCCTGGGAAGTTTGGTCTTGGTACAGACACAGAAGGTGGCACACGCAGGTTAAAATGGCAATTAAAGGTTAATTTCCCACATTTGTGGCTTTTTAAATCACAATTAGTGTCTGTGTATGACTAGACACTGAGTCATGTGGAGGTAGAAAAAAACTGTGAAAAGACCTGCGTAAAAAGGTAATGAAAATTTACATAGATGAAAAAGGATAAGAAAAAAAAAAAAAAAGCCTTGAATAAGCCAGTCAGTGCTGTTTAATCACCTATTAAGAAGTGGAAAATTAGGGGCTCTTTTGATACCAAGTCAAGGTCAGGTAGACCAAGAAAGATTGCAGCCACAACTGGCAAAATAATGGGAAAAACCCGCAGGTAACCACAGGAGAAATACAGGCTGCTCTCCAAAAAGACGGTATGGTTGTTTTTAAGGAGCACAATTCAACAATACTTGAACAAAAAAAGCTGCATGGTTGAGCTCAGGGCCGTCTTTAATATGGTTTGGGCCCTGGGCAAACATTTTTTTTGGGCCCCCCTCCAGCTTATTTTGGGCCTGGCTGGTTCACATGTATGTGTTTTGGCTGTCCTCATTTGTGCAGGTACAGCAGCCCATTGATTTGAATGGGCCGCCATGTCTTTGTTTCCTGCAGAAAAAAGGTGCATTCAGCATTTTAAAAATAGTTGCCTTGAAATCCATTCTGCTTTTGCACCATGCTACTTACCTGCAGTTCTTGCACACACAAACACACTGTGTTTTTAAAAGCGTGACCTAAACGTCTAAAAATGCAGCAAGTTTGACAGTGCGGGAACTGCAGATAAGTCACAGCAGACAGCAGAATGGACAGACAGTGCTGTATTTCAGTGCTTGATGGGCATAGGTGTGCCGTGTGCGCAGCCTATTACATGAGGCATGCGCTTTTCTTTGCAGGAAACGCAGGCATGGCGGCCCATTCAAATGAATGGGCTGCTATGCCTGCGCAAATGTGGGCCGCCAAAACACATACATGTGAACCAGCCAGGCCCAAAATAAGCCCATCAAGCAGTTAAATACAGACAGTAATGCCATGTGCTCTGAGGCCTTACTCAGCCTGGACTGCAGGTCTGGTCTGTGATTTAAAGAGTTCCTCTATTTTACACATGGCATGGCATGGGGTCCCATGGTGCTAAAGCAGAATGGACAGACGGTGCTGTGACCCCATGCCATGCCATGTGTAAAATAGAGGAACTTTTTAAAACACTGACCAGACCTGCAGTGAATCATCAAATATTATAAAGACTTTGGGCACACTCTACAGAAAACTTCTATTTACAATATAGATTAGCAAACAGTGACATACCTTGAGGAGCAGGACATGAAGAAGTCAGCCTCGGGAAGAGCAAATTGGGGATGTTATAAAATCACATTCTAATTCACTTTTATATACAAGCAGCACCCAGTGGCAGGAAGGGAGAAGTGCACGTCTAAAGGGAAGCCAGGGGTGCTGTACATTTTAAAACACTGGGAAGGTAAGCAGTACTGTCACTGGCTGCGTGCCACTGATGATTTTCAGCCTGATTTGTGGGCAGCACAAGGGCTTAACGGGCGGCAGGGCCGCCATCATGAATTATGGGGCCACTTACACATCTTCAGGCATGGGCCCCCTGGAGCAGAGAACCGGGATGGGGGGGTGCTGCCGCCTGAAATTGAGAAGCAGGGGGGGGGGCTGCCGCGAATTTAGAAGCGGGGGCCCTTCACAAAAAAAGAAAAAATAAATAAACACAAATATATATAAAAAAAGGGGTGTAGCCATCCTCAGGGCCCTTTAATAAAAAGAAAAAAAGAAATAAAAAATATATATAAAAAATATATTTTAAAAGGGGGTTGCAATCTGGGGCCATGGGGACCTCTGGGCCCTTTAATAATTTTGTTTTAATAAAAATAAATTACAAAAAAAGGGGGTTGCCATATGGGACCTCTTGGCCCTTTAATAAAAAATAATAAAAAAAATATATAAAAAATAAACATTTATAAAAAAATAAATAAAAAAAGGGGGGGGTTGCCATCCAGGGCCCTGGGGACCTCTGGGCCCTTTAATAAAAAAAAAATATATAAACAAAAATAAAAAAATAAACATTTATAAAAAAAATAAAGGGTGTTTGCCACATGGGGCCCTGGGGACCTCTGAGCCCTTTAATAAAATATATATATATATATATATATATATATGTATATATATATATAATATATGTATATATATATATATATATATATATATAATATATATATATATAAAAGAAATAAAAAGAAATACAAATTTAAAAAAAATGTTTTTTATAAAAAAAAAAGGGGGGTTGCCATCCGGGGGCCCTGGGGACCTCTAGGTCCTTTAATAATAATAATAACATTTATATAATATATATATATATATATATATATATATATATATATATATATATATATATATATATATATATATATATATATATATATAAATAAAAAAAAGAAATATATAAAAAAAGATTTTTTTTATAAAAAAAGGGGGGTTGTCATCCGGGGCCCTGGGGAACTACGGGCCCCTGTGGACCCCCAGACCTCTAAAAAAAAAATGGCTCTTTAATAAAAAATAAAATAAAAATATATTAAAAAAAATAATTATTTTTTTATTTAAAAATAAATTTAAAAAGGGGCGTTGCCATCTGGGGCCCTGGGGGCCTCCGGGCCCCTGGGGACCCCTAAAAATTGTCCCTTTAATAAAAAATAAAAATATATTAAAATATATATTAAAAATATAATAAAAATATTTTTTTTTAATTTAAAAATAAATAAAAAATTGGGGGGTTGCCATCTGGGGCCCTGGGGGGCTCCGGGCCCCTAGGGGCCTCCGGACCCCTAAAAAAAAAATAAAAAAAAAAAATTTTTTTTTTTTTTTTTTTTTTTTTTTTAAAGGGGGTTGCTTTGGGCCCCCAACAGTGACAGGGCCCAGGGCACCTGCCCCATTTGCCCTGCGGTAAAGACGGCCCTGGTTGAGCTGATAGATGGGAGCCTTTACTTCTCCAATGCCACAAAAAAGCCAATGAGGTGTGTCAATATGGTGTTGGGCATATTGTCACCATGTTTTCCCCCCTCATCTTCCAGGACACCTACTTGAGAGATGATTGGCTCTGCCCTCAACAGGAAACACAAATCAGACATAATTTAAAAGGCCCCTCCCTTTCCTCTGACCCTCAGTTGTTTTGTGTTTCCAGACCCTCCAGGAGGACATCCTAATGTTTGTTATTTTTCCTAGGTCTGGTAACTGTGGTTGGTGGACCCCCCCTTCTGTGATGATATCCAGGACTGGTCGTGGCCATGCCTGGGGTGTTTTTTCAAAATGTTTAGACCAGAAGGGCCCCCTGTGTAATTTGGGTTACTTGCCTCCCTGGTAGTTCAAGTGCAGCAACTTATTTCCGTGTCCAGCGTCTAGATGTGTGGAGAGACTTCGTCCTCGTTTTTCCCAGCGTTGGGTGTACCAAAATGGCATTGGAGGACTTCTGGTGAGGCCGCGAGGTGGTGCCGGAACCGGAAGTCACATGACGCACAGGCTAGCTTAGCAGTACAGCGGCAGTCTGAGGAGTCACTCCAGCTGGTCTTTGTTATCCTCTATGGAACTTGAAGACAGGACTGAGGATGGAGCACCTGCTCAAGTTAAGCAGCAGGAGCTTCCGGGTCCAATACAGCCCCCAAGGTAAGCCCTGGTCTGTGGACAAAGAGCTACTACAGCAGGGGGAGCTGTACAAACCTTTTTTGGTTTAGTTTTTTCAGTTTTTTAGCTAGGTTGAGAAAACTGTAAGGGAAAAAATGTGCTAGCCAGGCTTTCTGATAGTTGTAAAAAAACTATTTTGTGACGTCAAAGGCAGGTTCTGGGTCTACTGCTTCTTTTAAGGAGTTGATGACTTCTATGAAGGAGGTAGTGGCCTCTTTTCAGTCTTTTAACGACAGAGTAACTGTACTAGGACCTTCCATGTCTAAGCCTGTGTCGCAGGAGCCTTCAGCATCAGCTAAGCCTCTACCTCCTTTAGTATCAAGGAAGAAGGTGAGAATCCATTGTCTTCACCTGATGAGGTGACTGCATCAGAGGATGAGGTTACTGGTAACTCAACTAGGTATTAGGGATGAGCTTCGAGTTCGAGTCAAACTCATGTTCGACTCGAACATTGCCTGTTCGGCGAACAACGAACAATTTAGGGTGTTCGCGGCAAATTCTGAAGGGTCTGGAATGGATATTTGGGGGGAACCCCGCGTCATTTTTTTTGAATTGATGGTGGGGTTCCACTTAATATCCATACCAGACCTGAAGGGCCTCGTAATTGAATTCTCTCTGAATTGCCGGGAGTCGATAATTCATTATAGCCACGAGCCCGGTTTTAAATGACTTTTTTTCTTACAGAAATGACACTTTGTGCAGAGACAGTTCTAAGTACGGGAAACATGCGCTATTTCACATGCTTACTTTACACCCCCCCTAGGTACGAAATTTAAAGGAATATTTCACTTTTATTGTTTCACTTTTAGCATTATTAAATTCACTACTCCCGAAAAAACGTTCGTTTTTAAAACTTTTTTTTTGCATTGATACATGTCCCCTGGGGAAGGACCCAGGTCCCCAAACACTTTTTAGGACAATAACTTGCATATTAGCCTTTAAAATTAGCACTTTAGATTTCAAATGTTCGAGTCCCATAGACTTTAACAGGGTTCTAAAGTTCACACGAACATTTGGTGTGTTCATAGGTTCTGGTGCAAACCGAACAGGGGGGTGTTCGGCTCATCCCTACTAGATATCTTTTCCGGTTGTAGATATTGACGAACTACTGAAGGTGGCATCAGATATGCTCCTTATATTACTGGCACCGAACATTCTCTGTGTAAATGATAATGATATATGACCTACTGACCTCAGTTATGTCTTTGCCAAGTAATATTATATGTAGAGATAGGTTGCAAAACTGAATTCTGTATTTTACCATTTGCACACATGCTAAACAAATTATTCTTTTTTGCATTTGACCTCACCCAGGTGAAATAGAAAATATACTAACAATCATCGCTAAAATCCCATCTCGGTGTCATGGTGCCTAATTAGTTACAGTTATAGGTAGATTCAGTAAGAGTTAGGCCGGCTTATCAGTAGATAAGCCGACCTAACTCAGAATCTACGCCGACTTATGTTTAAGCGTATGCTCAAACAGAGATACGCTTAAACATATCTAAGATACGACGGCTTGCGCCGTCCTATCTTAGATTCCAATATTTTGGATGGCCGCTAGGAAGCTCTTCCATTGCGGTCGGCGTAGAATATGTAAATGAGTAGATACGCCGATTCACGAACGTACGCCCGGCCGACGCAGTACTTTTACGCCGTTTACGTAAGAGATAGGCCGCGTAAAGTTAGAGCTAGGCCCTATTGGAATAGTAATGTCAAGTATGGCCGCCGTTCCCGCGTCGAAATTCGAATTTTTTACGTCGTTTGCGTAAGTCGTCTGTGAATCGGGATTTACGTTGTTTACGTCCACGTCAAAATCAATAGGCCCGTGCGGCGTACTTAGCCGCAATGCACACTGGGAAATGTAGGCGCCCGGCGCATGCGCTGTTTGCAAAATAACGTTAAAAACTTAAGGTCAAGCCCCATTAACATACAACATGCCCCCCTCAAACACATTTGAATTAGGCGCCCTTACGCCCGCCGATTTAGGCTACGCCGCCGTAACTTAGCAGGTAAGTACATTGTGAATCATGTACTTGCCTAGCTAACTTACGGCGGCGTAGCTTAAATGCCTTAAGCTACGCCACCGCAAAGTTGCCGCCATGTACCTGAATCTAGGTATATGTCTCTATATCTGTTGATATTCTAATCCTTAAAGTAGACATTAGTGTAAGCTTATGAAGCTACAGGCCAGAATGTTAGCGCAACACTCTCTCCCTAAAGTCATCTATAGACTTTAGGCATTAGCAAAGAGAAGGATCTGACCACCCTTAGGCATGCTGATTGTTTTGTAACTCCATGAACAGCAACATTCTGCTCTACATCTGTTCCTAAATTGATAACAGTAACCAGTGGGATTTTGGGACTCTTCTAGACATGAGATCACTACCCAAAATAGATGGAAATGATCAGAAGAGGTGACTAATATCATATGTCTGTGGGCATAAAAAAGCCTGCTGCATCTTTTTCCACAAGCTAGAATATGTGACAGTGGTCATACAGGACAGAATCATATGAAAGGAGCCTGTGGATCCAGCTTATGTAAGTAGGATAAATATGGTTGCAGTGACCAGAAAATATTCATTTTACGCTAACTAGAAAAAGTGGACTCATTATGGATGGGTGGAGATATTACAAACAAAGCTAAAAAAGTGTCTTAGCAGGCAACTTGTGCAGAAAAGGAGTGCAGAAGGTAGTTTGTGCAGGAGAGAAATGAAAAAAGGAAAGACAGGGGGCAGTACAGTGCCTTGAAAAAGTATTCATACCCGTTTAAAATTGTCCACATTTTGTCATGTTACAACCAAAAACTTAAATCTATTTTATTGGTATTTTATGTGATAGACCAGGGGTAGGCAACCTGTGGCACTCCAGCTGTTGCCGAACTACAAGTCCTCTGGGAGTAATTGTAACTGCCAACCTTGCAATGCCTCATGGGAAATGTAGTTTCACAACAGCTGGAGCGCCACAGGTTGCCCACCCCTGTGATAGACCAACACAAAGTGACACATAATTGTGAAGTGGAAAGAAAATTATAATTTTTTTTTACATTTTTGTACAAATAAATATCTGAAAAGTGTGCCGAGCATTTGTTTTCAACCCCCCTGAATCAATACTTTGTAGAACCACCTTTCGCTGCAGTTACAGCTGCAAGTCTTTTTGAGGATGTCTCTACCAGCTTTGCATATCCAGAGGGTGTCATTTTTGCCCATTCTTTTCCAAATAGTTCAAGCTCTGTCAGATTGGATGGAGAGCGTCTGTGAACAGCAATTTCCAAGTCTTGCCACAGATTCTCAATTGGATTTAGGTCTGGACTTTGACTGGGCCATTGTAACACATGAATATGCTTTGATCTAAACTATTCCATTGTAGCTCTGGCTGCATGTTTAGAGTCATTGTCCTGCTGGAATGTGAACCTTTGCCCCAGTCTCAAGTCATTTGCAGACTCTAATGCCCTGTACACACGATCGGTTCATCCGATGAAAACAGTCTGATGGATTTTTTCATCAGATATCCGATGAAGCCGACTTTCATCAGTCTTGCCTACACACCATCAGTTAAAAAACAGATCGTGTCAGAACGCGGTGACGTAAAACACAACGACGCGCTGAGAAAAATTAAGTTCAATGCTTCTGAGCATGTGTCGACTTGATTCTGAGCATGCGTTGATTTTTAACAAATGGATTTCCCCACAGACGATCATTTTTTTTCTATCGTTTTTTTAACCATCAGATAATTTGAAAACAGGTTCTACTTTTTTCACCGATGGGGAAAAAAAACTATGGGGCCCACACACGATCGGTTCGTCTGATGCAAACGGTCCATCAGACGAACCGATCGCGTGTATGTGGCATAACAGGTTTTTTTCTACAATTGCCCTGTATTTGGCTCCATCCATCTTCCCATCAACTCTGACCAGCTTTCCTGTCCCTGCTGAAGAAAAGCATCCCCACAACATGATTCTGCCACCACTATGTTTCACGGTGGGGGTGGTGTGTTTTAGGTGATATGCAGTGTTAATTTTCCGCCACACAGTGTTTTGCTTTTAGGCCAAAAAGTTTAATTTTGGTCTCATCTGAACAGAGCGCCTTCTTCCACATGTTTGCTGTGTCCCCCATGTGGTCTCTTGCAAACTGCAAACAGGACTTCTTATTGCTTTCTTTCAACAATGGCTTTTTTTCTTGCCACTCTTCCATAAAGGGCAGATTTGTGGAGAGCACGACTAATAGTTGTCCTGTGGACAGATTCTTCCACCTGAGCTGTGGATCTTTGCAGCTCCTCCAGAGTCACCATGGGCCTCTTGGCGAATGTGAGTTAAAGTGATTGTAAAGTCTTGTTTTTTTTTTCCCTAGAAAAATATTAATATTCAATTTTATACTTACCTGCTCGGTTTTAGTGGATATGCACAAAGCAGCCCGGATCCTCCTCTTCTCGGGTCCCTCTTTTGTGCTCATGGCCCCTCGTTCCTCTTCAGTGACCCCAGAGCAAGCAGCTTGCTATGAGGGCACCCAAACTGAGTCACAGCTCTCTGTGTCCATTCAGACATGGAGCCCTGATCCAGCCCTGCAGCCTATCAGGAAGGAGATACTTGGATGGCTGAGACACTCATGGACATCGCTGGACAGAGAGGGACCTCAGGTAAGTGGTAAGGGGGCTGAGGGGGTTTGCTGCACACAGAAGGCATTTTATCTTTATGCATAGAATGCATTAAGATAAAAAACTTTCTGCCTTTATAACTCCTTTAAGGACCTTAGATTGTAAGCTTCTTGAGGGTAGGGACTGATATGAATGTACAATATACGTGTAAATTGCTGTGCAAATAGATAGCACTCTATAGTTACCTGAATAAATACATAAAATAAATACTTTTGAAACTAGATGATGTAGGTATTAGGTGGAGATCATTGGATTCTAGGTGTCCCCGCTGTGTCTCCTCGCTCGATTCACAGTGCCGAGTGCCGAGCTCCATTCTCTTTACAATGCACAGGGATGGAGTTCGGCC
Organism: Rana temporaria; assembly: GCF_905171775.1. Classification (NCBI taxonomy): domain Eukaryota; kingdom Metazoa; phylum Chordata; class Amphibia; order Anura; family Ranidae; genus Rana; species Rana temporaria. The sequence goes on along the minus strand of NC_053497.1, from coordinate 28,837,054 downwards.
CCAAATTCAAAAAGTGAAACCCACTATATACATACAGTATACTGTAATCTTACAGATTACAGTACTGTATCAAATAATTACACACCTCCTTTGTCCCTAGTGGTCTGCCCAGTGTCCTGCATGCACTTTTATATAATAAAAACTGTTCTTTATGCCTGGAAACTGGAGATTGTCCATAACAACCAAAAAGTGTCCCTTTACGTCAAAAGTACTTTTAGACCAGCTAGAAAACAGCGATAATAAATTATAATCACTTGCAGAATTAAGTGATAGCGATTTTGTGGGGAAATTCGTCATCAAACAATAAAAGTAATGACAGCGACAATTCTGCAACTGAGCAAATTTCAGTGTTTTTGATTTGATTACATTATTGAATAATTTTTATTATAATTACATTATTATTTGTTATAACTATTTATAGTTATTTATTATATTATAATTTATGATTTTGTGTTTCAAACTTTATCATACCCGGGATGTCTACTAGACCAGGGTTTCCCAACTCCAGTCCTCAAGGCACACCAACAGGTCATGTTTTCAGGATTTCCCTCAGATGAAACGGCTGTGGTAATTACTAAGGCAGTGCAACTGATCAAATCACCTGTGCAAAATAATGGAAAGCCTGAAAACATGACCTGTTGGTGTGCCTTGAGGACTGGAGTTGGGAAACACTGTACTAGACTCTTGTTTAGACAGATTTAAGTGAGTTATTCCTAAGAATTGCAGGCCTACAATATTTAGAAAAATGGATGGAGTACAGCGCTCAGGGTGTTTGCACAAACAATCAATGGAGGGTTAAAAATTAAAAATAAAAATAATAATAGAATTAAGTGGATAATACATTAAATTAAGATTAAAATCACAAACCACAGTGGAGATATATGGTGTAAATGTTCAAGAGTCCATAAAAGGATCAGTCCCAGCAGGGTGCCGAAAAGGCTATAGTTGATGGCAGTGATGAACCAATATAGATGAAGGCAGTAGATCAGGGCTGCTATCCAGGAGCGAAGCCAGCTCAATATATGCAGGAGAAAAACAAGAGAGAAGAGCGCCTCTGAGTATACTGCGTTTAATTGTAAATCATAAAAATATCCAGCACTTACATCATAATATTATGCTGCAGTCGTGGGAGCTGGTGTGCGTCTATAGCTGACAGCCAGCAAGGCATGAGAACTAGGCGGCCGGAGGGAGCCGGGGAGAGGCGGCTAGATCCTTGTTGTTGTGCCGCTGCTAGACAGTGAGTTCATCAGCTGATGCGTGACGTCAGCTTGGACGGAGGCTGAGGAGCACCACAACGCGTTTCAGAGCATGCGCAAGGAACCGACCAGCGCGCTCCTTTTTCAAGTGTCTTGCTGGCTGTCAGCTATAGACGCACACCAGCTCCCACGACTGCAGCATAATATTATGATGTAAGTGCTGGATATTTTTATGATTTACAATTAAACGCAGTATACTCAGAGGCGCTCTTCTCTCTTGTTTTTCTCAGGCCTACAATATTTGCTGGCCAACATTTCCGGAGGGAGTGGCATCGGCGAGAGGACACGCCGGGGGCGGATGCGGGAGCGGACGCGGTAACCTAGAACCTATCCTTGTTCTGTATTTTCCTTCCTTCTTTCTTCTCTCTCTCTATTTCTCTCTCCCCGTTCGTTCTAACAGACTAATGTTGCAGTGTTGTTTGCGACACTAAATGTAAGATACTGTACATTGTGCTATGTTTACTGACACGGTCACTGGAGGAGCTAGTTCCTATAGCTATATTGCATTGGCCACTGGCCCAATCCCTCCTATACCCGTTGTGAGTGGGAAAAGTGTTAATATCTCTTGGTACATGTCTGCTTTGACCTTTTAATGTCTGTGTTTTATTGTAAACTGTTTTATATAAATAAAAAAATGTTATTTGAAATAAAACGCCAAATTTCCATGCAAAATAATTGTACCGTTTTCAGGACCTAAAACCAGAAACAATCATACCGCCAGGGAGGTTAATAGTGTGTATGGGGTCTAGGAGCCTTGAAAAAAATAATGGCAGTTTGTTGTTAATTATTTGTTAGACGTTTGCGGGTTTAAAAAAGGAAACTAAAATATGATTGCTGGTATTCCATTGACATATCAAATACATCTAACACAGCTGTCACAACATCCTAAGAAATCCAGACACAAGAAATTCCAGAAGCAGAATGATATTTTTCCCCTTTTCTTTGTTTTAACCTGTTCTTTCTTTCTTCAAGCATCCTTCATTTTTTCTTTATCATTTGGCATTTCTTTTCTTATTTTATAATATATTTAAAAAAGATAAGTACATGATTATCTTGTATTGATGTTGAAAATGGGTGATTGGTTAACCCTGAATCACAAACAATGCAAAACATTGAAAATCAGAGGATCTGTACAACAAAATTGTAAAGTTGAGGATCAAGGAAAAGGAGGCCGGTGTAATTTAGACTAATACCTGATCTCACCCATTTTCTTATCTTTACTTGATCCGTTTTACCAGAATTGCCTTTCAACCTATACAGCATATACATGTAAAGTATAATTTCATAGTAGAATAAGCCCAAGTTTATGTCAAGAAAAGTCCTTGTCTGGAACATGTCTATGTAATAAAACATTTTAAAGGTTCTACATTTAATTGATTCAAAATAAAGTATTCCTTTGTTCAGCTCAAACTGAAGTTTGCAAACAATTGATAAGTCAGGCAGTAGCTCATTCTCTGTCCTACCCTAAGTTTTCCTTCCCTGAAATGGTAACACAAGGCCATTTGATCATAAATATGTTTTATTAAGTTTTAAACAGTACAGAGCATAAACATGAGGGTACAAGTCCATTTCTAGTGGATGTATAAGTACCGTATTTATCGGCGTATACCGCGCACTATTTTGCCCTGAAAATCAGGGCAAAATCGTGGGTGCGCGATATACGCCGATACCCGCTTTCCCGCCACGAGTTTGAATACTGCGCCGGCATATACCGAGCGCAGTACACTCGTGAATCTTCGGGCAGTCTCGGCGCCTCTCGCACTGACGTCCTGTACGTACAGGACGTCAGCGCGACAGTTGCCGAACCTGCCCGAAGATTCACGAGTGTACTGCGCTCGGTATATGCCGGCGCAGTATTCAAACTCGTGGCGGGAAGGACGCAAGGACGCCGTGAGGACGCCGCAGAAGGACGCCGGACCCGCCGAAGAGGACACCGGACCCGCCGAAGAGGACACCGGACCCGCCGAAGAGGACACCTGACGCGCCACAGAAGGACACCGGACCCGCCGAAGAGGACACCTGAAGCCGCAGAAGGACGCCGGACCCGACGAGGCCGCCGATGGACGCCGCGCAAGACACCAAAACTGTAAGTACAATAAAACAAAAAAACTTTTTTTCCACAGGATTGGGGGCCACTTTAGGGGTGCGCGGTATACGCGGGAGCGCGTTATACCACGATAAATACGGTATACATTAAGATCATAGTAATAAGAGGTCAAACATCACAGAGTTATGATAAGATAAAGGTCCCTAAGGCATGGTAAAGTGAGCATAGTATCTGTTTATAAAATTAACTCAGTACTCCACTAGTAATGTAATGTTAGAGATCACGACAAATGTAACATGAATGGTGTGTACTACAGTTAATAAGCCATAACAGCATATTTTAGAGTGTAAAAAATAAGAGAAGCCCGGGAGAAAAATAAAGGATTGCTGAAATCAACATCGAAGAAGAAGAAAGGTAGAGAAAGAAGAAGATGTAAAGAGAAATAGAAAAAAAAGGGGGGGGGGGTAAAGGGAAATGTAGGGGAAGGAAGGGAAGGGGGAGGCCACCTATACATGAGAGGTCCCAGGGGAAGCATTGTCAAATGTATCTTCTACAACAAGGCCAGTTTATGATACATTTTTAGAGACAGGGTTTATTTACTATAACTGTAGAGCTTCTAACTTCAGCTTGTTCAATTATTCTAAGCTTTGACAAAAAAACTGGAAGCTGATTGGTTTCTATGCAGAGCTGCACTAGATTAAGCATTCTCTAGTTTTAGTAAATCAAACCCAAAGAGTCATTTTAAATAGAAAGGCGTGAAAAAGCAATTGTATTAACCAGTATTTGTTTTGGTATATTAATTTCTTTGTGACACCACTGCCATGGTGCATTAATGCTGATTTGCAAAATAAATATTTTATATAAATGGTAAAAATTTGTAAAATAAAAATGACCAACTCAAACAGATAGTTGACCCAAAACCAATATCACAATATCACTTTCCTTTAATCCTTAGCTGAACATGTCATTTCATATTTCTGAAAGCATATTCTAAAGGGCCAACTATAATTTATTATCTTGAACAAGTGATAATGTTATCTAGAATTACATTTTAATAATGGCAATAATCTTAGTTTGTATTCCGCACTTCAGTAATTAAAAGTAAATGCATTATTATTTCAAATTGGAACAATGGGTTCTGCAGATGATTACCTGGCTTCATTTTGGTTCTGGTTCTATAATATGCATTCATTAATATTAATATAGGACCTTCTAGAAATATTACAGCTAGATAAGGGTAGTTATCATCCATAAACCAGAGCAGAATAATACCTATAATCATGGGCGTACGCTCCATAGGGCAAGGGGGGGCAATTGACCCCCCCTGGAAAATCGAGAAGGTGTTGACTGATCTGAGGTACTGAATGGGATGGGGGAGGGGGGTCTGTCTGTGCTGAACGGGGGTTTGTGCTGAATGGGGGTCCATCTGTGCTGAAATTGGGGTCTGTATTGAAGGGAGGTATGTGCTGAAGGGGGGGTTCATCTGTGCTGAAGGGGGGGTCTGTGCTCAAAGGGGGTCCATCTGTGCTGAAGGGGGTTCTGTGATGAATGGAGGGGTCTGTGCTGAAGGGGAGTCTATCTGTGCTGAATAGAGGGGTCTGTGCTGAAGGGGGGTCTGTACATTCTCTAGCTATATTTATATGGGCATGGAGTGAAGCTGAATTATCTCAAGAGCTATTTCACACTGCCAGCTTGCCGTATTATCGGTAAAGCGGCGCTAAAAATCGGCGCTTTACCATCGTTTTAGCTGCGCTATTCGGTCGCTAGCTCGGTGCTTTTAACCCTCGCTAGCGTTTGAAGAAAGGGTTAAATGCGACTGTGTATCGCTGCTGTCGAAGCGCCCCTCCCTGAAAAAATTTCGGCGGACGCCCATGCCTATAATGATCAGATCCTTATGTGACAATGCATGACTGAATCTCATGTAATAACTTTAAATCTCTAACCACTAATGTGTAATGCCTGCTGTATTTTCAGTACTGTGTGTTTTTATTGCTTTACTTATTTTTAAAATTGTATATATTTTGCTAATTTATAAACACTTTCCATTATTTTATTTGTCTAAATTAAATAATAATGTATCACCCACATCAACCAGAGGTAAACTGGTATCTGTAGTGGGGAAGTACTGAAAAAGAAAAGTAATGCATTGTACCAGTTTCTCACCAATGTTTCACTATTTTAATATCTCCATTTCATGTCAGAATGTTTATATGTTAAACTTAGGAAATTGAATGCAATGTAGTAAAAGAAACAGTCTTTACAATCAGGCCTCAATAAATCTCTAAGGCCCCATACACACGGGAGAATTTATCCGCGAATACGGTCCAGCGGACCGTTTCCACGGATAAATCCTCTCAAAGATATCCGCTGATTTCGATGGGATGGAGTGTACACACTATCCCATTGAAATCCGCGCGGAAATCCTCTGGCGATGACGTGTCGCGCCGTCGCCGCGATTATGACGCGGCGACGGGCGCGACGCTGTCATATAAGGAATTCCACGCATGCGTCAAATCATTACGACGCGTGCGGGGAATCCCTTTGGACGGATGGATCCGGTAAGTCTGTACAGACGAGCGGATCCATCCGTTGGAATGGATTCCAGCAGATGGATTCGTTGTGCAGCACAACAAATATTCGATCTGCTGGAATCCATCCCAGAGGAGATTTCTCCGCGGAAAGAGATCCGCTGGCGTGTACACACCATAGAATCTATCCGCAGAAACCCATTTGCTGGGATTTATCTGCGGATGGATTCTATCGTGTGTATGGGGCCTTAGGCTCTAAGGTTCGTTTACTGTTGTTTTTAGGCAGTTGCGTTTATAGGCCTTTTTTGTAGGCAAAACGATGAAGTTCAGACGCTGAAGTTTCCGACGTTTCAGATGCCAAATGCTTCTAAACACGGTACCCACGTTTAGCCGCATTTCGTTTATAGGCGGTTTCCCTGGTTTTTAAATGCTTCTAAATGCAAACGCGCAAAACGGACGTTTTAAACGTGGGTTATAAAAAATGAACGAGCTAAACTGCGTCACCCGTGACACTTATACTGTGATCACTGGTGACAGGGGGTAATGAAGGGTTAAACCTTTATTGGGGGGGTTAGGGGGGGTCCCTAGACTTTTAAGGGCCTAAGACTAATTACCCTAACAATTATTTTAGTCACTAATGACACTAGTACAGCGATCAAAAAAAAATCTGATCCCTGTACTGGGTGACACAGTGACAGGCAGTGAATGGGTTAATTTGGGGGGTGATCGGGGGGTGAATTGTGTGCCTACGTGACCTGGTGTCAGTGTAGTGTTGTGCAACTCATGGTTAGATGCTCTCTCCCTCTCGGTCTGGAACGAAAAGACCGACACGAGGGAGAGAGCAGTACTTCCCCTGTCAATGTTTACAAAACATAGACAGGGGAAAACAACCATTGGCCAGGAGTGATCACCAGGTCCAGGCCAGATTTTATTGGCCTAGACCTGATGATTGATCAGTTCTGAAACTAATCTGATCATCGGGAACGGCGGGGGGGCGCCCCCTTGCCGTTCACGCGCCCAACGTTATACTACGGGCTCTCGCCCAGGAGAGCCGACCTGCCGCCGTAGAATGACGGCGGCTGGTCGGCAACTAGTTAAAACCCACCTCCTTCCCGGGCCTATTCTGGCACTTCTCTCCTACATATACAAATCATCATTCTTTTGCTAGAAAATTACTCAGAACCCCCAAACATTATATATGTTTTTTTAGCAGACACCCTACGGAATAAAATGGCGGTCATTGCAACTTTTTATCTTGCACCGTATTTGCGCAATAATTAATAATAATAAAAACGGCTTTTTTTTGTAAAAAAATGGTTTCATAAATTAAAAAATAACAAAACAGTAACGTTAGCCCATTTTTTTTGGTAAAATATGAAAGATGAGGTTACGCTGAGTAAATAGATACCTAACATGTCATGCTTTAAAATTACGTACACTCATGGAATGGCGCCAAACTTCGTTACTTAAAAATCTCCATAGGCGACACTTTAACATTTTTACAGGTTTCCAGTTCTAGAATTGGTCTAGTGCTAGAATTGTTGCACACGCTCTAACGCACGCGGCGACACCACACATGTGTGGTTTGAACGACGTTTACATACGTGGGCGGGACTTACGTGTGCGTACGCTTCTGAGCGCGAGCTACCGGGGACAGGGGCGTTTTATTTTTTATTATTATTATTATTATTTATTTTTTATTTTACTTATTTATTTATTTTTTACACTTTTTTTTTACATTTTTTTTTCAATCGCTTTTATTCCTATTACAAGGAATGTAAACATCCCTTGTAATAGGAAATGTGTGTGACAGGTCCTGTTTAAGGAGAGATGCCCACATCTCTCCTCCAGGCTGGAAAGAATGAGATAGTGAAAAAAAAATCACAGATCTCATTCAAACTAGCCGCAATTGCGGTTTGTTTACGTACGGGGACCCGGGCGTGACGTCATCACATCGCGCCCGGGCCTCCGACGGTCATAGAGATGACTGGTGACCATAGGGCAAACATCCGGCGGACGGCGATCATCTCTCCGGGCCCCCGATGGGACGGGAGAGCCTGGAGAAGCACCGGATGGCGGCGGGAGGTGGGGATGTCCCCTCCCGCTGCCTGTAAGAACGATCTAGCGGCGGAACCTAAAAAATGATATCTCAATGATGCCTCTGGGTGCAGGCATCATTGAGATATCCCCCCGCAAAGCCCAGGACGTCATATGACGTCCACCCAGGATAACAGGTCCCTGTTTTGGACGTCATATGACGGCGTGCAGGTATTAAGTGGTTAATAAAAAATAAAATAAAAATATATAAAAAAAAATATATATTTTTTTATAAAAAATAAATAAAAAAAAAGGGGGGTTGCCATCTGGGGCCCTGTGGGCCTCCGGGCCACTTACAGGTGTACTGCCTGTACCCCCCTGATGGCCGCCCTGCAGAGTAGGGTGTAGACCAGATGAGTCATGTAGGTTCATCTCCATGTAACTGTTCATCTCCATGGCGACACACTTGTAATTCAGGATATACTGTAAATGTGTATTTTAAGAAGCAATCCAAATTAAAGGCAGCTACCAATAATAATGTTTTTATATAAAAATACACAAAAATTTAAGATATATAAGAAAAACTTAATTTTTGAAATATGTTGGTGAAATGTTTTAAATGTCTTACAAATGGAAAAGCTTTAACCACTTCCCGACCGCCGCATGTACATTTACGTCGGCAGAATGGCACGTACAGGCACATTGGCGTACCTGTACGTCCCTGCCTAGACGTGGGTCGGGGGTCCGATCGGGACCCCCCCGGTTCTTGCAGCAGTCGGGTTCCCTCGGGGAGCGATCCGGGAAGACGGCGCGGCTATTTGTTTATAGCCGCTCCGTTGCGATCGCTCCCCGGAGCTGAAGAACGGGGAGAGCCGTATGTAAACACGGCTTCCCCGTGCTTCACTGTGGCGGCGCATCGATCGTGTCATCCCCTTTATAGGGGGACACAATCGATGACATCAGACCTACAGCCACACCCCCCTACTGTTGTAAACACACACTAGGTGAAGCCTAACACGTTCAGCGCCCCCTGTGGTTAACTCCCAAACTGCAACTGTCATTTTCACAATAAACAATGCAATTTAAATGCATTTTTTGCTGTGAAAATGACAATGGTCCCAAAAATGTGTCAAAATTGTCCGAAGTGTCCGCCATAATGTCGCAGTCACGAAAAAAAATCACTGATCGCCGCCATTAGTAGTAAAAAAATTTTTTTTTATAAAAATGCAATAAAACTATCCCCTATTTTGTAAACGCTATAAATTTTGCGCAAACCAACCGATAAACGCTTATTGCGATTTTTTTTTACCAAAAATAGGTAGACGAATACGTATCGGCCTAAGCTGAGGAAAAAAAATGTTTCGATATGTTTTTGGGGGATATTTATTATAGCAAAAAGTAAAAAATATTGATTTTTTTTCAAAATTGTCGCTCTATTTTTGTTTATAGCGCACCAAATAAAAAACGCAGAGGTGATCAAATACCACCAAAAGAAAGCTCTATTTGTGGGGGGAAAAGGACGCCTATTTTGTTTGGGAGCGCAATTGTCAGTTAAAGTGACGCAGTGCCGAATTGTAAAAAACCTCTTGGGTCATTTAGCAGCATATTGGTCCGGTCCTTAAGTGGTTAATATAGAATATTTAAATAAAATAAAAAAATACACATTAAATTATATACAAATAGTAAAACAGAAGAATAAACAAATCCTAGTAAATTAGCAATTTGCAATTCCAATCCCATCTTTGTTCTTTCAGTAAAAGTCTTACCCTACCTCCAGACAAAAAAAAAAGCCCAGCAATTGAGATATCAACTAGAAAAGATAAAATTTCTGGGGAAATTGTGTGACGTGTTCTTGCCTCCACCAATACTCCTGACTGGAGACAGTACCCCTGGAGATGTAAACCATTCAGCCTTGTGTGGGAGGAGCTAAAAATTCACTTCACAGCTGTGTGTGAGCAGTTATTCACCTCAGCGTTTCCTAGGAAACCAATGTTTGTTGATATGCAGCCTCTGGCTTTTTTTTTTAATACTTGTCCTTCTTCAGGCGGTTGTATTTTAAAAACTATAAATCGTACAGTGAATTTGTTTATATTGTGTGAATCACAAGACCCAGACCTACATTTTGATGTATAGTATGTCTCTGAAATATTAAAATTGAAGGCACAGTCGCAGTTTAAATGTTACTTGTCTATGTAGTGTAAAAACTGTGTGAGTTACCATATCTATAGGGGGAGGAGTCTGTGTTATCCAATCATGTTGCTTGTTTATTGTAAATTTGCATATTTCAGGAAAGCACTTTCATTCCTTGAATTTTTATCTTTTCTCAGTAATAAATAATAAAACAATGATTCTGGGAGGGGGAGAGTAAAACCATTAATAGTTTAGTAGATATCGCCTGCAATGACAGCGGGAAAAAAAAAAAAAAAAAAAAAAAAATATGTTCTCTCCATAAGTGGACTGGAACAAATTTTGTCCTGCTATAAATAGGGCTGAGAGCGAACTTAATATCTGCCTACGGGTAAAACGCCCTGAATACGCCCGTTCTCGATCTGTACACGGAAGCTAAGCTCGGTAGCCTGGGGTGAGTACTTGGAATAGGAGACGGTTCGCTTGCGGCTGTTGACCTCCTTAAGGAATCCACCAGGTCCTGTAGGCTTTTTGCTTTTCTTCCAGCAGGGGTCACTCTGCTCCATAGCTCTTTTTACATTCATTTTTACCCCAAACCCCCCCTCCCCAACCTGTAAGGGGCCGGGTGGCCCCCAGGGATCCAGAATAAAATAAAATTTAATAATAATAATAATAATAATAATAATAATAATATAATATATATATAAAAATAAAAGAAATAAAATATATAAAAAAAAGGTTTTTTTATAAAGAAAAAGGGGGGGTTGTCATCCAGGGTCCTGGGGATCTCCGGGCCCCTAAGAAAAAAAAATGGCCCTTTAATACAAAATAAAATAAAAATATATTAAAAATATATATCTTTTTTTATAAAAAAATAATAAAAAAAGGGGGTTGCCATCTGGGGCCCTGTGGGCCTCCGGGCCCCTGGGAACCTCCGGACCCCTAAAAAAAAATTGGCCCTTTAATAAAAAATGAAATAAAAATATATTAAACATTTTTTTTTTTTATAAAAATAAATAAAAAAAGGGGGGGTTGCCATCTGGGGCCCTGGGAACCTCCGGACCCCTGGGAACCTCCGGACCCCTAAAAAAAAATTGTCCCTTTAATAAAAAAAATATTTAAAAATATATATATATTTTTTATAAAAAATAAATAAAAAAAGTGGGGTTGCCATCTGGGGCCCTGTGGGCCTCCGGGCCCTGGGAACCTCTGGACCCCTAAAAAAAAAATTGGCCCTTTAATAAAAAATAAAATAAAAATATATTAAAAAATATATATATTTTTTGTAAAAAATAAATAAAAAAAGGGGGGTTGCCATCTGGGGCCCTGTGGGTCTCCGGGCCCCTGGGAACCTCCGGACCCCTACAAAAAAAATTGTCCCTTTAATAAAAAATAAAATAAAAATATATTAAAAAATATATATATTTTTTTATAAAAAATAAATAAAAAAAGGGGGGTTGCCATCTGGGGCCCTGTGGGCCTCCGGGCCCCTGGGAACCTCCAGACCCCTAAAAAAAAATTGGCCCTTTAATAAAAAATGAAATAAAAATATATTTAAAAAAAATATTTTTTTTATAAAAAATAAATAAAAAAAAAGGGGGGGGGGTTGCCATCTGGGGCCCTGTGGGCCTCCGGGCCCCTGGGAACCTCCGGACCCCTAAAAAAAATTGTCCCTTTAATAAAAAATAAAATAAAAATATATTAAAAAATATATATATTTTTTTATAAAAAATAAATAAAAAAAAGGGGGGTTGCCATCTGGGGCCCTGTGGGCCTCCGGGCCCCTGGGAACCTCCGGACCCCTAAAAAAAATTGGCCCTTTAATAAAAATTGGCCCTTTAATAAAAAATGAAATAAAAATATATTAAAAAATATATATTTTTTTTATAAAAAATAAATAAAAAATAAAATAAAAATATATTAAAAAATATATATATTTTTTTATAAAAAATAAATAAAAAAAAAGGGGGGGTTGCCATCTGGGGCCCTGTGGGCCTCCGGGCCCCTGGGAACCTCCGGACCCCTAAAAAAAATTGTCCCTTTAATAAAAAATAAAATAAAAATATATTAAAAAATATATATATTTTTTTATAAAAAATAAATAAAAAAAAGGGGGGTTGCCATCTGGGGCCCTGTGGGCCTCCGGGCCCCTGGGAACCTCCGGACCCCTAAAAAAAATTGGCCCTTTAATAAAAATTGGCCCTTTAATAAAAAATGAAATAAAAATATATTAAAAAATATATATTTTTTTTATAAAAAATAAATAAAAAATAAAATAAAAATATATTAAAAAATAGATATATTTTTTTATAAAAAATAAATAAAAAAAAGGGGGGTTGCCATCTGGGGCCCTGTGGGCCTCCGGGCCCCTGGGAACCTCCGGACCCCTAAAAAAAATTGTCCCTTTAATAAAAAATAAAATAAAAATATATTAAAAAATATATATATATTTTTTATAAAAAATAAATAAAAAAGGGGGGGGTTGCCATGTGGGGCCCTGGGAACCTCTGGACCCCTAAAAAAAAATTGGCCCTTTAATAAAAAATAAAATAAAAATATATAAAAAAATATATATATTTTTTGTAAAAAATAAATAAAAAAAGGGGGGTTGCCATCTGGGGCCCTGTGGGTCTCCGGGCCCCTGGGAACCTCCGGACCCCTAAAAAAAATTGTCCCTTTAATAAAAAATAAAATAAAAATATATTAGAGTATATATATATTTTTATAAAAAATAAATAAAAAAAAAGGGGGGTTGTTATCTGGGGCCCTGTGGGCCTCCGGGCCCCTGGGAACCTCTGGACCCCTAAAAAAAATTTGGCCCTTTAATAAAAAATAAAATACAAATATATAAAAAATATATATATTTTTTTATAAAAAATAAATAAAAAAAGGGGGTGCCATCTGGGGCCCTGTGGGCCTCCGGGCCCCTGGGAACCTCCGGACTTCTAAAAAAAAATTGTCCCTTTAACCACTTCCAGACCTGCGCACGACGATGTACGTCCTCTTTTTAAAGATGGATATCTCAGTAACGGCAGCAGCTGCTGCCACAACGGAGGTATTCATCTTTAGTGTGAGCGGTCCTGTACATGATAACGGCGGTCTTCGCGGCGGATTCACCGCGAGATCGCCGTTATCGGTGGCGGGAGAGGCCCCCCCCCTTCCCGCCGCTCTCCCACGCCCTCCGCCGCTTACCGGAGCCGTCGGTAGCGGCGGAGGAGATCAGGTGCGCTCGGCTGCTGACTGGGGACGGGACTGAAGGAAAAATCTTCTTCACCCGTCCCCATAGCTCTGCTGGGCGGAAGTGACGTCAAAACGTCAGTCCCGCCCAGCCTCTTAAAGAAACGTTTTTTTTTTTGTCATTTGAAAAAATGACAGTTTCAATTTTTTTTTCTTGCATTTTCGTCTAAATATGAGATCTGAGGTCTTTTTGACCCCAGATCTCATATTTAAGAGGACCTGTCATGCTTTTTTTCTATTACAAGGGATGTTTACATTCCTTATAATAGGAATAAAAGTGATACATTTTTTTTTTCAGTGTAAAAAGTAATAAAATAAATAAAAAGAAATAAGAAAAAAAAAATGTGTTTAAAGCGCCCCGTCCCGACGAGCTTGCGCGCAGAAGCGAACGCATACGCGAGTAGAACCTGCATATGAAAACGGTGTTCAAATCACACAAGTGAGGTATCGCCGCGATCGTTAGAGCGAGAGCAATAATTCTAGCCCTAGACCTACTCTGTAACTCAAAAAATGCAACCTGTAGAATTTTTTAAACGTCGCCTATCGAGATTTTTAAGGGTAAAAGTTTGACGCCATGCCACGAGCGGGCGCAATTTTTAAGCGTGACATGTTGGGTATCATTTTACTCGGCGTAACATTATCTTTCACAATATATAAAAAAATTGGGCCAAATGTATTGTTGTCTTATTTTTTAATTCAAAAAAGTGATTTTTTTCCAAAAAAAGTGCGCTTGTAAGACCGCTGCGCAAATACGGTGTGACAAAAAGTATTGCAATGACCACTATTTTATTCTCTAGGGTGTTAGAAAAAAATATATAATGTTTGGGGGTTTTAAGTAATTTTCTAGCAGAAAAAACAGTTTTAGTCTTGCAAACACCAAATCTGAAAAACACCTAAGGTCTGGAAGTGGTTAAGGACCGGACCAATATGCTGCTAAATGACCCAAGGGGTTTTTACAATTCGGCACTGCGTCGATTTAAAAGACAATTGCGCGGTCGTGCGACGTGGCTCCCAAACAAAATTGGCGTCCTTTTTTCCCACAAATAGAGCTTTCTTTTGGTGGTATTTGATCACCTCTGCGGTTTTTATTTTTTGCACTATAAACAAAAATAGAGCGACAATTTTGAAAAAAATGCAATATTATTTACTTTTTGCTATAATAAATATCCCCCAAAAACATATATAAAATATTTTTTTTCCTCAGTTTAGGCCGATACGTATTCTTCTACCTATTTTTGGTAAAAAAAATCGCAATAAGCGTTTATCGGTTGGTTTGCGCAAAATTTATAGCGTTTACAAAATAGGGGATAGTTTTATTATTTTGTTTTTTTTACTACTAATGGCGGCGATCAGTGATTTTTTTCGTGACTGCAACATTATGGCGGACACTTCGGACAATTTTTACACATTTTTGGGACCATTGTCATTTTCACAGCAAAAAATGCATTTCAATTGCATTCTTTATTGTGAAAATGACAGTTGCAGTTTGGGAGTTAACCACAGGGGGGCGCTGAACGTGTTTGGCTTCACCTAGTGTGTGTTTACAACAGTAGGGGGGTGTGGCTGTAGGTCTGATGTCATCGATTGTGTCTCCCCTATAAAGGGGATGACACGATCGATGCGCCGCCACAGTGAAGCACGGGGAAGCCGTGTTTACATACGGCTCTCCCCGTTCTTCAGCTCCAGGGAGTGATCGCGACGGGGCGGCTATAAACGAATAGCCGCGCCCTCGTCCCGGATCGCTCCCCGCGGGAATCCGACCGCCGCATGTAGCGGGGGGGGGGGGGCAGGGACATACAGGTATGCCAATGTGCCTGTACGTGCCATTCTGCCGATGTACATATACATGTGGCGGTCGGGAAGTGGTTAATAAAAAATAAAATAAAAATATATTAAAAATATATATTTTTTTATAAAAAGAAATAAAAAAAAGGGGGGTTGCCATCTGGGGCCCTGTGGGCCTCCGGCCCCTGGGAACCTCCGGACCCCGAAAAAAAATGTCCCTTTAAAAAAAAAAAAAAAAAAAAAAAAATATATTAAAAAAAATATATTTTTTTTATAAAAAAAGGGGGGTTGCCATCTGGGGCCCTGTGGGCCTCCGGGCCCCTGGGAACCTCCGGACCCCTAAAAAAAATTGGCCCTTTAATAAAAAAAATATATTAAAAAAATATATATTTTTTTATAAAAAATAAATAAAAAAAAGGGGGGTTGCCATCTGGGGCCCTGTGGGCCTCCGGACCCCTAAAAAAAAAATTGTCCCTTTAATAAAAAATAAAATACAAATATATTAAAAAAATATATATATTTTTTATAAAAAAAGAATTAAAAATAAAGGGGGTTGCCATCCGGGCCCCTGGGGACCTCTGGGCCCCTTACAGATGTACTACCTGTACCCCCCTGATGGCGGCCCTGCAGATACAGTGGCAGTTGAATGTGGTGATATAAAAAAACGGAAGGTGCCCACCACCGTAATTAAGTTGTCCGCTTACCAAAGGCAAGTTGTCTCAGTCGTCGGTTTTCTTCTTCCAAGTGCTTATTCCGGTTTTCCATTCACCAGTTGTCAGTCTTGGTCAGGTGCTTTGACAGCGGCTGGCGGCCCATCTGTCAGAATCCCCCCCCCCAAAAAAAAATTAGCTTTCCACCTCCACACCCCCCATCCGTACCCCCCCCCCACACACACACAAACATTTGATGGCAGCTGAATGTAAACAGCAGGTAGTGGGGGAACCATAGCCAGACTGCCATTGGCTGTTTCAATTTTAAAATTAGGCTGATTATTGCGCCCCCTTCCCACTGCCTGCTGTCAATCAGCAGAGGAAGACCTGAAGAAGAATGTTCTCCTTCAAATCCTCTCCTTCGCTGATTGACAACAGGCAGTGGGCGGGTTTAATAGCCCACTAGCTATTGGCTACTGCAAATTAAAATAGTCAATAGCAACCTGGCTATTGATTCCCCTGCTATCTGCTCTTTTTTCCTGTATTCTGACAGTGGCCAGTGGCTGTTAGAATACAAAAAAAGGCCTAGGTGTCAACTGATATCAGGCTACTTCTGGGGCAGCTGGATGTAAACAGAATATCAGTACCTCATATTGTTATCGGCCTGAAAGGTGGCCCATAATTGGTATCTGTATGGAAAAATCCATATCTGTTGGCACCTAGTAGCAGGGCAGATAATAATATGCAAAAGGGGAGGGAGACATAAAACATTGGTAGCACTGTGCCCTGACATTATGCTGCATGATGAGTGGATATAGAATGGAAGCCGTATAATATTATATGCAGCAATGTGCACTGAAAGTATGCTACACAGTTAATGGATATAACATGGAAGCCATACATATTATATGCAGCACGGTGACATGCTGTGGAAGAGGAGCTCTGTAATATTACATTACTGTGCACATGCTGTATGGTAACTGGGAAAGTGAATGCACACAGAATGAGAACTATTCAGCAGGAAACAGACAAATAAAACTTAACTCATGCACCAAACTTTCACAATTCTAATATTATTTGATAGAAGACATACTGTACCTTTCATCCAGGAGAATACAGAGAGTGTCTTCGCCATGCTTTCCTTTTCAGACTAGGCCTTACCAGAAACAGGAAGTGAGAGGTGAAAGTTCACCCCTCTGGTTCCCACTGCTCACTTCCTGTCTTATGATTGAAGTCTCTCTGTTTGAAGAGTTTTTCCCAGGGCAGGATTTACATATTAGAAGATTGATGGGAGAGGCATTCTATATACACACTGTATCTTCATTCTGCTATACTGTATGTGTGTGTTTGTATATATATATATATACATATCAGATATACTCTATGTGTATGTGTGTGTATGTTTGTATATATATATATATATATATATATATATATATATATATATATATATATATATATATATATATATTGTAATGTTTGGGGGACCAGCTTGATCGCAGGACACAGGCTTCTTAAATCAAAACTATGGTTTATTAAACTTAAATGGCTTCCAGCAGCAAAAACAAAAGAAATAACAGTCTCACCGACTTGTACAGCTCAGAACTGCTATCGCAGTTAAACAGTCCTTCCAGGTAAGTCCTTCAGTAGCAGGTTTTTAGGCAGGACACTGCCAAGTCCTTTCACAGCTTTTCATAGCTTCCACAGCTTTCCTTGTCCACCATTCACCATGCATAGACTCTCCTACACTCCTTCTCTCTCACCTGCACTTCCTGTCTGCTTTAAACTACTTCCTTACACAGGTGCGTTAACCCTTTCCATTCCCTTAAAGGCACCACAGTCCAAACAGAGGGGAAATATAACGTCCTTCCAGGACCCAGCCATGGCGTCCTGTACATATCCCCCCCCTGTGCCCCAACGCCAAGGAGGTGGAGGCAACAGTGGAGCTCAAACAATGGACTCGGGAGAGGGCATCTTCATTTTGATGCAGTCTCCCGGGCCTATGCTCCACTAAAAACTTAAATTCTTGGAGCGCCAGGAACCAACGTGTAATCCTGGCATTAGTCCCTTTACCCTGCCTCATCCATGTTAAAGGGGCATGATCAGAAATGAGCCTAAACTTCCTCCCCAAGAGGTAATACCTGAGGGAATCCAGAGCCCACTTAATGGCCAGACACTCTCTTTCAATAATAGCGTAGTTTTTCTCCGCTGGTGTCAACTTTCTACTGAGGAAGACTACTGGGTGTTCCTCACCACAAACAACCTGTGACAACACAGCTCCCAATCCTACATCGGAAGCATCAGTTTGGACAACAAACTCTTCTGAAAAAATGGGCGCTATCAAGACAGGGTGTTGGCACAGTGCTGACTTGAGCACCAAAAAAGCCTTCTCAGCGTCTGCATTCCACTCCACCATGACCGATTTCCGACCCTTAGTCAGATCGGTCAATGGAGCCGCCAATGTGGCAAAGTTGGGTACGAACCTCCTGTAGTATCCCACCATGCCCAGGAATGCACGTACCTGCTTTTTTGTGAGGGGGCGGGGCCAACTCTTTATAGCCTCTACCTTGCTGACCTGAGGTTTCACCACCCCTCTACCCACAATATAGCCCAGGTATTTCACCTCCTCCATTCCCAAAGCACATTTTTCAGGGTTTATTGTAAACCCCTCTTTCCAGAGAGAGTCCAGTACTGCCTGGACTTTGGGCAAGTGTGACTCCCAGTCTCTGCTAAAAATGACTATGTCGTCCAAGTACACTGAGGCATACTCCCGATGAGGTCGTAAAATCCTATCCATTGCTCGCTGGAACGTGGCTGGAGCAGTTTGCAGTCCAAAAGGCATTCTTTTGTACTGAAAACTCCCCTCTGGAGTAGAAAAAGCAGTTTTCTTTTTAGCAGCCTTAGTTAATGGGATTTGCCAATACCCCTTGGTAAGGTCTAATGTTGTGATATACCTAGCTGGACCTAGTCTCTCAATAAGTTCATCTACCCGGGGCATGGGGTAGGCATCAAACCGTGAAACTTCATTAAGCTTCCGGAAATCATTGCAGAATCGCAGAGTCCCGTTGGGCTTTGGTACCAACACAATCGGGCTCGACCACTC
This sequence comes from Rana temporaria, assembly GCF_905171775.1. Taxonomy (NCBI): domain Eukaryota; kingdom Metazoa; phylum Chordata; class Amphibia; order Anura; family Ranidae; genus Rana; species Rana temporaria. The sequence continues at coordinate 28,818,284 of NC_053497.1, read as the reverse complement.
ACTCTGCGATTCCTCAATGATCTCCAGGTCCAGCATCTTCTTTACTTCCTCTGAAACGGCCTTCCTTTGAGCCTCTGGGATGCGGTAGGGCCTGACAAAAACTTTGACTCCAGGTTCCGTGATAATATCATGCTCTATGATACTAGTTAGCCCCGGCAAGTCTGAAAACTTCTCTTTATTTCTCTGCAAGAACTCCTTTGCCTGCTGACTTTGGTATTTAGATAGGGTATTTGCTACTTGGACACTCTCCACCCCAACCTGTGGCTCAAGCCTTGCACTAGCCAGGGAGGTCACCGGTTCCCTGTCTGTCCAGGGCTTTAACAAGTTGACATGATATATCTGATACGGTTTCCTCTTGCCTGGCTGGTGGACTCTATAATTGACCTCTCCCACTTTTTCCACAACTTCAAAGGGTCCTTGCCACCTGGCTAAGAACTTACTTTCCACAGTGGGAATTAGCACCGCTACTCGATCCCCCACTTGGAAGTGCCTTATTTTAGCAGCCCTGTTATAGACCCGTCGTTGAGCCTCCTGGGCTTTTTGCAAATGCGCTTTGACTAGCGGCATCACGGTTTGGATCCTTTCCTGCATTTGGGAGACATATTCCAGGACACTCTTATGCTGAACAGGTTCACTTTCCCACTCCTCTTTAACCACGTCAAGAAGTCCGCGAGGTCTCCGCCCATATACCAACTCAAAGGGCGAAAAACCCGTGGAGGCCTGGGGCACTTCCCGGATAGCAAACAGGAGAGCTGGTAACAGGCAGTCCCAATCTTTCCCATCCCTTTGTACCACTTTCTTGAGCATAGATTTAAGGGTCTTATTAAAGCGTTCCACCAACCCGTCCGTTTGGGGATGGTAGACCGATGTGCGTAGCTGTTTAATCCGGAACAGCTTACACACATCGGCCATAACCCTTGACATAAACGGGGTACCCTGGTCTGTGAGTATTTCCTTGGGGAAACCAGTCCGTGTAAACATCTGGAATAATTCCCGGGCAATGGCCTTTGAGGAGGTATTCCGCAGGGGTAGCGCCTCAGGATATCGGGTGGCATAGTCAAGAATCACCAATATGTAGGAGTGACCTCGAGCTGACTTTACCAAGGGACCCACTATATCCATGGCTATCCTCTCGAATGGGACCTCAATTATGGGCAGAGGGACCAAAGGGCTCCGAAAATGAGTCACCGGAGCGGTCAACTGACAGGTCGGACAAGAGGCACAGTATCTCTTTACCTCTGCTTTCAGACCTGGCCAGTAAAACCGGTCGGTGATCCGTGCCTCCGTTTTTTCAACTCCCAGGTGTCCCCCTAACACATCGTTATGGGCCAGGTCCAGAACCTTTCGTCTATATTGTTGGGGTACCAACAATTGCTCTACCACATTTTCTCTCTCCTTGGTAACCCGATACAGCAATTCATTATATATTGCAAAGTGTGGCCACCTCTCATTCGCACCTGGCTCTTGGGGAACCCCATTTACTACTACCACTTGTTCCCGTGCATGGGCCAAAGTGGGGTCCTGCATCTGAGCAGTCCCAAATGCCCCATGGGGAACACCCAAATCCGGCAGCGCAGGGGTAGAGGCCACTTCCTCATCCTCTTCCCCCAGCATTACCTGAAGTGGGAAAGGCTCCTCCCCCTTAGTGTTTTGGTAGGTCTGTGGACCACATATCTTGACATCCTCAATAGTATCAACACTACTTTCATCACCATTAACCCAATCATTAGCATTTTCCCCATCTGGGTCCACATTAACGTTTGGCAGTTCAGGGTTATCCCTCTCAGCAGCAGGAACAGGGGGGCTAGTTTCTCCCCAGTCTCTGAACTGTTCTCCTTGTTCCCACAGTTTTGTAAACAATGGACAGTCTCGTCCTATTATAACATCATGCACCAAGTTCTTTATCACCCCCACCTCTTGAGTAACAGTGCCACATGCTGAGGAGATAGACAACGTGATGAGCGGGTACTCTCTAGTGTCCCCGTGAATGCATACCACCCGTAAAGTTTTTCTTACCGGACCGATCTTCCCAATCACTCTAGGATGAACCAGGGTTACCATGCTTCCAGAGTCCAACAAAGCCCGGGCAGGGAGGTGGTTCACTTGGACTTCACACTCAAACTTTTCCTCATCCAGGTCGAGGTGTGTGGTGCACACTTTGTGGGCACAAAAAGACCCCCTCCGAAGAACCCCGCATTCCATGGGCTCCTCTTGCAGTGGGCAGTGTGCCCGGGTATGACCCCAGGAATGACATCGCCAACATTGTACATCCCCTCCTCTCCGAACAGGAACAGAACGCTGCGAAGGTACCGGGAGTGTCTCTTGGCCTTCCGGGGTGTTTGTCCCAGGGCTCCTTGGAACATCCTTTCGAAGGGCAGCAGTTGGTCGGACAGGCCGTGGCAGACTAGGCCCTATGCGCTTGGTAGGTCCGAGCAGGTCCTCCACCACTGTATATCGTTCCACCATCTCAACAAGGAGGTTTGCTGTTTTGGGGTCTCCATGGCTGACCCACCGTTGGAGGTCATCTGGCAGGGACCTCAGGTATCGGTCCAGCACGACCCGCTCCACAATTTGGGGGCCAGACAACACCTCAGGCTGCAGCCATTTTTTTACTAGTTGCACCAGGTCATGCATTTGAGACCGGGGTGGCCGATCTGGACGATATTTCCATTGGTGTACACGTTGGGCCCGAACGGCCGTAGTCACCCCCAGACGAGCCAGAATTTCTGCCTTTAGCTTTTGATAGTCTTTAGCATCATCTGGTGGCAGGTCAAAGTAGGCTTTTTGAGGATCTCCAGTGAGAAAAGGAGCAATGAGGCCGGCCCATTGGTCCTGAGACCATCCTTCTCTCTCCGCTGTCCTCTCAAACGTAGCAAGAAATGCCTCTACATCATCGCTCAGGGACAACTTCTGTAGAAAATGGCTTGCCCTCACAGTCACCTGGTTGCCAGGGGCAACAGCCGCTGGCTCCTGAACCTGAGACAGCTGTTGCACCGCTTCCTTTAAGGCAGTCACCTGAGCCTGCATAACCCCTTGCTGGGCTGCTTGCTGGGCTGCTAACTGGGCCACCAACAGGCGAGTATTTTCTTGCTGCAGAGCCAGCGCCTCTTTGTGGTAAGTTTGCGCTTGTATGTTAGCCAGGGTCAGCTGTTTAATTAGCTCCTCCATTGCTTCAACTTTCAATGTTTGTGCAGCTTTAACCCAGGACATAAATTCAATGTACTGTCCCTTTAAATGTTAGTTCAATATAAAGTCCAATGCAACAGAAAAAAAAACGTTTTTTTTTTTTTTTTCTTCTTATGCCTGTTATTCAGTCCTGCCCGCATTCGAGCACCAGTGTAATGTTTGGGGGACCAGCTTGATCGCAGGACACAGGCTTCTTAAATCAAAACTATGGTTTATTAAACTTAAATGGCTTCCAGCAGCAAAAACAAAAGAAATAACAGTCTCACCGACTTGTACAGCTCAGAACTGCTATCGCAGTTAAACAGTCCTTCCAGGTAAGTCCTTCAGTAGCAGGTTTTTAGGCAGGACACTGCCAAGTCCTTTCACAGCTTTTCATAGCTTCCACAGCTTTCCTTGTCCACCATTCACCATGCATAGACTCTCCTACACTCCTTCTCTCTCACCTGCACTTCCTGTCTGCTTTAAACTACTTCCTTACACAGGTGCGTTAACCCTTTCCATTCCCTTAAAGGCACCACAGTCCAAACAGAGGGGAAATATAACGTCCTTCCAGGACCCAGCCATGGCGTCCTGTACAATATATATATATATACATACACACACACACACACATATATACACACACATACTGTATATACTGTATACACACAACAATGCAGCTCTCATCACTTACATATTTATCTTCCAGCCCAGCCTAGTATTGGCACATGACAACAGTGCAGCTTGGGCAGGGATATGACATTTAAAGCGGAGTTCCACCCAAAAGTGGAAGCTCCACTTATTTGCCCCCCCTACTTTGCCACATTTGCCACCTTTCGGGGGAGGGGAGCAGGTTCCTGTTTTTGACAGGTACCTGTCCCCACTTCCGAGAGATCTTGCTGCGGCGGATGCGTTTCCGATGCTTTTCTGCATGCGTGTTTTTGCTGCATTCCAGGGCATGTTTGGTGTGTTTTTAAAGCATTCCAGTGCATTTTCCTCCTCTTTTTTTCTTAACCTTAGATAAGGACATGTGTGTTCCAGTGCATTCTAGTGCGTTTTTGATGTGCTTTACAGTGTTCCAGTACAGTCCAGTGCAGGAAAAATGCAGCATGCTCTACTTTTTTTTTGGAACTGCAAGCACTGGTGTGAATTATGCCATTGAAAACCATATAACCTACTTTCCATGCAGAAAAAAATACGCATTGGACTGCATGTGGTGTGAATGGGAATGGCGGCAGCAGCACCCGAGAGCCAATGGAAACATTGGCTGGGGTACCAACATCGCCGGATTCCAGGACAGGTAAGTGTCCTAATATTAAGTCAGCAGCTGCAGTATGTGTACAGTATGGGGGTTATTTACTAAAGGCAAATTCACTTTGCACTACAAGTGCAAACTACAAGTGCAAAGTGCACTTGAAATTGCACTGAAAGTGCACTTGTAAGTGCAGGCGCTGTAAATCTGAGGGGTAGATCTGAAATGAGGGGAAGCTCTGCTGATTTTATCATCCAATCATGTGCAAGCTAAAATGCTGTTTTTTTATTTTCCTTGCCCCCCTCGGATCTACAGCGACTGCACTTCCAAGTGCACTTTCCTTGCAATTTCAAGTGCACTTTGCATTTGTAGTTTGCACTTGTAGTGCAAAGTGGATTTGCCTTTAGTAAATAACCCCCTTTGTGTAGCTGCTGACTATTAATTTTGTGCTGGGGGAGAACTTTAATATCCCAATTCCTTTCAATTGGCTGCTGGAATTACCCTTCGGCCGGTACTAAGTCCAAACAATGGACTGGACTTAGTATAAAAATAATATACAGTATATATACTATATATACTATATTGCCAAAAGTATTAGGACACCTGCCTTTACACGCACATGAACTTTAATGGCATCCCAGTCTATAACAGCTTCAATTCCTCTGGGAAGGCTGTCCTATGGGAATGTTTGACCATTCTTCCAGAAGCACATTTGTGAGGTCAGGCAATGATGTTGGATGAGAAGGCCTGGCTCATAGTCTCCACACAAATTCATCCCAAAGGTGTTCTATCAGGTTGAGGTCAGGACTCTGAGTGAGTGAAAAACTTATATAGCGCTACACATGCGAACTAAATCGCCTCTGGGCGCTCGTTTGTCCATTTCTCCTTTGAACTCAAAAGACATGGGTTTTGATCTTTCTCCTAAAGGTCAAGTGATTCTCCTCCAACTGAATGCTGGTTGGTAAAGCGTTCCATAGTCTGGGGCCCTGGAGCGCAAATCTTCGTTCCCCCTTGGACTTGTATCTGGCTTTGGGTATTTGGAGTAGATTTTGATTGGTGGATCGCAGAACGCGATTGGAGTTGTGAGCTTTTAGTTTTTCGCATAGATATTGGGGGGCGTTTCCCCGAATGCACTTATGCGTCAGGCAGAGTGCTTTAAAAGTAATTCTGTCTTTTACTGGCAACCGATGAAGGGATCTCATGAGTGAAGGTGAGATTGGTTCCCATGGTTTTTTCCCAGTCACTAGTCTAGCAGCCGTATTTTGAACGACTTGCAGACGAGAGATTTGGTACTTTGGGAGTCCAAGGTAGAGGGCATTTGCACAGTCCAGTCTGGAGTTGACAATTGTTCCCACCACGACTGCTATGTCCTCTTTGGGAATAAATGGAATAAGTCTGCGTAGTAGGCGCAGCAGATGGTGAGATCCGCTGACTACTGACCCTATTTGTGCATCCATTGTCATGTGGGTGTCGAAGATGACTCCGAGACTTTTGACTTTGGTGCTAGGGGTGATGATTTGGCCCAGAATGGGCGGGGGTGTCCAGGTTGTTGTAAGTTGATTCTTACGATTGGCGTGAAACAGGAGAAGTTCTGTTTTCGATCCATTGAGTTTAAGATAACTCTTTGTCATCCAGTTTTCTATCAAAGAGAGGGATTTCTCTAACCCGAGATGATGATCCTTTTTGTTGCAGATGCGAAAGTACAGTTGTGTGTCATCTGCATAAGAGTGGTAAAGTAGCTTTTGGCTACTGATGATTTCCATGTCTTTGTGGACCTTGCTTTGTGCACTGGTCCAAATCATTTGGTGGAGGGGGGATTAGGGTGAGGGGGGATTATGGTGGTGTGGGGGGGGGGGGATTATGGTGTGGGGTTGTTTTTCAGGGGTTAGGCTTGGCTCCTTAGTTCCAGTGAAGGGAACTCTTAAAGCGTCAGCATACCAAGACATTTTGGACAATTTCATGCCCCCAACTTTGTGCGAACAGTTTGGAGACGGCTCCTTCCTGTTCCAACATGACTCCCCACCAGTGCACAAAGCAAGGACCATAAAGAAACTGATGAGCGAGTTTGGTAATAATAGTGTAACTTCTGATTCATGGATTAAACAGAACATTGAAGATTTATATCCAAAGTTTCTCTCGGTACCCTGTAAGCAGACAAGATCCTTGGACTGTGGAGGTGCATGTCTGAAGGTTCTCATTCATTCAGGTCAATCAATAAATCAAGCTAACTGGACTTGCTGGTCCGACGACAAGCGTTCTCAATTCAGAATGACTTGTGGATGCGAGAGGTTTATCTGCTTTGTATTAAATGGATCATGTGCTTAAAATCTTATAAAAAATTTAATATTTTATTTGAATCTTTTGGTTTTTATTTTGTCCTTTTATTTTAAAAGAGTAAAACAAACCATTTTAAAATGGGAGTGGGTCTCTTATAAATGTATTCAGAATGTTATCTATGTCATAGTTACAAAAATATCAGAAAAAATATATGTTGAAATGTCTTTGATAGACATTACATTTTTTCAGAAAAACATATTTTAAAAATATATTTTCTAATATATATCTTTGGAAAATACATTTAAATTATATTTTTGGAATGCATTTACAAGTATATTTAAAGATATATGTTTAAATGCATTTTTTTATATGTTCAAAAATATCTGGAAAATATATTTACAAACATATATTTTCACATATATGCCTTTGGAAAATATATTACAGTTATATTTTTGGGAAGCATTTACAAATATATGTAAACATATATGTTGAAATTACTTTTTTTTGTGATAAAAAAATCTGAAGAATATATTTTAAAAATATATTTTCCAATATATGTTTTTGGAAAATGCATTTAAATTATATTTTTGGAATGCCTTTACAAATATATTTAAAAATATATGTTTAAATGTATTTTTTTTTAGATGCTCAAAAATATCTGTCAAATATATTAAAAAATATATATTTTCAAATATATGCCTTTGGAAAATATATTTTAATTTACATTTTTGGAATAGATGTAAAAATATATTCGCGTAGGCCAATATATTGTAAATATATTTAAAATATATAATTTTTTAAAATAAATATATTGGAAATATATTTTTCTTCCGTATGGGTGCTTCTCTGATTAATGTTCTCCTTTCCGGGCCTGTCAGTTTAGGTGGACGGCCATGTCTTGGTAGGTTTGCACCTTTCCATTTTCGGATGATGGATTGAAAAGTGCTCCGTGAGATGTTCAAAGCTTGGGATATTATTTTTAAAATCTTACCCTACTTTACATTTCTCCACAACTTTAGCCCTGACCTGCCTGGTGTGTTCCTTGGTGGAACTAAGGTTCTCTAACAAATCTCTGAGGTCTTCACAGAACAGCTGTATTTATACAAAGATTAAATGACACACAGGTGGACTCTATTTATTATGTGACTTCTGAAGGCAATTGGTTCCACTAGATTTTAGTTAGGGGTATCAGAGTAAAGGGGGCTAAATACAAATGCACGCCACACTTTTCAGATCTTTATTTGTAAAACAAATTTAAAATAATTTTCCTTCCACTTCACAAATATGTGCCACTTTGTGTTGGTCTATCACATAAAATTCCAACAAAATACATTTACGTTTTTGGTTGTAACATGACAAAATGTGGAACATTTCAAGGGGAAAGAATACTTTTTCAAGGCACTGTATGCAGTAGTGTATTTAGGTTTTGTACTGCCCTAGGCCTGACTAAACTCGTGCACCCTTTAATTTAAATATGACCCACTCCTTCCTGTCAAGGCCACACCCCTTTCTATTTAAGTACCGTCCCCACTTGAATTTTCAAGTGGGGACACTAGTTCTTAAGGCCTGGGGAGGAGGGCATTGGATTCCCTTAATTTGCATAGATTTCCTCTCACTTCCTGTTTGGCTATGGGGCAGGAAGTGAAGAAAAATCTCTGCAATGGGACAGGGATGGTAAAAAATAATCTGACAAGGGCTATAACCCTCCCTTACTCTATCCAAAATGAAAAAAAAAAAGTGTTGCCTATAGTTCTACTTTAAGCACAAATTTCTGATAATTTTATGGAGAGGACTAAGAAGATATAACCATGCCAATGGTGCAGCAGAAAACATATAGCACAGTGAGGAAGGTTTGTTGTCCAGGATGATAGGAGAGTCAAAATTAGAAGCAGCTTGTGTTACACTAACAGTGTAGCACAAGCCGGAGGGGACTCTTTCCGTGCTGCCCCCCCCGCAAAGTGCTGCCCTAAGCCTGGGCCTTGTTGGCCTAGGCCAGGATACAGTGTTGACTGTACATGCAGGAGAGAAATGTGAAAGGTATGGTCACAGGCAGTATGTGCAGGGGAGGAATGTGAAGGGTATCACTGCAGGCATTGTGTACAGGAGGGTATAACGATGGCAATATGTGCTGGAGAGGGGTGTGATGAGGAGTATGAAGAAGAGAGAAATGTGAAGGATATGACAATAATGCACCTAGCACACATTCACAAAACTGACTAATTGTATAGCAGCAGCATGGGAGTTGTGCACAGAGGTACTTACAGAGGGAGAACAGTGGTCAAAATCGGTGTCCAGGACCCGCAGGAACTGAAATGTGTTACTCTGGGACAGTGTGGGTGGTGGGGTGTGTTGGCAGCACTGTGTAATACAAATGTGATACAGAGGAAAGAGTATAAGTCAGAAAAAGATCTACAAAAAAGCATATGAATCAGATATACGATAATAACATCAAAATATATACATAACTATTAACCAATCTTCATGGTATATTGTCATGTATTGAAATTAGAATACTGAGGTATAGACTAATCCCTCTGATAGTGACCCCAGAATAGGAATGGATAGGACCCATTGGGTCTATACCTCAGTAGAATACTGAGGTATAGACTAATTCCTCTGATAGTGACCCCACAATAGAAATGGATAGGGCCCATTGGGTCCTATCCATTCCTATTGTGGGATCACTATCAGAGGGATTAGTCTATACCTCAGTATTCTACTTTCAATACATGACAATATACCATGAAGATTGGTTAATAGTTATGTATATATATATTTTTTTTATTTTTTATTTTTTTAAGTGTATTTTGTGCGTGTACTCGAGAGAGGAGCTGGACTGCAGGAGTTGGAAGTAGGCAGGCCTCCCCCAGAGGCAATCTGCCACCTTTCTCCATCCCCGGGTGGCAATGGTGGGTGTGTGAGGGGGTCCTCCCACACAGCCCGCCCTACCTGCTCCGCTTTGAAGCCCAACGGGGCAGAGAGACTCCCTATAAGGGAGTGAGAGGATCTAGCCCGCTCAACCAGCCCCGTTAGTCCTTTGCCTCTCTTTTTAGAGACCGCGTGGTCAAAGTGCGTGCATGTTAACCCAATTTCGAGTGCGTGTAAGTGTGGTGGTTTATGTGGGAGGGGGTGGGCGTACTAAGCGCAGGCTTACCTCGCATAGCACACCCACCGGGAGCCGGGCTGAGACCACCAAACTCAATTCACATGTAGCCGAGACCGGGATCCGAACCCCTAGCTGCAGAGGTGAATGGCTTGTCAGCGGCGTTGAGCCACCGCAGCTCCCCTAGTTATGTATATATTTTGATGTTATTATCGAATATCTGATTCATATGCTTTTTTGTAGATCTTTTTCTGACTTATACTCCTGAAGAAGGGGGTAACCCCGAAACATGTTGAGTGTACAACGGAAATATTAGTATCTGTACATCCAGTGCAGATTGACCATCTATATCTAATGTCCCTTGTATGTCAGATACAGTAAATGGATGTTCCACATATAGCAGCATCCAATGTCTAGGATCTATGGGGTAGATCCACAAAGAAATACATCAGCGCAGTGTATCAGAGATACACTACGCCGCCGTACCTTACCTGGCGTTATTTTAAATCCTCAACGATTTTGCGCCGTAAGTTACGGCGGCGTAGTGTATTTCTGGCGGCGGAATTCAAATCGTCGATTAGGGGGCGGGTTTCATTTAAATGAAGCGCGTCCCCGCGCCGAATGAACTGCGCATGCGTCGCCCCGAAATTTCCCGACGTGCATTGCGCTAAATGGAGTCGCTAGGACGTCATTTTTTTTAACTTAGACGTGAGTTACGTCCATTCATATTCACGGACGACTTACGCAAAAAATCAAAAAAATTCAAATTTCGACGCGGGGACGACGGCCATACTTAACATGGCAAGTCTTTCTATACGCCGCAAAATACCAGCTTTAACTATACGCCGGAAAAAAGCCGACTACAGACAACGTAAGAAAATGCGATGGCCGCACGTACGTTCGTGGATCGACGGAAAAAGCTAATTTGCATACCCAACGCGGAAAACGACGAGAACTCCACCCAGCGGGCGCTGAAGTATTGCATCTACGATCTGAAGGCGTACGAAGCCGTACGCCTGTCGGATCTTACCCAGAAGGTGTCGTATCTTGGTTTGAGGATTTAAACTAAAGATACGACGCGGGTAATTTGAAAGTACGCCGGCGTATCAGTAGATACGCCGGCGTACTTTGTCTGTGGATCTACCACTATGTATTTAAGGCTGATTTTATTACATATGATTTTGTAAAATAAATTTATATTTTTGTAAATTGACTTAATTCATACCGTACCACGAAAGTCCATATTGTCCCCACAATATCCCACTTTTCTATATAATAGGACAAAGGAACTTTAATTTTTTCTTATCAAGTAGTGTTTCTTACATACCCATCTCTAAAGCAATGAAACATATTTCACCATTGACATAAATAAGAATATTTATCTAAGCCAAATATATTTTCAATTGATCTGCTAGGCTTTGGTGGCACATAAGGACATTCAGAATGCGTGTGCATGCCAGATCATTCTCGGCAATCAATGAGCATATTTTACAAAGCACTTTCTGAAATATAGTAACATAAGTAGTAACAAAAGTGCTTTGTGATAATGAATAGTCACACTGTCCCTGTCAAAGTGGCTTTGCTGTCTCTGGTAACTTGGGGATACTGCTGCTTAGTCTTAAATTATGGTACCTCTTTGTAACTGGTAACATAACACTAATCATAGCTGTTACTTGTATGACAACATTGTTGTTCAGATGACATGACACTGATTATTAGCCATGTAAAACGTCTATAATTCTACCTCTAATAATTTGGCAGTATATCTTTCTGGGCCTAGATTTATTTATACATTGGCATAAAATCTACTTTATGTTACACTATAATACTGTAATGTAAGTATCCTATACTCCAGCATAGCCCAGTGTACCCCACTACTTAAAGCGGGAGTTCACCCATTTAAAAAAAAAAAAAAAAATCTCCCCTTAGCTTCCTGCTCGTTCGGTCTAGGGGAATCGGCTATTTATATTAAAATATGTGCAGTACTTACCCGTTTTCGAGCTGCATCTTCTTCCGTCGCTTCCGGGTATGGGTCTTCGGGAGCGGGCGTTCCTTCTTGATTGACATTCTTCCGAGAGGCTTCCGACGGTCGCATCCATCGCGTCACTCGTAGCCGAAAGAAGCCGAACGTCGGTGCGGCTCTATACTGCGCCTGCGCACCGACGTTCGGCTTCTTTCGGAAAATCGTGACGCGATGGATGCGACCGTCGGAAGCCTCTCGGAAACCTGTCAATCAAGAAGGAACGCCCATTCCCGAAGCCCATACCCGGAAGCGACGGAGAGGATGCGTCTCGTAAACGGGTAAGTACTGCACATATTTTAAAATAAATAGCCGATTCCCCTAGTAATAACGAGCAGGAATCTAAGGGGGAAAAGTGCCCTCTAAGGGTGAACCCCCGCTTTAACATCTCAATGAACTCTTGAAAATTATCTGTTTAACTATGAGGTGATTTATATCAGAAAGGTAAAAAGACACAAAAGGAGAAGATTATATTTGATCATGTCAGAAAGCCTGAGGTATTTCAGCCAGGAGGATCTTAGTATGATTCTTGCCCAGGGTCCCAATTCATCGTAAACTTGACCTGCTGACGGGGTTAACAAAATTTAGCTGAAGCCCATCCATCAATGCCTCAGAGAGATTACCATTATAGGTTGGAACCTGGGAGTTCTTTTACCATCATCCTTGTCTCGTTTTTTTTTTTTTTTCCAGCGGAGGTTTACAAAGTAACTGGAAATTGAGCCCTTGTTACTGTATTGTTACAAATACCTTGTAGAAAGTATATTAACCACTTGCCGACCAGCGCACGACTATATACGTTAGTACAATACGCGCTGCAATACATATGTGGCGCGGAAACGCGCCGCAATACTTATGCGAGAAAATAACACTACACCCCAAATCGGGCCCTACGATCGACTAATCAGAACCTCCTCCACATCCCCAAGTCCCGCTACAAATCTTAAAGCGGAGTTCCACCCAAAAATGGAACTTCCGCTTATCCCACTCCTCACCCCCTTACATGCCACATTTGGCATGTAATTTTTTTGGGGAGGGGAGTGGGGGCTTCAGGAGAAGGGGACTTCCTGTCCCACTTCCTCCTTCCGCCGGGGGGCTGCAAAGGCGATTAAGCTTAATCGCCTTTTGGCAGCCCCTCCCTGTAGGCGATCGCCTAGGACACGTGACAGGTCCTAGGCGATCGCCTGTACAATCAATCAGCGCAGGGCCGGGCCGCTCGCGCATGCGCAGTGGGTGCCCGGCCGTGAAGCCGAAAGCTGTCACGGCCGGGTGCCCACAGTGACAATGAAGATGCCAGCCGGGGAGGGGGGAGAGGAGCGGAGCCCCGGCCGGTGCGTCGCTGGAACGCTGGAGCAGGTAAGTGTCTGTTTATTAAAAGCCAGCAGCTACACTTTTTGTAGCTGCTGACCTTTAATAAACATAAATATTGGCTGGAACTCCCCTTTAAGGAGAATGAAGATTCGCAGTCCAAGGACCACGGCTATGGAACGCTCTACCTACAGACATTCGGATGGAAGTGAACCATTGGGCCTTCAGAAAAAAACTTAAGACACATCTATTCTGAAGCACGGCTGGACGACGGCATTGGATACAGCGCCTTGAGGCGATTTAGTTCGCATTTGTAGCGCTATACAAGTTACTCACTCACTCACTCACTCACAATGGCACGGCTGGGACGTACCTGTATGTCCCCTTTGCGTGCTCGCCGCAAACTCCATGAGTCCGACTGCAGGTCCCATGGACTCCATGTCCGTAGGGATACCCGCGATCATCTAACGGAGAGGAAAAACGGGGATATGCTGATGTAAACAAGCATTTCCCCATTTTTCCTAGTGAGAGGACACTGTTCACAGCTTCCTGTAATCGGGAGCGGTGATCAGTGTCGTGTCACACACAGCCCATCCCCCTAACAGTTAGAACACATCCCTAGGACACACTTAACCCCTTCAGAGCCCCCTCCTGGTTAACCCCTTCACTGCCAGTCACATTTACACAGTAATAAGTGCATATTTATAGCACTGATCGCTGTAAAAATTACAATGGTCTCAAAATAGCTCCAAAAGTGTCCGATGTGTCCACCACAATGTCGCAGTCACGATAAAAATTGCTGATCACCGCCATTACTAGTAAAAAATAAAATATTAATAAAAATGCCATAAAACTATCCCCTATTTTTTAGACGCTATAACTTTTGCGCAAAGCAATCAATAAACACTTATCACTTATTCAAGAAATAGAAAACTTGCGCCAAATTAATATACACTAATTGTAAACTTGATATACCAAGTGACTGAGTGAAGCTGCTCCCAAAAGAAATCAGATGACTGACTTATGTAATTGTGCAATAGAAGTGAGGGGCGCTAAAATTAATATAATGGATAATGTGTCACAATACTATTCAAGTGATCTATATCAGACCATATATTCAAATATAATCAGACCGTGTACTCAAATATAAGTGAATAAAATACAGATGATGGTAATATATCTTTAAATGCAATAGTGCCCAGATGATGTGAAATAAAAAGTAAAAAAAAAACAAAAAAAAAAAACGCACGATGAGTGCAACGTTCCAAGATTGGATCAAGTCCAAGTGCAAATACAAATATAAATAGTGCAATCCCAGATTGCAGAGATAAAGTGCAAATGCACGTGCTTGTAGATCTTCAAACAAAGTGCGAGAAGGGAGTGGTCCGCCTTCACCTATAGGTCACCAAAGTAATAATGGATGGCTCCTTAAAACATGATGTTGACCAGATTAATTAAAATGTGGTCAATAAGGCTTAGTAGTAATATAAATCAGCAGGCTCTCATGGGTTCCAGTATCAGCAATTGCAGCAGATGGTGTACCAAAAAAAATGAGAGGAGATGCCACCATAGCGTAAAACCATTTAATAAATGAAAATAAAATACAAGTGCCAAATGGCCTCTTAATGTTGCTGGTGCCTTTGTCCCGGCACTGAGGCTATGGGTTTTGTAGGGATATTAGACGAAGATTAGAGGTGGCCGCGTCCTGGTCTGCTAGCGCGCGTTCCACCGCTAGCTGTCCATCAACCAGTGATGACGGTTTAACTGAAACGTGACGTCGAGGCGGTATCCGGACACGCACGCACGCACAGCCACACACTTCCGGTCTCACTGGATGGACAGCTAGCGGTGGAACGCACGCTAGCAGACCAGGACGCGGCCACCTCAAGTTTCCATTGACTTCTATGGGGGAAACTCGCTTTGATATGAGAGTGCTTTGGATTACAAGCATTGTCCTGGAACGAATTATGCTCGTAATCCAAGATTCCACTGTATAGTGTACATGATGCAACAGTCAAGAATATCATCATTGTTGATCAGAGTGAGTAAAAAATATATTGCAGCACTCATTAGAATTTGAAACACATGCTACCACAGAGTTTTTCCAGAATAATAAAAACTATGTTGATAAAATATATTTGGGAAAATAAAAAGCAGAGAGTAAAATTTGCACTGATCACTAGGAATAAAAAACACAGAGACTTAACAGCACCAGATATAAACAGATACTACAAGACAGTTATTATCTCATGACTGGTAGAATGGGTTCATGAAAAAAGCAAAAAAATAAGTGTATTAGGATCGAAAATACCTTTAGGCCGCGTACACACAATCGGTCCATCCGATGAGAACGGTCTGATGGACAGTTTTCATCGGTTAACCGATGAAGCTGACTGATGGTCCGTCACGCCTACACACCATAGGTTAAAAAAACGATCGTGTCAGAACGCGGTGACGTAAAACACAACAACATGCTGAAAAAAACGAAGTTCAATGCTTCCAAGCATGTGTCGACTTGATTCTGAGCATGCGTGGATTTTTAACTGATGGACGTGCCTACAAACGATCGTTTTTTTTCTATCGGTTAGGTATCCATCAGTTAAATTTAAAACAAGATTGCATTTTTTTAACCTATGGATAAATAACCGATGGGGCCCACACATGATCGGTTCGGTCCGATGAAAACGGTCCATCAGACCGTTCTCATCGGTTTGACCGATGGTGTGTACGCGGCATAACATGTGTATCACAATCAACGCTTTCACGTGTAGGAGCCCTGATGCATGCTTTTACGTTTGAGTGTGTGTATATTTTTTTTGAGGGGGGGGGATTTTATGTGTTTGGGTGTAACTTAATTTTTTTGCAAAAAAAAAATATTTTTTTAATTAACTTTTTTTTATCACATAGGGGAAACAGTGATCACAGGTTCTCTTTGAGATATGCAGGGTCTGAAAGCCTGATTTTTTTTGCAATGTAGATCGCATCGCATTGCAAATCGAGCCAAGAACACTGAGAGCTTGACCCAGAATTGACCCGCTTTATGGGTCACAAAAAGAAGGGGAGGAGAGCGGACGTGTGTTCGCTCTCCTCCTTCCTCTCTACCCGCCGGCACCTGCCATGGAGTTACCGGGCCCACCGATGAGCAAGCAGAGCTCTGTAAGCACGGCGGGGTGCGGCATTGGGGGAAGCGATGGTACACGGGGTGTGTGTGAGCAATAGGGTGGCACTTGAATGCTCTCACCTGACAGGCTCACCTTGCCTGTCAGTTTCACACACAGTCCTGGTGGCTGCAGCGACTAAAAGATTAGGGCACGAGCTATAGCAACTGTGCTATAGCAACTATGCTATGCTTTTGCCATGTCAATTGTCCCTTTCTATCTTCTGCAGTACCGGGTTTATCCTGCCTGTTCCTGTCTTCTCTGTGAGCTGACCACATTTATCAGTTTACGTGCCTCTGTCATTCCAGCTCTCTCCTGTGTGTCTTTGCAGCTCCCCCTACCTGTCAGTTCTGTAGTGTGTGTGAGAAAACTATCTTCTCCCCACCCCTCCCATCTCCTCCAGCCTTCATTGAGCTATGATGTTCCCCTGAAGCTATTCCTCCCCTCTTTGTTAAACAGAGAATAAAGAAGAGAGAATACAATGGTGGGTGTTGCAATATTTTATGTCACACGTTATTTTTAAAATGCAATTTAATGTGAAAAAACACGCCTTAATGATTTTTTTCCCCACAAAGACTATACAAATTTTTTGTTAAAACATAAGATGATGTTACGTTGGGTAAACATGGCATGCTGTAAAATTGCGTACACCCATGGAACGGTGCCAAACCAAGATACCTCTATTAGCGATGCTTTAAAAGCCTTTACACGTCACCAGTTTAGAGATACACAGGAGGTCTGGCGCTAGAATTATTGCTCTCACTGTGACGTTTGGAGTAATACCTCACATGTGTTGTGCAGTCACTGTTTTCATATGTGTATGTGACTAACTTAAGCATTTGTGTTTACACATAAACACTGGGGGAGGGTGCGCTTTAAAAATGTTTTATTATTATTTTTATTATTTTTTTTATTCAAAACTTTACACCATGGTTCAGTAACATACGGCCCCGCATGTCAGTGCACATGCACCCCGCCCACGAACATTTTAGCCAACTTGCGCTCTAGCCGAAAGAAGGCTACACCGTGGGCCTTAATTGCACTCACGGGTACGCATCAGGGAAAATCTGTATTCGCCGTGTTCATTGGTGGTAAATGGCAATCACAGTGTCCATTTACCACTTAATCGCCTCGTCCAATGAGAGATGATCTCAAATGTAAACATATGAGATCATCTCTCAATGACTGCTCTTCTTCCTCATACAGAGACCGCGATGGGGGAGAGAGAGTGACATCGGAGCAAAGTGAGTGTTTTGTTCTTGCCAAAACAGTGCCTACAGTGTCATCAGTGCCCATCAGTGTCCACAATGCCCACAGTGTCATCAGTGCCACCATTGCCACAGTGTTACCGTGTCATCAGTGCCATCAATGTCACTGTGCCACCAATGCCCACAGTGTCACTGTGTCATCAGTGCCACTGTGGCCAATAGACAAGTGGTTAAGTAAGAGCGGAGCAGGGAGAAGGAAGATGAATGAGAACACGGGCAACCAATCACCAGCTTGTTAATATGAACAATTTGTAAGCTCCGTAAGCTCCCGCTGTCTTACCTGGGGCAAGCACTTTTTTAAGGAGGGACACTTTTGATTGCACTTTCAGAACAGGAGCATGAGAAGCCTTAAAGTGAAATATAAAGTTATGCCGCGTACACACGATCAGTCCATCCGATGAGAACGGACCGATGGACAGTTTTCATCGGTTAACCGATGAAGCTGACTGATGGTCCGTCGTGCCTACACACCATCGGTTAAAAAAACGATCGTGTCAGAACGCGGTGACGTAAAACACGACGACGTGCTAAAAAAAAAAACGAAGTTCAATGCTTCCAAGCATGCGTCGACTTGATTCTGAGCATGCGTGGATTTTTAACCGATGGTTGTGCCTACTAACGATCGGTTTTGACCTATCGGTTAGGAATCCGTTAAATTTAAAGCAAGTTTGCTTTTTTTTAACCGATGGCGCCCACACGCGATTGGTTTTGACCGATGAAAACGGTCCATCAGACCATTCTCATCGGTTTAACCGATCGTGTGTACGCGGCATAACAGGTTCACTTCGTTTCCTCCCTCCACAGCAATACATACTCCCCTTCCATCCCAGCACTGCATATAATATTTAATTGTGCTTTGTGTTATGTCCCTTAAATATATGATATGATTTCCAATCTAGTATTGGTCGTTGTAGGCGGACTTCTGTGGTCTGGTCCTAATCTAGAAAAAGAACACTGGGACAGGATACAGCATTGCTTCATATGATATAAAGTGGTTTCTTTTACAAGTTTCATACTCAAGTAGGTTAGGTGATTTTAAAATAAAGTAATCGGTACCTGGACTCAGGGGAGGGCTGGGCAGGGGGGCAGGGTGGCAATTGCCTCCCAGGCTGCCCTAACTTATGTTCAAAATTGGCCGCTACCATTTTATCTTTTATTCTGATCTTGGAAGTCGGGCTGACCACTAGCTGTTGCATTCCAGGAGCTGTAGTCTATGCTTAAAGCTCCCAGTGGGTGGAAAACAGAGCAGCGCAGAGGAAACTACAACTCCCTGGGACTGGATTCTTGGAAGCAGGCAGAGGCAGGGCATGCCAGGGAGTTGGGACGCAGGGCTGGGAACTGGCTGCAACTTGACCCCAGGACCAGGAGCATTACCCCCCCCCCCCCCAGGAGGCCGTGGTGTGCAAAGACCTGCTGAGCTGAGATCACTGAGGTGAGAGACCCTGACACCCATAGCTGAACCCCATCTCCCCCCCATACACCCCAGTGATCAGGCTGCACTGATGGGCACTGGAGTTGGCTGCACTGATGGGCACTGGTGAGGCTGCATTGAAAAATCAGATGGGCCATGGATGGTGAGCTGATTCAGCGGTTCAATGGGCCACTTGACTGGACTTGCCTCCCAGGCCTAAGGCTGCCAGCCCTCCCCTGCCTGGACTAGCCCTCTCTGGTAGATGTGTGTTAATCTATATTGTTTATACATAGTCTCGTATGCCATTTTTCTACTCCACTGAAATCCTTTAGTTGCTACACCACAAGTGTATTATCAATACGAATACCGTATACAGGCAGTCCCTGAGTTACGAACGGGTTAGGGACTGTAGGTTTGTTCTTAAGTAGAATATGTTCGTAAGTCGGAACAGCATGCGCAGAACGGCAGATACGTCGTTTTCCGATGTTGCGTCGAACGTGCTCGCTGTCGAAAAGGTTTCGTCGAATGTGCCCGCTGTAGAAAAGGGCCCATCGAATGTTCCCGCTTTTAAAAAGGTTCTGTTGCATGTGCCCACCGTATAAAAGTGGCCACGCAGCCTCCTGTTCGTAAGTAGGAGTTGTTTGCAAGTCGGATGTTCGTATCTCGGGGACTCCCTGTATGGTACCGCCACCCTCAAGCGATACTTTTAAAGTGATGGATAAGTTAACATTGAAAGACAATAGATGTTGAGCATGTCAAAATATTATAGAATTGTTTTTGATTATTGTGCTTTTTCTTCTGGCTAGGCCATTTTTCTTTGCAATCAAGATAAGGAGGTCCTGAGGAAGCTAATTTGCGAAACACGTCGACCTCTTGGATCTTTTGTAAAGTTCATGAATTATGGTTAATAGTATGGCGTACACCATATCTGTACCTGTACTTTGGTTTTAATATTACATTTTCTTTTAAACTTTGTAATAAAAAATGTGTTATATTTTTACAATTTTGTGTGGTATTCAACAAGTTTTTGCCGATAATGATGAGGTACCCCTACAATAGCCTAACCCCCCCTAATTGGAGATATAGGCCTGGATTCACAGACATCGTCGCACATTTATGCCGCCGTAGCGTATCTCCTGTACGCTACGCCGACGCAGCGCAGAGAGGCAAGCATGGAATTCACAAAGCACTTGCTCCCAAAACTGTGCTAGGTTTCCTAGGCGTAAGCCGGCGTAGGTGGAAGCGGGCGTGAGTCATGCAAATGAGGCGTGACCCCATGCAAATGATGGGCCGAGCGCCAGACAGATACGTATTATGAACGGCGCATGCGGCCATCCCGTGGACGCATCACAGTGCGCATGCTCACAAATACGTCGGAACAACTGCCTAAGAAACGCCGGATCACTGCCTACGGCGTGAACGTAACCTACGCCTAGTCATATTCACGTCAAATGTAAACTACGTAAAATACCTCGGCTTGTGTTCCCTGGTGCAGACCTTTGCATGTCTGCTGCTGAGTTACACCTCCTTTATGGGGCTTAACTTTACGCCGGACGTACGACTTACGCGCACATCGCATAGCCTGCGTTGGGCGCACGTACAATCGTGAATGGCCGTATCTCCCTCATTTGCATATTTGAATAGAAAATCAATGGGAGCGCCCAATGCGTCCAGCGTAAATATGCGCCCACTTTACGCCGGCGTAGGCAAGTTACGCCGGTGGAATGAAGCCTGTTTTTAGGCGTATCTTAGTTTTGTGGGCCCGGCGCACTGAACAACGGCGCATATTTGCACTTACGCGGCGTATCTGGAGATACGTCGGTGTAAGTGCTTTGTGAATCCGGGCCATATTATATATCCTACAATAAAAAAATAAATAACGGAGGCAGAAAAGCCATGGGTATCTTTTTGTTTTTTATAATGGTGGCCATGGGCATCCGCTGAAATTTTTTCAGAGGGGGGCGCTTCGGCAGCGGCTATACACAGTCGCTTTTTAGCCTTTCTGCGACCCCCCCCCCCAACGTTAAAATTTAAAAACACCCCACTGTGTCCCCTGCATCTTTCAATATCTTTGTTACTACTGTGTACCCCCTCTCCAAAACTGCACCTCTGTACCCCTTTACATTACACAGCACCCCACAGCTCTGGACCCCTTTACATTACACAGCACCCTGCATCACTGGCCCTCTTTACATTACACAGCACCCTGCAGCTCTGTACCACTTTACATTACACAGCACCCTACAGCTCTGGACCCCTTTACATTACACAGCACCCTGCATCACTGGACCCCTTTACATTACACAGCACCCTGCACCACTGGACCCCTTTACATTACACAGCACCCCTTTCCCTTGACTCAAACACTACACTATATTGACAGTATATTTATTTCAGGTCTAAAAGAGGAACCTTTTGGAATGAGGGACAAATGGATTTGATTCCGGAAGAGGGACAGGCACTCTAAATAAGGGACAACTAGAGGGGAGGGGAGCACTGCAGTCACTGCTTAAATCGGCCCCAGGGTCAGTTCGGACCTGCTCCTGGCTCTCCCTGGCGATTCCAGGGGGGGGCAAACGACCCCCCTTGCCCTATGGAGCGGACGCCCATGATGGTGGCAATTGTAGGGTGAAAGTAAGCATTCTGGGAATTCACCTTGATTCACCTTGCCCTGAATCAAACAAAACTGATTTTGGAATATTAGGCAGATTTGTTCTATGACTTTACTTATTACATTTAGTTTTCCTTTGGATCTACTTTAGATCTACTAAAATTGAAAAAGTGCCTTTTATTCAGCTAGTATATTCACTATGAAAATGTCATAATTCTAGAATGATTGCTTAACCTACTTAACGAAAGCTTAACCCTTAAAATAAGTTGTTTTCATTAAACTGCAGCGATTTCCTGAGGGACTGACAATTCAGTGTTAGGGACAGCCCGGGTGTCCCAGTACAGTAAATGTCTGTGTTGTGACACCCAAAAACAATGTTTAATCAATACACTGATGCACAGCTAATAAAACGGGTCAATGCAACTGGGTGATTGCATTGAAGGAGGCAATTAAAACATCATTAAAAAAAAGTGATGCACAATTATGGAGCTGTGATGTGAGTGACCTCTAAATTAGCTTTTCAATTATTCAGTGGCTTTTCAGATTATTCCCTGACCTCACTTGACCCCGTATTGAGCTAACATTTAACTGGTAGAAAATGCCTTCTATTAACTATTACACTGAAAGAAATTGCAACCACAAAAAAAGGGTCTGTCCATCTAAAAGTTTGATTTTGATGAATTCTAAAAAATGTGTATTCCTTGTCTGCCATGATAACGATGTTGCTTTAAAGCCTCGTACACACGATCAGTCCATCCGATGAGAACGGTCTGAAGGACCGTTGTCATCGGTTAACCGATGAAGCTGACTGATGGTCCGTCGCGCCTACACACCATAGGTTAAATAACCGATCGTGTCAGAACACGGTGACGTAAAACACAACGACGTGCTGAAAAAAATTAAGTTCAATGCTTCCAAGCATGCGTCGACTTTCTGATTCTGAGCATGCAAAGATTTTTAATCGATGGTTGTGCCTACTAACGATCGGTTTTGACCTATCGGTTAGGAATCCATCGGTTACATTTAAAGCAAGTTGGCTTTTTTTTAACCGATGGTTAAATAACCTATGGGGCCCACACACGATCGGTTTTGACCGATGAAAACGGTCCATCAGACCGTTGTCCTCTGGTTAACCGATCGTGTGTACGAGGCCTAATACTGTAGTCAATGACCTGAAACAAGTGTGCAGACAGAGGTTTTGATTTTACTCTGATGAGCTGCATACTTGTTACTTTAAATACAGTAGAAAATACTGGAACCAGAGGGTCAACAACTGGCATTTCATAAGGGCAGCATTTGTATTCCTCTAATATTAAATATATACAGGTCTGAATGCCTAGCCTGACAATTACAATGGGTTACAATGGGTTCCACTATCCTTGTTCATTTGCAAAAAAAATAAAAAATTCTAGGACTCAGTTTAGGTCGATATGTATTCTTCTACATATTTTTTGTAAAAAAAAAAAAAAAATCGCAATAAGCGTATATTGATTGGTTTGCGCAAAAGTTATAGGTATAAGTAATGAACCACAAAAATAAGGGATAACAAAGTGTTGCTATCCTTCAGGTGTTGCCACCATCCCAAATTGGTAGAAATAAGCCCTAAAAGGGCATAAGTACCCCACTTCGTGCAAAAGTTATAGGGCCAAATTCTCAAAAAACCTGCCTAACTTAACTTTCAGCAGTTAAGTTACACAGGCGTTAAATTTCTACCTAAGTGCCCGATCCACAAAGCACTTACCTAGAAATTACACGCCGTGTAACCTAAGTGCCTCCGTCGCAAGGCAGTCGTCTGCTCGAGGGGGCGATTCCTATTCAAATGAGGCGCGCTCCCGCGCCGGACGTTCGGCGCATGCGTGTGACGTCATTTTTCCCGACGTGCATCGCGCGAACGTACTTTACGCCGGGCTTTGTGGATCGCGACGGGACAATAAAGTTGCGTCGGGTAAAAAAAAAAAATACGAGCCGGGAAAAAAAATTCAAAATTAAAAAAAAAACGCGGCGATCGAAAAAAAGGTTTGTTTTTACAAGGTCTAAACAGTTTAGGCCTTGTAAAAGCATCCCTACTTTTACGTATGCAAAACGTAACTTACGCAGAAAACACAAAGCTAAAATGCTTTGTGGATCTCCGTAAGTCCTCATTTGCATACGCAAAGCGGCATTTCGACTCTAAATGCCCCCAGCGGCGGATGCAGTACTGCATCCTAAGATCCGACAGTGTAAGTGTCTTACAGATGTCGGATCTTCTGACTATCTTTGGAAAAATCCTTCTGAGGATCAGTTCCAAAGATAGCCACAGGGATACGCAGGCTGAACAGCAGTTCCGCCTGCGTATCTCCTTTGAAGATTTGGCCCATAGTGTCTACAAAATAGGGGATAGAATTATGGCATTTTTATTATTATTTTTTTTTTAATAGTAATGGCGGCGATCTGCGATTTTTATCGGCACTGCGACATTATGACACTTACTTGCCAGGGGAAATGACAGATCGTATGTTCATACTTTGTATGAACATACGATCAGTCATTTCTCCCTTGAAAGAACCAGGAGCTGGGTGTGTTAACACACACAGCTCCCGGTTTTTGCTCTATCATGAGCGATCGCAGGTGCCCGGCTGTCATCGCGCCCGCCGGGCACTCGCATCGCCTCTGGGCCATGTTGCCACACTTAAACTGCGGCGGCTGGTCGGCAAGTAGTTAAAAAATATTTCCTGACACAAGCATGACAGCATATACGCATGGGTAGGCTCCGGCCCCTGCCCAATTCCAGGACCGGTTATACTATATAAGTAGGTCGACTCCCTGTCAGTAGCAGTTATCTTGCAGAGAAAGATGGAGCAAAGCGTGCAACAGGGGGAACGGAAGGCACAGGGTGCCAGGTTACGTAGTTACATAGTAGGTGAGGTTGAAATAAGACACAAGTCCATCAAGTCCAACCCATGTGTGTGATTATATGTCAGTATTACATTGTATATCCCTGTATGTTGTGGTCATTCAGGTGCTTATCTAATATTTTTTTTTAAACTACAGATTCCCCCTGCTGAGACCACTGCCTGGGGAAGGGAATCCCACATCCTTTCCACTCTTACAGTAATGGAACCCTCTACGCAGTTTAAGGTTAAACCTTTTTCTTTGAATTTTAGTGAGTGGCCATGTGTCTTATTAAACTCCCTTCCGCAAAAGTTTTATCCCTATTGTGGGGTCATCAGTATGGTATTTGTAAATTGAAATAATATCCCCTCTCAAGCGTCTCTTCTCCAGAGAGAATAAGTTCAGTGCTTCCAACCAGTAAACACTTATGGGGAACAGTGTCAAATGCTTTTGTGAAATCCAGATACACCACGTCTATGGGCCTTCCTTTATTTAGATGGCAGCTCACCTCATTAATTGAAGGCTATTAGATTGGTTTGGCAAGAACAATTCTTCATGAATCCAACCGTCTGTATGCTCCATCGGACAATTGTTGTCAGAATTTCCGACAACAAATGTTGGCTGTGCATGCTCCCAAAGTGTTTCGTCGGATTATCCGATCGCGTGTACACAAATCCGTCGGACTAAAATCCAAAGTACAAACACGCATGCTAAACATCAGACAACAATAGCAGGAGTTGCCCAAAGGATGGTGTTAAAGAGCTGAAAAACCACGTGGCTTGGTGTATGTTGGCTGAAAATGTTCTCCCGTCTGTATGCAGAACAAGTTCACGGACAACGCCCTTCGGACAAAACAACAACAGATTTGTCAGATGGAAGTTCGATCGTGTGTACGTGGCTTTAGACAATCTACAAGGATTATTTGCGATGGCTGTATAAACAATGAGACATTCACACAGCTAACTTTTTACAACTAGACCCCAAAATAAATGCACAGAACACATGGTAACTGGCAGAATTTGTAGACACGTGCATGCTGTTTTAATATGTTTTATTTTGAAGCTAGTTAAAAATTATATTCAAACCACAGTTCAACATTTTTTGTTCACCTCAATCAGAATCCGGGCCGCCATCAGGGGGGTATAGCCTATACAACTGTAAGGGGCCCTGGGGCCCGCCTGGGCCAGAAGAAGGCATGACTTGTGAATGGGAGCCGTGTTGTGCACTATAGAAACAATCTCGCAGCTTCTGCTGCTCTTTGTGTTATTGAGCTCAGACATTGAGCTCCTTACTGCCACCTCTGGCTACTATGTGCATGTGCACCCCTCGTGTGAGCTGCCTGTACTGTGCTCCTCTGTGTCAGCAACACGTCAGCTTTGTGAAAATGAGTTGTGACTAGGTAGGAAGGTTTCCTTTACAAGTAGAGGCTGTGAAGTAAAGGGTGGTGGCTGTGTGTGTACAGAGAGGGGCCAGAGCCTTGTGTGTTTACAGATTTGTGTATGTATATACAGGTAGGGGGGCTGATGTATATACAGGTGTGGTGGGGGGGCTGACATATATACAGGTGTGAGGGGGCTGGCATATATACAGGTGTGGGGGGCTGACATATATACAGGTGTGGGGGGCTGGCATATATACAGGTGTGGGGGGTCTGACATGTATACAGGATTGAGGGGGGCTGACAAATATACAGATGTGGGGGGGCTGACATATATATAGGATTGGAGAGGGGGGCTGAGTGCGTATAGGTGAGGTGGCCAGTGTGTGGATTCGGTGGGATGGCCCATGGGCAAGCCCTGGAGAATGTTGGTGGTCAGGCTCGTAAGGGGGCCAGGCCTACAGCTGTGTAAGGGCCCAAAACATTTCTGATGGCTGCCCTGATCAGAATCCACATTTCCTAACATCGTAAGAAGTCTTTAGAGGCCCCATACACAGCAAGATATACAGATGTACCATATTTGCTCAAAAACAAAGTTGTTATAGGTACAGTTGTGACTGAGTCTGGTTATCTCACAGTATATCTTGTGTTATCATTAGTGCAACTTAAGAGCACCAAGAGTTAAACATACAAAAAAAAATACTTACAGAGTTCTACTGAAGGTCAAAAAGAATCTATTTTAATAAAGATGATACCTCCACCCTGTGATGACCATTTTAACATCACGGAACATTTTTCTATATCAAAATAAAGCAAAACCCAAATTTTGCTGAAATATCTACAAAACTAATCATTGGAGAGACTTTGGCTAGACGGGATTAGGATGTTTGAGGTTATGCAGATGTCACATGTTTTGGCCATTAGGAGACATTAAGGCTTTTTTTTAGACATCATGTAGATTAAACTACATTTTCCTCCCAAAATATTTGCCATCTTCTTTGTGGGGATTTGGAGTTTATTTTTGTCTGGTTTATTCAGTCCTGTCGTGTTCACAAAACACAGATCTGACCTCACAAAGAGACCTTATTAGGAGGATGTATCTATATTGTGCGTTTCTTCTGCTACAAACTATTTTAGGGAACTTCGTTTTTCAGTGTAGCGCCCTGCTCCTAATGAACAGGCGCTGCTTTAAATTTAGTGGGGGTCTGAGCTGTTATTTGGCTCAGACCAGAGTAATTAAGGGCAAATTAGCCTCTGTTCCAGCCATGACTGTGCTGAAAGTATCCACCATTGCTCGTCTGGGGGTGTCATTACCACCCCAGGCCAAGGGTGGCAGCAGCAAGGTCAGGGTGTATTGAGTGTTCCCCTCAGCAACAAATCAGTGGGAGTGGTCGCCCCGCTTTGCATGCTGGGGAGGGGTATTTAAGGGACAGTTGCCATTGGTGCAGGGTCTATCGTCCGCCCTCGCCTCGTGGCCTGCCTGGCCTGAGGTGCACGTCCTAAATCCTGGTTCTGGGACCACGTTGGCCCGGGGGCCGCGGCTTCGTTTGTGGGCCCAGTTGTCTGGCTGGGGCCTGTGCCGAGAGGGTGATCCTGTGCTGTCCGTCCTGCGGGAGGAAGCCACTTGATGAAGGAAGCCAGGGGAGGACCTATCCTGGAGAGGACCATGCAAGAGGCTGGTACCTTGGGAGAAGGCCTGGAAGCTTCATCAAATGGTGCACCTTATACCGAAAGGCTTGACAGTGTCGCCTGTCGGATCTAGAAGTTCTAAAGAAGCCAAGCTAAAGATATCCGGGTGCTGAATCCTGTGGCAGGGGATTCCGGACCAAAAGTGTCTCCTCAAGAAAGGAAGGTCTGTGGCAGAGACTGTACTTTGCTTTGTGCGCCATCCCGGGTGCTGGGCCAGTGAGAGGGACCTATACGGGTGAGCAATACCCACTTTGGCTAGAGTGGCAACAAGAACTGTATGCTGGAAACAGGAGTGTTTCCTTACTTTGATTATGCACCTGAACCTACCTACCCTTCCACCCCTCATCCTTCTTTTCTTCTGATGTTCTCCCAAATAAATCTAAGAAAAAGAAGTGTATTGTGTGGACATTGGAATTCTTCAGACTCTCTCCCTTCACCCTAGACAGAGAGAGTACAGAGGTAATGTGCCACCCAAAAATATAACCAGCAGCTCCTGCGGGGGTAGTGCTACATCAGTTATGATGATCTGGATATTTGAAGGGTTAGTTCATCTTTACAAAAAAACTGCCTATGCAAATAAGCGGTGTCGGCAGATGAAAAAACAAAGGGCCGGATTCAGGTAGGACTTACACCGACGTATCTCGAGATACGCCGCGTAAGTCAAAATGTGCGCCGTCTTAACTATGCGCCCTACCCACAAAAATAGATACGCCTGAAAAAAGGGTTCTCCCGACCGACGTAACTTTCCTCCGCCGGTGTATCGTAGGCGCATTTTTACGCTTGGCGCATCTTGCGCTCCCATTGATTTCCTATGCAAATGAGGGAGATACGCCGATTCCCAAACATACGCGTGTCCGGCGCAGGCTACGCGCGGTGCGCACAAGTTGTACGCCCTGCGCAAATTTACTCCTCCATAAAGCAGGGGCAACTCAGCACCAGACGTGCACAGGTCAGCTGGAGAGCAGCTACAGCAGCACCGTTACGGACGAGCTGAGCAAGCCCACTTGCAGGACAACACATCTGTATGCCAACATGCCCGGGGCAGCCATGGTCCTAGCAATACTACTGTGTGAACCGACTCGTAGGAGGGCACAGGAGAGGATATACCGCACGCGCATGAACATCTTTGGCATGTCTGATTTGGAGGTGTATCGCATCTTCAGATTCAGCCCTAATGCCATCCAGGAATTAGCCACAACCCTGCATGATGACATCACCAGCAAGACACACCGCGTACATGCAGTGCAGCCACTGGTCAAGGTACTGGCAACACTCCATTTCCTTGCAAGTGGATCTTTTCAGCGTACAAGTGGAGTTGTGTCTGGGATGTCACAATCCTCCATGAGCAGATGTGTGCACCAGGTTGTCCCCGCAATCCTCAGATGCATGTCCCACCACATCATCAAACCCACCCAGTAGCATCTGCGGAATAAGGCAATGGTGGATTTCTATCAAATTGCAGGATTCCCATGCACCGTGGGGGCCATTGATTGCACACATGTGGCACTACGGCCCCCCCGTGCCACAGAGCACATATGCTGCAATCGGAAGCACTGGCATTCCATCAACGTACAGGTGATAGCCGATGCCCAAGGCCTCATATGGCACGTCCGTGCCAAACACCCAGGGGCCAGCCACGACAGCTACATATACCGCCAAAGCCACATCTCCACAGAATTTGAACAGAACATGTATGTGACATGGGAGTCAGGCATGACTGTCTGACCCCATGATGCAGACATCACAAGGGGCACATGCACGACTAACATCCTCCTGTCTTTTCCCTTCCAGGTGACGCGGCATATGCACTTGGGCCCCATCTCATGACTCCATTCCAAAATCCCCAATCCACAGGAGAGCAAAACTACAATGCTGCACACACACGTACCCGTGCAGTGGTGGAACGCACATTTGGCCTCCTGAAGTTCCGTTTCCGATGCCTGGATACGTCCGGGGGGAGCCCTGTTGTATTCCCCAAACTTTGTGTGCCAGATCATCGGTGCATGTTGCATTCTACACAACTACGCCATGAGAAAGGGCCTGGAGATTGACATACGTGATGACCTGACCCCCCAACCACACAATCCCCCCCAAACCGAAGCTACCCCGTCTGCTGAGGGAACAGCAGTTAGGAGATGCCTCGTGGAACGTATCTTTGCCCGTTAAACACACACATTCATCATGGCACAAGGAGAATGCACGCATGCACACCACTGTGGTCCCTAGCACACACCACACATCCACATCACATTGGATTAGCCAAAGTCCACCATGCAGGACTTGGGAGCAGCAGGTGGTTGAGAGTCCAGGGATTGTGGAAACCTCCTCTAAATAGATCGAATCCTCCTGGTGGAGATCAATGGACTCCTCCACAACAACCTCAAGAGGTCTCTGTGGTGCATTCGCTGCAAGATCACCGTTATCGGCGGCGGGACAGGGGCCCCCTCCCCCTCTCACCCGCGCCTTTGCTGCTTATCGGAGCAGTTGGTAGCAGCGGAGGCGATCGGGACCTGTCCGTGGCTGGGTATGGAGACGAGTGAGAGGAAGATGGCCCCCACTCGTCTCCATACCATACCATACCATAGCAGGGCAGAAGCGACGTCAAAACGTCACTTCCTCCCATAGCTCTTAAAGGGAAATTCTTTTGTAATTTTTTCAAATGACAAAATTATTATTATGCTTTTTTCTATTACAAGGGATGTTTACATTCCTTGTAATAGTAATAAAAGTGACCCAATTTTTTTTGAAACGGTGTAAAAATAAATAAAATAAAGTAAAAAAGAAAGACATTTTTTTTAAAGCGCCCTGTCTCAATGAGCTTGTGCGCAGAAGCGAACCCAAAAGGAAACGGTGTTCAACCCACACATGTGAGGTATCGCCGCGATCGTTAGCGTGTGCGTAATAATTCTAGCCCAAGACCCCCCTCTGTAAAACATGCAACCTGTAGAATCTTTTAAACGTCGCCTATGGAGATTTTTAAGGGTAAAAGTTTGTTTTTCGACCGTGTGTATGCGGCCTTAATCTAAAAAAGAGGCTTAAAGTGGTTAAAAGAAAAAGAAACAAATAATTATAATGTCTAGCAAAAAACACAGATTATGAAGTTTGTAGTGAACCCTTACATTGTTGCTCAGTGGAGAAATTCCCCTCTAATTCGGTGGTCAGTGGAGAAAAACCCTCTTAGATTAATGTGCAGTGGATATCAGTAAAAAATTGCCCCCTTAAAGGGTTTGTAAAGGAATTTTTTTTTATCTTAATAGCTTCCTTTACCTTAATGCAGTGCTGTTTTCATATCCTCATTGTTCGTTTTTGCTCTCAAGTTGCTGTAATTCTTCTCTGATCTCTACACTTCCTGGTTGTCTGTTTCCTGATAACCACAGTACTGGGAGCTTTCTCTCTGTGGTCACAAATCAAGGAGGTGTGATTACTGTGTGTCTAAAACCCCACAGCACCAATCAGTTTTGTTTTACAAACCATCACTGCCCTGTATTGGCTCTGTGGCTCAGTACATCACAGAAGCAGGAAACAGCATGCAAAAACGAAACTAAAACTGTAGGCACATTATATGATTGATTTTGTATCTATTTTTCATCATTTTTAAAAGGAATTAGTTAACTATTATGTCTCTATACCTTGTAAACAGTCATTTCAGCAAAAAAAATTCCTTTACAACTCCTTTAAGTGTTGGTGGCCTTTGTAGGTGGGATATAAAAGTTTGCTTTGCATGATACAGTGTATATGTGTATATATATATATATATATATATATATATATATATATATATATATATGTGTGTGTGTGTGTATGTATGTGTGTATGTGTATATATATATATATATACAGAGCTTTTTTTCTTAGAAAATAGGTGCAGGAACTCAATCACGACCCGTTCAGATTTCACAAACAGTAGAAGGGTCTTAAAGGGGCATTAAATACCAGGATTGCATTACACACAGAGTGCAGAGTTCAGGGGTGCATTACACACAGAGTGCGGAGCTGTCACTTGTAAACACAGAAACTAGATTTCTGTCTTTACAAGTGATTGTGGTGAGCAGGCACCAAAGGATCTGAGCCAGAGGTGGTGGAACTGAGTTCCCCCAAGTTCCCCCTGAAAAAAAGCCCTGTATATATATATATATATATATATATATATATATATATATATATATATATATATATATATATATATATATATATATATAGTATATCATATTGGCGTTTGTTGGTTTGTTAATTTTTTTATTTAATCTTTAAGCATAGTATTCAGGGTTTAACTCAACTTTATATTTATATTTTTATATTTCTTTATATTTTCTAAATTACCTTCATTCAGTGAATAGGGGAAAGTATTTTTTCTGACAGAAATAAATGAACCCAAATGACCATATACATCATCCCCTGCTATAGTGTGTTCTCTAGCTCCTGAAAGGTATTAGGAGACTGTAAAATGATAGCCTCGCTGGTATGTTCCAGGACCAGATTTGAGACAAAAGACTTTGTTTCCCCTGGATGCCTAAGAAACTGCAAATTATTAAAGATTACCCTGAAATTACTGTTATCCAAGCAGCCAATTAAAGAGTCACACTGTGTGATCTCCATGAAAGGACAGATTCTTTCTTGTCTTGAATGAAAAAAAAAAAAAATTAAAATTATGACTTGAAAGCAATCACTGGCTTGTGAAGAGATGCAAGTTTCTGGGATCATGGAGTTCCAGTGAGAAAGATTGAATTGCTTTGGGAAGACACTGAGTTTAATAGCACAAGAAAAGTAAGGTGTCCTATTATCTCTATCTGGTGCCTATTTAAAGAACCAGATAACCTGAAAAATAGGCTGCTAATGAAAAACAGTGGGCCGGATTCAGATAAGTTAGCGGATCTTTAGATCCGCGTAACCTATCTGATTTACGATCCGCCGGCGCAAGTTTTTGAGGCAAGTGCTTAATTCAGAAAGCACTTACCTCAAAACTTGCGTCGGCGTATCGTAAATCCCCCAGCGGAATTCAAATTCCGCGGCTAGGAGGCGTCTACAATTTAAATCAGGCGCGTCCCCGCGCCGATCGAACAGCGCGTGCGCCGTCCGCGAATTTTCCCAGCGTGCATTGCTCCAAATGACGTCGCTAGGACGTCATTGGTTTCGGCGTGAGCGTAACTTTCGTCCATCTCTTTTCTGAATCGACTTACGCAAACAACGTAAAAAATCAAAACTCGGCGCGGGAACGACGGCCATACTTAACATAGGATAACCCTCACATAGCAGGGGTAACTATACGCCGGAAAAAGCCGAACGCAAGCGATGTAAAAAAAAAAGCGACGGGCGGGCGTTTCTGAATCGGCGGAAATCCTCATTTGCATATTCGTTGCGTGTAAAAAACGAAACGACACCTAGCGGCCGGCCTGGAATTGCAGCTTAAGATCCGACGGTGTAAGTCACTTACACCTGTCGGATCTTAGGCCCCGTACACACGACTGGATCTATCCGCTGGGATTGATCCGCGGATCAGTTCCAGCGGACAAATCCGGTCGTCTGTACGGCCTAGCGGATATTTATCAGCGGAGATTTCTCGGGCCGATCGATTTCAAGCGGATATAAATTTCTTAACATGCTAAGAAATCTATCCGCTTGAATCGGGTCCAGCGGATTGATCCGGTCGTCTGTACAGACTCACCGGATCAATCCGTCCGCTCCCCTCCCTCGCATGCGTCGTAATGATTCGACGCATGCGTGGAAGTACTTACCTTCCAGCATCGCGCACGTCGCCGCGTCATCATCACGGCGACGGCGCGACACGTCACCGCGGATGAATTCCGATGGTGAGTACAAGCCATCGGATCCAAATCCGGAGGAGGAATCTCCGGCGGACCGTTTCCAGCGGAGATCCCCTCGTGTGTACGGGGCCTTAGGGAGATCTATGCGGAACCTGATTCTATGAATCAGCCGCATAGATCCGACTGACGGAACTCAGAGATACGACGGCGTATCAGGAGATACGCCATCGTATCTCTATCTGAATCCGGGCCAATGAGTTTACCTATATTATACAGAGATCAAACAGGGGAGAAACAGCTCCACAGGTCCTGTAGCTGGACATAAACCATAAAATGTAAAACAATAAACAAGAATTGGTATACATACATTTGATAGTTCGGTTTTTCGCAGGGGTTAATCTTGATACAAAATGTTGCTAATTTTCAATGCTAATAAGCAAATTCTTGTCAAAAAAAGAGAATGGGGAGTTGAAGATTGCCATGGGGGACATTCACCAAAGGAAAAATAAATAAATACTGTATAGTGGGGAGAAGGTCCTTTAAAACAACTTTGAAGGTGACATAAGAACTGCTATAGAAAATCATTTAAGCTGTACGTGGTGTTAAGGAACAGAATTATTTTCAAGGACCGCATCAGTAAAATCTTAGGCGAATGCCGCGTACACACGATAATTTTTCGGCATGAAAAAAAAAACGTCGTTTTTAAAAACGACAAAAAAGAAATTTGAACATGCTGCATTTTTTAACGTCGTTTTAAAAAATGTGTTTTTTCAGGTTGTAAAAACTGATCGTGTGTGGGCTAAAATGACGTTTTAAACCCGTGCATGCTCAGAAGCAAGTTATGAGACGGGAGCGCTCGTTCTGGTAAAACTACCGTTCATAATGAAGTAAGCACATTCATCACGCTGTAACAGACAAAAAAGCGCAAATCGTCTTTTATTAACACGGAATCAGCTAAAGCAGCCCAAAGGCGAATAGAACTTCCCCTTTATAGTGCCGTCGTACGTGTTGTACGTCACCGCGCTTTGTTCATCATTTTTTTAAAACGATGGTGTGTGGGCAACGTCGTTTTTTCAATGATGAAGTTGGAAAAACGTCATTTTTTGGACATGCTAAAAAACAACGTTATTTTTCATGCCGAAAATGATCGTGTGTACGCGGCATAAGGCCAGAATCTCAAACTGGTCGAGATTCGAACCGCTTGTGGCCGAGAGTCCTCAAAGAGCTCAGGTTATAAGCAGGCTGTTATTCCTAATGCTTAAGGACAGTATACTGACAGGAATGGTACCAGCTTACTGGCGAATGGCCAACATGGTACCAATATTAAAAAAAAAGTCAGAGATATATTTCTGGAAACTTCAGGTCAATCAGTCTTACACCAATCAGTATGTAAACTATTGGAGGGAATTATAAGGGACTATAGCCAAGAATTCGCTGATGAAAACAGTATCATTATTATTAACCACTTAAGACCTGGACCATTATGCGGGTAAATGACCCGGCCAGTTTTTGCGATTCGGCACTGCATCGCATTAACTGACAATTGCGCGGTCGTGCGATGTGGCTTACACAAATAGAGCTTTCTTTTGGTGGTATTTGATCACCTCTGCGGTTTTAATTTTTTGCGCTATAAACAAAAATAGAGCGACAATTTTGAAAAAAAATGCAATATTTTTTACTTTTTGCTATAATAAATATCCCCCAAAAAAGATATAAAAAAACATAATTTTTTCTCAGTTTAGGTATTCTTCTACCTATTTTTGGTAAAAAAAAATTGCAACAAGCGTTTATCGATTGGTTTTCCCAAAATGTATAGCGTATACAAAATAGGGATTGTTTTATGGCATTTTTATTAATAATTTTTTTTTTACTACTAATGGTGGCGATCAGTGATTTTTTTCCTGACTGCGACATTATGGCGGATACCTCGGACAATTTTGACACATTTTTGGGACCATTGTCATTTTCACAGCGAAAAGTGCTATAAAAATGCACTGATTACTGTAAAAATGACAATTGCAGTTTAGGAGTTAACCACAGGGGGCGCTGTAGGAGTTCGGGTTCATCTAGTGCAGTGGTTCTCAACCTGGGGGTCGGGACCCCCTCGGGGGTCAAATGATGATTTACCAGGGGTCACCGAATCCTGGGCTGTTCCTGAAGCCTGTATTACTCTCCCGGCATTTTTGCAGCCACCCAGCAGGACTATCCCTGGAGCATGTGGCCACCCATCTGGGCTGTTCCTGGAGCCTGCAGCTGCCCACTCAGCCTCTTCGCAGGCGCCCATTCAGTTTACGGCATGGCTGGGGGGGCAAAGACTAGAGGTCAGCTGACTGGTGAGGAATGTGAAGTGGGAGGGGCTGGAGGAGACCCTATCTCCTGATTTCGGCATAGGTGTCACTGCTACGAGACACCACAGAGCTGGAGACACAGTGAAGCTGGAGACAGTGAGTGACACTACCTGCGATTATAGTCGCCATTACAAGGACTCAGGGAGCGCTAAATGTCTGTGGGTTAGGGGCGTAAATTACTTGTCTTGCCTTGGGTGCTGACAACCCATGCTATGAATGTAATTTTACTGTTAGGGGTCCCACAACTTGGGAAATGTTATCAAGGGGTCACGGCACTAGAAGGTTGAGAACCACTGATCTAGTGTGTGTTTACAACTGTAGGGGGGTGTGGCTGTAGGACTGACGTCATCGACCGAGTCTCCCTTATAAAAAAGGAATCACTCGATCGATGCGCCGCCACAGTGAAGCACGGGGAAGCCGTGTTTACATACGGCTCTCCCCGTTCTTCAGCTCCGGGGAGCGATCGCGAGGGGGCGGCTAGAAACGAATAGCCGCGCCCTCGTCCCGGATCGCTCCTCGCGGGTTTCTGACCACCGCATGTAGCGGTGGGGGCCCGTTCGGACCCCCGACCCACTTCTAGGCAGGGACGTACAGGTACGCCAATGTGCATGTACGTGCCATTCTGCCGACGCACATATACATGCGGCGGTCCGGAAGTGGTTAACGTTTAATTTACAAACTGAGGTCATGGACCATTTTGTTTTTTTAATGGATAGAAAACTGGTTACAGTGGCACATTCAAAGAATGGTGATAAATAATGTGTAACTGGTCTGGGGTGGTAAGTGGGGTACGCCAAGACTCTGTCCTCAAACAGAATTGGCCAAATTCATTCATAAATGATAAAGAGGTTAGTATACTGTAAATAGCTCAATCTTAGTTCAATCTCAGAGCAATAACTTCACAGCAGGATACAGACGTTTTACCAGTGGCGGTTCGTCCATAGAGGGCGCTGGAGCGCCGCCCCCTCTGGCTCTCACCGCCACTGAGTCAAATAACATAGATTCATGCATTGCACGAATCTGTTATTTTCGCCGCTGCCGCTGTTATTCAGATGGTCGGCGCTCAATGTCCGGCCATCTGAATAACGCCAGCTGGTTGGCTGTACGGAAATGTCTATCAAAGCCAACAGCTCTGATAGGCTTTCCCAATACAGCCCTCGGGTCCCAGGAAGCTTATTCTCGGAGCGCACAGACTGTACGCCCCTTGAATAAGATGACAGGCGTCTCAGCCAATCAGGTTGGCCGGTTCTGGCTACCTGTAACCTGGTTGGCTCAGACGCCTGTCAGTCATCGAGGGCGGGAGAAGACATTGTGGGACGTGGATGCCTGACTCCAGTAAAGGTAAGTGCTGGGCGGGGGGGGGGGGGGGCTGAACGCAATTTACAGGGCACAGTGGGGACAATTGGCACAGCGGCGACCATTAAAGGGCACAGTGGCTTCGTTTAATGGCATGGCACAGTGGTGACAATGGATGGCACAGTGGCTGCGTTTAATGGCATGGCACAGTGGTGACAATGGATGGCACAGTGGCTGCGTTTAATGGCATGGCACAGTGGTGACAATGTATGGCACAGTGGCTGCGTTTAATGGCATGGCACAGTGGTGACAATGTATGGCACAGTGGCTCCGTTTAATAGCATGGCACAGTGGTGACAATGTATGGCACAGTGGTGACAATGGATGGCACAGTGGCTGTGTTTAATGGCATGGCACAGTGGTGACAATGTATGGCACAGTGGCTGCGTTTAATGGCATGGCACAGTGGTGACAATGGATGGCACAGTGACTGCGTTTAATGGCATGGCACAGTGGTGACAATGTATGGCACAGTGGCTGCGTTTAATGGCATGGCACAGTGGTGCGAATTGATGGCACAGTGGCTGCATTTGATGGCATGGCACAGTGGTGCAAATTGATGGCACAGTGGCTGCGTTTGATGGCATGTAACAGTGGCTGCGTTTGGGCACAGTGAGACTGCATTTTTTTTCCTTTGCGCCCCCCCAAAAATTTTGAGCACCAGCCGCCACTGCGTTTTACGAGAATGCCTTAATAAAAGAAAGGGGTAAGCAACTACAAAGCAAATGACGTTTTAATGTTGAAAAATGTAAAGTAATGCACCTGGGTCTAAAAATATGAATGCAATATACTCACAAGGGGGAGAACATCTGGGGGAATCCAGGACAGGAAAAGATCTGGGAGTCCTGGTAGATTACAGACTCGGCAATGCCAAGCTGCTGCAAGCAAAGCTAGCAGAATAGTAGCATGCATTAAAAAGGGTATTTACTCAAGAGATGAAACTGTAATCCTGGCACTTTATAAAACTCTGGTTTTGCCACATCTGGAGTATGTCATCCAGTTCTGGTCACCTGGAGAGAGTCCAAAGAAGGGCATATTTTCCTTGGAGAAGAGAAGCTTAAAGGGGTTGTAAAGGATTTTTTCCCCCCTAAATAGCTTCCTTTACCTTAGTGCAGTCCTCCTTCACTTACCTCATCCTTCCATTTTGCTTTTAAATGTCCTTATTTCTTATGAGAAATCCTCACTTCCTGTTCTTCTGTCTGTAACTCCACACAGTGGCCCCAGATTCAAGAAGCACTTGCGCCCGCGCAACCATAGGTTGCGCGGCGCAAGGGCTTACTTGCTCCGGTGTAACGAGTGCTCCTGATTCAGGAACCTCGTTACACCGACTGCAGCCTAGGATGTGACAGACATAAGCCTCCTTATGCCTTCACATCCCAGGCTGCATTCTTGCGTTGGCCGCTAGGGGGCGCGGCCATTGTGATCGGCGTATAGTATGCAAATTGCATACTACCACCGATTCACAAAAGTTGCGCGGGCCCTGCGCACACAAGGTACGGAGTTTCCGTACGGCGACTTTAGCATAAGGCTGCTCCTGCTAATACGTTCAAATTTTACGTCGTTTACGTAAGTGAACCGTGAATGGCGCTGGACGCCATTCACGTTCACTTAGAAGCAAATGACGTCCTTGCGACGTCATTTGCCGCAATGCACGTCGGGAAAGTTTCCCGACGGAGCATGTGCTGTTCGCTCGGCGCGGGAGCGCGCCTAATTTAAATGATTCCCGGCGGGATCATTTACATTAGGCAGCCTTACGCCCGGCTGTTTAGCATATCGCCCGCGCAATTTACGGAGCAATTGCTCCGTGAATCGCGGGCAAAGCGCAATATTTGCGTGGGGGCAGAGAAAAATTTTTGCTCTTTGCCCACGCAAATATTGCTCCGATCTACCTGAATCTGGGCCATTATTTTTTTTACATGAACACACACACCCACAAAGGTTGAACTGGTGTCTTTATTCAACCTTAATGCATGTAACTATGTAAATAAAATACTTTGATCCCTCAGGACTCTCAGCTGTGGGTCCTGTGACTTCCTGAAGGAAGCTTAAAGTGGATGTAAACCGGTATATAGATTGATTTATATCACTGGATATTTCACGTGATAGAATAATAGCGCTGCACTTATATTTTTCATTTTATTTAAGTTTTCTATACTGTAAGCATTTTCCTTCAATGGTAATCTTGGTAAACCTAAGTATGTCGCATACACACGATCGGAAATTCCGACAAGAAAACCGTGGATTTTTTTCCGACTGAATTTTGGCTCACGGTCACAGAAAATTCCTAATTTTAAGAACGCAGTGACGTACAACACTACAACGAGCCGAGAAAAATGAAGTTCAATGATTCCGAGCATGCGTCAAATTGATTCCGAGCATGCGTGTTTTTTTTGAGCGTCGGAATTGCATACAGACAATCGGAATTTCCGACAAGAACTTTACCTGTCGGAAAATTTGAGAACCAGCTCTCACATTTTGGCTGTCGGACAGAAAAAGTCAGATGGGGCCTACACGAGGTCAGAATTTCTGACCAAAAGCTCACATCAAACTTTTCTTGTTGGAAATTCCGATCGTGTGTACGCGGCATTTCATTTAATTGGTCCTACAGAACAGAGAGATATAAACGTTGAGCCCTGGCTCTGGGTATTGAAGAGATCCTCCCTGAGAACATTAGCAGATAAATAATAGTGGAACTACTTCTCAGGGACGTCCCGAGCCAATGACTAAGGTTTACTGTTGCAACATTAACCTAGAAGTAAAACATAACACATTATTTGCCAAACATTGGAGCTCTGTTGATGCTGCACTTTCAAGTCATTAGTGTTCTTCTCTTCTGTGAAACTATTAGCAAGTGAGAAGACATAAACAGGAAAGTTGCATCAACTTCGGAATTCTCCTGCCCATGACCACCAGGGATGTCCACCCATGACCACCAGGTAAGCCCACTAGAGCCCACAAGGGATTCCAATTGGTGCCCATTAGGGATGACACTCTGTGCCCATCAGAGATGCCTGCCAGTGTCTCCTGATGAGTGCTGCCTATAAGTGTCATCTATCAGTGCCACCTATCAGTGCCCATCAGTGCCTCCTATGAGTGCCCATCAATGCCGCCTATGAGTGCCCATCAATGCCACCTGTCAGTGCCCGATACTGTATATCAGTGCCACCTAACAGTTCCCATCAGTGCCTATCAGTGCTGCATATAGGTGCCTCATCATCCGTGCCACCTCATGAGTGCCAATCAGTACTGCCTCATCAGTGCCCCTCAGTGAAGGAGAAAACTTACTTATTTACAACGTTTTGTAAAACAAAGACATTTTTATTTATTTTTATAATTTTCAGTGTTTTTTTATTTGTAGCACAAAAAATAAAGGGCCAGATTCACAAAAGAGATACGACGGCGTATCTGCTGATACGCCGTCGTATCTCTGTTTCTAACTATGCGACTGATTCATAGAATCAGTTACGCATAGATAGCCAGAAGATCCGACAGGTGTAATTGTTTTACACTGTCGGATCTTAGGATGCAGTACCGCGGCCGCCAATGGGGGGAGTTTGCGTCGTAAACCAGCGTCGGGTATGCAAATTAGGAGTTACGGCGATTCACGATGGATTTTCGCGTTCGCTATGTCGCCGCTAGTCTAGTTTCCCGTCGCAAAGTTAGTCGTCGTTTTAGGTGCCCTAACTTTAGTCAGCAAGCGTATTGCTGTCTAAAGTATGGCCGTCGTTCCCGCGTCGAAATTTAAAAATCAACGTCGTTTGCGTAAGCCGTCTGGGAATACGGAATTACGCTACGCGCGTCGCCGTTTAAAAAAATTACGTCACGGCGCGCAATGCACGACGGGAGTTCGGAAACGGAGCATGCGCGGTAGGTCCGGCGCAGGAGCGCGCCTAATTTAAATGGCACACGCCCATTTAAATTGGCCCGCCTTGCGCCGGAGGCCACCGGCGTAGGTTTTCATCGCAAGTGCTTGGTGAATCAGGCACTTGCGATGAAAAATTTCGGCGGTGTAACGTATCTACGATACGTTACGCTGCCGCTCTTCTATGTGAATCTGGCCCATAAACCCCAGTGGTGATCAAATACCACCTAAAGAAAGCTTGTGGGAAAAAAAAAAATTGTAAAAATTTTGTTTGGGTATAGCGTCGCATGATCAGTCAACTGTCATTCAAAATGTGATAGCGCTGAAAACTGGTCTGGGTAGAAAGGTGTATAAGTGCCCTGTATTGAAGTGGTTACATTTGCCAATTTCACTTTTCCCAAAACTTTGTGGAAATGGCAGTTTCATTTTGCCTTGTGCTGAAGTAAAAGAAAGAGACATGCTTGATTATCACAAGTGGGTTAAAAAGCACAATTGCTCCCCTTCTTCCCTTTACCGCTCGTTCACATTGGAGCGATTTATCATGTGATTTAACTGGTCAAATCGCATGACAAGTGGCAGCCTACTGCCAGCAATGGCATTGTTCCAATGGAACGGTGCAACACCGACCGTTCGGCGCTGCACTGATTTGCAAAAGTAGTTCCTGCACTACTTTTGGTGATTTCGGGTGACTTCAATAGACATCTGTGCATGAAGTGGCACCTGAAACTGCGCTGACCTGCTACTTTGAAATCACGCTACTTTAAGTGAAGTAGCACAATTTCAAAGTAGCGTCAATGTGAACCAGGGCTCAAGGCATTAACTGTATGTTGAAGACACATAGACATCCCCCATCCGGTTGCTCACCAAAAAAACACAGACACAAACCAACAAGCTTTCATATAGCTTTCTATCTTCCCAACAATGTGGCAGCTTCTCCTGTAGACAATGGGCTAGATTCAGGTAGAATCGCGCATTGTTACGGTGGCGTAGCGTATCGTATTTACGCTACGCCGCCGTAAGTAAGTGAGGCAAGTGCTGTATTCACAAAGCACTTGCCTCCTAAGTTACGGCGGCATAGTGTAAATAGGGCCGGCGTAAGCGCGCTGTGACAGGAAGTCAGGTAAATCAGTGAGTGTTGTCACAGACGGAACATACATTTCTGCCTTGTTTAGACAATACACCAATCGTTATTAGGCGTCGGCTGGAAAATGTAGCCAGGAAGGCTAAAGGCCGTTGGAAGACTCCAGCTGTTCATAATGAGGCAATTAAGGCCTCTATAAGAAGTCCAGAGGAGGACCACTAATTGCTGCATGCTGAGGCTTTCTGAGTGAAAGTGAGCAGTGCCAGAAAGTCTTCTGAGGAGGTGAGGAGAGGAATGATTTTTCTGTGTGATAAAAATCAAAAGACTAATGTTTTTCTGCTATATGACCAACACTGTCTACCCAGCAGTAGGCTGTGCTAGACTTCATAGATAGGTTCCTGTGTGATGAAGGTAGACGCCCAAAGTGGCTAGGGTTTATTTTGTGTTTGTTTTTGTTTATGCTGTTTGTATAAGTTCAGTGTGTGGTGAACCCATCCAAGGGATCACACACCCCGCTACCGAGCTAACCCCTTACAGCGCCTAATTCAAATGAGGATGAGGGGGGCGTGTTTTATGTAAATGGGTGGTGACCCGACGTGATTGACGTTTTTTACGAATGGCGCATGCGCCGTCCGTGTACATATCCCAGTGTGCATTGCTCCAAAGTACGCCGCAAGGACCTATTGGTTTCGACGTGAACGTAAATTACGCCCAGCCCTATTCGCGAATGACTTACGCAAATGACGTAAAAAATTCAAAATTCGACGAGGAATTGACGTCCATACTTAACATTGCGTACGCCTCATAGAAGCAGGAGCAACGTTACGCCGGAAAAGCCTTACGCAAACGACGTAAGAAAATTCGGCCGGGCGCACGTACGTTTTGAGAATCGGCGTATCTAGGTCATTTGCATATTCTATGCCGAAAACGACGGAAGCGCCACCTAGCGGCCAGCGGAAATATGCACCCTAAGATACGACGGTGTAAGAGACTTACGCCAGTCGGATCTTAGGCTAATTTTGGCGTATCTTGCTTTCTGAATACAGAAAGAAGATACGCCGGCGCAGCTTTGAATTTACGCGGCGTATCTATAGATACAGCGGCGTAAATCATTGCTGAATCTAGCCCATTGTATTTTTTTTTCTAATGCTGTCTCTTTACATTTTTTTTAATAATACTGTAATCTGAAATTATTTGCATTGCTATTTGAACTTTTCCTACTGTCTAAAAACACTTAAAAAAAACAGATACCGTATATACTTAAGTATAAGCTGAGTTTTTCAGCACATTTTTTGTGTGCGAAAAATGTCCCCCTCGGCTTATACTCG
The DNA here is from genome assembly GCF_905171775.1 of Rana temporaria. Taxonomy (NCBI): domain Eukaryota; kingdom Metazoa; phylum Chordata; class Amphibia; order Anura; family Ranidae; genus Rana; species Rana temporaria. The sequence goes on along the minus strand of NC_053497.1, from coordinate 28,775,040 downwards.
AGACACATTTTTGCGCCTGATCTTCCGAACTTAGGGGACCCGGTACCCTGAATAAAACCCAAACTTGTCACACGTATAGCCCCACTCTTCCTCTACAAGTGTTTGTTGTCCGGGGGACCTACGGCCAGGGAGCACCAATTTTTCACAGTCGGGCAACCTTTCAATAGACTCCCATGTTAAAACGGTCATTTCACTGGTAACTTTGGGGACCCAGAAACTTGGCACACATGTAGCCCCAGTTCTCTTCTACAAGTGTGCAAAGTTTGCTGTCTGGGGGACCTACGGCCGGGGAGCACCGATTTTTTTTAAAGCCGGGCACCGGGCCCTTCTATATACTCCCATGTTAAATGTAAGTCTAGTCATGGACACAGTGAGGCATGGGCACAGTGAGGCATGGGCACAGTGAGGGATGGACACAGTGAGGCATGGGCACAGTGAGGCATGGACACAGTGAGGCATGGACACAGTGAGGCATGGACACAGTGAGGCATGGACACAGTGAGGCATGGACACAGTGAGGCATGGGCACAGTGAGACATGGGCACAGTGAGACATGGGCACAGTGAGGCATGCACATGGACACAGTGAGGAAAAGAGAGGCACAGTGAGACATACACATGGACACCCTAGGCTTATACTCGAGTCAATAAGTTTTCCCATTTTTTTGTGGTAAAATTAGGTGCCTCGGCTTATATTTGGGTTGACTTATACTCGAGTATATACGGTAACAACAAAAAAAGGCAAAAAACGCTTCAATGAAAAGCGTAAAAAAAAACACAAAAAACAATAGGAGTCTTTAAAATCTAAATAAACATCATGGGGCAGATCCACAAAAGAATTACGCCGGCGTATCTATTGATACTCTGCGTAATTTCAAAGTTCCCGCATCGTATCTTTGTTTTGTATCCACAAAGCAAGATACAACTGCATCTCGGATCGATCCGACAGGCGTACGTCTTAGTACGCCGTCGGATTTCAGGTGCATTTTTTCGGCGGCCGCTAGGTGGCGTTTCCGTCGATTTCCGCGTCGAGTATGCAAACTAGCTAGTTACGGCGATCCACGAACGTACGTCCGGCGCATTTTTTTACGTCGTTTGCGTTCGGCTTTTTCCGGTGTATAGTTACCCCTGCTATATGGTGGCGTACTCAATGTTAAGTATGGCCGTCGTTCCCGCCTCACATTTTGAATTTTTTACGTTGTTTGCGTAAGTCGTTCACGAATAGGGATTTGCGTAGAATGACGTCACCGTCGTAAGCATTGGCTTGTTCCGGTTTTATTTCGAGCATGCGCACTAGGATACCCCCACGGACGGCGCATGCGCCGTTAAAAAAACGTTGTTTACGTCGGGTCACGACGTATTTACATAAAACACGCCCCCATCACATCCATTTGAATTCCGCGCCCTTACACCGCCAAAGATACACTACGCCGCCGTAACTTACGGCGCAAATTCTTTGAGGATTCGGGAAAAAAAAAGTAAGTTACGGCGGCGTAGTGTATCTTAGATACGCTACGCCTGGCGGTAATATGAGCCGCTGTACGTGAATCTACCCCCATGGCTAGATAATTGGGAAGGTTTTTCAGTTGCTTATGGTTGCATATAAAAGACCGGGCTATTCATACCTGTAGATAATCTTGCAGATCATGCCAGGGACAAAAGAGGCAGCAATAAAAGTAAATACTTTTGGAGACGCAGTCACTGTACAACAACATCCCTGCCATTTGATATCACACAGTTGATTCACATTGTTTTCTGTTGTACACAACAGTTGAATTTTATGGCAGATAAATGTACAAAATTAGGTAATCAATACATATATTAAAAAACCTGGTGTGTCTGGATTGCTAGGCAATCCCAACCAGCTGATGCCAACTCACCATCACATTGGTACCTATAAAACTTAAAAAAAAAAACAAAAAAAAACACATATAACAAGATATAGTATTACGTTATCTGCATGAAAAACTAAAATAAAATGAATGGTGTTTAGAACATGTAATAGGTATTATTACTTTTCTTAATTTGAATGTTGCATATTGCAAGCAAAATGTCCAAAAATTTTACATACGGTATATAAATTTTCACTGGCTTCTGCCAGTCTGGTCCTAGAAGGTTATAAGATGTTACCATGGTGATACAAGCTGCCCTTTAATAAATCTGAGCATATAAGGTTATACAATATTGGATATTGCCATGGAAACATGTCTTCGTAAACAAGAAATCCCACAGGGTTCCAACAGATACAGGTTTTCACCAAATATTAACCTATTCAGTACTTTACCTACAGATTCCCAGTACATACATTACTTTTAGTCGAATAAAGAAAGAAAAAAAGAAAAAAAAATGAGCAGATAGAAGTATAGATGCCTGTATAGTATCCCTGATCTGCTACTTATAAATATATTTTGTACAGGTTATCCTCTTTGTCTCTTTACTGCAATGTTTAAAATAGCAATGCTGCACATAGTAAAAAAAATAAATAAAAAAGGATGTGTACAAATTTCTTATTTTCTTTCTTTTCTTCGTATGTAACATATAAAATTACGATGGCTTATCTGGATATTTATACTTTCAAGACAGTATAACATACAATTATGCATATGTAATTGTAGAAAAAAAAAAAAAAAAACAGGTGCTAAAATTACAAATAATAATAAAACAATAATAAAAATAATTATTATTATTATTACAATAATAGCAATGAAAAGTAAACAAAAATATGTAATTAAAATTAGAAAATAAACCATGGCCCGGATTCACAAAGCACTTGCGCCGACGTATCTCAAGATACGCCGCGTAAGTACAAATGTGCGCCGTCGTATCTGTGCGCCGGACCCACAAACTGAGATGCGCCTAAACTTGCCGACGTAACTTGCCTACGTAGGGTGGGCACACATTTACGCTGGGCGCATATTTACGCTCACATTGATCAGCCATTCAAATATGCAAATTAGGAAAATATGCCGATTCACAAACGTACGTGCGCCCGACGCAGTGCGTGTAAGTTATACGTCCGGCATAAAGTTATGCCCCATAAAGGAGGTGTAACTCAGCAGCATCCATGCAAAGGGCTGCACCAGGGAACCCAAGCCAGCGTAATTTACATTGGACGTGTATGACTGGGCGTAGATTACGTTCATGGTGTACGCAGTGATCCGGCGTATCTTAGGCAGTTGTTCCGACGTGGTTGTGAGCATGCGCACGGGGAATGTGTCCACGTTCCGGCGCATGCGCAGTTCGTTATACGTATCTGTCTGGCGCTCGGCCCATCATTTGCATGGGGTCATGGCTCATTTGCATGGCTCACGCCCACTTCCACCTACGCCAGCTTACGCCTTAAAAAACCGGTGCAGTTTTGGGAGCACTGGCTTTGTGAATTCCGTGCTTGCCTCTCTGCGCTGCGTCAGCGTAGCGTACAGGAGATACACTACGGCGGCATAAATGTGCGCCGCTGTCTGAATCCGGGCCCATATTTATATGTTGCAATTGTTTAGTTGTTGTTGTTGATAGCATTAATATAGTTTTTACTTTCTCGTTTTCTGGTAATTTTATAAAGGTATTTGTCCCTCAAACTTCACAGCCGTTGGATTGTGACAATAGAGACATCCACAGCTTTCCTGAGGCACAAAATTCTACAAGTAGAACATGTTGTTTATGTGAGCTGATGAGTTTGAGCAATCAGGAATTACTACTGACAATTGCGTCAATAGCAGTACACAAGGCTTGATATTATCAGAGAAAATAATTATATATTATTTGAGAGGGAGGCAGCAGTAGTAAAGGCTCAAATAAATATTCATCAGGTAGATTGAGTAACAACGCAGGCACTTTTAATAGAAATAATAGAAATAGAAAGTTACATTGATAACATCAGCACTAACAATGTATGGAAATTATTAATATTTACTGTATATGAGACTACATCAGTATTAATTATGGTTAACCTCTTTGGGCCAGATTCAGGTAGGGAGCGCGTATTTGTGTGCGGGAGTAGCGTATCCTATTTACGCTACGCCTCCGCAACTTTGACAGGCAAGTGCAGAATTCACAAAGCACTTGCTCCATAAGTTGTGGCGGCGTAGCGTGAATAGGCCGCCGTAACCCCGCCTAATTCAAATGTGGAAGATGTGGGCGTGTTTTATGTAAATTTATTGTAACCCCACTTAAATGATGCTTTTTCCGAACGGCGCATGCGCCGTCCGTGAAAGTATCCCAGAGCGCATGCTCCAAATTAACCCGCAAAAAGCCAATGCTTCCGACGTGAACGTAAATTACGCACAGCCCTATTCGCGAACGACTTGCGCAAACAACTTAATCGACAGAAAATTTGACGCTGGCCCAACGTCAATACTTAACATTGGCTGCGCCTCATATAGCAGGGGTAACTTTACCGCGGAAAAAGACTTACGTAAACGTAAGGCCGCTAGGTGGTGCTTCTGTCGATTTCAGCATAGAATATGCAAATTAGCTGGATACGCCAATTCAGAAACGTACGTGCGCCCGGCGGATTTTTTTACGTAGTTTGCGTAAGGCTTTTTCCGGCGTAACGTTACTCCTGCTATATGAGGCATAGCCCAATGTATATATCCATAAATATTCAAATAAGTTCAAATACATATCAATAGCCCAAAGGTGTAGCATCTAAATCTCCGCCACACACATCCAAAACGACATCAGTAACAATGTATAGGATAATAAATTAATATTTATCTGAGACTGGTTGGCTATTTTAGTCATTCATTGAAAGTGTATATAAACCCCAAAAGAAAAAAATGATATATTGCAGCTTATCAGTCGGTAGATGTGGTAGATGTGGTTGGCTACATTCATTTTTTAAGGGTTAACTCAACATATAATAGCAAATAAAGAAAAAATAATATAGCTAATCATCTTGTAATTGAATGTTATTAAAAATGACCTTTCCTTTTCAATCTGCAGCCTCTGTAATTTTCTTGAGAATGCATTGCAATATGGCTACATGGAGTTGTTCGGTACACAGAGTGTGGACTGACCACCCCCCAGAAACATATTTTCCTGCTTGTGTGATTGGCTCACCAATTTTCCCAAAAGTCTGCCTAAGATATAAGTCAGATTTCAGGCATCCCTTGCAACAAAAGAAATATTTTTGGAGAGATACTTTCAATAAGAGCATGTCTAAAGGGATGCAGGCCCAGCAGATGTCCTCATTATTTCCCTCCAGCTGCACACCTGACAGATAGTTCTGAAACCACTCCCATTAGACCCACTGATCACAGAGGCACAGACAAACACACATGGATTAACAAAAGGTAGGAATCTGCAACAAAGGTTGTTATAATTCTTGCAATGTACGCAGATCACCCAGAGGGGAATGTTCTTTTTCTCAACAAAAGTGGAGTTTCACTTTAAGCTTTATTTTTCACCTGATGATTCAATAACACAACCCTGTCCTAGAGATTGCAATACACATTTGCCAAACTTTAACAGGATAACAAAAACAATAAATAACTAGACATTTGCATTTGTTTTCGTCCAAATTTCTGGGATTTTCACGTTCGTTTTAACATCATTTTAACATCATTACTGCTCTCCGCCTCCCTTTATACGTCAAGGCCTTAGTTATCCATTTTTCACACCTTTATGGGCTGCTGTGAGGTCTAAATTAGGGTCAAAGGCAGACCATTATGGGTCAGCATTAAAATTCACTGCCTGCAAATTCTCCTGAAATTTGCCATTTCTAAGCAAATTCTAATCTTAGAAACCCCCTGCGGAGGTATTGAATATCTATGTATATACATGTCATATTTATCTCTATCCATATACTGAGGTCCAATTATCAACCTGTATTATGACTTATCAGCCCACATTTATTCATCTGCAGCTATAACAAAAGTTCTTTCAGAACGCAGTGACGTACAACACTACAACAAGCCGAGAAAAATTAAGTTCAATGATTCCGAGAATGCGTTGAATTGATTCCGAGCATGTGTGTTTTATTGTGCGTCAGAATTGCATACATCGGAATTTCCGACAAAAACTTTTCCCGCCGGAAAATTTGAGAACCAGCTCTCAAATTTTGCTGTTGGAAATTCTGACAGAAAAAATCTGATGGGGCCTACACACGGTCGGAATTTCTAACCAAAAGCTCACATTGAACTCTTCTTGTTGGAAATTCCGACCATGTGTACGCGGCATAAGACTGAACTTCCTGTTTTAATACAGACCCAGGTGAAAGCCTGGCATGTCCAGGTAGCTCACGCTCCCTGGTAAGGTTTCAGAGCACAAAAAGTTTAGGAGTTCTAGTCTCCTGTTGCACCCACAAACTCGCCATATAACATACTGACTCAGGCAAGCTATGCGATGTAAAATACTACAAATCCCACTGCATTGTATATTACATGGTTTTCATGCAACACCAGACTGGCTTACAGCATGTTAAAATGACCAGTTACACTTACCGGTAGCTGGATTTCTACGATGTCTTACAGGACGGCACGCTGAGAGTAGACTGGCCACCTGACAGGAAACACAATCAAAAAAGAGGTTAAAAGGCCCCACCCTTCCCATGTGCCTCAGTTTGTAGATAAGTAACCGCTATTAGAACACGGTCCTAGGACCTAATAAAAAAATAACTCCGAATAGCAGTAAATAACAGGGAGGGAAGTAGGCCTGCCGTCCTGTAAGACATCGTAGAAATCCAGCTACCGGTAAGTGTAACTGGTCATTTCTCCCTCGTCTTCCAGGACGGCACGCTGAGAGAAAAGCAAGCAATCTTTGGGCCTACCTTAGGGCGGGACCACCGTCTGTAGGACCTTCCTACCAAACATCAGATCTTGCGGTGACAGCAGTTCGACTCTGTAATGTCTGACGAACGTATTCTGGCTTGACCAGGTCGCCGCTTTACATATTTGTTCTATGGAAGCTCCTGCTCTTTCTGCCCAGGAGGCTGCCAGTGATCGGGTGGAATGGGCCTTGATAACAGGAACTGGTCTACCTGCTAAGGTGTAGGATAAAGAAATAGCCTGCCTGATCCATCTGGATATAGAAGCTTTTGTTGCCTGCTGACCCTTTTTCTGACCAGAAAAATTAACCAAAAGATGAGGGGAATTCCTAAACTCACTTACCCTCTCTAAATAAATCAAAAGACAACGTCTTACGTCCAAGCAATGAAAAGTAGCCTCCTTCTCATTCTTGGGATCTGCGCAAAACGAAGGGAGGACTACCTCCTGGGATCTGTGGAACTTAGTTGCCACTTTGGGCAGGTACAGAGGATCCTGACTCAGTACCACCCTGTCTTCAAAAACCCGAAGAAAGGGTTCCTTAATGGAAAAAGCATGCATGTCTCCAACTCTTTTGGCAGACGTGATAGCCAACAAAAAAGTAAATTTAAAGGAAAGTAATTTAATTGGAATACTATCTATAGGTTCGAATGGTGCCTTAGATAGCTGATTCAAGACTAGGGAGAGGTCCCAAGGGGGAACTCTAGAGACTTTTATAGGGGAAAGTCTGTCCCTGGCTGTCAGAAACCTCCTAATAAGAGGATCCCCAGAAAGGCTCCTGTCCAAAAAATAGGACAAGGCCGTAACTTGGACTCTCAAGGTCTTAGTGGCTAAGCCTAGTTCCACCCCATCCTGGAGGAAATCCAGGATGACGGGGATGTCAGGGTAGGAGATCTGTTTCGCGGAGCACCAGCGCGAAAAGACCCCCCAGATTCTTGCATAGATGAGTCTGGTGACTTTCTTGCGACTAGCCAACAGGGTTCCTATCACCTTTTCCGAACAGCCTCTCTGCTGCAGGTTCCACCTCTCAAGAGCCATGCCGTCAGGCTGAAGAATTCTGGGTTCGGATGAGAGACCGGCCCCTGCCGCAGAAGACCCGCCCGGGGAGGGAGAGGAAGCGGGGGAGCTAGAGCCCAATGTTTCAGGGTGGGGAACCAGGACCTCTTGGGCCACCAAGGAGCGATTAAAATCAGGTTGGTGTCTGAGGCGTTCAATTTTTGCAGAACCCTTGGGATGAGATTCAAGGGAGGAAAGGCGTAGGCCAACCGGAATCTCCAGGGTTGAGCCAACGCATCCACCCCCAGTGAACCCTGCTCTCGGGAGAGGGAAAAGAACCTGCTCACCTTTTTGTTCCCCTTGCACGCAAAGAGGTCTACTTCTGGGCGACCGAGCTGTTGGCAAATCCAGCTGAAGGTCTCCGGGCATAATTCCCATTCCCCCTGAAGGATGGGCTGACGGCTCAGAAAATCGGCCTCCAGATTGAGGGTCCCTCTTATATGGACCGCTAGAAGAGAGGGCACCCTCTGTTCTACCCAACTTAGGATCCTCAGGGAGAGGGCTAGGAGAGAGTGTGACCTGGTGCCCCCCTGCCGGTTGAGAAAGGCGATCGTAGTCGCGTTGTCGGAGAGGACTAGGACCTCTCGGCCCTGAATTCTCTCCTCGAAGGCTTCCAGAGCCTCCCCAACCGCCAATAACTCCCGGTAGTTGGAAGAAGCCCGCCTTTGCTGGGGATTCCAAGAACCCTGGGCTCGAAGTTCCTCCGTATGGGCTCCCCACCCCCAGCTGCTGGCATCTGTAGTGACTTTGATCGGGTTGACCTGACTCCACAGACGACCCTTTAAAAGGTTCTGGGGCAATAGCCACCATTGTAAGGTGTCTTTTACTGGAACCGGGATACTGACCCTGGTATCCAACGTCTCTTCCGTTCCCCAAGATGAGAGAAGGAAGGCCTGCAGGGGCCTTGAGTGGAGTTGTGCCCAAGGAACTGCCGGGATGCACGAAGTCATCCGTCCCAACAACCTCATGATTTCTCTGAAAGAGGAATCTACAGCCGCCACTAGGGACCTGACCGCTGTCATAAGACCCTGTGCTTTGTCTTGGGATAAGACAAGCTTCCTTTCTAGGGAGTCTATAAGAAAACCTAGGTACATCTTCCTTTGTTCTGGAAGGAGAGAAGACTTCTCCCTGTTCACGATCCAACCAAGGGATTCCAGGGTGGTTATGACAGTGGCCAGGTCCAGAAGGAGCTGATCCCGACTCAGGTTGAAGAGCAAAAGGTCGTCCAAGTAAGGGACGAGGGAGATCCCCTTTAAATGTAGAAAAGCCATCACCTCTGCCAGGACCTTCGTAAACACCCTCGGACTGGAAGCCAGTCCGAAGGGGAGGGCCGAGAACTGCCAGTGCTGAACTCCTTGGGCAGAGGTGAGGGCGAATCTGAGGAATCTCTGGTGATCTGGACAAATAGGAACGTGAAGGTAAGCATCCCTCAAGTCTATTGTCACCATGAACACGCCTTCTAACAAGAGGCCCCTGAGACTGTACACATTCTCCATGCGAAATTTTTTGTATTGAAGATGAACATTTAGGGGTCTGAGATTGATGATCAATCTGAATTTCCCGAGTGGTTTGGGAACGACAAAAATATGGGAGTATACTCCCTGGCCCTCTTGATTTGGAGGGACTGGGACTATGACTCCCTGTTCGGCCAGGCTGGCAACGTTCTGGGAAAGTCCAGCGGCTTTGCGAGGATCGCTTGGTAGGTGTGTGAGGAGAAAAATGGGGGGAGGAAACTGGCGGAATTCTAGCCTGTAACCTTCCCTGATGATCTGAAGGACGTGAGGACTCCTGGTTATCTCCTCCCAAGCGGGAAGGAACCTGGAGAGCCTGCCCCCTACCCTCTCGTCACTTGGGATCCTTTTCACCAGGCTTGGGGCTGGAAAAAAGGATCCCACTCTTTGGCTTATCCTTTCCAAACCCCCAGCGCCTACCGGGTGCCGATTTCTTCCCTGGGGGGGGGTTTTTCCTCTGGTTGGGACGAAAAAACTTCCCCCTATTTGCTCTAGGTTTGGAGGGAAATTTATTTCCTTTTTCAGAGGATCTCGCTAGGGCCTGATCTAATGCGGTGCCGAACAGGAGGGAACCCTCAAACGGAATCGCACACAAGCGGTTTTTTGACGCAAGGTCGCCCCTCCAAGTTTTCAGCCAGACAGCTCTCCTAGAAGCATTAATAAGTGCTCCAGTCTTGGCTGAAGCGCGAACCGTCTCAATAGCTGCGTCTGCCAAATAGGCTACCGCACTGCCGATCACCTGGAGGGACTCTTGAGTTTCTCTAGACTTGGAAGAACTTGCTAGATGATCTAACAGCCTGGAAGTCCAAGCGGCAGTGTTCCTTGCGACGCATGCTGAAGCTAACGCAGGACCCAAAGCGGCTGCATTGGCTTCCCAGGCTCTACGGAGGGAGGTATCAGCACGCCTATCCATGGCATCCCTTAAACTCCCTGCATCCTCAAAAGAGAGATCGGATTGTCTAGAGACCTGAGCTAAAGATGCGTCAAGACGAGGAACTTTAAAAAAGGTATCCTCCACCTCATCTTTAAAGGGGCAGCGGCGTTTCCAGGTCTTAAACTTGGGAAGTTTCTTTTCTGGCTCAGCCCATTCCCTCCGGATAATATCCTTGAGGGATTGATGCACTGGGATAGTCTTAGACTGAGGCTTAATTAAACCCAAATACATCCTGTCCTGGGCTGAAACCTGCTCCGCTGGATGTTGGATCTGCTCAGAGGCGTAAATGGCTGCGAGAAGACCCTCCATATCATCTGCGGAAAATATATATTTCCCAGACCTGGCATCCTCGTCCTCTTCCTCCGCCTGGCTTTCCACCAGGCCCTCTTCTTGAAGAGTGACCTCAGAATCCTCGGAGTCAGAGGAAGGAGCCTTCCTAGTTCGCTGGCGGGAACCCAGCCGCGCAGAAGTGGATCCCTCCTGAGACGACGGACCAGGTACAGGGGGATCAGACTCCCTACTTTTCAAGGAAGATTTAAAATCCTTGAGAGTGGCGAGCATTTCTGACTGCACAGAGAGAAAATCCTTCATGATTTGCGAGGTCTCTTTCCCAGCTAGTTTAAGGATACACTTGGAGCAAAAGGGTTTGCTATAGTCTGTCGGGAGCTTATCATTACAATTCCCACATTTCTTAATTTTTTTAAGGGGTTTAGTAGATCTACTGGCTTCCCCCTGGGCAGAAGGGTCCTCTCCTAAAACATAATGTAAAATAGAAAGGCCCATTAGCAACATACTCTCACAGCTGAGGTTCTACAACAAGAGGGGGGGGGGGGGAAGCCCCCCACCCCCGAACACAAGGAGGACTCACCCCGGGTGGACTCCTCAGCAGCCAGGTCTGTCAGACGGTCCTCCATGATGAGGGCGCCCGGCCCTTCTCTCTCCCCGGCTGCGTGTTGCTCTGCCTCTGCTGTGCTCTGCAGCGAAATGTGGCATCCGTCGGTGGAGGCCACCATCTTGTAGGGGCGGAGTGACGTCACGCCGTCGGACGGCGTGCGCGTCATCAATACGCGCCCAGCAAGTGACGGCGCCGCTCGGAGCGGCGCCCAGCCCAGCCGACACCACGCTGCAGAGGGGAAGTCTCCCTGTAAGGTAGGAGGGAAGACGGGGGGGGGAGAGAGGTACGGCCGCCTCAGAGCACTAGGGAAGCCCTGCTAGCTAGGAGGCTCTGGCGTCCAGGGAGGCACTCTTCTTAGTTAGCACTTTCAGCCTCCCTAGACCATAAAGAAGGGATACCCCCCCGGGAAAGTGCAAGCACCTTGACCGGACCCAAAAGCACCCAGTACCTGTGGTCTAGACTCCGGGGGGGGGACCACCAGCCCCAGGCCTTAGGTCAGCTTGAAAATAAAAAACTGTTTCGCTGTAGGGGAAACACAATCAGAAACTGAGGCACATGGGAAGGGTGGGGCCTTTTAACCTCTTTTTTGATTGTGTTTCCTGTCAGGTGGCCAGTCTACTCTCAGCGTGCCGTCCTGGAAGACGAGGGAGAAAGTTGATTTGTTGTCTTAGACCCACTGCCTCATAGTACTCTGTATCCATACCCCCATGGCCATCTTGAATATTGATTGGACCCTGCACAAACATTTTTTTCCCCCCCCCCCCCCCACACACAAATGTGCTGCCCTTTAGTAGATACACAGCAGTGGCAATAATTGTTAATGAAACCCTAACGCATCTGCTGACATGTGCCTTGGCACCGTGTGATTTTTGAAAAAGGGTTTGGGACTTTCTTCCGCATTTCTAGTGTATAGAGCAACCCATTGAAATCAATAGGTTGCCCTACACCAGGGTTGGCCAACCAGTGGCCGGGGGGCCACATGTGACCCGCGGAGCCCTCTGATGTGGCCCGCGACCTCCTGTTCTGGAATGGTGGGTTGGCACCCCAGATTGCAGGCTGCTGAGCCTCCATACCACAGCATCAGTGTTGTGAATGAAGCTGGTGGTAGAGTCAGAAAGCGGCTGCGGAGCTGAGCCCCATAAGCCGATGCTTCCTCTACAGTGCCGGCTTTTGCCACAGGCGGAGTCTATGGCAAAGTTCAGCTAGCCTGTAGGATAGACACAGGTGCACTACGCTGACTCTGTGGTGTGGGTAAACCGCAGCACATCAGTGTGAAAACAGTCTTATGCCCTTTTCACATGATCAGCCCAACCAAATGGCACCCTCAATTCACCTCTATAGAGCGACAGATGTCTGTTTACGCCCACCTACCTCCAATCCAGAAAACAGAAGAGAATGTGTCCCCTTTCATCTGGGGGGATCGTAGGGCCTATAGAGTAGCCAAGACCTGTCATCCGCCCGCTCCGCTCATTGTGTCCCTCGACTGGTTGCCAAGTTCCTTACGTGGCCCTCGTTCTTCAAAAGGTTGGGCACCCATGCCTTCCACATTACCTACATCTTTATCCACCTTGACAGTACACCTTTGCATCCTAAAACCCATACTAACCTCTGCACCCCAAACATCCCCCATCCTCTCCACTCCAATCCCCCTCCCCTTTAACTCTACCTGCCTCCTCTACTCATCTTTACAACCACCTTCTATACCTCTATACATCCCCCTCCTTGCTCACCTGTGCACCCCAAACTGTAAGTCCTTCTCTCCCTACCTCTGCACACCCCAAACTACCCTCCCCACACTTAATTGCTTACCTTTTTCAGAACAGGCTGATGTTAGGCTTAAAGAACACAGTTGTAGGCAGGACTTTCAAGCATGCCCCTTTACCTCCCCAGTAGGCAGCATTCAGCAGAAGTGATGGTGAATATGACCTCAGGGGGGCATAATATACATATGAATGCCACCTCTATTTACATATCAATGCTGCAGTTCCGCCACTATTTACATATCGATGCCACCGGTCCGCCTCTATTTACATGTGAATGTCGCCGTTCCGCCGCTATTAACATATGAATGCCGTATTTACATGTAAACACAGGGTCTGCTGGTGAGTCATCTACACATAACAATAGGGCTGGGCAGCATTAGGAACATAACTTCACACTGAGATATCTGGACGCAGCACAGGACTAAAACTTTAAGGGACAATGAATTTAAACTGGGACAGTTGCCAAGTATGAGGCAGCTGCTTGTGGCCCCACAACAATGACAGGGCCCAGGGCAGCTTCCCCTTTTGCCCTACTTTAAAAACGGCCCTGCATTCCCCATATACACACATGGGAAGGTGACAAATGGCCTTGGACGGCACAGGTGATAATCATGAACTGTACATATGTGATACCCAGGATGTGATGTTTTTGTATTTGTGCACCTGGAAACCTTAATTAATTTCTCCATGCATAAAAATATGTGTCATGAGGTAGAATTGATGCTTGGTACACCCAGTTGTTTTTGTTTAATGGGGTGTCATTTAGGCCATTACAAAGGATATGTTGTATGTAACCTGGTATACTGGAGATCAACATTGTTTAGCTTTGGGACAGTCCTCCCATATAACTCATTTGCTGCACTTGGTTTTTGGTCCTTCGTCGTTTGCTGGTCCTCAACCTCGCCAGCGTGTTAGTGCTTCTGAAGAAGAGCTGGACTCTATGGGCTAGATTCACATAGATCAGCGGATCTTTAGATCCGCGTGATCTATGTGATTTAAGATCCGCTGCCGCAAGTTTGAGAGGCTAGTGGGTAATTCATAAACCACTTACCTCCAAACTTGCGGCGGCGGATCGTAAAACCCCCGGCGGAATTCAAATTCCGTGGCTAGGGGGAGTGTACTATTTAAATCAGGCGCGTCCCCGCGCCGATTTAAATGAGCATGCGCCGTCCGCGAAATTTCCCGGCGTGCATTGCTACCACTGACGTTGCTAGGACGTCAGTGGGTTCGGCGTGAGCGTAACTTGCGGCGCACGGGTTTCTACATCAGCGTACGCAAACGACGTAAAAAAAACAAAAATCGACGCGGGAACGACGGCTATACTTAACATTGGCTGCGCCTCATAGAAGCAGGGGTAAGTATACGCCGGGAAAACCGCTACGGAAACGTCGTAACACTGCGTTGGGTCCGCATGCGTTCGTAAATTGGCGTATCTCGCTGATTTACATATTTCTCAGTGTAAATCAGCGAGAACGCCCCCCGCGGCCATTTTTAAAATGCAGTTAAAGTGGAAGTAAACCCTCCTATCGTTTTCAGCCAAGGAAGCTGCCATCTTGGCCTCTGTTTAATCTACAACTGCCATGATGCTGCACATGTGATCAGTTATGAAACCAGCCATTGGATGGTTTGACAGTTTGGTTGAGAGCACAAGCAAATGTGACAGCTAGCATTTCCGGCATGCCGGGAATGTTAACTGTTTTTTGATTCTATCAAATCGATGGGTTTACTTCCGCTTTAAGATCCGACGGTGTAACACAGTTACACCTGTCGGATCTTAGGCATATCTATGCGTAACTGATTCTATGAATCAGTCACATAGATACGACCGGCCTAAGTCAGAGATACGACGGCGTATCAGGAGATACACCGTCGTATCTCTCTCTGAATCTGGCCCCTTAAATGTATAATAATACCCGTTTGCAAAACAATATCTGCATTGTAGAAACATTGCTGATGCAGGATGACTACATTATGTCTTGGCGTGCTATGGTGTGAGGCTTAAAACACCACACCTTGTCCTTTTAGCTTAAAGGGGTTGTAAAGGTAAATAGCTTCCTTTACCTTAGTGCAGTCCTCCTTAACTTACCTCATCCTTCGATTTTGCTTTAAAATGTGTTTATTTCTTCTGATAAATCCTCACTTCCTGTTCTTCTGTCTTTAACTCCACACAGTAATGCGAGGCTTTCTTCCTGGTGTGGAGAAAGCCTCTTGAGGGGGGAGGGGGCGAGCAGGGGTATCAGGACACCCACTAACACACAGCTCCTTTCTCTATCTGCAAAGTAGAGAGTTTCCTGACTTGCCTGCTCGCCCCCTCCCCCCTCAAGAGGCTTTCTCTACACCAGGGAGAAAGCCTTGCATTACTGTGTGGAGTTACAGACAGAAGAACAGGAAGTGAGGATTTCTCAGAAGAAATAAGGACATTTAAAAGCAAAATGGAAGGATGAGGTAAGGGAAGGAGGACTGCACTAAGGTAAAGGAAGCCATTTAGGGATTTTTTTTTACCTTTACAACCCCTTTAACTGTCCCTGATATGGTTGTGTTCCCTCTACACAGATGTTTCTGTTTAAGTTAATCAGTTTGGGTCACCCTGCACATGCCACTGATGATTACCACCTATTTATTATATTACCTTAATAAAGTGCTGTGCTGGGCTATTTCACTACTACTTTTTGCAATGTGAATGTTTGGAATGCTACCATATACTCTTTTCTATTGACACACTTATGCCAAGGACACTATCCAGGCATATATTTTGGTGAATATCTAAGACTCGAATAAGCAGCACTGGATACAAATTAAATGAAGGATATTTAAAAGTTTTGATAAATAAAATATTTAGTCTCTGAAAACCACTACAAGAGTGCATACAGTACCAGCACTCGGTTTGTTAACAATTTTCTTTATATTACCATTGTCCGTAGATGGGAGAGCTTTTTTGCTTAAAAAGGCCCCCAAGATTTATTACAGTAGTTTCTCTCTCCTTGAAAATAAAATGGGTCAAAAAGGGAAGAATTACTCACAGGCTGTGATGTGACGGTATCCATCTTCTTGTTAGAGTTAGCCACACAAGAGCATAGGTGCATAGTTCACTCAGAGGGAAAAAGACACGATCACAGAGAAGTGCTTAACTTGACAGATCAGCCTGTAAAGTTTTATCAGTTCTACTTCTGCAGGAAATGTCTATATTACCTGCTACAGAAGGCTACTTTTTTTGCAGCTTGGTTTTATTATTCATACATTAACTATAAAATATACTTATTGGCCCGGATTCACAGACACTGTCGCATGTTTATGCCGCCGTAGCGTATCTCCTTTACGCTATGCCGACGCAGCGCAGAGAGGCAAGCACTGAATTCACAAAGCACTTCCTTCCAAATCTGCGCTGGGTTCCTCAGGCGTAAGTCGGCGTAAGTGGAAGTGGGCGTGAGCCATGCTAATGAGGCGTGACCCCATGCAAATGATGGGCCGAGCGCCAGACAGATACGTATCGCCAACTGCGCATTTGCCGTCCCGTGGGCGCATCTCAGTGCGCATGCTCACAATCACGTCGAAACAACTGCCTAAGATACGTCGGATCACTGCCTACGGCGTGAACGTAACCTACGCCTAGTCATATTCAAGTTCTACGTAAACTACGTAAAATACGTTGGCTTGTGTTCCCTGGTGCAGCCCTTTGCATGGATGCTGCTGAGTTACACCTCCTTTATGGGGCATAACTTTACGCCGGACGTATGACTTTACACGCACTGCATTGGACGGACGTACGTTCGTGAATCGGCGTATCTCCCTCATTTGAAAATGTGAATAGAAAATCAATGGGAGCGCCAAATACGTCCAGCGTAAATATGCGTCCACTCTAAGCCGGCGTAGTCAAGTTACGTCGGTCGGATAAAGCCTATTTTCAGGCGTATCTTAGTTTCTGAGTCCGGCGCATAGATACGACGGCGCATATGTGCACTTACGCGGCGTATCGGGAGATACGTTGGCGCAAGTGCTTTGTGAATCCGGGCCATTGAGTTTTTGCACTAAAATATATTAGGCGCCTTTGTCCTAAAGAACTATGGCACATTTGCCAATCACCATTTAAAGATAACCTTTTATGCCTCATACACACTACCGTTTTTCCCATTAGGAAAACTGCCATGAGAGCTTTTGGCCCGGGATAACCGTCCATGTGTATGCTCCATCACAGTTTTCCCGACGAGAAAACTGCTAGGAAAAAAAAGAAAACCAGCTTTCTTTTTTCCCGTCGGGATTCCCGGCGGACTTTTTCCCATTGGGTATGCTTTTCTGAGGGGAAAAAAACACGCATGCTCAGAATCAAGTATGATACGGGAGCGCTCGTTCTGGTAAAACTAGCGTTTGTAATGGAGATAGCACATTCGTCACGCTGTAATGGACTGAAAAGCACGAAGACTGAAAAACGTGAATCATCTCTCACCAAATCTTTACTAACACGAGGATCAGCAAAAGCAGCCCAAAGGGTGGCGCCGTTTGAATGGAACTTCCCCTTTATAGTGCTGTCATACGCGTTGTACGTCACCGCGCTTTGGACGGGCAGTATTTGGCCTGAACGTGTGTATGCAAGGCGGGCTTGAGAGGAATCACATCGGGAAAAACTCTGTTTTTTTTCTTGCCGAGAAAAACGCTTGTGTGTACAAGGCATAAGAGAAAAATGTGAGCCGTCTGTGATGGCTGTCACTTTGATCCTTCAATAATGGTATACAGTGACACAGATAATGTATCCCCTATAGTCGTAAATTAAACAATAATAAAAATACTAAAATAATTACTATGTCAATCGTACAAAATTACTAAACATATCAATAATTCATATAGTGTCTCTGTGACAAAAATGTCTCTGTGATATAAAGTCCCAATATTAGGTGCAGTAAATTAAAGTGGAGGTTCACCCGAAAAGTTAATTTTTAACATTAGATTGATGCTCATTTTGTCTATTGGAATCGGGTATTTTTTATAAAATCGAAGCAGTACTTACCGTTTTAGAGAGCAATCTTCTCCGCCGCTTCCGGGTATGGGCTGCGGGACTGGGCGTTCCTATTTGATTGACAGTCTTCCGACAGGCTTCCGACGGTCGCATCTATCGCGTCACGATTTTCCGAAAGTAGCCAAACGTCGGTGCGCAGGCGCCGTATAGAGCCGCACCGACGTTCGGCTTCTTTCGGCTACTCGTGACGCGATGTATGCGACCGTCGGAAGCCTGTCAATCAAATAGGAACGCCCAGTCCCGAAGACCATACCCGGAAGCGGCGGAGAAGATCGCTCTCTAAAACGGTAAGTACTGCTTCGATTTAAAAAAAACTACCCGATTCCCCTTGACAAAATGAGCATCAATCTAAGGTTAAAAAAAAAAATTCGGGTGAACTCCCGCTTTAAGTGATGCGCTCTACTTATCTGCTGTGATCTTGATTAAAGTGAGAAATGCCAGCACCACACTTGTATCTTCTTTCACCCAAAATATGGTGAAGAAAACGGATGCGCTTACCAGAACGATTTGACTACCGGTGGTACCTGGTCACATGACGTGCTCTCCGACCTGTGGAGCTAGCAGCCGGGAACCTGTGCGTTCGCTACGGAGGTGGCAACGGTCCCAGACGATCCATTACTAACCGCATCTAGCGGTGACGTGTCTGCAGCCCCAGTGCCGGGAGGCACTTTTAAAGTAAGAGGCCATTTGGCTTTTCTTTGTGTTTTTAAATTTTTAAATTTTAAAATAAAACAGTATTACGCTATTGGTTTTCCCCTCCTGGTTTTTTCACATATCCTAATTTGGAACGCCGGGAACGAGGTTACACAACCATTATCCTGTCAGCATGTGTGCAGGCACAATCCTGCTAAAGCTCATTTGACTATCTTTTTCACTAAAGTAGTCAAATCGTTCTGGTAAGCGCATCCATTTTCTTCAACACATTTGGGTGAAAGCAGATACAAGTGTGGTGCTGGCATTTCTCACTTTAATCAAGATCACAGCAGATAAGAAGAGCGGATCACTTAATTTACTGCACCTAATATTGGGACTTTATATCACAGAGACATTTTTGTCACAGAGACACTATATGAATTATTGATATGTTTAGTAATTTTGTACAATTGACATAGTAATTATTTTAGTATTTTTATTATTGTTAAATTTACGACTATAGGGGATACATTATCTGTCACTTTTAGTCTAGCGCCCTTTACACATACCTTCATTCATTGCAATCACTTATTGCCTATGAGGAGCAGTTCTTTTATATTATTAGTAAACATTTTTAGTTTGGCGCTGAACACATTAATCTTAATAATGGTAATACAGATCGGGAGTTCTGGCTTAAAGGCGAACTCTAATTTTCATTGAAATCTATTTCTTAATACCCACAAAGGATATAAATCTTTGATGTGTGCAACACATACCTTTACAAACTCATTTATTACCTGTGAAACTTGTAGCGACATCATCACTTTGGTGCACATAGCCTCCTCTAGCAGAGCTGGGGAAGGGACCCAGCAGGCCCTCCTACTACAGGTCGCTTGCAGAAAGCTACATAGGGTGCGTATACAAGATCAGCTATTTGCACAAGTTGAGGGAGCAGCAGTGACCGATCTTTATTGCAGGAAGCTCCTGCACTAAGTCAAAGTTTCAAGTTGGATTACTTTACAGATCAGAAATAAGTAGACATGTGCAATCGTTTTCGTCCAAATGCATTGGACGTATGGACGTCGGAAATGTTGGAACAGCGTCGTATTTTACGTTGTTTGCGTAAGTCGTACGTGAATGGGGATGGGCGTAGGTTACGTTCACGTCGACTAAGCATTGAGGCACCGTAACTTAGGGAGAAAATTTGACGTAATACTGAGCATGCGCGCGCATGCCCTGTTCGTTAGACGCGTTATTTACGTGGGGTCACGATTCATTTCCATACAACACGCCCCCTACCAGCCTACTTTTAATTTACGTGGGCTTGCGCCGGCCCATTTACGCTATGCCGCCGTAACTTAGGGCGCAAGTTCTTTGTGAATACGGTACTCGCTTCTCTAAATTACGGCGGCGTAGCGTATATGAGATACGCTACGCCAGCAGAAACTTAGGCCATTCTTTCTGAATCCGGGCCGATTAGTCCAAGATTTTTTGACATAGAGAGAAAATATTTGACATTATAGAGACATGAAGATTCGACAAAGCAGCTAAAAACATACGATCGCCACAAACGGACATTTATGGTCAAATGCTCGGTCCATAGGCTATAGAAGAATTCTAATATTGGTTCACTAGTAATAATAAATAAATATAATTATTACTAGTCAAACAACATTAGAATTCTACTATAGCTTGTGGGCGGAGCATTCGACTGGAAATGTACGATTGCGGCGTCGTACAATGTTTTTAGAACATTCAACGGACACCATAAGCCTTCAATGACAGATTCGACCTTAATTAAATTCGGATTTTCGGACGAATGCATTTAACGGAACAAAATGAATAAAAACGGATTTCGGAAGTAACTAAATAAATGTATTTTTCGGATGAAAATTAAATTCCAAAACAAAATTCTCAGTGTGCACACGTCTAAAAATAAGTACACAAAGCACACCAAGATTCAAGTAAGATCATAAACACCTCTTATATTTAAATAATATTTTCTTATCCATGAGTTTAATCTTATTTTTAACTTAATTTCACCCTACTTGTTCTTAGTCATTTGATTAGAAAAGAGACTGAAGCTGAGGTAACATTTCGAGTCAGCAATGTTAGCCCATGTTCTTCCATTTCAAATGTTCTTAGTTTAAAGCAGGGGCCTCCAAACTGTGGCCCGAGGGCCAGATGTGGCCCTTTGCTAGCCTTTATCTGGCCCTTGGGCACTATTCCTCCCACTGATATGAGGCACTATTCCTCCTACTGACACCAACAATGGGGCACTATTTCTTCCACTGATATCAATGATGGGAAACTATTTCTCCTACTAAGAGGGGCACTACTCCTCCTATTGACCACCAACCCTGAGGCCATATTTATTTTTACTGATGCTGGGCCCGAGACATTTCTACCTCCGATAGCCACAATCCGGCCCTCCTAAAGTCTGAAGGACAATAAACTGGCCCTTTGTTTGAAAAGTTTGGAGACCCCTGGTTTAAAGGATCCCTAGTGTCCACTCTATGTAGGCTTTTTTTATAAAATGAGCACCAAATTTATGTTTGAAAGTATCTGAAAAAAAAAGACCTGCCTGCATGATCTTTTCCCATCAAATTAGCTACTTAAAGAGGAATTTCAGATATGGCATTTTTTTAATTGGTCCAGCTTTGACCAATGTTACTATGCATACATCATGCCTGTGGGATCCCTCTAGAATCTGGAATTCACTTTAGTAGACACCACTACTATAGTGATCCCCACTGAGTTCCTTGCCAAGCAGCCGCTTTACTGCATTTTGAATACAAGAGGTTGGTATCTTGGCATGGGTGCCATTCAGAGAATGCTTTGCATGTTCTCAGTTACCGTATTTATCACGGTATAACGCGCTCCCGCGTATACCGCGCACCCCTAAAGTTGCCCCGAATCCTGTGGAAAAAATTTTTTTTTTGTACTTACAGTTTTGGTGTCTTGCGCGGCGTCCATCAGCGGCCTTGTCGGGTCCAGCGTCCGTCTGCGGCTTCGGGTGTCCTCTTCGTCGGGTCCGGCGTCCGTCTGCGGCTTCGGGTGTCCTCTTCGTCGGGTCCGGCGTCCTTCTGCGGCGTCCTCCCCGCTCGTTTCCCGCGCCGAGTTTGAATACTGCGCAGACATATACCGAGCGCAGTACACTCGTGTATCGTTGGGCAGGCTCGGCAACTCTCGCGCTGACGTCCTGTACGCTCAGGACATCAGTGCGAGAGGCGCCGAGACTGCCCGAAGATACACGAGTGTACTGCGCTTGGTATATGCCGGCGCAGTATTCAAACTCGTGGCGGGAAAGCGGGTATCGGCGTATACCGCGCACCCACGATTTTGCCCTGATTTTCAGGGCAAAATAGTGCGCGGTATACGCCGATAAATACGGTAATTTAAAATGTTCTATGATTGGACAAGGTGGAGAGACAGGGTGGTGATGTCCTGCTACCCACTTTATTCAATCAGAGATTGTATTTTGGCTTTTAATTGAGTATATATTGGATAACAGCTTTTGCAGAAAAATACTTTTTTAGCAGTTAAAGATATTGTCATGTACCTGTATGAAGATCTCAAGATGATGAAGATAGCCTCTTGCATAATTCTCATCCTAGAACCCCTGGAATGTTAGACAGGGACTGCTAGGGTAATAGAAGGGCACAGGTACCAGGAAGCTGGAACCGTGGACTTGAATTTGGGAGCGCTGATGTCAAGTAAGCAGAAGTACAGCAATGAAGGCATCCTGACTTCACCTAAACCAGTAGAGAGCAGAGCCTGGTAATGAGCTGAGTCTTGTAACAACCAGGCAGAAAGGCACCAAATCATGAGCAGGGTCATGGTTAGGGATGAACAGAGGTTGGCAACATGCAGGCAGTGAGGTACAGAATTGATCAAGAGTCCATACCATGGTCGGTAACACAGGTATGCAGCTGACAAACAGACATGGGCAGTCCAGAGATAGGACAGACAAAAGCTGAGTCAAGCAAGATTCAGGAAAACAGAGATCCAAGCTGAAAGATCATCCAGCAATGATCCCATGCAGGCCTCAGGTTTAAATAGGCCACTAACTTCCAGTATCTGTGGTGGACATGCCCGTGCATCCACATGCACACCATCGTGCATGCGTTCCTGTATTCCCCATACCCAAAAACACATTTATGCACATGCTCCTGAAAATGAACACGTTCTTTCTGATGGCTGACAAGAGGTGCCTGACAGATATATCTGTCAATGTTGGAGTTTTGTCAACATGTGACAATTGTGGTTTTTGGCTGCCACTTGAACGTTGTGTTAGACTGGCTGGGTTAAACCACCTCTGCATCAATTACTGGAAATAATTTTAATATGGTGACAGATATGCCATGTTTCCAGTATGTAAAATGTATGTCTACAGGGAATGGTTTTTACATTTTACACCCATTATAAACATAGGAGAGCTCAGAAGGTCCAGTGGAGTGACAAGCAGCTTGTGAGTCCCTTTCACTTACAAAGTTTCCTATCTGAACATGTATGTAGTTCACAACTGGTCACTTGTTTACTTATCATGTCTGAATTTTGTGTAATTAAAGGGGTTGTAAAGACAAAAATGTTTTCCTCTTAATTTAAAGTCTGACAGTAGCTGATAAAGTAAAAGTAATGTTTTGCATTATAACTAGTTTGATACCTGTTGAAATCGAGCTGTTTTATTCACCTCCAGCACTCCTGAATCATTATTCTCACTGACTTCCTGGTTTGCGGTGCGCATTTATTCTTGCTACATCACGGCCTAATGGGAACTACAGTTTCCATTAGGCTTAGCCTCCATGCCTGTGAGGGATAGGAGAGCATCTTCACGCAAGGCTGAAGTCATAGGGAGGGGGTGAGCACATTCTGCTTTCCACCATGCAAAACGGCTCAGATGCTGGTAGAAAGCAAGAAGAGGAGAGACAGGAAATGGCATTTTCAAACCTGGATTACTGTATTTTGGAGGTCAAAAGGAAAAATTAGGTGAGTGATATTTAAATGCTCTTGCTTACAGCAATCAATTGATCTAAGTGTTCCTTTAAGTCTTTATATAAATACAGGCGTTGGCCAGGTTTTGTCACAAATGGGTTAGGCACACATGGACCATTGATGGATGAAAAACAGACATCAATGCATCTCTTTGAAAAATGGACGTAAACAGATGATCATCCATTTACATTCGCTTCTGTCAACATCCATTTTTTAGAGCGAATCACAGCCCAATTGTTCTTCCATTAAAAAAACGGGTTGGACATAAAAAACGGTGTAAACAGACATATGGTCCCTTTTTGAATGAAAGATAGATAAGAACTTTAGCTGGCGGATTTAAAAATGGATAAAAAAATAAAATAAAAAATGATGTGAACTTTGAAAAAACATGGCTAAACCAATAAAATGAAGGATCCGCACATGTGAAGGGGCCTAAGTAAACATTGATCATTGTTTAGTATCCCATAGAGAACTGGCATCAAATAGTGCTCTACTTTATTTTTTACCATACTCATATTGGTAGAGATGGTGGGGTTTGTCATGGGTAGCATTAGCCACATGATCATGAGGAGGAAATCAAGGGCTGCTTCAGGCATCAAAGTAGAATGCAGGCTTTGTTGAGACTACAAGACAAAAAGTAGAAATGGGAATCCAATTATAATCTGGCAGGTACAAGCTGGAGGAAAAGATTACTTATACAGTAAAACCTTGGTTTGCGAGCATAATTCGTTCCAGAAACATGCTTGTAATCCAAAGTACTTGTATATCAAAGCATTTTTATTACAGGGTATAAAAGTGAAGAGAGGCACCTCTAATGCCGCATACACACGATCATTTTTCAGCATGAAAAAAAACATCGTTTTTCAGCATGTCGAAAAAACGACGTTTTCCCAACTTCATCATTAAAACGATGTTGCCTACACACCGTTTTTAAAAAATGATCTAGCAAAGCGCGGTGACGTACAACACGTACGACGGCACTATAAAGGGGAAGTTCCATTCGCCTTTGGGCTGCTTTAGATGATTCCGTGTTAGTAAAAGACGATTCGCGCTTTTTTGTCTGTTACAGCGTGATGAATGTGCTTACTCTATTATGAACGGTAGTTTTACCAGAACGAGCGCTCCCTTCTCATAACTTGCTTCTGAGCATGCACAGGTTTTTTATGTCACTTTAGCCCACACACGATCATTTTTTACAACCCGAACAACAATATCGATTAAAACTATGTTAAAAAATGCAGCATGTTCAAAAAAAAATTTTGTCGTTTTTCAGAACCTGAAAAATGATCTGAAGCCCACACACGATCATTTAAAATGACGTTTTTGAAAAACAACTTTTTTTTCATGCCGAAAAATGATCGTGTGTATGCGGCATAAGCAGACTAGCTGAAATTTCTCTTGCAGCATTTTCTGCAGGATTTACAGTTATTCCCAGGACAGAATTAAGACAAATAACATAAGCATGTTCTGCATCTGCTCAACCATCCGGGGTTGCGCGCTACGCAAAGTTCCAGACTCTGTGCCCTCCTGGCCTGGAGTGACTGATGCTACTAAGGGGCCCCAGTGACTTACTGGGTCCCCCATCTACTGAGGAGATCCCAGGCTGTGTGCCGCTCGGTGGGGGATCGACTTGAGGAGAACCTGGAGGCAGGTTCTCCAAGAGGGTTTGAACGAACCATCGGGGATCTGATGACCGGGACATTGACAGGTACACTTCCACTGTCAACTGGTGACCCTGACTTAATCTACTGGGAGGATTCGCTCAATCCATTCAGCTTATCTAAATACTAGGCCTGTGGCAGAGGTCCCTAGAGCCAGGCCTGTGGCAGAGACCTGTTCCTCCCAGCAACCTAAAGTGACACTTCGGCTGCCAGACTCGTGGCAGGAGTCTGTCCGGGGGCACTTCACCTACTCTGGCTAGAGTGGCGACTAACTGTATCTACTACTACTAACTACTTACAAATCTACTCATCAACTTCACCCCTAGACAACGGTAAGAGGTAACTTAATACTCCGATCCCAAAACAACCAGCGGCTCCTGCGGGGGTAGCGCTACATTTAGTATTCCTGAATCGGAAGTTTGGAGACTTCAATGTGCTTTGGGAGGGAAGCAATTTCCAATGAAGTGTCCAGGTCTTACTGAAGACAAGCAGGGTGTGTGTCCAGGTGCACACAGCCCTTATAGTGATAGGCTTTGGTATAGTTTAGGGCTCCCATTTAAAAACAGTTGTGTACTTTGGTTGGAAGACAGGTGTTGCTGAGAAGACGGAGTTCAAGAAACAACACTCCATGCTGGAGGAGAGACTCCATGGCCATATGACCATAGCTAAGCGAGTCTGGGAGACTGGGCGAGTTCAGGAGACTGAAGGAACTGTAATGCCCTGTACACACGATAGGTTAGTCTAATGAAAACGGTCTGATGGATTTTTCCATCAGTTATCCGATGAAGCTGACTGATGATCAGTCGTGCCTACACACCATCAGTTAAAAAACCGATCGTGTCAGAACGCGGTGACATAAAACACAAGGACGTGCTGAAAAAAAATGAAGTTCAATGCTTCCAAGCATGCGTCGACTTGACTCTGAGCATAGGTTTTTTATCCATCAGATCATTTTTAAACAAGTTCCTATTTTTTTAACCTATGGATAAATAACCGATGGGGCCCACACACGATCGGTTTGGTCTGATGAAAACGGTCCATCAGACTGTTTATCATCAGACTAACCTATCATGTGAGAGAACTTGAGGTGCCAGGAGATCCCCTTGAGAGGCCAAGAGTGGGTCTGAAAAGCTGGGAGCTGAAACTGCAGGCCGAGTGAGTCATGAAAACCCAGAAAGCTGGAAGGGATGATCTGACGGATCAGTGAAAAGAGCAGCACGTCTGCTGAAGGGGGCCAGATGGGTCAACATTTTTCTATTATGCTTTGCTGGTGAAAATCTCCCTGCATGGGTAACAGTTTTGTGGACGTTCCGTTTGAGACTATTGAGTGGAATTTACCAGTATTACAATGATTAGATTTTTCACAATGATTAGAAAAAAAAGTGCAAATGCCATCTTCATCCTGAACCTTACTCTTGACCTTGCTATTGACCCAGCTTTGATCAGACCGGATTTTTGATTATACTGGTGTGTTTATCTTTGCTGCTCATCTTTTTAACAACCTCAGCCTAGACTTCTGACCAAGAAGTTGCCTGTTCGCTCAGTACCTCACTCTGCACATTGCCAATGCTTATTCCTGTCATAAACCATGAATAAGACCGAGACAAAAGTACAGTTAAAACACAGTTGTTTAATAATAATAAAAAAAAGGTAAACAGAGTAAACGTAGTCAAAACATAGCCAGAGTCCGGTAATCGGAACGGATAGTGAGACAAGCCAGAAAGTCAGGAAGCCAGGATTCAGTGTAGTGGAACAGCAAGCAGGATCTGGAGCCAGAAGGAATGTCAGCCAAGCAAGTCTTTAACAGGAACGCAGGAGATAGTGCCTGTGATGTTGTTCAAGGCGAAGGCAGAGATCATCTAGGCTGGACGGCTTAGGTAGGCAGGACTGACCAGCAGGAAATAATCAACAGGCGAGTCACTGTGGAGAGATAGGAGCTGGCGATTAGCTGACAGTTGAGCGGCCAGCTCAGAGGAGGAAGGGCTGAGCCCATCCCTGACACAGGCCTCCTCACTGTCCTCAGACTTTCAAGAGCACTTTGCATTACAGGTCTCCTCACTGTCCTCAGACCATCCAAAGCATTTTAGGCCTCCTACTCACGGTCCACGTTCAGACATCATCGAGGCAAGTCGAACTCAGAGTGAGTCACTCCTATGTATTCATACCCACTGCTAGACAAACTATACAGAAATGTCAATGTCTGTAACTGGTAGAAAGAGAAGAGAAGATCTATGGATGTAATTTACATTTGATGATAAGGACAGCAAGACCCTTTGCAAACCATGTAGAGCAAAACTCGCTGGTAAAAATACAATAAACTTGAAACGTCATTTGCGGACAACTCATCCCAAAATTCATACAAAGGTAAGCATAGCACACTTAACACACTTCAACTTTTGTTGAAAACAGTCTCACCTATGTACATTGTAGACACTTGCACACTGAAATATTTTGTTTCGGAATTTAGTTTTCGTCCAAAAAATAAATTTATTACTCCCGAAATTAGTTTTTATTTATTTTGTTTTGTTAAAAAATGCATTCGTTAAAAAATCCGAATTAATTAATTAATGTCAAATCTGTCATTGAAAGCTTATGGTGTCCATCGAATGTTCTAAGAATATTAGATGGAGCAGCTAAACTGTACGACGCCAAAGTGTCCGATGTGTCCGCCATAATGTCGCAGTCACGATAAAAAAATATATCGCTGATCGCCGCCATTACTAGTAAAAAAAATATTATTAATAAAAATGCCATAAAAATATCCCCTATTTTGTAGACGCTATAACTTTTCAATAAACGCTTATTACGATTTTTTTTACCAAAAATATGTAGAAGAATACTTATCGGCCTAAACTGAGGAAAAAAAAATGTTTATATCTTTTTTGGGGATATTTATTATAGCAAAAAGTAAAAAGAATTGATTTTTTTTCAAAATTGCCGCTCTTTTTTTGTTTATAGCACAAAAAATAAACAACGCAGAGGTGATCAAATACCACCAAAAGAAAGCTCTATTTGTGGGAAAAAAAGGACGTCAAATTTGTTTGGGAGTCACGTCCCACGACCGTGCAATTGTCAGTTAAAGCGACTCAGTGACGAATCGCAAGAAGTGGCCAGGTCTTTGGCCAGCCAAATGGTCCGGGGCTTAAGTGGATACCTACATGACAATGGATGCACAAATAGGGTCAGTAGTCAGCGGATCCCACCATCTGCTGCGCCTACTACGCAGACTCACTCCCTTTATCCCGAAAGAGGACATTGCAGTCGTGGTGGGAACAATCATCAATTCCAGACTCGACTACGCAAATGCCCTCTATCTAGGACTCCCCAAATACCAAATCACTCGTCTGCAAGTCGTTCAAAATACGGCCGCTCGACTAGTGACTGGGAAAAAAACATGGGAACCAATCTCACCTTCACTGAGATCCCTTCATTGGTTGCCAGTAAAAAATACAGAATCACTTTCAAGGCACTCTGCCTAATACATAAGTGTATTCAAGGCAACGCCCTCCAATATCTATGCGAAAAAATAAAAGCCCATAACCCCAATCGCATTCTGCGATCCACCAATCAAAACCTCCTCCAGATACCCAAGGCCAGATACAAGTCCAAAGGAGATCGAAGATTTGCAGTCCAGGGACCTCGCCTGTGGAATGCACTACCAACCACCATCCGACTGGAGTCGGACCACTTGGCCTTCAGGAGAAAGATTAAAACCCATCTCTTCTGAGGTCAAGGGGTTCCTTACCCATGAAATGGATACAGCGCCCAGAGGCGATTCAGTTCGCATGTGTTGCGCTTTACAAGTCTCTCTCTCTCTCTCTCTCTCTCTCTCTACATACAGTACATTGCTCCAAGCTGGACCAATGTAACAATGCATTATACTGCTGGATATTAGAACTGTCATTAAAGCTACCTACTTTTGCATTTCCCAAAATGCCCAGATATTATTATAATTAAAGAATGATGTAAAATGGTTCTTTGCTGCCATGGTCAGCTGAATTCTCAAACCACAAAGAGGTCACCAAGCTTTGAAATTTCAGTTGCAGTAGTCATCGATAATTAATAGCACAGTGACCGAGTTCCTTTCAGATCCAGGCTGGAAACTCACTCCCAGGTATGGGATTGTATATTATACTAATTAATAAAGTACTCTCTGGGGTACATTTACAATAAATTGATGTGCAAATAGACTTCAATAAAAAAAAAAAAATGACCTGTACTCCTATTGCTGTTTCTTTCAACTACCCCTGCTTTCATACAGATAGCTGTAGAGCTATAATAGAAATACATGTACTGATCACTGCACTGAGACATCTATGCTTTCATATTCCAGCTGTGCATCTGATTTGAATTAAAGCCTGTCTCTTGTGAACTCCCCTCATGGTGACCCTATACGGTTACCAACCTCTCCCCTAATTCTAATAGGGTTCACATTTGTCTGTATTATGTCTAAGAGTTAATGCTACCATTAATGTGGAAATGTAACCCTTAAACCCCCAAATATCACCTATGTACAAATGGAGCGTGTGTATAAAATTTTAACCAGGGTTAAAAGAAAAAAGTACAGTTTGTGAAACAATTCTTTATCTGAACAAAATGTATTTACTTGCTACAGAGGTCATGTTTTAATAAAATTAAAACGGTAAAAAATAAATCAATTTAATTCTGCTGCCAGTGTTAGTTTTCTAAAATGGCCAAAAAAATTTAAATGCTGCTTTTTTGCTGCCATTGCAATAGTACTGTCTATATAGAACCTTACACGATTATCATAAAAAAAACAAAAAAAAAAAACAGTCCCATCATGCCCCGGGACTGTGACATCATAAGGGGCGGGATCACCGGGTGACATCACCCGGTGCCCCCGCCCCATGCCTATATGAGTCATTGCGGACCATGCATACGGCATTAGAGCGGGAGAGAGCGTTGTGTCAACACTATACACTATGGTTTGCCCGAGTTCCAACATGGGCCTGAAGTGGTAATGCCACCTACAGGCAACCAGGGAAAAACTTCTACTGAGCACAACCACAGCCAGAACAGAGGCTAATTTAAATAGAATTAACAAAGTCTGAGCCCAACTATTGGCTCAGACACCCCTAAATTTACAATAGCGCCCGACTCGTTGGGAGACCAGCGCTACAGGCACTTGGCCATTTTTAGGCAATGATGTCACCCGTGGTCCCTAACTCTTTACTTATATGATCGGGGATTCTGGGCCATGCAAATGAATGGGCCAGATGGTGCCAGTGTTTGGCAAAGAAGCAGTGGGTGCTCTTTAGCTGCCATTGACAGCCAGAAATGATCACATTCGTCAATGCCAAATGCCCTATTGGAAATGACAGTTAGTGTAATCCTGTGTCACTATCCCAGATCTACTGTGGCTGTTTACTTGTGGCCATGGTAATAGATTGATATGCTCTTGGACACTCACCCAGTGCCCACATATTTATTGAGTGATGGGGTCATGATGGAATATAAGGTCTATTGTGGAATCCCCTGCCTTTCTACATATTTTGGTACCCCATGTTCAATGTTTATAACTCTGTATGTTTCTTATTTTTTTGCTGACATGTTGGCATGTAATATCTTTGGGCCGGATTCAAAGAGGTTTGCGCATTATTTACGGAGGAGCAGGGCAACGTTTTTGCCCTGCGCCCCCGCAAATTTGCTCTGCTGCCCTTGATTCACGGAGCAGAAGCACTAGAGCTAGAGCTAGAGCACGCAATTTAAATGATCCCGTAGGGGGCGGGAATCATTTAAATTAGGCGCATTCCCTCGCCGATCGTAGAGCGCATGCTCCGTCGGGAAACTTTCCCGACGTGCATTGCGGCAAATGATGTCGCAAGGACGTCATTTGCTTCAAAGTGAACGTGAATGTCGTCCAGCGCCATTCACGATTCACTTACACAAACAACGTAAAATTCCAATTTCGCGACGCGGGAACGACGGGTATACGTAACATAGGCTGCCCCTGCTAATGGCAGGGGCAGCCTTGCGCGAAAACCGACGTACGTAAACAACGTAAATTGCGTACGCAGGGCTCGCGCAACGTTGTGAATCGGTGTTAGTATGCAATTTGCATACTATACACTGAGCACAACGTGAACGCCACCTAGCGTCCACCGCAAGAATGCAGCCTAAGATATGCGGGCATAAGAGCCTTATGCCGCGCAGATCTTAGGCTGCAGTCGGCGTAACGAGGTTCCTGAATCAGGAGCACTCGTTATGCCGGGGCAAGTAAGCAATTGCGCTGTGTAACCTATGGTTACACAGGCGCAATTGCTTCTTGAATCCGGCCCTTTGTGTTTTGTTCCTGTACTCTAACTTGCTGCTTATCTACCCTGTTGTTCCCCTCCTTGGACACTAGGGGTCACCCTTTACAATGTCTTGTATAATGCAGCTCATACTTACTGTCTACTACTCATTCTTTATACAGTTAGTTTATATCTTTTTCATTTTTTGTTTATACATATATCTGACATGTTGATATGCCTTTGTATTTTTTTAAATTTTTTTTTTGTTTTTTTGCTGCTTTTGGATTGCATTATGTATTCTCTATTTTCTGATTTTCTTTACTGATGCACTACCTCATTTCAAGTGCTAGGGGTCTTGCTCTATTATGTCCAATATACTACCGCTTTTTTTTTAGGTTCTGAGGATACCCCAATGCTTGTCTCTGATTTCCACAGAATTGCCTGTATTGTAATTTAGCAGCACTGGGTGTGTATTGGAGTTTTATGTTTCTGAGCTTCATGTTTATTAGTCATGGTCCGACGCAAATTAGGATTGGCTTTGCAATTTCTTGCCAAAATGTATGTTGTGCGGTTACATTTACTGGTCTCTCACTAACACCATGTGCTCATCATGTTTTTAGTACTGCCATTTTGGATTGACTTCCCTCTATTTTTCTATACTTTATGGGCCAGATTCACAGACGAGATACGCCGGAGTATCTACTGATACTCCGGCGTATTTTCAAATTTGCCGCGTCGTATCTTAATTTGTGATTCACAAACAAGATACGACGGCTTTTGGCTAAGATCCGACAGGCTTACGGCTTCGTACACCTTCGGATCTTAGGCTGCAATACTTCGGCCGCCGCTGGGTGGAGTTTTCCAGCGTCGGGTATGCAAATGAGCTTTTACGGCGATCCATGACGGTTTTCGCGTTCGTTACGTCGTCGCTAGTAATTTTTTCCCGTCGCAAAGTTAAGCCTGTTTTTACATGGCATAACTTTAGACGAGCCATGTTAAAGTATGGCCGTCGTTCCCGCGTCGAATTTCAAAAAAATTTTTTTTGCGTAAGACGTCCGGGAATACGAAAGTACGTTACGCGCGTCGCCGTTCAAAAAAATTACGTCACGGCGGGAATTTCAAAACGGAGCATGCGCAGTACGTCCGGCGCGGGAGCGCGCCTAATTTAAATGGTACACGCCCCATTTGAATTAGGCGGGCTTGCGCAGGACGCCTTTACGTTACACCGCCGTAAGTTTACAGGCAAGTGCTTTGTGAATCAAGCACTTACGCTGAAAACTTGCGGCGGTGCAACGTAAACGGGATACGTTACGCCGCGGCGCAGGTACGTGAATCTGGCCCTATGGCTCGCTAGCGGGCAAGAAAGGGTTAGAGGTGCATTGCCGGCTGTATAGCCGCAGTGTCCCATTGATTTCATTGGGCGGGAGTGGTGGGGGAGTGGAGAAGTGGTATACACGTCACACACCGATCCTTCACCGCTCCAAAGATGCGGCTAGCAGGACTTTTTTTACCGTCCTGCTAGCGCACCGCTCCAGTGTGAAAGCCCTTGGGGCTTTCACACTGGAGACACAGCAGCGGCTGTTTAGCCACTTAAGGACCTCCTCACGCAAATATACGTTTTTTTTTTTAAAGATGGATATCTCGGTAACGGCAGCAGCTGCTGCCACAACCAAGATATCCATCTTTAGCATGAGCGGTCCTGTAAACGATAACGGTGGTCTCCGCGGTGGATTCGCCGCAATATCACCGTTATCGGCGGCGGGAGAGGGCCCCCTCCCGCCGCTCTCCCGCACCCTCCGTCACTTACCGGAGCCGTCAGGTGCGGCGGAGGCGATTGGGTCCTTTCTCGTGCTGTGTGGGGATGCGAGTGAGGGCAAGATGGCCCCCACCCGTCCCCATAGCATAGCAGGGCGGAAGTGACGTCAAAATGTCAGTTCCGCCCATGCTTCTTAAAGCAACATTTTTTAAATGTCATTTTTTCAAATGACAAAATTTTCCTTTTTTTTTTTTTGCATTTAAGTCTAAATATGAGATCTGAGGTCTTTTTGACCCCAGATCTCATATTTAAGAGGACCTGTCATGCTTTTTTCTATTACAAGGGATGTTTACATTCCTTGTAATAGGAATAAAGGTGATCCATTTTTCTTTTTTTTTCAGTGTAAAAAATAATAAAATAAATAAAAATAAATAAGAAAACACCCCAAAAAAGGTTTTAAAGCGCCCTGTCCCGACGAGCTCTCGCGCAGAAGTGAACACAAACGTGAAAACGTGAACATGAAACCGGTTTTCAAACTACACATGTGAGGTATCACCGCGATCGTTAGAGTGAGAGCAATAATTCTAGTCCTAGACCTCATCTGTAGCTCAAAAGATGCAACCTATAGAATTTTTTAAACGTCGCCTATCGAGATTTTTAAGGGTAAAAGTTTGACGCCATTCGACCAGCAGGGCGAAATTTTTAGGCGTGACATGTTGGGTATCATTTTACTCGGCATAACATTATCTTTCACAATATATAAAACAATTGGGCCAAATTTATTGTTGTCTTATTTTTTAATTCAAAAAAGTGAATTTTTTCCCCAAAAAAAGTGCGCTTGTAAGACCGCTGCGCTAATACGGTGTGACAAAAAGTATTGCAATGACCTCCATTTTATTCTCTAGGGTGTTAGAAAAAAAATTCGTAATCTAAGCCGTCGTATGTTTAAGTGTATTCTCAAATTGAGATACACTTAAACCTAGCTAAGATACGACGGCCGGCACCGTCGTATCTTAGCTGTCTAATTCCGCCGGCCGCTAGGGGCGTGAACGCTGATATACGCCTAGATTGCGTAAATCAGCGAGTTACGCCTATTCACGAACGTACGCTTGCCCGTCGCAGTAAAGATACGCCGTTTTCGTAAGAGATACGCCGGCATAAAGATAAAGCTGCTCCCTAGGTGGCCTAGCCAATGTTAAGTATGTCCGTCATTCACGCATCGAAATTTGAAAATTTTACGTAGTTTGTGTAAGTCATCTGTGAATGGGGCTGGACAAATTTTACGTTCACGTCGAAACCAATACGTCCTTGCGGCGTACTTTGGAGCAATGCACACTGGGATATGTCCCCGGACGGAGCATGCGTCGTTCGTAAAAAACGTCAATCACGTCGGGTCACGAGTCATTTACATAAAACACGCCCCCGTGTTCCTCATTTGAATTAGGCGCGCTTACGCCGGCCCATTTACCCTGCCGTAACTTAGGAGGCAAGTGCTTTGTGAATACAGCACTTGCCTCTCTGACTTACAGCGGCGTAGCATAAATACGATACGCTACGTCGCCTCAAGGTTAAGCCGCTGTACCTGAATCCAGCTAAAAATGTTTTGTTGTGCACATGTCTACAATCTTAAAAGGAAACCATTAAATACTGCTGCACTTTATTTTGTGCATACATTTTTTTTAGTTCTTTACTTACTAACTTTTCCTTGAACACGTCATGTATTTTTCTATCTATATCTTTGTAACTGATATCAATTATTAGAAAAATCAAGTATTAATTGGTTGAAGTAAGCAATTATTCTTAGCCAGCACATTTTGCAGTAAACCTGCAAAAAGGACAGACAGGGCTATTTAACATATTCAGGACTTTAAAATGAAGTTCATGGAATTTATTTTCAACAGTAATTAAATGGTTAACACCTGTGCTGCTATGGAGCTGTGTAATAGGGCTTCTCGGGTTGGGGAGCAGTGCATGTCTAGACCTGATGGAATTTCTGATACAAGGTCCCCCATAGAGAAGTTGCTCTGAAGTATAAAGGCGTTTGGGTCAGATCTCTAACTCCTGCAGAGTGAGCAGCTTCTGGCCTTGGGCATTAGTTGAGGAATTTGTGATTCTGACAAGGAACAATCTGTATATGGTTTACAGTGTCTGAGAACCCCATTCAGAAGCTGCTTCTATCACTATGTCTATCATTACAGTATCATATCATCTTTTTATTTTCTAAAAATTTCCCGGACAAAGGCTTGTTTTGCATGGTAGCAGAACAAGTTGCAAAGGCTTTGATTGATACGCTGAAATGTTGATCGCTAGGATCAAATGAAGAATAAGGTCAGTCGAGGCCATTGAATAAGGTCACAGAATGGTAGAGTAACTGCTGAGAAAGAACCTGCACCCAGTAACATTATGGGCCAGATTCACAGTCAGCGGCGTATGTTTGAGCAGGCGTAGGGCATCTAATATGCGCTATGCCAACGTAACATAGAGAGGCAAGAGCAGTATTCACAAAGCACTTGCTCCCTAAGTTACGTAGCGTAAATGGACTGGCGTAAGCCCGCCTAATTCAAATTTGGAAGGTAGTGGGCGTGTTTTATTATAATTAACCGTGACCCCATGTAAATGATTGGCCGAACGAATGGCGCATGCCCCCAAAAATCTATAAAAAAAAAAAAATGCTTCCTCAGTTTAGGCCGATACGTATTCTTCTACCTATTTTTGGTTAAAAAAAAAAATCGCAATAAGCGTTTATCGGTTGGTTTGCGCAAAATTTATAGTGTTTACAAAATAGGGGATAGTTTTATTGCATTTTTATAAAAAAAACATTTTTTACTACTAATAGCGACGATTTTTTTTCGTCACTGCGACATTATGGCGGACACTTCGGACAATTTTGACACATTTTTCGGGCCATTGTCATTTTCACAGCAAAAAATGCATTTTAAATGCATTGTTTATTGTGAAAATGACAATTGCAGTTTGGGAGTTAACCACTAGGGGGCGCTGTAGGGGTTATGTGTTCCCTGAAGTGTGTTTACAACTGTAGGGGGGTGTGGCTGTAGGAGTGGCGTCATCGATTGTGTCCCCCTGTAAAAGGGATGACACGATCGATGCAGCCGCCACAGTGAAGAACGGGGAAGCCGTGTTTACACACGGCGCTCCCCGTTCTTCAACTCCGGGGACTGGACTCCAGCGGCCTACGGGTGGGTACTGGTACAGGACGTACCTGTACGTACATGTGCCCAGCCGTGCCATTCTGCTGACGTAAATGTGCAAGAGGCGGTCCTTAAGTGGTTAACAGGAAAACACAGCAGAGAGTGTCCGGATATGCTGAAAAGGCGAAAGGCATAGGAGATGATCTGACCCAGGCAGTTTAGATAGCCAGCAGGGCTAGCTGACAAGCAGGAAATAAAGATCAGGTGAGTCACTGTGGAATGAAGAATACTCGAAATTAACTGACAGCTGAGCAGAGAGCTCTGAGAAGGAAGGGTTGAGCCCAGCCTTGACACTGACCATCTCCCGTATCATGTCTGCACAGTCTGACCATCTGCTGTATTATGGTCGCACACTCTTTGACCATCTCCTGTATCATGGTCGCACACTCTCTGACCATCTCCTGTATCATGGTCGCACACTCTCTGACCATCTCCTGTATCATGTCCGCACAGTCTGACCATAATCCTGTATTCTGGCTGCACAGTCTTGGACCATCTCCTGTATTCTGGCCGCACAGTCTCTGACCATCTCTTGTATCCTGGCTGCACAGTCTCTGACCATCTCCTGTATCATAGCTGCACAGTCTCTGACCACCTCCTATCATGGCCACACAGTCTCTCTTTTTTTATACACTATTTGTTTTAGAAATTCCCTGCGAGGGAACCATTATCACGCACTGTTGTGTTTTTTTTTTTTTGTATAGCATACAGGTTAAATAATTTTTCTGTTCTATATTTGTTATTTTTTTTAAAAGGAGTATGTATTTTATATCAGACCCTTGCTTCCTGATTAGTGGAGAGGCAATTCAGTGCTAGAATAGCGAATATTTGTTCTCTGAGGGCTTCATAGAACAGTTGTATCTATATTGGGATTAAATTGCTGTAATAGGCTTCAAAATAGGGTGGGCTCCGGACGCAACGCATTGCGCTCGGAGCTCACCCTATTTTGAAGCCTATTAGAGATGCTTAAAAAAAAAAAATTGCCACTGTAATTCATGCGCCCGGTGTCTTGAAATGGACGGGGAGGAAAAGGGGAGGCGGCGCCAATGCGCCCTTAATGGACAGGCCGCACCTGGTTAACAGTATCACTACAACAAACCTAAATCTAAGAATACTCCAAGAGTCTTTATTAGCTTAATTATAGGACAGTGAGGGCTAGGTAAGTGTAATGTAGTGTGATTTTAGATCTGCTTTAACCGGTTGCCGACCGTATAACTTACATATACGACAGCAAGGCGGCCCTGCTGCGCAGGCTTATGTACCCAGTATGTGATCCTGAACTTCTGGGTCTGGAACACGAATGTGAACCCCCGGTGACCAGCTCCTGTTGTGATTATACACAGCGGGAGCTGATCTGCGGGTACTGCAGACTTGATGTCCACTGGCACCCGCTGATCATTACAGAGTCAGAATGGCTATCTGCCTATGTAAACAAGGCAGATCATTATATTAGTGTCACCGGTAAAGGGCTGAAAAAACACAAAGTTTGGTGTATGTTGGCTGAAAATGTTCTGCCGTGTATGCAGAACAAGTTCACGGACAACGCCCTTCGGACAAAAATCTGCGGATTTGTAAAATGGAAGTCCGATTGTGTGTACGAGGCTTTAATCCCATAGTTTGTAGACCCTATAACTTTTGCTCAAACCAATCAATATACGCTTGGGATGTATTTGACAAAAATATGTAGCAAAATACATATTGGCCTAAATCAGTGGCGGCTGGTGAAGTTTTAGGATGGGGGGGGGGAGCAAGACCCTGCCCTTCCACATTTGGTCCCTCCCACTTCTCATAAGCCACACCCCTTATAGAATCCACCACTCCGTCCCCTGTATTCCACTTGCTTCAACTCATAGTGTCAGGAGTATACAGCTCAGCATCACAGCACAGACTATACAGCCCCAGCATCACAAATCATGGTATATAGCGCAGCCTTACAGATCGGTGCAAACAAACTAAAAAATGACACTGTTAGTAATGAAGGACTCAAAATGGGCAGGAGATTACCAGAAACTGTGGACATACTGCACAAGATTACCAGAGACTGCGGACATACTGCACGAGATTATCAGAAACTGCGGACATACTGCACAAGATTACCAGAGACTGTGGACATACTGCACAAGATTACCAGAGACTGTGGACATACTGCACAAGATTACCAGAGACTGCGGACATACTGCACGAGATTATCAGAAACTGCGGACATACTGCACAAGATTACCAGAGACTGCCGACATACTGCACAAGATTATCAGAGACTGCGGACATACTGCACAAGATTACCAGAGACTGCGGACATACTGCACAAGATTATCAGAAACTGCAGACATACTGCACAAGATTACCAGAGACTGCGGACATACTGCACAAGATTACCAGAGACTGCGGACATACTGCACAAGATTACCAGAGACTGCGGACATACTGCACAAGATTACCAGAGACTGCGGACATACTGCACAAGATTACCAGAGACTGCGGACATACTGCACAAGATTACCAGAGACTGCGGACATACTGCACAAGATTACCAGAGACTGCGGACATACTGCACAAGATTACCAGAAGATTACCAGAGACTGCGGACATACTGCACAAGATTACCAGAGACTGCGGACATACTGCACAAGATTACCAGAGACTGCGGACATACTGCACGAGATTATCAGAAACTGCGGACATACTGCACAAGATTACCAGAGACTGCGTACATACTGCACAAGATTACCAGAGACTGCGGACATACTGCACAAGATTACCAGAGACTGCGGACATACTGCACAAGATTACCAGAGACTGCGGACATACTGCACAAGATTACCAGAAACTGCCGACATACTGCACAAGATTACCAGAGACTGAGACAAAGAGCAATAAGTAAGAAATTTTATTTTTTTCCAAAATTGATAGCTTTTTTTGTTTACAGCGCAAAAAGGTGATCAAATACCACCAAAAAAAAATGCTCTATTTATGGGGAAAAAAATACTTACATTTTATTTAGGTACATTTTCGTACAATTGTCAGTTAAAGTAACGTGGTGCTGTATCGCAAAAAATGGCCTGGTCACGAAGGGGGGTAAATCTTCTGGAGGTCAAGTGGTTAACAAGAAAGGGTTACAACAAAACATGACAGCGTTCTTAAAGAATAGAATAGCCCTTTAAATTGGTGTAGTTTAAGGTACTTTGCCTAAAGATATTATTAGTTGTTGCTTTTAAATCATCTTGACAGTAGGTTACCTTACATTCGTTTGAGGTAGCAGGTGAAATTACAAACATATATTTAACTTGGTGCTTAATTATAGTCTTTAAGTCTAACTAACAGTTCCACACGTCACACACCCTAACAACCAGCCCAGGGTGGCTGCTGTCTGTTTGATGTATATTTAAAGGGATATTGTAAATAAAGCGCATATATTTACTAGTAACTGCAGTAAATTCATTATGAAATATAGATGTTTTCCATAGAAAGCCTTGTACACACGATCGCAATTTCCGTCGGGATAAACTCAGATGGATTTTTCAGACGGAATTCCGCTCAAGCTGTCTTGTATACACACTGTCACACCAAATTCCGACCGTCAAGAATGCGGTGACGTACAACACTACGACGAGCCGAGAAAAATGAAGTTCAGTGCTTCTGAGTATGCATGTTTTTTTTCTCCGTCGGAGTTCCATACAGAGAGGGCAGTCTTTAGCGCAGGGCAAACGGGGCACTTGCCCTGGGCCCAATCTTTGTAGGGGGCCCTGCGCTACCCGTGAATTGGGGCCCCCGACACCGACTTTGCAGAGTGCACAGAGGACACGGGAGGCTGTATTCCCGATCTAGCCAGCAGTGAGGGGGTGGGACCGGGAGCTCCACAGACGCGCTGACCCCGCCCCATGTAGCCTGTATGCTCAGAACAGAGTGGCTGTAGTTAGAGCAGTGATCAGAGTGGGCGTGTCAGTGGAGCTCCCGGCCCCGCCCCCTCTATACTGGCTGGGGAATACAGATGTCCGGGGGAGGGGCCAGGAGCTCCACTGACATGCCCACTCCGATCACTGGCTCTAACTACAGCCACTCTGTACCGAGTGGAGTTCCCGATCCCACCCCCTCTCTGCTGGCTAGCGCGAAAATACAGCCTCCTGTGTCCTCTGTGCACTCTGCAAAACTGTCATCTGGGCCCCAATTCACGGTAATCTCATGCAGTTCACGGTAATCTCATGCAGTATGTCACAGTCTCTGGTAACTTCATGCAGTATGTCACAGTCTCTGGTATTCTCGTGCCGTATGTCACAGTCTCTGGTAATCTCGTGCCGTATGTCACAGTCTCTGATAATCTTGTGCAGTATGTCACAGTCTCTGATAATCTTGTGCAGTATGTCCGCAGTCTCTGGTAATCATATGCAGTATGTCAGTCTCTGGTAATCTCATGCAGTATGTCCGCAGTCTCTGGTAATCTCATGCAGTATGTCACAGTCTCATGTAATCTCCTGCAGTATGTCACAGTATCTGGTAATCTTGTGCAGTATGTCACAGTCTCTGATAATCTTGTGCAGTATGTCACAGTATCTGGTAATCTCATGCAGTATGTCACAGTCTCTGGTAATCTCGTGCAGCATGTCTGCAGTCTCTGGTAATCTCCTGCAGTATGTCCGCAGTATCTGGTAATCTCATGCAGTATGTCACAGTCTCTGGTAATCTCGTGCAGCATCTCTGCAGTCTCTGGTAATTTCCTGCAGTATGTCCGCAGTCTCTGATAATCTTGTGCAGTATGTCTGCAGTCTCTGGTAATCTTGTGCAGTATGTCCGCAGTCTCTGGTAATCTCGTGCAGTATGTCACAGTCTCTGGTAATCTCATGCAGTATGTCACAGTCTCTGGTAAT
This sequence comes from Rana temporaria, assembly GCF_905171775.1. Classification (NCBI taxonomy): domain Eukaryota; kingdom Metazoa; phylum Chordata; class Amphibia; order Anura; family Ranidae; genus Rana; species Rana temporaria. The sequence continues at coordinate 28,733,743 of NC_053497.1, read as the reverse complement.
CTCATGCAGACTCCAGTATGTCCGCAGTCTCTGGTAATCGTGTGCAATATGTCCGCAGTCTCTGGTAATTTCATGCAGTATGTCCGCAGTCTCTGGTAATCTTGTGCAGTATGTCCGCAGTCTCTGGTAATCTCGTGCAGTATGTCTGCACTCTCTGACCCTCTCCTGTAGTATGTGTATTAATGTGCCGCTTTACTTGCTCAATTATTTGGCATTGCTCCACTGCTCAGTGAGTGGTAATGATGTGCAATAACCTATAGAAACCAATCAGTGAGCACTAATAATTTGCAGTAACCTCTAGCAACCAATCGGCAAGCATAAATTATGTGTTGTAACCTCTAGCAACCAGCTCAGGCGCTGTGAGTGGCCGGAGCCGGAATGTTGTCACTCCCGCGCATGCGCTGGGGAGACTCCTTTCCGGCGCGGTCCGGCAGCGTCTGGTTGACCTTCAGCCAGGCAGTCAGAGCGCCTGCGCCGCTAAAGTCAGCGGTTGCATGCAAAGGGAATTTCTCCTAAACCGTACAGGAGATATTCTTTTTACCTACAGGTGAGCCTTATTATAGGCTTACCTGTAGCTAAAAGTGAAAAAGAAGACTTTACTACCGCTTTTAAGCCATCAGTTTCAAATCCAGTCTACACCAGAGCCACTGACAGTAAAACCGGGGCAGGATTCCAAGCAAGATGCTGATGGAGGAGGCAAGGTTTGGCTTTCAAAACACATTCTGATTGGTCACATCACCCTGGATGGTTGACAGCTTCCTGACAGCTCCTTGACAGATCATGTCTCCTGTGACCGCTCGCTTGCTTGGAGTCCTGCCCCGGCTTCACTGTGCTCCTGTCAGAGGCTTTGGCTAGATTCTGAACTGATGACTTACATGGAGCTTGTTTCAATACTTAACACCAGCGATGTCTATGAGTGCATAAGCTTTGTATTTTAACTTTTTTTTTACAACTCTCTCCCATCCCTTTTCTCTCTTGCATAGAACTGGTAGTAACTGGATGTTTTTTACCTTAATGCAGAGAATGCATTAACTTATAAAACACCCCGGGGTAGATTCATAAAGAAGTTACGCTGGCGTATCTATTGATACGCCGCGTAACTTCTAGGATGCTCCAGCATATCTTTTTTCTGTATTCAGAAAACAAGATACGCCGGAATTTGGCTAAGATCCGACTGGCGTAAGTCTCTTACGCCGTCGTATCTTAGTTGCATATTTATGCTGGCCTCTAGGTGGCGCTTCTGTCGATTTCCGCGAGGAATATGCAAATTGGGTATATACGCCGATTCAGAAACGTACGTCCACCCGGCGCATTTTTTTACGTCGTTTACGTTAGGCTTTTTCCGGCGTAAAGTTACCCCTACTATATGAGGCGTATCCTATGTTAAGTATGGACGTCGGTCCAGCATCGAATTTTCCGTTGATTACGTTGTTTGCGTAAGTCGTTCGCGAATAGGGCTGTGCGTAATTTACGTTCACGTCGAAAGCATTGGCTTTTTGCGGGTTAATTTGGAGCATGCGCACTGGGTTACGTTCACGGACGGCGCATGCGCCGTTAGGCAAAAACGTCATTTACGCTACGCCCGCACAAAGTTATGTCAGGCTATCTGAATCTAGCCCCCCGTCTTTAAAATAACTTTATTAACATTTTGACTAAATCACACCGGTTTAACAATACTGCAAATACCCCCCAACCCCACTTTAGCTCTCCTTTACCCCTTTGAAGCAGTCAGGGACCCTCAAGTGGCTTGGTAGGCTAATATTTGGATTGTTGACTTTTAGTCAGGTGTAAAGAATTGGGCACCCAATCACCTTTAACATATGTTATTAAATGTAGACAATCTAGGCTAGAGATAGGGTTGCTCCTGCTTAGGGCAAGGTCTCTGCTCTTCTCATCTCATTTAGTCTTCTATGGACAAAAATGGCAGCCATAGTGGAACATGCTCCATCTCATCTCAAATCTGGGGTGGGGGTGGGAATATGAAGGGGTTTGGGGCACTTACAATCTTTGCCTTGAATGTCGAGGGACCTTGTCCTGATATGGTGGTCTAAGTATTTTTTCAAATCAGAGCATTGTTGTCCTGCTGCCCTATTGAAGGGTAAAAAGCATCCCAGGTCACTCTGGTTGCAGTGCAGAAAGGACCGATAGCTTTCTCTTTGCCCTCACATGGAGGAATTTGGTATGGTCCTGTGTGAATGCTATCAAAATTAAATGTTGCTGGGCTATGGATGCTAATCATATGGATGTTCTTCATTAAGTGCTGGTTCACACTACAGCGACTTGGGATCTGACTTGTGTCACCCCAAGTGGCGTGACATGAGAAATTCCATTGAAGTGAATGTACACTACTGACCTTCAGAAAGGTTCCTGTACTACTTCAAGGCAACTTGTAGGCAACTTGTACCCATTGGATGTTGCCTCCAAAGTCGGATCACTGTCTTAACTAAAGCGACTTTACAGGAAGATAAAATAAAATAAATACAATTTTCTCAGGCAAACCCCTCCCTCCCACAGAGCTGATTATTGTTTGATTGGCCGCTGGCAAAGTCGCCTGTCCTGGAGGCGACTTGAAGTCGTGTTGTAAGTCGCTCCAAGTCGTCTCGCAAAGTCCCGCTGGAAGTCGTGTTGCCCCTGTGTGAACCGGCACTTAATAGATTAGCATGAATCAAGAAAGTACTGCATTATGACTTTTAGATGGAGCTGATGATCATAGAAAATAAATCTGTATTGTGGTTGTTAGCTCCATCTGCAGTATTTGCAGTACAGTATATACTCGAGTATAAGCCGCGTTTTTCAGCACATTTTTTTGTGGCTTAAACTTGAGTCCCCTTTTTGCGCCTGATCTCCCAGACTTTGGGGACCCAGTACCGGCCGCACTGTTCCTCTACAAGTGTGCAAAGTTTGTTGTCCGGAGGACCTACGGCCGGGGAGCACCGATTTTTCCAAGCCGGGCACCTCTTCCATAGACTCCCATGTTAAACGGTAATTTCTCTGGTGAATTTGGGGACCCAGTACTGGCCGGTCGTAGGTCCCCTGGACCCAGAACTTGGCACACATGTAGCCCCATTTCTCTTCAAAGTTTGTTGTCTGGGGGACCTACGGCTGGGGAGCACCGATTTTTCAAATTTGGGCACCCCTTCCATAGACTCCCAAGTTAAACGTCAGTCTAGTCATGGACACAGTGAGGCATGGGCACAGTGAGGCATGCACATGGACACAGTGAGGCAAAGTGAGGCACAGTGAGGCATGTAGATGGACACCCTAGGCTTATACTCGAGTCAATACGTTTTCCCAGTTTTTGTGGTAAAATTAGCACCCAGTAGCACCACATCCCAAGAAGGTAATATATCAAATGGGAAGAAAAAAAGGGATTTTAACGGTGCGGTTATATAAATGATGAGGAAAGATTGTGGGGCAGATCCACAAAGAGAGTACGCTGGCGTATCTACTGATACGCCGGCGTACTTTCAAATTTCCCACGTCGTATCTTTGGTTTGAATCCTCAAAACAAGATACGACGGCATCTGGGTTAGATCCGACAGGCTTACGTCTTCGTACGCCTTCGGATCTTAGATGCAATTCTTTGACGTCCGCTGGGTGGCGTTCCCGTCGTATTCCGCGTCAAGTATGCAAATTAGCTATTTCCGACGATCCACGAACATACGTCGCATTCTTTTACGTTGTTTCCGTTCGGCTTTTTTCGACGTATAGTTAAAGCTGCTATTTGGTGCCGTACGCAATGTTAAGTATGGCCGTCGTTCCCGCCTCGAATTTGATTTTTTTTTAATTCGTTTGCGCAAGTCGTCCGTGAATGGGGCTGGACGTAATTTACGTCCACGTCAAAACAATAACGTCTTTGTGAAGTCATTTAGCGCAATGCACGGCGGAAAATTTAGGGACGGCGCATGCGCAGTTCGTTTGGCGCGGGGACGCGCTTTATTTAAATGAAACACGCCCCCTACTCGCCAATTTGAATTACGCGTCGGTACGCCGCGAGAGATACACTACGCCGCCGTAACTTACGGCACAAATTCTTTGTGGATTCAAAGATTTAAAAAGTAAGTTACAGCGGCGTAGCGTATCTCACATACGCTGCGCCCATGCAATTCTACAAGGATCTACTTTGAATTACGCGCTGCCCATTTACGCTGCCGTAACTTAGGACGCAAGTGCTTTGTGAATACAGCACTTGCCTCTCTAAGTTGTGGCGGCGTAGCGTAAATACGATACGCTACGCCCGCGCAACGTAGAGCGGCCGTACGTGAATCTAAGCCTCTGTCTTTATTTTATTATTACCCTTGTGACGCTATTTTTGCAATATTATGCCCGGTGTCTGTCCTTTTGCTGGATGTGGCATGTTACTTTGGCTCCAATTCCTGGATTTGCCCTTTGAATACATTGCACCCTGACTTGTGTCAGTGCTTTTTTGTGCCCATGTGCAGTATACAGTACATCATGTCCTTCGGGACAATGCTATGTTTACTATTGATGACTACGCGTCATCATTATGCGACGCGGTCGCGATGAAGTCATTACACCCGGTCATTCTTCTGCGCATGTGCGACCATCCGAATGACACTATTTATAGCTGCGACGGCTACCGATGGACAGACGTGACGGCTCGTACGGCGGAATTATATGCACCCCCCCCCTTTCTGACAGGTACAGATTCGTTCAAAAATGCTGATTCATCTATGAAACAAGTGTATTTGATTGAGGAATTGAATCATTCCTCAGAGGAAATGAATTCATTCAAACCCAATTTTTTTTTATTTTTTTATAATTCAGATTAATTAAACATTTTTAATAGACTTCAGAAATTAACATAAATTATGTCATTTTGTTTAGTTGTTTGTTCAGAATCGTGATCTCTATTTTTATTCTCAGTTTATCCAGAATTGTGTAGCTCTAATACATAGCTTGTGTATGTATAATTTTGTTCTACTTAACCACTTGCCGACCAGCCGCCGCAGTTTTATGGCGGCAGGTCGGCTCGGGTGCGTAAATTCACGTAATATAACGTGATTTTGCTTTTCAGCCACTAGGGGCGCGCGCCTGGTGCTGATGCGCGTGCACGACGGGCGCGATCACCGCCGGGCACCCACGATCGATCGTTACGAGAACCGGGAGCTGTGTGTGTAAACACACAGCTTCCGGTCCTTTCAGGGGGAGAAATGACTGATCGCATGTTCATACAATGTATGAACAGCGATCTGTCATTTACCTTAGTCAGTCCCACCCCCCCCCTTCAGTTAGAACACACCTAGGGAACATAATTAACCCCTTCCTCGCCCCCAAGTGTTAACCCCTTCCCTGCCAGTGACATTTTTACAGTAATCAATGCAATTTTATAGCACTGATCGCTATAAAAATGCCAAGGAAATTTGGAGATTAGGTATTGGAATTGTCTTTCAAATTTGGCTGTTGGTGAATGTAATGAATACGAATTTATCTGACGTTACAAATTAGCCAAAATAACGAATGCCACATCTAAACAAATTGAGCGTAACAATCTAATAATAATAATAATAATAAAAACGTTTTATTATTATTATTTATATTATTATTTATATTTATAATTTGTAACTTCAGATAAATTTGTATTCGTTACATTCACTAACAGACAAATTTGAAAGGAAATTCCAATGGGACCATTGACATTTACAGAGCGATCAGTGCTATAAAATGCACTGATTACTATGTAAATGTCACTGGCAGGGAAGGGGTTAACACTAGGGGCGGTCAAGGGGTTAACTGTGTTCCCTCACTGTGTTTCTAACTGTGGGGGGGGAAGGGGACTCACTATAGGAGATGACAGATCGTGTTTTCTACTTTTTAGAAAGACACGATCTGTCCTCCTCTCCTCAGACAGCACGGGGATTTGTGTGTTTACACACACAAACCCCCCCCTGCTCCCGCTCACGTGTTGGGCAGCGGCGATCGTGCCCGCAGGCCACGCGCATTGGGTTCCCCGCCATGCAGGGGGTGCACGCCTCCAGCAGCGCTGGAGCTCCCTCTGGTGGCTCTCCTGGGCGAAGCCGTATATATACGGGATTTCGGGCAAGAGAGCCATTCTGCCGCAGCATATCTGCGTGAGTCGGTCGGGAACCGGTTAAAAATGTATATAGTTTGTCGCATGCGCCCCCGGCTCGCTCCTAGTGCTGATGCGAGTGCCCGACGGGCGCAATCACCGCCGGGCACTGGCGATCGCTCGTGACAGAGCGAGTACACACACAGCTCCCGGTTCTTTCAGGGGAGAAATGACTGATCGTCTGTTCATACAATGTATGAACAGCGATCTGTCATTTCCCCATGTCAGTCCCACCCCCCCTTAAGTTAGAACACACTATAGGGAACATAATTAACCCCTTGATTGCCCCCTAGTGTTAACCCCTTCCCTGCCAGTGACATTTTTACAGTAATCAATGCATTTTTATAGCACTGATCGCTATAAAAATGACAATGGTCCCAAAAATGTGTCAAAAGTGTCTGAAGTGTCCGCCATAAGGTTGCAGTACCGATACAAATCGCAGATCGCCGCCATTACTAGCAAAAAAAAAAAATATTAATAAAAATGCCATAAAACTATGCCCTGTTTTGTAGACGCTATAACTTTTGCGCAAACCAATCATATAAACGCTTATTGCGATTGTTTTACAAAAAATATGTAGAAGAATTAGTATTGGCCTAAACTGAGGAAAAAAATGTTTATATATATATATTTGGGGGATATTTATTACAGCAAAAAGTAAAAAAAATATTCTTTGTTTTTTCAAAATTGTCTCTCTATTTTTGTTTATAGTGGAAACATTAAAACCGCAGAGGTGATCAAATACCACCAAAAGAAAGCTCTATTTGTGGGAAAAAAAGGACGCCAATTTTGTTTGGGAGCCACGACCGTGCAATTGTCAGTTAAAGCAACGCAGTGCCGAATCGCAAAAAGTGGCCCGGTCATTTACCAGCAAAATGGTCCCGGGCTGAAGTGGTTAAAGTAATGTATTGAAGGTAGGGCCCGAAAGTGACTTAAGCCCAGGGGCCCCCACCACCCTAAGTCCTGCCCTGTCTGTGGGCCTCCTCCTTGCCCTTTCCATCCATCCTTCAGACCCTTGAGGACCACCACAGCATGAATAACAGAAGGTAGGTATAGATACTGAAGGACGCCTAGAAATGGCTCGGGTTGTGTTTTTTTTGGACAGGTGTGCTTTAGAAAAACATAGGCCCAGATTCTCAAAAGAGATACGACGACGTATCTCCATCGTCACGCCATCGTATCTATGCGCCTGATTCTTAGAATCAGTTACGCATAGATTTCCCTTAGATCCGACAGGCGTAAGTCTCTTACGCCGTCGGATCGTAACTGCATTTTTTTTGACCGCTAGGTGGCGCTTCCGTCGAGTATGCAAATTAGCTAGATACGCAAATTCCCGAACGTACGCGCGGCCGGCGCAGTAAAGTTACAATGTTTACGTTAGGCTTTTCCCGGCGTATAGTTGCCCCTGCTATATGGTGGCATAAGTGCGGCGTAACAATGTTAAGTATGGCCGTCGTTCCCGCGTCTAAATTTTAATTTTTTTTTCAAAATTGACGCTCTATTTTTGTTTATAGCGCAAAAATAAAAGCCGCAGAGGTGATCAAATACCACCAAAAGAAAGCTCTATTTGTGGGAAAAAAAGAGCACCAATTTTGTTTGGGAGCCACGTCGCTCGACCGCGCAATTGTCAGTTAAAGCGACGGCCGACGCAGTAAAGTTACTTTTACGTTAGGCTTTTCCCGGCGTATAGTTGCCCTGCTATATGGTGGCATAAGTGCGGCGTAACAATGTTAAGTATGGCCGTCGTTCCCGCTGCGAAATTTGAAAATTTTGCGACGTTTGCGTAACTCGTCCGTGAATGGGGCTGGACGTAATTTACGCCCATGTCAAAACCAATACGTCCTTGCGGCGTATTAGGAGCAAATCACACTGGGAGATTTCCACGGACGGCGCATGCGCCGTTCGTGAAAAGCGTCAATCACGTTGGGTCACAGTACATTTACATAAAACACGCCCCCCTGATCCAAATTTGAATTAGGCGGGCTTACGGCGGCCGATTTACGCTACGCTGCCGCAACTTACGTAGCAAGTGCTTTGAGAATACAGCACTTGCCCGTCTAAGTTGCGGCGGCGTAACCTAAATCTGATACGTTACGCCGCCGCAGAGATGCGCCGATCTACGTGAATCTGGGCCATAGTTCCCCTTTAAATCTTACAATATGATGAGACAATGTTGAAATCACAAGTGTGATAGATGAAGATGCAAAATATTGTTATTCTGTTGTAAGTATGTTCTGCTGATTGTGTTTTATGAAAAGGTGGCATTAAAAAAAATCTGTAATATTATTGTTCTGGTTGTATAATTCATCTATATATTTTTTTTTTCAGGGAAAGAATTAAGATTCAAGTCAGTACAGGAGGCTGTAGATGAGTCTTTTCTTAACAACATCAAAGGCTGTGCCGCACTCCGTCTCTATTCCCACCCCGGCATCTCCTCACTGAGGTGTTCACTGTCACTCCTCCTTTAAATCAAGAAATATTGCATTTCTTGGCACAGCTGAGAAGCTTTCGTCAGAGCCGCTGGCCTCACATCAAAACCTGACGTGCCGCTTCGGAATCTATTTTAAATACGCAGATGTTTTAACCCTTTGTATTCTTTTGTTAAAGCGCAGAATTTCGAGGAGCTGAATCGACTTGGTATTGGTATTTCTCTAAAATCTGTATATTACAACAAATATTATTATTTATTATTATTATTATTATTATTATTATACAGGATTTATATAGCGCCAACAGTTTGCACAGCCCTTTACACTATTAGGTAGATTCACACACAGTGGGCCGGATTCATGTAGCTCTGCGGATCTTTAGATCCGCTAGATCTACCTGGTTTACGATCCGCCGGTGCAATTTAGCGAGGCAAGTGCATGATTCATAAAGCACTTACCTCGCAAACTGCACCGTTGGATCGTAACTCCCCCCGGCGGAATGCAAATTCCGCGGCTAGGGGGAGTGTACAATTTAAATCAAGCGCGTTCCCGCGCCGATTTAACTGCGCATGCGCCGCCGCGAAAAAGCCCAGTGCGCATGCTCCAAATGACGTCGCTAGGACGTCATTGTTTGCGGCAGGTACGTCGATTGCGGCCATCGGTAACGCAAACGACGTAAAAAATTTAAAACTCGGCGCGGGAACGTCGGCCATACTCAACATTAGCTACCCCTCATAGAAGCAGGGGTAGCTATCCGCCGGAAAAAGCCGAACGCAAACGACGTAGAAAACGAGCGACGGGCGGGCGTACGGACGTGAATCGGCGGTTTTCCTCATTTGCATATGCGACGGGTAAAAAAAAACGACGACACCTAGCGGCCGGCGGGAGATTACAGCCTAAGATTCGACTGGTGTAAGTCACTTACACCAGTCGGATCTAAGGGAGATCTATGCGGAACTGATTCTTATGAATCAGTCGCATAGCTCCGACCGTCGGATCTCACAGATCCGACCGTCGGGTCTCACAAATACGACGGCGGATCAGGAGATCTGCCGGCGTATCTATTGATGAATCTGGCCGAGTGTGTTTAGGCTACGCCGCCGTAAGTTAGCTAGGCAAGTACATGATTCACAATGTACTTGCCTGCTAAGTTACAGCGGCGTAGCCTAAATCGGCGGGCGTAAGGGCGCCTAATTCAAATGTGTTTGAGGGGGGCGTGTTTTATGTTAATGGGGCTTGACCTTAAGTTTTTTACGTTTTTTGCGAACTGCGCATGCGCTGGGCGCCTACATTTCCCAGTGTGCATTGCGGCTTAGTACGCCGCATGGGCCTATTGATTTCGACGTGGACGTAAACGACGTAAATCCCGATTCACGGACGACTTAAGCAAACGATGTAAAAAATTCGAATTTCGACGCGGGAACGGCGGCCATACTTGACATTACTATTCCATTAGGGCTAAGCTCTAACTTTAGGCGGCCTATCTCTAACGTAAACGGCGTAAAAGTACTGCGTCGGCCAGGCGTACGTTCGTGAATCGGCGTATCTCCTCATTTACATATTCTACGCCGACCGCAATGGAAGCGCCACCTAGCGGCCATCCAAAATATTGCAATCTAAGATAGGACGGCGCAAGCCGTCGTATCTTAGATATGTTTAAGCGCATCTCTGTTTGAGCATACGCTTAAACATAAGTCGGCGTAGATTCTGAGTTAGGTCGGCTTATCTACTGATAAGCCGGCCTAACTTTCTGAATCTACCTATATAAAGGTAGACATTACACTTACAATACAATACAAGGGGTTTAGGAGGGCCCTGCTAATGAGAGCCTACAATCTAGTAGGGTGGTAATGATCATAGGAATACAATATAATGCCGCGTACACACGTTCGGAAATTTCCGACAAAAAAAACGTGGATTTTTTTCCGACTGCATTTTGTCTCAAACTTGTGTTGCATACACACGGTCACACAAATATTGTCTGAAACTCTGATCGTCAAGAACGCGGTGACATACAACCAGTGGCGGTAGAGCCATAGAGGGCGCCGGAGCACCGCCCCCTCTCGCTCTCGCACCGCCACTGTATACAATACATAGATTCTTGCATTGCATGAATCTATGTATTGCTGCTGCCGCCGACTATTCAGATGGCTGGCCCCCTGGCGAGCGCCGGCCATCTGAATAACGGCAGATGGTTGGCTGTGGAAGTGCCTATCAGAGCCAACGGCTCTGTTAGGCTTTCCGATTACAGCCCTCCGGCTTCCAGATGCTTATCCAAGGGACGCACGAGGGGTGCGTTCCTTGGATACGACAGACAGGCGTCTCAGCAAATCAGGTTCACCGGTTCTGGTTACCGGTAACCTGATTGGCTGAAGTGTCATCAAGGGCGGGAGAAGACATTGAGGGATGGTAGAAGCAGGAGGACTGACCCCAGAAAGGTAAGTGCCAGGCGGGGGGGGGGGCATTTTACAGGGCACAGTGGTGACAATATTGCTGGGCACAGTGGCTACAATTGCTGGGCACAGTGGCTACAATTGCTGGGCACAGTGGCGACAATTGCTGGGCACAGTGGCGACAATTGCTGGGCACAGTGGCGACAATTGCTGGGCACAGTGGCGACAATTGATGGCACAGTGGCGACAATTGATGGCACAGTGGCGACAATTGATGGCACAGTGGTGACAATTGCTGGGCACAGTGGCGACAATTGCTGGGCACAGTGGCGACAATTGCTGGGCACAGTGGCGAGTCTGGCGACAATTGATGGGCACAGTGGCGACAATTGCTGGGCACAGTGGTGACAATTGATGGCACAGTGGTGACAATTGATGGCACAGTGGTGACAATTGATGGCACAGTGGTGACAATTGATGGCACAGTGGCTGCGTTTGATGGCATGGCACAGTGGCGACAATTGATGGCACAGTGGCTGCATTTGATGGGCACAGTGGCTGCATTTGATGGGCACAGTGGCTGCATTTGATGGGCACAGTGGCTGCATTTGATGGGCACAGTAGCTGCGTTTGATGGGCACAGTGAGGCTGCAATTGTTTTTTTTTTCCGTTTGTTTGTGCCCCCCCAAAAATTTGGAGCACTAGCTGCCACTGCATACAACACGTACGACGAGCCGAGAAAAATGTTCAATAGGCAGTGCAAATTGGGGGTAAATAGAGGCGCTTACCAAAATTGACTAAAATAACTAAAATGCCAAATAACGCACAGCAACGTATGGATAGTATGATAAATTCCAAATAATGTTTCACTCCTTGTTTCCAATACCTTCAAAGACATCTACATAGAGATGAATGAGGTGGAGATAGTGAAAATTAATAATCCAAGAAAATAGACTAAAAATAATAATTAATAGTCAACACATTAATATCAATCCAATAATGTCATAAAACAGTGATAACTTGACAGTGATAGATCCGTAGGAAGGACCAAAAAAACACAGTGTAAAATCTGAGTGATAAATAATGTTAAAAATAAACATCAATGTTTGTGAAAAAATAATCTTCAGAATAAAAAATATTATATATATAAAAAAATATAATATGATATAAGCAAAAAATGTTGAGTAAAAAAGGTTGGTAAAAAAATGTGATAAATAATTTCAAGTTAATTAAAGTGTTTCAAGTCAACCTCCAAAAGTAGTGGAAAGTTCCAAAAGAAAGGTGCAAGAAAAAACTTGTAATAAGGTGCTAATCCAAACTCTTCCAAAAAAAGTGTAAATAATAATTAAATAAGTGCTGCCATCCACCGCACGAAATTCCAGTGTAGTTTGTGCAGACTCGTGAAAATAATTCCAGCCTCTCACCTCAAAACAGGTTAAACCAGCCTGTTAGATGTATTGAAGGATTCCAGCAATGTAAACTCTATGGGTCACTCCAAAACGTCCACCAAGGGAAAAGCTCCAGACCACTCACATGAAAGTAGATGTAAACTCCATAGTGTAATAAGTTCAACACAATTTTAATAGTGGTTAAAACAAGGTATTACACTCACATTTAACAGGAGATATCAACAGCATGCAGCGAATGTTTGTATGTAAAGCAATAGATCTCCGCTCTCGGCCGCGAGCGGAGATGACGTCACCGTCGGCACTTTCCTTCACCTGACGCGTTGCGTAGCAGATCAACGCTACTTAGTCATAGGTATGACTAAGTAGCGTTGATCTGCTACGCAACGCGTCAGGTGAAGGAAAGTGCCGACGGTGACGTCATCTCCGCTCGCGGCCGAGAGCGGAGATCTATTGCTTTACATACAAACATTCGCTGCATGCTGTTGATATCTCCTGTTAAATGTGAGTGTAATACCTTGTTTTAACCACTATTAAAATTGTGTTGAACTTATTACACTATGGAGTTTACATCTACTTTCATGTGAGTGGTCTGGAGCTTTTCCCTTGGTGGACGTTTTGGAGTGACCCATAGAGTTTACATTGCTGGAATCCTTCAATACATCTAACAGGCTGGTTTAACCTGTTTTGAGGTGAGAGGCTGGAATTATTTTCACGAGTCTGCACAAACTACACTGGAATTTCGTGCGGTGGATGGCAGCACTTATTTAATTATTATTTACACTTTTTTTGGAAGAGTTTGGATTAGCACCTTATTACAAGTTTTTTCTTGCACCTTTCTTTTGGAACTTTCCACTACTTTTGGAGGTTGACTTGAAACACTTTAATTAACTTGAAATTATTTATCACATTTTTTTACCAACCTTTTTTACTCAACATTTTTTGCTTATATCATATTATATTTTTTTATATATATAATATTTTTTATTCTGAAGATTATTTTTTCACAAACATTGATGTTTATTTTTAACATTATTTATCACTCAGATTTTACACTGTGTTTTTTTGGTCCTTCCTACGGATCTATCACTGTCAAGTTATCACTGTTTTATGACATTATTGGATTGATATTAATGTGTTGACTATTAATTATTATTTTTAGTCTATTTTCTTGGATTATTAATTTTCACTATCTCCACCTCATTCATCTCTATGTAGATGTCTTTGAAGGTATTGGAAACAAGGAGTGAAACATTATTTGGAATGTATCATACTATCCATACGTTGCTGTGCGTTATTTGGCATTTTAGTTATTTTAGTCAATTTTGGTAAGCGCCTCTATTTACCCCCAATTTACATATGTCTTCTGGTGCGTGAGCACTATTTTAGTAGTGGCTGCTGCTTTTAGATTTTACTTGATAATTTTAAAAATTTAATTATTTACAGTTAGGCTGGTTTTGCGCATTGGTTCCCCCCATACACACATCAATAGGCAGTGCGTCACTTCTGCTTGATTCAGAGAATTCATGTTTTTTTGAGCGTCGGAATTGATGGATCGGAATTTTTGAGAACCAGCTCTCAAATTTTTGCTGTCGGAAATTCCGACAGAAAAAGTCTGATGGGGCCCACACATGGTCGGAATTTCCGACCAAAAGCTCACATCGAACTTTTCTTTTCGGACTTCTGATTGTAAGTACGCGGCATAAGTGCTTTCTCTTGAAAAGCAGATGGAACATTTATAGATGTGTAGCTATTTAAAGGGACCCTGTCACCAGGTTGTAGGTTAAAAGCACAGAAAAATAAGTCATCTGTAAATGCTTACTTGTGTAAACCCAACATACACTGTATTGTCAAAAGTATTGGGACACCTGCCTTTACACGCACATGAACTTTAATGGTATCCCAGTCTTTGTCCGTAGGGTTCAATATTGAGTCGGTCCACCCATTGCAGCTATAACAGCTTCAACTCTTCTAGGAAGGTTGTCCACAAGGTATAGGAGTGTGTCTATGGGAATGTTTGACCATTCTTGCTTTGTGCACTGGTGTGCAGTCATGTTGGAACAGGAAGGGGTCATCCCCAAACTGTTACCCAGGGGCGTTGCTAGGGGGGTGCGGGGGTGTGGTCCGCACTGGGTGACACCCGCTACAGGGGTGACACCGTCCCGTTTTTTTTTTTTAAGCTGACATGCCCAGCCAGCCCTATGCAATCCCAGCCTGCCCTGTACCACCCCATCCTGCCCTGTATCACCCAGCCTGCCCTGTACCACCCCAGCCTGCCCTGTACTACCCCAAACAGCCCTATACCACCCCAGCCTGCCCTGTACCCCCCCAAACTGCCCTGTACCACCCCAGCCTGCCCTGTACCACCCAGCCTGCCCTGTGCCACCACAGCCTGCCCTGTGCCACCACAGCCTGCCCTGTGCCACCACAGCCTGCCCTTTATCACCCCAGCCTGCCCTGTACCACCCCAAACTGTCCCATGCCACCCCAACTTGCCCTGTGCCACCCTAACTTGCCCTATACCACCCAACCTGCCCAATGCCACCCTAACTTGCCCTGTACCATCCCAACCTTTCCCATGCCATCCCAACTTGCCCTATGCCACCCTAACTTGCACTATACCACCCCAACCTGCCCTGTACCACCCTAACTTGCCCTATACCAACCCAACCTGCCCTATGCAACCCAAACTTGCCCTATACCACCCCAAAATAACCTATATCACCCCAACATGCCCTATACCACATTAACCTGTCCTATACCACCCACTACACCAACCTGCCACTATACCACTCTATACTACCCTAACCTGCCACTATACTGCCCTATACTATCATTTACAGGGGCTGGTTTGGGGTGCGCCCTGTGCCCGTACGCCGCCTGCTTGGTGCTGGGCAGCCTAGACAGAGGAGGGGTGACACCATGTTTTACCACACCGGGTGACACCAACCCTAGTGACGCCACTGCTGTTACCACAAAGTTGGGAGCATAAAATTGTCCAAAATGTCTTGGTATGCTGACGCCCCAAGAGTTCCCTTCACTGGAACTAAGGGGCCAAACCAACCCCCTGAAAAACAACCCCACACCATAATCCCCCCTCCACCTAATGATTTGAACCAGTGCACAAAGCAAGGATATAGTATATTTGATCTGATATAAAACCTACTTTTGGCTGGGAATGATAACAATTGTGGTAATGTTATCAGCAGCAGCTTATTCTATTTGAGCTTTATATAAGACTTAAACGTTCATAGCTGAACCTAAGCTGCCCTTATCTTCAACTTGTCCTGTCAAAATTTCCCTTAATTACCTTGCCTTAAAGCGTATTTCCACTTTTGTAGCTTTGGCATAACAACTGCTTTATACTTGTTACATGTTCCCAGTAAGGCCTCATGCACACTGGACATTATAAAAAAAATGCCAGTAGCTTTAGCTGTAGAATGCTACATTAACCACTTGCTTACTGGGCACTTAAACCCCCCTCTTGCCCAGACCAATTTTCAGCTTTCAGCGCTGATGCATTTGAATGACAATTGCACGGTCATACAACACTGCACCCAAATTAAATTTTTATTATTTTTTCCCACAAATAGAGCTTTCTTTTGGTGGTATTTGATCACCTCTGCGTTTTTTTTTGTTTTTTTTTAAATACTTTTTTTTTTATTATTATATTTTTTATATTTTGTTATAACTAGGGCTGTTACTGATCAACATTTTTGTGCTCGATTAATCGATTTTTTTAAATCGATTAATCGAATAATTTAGATTAATTATAACGCACATACAGATCCAACTACTTTTAGCTGATCTCCTTGCAGGCTGATTCCCAGTGCAGCTACCAACCACTGGAAAAATGGATAGCAGGATACATAAAACACACAAAGGCAGCGCTCGATGGGAATAGCATTAAAACTTTTATAGTCTTCAAGTAGGTAACAAAATAAATATTGCACTGGAGATAAAATCAATGTAGCTACATAAACTGTAAAAATGGTGCGAGTAATACCAAATGGTACCAAAAGCAGTCATAAAAACATGTAACTAAGTATGATACTGGTATAAAAATGTGTACAACGATACCACTGCTGAATCCAGATGAGGAGAGGTTAACATCAGTCCGTCAGCATGTAGATGTCCCGTGAAGGGAACTATCACAACTCCCAGTGGATGGTTGTAGAATCCCAGGTTGATAGAGGGAAGTGTAACAGCCCTTGCGTGTGGCAGATAGTAAGGTCCCACCGGCATGCCGATATAAAGGCACAACAAAGGAGCCCATCAGATGGACACGGCAAGCCCCGCCGGTGTCCGTGACATCACCGGATCTCCGACGGAACTCCCTGAAGGCCCGGAAGCCGGCGGAGAGGTGAGTACCAATCAAAATAATTTTGATCGTTCAAAAAAATTTAAGATTAATCGATTAATTAATAGTTAATTTCCACAGCCCTAGTTATAACATTTTGCAAACAGGTAATTTTATTCCTTCATTGACGTACGCTGATGAGGCTGCACTGATGGGCAATGATGAGGCTGCACTGATGGGCACCGATGGGCTGCATTGATGGGCACCAATAAGGCGGCACTGGTGGGCACTGATATGCGGCACTGGTGGGCACTGAAAGGCGGCACTGGTGGGCACTGAGAGGTGGCACAGAGGTGGCACTGAAGGGCATTGATAGGTGGCACTGGTGGGCACTCAGAAGTGGCACTTATAGCTGGCAGTGATGGGCACTGATAGGTGGCAGTGATGGGCACTGATGGGTGGCAGTGATGGGCACTGATTGGCACTGGTAGGTTACACTGATATGCATAATTGGTTTTCCTGCTATTATTTTTTCCTTTTTTCCTGACGGGGAAAAAAAGAGATCCTGCTCTTTTATTTTCCAGCAGTTTTCCTGTTGGAAAAAGTTTGATGGAGCATACACACGGTCGGGATTTAAAAGCAAGCTGCCTGATTGTTGTAAGACCCAGGGTACCCAGCAAGAGACCTGTGTGCAGTGTAGATGTACAGATTGGGCAATAAGTGTCCAATCCAGAGTACAATGTGAAGTTATTTTGTTTCAGGACACCTGTGTGATAGTTTACACTATATCGCGTTTGTGTAGACACCCACGTTTTCATGCATTGAGGTTTGTTGCGTTAGGCAGCTTATTTATTTTGAATGGGCTGTCAATGTATCTAGGCCCACTAAAAAAAAGGTTGGGCACTATTTCTTTACAACACAGTGCACGCCAACACACAGGGCATTTGCATATAGCATTGGGTGTGCAATAGTGTGCTGTAAATGTTCATTGATATTCAATAAAAATTGCAAGATTACATGACACATATTACTGTATGTTGTGTAATAGACATGTGCACAGCAAACATTTTCGTTTATTTCTGTTTCGTTTCTGTTCGTTTTTTCTGTTAGTTTATTTTTCGTTGAATCGAGATTAGTTTTTTCGTTGTATTTTGTATTCTGCCGCGTTCGTATTTTTAAAATGATTTTATTCATTCCTTCGTTTTTACGTTGGTTTAATTTTCGTTGTCTTGCTCTTCGTATTTACATTATATTTTCCATCATGCCGCGTTCGTATTTTCGTAAGAAATATATCTTCGTTGCTTTATGATTATTCGTATTTTCGTGTCCAATTTCCTTTGATTGTAAAAACGTACTTTTGTAGATTTTATTGCATTCGTAATTCTGTTAGAATACATTTTACGTTTATTCGACACACTACTCGTCGTAATTTTGTAATTCGTACTTTACTGTGATTGACTTGACTGTCTTAGTTAGCACACACACCCTGTCTAGAATGAAGTCTGACGTAGAAGAAAACTAAAATATGTCAGATATTACAAATACAAATCTAGAAATTAGATGCACTGAAGTCTAACACAGAAAAAGACACAATGAGCCAGGAGGTAATGAGAAAGAAGCTCATTGGGGGAAGGAACAAACCTCTTCAGAGGAAAGGGACAGCGCTCAGTGGCTATTGGTCAATGTCCAGAAATATTTCAGTACTAACGAAAGCTAATTTACATTATTTCGTATTTTCGTTGTTTTCATTTCCGATTTCCGAAGATTCGTAATTTATTTTTCGTTAGTTTTGATTTTAGTTTTTTATTCTTTGTTCGGCATTTCGGTTGTTTTCTTTTCGGTCTTCGAATATTAGTAAGTTTGCATTTTCGTTCATTTTGTTTTTTGTAATTTTTTTTTTTTGGGTTCGGTATTTTCGTTGTTTCTATGTTTTCGTTTCTTTCATCTTTCGTATCTTCGTTCTTTTCCATATTCGTTATTTTGAAAATATCGTTATTCGTTATTAACTGCGCTAAACCGTTCGTTCATTCGTATGTTAACGAATCAACTAAAATAACGAAAATTGACGGAAAACGTGTTCGTAACGAAAAAAATTGCACATGTCTATTGTGTAATGCACTTAAACATTTAATAGATATAAGTGTTTAGTGAAGATAGAGTGACGTAATTCTATATCAAGTTTCTCCCTGTACATTAGAAATTTTAGCTCGTTCGTGACATCTGAAATACAGTAATTAGAACTGTAGAGGAAGTCCATTTCTTGAGTATGACCCTACAGGCAACTAGCAGGCTGATAAAGGGCCATTGCGAGCAGTGAGAGTCAGGGCCGTCTTTAAGGCAGGGCAAAAGGGGAAGCTGCCCTGGGCCCTGTCATTGTTGTGGGGCACAAAGCAGCTGCCTCATACTTGCCAACTACCCGAGTTTTAGTCCTGTGCTGTGTCCTGATATCTCAGTGTGAAGTGCTGCTACTAATGCAACCCAGCTTGGCCCTACTGTTGTGTACAGATGACTCACATGCAGACCCTGTGTTTGTAAATAACCGTCATTCAAATCTAACTAACGGGAGCATTCATATGTAAATAGCTGAGGCTGGCAGCATTCATATGTGAAGAAGAGTGCAGTGACGATGCGCTATAACCTCTATGTACTAATGGTCAGAAAATTGGACGTTGTGGTCACATCAGACAAACATTTTCAAGCCTGTACAACAAATTTTTGTCTGCCGAAAATTCGTAATCGGCGGTCCAAAGCAGCATACTAACGATCAGAAAATTGGCAGATCGTTCATCAGACGTCATTTATCTTCAGATTTTCTGACCGTGTGTACAGGCATTTAGGCTTTCTATGTGCTGTCTCCTTGCTAGAGGCGTTGTCGGACAGCTTAGGAAATGATGTGGGAGTGTACTGTCTATCCTTACAGAAATAAGAAAGGGTCTTTTGGGAAAATTGTTTAACCGCTTGCCGACCACCGCACGCACTTATACGTCGTCAGAATTTCACGGCTGGGCAAATGGGCGTATATATACGTCCCCTTTAATTTGCTGGCCGTGTGGTCGCGTGCGCATTTGCGACCCTGTCGTGCCCGCGGAACCTGCAGACTCAATGTCTGCCGGTGTCCCGCGATCGGGTCACAGAGCTGAAGAACGGGGAGATGTCAGTGTAAATCTCCCTAGTGACATGTCACTGATCGTCTGTTCCCTGTCATCGGGAACAGACGATCAGTGACGTGTCACGGCAGGCCACGCCCCATAACAGTTAGAAACACTCCCTAGGCCACACTTAACCCCTTCAGCACCCCCTACAGATTCACCCCTTCCCTGCCAGTATAATTTTTACAGTAATCAGTGCATTTTTTTTAGCACTGATCGCTTTAAAAATGACAATGGTCCCAAAATTGTGTCAAAAGTGTCCGATGTGTCCACCATAATTTCACAGTCACGATAAAAATCGCTGATCACCGCCATTACTAGTAAAAAAAAATAAAAAAAAAAAATGCCATAAAACTATCCCCTATTTTGTAGACGCTATGGGGTAGATTTACAAAGGAGATACAACAGCGTATCTCCAGATACGCCGTCGTATCTGAGTCTGGGTGGTTGTATCTATGAGCCTGATTCTTAGAATCAGTTACGCATAGATTTCTATTAGATCCGACCGGCATAAGTCTCTTACGCCGTTTGATCTTAACTGCATATTTACGCAGGGGCATGTATGCTGATTTACGCCTAGAAATATGTAAATCAGCTAGATACGCGAAATCATGAACGTACACCCGGCCGACGCAGTAGAGATATGCCGTTTACGTTAGGCTTTTCCCGGCGCAAAGTTACCCCTGCTATATGGTGGCGTACGTGCGGTGTACCAATGTTAAGTATGGCCGTCGTTCCAGCGTCGAAATTTGAAAGTTTTACGTCGTTTGCGTAAGTCGTCCGTGAATGGGGGTGGACGTCATTTACGTTCACGTCGAAACCAATACGTCCTTGCGGCATACTTTGGAGCAATGCACACTGGGATATTCCACGGACGGCGCATGCGCCGTTCGTGAAAAACGTCAATCACGTCGGGTCATGGTTAATTTAAATAACACACGCCCACCTCTTCACAATTTCAATTAGGCGGGCTTACGTCGGCCTATTTACGCTACGCTGCCGCAACTTTCTTTTGAGAATACGGCACTTGCCTTTAAAAGTTGCAGAGGCATAACGTAAATAGGATACGTTACGCCCGCACAAAGTTACGTGCATCTACGTGAATCTACCCCTATAACTTTTGCGAAAACCAATCAATAAACCTTTATTGCGATTTTTTTTCCCGAAAAATATGTAGAAGAATACGTATCGGCCTAAACTGAGGAAAATATATATATATATATTTTTTTAGATATTTTTGGGGGATATTTATTATAGCAAAAAGTTTCTAGATTGTAAGCTCTAACGAGCAGGGCCCTCCGATTCCTCCTGTATTGTATTGTAATTGTACTGTCTTCCCCCGATGTTGTAAAGTGCTGCGCAAACTGTTGGCGCTACAGAAATCCTGTATTATAATAATAATAATAATAATAGAAAAAAGTAAAAAAAAAAATTTTTTTTTTCAAAATTGTCGCTCTATTTTTGTTTATAGCGACAAACCAGAGGTGATCAAATACCACCAAAAAAAAAGCTCTATTTGTGGGAAAAAAAGGACATCAATTTTGTTTGGGAGCCACGTCGCGCAATTGTCCGTTAAAGCGACGCAGTGCCGAATCACAAAAAGTGGCCTGGTCTTTGACCAGCGTAATGATCCGGGGCTGAAGTGGTTAATGAAGGTACAACATCTAGAAAGGTATTGCTACACTTAGAGGCGTCTCTCTTCTCCTTTATACCCTGTAAAAAAAATGCTTTGATATAAAAGTGCTTTGGATTAAAAGCATGTTTCTGGAACTAATTATGCTCGCAATCCAAGGTTTTACTATATTTGCTTCTCTTTGATAACTACCGTATTTATCGGGGTATTGCGCGCTCCGGCGTATAGCGCGCACCCCTAAAGTGGACCCGCATTCCTGTGGAAAAAAGATTTTTTGTACTTACAGTTTCGGTGTCTTGCGCGGCGTCCATCGGCGGCCTCGTCGGGTCCGGCGTCCGTCTGCGGCTTCGGCTTCGGGTGTCCTCTTCGTCGGGTCCGGCGTCCTTCTGTGGCGTCCTCCCCGCTTTCCCGCGCCAAGTTTGAATACTGCGCCGGCATATACCGAGCGCAGTACACTCGTGTATAGTCGGGCAGGCTCGGCTACTCTCGCGCTCACGTCCTGTATGTCCAGGACGTGAGCGCGAGAGGAGCCGAGCCTGCCTGACTATACACGAATGTACTGCCCTCAGTATATGCCGGCGCAGTACACTCGTGTATAGTCGGGCAGGTTCGGCTCCTCTCGCGCTCACATCCTGTACGTCCAGGACGTGAGCGCGAGAGGAGCCGAGACTGCCCGACTATACACGAGTGTACTGCGCTCGGTATATGCCGGCGCAGTATTCAAACTCGGCGCGGGTATCGGCGTATATCGCGCACCCACGATTTTGCCCTGATTTTCAGGGCAAAAAAGTGCGCGGTATACGCCGATAAATACGGTAGTTATGAGCTGGACTTTTCTCTATAAATAAACATACCAGGTTACTGATAGCAGGAAACTAGAAGTTGAGGATTTCAGTAATGCAAATCTTTTTCTAGCTGACAGGAATAGACACGAAGCATGGGAAAACCAATGCCCGGATTCACGTAGAATGGCGTATCTTTGTGCGGGCGTAACGTATCCTATTTACGTTATGCCTCCGCAACTTTTACAGGCAAGTGCCGTATTCTCAAATGAAAGTTGCGGCGGCGTAGCTTAAATAGGCCGGCGTAAGCCCGCCTAATTCAAATGTGGGCGTGTGTTATGTAAATTTTATAAGACCCCACGTCTTATAAAATGTGAAAGTATCCCAGTGCGCATGCTCCAAATTAACCCGCAAGAAGCCAATGCTTTCGACGTGAACGTAAATGACGCCCAGCCCTATTCGCGAACGACTTACGCAAACAACGTAACATTTTCTAAATTTGACGCGGGAACGACGTCAATACTTAACATTGGTACGCCGCATGTACGCCTCATATAGCAGGGGTAACTTTATGCCGGGAAAAAGCCTAACGTAAACAGCGTATCTGTACTGCGTCGGCTGGGTGTACGTTCGTGAATTTGGGTATCTAGCTGATTTACATATTTCTAGGCGTAAATCAGCGTACACGCCCGTAGTGGCCAGCGTAAATATGCAGTTAAGATACGACGGCGTAAGAGACTTACGCCGGTCGGATCTAATACAAATCTATGCGTAACTGATTCTAAAAATCAGGCGCATATATACGACCGCTCGGACTCGGAGATACGCCGGCGTAACTCGTACGAGAATCCGGGCCTAAGTGTTTGCAGCTAGGGTACTGCAGCTGTTTAATATTTTGAATAATGCCGCGTAATAATGGGCTTCACATCATTTTTCTGGTTCTGAAAAACGACAAAAAAGGTTTTTTTTCGAACATGCTGCATTTTTTAACGACGTTTTAAACGCTGTCGTTTTTCTGGGTTGTAAAAAATGAATGTGTGTGGGTTTAAACGACCTGAAAAACCCGCGCATGCACAGAAGCAAGTTATGAGACGGGAGCGCTCGTTCTGGTAAAACTACCGTTTGTAATGTAGTAAGCACATTCATCACGCTGTTAAGGACAGAAAATCGCGAATCGTCTTTTACTAACACGGAATCAGCTAAAGCAGCCCAAAGGGCGGCGTCATCCGCATGGAACTTCCCCTTTATAGTGCCGTCGTACGTGTTGTACGTCACCGCGCTTTGCTAGAGCAATTTTATTTAGCGATGGTGTGTGGGCAACGTTGTTTTAATGATGAAGTTGGAAAAAAAATCGTTTTTTATAAGCCGAAAAATGATGGTGTGTACGCGGCATAAGACTGCTTATCCTACACTTTATACATACCTACGTCATTCGTGTTTTACTCCACAAATGCTGTAAACTGTAAAATTTGTAGCCGGGATTTCCAGTAAACTACTGGCAGGGGGAGCTCTGTACACAGATTACGTGTGACTGCAAATGTTACTGCGCTCAGGCAGCTGCCTCCAAAATACAGAATATATTTATTTCATCTAATATCAGCAGAGATTAAAATGATGGCGGGGGAAGCTTTTTATACAGCGAACAATTGTTGGAGCCCTAACACACTGAGAGCTGATAAGGACTGCTATAGGGAACACAGATCCATCTAATCATAAATCAATCGGCGTAGTGTATCTCTGGCGGTGGAATTCAAATCGGCGATTAGGGGGGCGTGTTTCATTTAAATGAAGCGCGTCCCCGCGCCGAATGAACTGCGCATGCTCCGTTTATAAATTTCCCGCCGTGCATTGCGCT
The DNA here is from genome assembly GCF_905171775.1 of Rana temporaria. Taxonomy (NCBI): domain Eukaryota; kingdom Metazoa; phylum Chordata; class Amphibia; order Anura; family Ranidae; genus Rana; species Rana temporaria. Next base: position 28,709,705 of record NC_053497.1, on the reverse strand, counting down.
AAATGACGTTGCAACGACATAATTTTTTTTAACTTAGACGTGAATTACGTCCATCCCGATTCACGGACGACTTACGCAAAAACAAAAAATTCAAATTTTGACGACCATACTTAACATGGCAAGTCTAACTATACGCCGCAAAATAGCAGCTTTAACTATACGCCGGAAAAAGCCGACTAGAGACGACGTAAGAGAATGCGACGGCCGCGCGTACGTTCGTGGATCGTCGGAAATAGCTAATTTGCATACCCAACGCGGAAAACGAGAACTCCACCCAGCGGACGCCAAAGTATTGCATCTAAGATCCGAAGGCGTACGAAGCCGTTCGCCTGTCGGATCTAACCCAGAAGCCGTCGTATCTTGGTTTGAGGATTCAAACTAAAGATACGACGCGGGTAATTTGAAAGTACCCCGGCGTATCAGTAGATACTCCGGCGTACTTGTACTGTGAATCTGGCCCATTTATATCACTGATTTTATTTGCTGGTCTGTCAACTGTTTATTTACTTGGGTTGTATAAAAATAATAAGAAAACAAGCGTCCACACATGCAACATACAGGTGTTTATTTACTAAAACTCAGTGGCGGCTGGTGCTCCAAATTTTTTAGGGGGGGCGCAAATAAACTCAACAAAAAAAAAAAAAAACATCAATTGCAGCCTCACTGTGCCCATCAAACGCAGCTATTGTGCCCATCAATTGTCGCCACTGTGCCATCAAACGCAGCCACTGTGCCCATCAATTGCTGCCAGTTTGCCCCATTAAATGCCGCCAGTTTGCCCCCTCAAATACAGCCAGTTTGACTCCTCAAATGATGCCAGTTTCCCCATCAAATGCAGCCAGTTTGCCCCCAAAAATTATGCCAGTTTGCCCATCAAATGCAGCCAGTTTTCCCCGCAAATGATGCCAGTTTGCCACCGAAAATTATGCCAGTTTCCCCATCAAATACAGCCACTTTGCTCCCTCAAATACAGTCATTTAGCCCCCCTTAAAGTGGAGGTTCCATCAAAAAAACAATTTTGCTTTAAACTAACTTACGACTAAAAAAAGAAAAAGAAAAATATATAATTTTTTTACTCATCTGGAAATGCCTGTTGCTATGCGGTCCCACAAAATCTGCCTTTGAAACCACCTAGGATTCTGACATCATCTCCCTCTAATGCTCCTGGGAAATGTGTGTCATCATTTCCCAGGATGCAGTGCGCTGTCCAATTATCACTCCCCATCCAAGACTTCCAGGAAGTAAGTGCTTGTAGGCTTCACAATGCCCACAAGCAAAATGACAACGGTGTAGATATAGTTTTATAAACTATCTTTTTTGAATATCTATGCGAATCGGCGGCGGATGGTAAAATAGTAAGTGACCAGATTTATATTATAAAAACGCAGGATGAAAGGACATACATTTAAAAAATGCTAATTGTGGTTGGAACTCCGCTTTAAATACAGCCAGTTTGCCCCCTCAAATGCCGCCAGATTGCTCCCTCAAATACCGCCAGTTTGCCCCCCCCCCTGCCCGGCACTTACCTTTCTCGTGTCAGCCGCCCTCCTCCACGCACCCTCGATGTCATCTCTGCTCGCCTGTCACTTCAGCCAATCAGGTGACCGGTAACCAGACCCGGTGCACCTGATTGGCTGAGAGGCGGGTCAGTGTTAGGGAAGTGATTCCCCAACACAGCACTGTTTCAACCGGTGAAGGCACAGCCGTGCGCCCACTGTTTAACCATTTGGAAGCCGATTAGAGCCCACAGGCTCTAATTGGGAAGCCTATTAGAGCCTCTGGCTCTAATCAGGCACTTCCAAAACACACCCAGCGCTGTTATTCAGATGGCCAGCGCTCAACAGGGGGCCGGACACCTGAATAGTGGGCGGCAGCGGCAACAATACATAGATTCATGCAATGCATGAATCTATGTATTGTTGATTGACGGGTGCAGGAGAGAGGGGGTGGCGCTCCTGCGCCCACTATGGACGCACCACCACTGCGAAAACTAGAGAATGCAAAATCTAGTGCAGCTCTGCATAGAAACCAATCAGCTTTTTTTTTTTTTAATCAAAGCTTAATTGAACAAGCTGAAGTTAGAAGCTAATTGGCTACCATGCACAGCTGCACCAGATTTTGCCCTTTCCAGTTTTAGTAAATCAACCCCACTATGTATTACTGCTAGTAATGTTTATTATTAGTATTATTATTATTATTATTATTATTATTATTATCATTATTAATATTTATAGAAATGTTCATACAGTATATGTGCTGTAGGAGATACAGTATGACTAAAATTATAGTGCAACAACCTACACTAACTAAAAAGTTGTATGAATTACCATATAAAATCGAGTCAAATCTTATGTTAGTAGTCTACTATGTGAGTACACATATTTTATCCAGTCGCTTGGTGGGATATTGTCAATATATGCAAGTCCCTTTTTTTATATCTACTTCCCTATGCTACCTCAGTAATGTACAGTGGAACCTCGGATTGCGAGTAACGCGGTTAACGAGCGTTTCGCGAAACGAGCACTGTTTTTAAAAAAAATCCTAACTCAGTTTGCGAGTGCTGTCTCGCAAATTGAGCAGAATTCAGGCCAAAGTGGTGTGCAGTACCGCGTTTGGCCTGAGGTGTTGGGGTGCCAGAGCCGAACAGCGCCCATCAGCGCCGTTCGGAAATGCATGGAAAGGGCTGAGGACAGCTCAGCTGACCTCAGCAAACTTCGGGAATGGAGTCTTTCTGAGGTTTGCCAAGGTCAGCCGAGGTGTCCTCGGATCTTTCCGGACGTTTCCGAGGCCCCCCGGCGCCTCTGGCCACATGCGGTATTGCATGCCATTGAAGTCAATACGGAACAAATTATTTTCGTTTACATTGACTTCTGTGGGGAAACTCCCTTTGATATGCGAGTACTTTGGATTACGAGCGTTCTCCTGGAACAGATTATGCTCGTAATCCGAGGTTTTACTGTATTTATATATGTTATAGCTTGGTCTTTGTGGGCCCTCTGTGGCTGCACGATTTGTCCTGGTTTCTCCTGTGACATTACGGTGGCCTTTTGATTTGGCTTGGGTAAGCGATTGAATTTGATGGACATGACGAATAATACTTTTTTAAATGTTAAAGTGGAGTTCCACCCAAAAATATAACATTACATCAGTAGTGTTAAAAAAATGTCATTAGTCCTTTAAGAAAAAAATAATAATTTTTAGATGCCTTCAAAGTGTTGTTGCTAGGCAGAATAGTTAATCTTCCCTCTTCCTGCACCTAGGTGCTTAAGCTTCCTAACCTACACCGCACAGACTCCTGGGAATGTAGTGGGTGTAACTTTCCAGGAGTCTGTGCACTCCCCAGTCTCGAAGAATCATGTGACTTGGACAGTACAGGTGCTGAAACCTGATCTGAAACCTATTACACTGCTTGTGCAGCACTGAGCATGTGCGAGATCTGCAAGGCTGAAATCCAGGAAGTCAAACAGTCTGGCTTCATGATGCCCACATTTAAGATGGCCCCAGTCAATTTCTATTTTATAAAGTGTCTAAATGCTGTAACAACCTAACAAACGGACCTTAGTTTACAGACTAAATTTACTAGAATACATTAAGCTTGTGTATTACAGGAGTATTTATATTTAAAAACTGAAATTGTGGCTGGAACTTCGCTTTAATTTCAGAATTTTTTGTATCATGTATAATAATATCATTTTTTTTTCTGTTATGGTTTTTTCTTTTCTGTTTTTCTTTTTATAGTGATGATTGTCTGAATTAATCCCCCGAGGAAGCCCTCTTGGACGAAACATGTCGGGATAACAATATGCCATATAATGACAATCTGCTAAAAAAAATTATGTGTGATATCTATTTTTAAGTACAAATAAAATTTGTTACTATTTTTTAACTAATTCTTGTTACTATATATGACTAAAGCACTAGTGTTGCTCACGAATATTCGTATTGCGAATATTCGGCTCGAAACAGATCACATCCTATCGACGTCTAAAAGCATTGCTGGTATGATTAGAGACCCTGGGCCGAGTAGCTAAGCTGAGGCGATCCTTTTATGTTGCCGAATATAAAAAAAAAATTGAGAATTTTCGCTAATGCGAATGCGAAAATGATTGCGAATTTTCGATAACTGTGGTAGGAGAACTCTGATTGTCTCTGATGCAAAAGGGGGGGGGGGGCTTTGTGTATGTTTCTGTTATGAATATTTGTATGTTTGATATTTTTTTTTGTAAGAAGGAAAAAATTGCGCATACCTTAAAAAAAGGGGAGAATACAGCAGCAACTCAAAAATGTTATACAACATAAATTAATACAAGACAGAAAATGGAGTCGCTCTACAAGAATAAAAAATATGTCTAGTGACAAGACATGTGGGCAAATTATAAAATAAGCAAGCGCAAATAACTTGTGAAATACACAGTGAAACAAATATATAAAGAAATATAGTCCCAATAATAGAAAAATAATCTTTCATAAAAATGTCTTTGATATGTGAAGTGAAAAAAAGTCCAAAGCATGCAGCATGAACGTGTTCAATCTTCAAGGTGTTTGATTGACAAACGGCTGTGACAGATGGATAGAGTAAAGAATCACCACCAATGCAAAACACTTTTTATTTTCTATTGTAAAATATCAAGAATATTCTGAGCCAATCAGAGTGCTCCTTCCGCATTTGCCGAATATTCGCAATTATTTTGTATTGTAAAATATCACGAATATTCTGAGCCAATCAGAGTGCTCCTAGCGCTGTTGTCGAAATTTCGCCATCAATATCGCATTCGCATTTTGCGAAATTTCGAAAAAATATCAAGAATATTCTGAGCCAATCAGAGTGCTCCTACCGCAGTTATCGAAATTAAGCAATTATTTTCGCATTCGCAATAGTGAAAATTCGCAATCATTTAATTTCGATAAAATATCACGAATATTCGAATTTAGCGAATATATCTCGAATATTCGACTATATATTCGAGATATATCGCAAAATCGAATATGGCGTATTCTGCTCAACACTATAAAGCACCACCAAAAATCCCCTCAAAAAATGTTCATGTGTAGTACATCATATCTTACTCAGGGATGTTGGTGTCTGGGCCAACTCTGTCACTAGCCCACACCACCCATTTTTTCTAAAATAGTTAAACCAAACAAATATAAGTACACATGTAGCATTTAAATGCAATCATAAAACAAAGCAAATCATAAATACATAGGCCCTGATTCACATAGCACTTACGCCGACGTAAGTGTCAATTTCCCCACAAATAGAACTTTCTTTTAGTGGTATTTAAAGCGGGGGTTCACCCTATGAACGAAAAAAAAAACATTTTTTTTTATTGTACCATAAAATCAGGCATTGTAGCACGAGCTACAGTATGCCTGTCCCGATTTTTTTACCCCCGTACTCACCTTGTACTCGTAGATCGAAGATACCAGGGAATGGGCGTGCCTATGGAGACGGAGGATGATTGACGGCCGGCTCTGGCGCGTCACGCTTCTCCGGAAATAGCCGAAATAGGCTTGGCTCTTCACGGCGCCTGCGCATAGCCTGTGCGCAGGCGCCGTGAAGAGCCGAGACCTACTCCGGCTGTCTTCGGGGAGAGTGACGTGCCAGGGCCGGCCGTCAATCATCCTCCCTCTCCCTAGGCACGCCCATTCCCCGCGGGAGCCGAAATCTTTATCGTACAGGTACACAGTGAGTACGGGGGTAAAAAAATCGGGACAGGCATATTGTAGCTCGCGCTACAATGCCTGTCTCGATGGAAAAATGATGCAAGTGAGGGTGAACTACCGCTTTAATCACCTCTGCGGTTTTTATTTTTTATCTATCCATAAAAAAAATAACCTACAATTTTGAAAACAAAACAATATTTTTTACTTTCTGCTATAAAACACATCCAATAAAAAAAACTTGAAAAAAATCGAATATCTTCATCAATTCAGGTCAATATATATTCTGCTACATATTTTTGTTTAACCACTTAAGGACCGCCTAACGCAGATATACGTCGGCAGAATTGCACAGCTGGGCACAACCATGGGTCGTGGGCGCGCGCCCGCGACCCGGCCCGAAGCTCCGTGACCGCGGCCGTGGGACCCGATCGCCGCCGGAGTCCCGCGATTGGTCACAGGAGCTGAAGAACGGGGAGAGGTGTGTGTAAACATGGTGGCACTGTCATTGATCGTCTGTTCCCTGATATAGGGAAAGGCGATCAATGACGTCACACGTCCAGCCCCATCCCCCCTACAGTTAGAAACACATACGAGATCACACTTAACCCCTTCAGTGCCCCCTAGTGGTTAACTCCCAAACTGCAATTGCCATTTTCACATTAATCAATGCATTTTTATTGCACTTTTTGCTGTGAAAATGACAATGGTCCCAAAAATGTGTCAAAATTGTCCGATGTCGCAGTTACAAAAAAATAAATAAAAATCACTGATCGCCGCCATTAGTAGTAAAAAAAAAATTATTAATAAAAATGCAATAAAACTATTCCCTATTTTGTAAACGCTATAAATTTTGCGCAAACCAATCGATAAACGCTTATTGCGATGTTTTTTACCAAAAATAGGTAGAAGAGTACATATCCACCTAAACTGAGGAAAAACATTTTTTTTATATATTTTTGGGGGATATTTATTACAGCAAAAAGTTAAAAATATTGCATTTTTTTTCAAAATTGTCACCCTATTCTTGTTTATAGCGCAAAAAATAAAAACCGCGGAGGTGATCAAATACCACCAAAAGAAAGCTCTATTTGTGGGAAAAAAAGGACGCCAATTTTGTTTGGGAGCCACGTCGTGCGACCACGCAATTGTCAGTTAAAGCGACGCAATGCCGAATCGCAAAAAGTGGCCAGGTCAATGACCAGCAATATGGTCCGAGGTTAAATCGCCTCGCGATTATCCTATCGGTAAACAAAAAAAAAAGGTAAATAATAAGATAAATAAAAAAATTTAGATAATAAAAAATAATATTTTTTTCCCTTTTGTCTCTTAAATTGCTCTTCAAATGTTCCATTGAAAATAAAACATTTTGCCTTTATCACAGATAAAATATTGGATCAGCTCAGATTTGAAAGATGACTTCAGTGCCCCGTTTACAGCTTCTCATTAATCTCATCTTACTACAATAGTTTTATATGCTAAATTATGTATAAGGAAAAATCTAGTTTTGCAACCCCATTATGGCTATCATGGTTTATGATGATTAATTTAGCTTAATTTTTAGATTAATTCAGCAAAAATACAGTAGGAAATAAAACAAATTAAGGTAAAAAAAAAAAAAAAAAAAAAAAAGGAAATACTGACCATGCTAGCCCATATCAAAATACCTTACAGAATTTAAATGAATAATAGATGCACTTTACCTAAATTACAGGCTTATAAAAGTAAAATGGACCTACAGGGGTTTCTGTAATTTGCTCAGAAAGACTCAGCATATTTTCTAATATTGCACAAAGAGAAGTTTGGAATTAATTATGTGTTGTACAAATTACAGAAGTTTCTATTTAGGTTTTATAAAATCATGAGATCGATTCAATAAGATACTGAAAACTGCAATGTTTTAAGGCCAATACAGATTTTATAAGGATTTATATTTGTATAGGCATTTACCAGCCCAGATGCGAGTTTGCTTAGGCACCAAATATTAAATTGGTGGATGCAGAAGTGGACATGCTTAAGCACACCACAGTATTTTGAGGGTTTTTTTCTCAGAAAATAGGTGCAGGAACTCAACCACGACCCCGTTCAGATTTCACAAACAGTAGAAGGGTCGTAACCACTTAACCCCCGGACCATATTGCTGCCCAAAGACCAGAGGACTTTTTGCGATTCGTTACTGCGCCGCTTTAACTGACAATTGCGCGGTCGTGCGACGTGGCTCCCAAACAAAATTGGCGTCCTTTTTTTCCCACAAATAGAGCTTTCTTTTGTTGGTATTTGATCACCTCTGCGGTTTTTATTTTTTGCGCTATAAACAAAAATAGAGCGACAATTTTGAAAAAAAATTATATTTTTTACTTTTTGCTATAATAAATATCCTCCAAAAACATATATAACATTTTTTTTCCTCAGTTTAGGCCGATACGTATTCTTCTACCTATTTTTGGTAAAAAAAAAATCGCAATAAGCGTTTATCGGTTGGTTTGCGCAAAATTTATAGCGTTTACAAAATAGGAGATAGTTTTATTGCATTTTTATTAATTCTTTTTTTTTTTACTACTAATGGCGGCGATCAGCGATTTTTTTTATGACTGCGACATTATGGCGGACACTTCGGACAATTTTGATACCATTTTTGGGACCATTGTCATTTTCACAGCAAAAAATGCATTTAAATTGCATTGTTTATTGTGAAAATGACAGTTGCAGTTTGGGAGTTAACCACAGGGGGCGCTGAAGGAGTTATGTTTCACCTAGTGTGTGTTTACAACTGTAGGGGGGTGTGGCTGTAGGTCTGACGTCATCGATTGTGTCCCCATATAAAAGGGATCACACGATCGATGCAGCCGCCACAGTGAAGCACGGGGAAGGTGTGTTTACATACGGCTCTCCCCGTTCTTCAGCTCCGGGGAGCGATCGCGAGGGGGTGGCTATAAATGAATAGCCGCCCCCTCATCCCGGATCGCTCCCAGATGATTTGCGACCGCCGCATGTCCCGATTGGACCCCCGACCCGCAGAAAGGCAGGGACGTACATGTCCCTCTGCCATCTGCCTGTATGTGCCATTCTGTGGACGTATATGTACATGCGGCGGTCGTTAAGTGGTTAAACAAATCCCATTTGTTTCTTTTCACGGCAAGAATTAATTATGCATTAAGATAAAAAGCCTTCTGTGTGCAGCAGCCCCCCTCAGCCTCCTAATACTTACCTGAGCCCCATCTCTGTCCAGCGATGTCCACCAATGCCTCGGCCGTCTGGGACTCTCGCAGCCCTCGCTGCTGTCAATCGAAGTCAATCAGCTAATGAAGGGGCAGGGCTGAATGGACACAGGGAGCTGCAGCTCGACTCAGGTACCGCATTGCAAGCTGCTTGCTGTGGGGGCACTTAACAGGAGGGAGGGGCCAGGAGCACCGAAGAGGGACTCGAGAAGAGGAGGATCCAGGCTGCCCTGTGCAAAACCACTGCACAGGGCAGGCAAGTATAACATGTTTGTTATTTTTATAGGAAAAAAACTGAGGGGCAGATCCACAAAGGAAGTACGCCGGCGTAGCTACTGATACGCCGGCGTACTTTCAAATTTCCCATGTCGTATCTTTGTTTTGAATTCTCAAAACAAGATACGACGGCATCTGGGTTAGATCCGACAGGCGTACGTCTTCGTACGCCTTCGGATCTTAGATGCAATACTTCGGCGTCTGCTGGGTGGCGTTCCCGTCGTTTTCCGCGTCGAGTATGCAATTTAGCTATTTCCGACAATCCACGAACGTACGAGCGGCCGTCGCATTTTTTTACGTCGTCTCTAGTCGGCTTTTTTCGGCGTATAGTTAAAGCTGCTATTTCGTTGCGTACTCAATGTTAAGTATGGCCGTCGTTCCCGCGTATGATTTGCGTAAATCGTCCGTGAATTGGGCTGGATGTAATTTACGTCCAAGTCAAAACAATGACGTCCTTGCGACGTCATTTCGCGCAATGCACAGCGGGAAATTTTAGAGACGGTGCATGCGCAGTTCGTTCGGCGCGGGGACGCGCTTCATTTAAATGAAACACGCCTCATTTAAATGAATTACGCGCCGTTAAGCCATGAGAGATAGACTACGCCGCCGTAACTTACGGCGCAAATTCTTTCAGGATTCGAACATAACAAAAGTAAGTTGCGGCGTAGTGTATCTCACATACGCTGCGCCGGGGCAGATCTTTGTGAATCTGCCCCTGAGACTTTACAATCACTTTAAGTATTTGTAGTAATAGAATCAATTCAACTAAATACAGCATAGCAACAGCAGGAATTTTTGGGTATTCAATGGGTATCAGAAACACTGAGTGATGGCCGCTTTTTGATAGTTTTGTTATGTGTACATTATATAGTAATCCTTACAACTGTTAAGGTTTTTTTTTATCATCCTCATGGGGGTTCCTGTGTAACAGCATAAAGTGCAGATGTGGTATGCCTGCTCCTGGCAGGATTCAGCAGTCATTCCAGAAAACGATGCATAGGACTTCTAGATCTAAAACACAAACTGGCAAATGCACAAGATCCATTACTAACATTCACAGAGCTATAGCGATATGTAAAACATATGTGATTTTTTTTAGAACAGAAGAAAACAGAGGCAAGGCAGGGGGCAATACTGTATTTCCCTACAAACTTTGTGTTAAATGATCCCAATGAAAGCCATTGTAGTCGGCTTCTCCCAACTTAAAGTAGCTGTAAACCCAACCAAACAACTTGCACCTACAGGTAAGCCTAGATTAAGGCTTACCTGTAGGTGCAATAAATATCTCCTTAACGTACACGGTTAAGGAGATATTTTCACAAAAACGGTCACCAATGTCTATGGCGCATTCGCATTGTTGGTTTACTTACCTTTTCCTTCGATTTCCCTTCTAAATGTTTTTTTTCTTTGTTTTCTTTGTCAGAATTTTTCACTTCCTGTTCCTCTTCAGTAAGCTGTTCTGGCTGACTAACCCCCATGGATGATGGGGGCAAGCTTACTGAGGAGAAACATGTAGCGCTACCACCGAAGGAGCCGCTGATTGTTTTGGGATCGGCGTATTAAGTTACCCTGCAGTGTGTCTAGGGGTGATAGCAGTGAGCCAAAGCAGTGAGCGAATGTCCAGTCATCAAATGGATTTTCTTGAATGCTTTATTCCAAGGCCCAACACGGCCAACATCAACATGAGGTAGGATAGGAAAGGTTGATGAAGCATAGGAAGAACGAAAGTATCAGGCCTTAGATATGAAGAGAGCAATCCTGCTCTCAGTAACAGTGAAATCAGTTTGTTGCCACTCTAGCCAGAGTGGGTAAATTCCCTCGGACAGACCCCTGCCACAAGCCTGGCAGCCGAAGTGTCACTTGTAGATCGCTGGGAGGAAACAGGCCTCTGCCACAGGCTTAGGAATTTAATGAGCGATGGTTGGATAGAGCGAATCCTCCCAGCAAATTTGGTTAGAGTTACCGGTAGACAGCTGCACTGTACCTGTCAGTATCTCGGTAACCAGACTCCCGATGGTTCGTTCAGAACTCCTGGATAACCTCTCTCTGGGTTCTCAGCCTAGGATCTTCCTAGTAAAGTTCAGGACCCAGCAAGTCGCTGGGGCCCCTTTCAATGTCTGGATGGAGCTCCGCATGGTGCGCAACTCTGGCCAGGCAGGCCATGGTGGCGGGGTCCATGGATGCACACACCCCAAAGGTAGATGCCGCACCTGGAACTCGGACCCCATGAAGAGAGACGAATCAATGGCGTCTGCCACAGATATACCCCTCCCCAGCATGCCCAGCGAGGGAAAACTCCTCTAATTGGCTGCTGGGGAAAAGTGGCTCTGCCAGAACCTCTCTAGCGCCGACTGTCGCCCAGGGGTGGGATCGCACCCCTGGAACGCAGACTGACCCATAGGACAGTTCCGAAATGACAGCAGCCCAAATTTAACAAATCGTGAATGGGAGCAAAAATGAACTCTCCCATTCCCCACTAACTTTAGTGTAGTGCCCATACTGAAAGTAAGAGGGCGCTACAAACAGGAAGTGAGAAATTCAGACAAAGAAAAAAAACATTTAGAAGGGAAATCAAAGGAAATGGTAAGCAAATCAACAATGCACTAGCTTAAAGGAACCTATTTAAATAAAAAACAAACCTTTACAACCCCTTTTAGAGCGCTAGTTAGTCTTTTTTAAAGGTTGAAAAAAACTTTTGTTTGGACCCATAAACCTCTTTCCTTTTCTTTCTTTTTTATAATACACCTTCTCTACAATTCTAGGTGAAAGAATACCAGCTTGTTCTCTATAGTTTCCATCATTAAAGTAACACTAAAGGAAAAAACGTTTTTTTTTTTTAAACAACAAACATGTTATACTTACCTCCACTGTGCAGCTCGTTTTGCACAGAGTGTCCCCTAACCCTGTCTTCTGGGGTCCCTCGGCGGCTGTCTCGGCTCCTCCTTGCAAAAGCTTTCCACCTTCATGCGAGCGAGCTCGCATGGTGGAAAGCTTTTTTTATGAGCGCGCTCCCTTGATACAGCAGGGGGCATAGCCGCCGACTGTATCACTGTATCACTCGGCCCCGCCCCCCGTTTCTCATCGGATGTGATTGACAGCAGCGCAAGCCAATGGCTGCGTTGCCATCAATCCATCCAGCCTAGCCAATCAATGGCCAGGCTGGGAATTGAAGAGGATCACAGGGACACGCGCGGGACTTTCGAGGGGTAAGGTAAGTAAAACGGGGGTTCAGGGGGGGGGGGGGCGGTACCGTCGGATGTTTTTTCACCTTAATGCATAGGATGGATTAAGGTGAAATAACATTTACCTTTACAACCCCTTTAAAGTGATACTAAAGTCTTTTTTTTTTTTGTTAAAAATAACAAACATGTCATACTTACCTGCTCTGTGCAATGGTTTTGCACAGAACAGCCCAGATCCTCCTCTTCTTGGGTCCCTATTCGGCACTCCTGTCCCCTCCCACCTGTTGAGTGCCCCCACAGCTTGCTTTGGGGCATCCGATTGAAGCCGCAGCTCCCTGTGTCCAAACAGACACAGAGCCATGGCCCGGCCCCGCCCCCTCTCTCTCCTTATTGACTCACTACCTTTGATTGACAGCAGCGGGAGCCAATGGTGCTTCGCTGCTATCTCAGTCAATAAGGAGGGAGAGCTCAGTTTCTCGTGCAACTTCGCTGGTTTGAGATGGGGATCGGGTAAGTATTGGGGGGGGGGGGGGGGCTAATGCACACAGAAGGTTTTTAATCCTAATGCATATAATGCATTAAGACAAAAAACCTTCTGCCTTTACATCCACTTTAAGACAATTCCTCCTAATCCTTTGAAATTGTTCCCTGTTTGATATCCATTTGTTTTATGGTGGCAGCTGCCAATGGGTCAATAACTGTTTTTATCTGTTCTTAAAAAAAAAAAAAAAATAATGATCAATATGTTATCAATCATATTAATGCATAAACCAAATAACATTGATGCAATCTCTTCTATACAGAATCATATTTCATTATTGTGGTGTTACATTTTTTTTAACTCTCTTCTACCTCTTTCCAAAAAAAAGATGCAATCATTAACAAGGTACCACATTTTAAACCTGCTGGTGTACTATGGATTGTAATCCAATCCAATCCAAGGGGTTGTATGTTCAAAGTAGAGCAAACAATATATTCTACGTAGAACCTATATCCATAGTATATTTGGGTGTTCCCTCACCAGAAGATTTTACCTTTCAGGACTTTTTGGTGCTGTTTATTTTTTTATATAGTTTTATTTTTAAGATTGGTTATCTCAAATATGTATTATATATATATATATATATATATATATATACATATATATATATATATATATATATATATATATATATATATATATATATATATATATAGTGGAGGTTAGTTCAATGGAGATCACCTTCCCTGGGAAAAAGGGTAGTCCAAAACGCCAGGTTTTCTTAAAGTCTGACTTATAGACACTTTTTTATTTTTAAAAGTTGACATGAAAATCAAATAAGCAAAACAGAAAAAAAAATCCTCGCCATGCAGGCACTAACTAAACAGTTCAGGATCCTAACTCACAGGTGAAGGGCTTCTCCCAGTCACCCACAAAATAAAGATAATGCAAACCTTTTTCTTTCTCCCGCAAAGCAGACATCACATCAGTAGCGTTCTCTCTCTCAGGTATGGCTTCCTAAGTCCCAGGCCAAGAGCAAGTCTTTACTCCAGTTCTGCTTTATTTATACCACCTGTTGGTGGACACAAGTGGTCCGCAAAATTTGGTCAGGAACCAACACTGCCAAGGTGGCTGGTAAACACCCGGACTGGATTCCACCTTAGTTCTCTGCAAATGAACGTATGCAAGGTAAAACATAACGTCCATCAATCACCTCACCTTTCATATTGTCACATACCCCCCCCCCCCCCATCTGCTCAAGCCCCCATGTCCAACCAGATAATGGACACGGGAAAGGGCATCTTCATTTTCCCAACTCTATGCTACACTTTGAGCTTAAAAACTTCAAGGGCAAGGAACCAACTTGTCAGCTAATTGTTTTTCTCCTTGTACCGGTTATGTACCGGGCACTTCCCAAACTGTCAACAAGCTTGTCGACCCGAGGCATTGGGTATGCATCGAATTTAAACATGCTGTTCAACTTCCTGAAATCATTGCAAAATCTTATAGTACCATCTGGCTTTGGGACCAACACTATGGGACTTGACCAGTCATTGTGGGACTCCTCTATCACATCCAACTCTAACATGTTCTTTATTTCATTTGAAACTGCTTCTCGCCTAGCCTCTGGATTTCTATAGGGCTTTACATAACACTGGTCTGTTCTAGTAGGTGAGAGAAAAAGTCTATTTTACTTCCCCCACTCTTTCCATAATTTCAAAGGGACCTTGCCACTTTGCTAGAAATTTACTCTCAACTGTGGGAACTAGTACCAGCACTCTATCACCAGGGTTGAAGGTTCTGGTCTTCGCACCCTGATTATAAACCCTTCTCTGGGCTTGCTCCATATGTTCCCGTACAAGCGGCATGACAGCGGCAATCCTATCTCTCCCTCCCACGTTTCTTTTGTGACATCCAGCAATCCCCTGGGATGTCTACCATACAGTAGTTCAAACGGGGAATAACCTGTAGAGGCCTGAGGTACCTCACGTATAGCAAACATGAGGTACGACAGCAAAAAATCACAATTTCTCCCATCTTTGTCCACCACCTCTTCATTTTTTTATAATAAGAACATAATAGCCTGACATCAGGTTTCTCACTACACATAGTACACAAACAACCTCAGAACTGGGCTTTTATTATAACTTGAAGGCTGGACATGAACATGTTATCAGCAAGTTTCACTGGATATATACATTAGATGCAAGTCTTTGTATTCAAACATACTGACTCCACAGATCTGTTACAAACCACAGGACAGCAAATGAAGTCAATAGTACTTTAAACTATATAGCCCCACGCACACCCCCTTAGTAAATGCAATGTAGAAAACCCCCGCTCCAAACCTAGATTTACCCTTGTGAAGAGCGTACAATTCCCTGAGAGTCATGCCATATCAGTTTAATCGGACACTGTGGATGTATCCAACCACCCCATACTTTGTCATACTTGGTAGGTATTCACCTACTAGTATACGTGGCTTTATACAAGGAGAGGGCTTTGTTAATAAGTGCCTTCTATGCCGGAATAGACGGAGCAGTGGACTTTTTCCAGGACAGCACTATTAACTTCCTAGCATAAAAAAACAATAAAGTTAAAAGAGTGCTTGTCAACCTCTTAGGCCTCGTACACACGACCGAGTTTCTCAGCAAAAACCAGCAAGAAACTTGCTGTTTTTTTTTTTTGCAGAGGAAACCGGTCGTGTGTACATTTTTAGACGAGGAAACTGTCGAGGAACTCGTCGAGCCAAAAAGACAGCATTTTATCTTTTTCCTCGACGGGAATGGAGAAAATTGGCTCGTCGAGTTCCTTGACAAGCCCAACAAGAACTCTACGAGCAAAACGATGTGTTTCGCCCGTCAAGTTCCTCGGTCGTGTGTACGAGGCCTTAGGGTCCAGGGCATCAACAAGTCCTAGAAGACACACTTCAACAGCTGACCGTACACAAATTGCAGTAACCTCCTCCACACATTCAGTCAACCCCTGCCAGAAAATTTGTATAGCCGCACAGTCCCAAAAAATATGTGTAAAGTCTGCGCTGGTTGAAGTGCACCACCAGCAACAGGGCGACTGGTTCTGAAAAGATCTTGATCAATCTGGCCACAGTGAG
Source organism: Rana temporaria (assembly GCF_905171775.1). NCBI lineage: Eukaryota > Metazoa > Chordata > Amphibia > Anura > Ranidae > Rana > Rana temporaria. Next base: position 28,693,772 of record NC_053497.1, on the reverse strand, counting down.
ATAAATGTGATGTAGAAATTTGTATTGAATAAGATGATCTCTAGTCAACACCAATCTTGAGAACTTAATCTTCCAAAGATCATCCCAGTCTTCCCCATCTAACTGGGGGAACACCAGCTCCCAGGCAGCTCTGAAGCGTGCCAGGAACTCGCTGACATCATAAACAGTTTTTTGTAAATAGCGGATAGGGCCTTGGCCAAGGAGTCATCTCTAAGCAAAGACTCTAAATCACCCACTTTAATCTGAAGAATGGTTGTACCAAATTGAGTGTTGTATGCATGCCTAAACCAAAATAAATGAGAATTAGGCAAATTATATTTAGTTTTCAATGCATCAAACTGTAGGAACCTCCCATTACACACAACATCTCCTTCTTGATACCAAGTTAGATCCAAATGACCGAGTCAGGATAGGCAAAAAAAATGCGGTAATTATGGATTTTTCCATAATGGAGTATGAGTCTCAGGCCAATAGCAATTTTTGCTCCAGTTCTGCTTTATTTATACCACCTGTTGGTGGAAACGATTGGACCGCAAAATCTGGTCCGGAACCAGCCCTGCCAAGGTGTTTGGTAAAACCCGGATCGGTTTCCACCTTAGTTCTCAGCAACTGAACGCATGCGAGGTGAAACATAACGTCCATCAATCACCACGCCTTTCATAATGTCACTATATATATATACAGGGCTTTTTTTCAGGGGGAACTTGGGGGAACTCAGTTCCACCACCTTTGGCTCAGACCCTTTGGTGCCTGCTCACCACAATCACTTGTAAACACAGAAGTCTGGTTTCTGTGTTTACAAGTGACAGCTCTGCACTCTGTGTGTAACCCCCCTAAACTCTGCACTCTGTGTGTAATGCAATCCTGGTATTTAATGCCCCTTTAAGACCCTTCTACTGTTTGTGAAATTTGAATGGGGTCGTGATTGAGTTCCTGCACCTATTTTTTGAGAAAAAAAGCTCTGTATATATATATATATATATATATATATATATATATATATATAATATATATGTGAGTATATATATACTGTATATATATATATATATATACAGGGAGTGCAGAATTATTAGGCAAGTTGTATTTTTGAGGATTACTTTTATTATTGAACAACAACCATGTTCTCAATGAACCCAAAAAACTCATTAATATCAAAGCTGAATATTTTTGGAAGTAGTTTTTAGTTTGTTTTTAGTTTTAGCTATTTTAGGGGGATATCTGTGTGTGCAGGTGACTATTACTGTGCATAATTATTAGGCAACTTAACAAAAAAAAAATATATACCCATTTCAATTATTTATTTTTACCAGTGAAACCAATATAACATCTCAACATTCACAAATATAAATTTCTGACATTCAAAAACAAAACAAAAACAAATCAGTGACCAATATAGCCACCTTTCTTTGCAAGGACACTCAAAAGCCTGCCATCCATGGATTCTGTCAGTGTTTTGATCTGTTCACCATCAACATTGCGTGCAGCAGCAACCGCAGCCTCCCAGACACTGTTCAGAGAGGTGTACTGTTTTCCCTCCTTGTAAATCTCACACTTGATGATGGACCACAGGTTCTCAATGGGGTTCAGATCAGGTGAACAAGGAGGCCATGTCATTAGTTTTTCTTCTTTTATACCCTTTCTTGCCAGCCACGCTGTGGAGTACTTGAACGCGTGTGATGGAGCATTGTCCTGCATGAAAATCATGTTTTTCTTGAAGGATGCAGACTTCTTCCTGTACCACTGCTTGAAGAAGGTGTCTTCCAGAAACTGGCAGTAGGACTGGGAGTTGAGCTTGACTCCATCCTCAACCCGAAAAGGCCCCACAAGCTCATCTTTGATGATACCAGCCCAAACCAGTACTCCACCTCCACCTTGCTGGTGTCTGAGTCGGACTGGAGCTCTCTGCCCTTTACCAATCCAGCCACGGGCCCATCCATCTGGCCCATCAAGACTCACTCTCATTTCATCAGTCCATAAAACCTTAGAAAAATCATTCTTGAGATATTTCTTGGCCCAGTCTTGACGTTTCAGCTTGTGTGTCTTGTTCAGTGGTGGTCGTCTTTCAGCCTTTCTTACCTTGGCCATGTCTCTGAGTATTGCACACCTTGTGCTTTTGGGCACTCCAGTGATGTTGCAGCTCTGAAATATGGCCAAACTGGTGGCAAGTGGCATCTTGGCAGCTGCATGCTTGACTTTTCTCAGTTCATGGGCAGTTATTTTGCGCCTTGGTTTTTCCACACGCTTCTTGCAACCCTGTTGACTATTTTGAATGAAACGCTTGATTGTTCGATGGTCACGCTTCAGAAGCTTTGCAAGTTTAAGAGTGCTGCATCCCTCTGCAAGATATCTCACTATTTTTGACTTTTCTGAGCCTGTCAAGTCCTTCTTTTGACCCATTTTGCCAAAGGAAAGGAAGTTGCCTAATAGTTATGCACACCTGATATAGAGTGTTGATGTCATTAGACCACACCCCTTCTCATTACAGAGATGCACATCACCTAATATGCTTAATTGGTAGTAGGCTTTCGAGCCTATACAGCTTGGAGTAAGACAACATGCATAAAGAGGAGGATGTGGTCAAAATACTCATTTGCCTAATAATTCTGCACTCCCTGTATATATATATATATATATATATATATATATATATATATATATATATATATATATATATATATATATATATATATCAGCCTTATGTTTTTCTCCTTCATATTCTTTATCCTACAAATCTCTTTTAAAACATTTCCCATAGTATTCCAGTTGTTAAAAAGGTTTAAGTTTCTCCCTAATTTCTCCAATATCTATTTCTAAAATTTTCAGTTTCCTCTTTATGTTTGTTATAATCAACCTCATTAATTCTAATCCACAACGGATCAAAAAGGCAAACCATTTCTCATCTAAATATACATTCCATTCTCTATTGTTTGGAGAACTCTCCCATCTTAATCTCCTAGGTATTTTTCCAGTTGATAGTTACCATCCTAAAGTAACTATATACCACCATAATATTTTTAAATATCTCATCAAGATCTATCTTACTACAAAGCAGAAAATAACTGTTGATCTGCCAGTTCTGCCTGTTTTCCTTCTTCTTGGACTGACAATTGAATAAGGTTGATTTACAAAAGCAGTAGGGTTTGTTCACTTTGCAAAGCTGTGCAAAGTTGTGAAGCTATGCTGACTTCAATCACCCAATCATGTATATAACTATATATACAGACAGTAACTATATAAACCTCTTTTTATATGACTTTGATTAAATATATGAATTATAATAAATAATCTTATAATCTTATTATATGTTTGTTACAATTTTTAGCATAGATAGAAAGATGTAATATTAAAAAAAACATTTAGATGGAAGGGTAAAAACCCTATCCAGATATTTGTTGCTGCCTTGTGGGAAGATCTCTCTAAAGTGAACAGAATTCCCCTAATTAGAGAATTGGCACAGGAGTAGGTGTCCCCATTGCAGAATTTACCCTAACTTCTTGCTCTTGTGGCAGTAACTCAAAATGTTTAGACTTCGGAGAGCCATAATTGGCCAAAGCCAGGGTGGCTTTGGCCAGTTATGGCTCAGGGGGTTTAGTACACGCCCCACACTATAAAAGGCCACCTGCAGGGCGGCCTTGTGTAGTGTGTTGCGGCAGTTAACAGAGAACAGAGAGAGACATTTTTTGCAGGTAGATAGAGCAGGCGGGCTAGTCAGTTAATGTTACAGTGTGTAGAGCGGGCATTACTAAATGGCGGACCGCGGGCCAAATGCGGACCGCCTCACTCTCCTATGCGGCCCGCCACGGTATCGCCATTCAGCAGTCATTTCCTCCCCCTGCCGTCTCTGTAATGCTCACACAGAGCCGACAGCAGGAGGCGGGACAGTTCTGAATGGAGGGCGAGTGGGTAAACAAGCAGGTGATTGGCTGCTAGGATGAAGGGCGGTCTTAGCAGCCAATCACCATCTAGCAACACCCGCCCTCCATCGGAGATATGCCGTGCCTCCATCCGATCTGTGCAAGGTGAGGGAGGGGGCAGAGTTATAGTGGCCCTGTAGTTCCCTCGCTGTGGGGGGCCCCCAGAAGCCCGGTATATCACTCCAGGGTTTCTGGCTGCAGTTAAAAGCAGAGAGCGTCTACTCTCTGTCACACTGCCCAGACCCCGCACTGACAGCCCACCCCCTCCTCCTCCTAGGGACACTCAGACAGGAGAGCAAAGAGAGAGAGAGCAGGATCTTCTCCTCCTCCTGTGTGTACCAGCGGCCCCGCCCACATTCCAATCCCTGGCAGCTCCGTGCCTCGCAAAAGTTAAAGTCCAGCAGCCTGCAGCTAGATAGATAGTGGATGAAAGATCAGCATGTATGTAGTTGTACCATGGAAGATGCAAGTTTACAACCCTCCACAACAGGGGATCCACAGCTCTGCAGGACAGCCTTTCTTCCTTCCTTCAAACTTTTCAGTGATTGAAAAGAAAGCAGCACACAGGTGGGTCAGTCATGAGGAGAGAATTTTTTTGTCACCTCCAATACCCCTCTACCAACACAGCAGCCTGCCCATTAGGTGCACATGTCGTGAGTAGGTCAGCCCATTTTAATGGGCTGCAATACCCGCAAAAAACACGGAGAAAGACGTCTTTGACGTCTTTTCCAAAATAGTGCGGCAGCAACATGCGGTTTGGAAAATGCGAAAAGGCGGCACGGGTAACGACATGATGTTCGGACCTCTGCTGGAAGAAAATTTTGCTGACCGGACCTCAGTGAATTTTAATTCATTACCCTTGGTGTAGAGGATATATATACATCCCAGGTGTTGTACATATATTTATACACTGTATAGTTTAGCTAGATCAGTTCTTCCTAATTTACTGGCAGGCAGGTGATTGTGCTATTTAAAGACGTTATCACAGGCATACTATAGACACCCAGCTATATTTTTTTTTATTTAAGTATCATTAAAATCACTGCTCCTGATGCAGGAGCAGTGATTTTAATGATGTTTAAATAATAATAAAAAAAAAAAATGAAAAATTCCTTTAAATATTGTACCTGCTGGGTGTCAATAGTATACCTGTTAAAATGTCTTTGAGAACCCGGGTCTTGCCTGAGGGAACATGTATCAATAGATAAAAAGTTTTAAAAACGGTCGTTTTTTCAGGAGTCCTGAAAAGAATGACCATTTTTAAAACTTTCTTTCCATTGATACATGTTCCATGGAGCAAGACCCGGTTGCAAGACCCTGACAGTCACCAGCTCTCTGCTCATCCAATTAGGTAATTATGATTAAAAAAATTCTCTTTTAACTACTTCAGCCCCGGAGAGATTTACCCACTTCATGACCAGGCTATTTTTTGCGATATGGCACTGCGTCTCTTTAACAGACAATTGCACGGTTGTACGGCATTGTAACCAAACAAAATTGATGTCCCACAAATAGAGCCTTATGTTGGTAGTATTTGATCACCTCTGTGATTTTTACTTTTTGCGCTACGAACAAAAAAAGAGTGACAATATTTTTTACTTTTTGCTATAATAAATATCCCCCCCCAAAAAATTTAAAAAATTAATTTCTTCCTCAGTTTAGGCCAATATGTATTCTTTTTTTTTTAACAGATACATTTTTATTTATGAAGATATGCAACATCAAAAAACAAAAACTGTACATCATACCGTGGTACATAACTCATGGCATACATAAGTGCAAGCAGATAAAAGGCAATTATTCCAGACCTAATACTCCAATATGTATTCTTCTATATATTTTTGGTAAAAAAAAAATTTTTTTTACGTAAATTGATTTGTTTGTGCAATAGTTATCACGTCTACAAAATAGGGGATAGATTTATGGCATTTTTAATATTATATTTTCTTTTTCTAGTAATGGTGGTGATCTGCGATTTTTAGCTGGACTTCGACATTGCGGCGGACATTTCAGACACTTTTGACACTTTTTTAGGACTAGTGACATTTATACAGTTATGAATGCTATAAAAATGCACTGATCACTGTATAAATGACATTGGCAGGGAAGGGGTTAACACCGAGGGCGAGCAAAGGGTTAAATATTCCCTAGGGAGTTGCTTTCTAACTGTGAGGCCTCGTACACACGACCGAGGAACTCGACGGGCGAAACACATCGTTTTCCTCGTCGAGTTCCTTGTTAGGCTGTCGAGAAACTCGACAAGCCAAGTTTCTCCATTCCCGTCGAGGAAATAGAGAACTTGCTCTCTTTTTGGCTCGTCGAGTTTCTCGACAGTTTCCTCAACGAGAAATGTACACACGACCGGTTTCCTCTGCAAAAAAATATCTCCCAGCAAGTTTCTTGCTGGTTTTTGCCGAGAAACTCGGTCGTGTGTACGAGGCCTCAGGGGAACAGAGAGAGAAGAGAGATCACTGGGCCAGATTCACAAAAGAGATACGACAGCATATCTCCTGATACGCCGTCGTATCTCTGTGTTAGGGCCGTCCTAACTATGCGGCTGATTCATAGAATCAGTTACGCATAGCTAGCCCTAAGATCCGACAGGTGTAATTGAATTACACTGTCGGATCTTAAGGATGCAATTCTAGGCCGGCCGCTAGGTGGCGAGGCCATTGCGGTCGGCGTAGAATATGCAAATGAATAGTTACGGCGATCCACGAACGTCTGCGCTGCCCGTCGATCTAACTTTCCGTCGTTTCCGTCGAGTTACGCCGCGTAAAATTAGGGCTGAGCCCTAGTTGTCCTAAGCCATGTTAAGTATGGCCGTCGTTCCCGCGTCGAAATTTAAAAAACAACGTCGTTTGCGTAAGTCGTCCGTGAATGGCGCTGGACGCCATTTACGTTCACGTCTAAACAAATGACGTCCGTGCAACGTCATTTAGCGCAATGCACGTCGGGTAATTTACCCGACGGAGCATGCGCAGTACGTTCGGCGCGGGAACGCGCCTAATTTAAATGTTGCCCGCCCCATTTGAATTGGGTGGGCTTGCGCCGAGCAAATTTACGTTACACCGCCGCAAGTTTACAGGTAAGAGTTCTGAGAATCAGGCACTTACGCTGTAAACCTGCGGCGGTGTAACGTAAATCACATACGTTACGCTGCCGTGGAGCAACGTAATTCTACGAGAATCTGGCCCACTGTTCCTAATCACTAGGAACAGAAAATCTCACTGCCTCTCTGTGGAGCAATCGCAGGTGGCAGGCGGACATCAGGTCTGCCGTCCCCACTGATTGGCTCCCCCTAAAGGTGTGGGCACGCGCCTGCCCACAGATCGCCCGATGTACAATGTCGGGCGATTCACCCAAGAGAGCCAAACTGCCACAGTACTGCGGCAACTGATTGGAAAGTGGTTAATACATCATTAAAATTGCAGGTCTGGATGAAATTTGAAGGTCTTTCAAGCAAAATTATTCAACTCAATGATGACAAGAAAAAAAGCTCAGCTGAATGATTTTTTGGAATTTCTGTATGAACCTTTGAACAGAATTGTTCTGATGTATGACCATCTTTATTGCACACAATTGCTGGGGTCTCGTAGTCACTAATTACAAGCAGATCGGTCCTGACTTTTTTTTTTTTTTACTGAATACTGATTCTTTATTCTGAGATAGGGATTGATAAGGATGTTTATCGTTGTAAACAAATGTAAGAGTGAGACGGCCATGCCAGAAGGGCAGCTGAGGCACAGATACATAAAGAAACAGCATACAAGGGAGGTGGTACCATTCACTGCCTCTCTTATACATTAAAGGCCAGGCTTCACTTTTGTCTTTTGTTCTTCTGTTTGTCACTAACGTATTGTCATGCACTGTCACCATGATAGCAGCTGCACTGGAGTCCCAGCTGGTGGCAGGTGCTAGACACAGTGGCAGAAAGGAGGTGTGTTGAATGGAAGACAACCAGTTATCCCACAAGAGGTTATCATCCGCATATTGTCAGCCCTGCGGCAACACAAACACTGAGCCGAGATCAGGAAGTCAATGCCCCTAGTCACCGACACAGGCTTGTCACTTCACTGGTGGTTAAAGACGCATTATAGTGGAAAATCATCTGTTATAGGAAAATAAAGCAGCATGCATTATTTATTCAGCTTTTTGTGCTAAGTAAAGCTGAGCCTTTTTTGCAACATTACAATTCTACTCTTTGATTTTGCTGTATTTAGACGTTATGATGATGGACTACTAATGTCTCTTTGATCAGATTTAACCATTTTCCCGTTATACTAAACTGCCCAGAAAATGTAATGTTCCCTCAAAATTAAAGCGGAGGTTCACCCAAAAAATACATTTTTAACCACTTAAGCCCCGGACCATTTTGTTGCTAAATGCCCAGGCCAGGTTTTGCGATTCGGCACTGCGTCGCTTTAACAGACAATTGCGCGATCGTGTGACGTGGCTCACTAACAAAATTGGCGTCCTTTTTTCCCCACAAATAGAGCTTTCTTTTGGTGGTATTTGATCACCTCTGCGGTTTTTATTTTTTGCTCTATAAACAAAAATAGAGCGACAATTTTGAAAAAAATGCAATATTTTTTACTTTTTGCTGTAATAAATATCCCTCAAAAACATATATAACATTTTTTTTCCCTCAGTTTAGGCCGATACGTATTCTTCTACGCAATAAGCGTTTATCGATTGGTTTGCACAAAATTTATAGCGTTTATAAAATCGGGGATTGTTTTATTGCATTTTTATTATTTTTTTTTTTTTTACTACTAATGGCGGCGATCAGCGATTTTTTTTTTGTGACATTATGGCGGACACTTCGGACAATTTTGACACATTTTTGGGACCATTGTCATTGTCACAGCAAAAAATGCATTTAAATTGCATTGTTTATTGTGAAAATGACAGTTGCAGTTTGGGAGTTAACCACAGGGGGCGCTGTAGGAGTTAGGGTTCACCTAGTGTGTGTTTACAACTGTAGGGGGGTGTGGCTGTAGGACTGACGTAATCGATCGAGTCTCCCTATAGAAGGGATCACTCGATCGATGCAGCCGCCACAGTGAAGCACGGGGAAGCCGTGTTTACATACGGCTCTCCCCGTTCTTCAGCTCCGGGGAGCGATCGCGACGGAGCGGCTAGAAACAAATAGCCGCGCCGTCATCCCGGATCGCTCCCCGCGGGTATCCGACCGCCGCATGTAGCGTGGGGGGGTCCCGATTGGACCCCCGACCCGCGGAAAGGCGGGGACGTACATGTACGCCCATATGCCTGTACGTGCCATTCTGTGGACGTACATGTACATGCGGCGGTCGGCAAGTGGTTAACATTACATTCAGCCGAGTTGTCCTAATGACAATTGGCTGTTTTTTTGTTTCTTTTTCCCGTACATACCGTATTTTCACCGCCGCTTCCGGGTATGTCTTCTGCGGGACTGGGCGTTCCTAATTGATTGACAGGCTTTCGACCGTTGCAAACTGCGCGTCGCGAGTTGCCGAAAGAAGCCAAACGTCAGTGCGCAGGCGCGGTATAAAGCCGCAGCGACGTTCGGCTTCTTTTGGCAACTCGTGACGCGCTGTATGCGACGGTCGGAAGCCTGTCAATCAGATAGGAACGCCCAGTCCCGCAGAAGACATACCCGGAAGCGGCGGTGAAAATACGGTATGTACGGGGAAAAAAAAACAAAACAGCCGAATGTCATTAGGACAACTCGGCTGAATGTAATGTTAAAAATTTATTTTTGGGTGAACCCCCACTTTAAAGACAAAATCTTGGAATGCATATAGGGAAATTATTCTCCCGGCTCAGTAGTCAGTACTTCAGATTAGACATGCGCACACTGAAATATTTCGTTTCGGAATCTTCATGTCTCTCTATGTCGAATCTTTTCTCTCTATGTCGAATCTTTTCTCTCTATGTTGAATCTTTTCTCTCTATGTCAAATCTTTTCTCTCTATGTCGAATCTTTTCTCTCTATTGCCTCGTTTCCACTGAGCGGATCGGTTCGGTACGGTTCGGTTCGGTACGCTATTTTGGGTGTTTCCATTATGAAAGCGTGCCATAAAAGCGAACCGTACCGGACCATTCTGGGTCCTGCTTCAGATGTGTGGGCTTCAGAGCATTTTTCACGATCTAAAAAATGGGCATTAAAAAATTTCCAACATGCTCTATTTTTTCACGACGTTTTTAACGTTGTCGTTTTTAAGGTTGTAAAAAATGATCGTGTGTGGGTTTTGACGACGTGAAAAAAACACGCATGCTCAGAAGCAAGTTATGAGACGGGAGCGCTTGTTCTGGTAAAGCTACCATTCGTAATGGAGTAAGCACATTCATCACGCTGTAACAGACAGAAAAACGCAAATTGTCTTTTACTAACACAAAATCAGCTAAAGCAGCCCAAAGGGTGGCGCCATCCAAATGGAACTTCCTCTTTATAGTGCCGTCGTACGTGTTGTATGTCACCGCACTTTGCTATAGCATTTTTTTTTTCACGATCGTGTGTGGGCAACGTCGTTTTAATGATCAGGTTAAAAAAAACTTTTTTCTAGCCCCCTAAAAACGTCATTTTTTAGAACCCGTAAAATGGTCGCTTGTACGTGGCATCAGACTGTATGATTTTTCACAAAATTTTGGCCTCTGTTCCAGCCATGGCTGTACTGTGAGTGACCACTATTGTTGTCTGGGGTGCTGTTACCATCCCAGGCCGAGGGTGGCAGAAGTCAAGGTCAAGGTGTTTTGGGTGTTCCCCTTCGGCAGCCAATCAGAGGGAGTTGATCGTCCCGCTGTACATGCTGGGGAGGGGTACTTAAGAGACCGGGGTCGTCGTCGATCCTGGGTCTCTCGTCCCGCCACCCCCGTGTGTTGCCCTCCTGGCCGGGGGTGCGTGGTCAAGTGTTCCTGCCTCCGGGACCAAGTTGGTCCGGGGTTTTAATCCACCAGTAGGCCCGGTAGTCAGACTGGGTCTACTTTTGCAGAGTGGTCCTGTGCTGTCCATCCTGAGGGAGGAAGCCACTCGATGAAGAACCTATCTTGGAGAGCACCGAGCAAGAGGCTGGTATCTCAGGAGAGGCCTTGAACTTCATAGAAGGACGCATCATTACTGAAAGGCTGAATGATGGTCGCCTGTTATTTCTAAGTTCACAAGAAATTAATCGGGAGAGATCCGGGTGCTTAATCCTGTGCTGAGAGGATTTTGGACCGAATATACCTCCATCTTTGGGAAGGTCTGTGGCAGAGACTTTACCAAGTTTCCGTGTGACATCCTGGCTGCTAGGCTAGTGAGAGAGGCCTATCCAGGTGCACAATACCCGCTCTGGCTAGAGTGGCGACGAAATCTGCGTTGCTGGAAGCAGGAGTGTTTCCGAACAGAAGTTATACAACTGAACCTATTACCTATTACTCTTCCACCTCTTCAACTACTTATTTTATTATTTTACCAAGTTCGGCAAATAAAGCAAAGAAAAAGAAGTCTAAGGGCCAGATTCACAGAAGAAGTACACCGGCGTATCTACTGATACACCGGCGTACTTTCAAATTTGCTGCGTCGAATCCTCAAACCAAGATACAACGGCTTCTAGCTTCGATACGACAGGCGTACGGCTTCGTACGCCTTCGGATCGTAGGTGCAATACTTTGGCGCCTGCTCGGTGGAGTTTGCGTCGTTTTCCGTGTCGGGTATGCTAATTAGCTTTTTCCGGCGATCCACGAAGGTACGCGCGGCCATCGCATTCTCTTACATTGTCGCTAGTCGGCTTTTCCCGGCGCATAGTTAAAGCTGCTATTATGAGGCGTATAGATAGACTTGCCATGTTAAAGTATGGCCGTCGTTCCCGCGTCGAATTAATTTTTTTTATTTTTTTTGCATAAGTCGTCTGTGAATAGGAAAGGACGTAACTCACGTCGAATTTCAAAACATGACGTCGGTGCAACGTCATTTCGCGCAAAGCACGACGGGAAATTTCAAAATGGAGCATGCGCAGTTCAATCGGCCCGGGGACACGCTTCATTTAAATGAATCACGCCCCCTACCCGCCCAATTTGAAATACGCGCCGAGAAATACACTACGCCGCCGAAACTTACGGCGCAAAATCTTTCTGAATTTCAAAATACGCCAGGTAAGGAACGGCGGTGTAGCATATCGCTGATACGCTACTCCTGGGCAATTCTCTGTGAATCTGGCCCTAAGTGTGGACATTAAACTTTTTCTCAACTTTCATCTGATACCCTAGGCGGCGAAGAAATAGAGGTAACATGCCACCCAAAACAAATCAGCAGCTGCTTCAGGGGTAGTGCTACATATGTGACTATTAAAATATTGATGTTAAGAAACCATATAATTGAAAAAATAGTCTCTAGAAAATATAGTGAAAAATAAGTCTCTAGAGATTGTAGTAAAAGTCCAAATGGAGTGCAGAGATGAAATACGTGACACTCTTGTAGGTTCAATATTGAGAAGGTGACCCTCAAAGATTATCACCAACAAAACACTCGTGATCCACCACCACATAGATTTTCTGCTTACCAGAGGGCAAGCTAAAATCAGCATGTATCCTCCATAGGGTATACTATACGCCTCAGAGGCTGCATGGAATCTATCCACAACGTTCTCCTAACTGCCCGCGTTGCCATTCTCCCGAAGCCACCTACGTCCATATGTTCTGGGCCTGCCCCAAGCTCTCGGACTATTGGTCCGCTGTCTTTGACTATTAATGTTCTTCTGCAGTTGGATGTGCCGGTTGCGCCTGCCCTGGGCCTATTGAGGATACAGGATGATGACCAAAGACCTCGGTATACTAAGACCCTGATATCAATGTTGCTATTTTATGCTAAAAAGGTGATTCTGTTTAAATGGAATTCTAGGGTTCCACCCACGGTGCCTCTTTCAGGGCACTTTTCAGGCGCTATTTTTAACGTTAAAGCGTCTGCAAAGCGCCTCAGTGTGAAAGGGGTCTTAGTGTACTGGAATGTTAATTTCTGCTAGACACTGTACCTATGGAGACTGCTCTTGACCATCTTCCTTTAATTACACAAATGTAACACACAAATGATTGCTGATTGCTTCTGTACTCAGCCCCAAGAAAAGACTTGTAGACAAAAAGGAACCTCTCAATTGGTTGTGTGGGGGGCAGGGGCTTAATAGAGTAAAAAATGAACCACATGGATACATATAAAATATTATTTATTCATAAAGTGCTAAAAACATGTACATCAAACCTAGAGCTTTGGGCTCCATTGGTTTTGGGTTGTTAACATTTTAAAATGACCCCCCGGGTTGGGGGGCAGATACAATCCATGATAAGGGTTATGCACACCATTGTTATAAATTTAAAGATGCATGTAAACTGTATACTTGTATTGTTAACTTGTGCATTGTTATACTGTTAAATTATGTTAATTTCATGTTCATTCTCATAATCGTACGTTGTCAATTGTATGCTATATTTTCTTTAATAACTTGATTCTGAAAAAATTAATAAAATTAAAGATGGATCAAATCAGATGGCCTGATGGACATGTTTTTAACTCTAGCCCCTGCAACCAATCGATGATTTCCTTTTTGTTTGCTTTCAACACACGAAGCTAAGTTTGCCAAGATTGCATTTGCTAAGTTGCCAGAGGTCATGCCATGCTCTTGGCAATTCTTCTAAGGCCCCGTACACACGATAGAATCCATCCGCAGATAAATCCCAGCAAATGGGTTTCTGCGGATAGATCCTATGGTGTGTACACGCCAGCGGATCTGTTTCCGCGGAGAAATCTCCTCTGGGATGGATTCCAGCAGATCGGATATTTGCTGAGATGCACAACAAATCCATCTGCTGGAATCCATTCCAACGGATGGATCCGCTCGTCTGTACAGACTTACCGGATCCATCCGTCCAAAGGGATTCCCCGCACGCGTCGTAATGATTTGACGCATGCGTGGAATTCCTTATATGACAGCGTCGCGCCCGTCGCCGCGTCATAATCGCGGCGACGGCGCGACACGTCATCGCCAGAGGATTTCCGCGCGGATTTCAATGCGATGGTGTGTACACTCCATCGCATCGAAATCTGCGGAAATCTTTGAGAGGATTTATCCGTGGAAACGGTCCGCTGGACCGTATCCGCGGATAAATCCTCTCGTGTGTATGGGGCCTTACTCTTTTTCAGCCCTGCAGAGTCGATTTTTTCCCCCAGTGTTTCATAAGCCCCAACTCTACAAATTTATTGTTATATCATACTTTTTCCATGTCACAGGTTTACTGCCATTATCAATATCGCATATCTAGCAGGTGTAAGGCTGGGTCCGTTTTAAGATTATGGGTCAGCAGAAATTGGCAGCTAGTTCCCAGTTTTTCCTGTGTGTGGTACAACCAACCTGTATACAGAAGAATACATTTTCCAACAATTCATTTCACTATTGCAGCAGGTCTGAAAATACAAGTCATGCTGCATGATATCTTTACACAAGTAAAGCATCTGTTCAATGTTAGCTTTGGGAAAAAGGAAGCAACATACTGTGTGATTTATGTATGGTACTATCAGAGCTCTCTAGCCAACATTTTGCAAAAAAAGAAAGAGAGTTCACGTGTCTCCTCATAATACCCTAAGCCAGTGTTTCTCAACCTTTTTCCAGTCGGGGCGCCCTTAAAAAGTATTTTCAGTCTTGAGGCACCCCAGTCCAAGGCTTGGTTCACATTACGGTGTGTCGCAGAACACGTGCAAAATCGTGCTCATTCCTGACACACAGACAAATGCTCTGCTCTTTAGGGGTACCATTTTGGTACCCCCACACATTGTAAAATGTGGGGTGCTTTTGCTGCAGTGCAATAAAATAATAAAAGAAGGTTGGGGACTTGTTTTCCTGCATTTTTGTGGGTACGGAAGCTCATCGAAATGAATGGGCTACCCTACATGCAGCTACACAGATGTGAACCAAGGGCTTGTTCATATGTCATAGGGGCGGTAAAACCACATGGTTGAGACATTTTTACCACCCCCAACTTCTCCACCTTTAGCTGCAGAGGCAGCAGCTGAGGGTGTTCACATGCTGTGGCTGCAACTGGAGGTATACCGAGGGTGAATGGGTCTCCACTGCAACTACCCCGCAACTGTGTGCATTGCACGGTTGCGGGTGAAAGTGATGCTGCATTTACAGGCTTAAAACAGGTGGTAAAGAGGCAACATAATGCCTCTTTACCCTTTCAAATGCCACTGAAAAGCGATCTGTGTATGGATTGCTTTTCAGAGGAGCAGCAGTCTTTGCTGCTATCAAACAAGCCCTACAAAAGCCATTCTGATGGTACAGGAAAGTAACATACACACATACATGCAGACATGCTTACACACACACATACATACACATGCACAGGGCCGTTTGAAGGAATTTGGGGGCCCCAAGCAAAATGGGGGCCCCCAAGTGCACCCCCCCACACGGAAAGCCTACGTTAGCGCTACACTAATTTTTCACATCCATGTTCTTACTCCTCCCCCCCTCCCAGTCCCTATGTTTTTCTATTCTCACCTCCCCTTCTTCACTGTAGGCTGCCACTGTAGCGTGGCCGAGCTCCTCTTCCTCCTGTTCAAAGTCCCATATCAGATAGTGCCCGGGCTGGGCCGGGTACCGCACGGTACAGGAGATTCAGTTTCCTGTGTTCCCGGCCGGACTGAAAGGAAGTGAGCACTCAGTGTGCACTTACTGTCAGACCGGCCGGGAACAGGAAACTGAATCTCCTGTACCGCGCGTGGTACCCGGCTGGACTGACAGGACTCCAGGAGGAAGGAAGAGGAGCTCGGCCACGCTACAGCCTGGGAAGGGGAAGTTGGGGGCCCCAGGCCAGCTCGGGGCCCCAAGCAATTGTTTGTTTTGCCTGTCCTGTAGCAACGGGCCTGCAGATGCACACACACACACACACATACATACATATGCACACACACACATACAGACAGACACTCACATGTGCACACAGACACATGTATAAAGCCATTTTAAAATGAATCTAGCTTCTAGCTCAGCACCTTTCCAAATTCCTCATTCAGCCAGGTACTGCACTCTAGGGGGAAGCAGAAAGCACAGCACACTGCTCTGCACTTTACCTTCACTTTTGAAGCCGACAGAGCTTCTCACAGTTCGGCAGGAGAGCAGGCTCATCTGACAGCCTTCTATCCACTAACCCTGCGGCACACCTGAGAACCTCTGACGGCACACCAGTGTGCCGCGGCACACTGGTTGAGAAAGGCTGCCCTAAGCAGTTGGATATATCCTTAAAGCGGGAGTTCACCCGAAATTTTTTTTTTAACATTAGATTGATGCTCATTTTGTCAAGGGGAATCAGGTAGTTTTTTTAAAATCGAAGCAGTACTTACCGTTTTAGAGAGCGATCTTCTCCGCAGCTTCCGGGTATGGTCTTCAGGACTGGGCGTTCCTATTTGATTGACAGGCTTCCGACAGGCTTCCGACGGTCGCATACATCGCGTCACGAGTAGCCGAAAGAAGCCGAACGTCGGTGCGGCTCTATACGGCGCCTGCGCACCGACGTTCGGATACTTTTTTCGGAAAATCGTGACGCGATGTATGCGACCGTCGGAAGCCTGTCGGAAGCCTGTCAATCAAGTAGGAACGCCCAGTCCCGCAGCCCATACCCGGAATCGGCGGAGAAGATGCATCTCTAAAACGGTAAGTACTGCTTCGATTGTAAAAAAAACACCAGATTCCCCTTGACAAAACGAGCATCAATCTAATGTTAAAAAAAAAAGGTTTTTGGGTGAACCTTTAAAGGGAACCTGTGCTTTAGCTTTTAAATAAAAGGGGTGCTTTAGAACTTATACCATTGGGTGCCTGCTATTTATTTATTTTCTGTTAATTTAACTAGATTGACTTGTGTCTTTTTGGTTACAAGAGACTGCGCACACTGGCCCGGATTCTTAAAGCACTTATGCTGACATATCTTTATATACGCCGCGTAAGTGCACTGATGCGCCATCGTATCTATGCGCCTGATTCTTAAAGCTAGATACGCCTGAATTGTGGCTTCATCCGACCGAAGTAAGTTTCCTACGCCGTCGGAGCCTGGGCGCATATTTACGCTGGCCGCAAGGGGCGCTTCCATTGATTTACGCGTCGAATATGCAAATGACCGAGATACACCGATTCACGAACGTACTTGCGCCCGTCGCTGTAATCTATGCCGTTTACGTAAGGCGTACGTCCGGCGTAAAGTTATTCCACATAAAGCAGGTGTAAGTCATGTTAGGGTATGGACCAGGGAACAGCCGTCGTATTTTGTGTCGTTTACGTAAGTCGTACGTGAATGGGGCTGAGCGTAGGTTACGTTCACGTCGTAGGCATTGAGCCGTCGTATCTTAGGGAGTATATGCGACGTGATTCTGAGCATGCGCGCGCATGCGCCGTTCGTTCGGCCCTTCATTTGCATGGGGTCACGCTTCATTTTAATAGATCACGCCCACTTACTTCCTACTTTGAATTAGGCGGGCTTACGCCGGCCAGTTTACGTTACGCCGGCGCAACAAAGGGAGCAAGTGCTTTGTGAATACTGTACTTGCCTCTATATGTTACGTCGGCGTAGTGCATATGAGATGCAATACGCCGCTCTAAAGATGCGCCGATGTATGTGAATCCGGGCCATTGTGTGTAGACGTGTTATGGGGTTGTATTTATACTTCCCTTTTCAGTTGTTTTTCATTGAGTCTTTTTTTAACCTCACTAACTATTGCCTTTAATACCACCAAAAGCTACTTCTGTGTCACTCTACTGCCTAGTACACACGACCGGGATTCTCACCAGGAAAAGGTCCGTCGGAAATCCCGAGGGGAAAACCGAGAACCTGCTCTCTACTTTTCCCCCGTACAGACGATCAGTTTTCCCGTCGGGAAAACTCAGATGAGAGCTTTTCCTCTGGAATTCCATCTGAGATTTTCCCCACAGGAAAACTGCCAAAAATGGCCAGTTTCTGCTACACATGGCTGGGTTTTCTGATGGGAAAAAGTCAGTCGGGAATCCCGGTGGGAAAAAAGAGAGCTGGTTCTCTTTTTTTTATCTGGCGGGTTTGGCAGTTTTCCCGTCGGAAAAACTGTGTGGGAGCATAAACATGGCCAGGATTCCCAGGCAAAAGCTCTCCTCGCAGTTTTCCCGTTGGAAAACCTGGTCGTGAGTAGTGGGCATATGTTTTTATTTAACTGGGATCTTGACATTCCCTGTATTCATAGCTAAACCCTACAAAATGCAATACCACTATCGTGTAAAAGAAATGAGAATGCCACACCAATATTAACACTGTCAGGAGTCCAAAAATTTCCTTTTCATCAGGGCTGGCAAAAAATGGTGGATCAGTAACAAGTGGACTATGGTAATAAGGAGAAGGAGGAATGAACAGAACTGTGCGGGCACCTGCAACCCTGACAGTTATTGCACTGTCCAGCAAGACTACCTGGTGTCTAACTTTCCTTAACTTCATGGCTAACCTATTCCAGCTGCCATTCCTCGATCCAATCAGAATGACCCAATGACCTGCAAAGGGCACTCTAATTTGAAAGGTTTATTTAGCCTCATTAGGTCTCATTAGAAAGGTGGTTTTAAGTAGATCTTAGTCATAAAGTCAGGAAAAGTAAGAGAGGGCACAGAAGAGGCTTTTGGGACTAATACCAGTAACAGGGGATATCTTGTAGGGTCAGAACATCTAAAAGTTTGATATTTACTTCTAGTTCATTTTAAACCAGTATTTATCCCAAAACCAAAAATGTAAGGAGCTGCTGGTTTAGATTTGGGTCTGCACTCTGCCTGTCAACACCCCTTAATTTGGCTCGAGCCCCCCTTGGCACAAATAGACACTAATGAAATTGTGGACCCCAAATGGTACCACACAACAATGAATGCAATCAAATATTGTTACCTTGGTGTTATTAACCTGCCACACAATTGCTACAGACAGCGTGTGTCCCACACAAGATATGGCTTAACCATTGTTAAGATGTTTACTTGGCAAGAAAAATAGGACCATGGTTAATGGTTATGCAAAGAACATTGAATACCAACAGCTCTTTACAATTGTCACTGGAATGCAACTAATTCGGAATATTCCTGCAATCAAACCCAAATGACCAAAACCCGAAACACATCGTTTTCCTCGTCGAGTTCCTTGTTAGGCTTGTCGAGGAACTCGACAAGCTTGCTTTGCGTACACACTGTCAAGCCAAAATCTCCTCGTTCTCAAACGCGGTGACATACAACACATACATCGGCAGGGGAAGTTCGATTCCACTGGCTAAACTCTTGGGGCTGGTTTTGCTAATCTCATGTGTTTGCGTGTTAAGTAAAAGTTTGTTAAGAGACGATTTGCACTTTTCAGTCTGTTACAGCTTGAAAAATGTGTTATCTCTATTACAAATGCTACGTTTACTCCCGTCTCATACTTATTCTGAGCAAGCGTGGGTTTCTTAGCATACACACGCTCGAGTTTCTCGTCGGAAACCAGCCCGACCAGGAACTCGTCGAGCCAATTTGAGACTCCCGTCGAGGAAATAGAGAACTTGCTCTCTTTTTGGCTCGTCGAGTTTCTCGACAGTTTCCCCAACGAAAATGTTCACACGACCAGTTTCCTCTGCAAAACAATATCTCCCAGCAAGTTTCTTGCTGGTTTTTGCCGAGAAACTCGGTCGTGTGTACGAGGCCTCAGAGTATGGTGGAGGAATCTCTCAATGCAATGACGTCAGCACTGGGACACCTCTCCACCAGGTATCGCTTAAAACAGCAAAAATCACAATGCAATACAAACAGTTATACAAAAGAAACATATACACTCCCATCTTTATGGCTCCCCCCCAGTGGACAGTTCAACTTATGTGTGTCCTGTAGTAACGACTTGTAGGGAAAGAGGAAACAGGTGGCTGTCCCTTTAGGAGTCAGTCAATCTTCCGCTAGCTTAGTTACTGCACTTATTAATTTGTATTCCAATGACAAGGTGGAAGGAAGACAAACGCTTAATGCCCACAATGTAAAAGTAAAGCTACGCGCTAATTTCCCCAAGGCGTTGTATGGCCTCTCAGGAGGCAGTGTGTTCCTGCTCGCGGCGTTGCAAATGCTGGCAAGCACAAATGAAATCTATGGAAGTCACACTCCTGCGAGACAGTTAACTATGTTGATAAGCAAGTACCCGCTCACCAAACAAGGCCTTGCTCTGCTGGTTTTTCTCAGTCCAAAGCCTTATTTCAGTGATCAGTCTTTCTGTAGCGTGGGGCCTCTGGTCCTCCGCACAGCCGCTCTCTGTATACCAGTGAAAAGGTGACTCCGATGGGAGGTGAGTTCAGGTGGTCCCTCTTCAGTCCTGTCAGTGAAGATGTCCGCGAGGATCCCTCTCAGGCTAGGCGATCCGTCCTTTCTAGGGTACGCCCAGGCTTCTCAGGCATAGGCACACTTACAGCAGGCCTCAATGCAGGCCTCCTGCTGGCTGGAAGGTGGCATCCCGAGAGAGCGAGCTAAGTCCACCCTAGCTTTAAATAACTCCTCCCATCCGGCTGTGCGTGGCGTATTTCACCTTGGTAGTACAGTGGCCTTGTGGGTAATGTAGTCTCAATTCTGCCCACATCA
Organism: Rana temporaria; assembly: GCF_905171775.1. Lineage (NCBI taxonomy): Eukaryota > Metazoa > Chordata > Amphibia > Anura > Ranidae > Rana > Rana temporaria. The sequence goes on along the minus strand of NC_053497.1, from coordinate 28,673,269 downwards.
CAATGCCCATAATGCTTTGTCCATAAATAACCGGACCAAGCTAACTTTAATAATATTAGCATGTAACAAACACCAGAGGGAGTCAACTTCTATTAAACACAAATTGTAGTCTGCTAGTATGCTTGCAATGGTAATACCTTGCTACATATTATATAGCAGCTAAACAATCATTAGATTTGATGCCTGCATCAGTTTTCCTTTATTTGGCTTTTTTTCCCTCTGTTGATTTGTCCAGTAATACACCTTCAGTATTAGTGAGACACAACTCTGGAGGAATAAGCATAGGGTGTTGTGTTAAATGTATTATCAGATTTAAACTACTAAAGCTGGTCATACATAGATCAAATTTGGCTGGTCCCTGATTGTACCCAAGTGGATCTATCGATTGACTTAGGTACAACCAGCCTGTCAGATTATTCTACATATGATAACTGCCAGCGGCTTCAGCTCCCCGTGCCCCCGCTAGCAGAATACAATAGCACTTTTAAATTAGTTACATCAAACAGTTTTTTCCTTTTCGGATAACGGATTTGCATTAATAAAAAAAAAAAAAAACACTCATGCCAGTGTTAAGTAGTTTGTTTTATCCATGTGAACTGATACAGTCTGCTGTAGAGTTTGTTCTGTGAAAAGCAGACTTACTGGCTGGATCACCAGATAAAATAGTAGAGAGAAAGCCTATAAAAGGAAACTAATGCAGCCATCATATCTAAGAATTGGTAAGCTGTGATATAATAAATGCTTGCTTTTGGGTTTAATACTGATTACAAATTTGCAGAGAAGGCCTTAAAAGACAAAAGTGCAAAGTATAAAGTGTTGTGGTCCATCTTACTCTGTTATTCTTAGCATTGACCCAGGAGGATTACATTAGAAATTAGAAACAGCTTAAAGCGGATTTCCACCGAAAAAATTAAAAATAAAAGTCAGCAGCTACAAATACTGCAGCTGCCGACTTTTAAAATAAGGACACTTACCTGTCCAGGGCACCTGCAATGTTCTCACCCAAAGCCGAACCGTCCCTCGGCTACGGGTGCAGGCGCCAGCACCTTCAGTAAAGAAATCAGAAAGCCTTGCGCGAGTTGCGCTGCGCATTCTGAATGGTCCCTGCTGTCTTCTGAGACCTGTGTGTCTCCCAGAAGACAGCGAAGGGGACGGAGGAGGGGCCGTACGTGGCGTAGATTGCCGCGGATTCTGAGGCGCTCTTTCTCCGTAAGTGGGAACAAATACCTCCCCCCTGAAAGGTGCCAAATGTGACACCAGAGGCGGACCGGATCAGCGGAAGTTCAATTTCTCTGCTTTAAAGGGGTTGTATGGCTTTGTTTTTTTAAATAACAAACATATCATACTTACCTCCACTGCGCAGTTCATTTTGTACAGAGTGGCTCCGATCCTCATCTTCTGGGGTCCCTTGGCGACTGACTCCTCCCCGCAACGGCGTCATGGGAAGCACTCTCCGAAGGGGGTTAGCTTGTGGGCGCGCTCCCGTGATGCAGCCACCGGCTATAGCTGCCGACTGTATCACTCGGCCCCGACCCCGGCATGCCACATCATTGGATGTGATTGACAGCAGCGAGAGCCAATGGCTACACTGCTATCAATCTATCCCATCTACCCAATCAACGGCCAGACTTTGTGGAGAAGAGGACGCTGGGGGACGCGCACACCAGGTGAACGGGCTCAGGTAAGTAAAACAGGGGTCTGGGGGGGCCGTCACTACCAGGTGTTTTTTCACCTTAATGCATAGCATGTATTAAGGTGAAAAAACACAAACCTTTACAATCCCTTTAAGGCTAGGTTCAAACTAGTACAAATTGGATGTGAGGAAACCTGCATCAAATTTGCATGTCAGGAGACTGTGACCGGCTCTCCATTGAGCCGGTTTACACATCTCCGGAGTGGCCCCGGTGCGAATTGTACAGGAGTCCTGTGAGTCTTCTGGTCCGTTTCAGGTCTGAATTCAGCCAAAAATTCAGGCTAAAATCGGACCTGAAGCGGTGAATAGGGACGCGCTGGACCAGTCACTGACAAATTTAGCAGTCCGCCATGCATCTCTTTGCATTTACAATAACCATCTTTTGCTTCTATATCAGTAGTTTTCTATGAGTTTTGACCGAAGTTACAGAAATACACATTCAGTCAGACAATGTAAAAATATTTTTTTATAGCCTTACCACCACTTTTCTTGAAAAGCAGTAAGTCCAGTAAGCACCACCAGTTTGACCAAGGTGCCCTAGGATACTCTGAAATTTAATTGACTTGGTCAGGGCACATCCCCTCTCCTTCTCCACACTATTAGCATGCGTGAGGTCAAACAGTGTGGTTGGTATTCATGTATGCCAGCAAAGAACATTGAATTAGGAAGGCAGGCAGCATATTTCCACGAAGTAAAAAGGGCATTTAAAGGCATTACCAAGTAAAAATAGGCTAAAAATCAAAACACACAGGAATACATGACCTTAAAGAAGAAAAAAGTGTGATTGGGCTTTAAGATGTTATGACAACCTCTTTTACTGGGGCACAAGAAGATCTTTAGATAAGGCTTCCTGAGACATTGCTGACCCTTCTGGTCATATTATTTTAATAAATCAGATTCATTATACATTGAGAGCTTCAATCAATTTCCAATCTTTTTTTTTTTTTTTATTATTATTTCTGATGTATTTAAAAGAACCATACTCATAAAACTACTTAAGAAAATCCTCAGCAATTAAGAAGAGCTTAGATAAATACCAAATGTTGATTTAGTTGGTGAATTACTCTGCACGCCTGCAACGCTGCCATAATAAGTAAGTTAAAAGCTGCCAAAAGTATCCTTGATTCAGTTGTTAGAATATGGAATAGGTCTCTTCAGGCATTTATTGGCTTCTGGCTTCCCCATATTTATTTTTAATTTAACAATTTTCCTACTGTACATAAACAGCCCTCACTTATGTAGAATTTTATAGGGGATGAAGTGATAACTAGGACCATTCTAATGCAGGGTCCGGGATATAGAACCTGTGACTTTGTGTGTGTTATTACAAGTACTATCATGCTTTGCTGCTAGCCATAGTCTTGTAAAATGCTACAATATCACCAGCTATTTGCTTTTATAAGTGAAAATCGGCCAAAAACACATTTAGGAAGAAAATTGTTTGCATTTATTTATCCGTTTTATATGTAATATGTTGATATAATTATTGGCAGTAAAATGCCATAAATATCAAAACAAATATTTCATATTATATTAAATCAGATTTCAGTCTTGGAATGATGTCTGCAAGTTAACCACTTAAGATCCGGACCTTTAGGCAGTTAAAGGACCTGGCCAGTTTTTGCGATTCGGCACTGCGTCGTTTTAACTGACAATTGCGCGGTCGTGCAACGTGGCTCCCAAACAAAATTGGGTCCTTTTTTTACCACAAATAGAGCTTTCTTTTGGTGGTATTTGATCACCTCTGCGGTTTTTATTTTTTGCGCTATAAACAAAAATAGAGCAACAATTTTGAAAAAAATGCAATATTTTTTACTTTTTTACTCAGTTTAGGCCGATACGTATTCTTCTACCTATTTTTGGTAAAAAAAATTGCTCTAAGCGTTTATCGATTGGTTTGCGCAAAATTTATAGCGTTTACAAAATAGGGGATAGTTTTATTGCATTTTTATTTATTGCATGTTTACACACAGCTTCCCCCGTTCTTCAGCTTCGGGGACCGATCGCGGGACGCGGGTCCTGCGCTTACGGTCACTGAGCGTCCGCGACCCACGGCTGGGCACTTAAAGAGGTTGTACCTGTACGTGCTTGTGCCCAGCCGTGCCATTCTGCCAACGTATATGTGCAGGAGGCGGTCCTTAAGTGGTTAAAGCGGAGATCCACCAAACAAAAAAAATTAAAAGCCAGCAGCTACAAATACTGCCACTTACCTGTCCAGCGCGCCCACAATGTCAGCAGCCGAAGCCAAGCAATCGCTCGTCTCTCGGCCCCCCCCCCGCCGCCATCTCAATGAGGGAATCAGGAAATGAAGCGTTGCAGCTTCACTGTCCGGTTCCCTACTGTGCATGCACGAGCGGCGCGGCGAGTCCTCGCTGGTCCCCGCTGTCTCCGGGGACCTGTGTGTTTTCCAGAAGACAGCAGGGGGGAAGGGTGAGACTCCCGCGGGAGTCTATTCCCGGAAGTGGGTGCAAATACCTGTATTATACAGATACCTGTATTATACAGGTATCTGCACCCCCTCCCCCCTGAAAGGTGCCAAATGTGACACCAGAGAGGGGGAGGGTTCCAAAAAGCGGAGGTTCAGTTTTTGTGTGGACCTCCGCTTTAATTTCCCCATTAATTTCTTGTATCTCTTGAGGACTGTTTGAAGCAGTTCACTACCTATAGTGTTGCATTCTCTTCATTACACATACTTACCCATCATAGGGCGCAGGGGGTGTAACAGGTGTTCCTGGGCACACCCTAATCACTCTGTGCATTGCCAATTTCCCCTACTGCTCAGGCTTCCCTCTGTGCTTTGCCCCCCACAGTGCTACTGGTTTCTTTTCTCTCCTCTACCCCTGGCTGTTACGGGGGATGTTTCAGGATGGAGACCAGGGGAAGGGGCTAGCCCATTGCAGCCCAACCTGTGGCGCCCCCAGCTGTTGCGGAACTCCAAGTCCAATGAGACATTGCAAGCTGCGGTCAGTTACAAGCATGACTCCCAAAGGCAGAGGGATAATGGGACTTGTAGTTCTGCAACAGTTTGAGGGCCACAGGTTGAGCACCCATGGGCTAGTCAATATGTAATTTACTAGCCCCTTCCTTTTCTAAATGAACATAGTGAACACACTCGCTCTCTGTGTTCATTCATAGCTGAAGAATATTAAACTGTGATTATTATGCTTCAATTTGTCAATGAACAGGAAGCTGCTCAGCACAGAGCTCCTCCCATTCATTCCCTGTGCAGTGCAGCTGAGGCTGCAGAGAAAGGGGCGTGTATTTGAGCTTTGGGGTGCACACCCTAATACAATGGGCTGCGCACACCTATGTCACCCACACAGTGAATCCAACAATGTCCTTTGTTCATCTGCTGTATAGCATGTTTCACGTGACCTTTTTGGTCCTTTCCAGCTAGCTGCCTCTTCCAGGTTCAGGCATCCAGCTTACACCTACACCTCTTTCTCTCTCCCTCCCTCATTGCGCAGGTGGGGGCCGGTGACTGGATCCTCTGCCTACCCTCCTTGTTGCGCAGCTCTACCCTTTCACTCCCAGTGGTCTTAGGATGCTAACCCACTCCACCCCAGGCTCGACAGCCAGGTAGCATCACTAAAATGCCGCGTACACATGATCAGAAAACCGTGGATTTTTTCTGACGGAATGTTGGCTCAAACTTGTCTTGCATACACACGGTCACACAAATCTTGTCGGAAATTCCGACCGTCAAGAACGCGTTGACGTATAAGACGTATGACGAGCCAAGATCAATGAAGTTCAATAGGCAGTTTGGCTCTTCTGCTTGATTCTGAGCATGCGTGTTTTTTTTGCGCATCGGAATTGCATACAGAAGAGCGGATTTTCCGATAGGAACTTTTTCGTTGAAAAAATAGAGAACCTGCTCTGAATCTTTTGTTGGTGGAAATTCCGACAGCAAAAGACCAATGGAGCATACACACGGTCGGAATTTCCGTCCAAGAGCTCACATCAGACTTTTCTTGTCAGAATTTCCGATCGTGTGTACGCGGCATAACTTACTCACTTCATCTGCTGCATTATCTGAATAACTTACACAGAGGTCAAATGCAGATAAACTTACAGTATTCTTTACTGAAGATTTGCAATATATAACAGATAATCAGGCCTTAGGCCAAACACAGTTCAAACAAAAGTATTCTCTCCATAAGCATCCATAAGTTGCATCTGGCTACTGATGTATACCTTGTGGCCATCTCCAGGGAACTCCTCCAGGGGGAAGAAAAAGATTAAGGCCCGGGTTCACAGACACTGGCGCATATTAATGCCGCCGTAGAGTATCTTCTTTACGCTACGCCAACGCAGCGCAGAGAGGCAAGCACTGAATTCACAAAGCACTTCCTCCCAAATCTGCGCTGGGTTTCTCAGGAGTAAGTCGGCGTAAGTGGAAGTGGGCGTGAGCCATGCTAATTAGGCGTGACCCCATGAAAATAATGGGCCGAGCGCCAGACAGATACGTATCGCTAACTGCGCATACGCCGTCCCGTGGGCGCATCTCAGTGCGCATGCTCACAATCACGTCGGTACAACTGCCTAAGATACGTCGGATCACTGCCTATGGCGTGAACGTAACCTACGCCTAGTCATATTCACGTCCTACGTAAAATACGTCGGCTTGTGTTCCCTGGTGCAGCCCTTTGCATGGATGCTGCTGAGTTACACCTCCTTTATGGGGCATAACTTTACGCCGGACGTATGACTATACGCGCACTGCGTCGGACGGACGTACGTTTCGTGAATCGGCGTATCTCCCTCATTTGCATATGTGAATAGAAAATCAATGGGAGCGCCAAATACGTCCAGCGTAAATATGCGCCCACTCTACGCCGGCGTAGGCAAGTTATGTCGGTTGGATGAAGCCTATTTTCAGGTGTATCTTAGTTTCTGAGTCAGGCGCATAGATACGACGGCGCATATTTGCACTTACGCGGCGTATCTCGAGATACGTCGGCGCAATTGCTTTGTAAATCCGGGTCTAAGTGTCTGGTCCTAGATGTTTCTACCTTTCATGGTTCTCCTTACCATGGCCGGCAACCTACTCCCTCTAGCTAATTTCTCCCACGCTATTTATGAGATCCTGACAGGCAGAAAGTGAACTCACTCCTTTCCTTACTGGAAAGATTTAAAAAAGGTAACACCCCTAATGTCAGGGAAGAAACCGGAGAAGAACTGGCAGATTTGCCCATATACGTTATGGGCTTGCTAATCCGCGCATGCGCATTAGCAATCGGCGCGTAACAACGAACGCACGTTAGCAACAGCTAACGTGTGTACGTGAAGGTGCTAATGTTCCTTGCTTCTGTTTGATTACCTGTTAGTAACAGGCTGTTACCAACCTGGCTTAGGCTGGGTTCACACTACGGTTTTCCCGTCCGTCAGCCGCATACGATTTATATGAAAAACCATATGCGGCTGAAACGGACGGGAACGTATGGAACAGCACATATGTGTGTTTTCCATTGACGTTGATGTTAAAGAAAAACGTATGCGTTTGCCATACTGTTTTAAAAACGGCCGCAAAACCGTGGTTGAACACGGTTTTGCGTACGTTTAAAAAACGTTTTGCCAGCAAATCGTACGCACCCGGATGCATCTGAGTGCATACGATTTGCAATGCATTGTCTATCTATACGTTTTCCCGTCCGGGCCCGTACGTTTTCAATACTGAAATCGTATGCGGCTGACGGACGGGAAAACCGTAGTGTGAACCCAGCCTAACCCTGACCAGCTTTGGCTTCTCTCTTGGCTCTGAACTTGGCTTGTTTCACGGACCTGCTCTTTGCCTGTTCCAGATTGACTTCCTATGTTTGTCCCTGGCTTGATCACTTCCATACCTCCTGCCTCTGCTTCTGACTTCCTTCCTGTGTTTGACCCCCGGCCTGGCTTTTGACAACATCTCTGTTTTTCCACCTGATAAGATCCGCCAGAAACTCCAGGGAACCATTGTCTCTGACCGCCTTCTCTTCTCCGGGGTGTCCACTTCTGGAACCATCAGACAGCTTCATTGCCAGGCAGCCCATGCATCTCTGGGCAGAGCACCCTCTGTCTCCAACTCCAGGGGTACTCTGCTCTCAGCTGCAAAAGGAGCCCTTCTCGTCATCTCAGCCTCCAGCCTGGTACGTGCCACCTAAGTAGGCCACCTAGGGTGTCCCACCTTAACCTGCCTACAAACTGGTCATACATGGATTGAAATTTGGCCAGTTCAGCAGGGACTGGCCGAATTTCGATCCATGTACAGACTAACTCATTGTACACAAGTTGATCTATCGATCGGGTTGTGTGCAATCAGCCTGTTGTTTTTTTTCCTAAATGATCAGTGCCGCTGGCTATAGCTAGCCGAACTGATGATTGTATTCTGGCGGTGGGGAAGGCACAACGGCTCAGCAGGAGTGATTACCCCATCTACATAGAATGTGTGGAATGGCAAATCAGTTCATTTTTTTTGTTCAACCTTGTGGTTGAATAAAACAAGAATGTATCCTGTATACCTGGAATAAGAGCCTGCTTAAATGCTTAGTTTTGCATTCAATTTAGCAATCTTTACTTTGCGAGTTTGCTCTGTGCCCCCATAGACTGTCTAGAGCAGCCTTTCTCAACCAGTGTGCCGCGGCACACTGGTGTGCCGTCAGAGGTTCTCAGGTGTGCCGCAGGGTTAGTGGATAGAAGGCTGTCAGATGAGCCTGCTCTCCTGCCGAACTGTGAGAAGCTCTGTCGGCTTCAAAAGTGAAGGTAAAGTGCAGAGCAGTGTGCTGTGCTTTCTGCTTCCCCCTAGAGTGCAGTACCTGGCTGAATGAGGAATTTGGAAAGGTGCTGAGCTAGAAGCTAGATTCATTTTAAAATGGCTTTATACATGTGTCTGTGTGCACATGTGAGTGTCTGTCTGTATGTGTGTGTGTGCATATGTATGTATGTGTGTGTGTGTGTGTGCATCTGCAGGCCCGTTGCTACAGGACAGGCAAAACAAACAATTGCTTGGGGCCCCGAGCTGGCCTGGGGCCCCCAACTTCCCCTTCCCAGGCTGTAGCGTGGCCGAGCTCCTCTTCCTTCCTCCTGGAGTCCTGTCAGTCCAGCCGGGTACCACGCGCGGTACAGGAGATTCAGTTTCCTGTTCCCGGCCGGTCTGACAGTAAGTGCACACTGAGTGCTCACTTCCTTTCAGTCCGGCCGGGAACACAGGAAACTGAATCTCCTGTACCGTGCGGTACCCGGCCCAGCCCGGGCACTATCTGATATGGGACTTTGAACAGGAGGAAGAGGAGCTCGGCCACGCTACAGTGGCAGCCTACAGTGAAGAAGGGGAGGTGAGAATAGAAAAACATAGGGACTGGGAGGGGGGGAGGAGTAAGAACATGGATGTGAAAAATTAGTGTAGCGCTAACGTAGGCTTTCCGTGTGGGGGGGTGCACTTGGGGGCCCCCATTTTGCTTGGGGCCCCCAAATTCCTTCAAACGGCCCTGTGCATGTGTATGTATGTGTGTGTGTAAGCATGTCTGCATGTATGTGTGTATGTTACTTTCCTGTACCATCAGAATGGCTTTTGTAGGGCTTGTTTGATAGCAGCAAAGACTGCTGCTCCTCTGAAAAGCAATCCATACACAGATCGCTTTTCAGTGGCATTTGAAAGGGTAAAGAGGCATTATGTTGCCTCTTTACCACCTGTTTTAAGCCTGTAAATGCAGCATCACTTTCACCCGCAACCGTGCAATGCACACAGTTGCGGGGTAGTTGCAGTGGAGACCCATTCACCCTCGGTATACCTCCAGTTGCAGCCACAGCATGTGAACACCCTCAGCTGCTGCCTCTGCAGCTAAAGGTGGAGAAGTTGGGGGTGGTAAAAATGTCTCAACCATGTGGTTTTACCGCCCCTATGACATATGAACAAGCCCTTGGTTCACATCTGTGTAGCTGCATGTAGGGTAGCCCATTCATTTCGATGAGCTTCCGTACCCACAAAAATGCAGGAAAACAAGTCCCCAACCTTCTTTTATTATTTTATTGCACTGCAGCAAAAGCACCCCACATTTTACAATGTGTGGGGGTACCAAAATGGTACCCCTAAAGAGCAGAGCATTTGTCTGTGTGTCAGGAATGAGCACGATTTTGCACGTGTTCTGCGACACACCGTAATGTGAACCAAGCCTTGGACTGGGGTGCCTCAAGACTGAAAATACTTTTTAAGGGCGCCCCGACTGGAAAAAGGTTGAGAAACACTGGTCTAGAGGAAATATCCTTTTAGTTTTCATGCTGGCTGCATTGTCATTCATTCCTAAGGGAAAGTTGTACTCATGGTGGCCTCCATCAGTTCAGCAGAGTAAATAGAGTCACAGTACACATGTGGACTAAACAGAGGGCATTTTTGTTTGAATCGTTGTACAGCATCGCACAGGGTCACCCAATGAAATTGTAGGCTTGAAGAAGAAGGTAAGTATTTAAGAGGGGGGATTTCACTAATGCCCTGTACACACGTTCTTTTCAAACTGATTAAAACAGACTGAAATTCAGTTTCATCGGTTAACCGATGAAGCTGACTGATGGTCTTATGTGCCTACACACCATCAGTTCGAAAACCGATCGAGTCCAACGCGGTGACGTAAAACACGACGTGCAGAGAAAAATTAAGTTCAATGCTTCCAAGCATGCGTCGACTTGATTCTGAGCATGCCCGGGTTTGGAACCGATGCTTTTGCGTACTAACCATTGGTTTTGACCTATCGGTCAGCAGTCCAATTTTAAAGCAAGTTCTCTGTTTCTGGACCGAAGGACAACAGACCGATGGGGCCGACACACGGTCGGTTTGGACCGATGAAACTGAACTTCAGTCCGTTTTCATCAGTTTGGACTGATCGCGTGTACAGGGCCTTACAGAATGGGGAATTTATTAAAATTGTGCCAAGGATACAGTTGTCCTTTCTAGGGTTACGAGCCATCTGTGGTTTGATGTGGATCTAATGTCATTTGCACTCAAACTCATTATGCATTGCACAACCCTATTCTCTGGTCAAATGGTCCCTGAGAGGCAATAATCTGAAAGAATGAGGCTACAGCATTAAAAAAAATAAAAAATAAAAATGAACCTTGGAAATATGCTAGTAAGTATATGGATGTTCAAAAAGTGTGCCTGTTCAGTCGCTTGACATATTGCAATGGACTTGTGCAAAGGCGGTAGACACAACACTGGGGAAAATTCTGCAATTTCTACACATAACGGATACTGTATGTTCTCAAGTGTGTGGTAGATCACAGATACATTAAGATTAACCACTGTCCCACCCTACAGCTGAAAGAAAAGTGTTAAATAAATATATTTTTTTAACTTATCACATATTGAAAATTAGGTGCAAAAAGTTCACATTTGTTTGGATAGGTGTGGAAAATTCATAAGGCCTCAGCTAATTCAGTTAAACTTAACTTTGTAAATAAACAAATGTTTCTGTTAAAAGTTCTATTCACATGGCATTGGAAAACAGTGTATTCTTAATCAGTGGCTTTCAGAAATGTATTAAGACTTGTAGCCTTGTAATCATTAAAGAGCAACTTCACTTTCCTATAGTATTGCCACAGGGCTCCTGGTCCCATGCTTCTATCTTTACTACTGACCAGATGTATCTTCCAGGTTTGTGCACCAGGCCCCCTGATAACGTGACGCTATACAGGCACAGTGTGGCCAAGATTGCCCAGCGCATGTACAGTGTGCTTCAAGATGGGGGGGGGGTACCTCATCCTTGCCTAGGTGAAAAAATCCAGAAGAGTGGCCTAGCCCCAGCAGAAGAAGAGGGGGCAGGAGTAAAACAAATTGAAGTAGTTGGAGAGGTTGATGGTCCACTTTAATAAACGATTAAAGCAGAGTTCTACCCTTCCGCTTTTCTGCTTCTTCCTCCCCCTTCGGTGTCACATTTGGCACCTTTCAGGAGGGAGCAGATACCTGTCTAATGCAGGTATTTGCTCCCACATCCGGCAATAGATCGCCACAGATTCCTCTGCAATCTACACCATGTCGGGCCCCTCCTCGCCCCCCCGCTGTCTTCTGGGAGACACACAGGTCTCAAAAGACAGCAGGGACCAGTGAGGACACGTAGCGCGATTCGCGCATGTGCAGTAGGGAACCAAGCTTCCCTTACTGAAGATGCCGGTGCCTGCACCCAGGAGCCAAGGGACAGATCGGCTTTGGGTGAGGACATTGCGGGCGCCCTGGACAGGTAAGTGTCCTAATATTAAAAGTCAGCAGCTGCAGTATTTGTCACTTGAGGCTTATTACAGGCATGCATATAAATACCCAGCAAGCACTCACATGCTGTCAGGGCACTAACCTTTCACGGTCACATTCCCCAGTTGGCTCTGGGTGGAATCGAACCCAGGACCTCTCCGTTACTGGTCCAGGTCTTTGCCTCTGAGCCACTGCTCAGTGTTATTCGTCTTGCTGTCCGTTGGAGCCTGGTTCTGAACCTGTGCTACTTTGGACCTACAGTGGCCTGAGCGGCCTATTTAAGCCAGCCCCTTCCTCCTTGCAAATTGCTGGTTCGTTGTCAGTGTTTGGAGTGTTTGCTACTGGAAACCTTGTCTGTGGATATCCTGTTTACCTGACCTTGGCTTGCTCTCTGGATTGCTGCTCTCCCCAACCCTGTGACCCCGGCTTGAAATTTGGACTGTCTGACTTCTCTACCCCTGACCTTGGCTTTGAACTTCGGATACCCTACCTGCTCCAACCCCTGACCTCGGCTTGTTCTCTGGTTTGACTACCCCCCATAGATACATTACATACCTTTCCCATGTCCGTCTCAGGGAATAGGCCTGCGAGTCTCATATGGTCATGAAGTGCATTGGATACTCTTCTTTCTCATCTTTTTATTTTTTTTTCTCTTGTTCTTCCCTCCTCTTCTTTCTCTCTCTGGTTCCACCTTTGTCCCTCTTAAAGGCTTACCTGATAACGTAATTTTTTTACACGCAAACAGACTTTATTAGCCAGATTCAGGTAGGGTGCGTATCTTTAAGGCGGCATAGCGTATCGTATTTACGCTACGCCGCCTTAAGTCAGAGAGGCAAGTACTGTATTCACAAAGTACTTGCCTCCTAACTTATGGCGGCGTAGCGTAAATGGGGCCGGCGTAAGGGCGCCTAATACAAATGAGGATGAGGGGGGTCTTTTATGTTAATGGGGGGTGACCCGAAGTGATTGACGTTTTTTTTACGAACGGCGCATGCGCCGTCCGTGTACATATCCCAGTGTGCATTGCTCCAAAGTACGCCGCAAGGACGTATGGGTTTCGACGTGAACGCGAATTACGTCCAGCCCTATTCACGGACGACTTACGCAAACAACGTAAAATTTTCAAATTTCGACGCGGGAACGACGGCCATACTTAACATTGACTAGGCCAGCTATTTGATGGAATAACTTTACGTCGGAAAACACCTTACGTAAATGGCGTATCTTTACTGCCACGGGCGCACGTACGTTTGTGAATCGGCGTATCTAGGCATTTACATATTCTACGCCGAACTCAACGGAAGCGCCACCTAGCGGCCAGCCTAAATATTGCACCCTAAGATACGACCGCGCAGGCTGTCGTATCTTAGCTAGGTTTAAGTGTATCTCAGTTTGAGAATACACTTAAACTTACGACGGCGCAGATTCAGAGTTACGTCGGCGTATCTACTAATACACCGGCGTAACTATTTGTGAATCTGGCTATATGTCTACAGCTGTGCATCTTATTTATCCTGTGCTATACTGCAATTGCCATGTGCTGTTTTGATGGTTATGTTTTTGGCTGTATTTTTTTTTTTTAATTGAGAGCTAATCTAGAATAACCACATGGGAACCTGTTCTGTTTACCTTTGTCGGACAAGCTTTGTAAAATCATTCTGGTCTAGCTTGTGTGATAATGTGGATTTCCACCTTCTTTGTATACCTTTTACTCAATAAAAGACAGTTTAAAAAAAACAAAGTAATCACTGCATGGTGGTACCCCACTTTCCTTCTAAAATAGCTAAATGAAAAATAAAAGCACCCCAGCTTGCAGCTAGCTTGCCTAGGCACTAGTGATGTCACTCAACATCACTAGTATCTAGACCAGTGGTTCTCAGCCTGCTAGTGCTGTGACCCCTTGATAAAATTTCCCAAGTTGTGAGGACCCCTAACAGTAAAAATATTTTGTAGCGTGTGTTGTCGGCACCCATTTAGCTCTCCCTGAGTCCCTTCCACTCATACAGTATTAAATCCCATTATGCTACATTTTAGGATGTACCACTTTTTCTCTTTGTTTTCCTTTCTTTCCCTTTTATCTCTCTTTTCTAATTTTTATTTTTTTCCCATCACTCTCTCTAGCCGTCTTTCTTGTTGTTTAATGGCAACTATAATCACAGGTAGTGTTACTCACTGTGTCTCGACTTTGTGGTGTCTCGCAGCAGTGACACCTATGCCGAAATCAGGAGATAGGGTCTCCTCCAGCCCCTCCCACTTCATTCTTTACCAGTCAGCTGACCTCTAGTGTCTGCTCCACAGCCATGCCGTGAACTGAGTGGGTGGCTGTGAAGAGGTGAAGTGGGCGGCCGCAGGCTCCAGGGACAGCCCTGCTAGGAGGCTGCACAAAGGCTAGGAGAGCGGTGCGGGCTTCAGGAACAGCCCAGGATTTGGTGACCCCTGGCATATCGTCATTTGACCCCCAAGGGGGTCCCGACCCTCAGGTTGAGAACCACTGATCCAGACGGAGGATCCCACATCTTGAAAACAAGTGCCCTTGATATTTTTCACATAGACATTTTGAAAAGATTAATAGCTAGATTCAGGTACCTGTGTGTATCTTTGCGGCGGCATAGCGTATCGTATTTACGCTACGCCGCCGTAAGTCAGAGAGGCAAGTGCTGTATTCACAAAGCACTTGCCTCCTAAGTTACGGTGGCGTAGCGTAAATGGGGCCGGCGTAAGCGCGCCTAATTCAAATGAGGATGAGGGGGCGTGTTTTATGTAAATGGATGGTGACCCAACGTGATTGACGTTTTTTTACGAACCGCGCATGCGCCGTCCGTGTACATATCCCAGTGTGCATTGCTCCAAAGTACGCCGCAAGGATGTATTGGTTTCGACGTGAACGTAAATTACGTCCAGCCCCATTCACGGACGACTTACGCAAACAACATAAAAATTTCAAATTTCGACGCGGGAACGACGGCCATACTTAACATTGACTAGGCCAGCTATTTGTTCGACTAACTTTACGCCGGAAAAAGCCATATGTAAACGACGTAAAAAAAAATGCGCCGGGCGCACGTACGTTCGTGAATCGGCGTATCTAGTCATTTACATATTCTACGCCAAACTCAACGGAAGCGCCACCTAGCGGCCAGCGGAAAAATTGCACCCTAAGATACGACGGCGTAGGAGACTTACGCTGCTCGTATCTTAGTCTAATTTAAGCGTATCTGGTTTCCAGAATACGCATTAAATTTACGACGGCGCCGATTCAGAGTTACGACGGCGTATCTACTGATACGCCGGCGTAACTCTCTCTGAATCTGGCTATAAAGGTTGGGCTACCACATAGTGGGTTCTTGATTTTACAACGTGTTTGCGAAAGGCCTGCTTTTAGTGGTCGACTGCATTCTGAATATAAGGTTGAGAGACAGGGAAAAAAGTGAGAAACATGTGCTAGAAAATGATAACAAATGCTGGAATTAGTAAATCACATCTTTAAACAGGATTGGCTGGTGACTTCAAGCAGATCCACATCGGAGATGATTGCTACAGATTATCTAATGTCTATTGATTATTATTACAAGGTTTAATCTGTTTTGTTGAGTAGTACTTGACAGACAGCACACTGGCATCCTGTGTGTTCCTTTCTTTTGACATTAGCAGTAGCCATGTTATGAAATCCAAGATCTGTGCCCCTTGTGACATTATCTGGAATTTCTTCTCCATGAGGCACTAATTATATTTGGCTTGATGTGCCGTAGGTGGGATTTGGGGCTTCAGTTTCTCTTTTCTTAAAATCCATATTGTTTCATCTCGAAGTTTAGGTTTCCTTAACCCTAAAATCCACTTCAAAGGTTGACCCGCATACAGAGGGCATTCCCTGCCATGCAGACTGACCTCTTAGATCCTGCTGTAGATATCAGCAGGGTGACTTTGTGAACACGAGCACATATAATATGCCATCATTATACAAACTCAGAAAAAGAAAGAAATTATAGGTTTCCAAACTGTTAAAAATGCAGAGGAACGTTGTCTTTTTGTGGAAATGTGGTAATATGTACGTACCAAAGGATCAGATGGAAGTACACAGAGGACAATGTTCAGCCACACAGTGAAAAGAGCAGTGCAGTGAGCTGGAGCAATGAATAAAAAAATACCAATAAATGCATTGTACACACAGCGGGTAAAATAAGTATTGAACACATCACTGTTTTTCTAGGTAAATACATTTCTAAAGGTGCTATTGACATGTAATTTGTTTAACCCTTTCGCCACCAGGTCCGTACGTCGTACAGACCTAACAATGGGGGGTATTACACACAATCCGGTGGCTGCAGTCACCGGAAATGTGTGTGAAACTGACACAGGCAGACCCATGTCTGTCAGATGAGAGCAATCGCCCAATTGCTCGCTCACACACACCCCTGCCACGCCCCGCCATGCTTACTGGGCTCCGCTTGCCCATCGGTGGGCCTGGGATCTCCACGGTGGGTGCCGGGCAGGTGGAGGGGAAGGAGAAGAGGGGGCACAAATCCGCTCTCCTTTCCTTTTTCTTGTGACCTGGTAAGTGACGTCTCTGACGTCACTTCCTGGTCAAGCTCTCGGTGTCCCTGGCTGGGAAATAATGTTTCAGTGGCGCACAAGGGAGACATGCAGGGTCTTTTAGATTAAATAATTATTAATAAAAATGGCATAAAACTATCCCCTATTTTGTAGACGCTATAACATTTGCGCAAACCAATCAA
This sequence comes from Rana temporaria, assembly GCF_905171775.1. NCBI lineage: Eukaryota > Metazoa > Chordata > Amphibia > Anura > Ranidae > Rana > Rana temporaria. Next base: position 28,656,627 of record NC_053497.1, on the reverse strand, counting down.
TAAACACTTATTGCAATTTTTTTTACCAAACATATGTAGAAGAATACGTATCGACCTAAACTGAGGAAAAAATATGTTTTTTTTTTTATTTACTTTTTGGGGATATTTATTATAGCAAAAAGTAAAAAATATTGTTTTTTTTTTCAAAATTGTCGCTCTATTTTTGTTTATAGCGCAAAAAATAAAAACCACAGCGGTGATCAAATACCACCAAAAGAAAGCTCAATTTGTGGGAAAAAAAGGAAGTCAATTTTGTTTGGGTGCCACCTCGCACGACCACGCAATTGTCAGTTAAAGCGACGCAGTGCCGAATCGCAAAAACTGGCCTGGTCTTTGGCCAGCCAAAAGGTTTGGGGCTTAAGTGCTTAAACTCTTTGGATGCCATAATACACACCATGTTTGCAGGTCAAATGGCACCCCAAAAACACCCCTATATCAACATGAAGTTTTGAGGTGGGCACATCATGGCTGTTTTTCAGCATACGTTACTGGCAAACTTCATATCATTGAAGTAGGGATGACTGGAAAAATGTACCAAGACATTCTTGATAAAATCTGCTGCCATCTACCAGGATGATGAAGATGAAACGAGAGTGGACATTTCAGAAAGGCAATGATCCCAAACAGGCCCAGACTGGCCATAGGGCAGACATTGGCAAATGCCCGGTGGGAGTTAAGCGATGACCGCGGCCTGGACAGGGTTAACACAGGCCGGGGCTGCCGCTCGCCTACCGCTATGCGGCCGTACCTGTCATCTCTGGCGGAACTAGCGGCTGCATGGGCTGAGCTGTGTGTCTCTCTCACACACAGCTCAGCCTTAGAGCCACGCTAACAGTTCCGCTCTCCACGCCTCCCCGTCCAGCCATGAGTGTCCGCACAGGTGGGGAGAGCTGCAGGCTGCAATCCGGATGTTTCCCCCGCTCGCCCCCCCCTCTCCTTCTCATGTCGGCAGCTTGGAAGAGAAGTCTTTCCTGCCTGTTCGTCTTCCCTCCCCATTGGCCACAGCGGAGACCAATCAGAAAAAAATAGAGGGATTTATGGGAAATGTAGTCCCAGAGATAGGTGGCCCAGTTGTTCTCAGCAGGGAGCAGACTACAGTCCCCAGCATGCACTCTGCTGGGGGAAATGAGAAAACCCGGAAACAGGCTGAGCAGCTCCTACAGGAGACATGGAAAAGGAAAGAGGACTATGCTGGGGGAACTAATAGCCCCAGCATCACCAGAGAGTTTCAGGCTGTACCCACACCACCAGAGAGAGTCACGCTGTACCCGTACCACCAGAGAGAGCCACACTGTACCCCCACCACCAGAGAGAGCCACGCTGTACCCACACCACCAGAGAGAGCCACACTGTACCCCCACCACCAGAGAGAGCCAAACTGTATCCACACCACCAGAGAGAGCCACGCTGTACCCACACCACCAGAGAGAGAGCCATGCTGTACCCGCACCATCAGAGAGGGAGCCACACTGTACCCGCACCACCAGAGAGAGACACGCTGTACCTGAACCACCAGAGAGAGCGCCATGCTGTCCAGCATCACCAGAGAGAGAGCAGGTCAGTGTCACTGGGCAATGTGGGCACAATAGGAGACAAAGAGTATACTAGTATTGTATGGCCAAAATAGGACTGGGACACTATGATAAAAAGGGGACTGCACTGTAAAGGGGCACTGTAGTCATTGCCCATTGCAGTATAGAGGACCGACACCAGCCACCCCCGTGAATGTCGACACCCCCCCCCCCTAGTGACCAGGCTGCTCAGTCTAAAAATGGCAGCGTTGAATTGTAAGTCTGTTAACTTGCTGCACATTTTCACTGTACGTTTGCAGAGCACTTGAAGAACAAGTCCTAGCTGACACTTTTCCAATTTGTAGTGAATTTCCATGGGAAGTCTTTAGCAAGAGCAAAGTTGCAGTGATGAGTCTATATCAAGAATTTTGCAAGTCTACAGCATGAAAATTCAGCCACAGTGACCCCTGTGGTGGGATGATTATTGTACAACATAACTGAACCAGAACTTGCAGCGGATTTGCAGAATGTTTGCAAAGAAAGTTCATCTGGAGTCATGCAATGTGGACTTGCTCCAATTGTGCAACAAACTTGTGAAGCCTGGTAAGTCTTACAATAGCTTATCAAGTCATTTTCAAACTTGCTTGCTATCTGGGTATAGAACCTGCTGCAGTAAAAATTACATTTATAAAGGCCAAAAAAATGAATTTTTCCATGCAAGCTTTCTTTATTTTATAAACAACTGTTTGGGGAGCCAGTCTGTTCAATGAGGCCACAATTTAGTGTACTCAGAACAAGATCAGAGATTTTTTGGGATACATTTTGGTGTCTGTTTTGCAGACTTTGGATAGAAGTAACAGGTCTGGAAAAATTGGGCATTGGGTGTTGGTGGTCCCTTCACATCGTAACCCTATAGAGGTACTCTTGATGAAAGCAAGAATTGGCCTTGCTGTCAAAAATTTAAATTATATGCACCCATCAAACAGGTGTGGGAAAATTGGTTCTTGGGTGCTAATTGAGTGTGATAAAGCAGCCCCCCAGAGCCCCCCTTTTACTTACCTGAACCCAGTCTTTCCAGCGACGGGGATGAGCACACCAGCTCCAGCCGATGTCTCGGGTCCTAATTGGATAGATTGATAGCAGCGCAGCCATTGGCTAACGCTGCTGTCAATCAAATCCAATGATGCTGCTCTCCAAAGGGGCACTCGAGAAGAAGAGGAGCCAGAAGCACCGTGGGGGGGCCCCAGAAGAGCAGGATTGGGGCCACTCTGTGCAAAACCCCTTCACAGAGGAGGTAAGTATGACATGTTTGTTTTTTTTTAAAAATGAACCTTTAGTTATCCTTTATAGGCTAGGCTTCTTCTAAGGGTCAGAAGAGTGCAATTAGTTTTGCCCTCCTCTGAAGTCTGCTCTCTGCTGACATCACCAATTTCAGTCCAGGCAGTGCATCATCCCGACTTAGGAAGTCTGGATCCGCCAGCTGCCTGGGCTGAAGGCCACTGAGACAGCTGCTCCCCGCCCCTCCACATCTCAGCACTCAAACGAGCGTGGAGAAGCAGAGCAGGAGAGATGCTGACTGACAGTTGTTCGGTGGGTCGGTTCTCAGTGAAGAGGCGGCAGGGGGACAGATGCAGCACCGGTCTAATGCTGCATTCACCTACATAAGTATGAATAGGAAAAAACAAAACAAAAAAAAAACATACTTTTCTTTTAATCAAGTGGCGTTTGATGCATTTTAACTTGAGTACTCAACTTCACAGACACACTCTACATACACGCTACAATATACTGCAGTTAAACTGCACTGATGCAATTCAATATACTGTGGTAAAAGTTCACTAACACACATCAATATACTACGGTAAGGGTGCACTAGCACACCTCAAAATATTGCAGTAAACGTGCACTAACGCACGTCAATATACTGCAGTAAACGTGTACTAACGCGTCAAATATACTGCTGTACACATGTACTAACGCACGTCAATATACTGCAGGCCTAAATTCTTGCTCAGGCCGAGGTGTTCACCCAACACTGACCACAAAGCAGGACATATTAAATCACAAATAATAAGCCTAATTTGTGAATGCCTAATTCATGGGTCTTCAAACTACGGCCCTCCAGTTGTTCAGGAAATACAATTCCCGTCATGTCTGTGAATGTCAGTGTGTTATAATGCCTCATGGGATGTGTAGTTCTACAACAGCTGGAGAGCCATAGTTTGAGGATCCCTGGCCTAATTTGTGCAGTAAAAGAAAGTGATATAATTTTAGGTAAGATATAGGTACACACTATTCTTCCAAATTTTTTTTTCATTGAGATGATGCAGCTGTGCGCTGTGAACAAAAGGCAGCACCGAGAACCGATGGCCAATAACCAGTGAAGGCTGTGCTTTGAGCTCCCCAAACGTAAAAGCCCATATCAACCTAAAATAAAAATCAACAAACCCTTCGGAAAAAATGAAAACCTTGCCAATATGGCCACTGAAACAAAAGAATGCTATGGACGAGAGAGTAGACATGTGCGCTCCCGTTCGTAACAAATGTTTTTTTTTGTACGAATTTGTTAGTTTTCGTACATTCGTATCAATTCGAACATCCGAAAAGCTGAAAGAACCAAAATACAAAAATTACGAATAAGCAAAATAACAAACAAGCGAAAATACGAACGTATGATTGGACAATCTTACTAAAATACGAGACACCAAAAAAGCAAAAGAACGAAAATGACATCTATAACGAACGATTTGCATTCCGTATTTTAAATCCCTTGTCTGTTCGTATTTTCATTCGTATGTTCGTATTTTCATTTGTGTGTTTTGTAAATCCGTTTCTTTGTCTGTTCGTAAATTTGTGTACTTGTATCGTTCTTTCGAATGGGCACTGGGCAGTGTAATTAGTGAGTGATTACTTAATATCTTAGCCAACCAGATTATCTCTTTTGTGCTGAGTCACATTGTACAGTGTAAAGCCTCATACACACAATCGGACTTCAAACAAACTTTTCCGTGGATTTTTGTCTGAAAGGAAGTTGGCCGGACTTTTGAAACAAAAAAAGTTTGTCCGATGGAGCGTACACACGGTCGGATTTTTTGGAAAACGCTCATTTTGACGTTTGTTGGCAAAAAGTCTGACCGTGTGTACACGCGATCATTTTTCGGCATGAAAAATACGTTGTTTTTAAAAAATGTCATTTAAAATGATCGTGTGTACGCGGCATAAGAGGAAGTATATCTTAATATGGATTAGCCGCGTGTTGCTATGTAAGTACAAAATTACGAATCCATTAAACGAAAATGATTATCTAACAAAATTACGAATTTCGAATCAACGAAAAAAAATTAGACAGAATTACGAATCGTTCAGTATAAACGAAAATAAAGCTGTTACGAAAATACGAACGGGTCCGAATAGGAAAACTTGAGTCTTACGAAATTACGAATGTTTACGAATCTACGGAACGTGACGAAACGGAACAAAAAGATACGAAAATTTTTGTTGTGCAGACGAAAACGGAACAAAAAAATACACATTTTTTTGTTGTGCACATGTCTACGAGAGAGTAGCTAATCATGCCTGTAAGGCCGGGTACTAACGAGCAAACATGTACGATGAAACCTGTCCGTCGGACCGTTTTCACCGTACATGTCTGCCCGAGGGCTTCTGTACGATGGCTGTACTAACCATCGTACAGAAGTCCGCGCGTAAACAATACGCGGGGCGTGGCCGCGTCGTCGCCGCCGCAACGATGACGCGGCGATGACACGGCGACGTGGGCGGGCCTGCCATTTAAATGCTTCCACGCATGCGTCAAACTCATTCGACGCATGCGAGGGACGGCGGGCGCTCGGACATGTACGGTAGGTCTGTACTGACGACCGTACATGTCCGAGCGGGCAGGATTCCAGCCAGTGCTGGGACAAGGCCATTTGGTGCCCAGGGCGAAGATGGCAAACTGCGCCCCCCCCCCCCGTTTTTAAGAAAGAATCGACGTCGTTTCAGAACAAGAATATACTTAAAACAATACAAATTAAATTATCATCCCACACACAGTATTTCGCCCTTTACATGACCCCCCACACACACAGTATTGCCCCTTTACATATCCCCCACACAGAATTTCCATTTAGTGATGCCCGGCATAGGATAATGATACTCTTATGCCTGCTAACAACCCGCCCAGGGCTGTCTTTAATATTGTTTGGACCCTGGGCAACCATTTTCCTGGGGCCCCCATGCAATATTGCTCTTCACCCCAACATCCCAAAAAATGTACACACACTGTGTAACCCCCTGTCCACTGCCACCTCTGTACCCCCCGTCCACTGCCACCTCTGTACCCCATGTCCACGTCCACCTCTGTACCCCATGTCCACGTCCACCTCTGTATCCCCCCTGTCCACGCCCACCTCTGTACCTCCCGTCCACTGCCACCTCTGTATCCCCCCCTGTCCACGTCCACCTCTGAACCCCATGTCCACGGCCACCTTTGTATCCCCCTCCTGTCCACGGCCACCTCTGTATCCCCCCCTGTCCACAGCAACCTCTGTATACCGCTCCTCCATAGCAACCTCTGTATACCCCCCCTTCCACAGCAACCTCTGTATACCGCTCCTCCACAGCAACCTCTGTATACCGCTCCTCCATAGCAACCTCTGTATACCCCCCCTTCCACAGCAACCTCTGTATACCGCTCCTCCACAGCAACCTCTGTATACCGCTCCTCCATAGCAACCTCTGTATACTGCTCCTCCATAGCAACCTCTGTATACCCCCCCTTCCACAGCAACCTCTGTATACCCCCCTTCCATAGCAACCTCTGTATACCCCCCTTCCATAGCCACCTCTGTATAGCCCCCTTCCATAGCCACCTCTGTATACCCCCCTTCCATAGCCACCTCTGTATCCAACCCCACCCCCCAATGTCCGTCCACAGCCACCATTGTAATCCTCCCTTTAGAGTTCTCACCACTTTTCACAAATTCCTCCCCCTCCTCCTCATCTTCACCGTGACACTGCCTGCACCTTTCTGGAATGTGTGTGCGGCGCGCTCTCAGATCCGTAGCATACAGCCAGAACACTTCACTCTGTGCTGTGCTATAGAAGTCTGAGGGGGGGGGTGACGGGACGGGGGAAGCACAGACGACCGCTCTGCCTCTGCCTCACTCCCTGTCACAGGTCAGCGTCAGCCACTCCGATCCTGCAGCTCCTGACAGAGGGAGAAGCAGGACGAGTCGGCTCTCACTACACAGCCCACTGCTGTTTTCCTCCCCTGTCAGTGTGGCCGCTTGTGTTAACCCGGCCGGGAGAGCAAACGGGGGAGGACGGACAGCACAGCTGTGATCGTGACCGGGACAGCAGAGGCGCACTCGGCAGCTAGTCGGCACACAGTTTGTACAGTCCCACTGCTGCTGCCCGCGCTGTCTATGACACACAGAAGTGTACTTGTCTGGCGGCCGCTTGTGTGTGCGAACTGCGCCCCCCCTCCTGTGCAAAATGGTAGCGCCCTGGGCACTCGCCCCTCCCGCCCCTGCCTTGTACCGGCCCTGATTCCAGCGGACCGTTTTAAAACACGCCCAGGAATATTTGTCTGCTGGGAAAAGGCCCGGCGGGCAAATGTTTGCTGGAAATCTGCCCGCTCGCGCCTACACACGACCAAACATGTATGCTGAAACTGGTCCGCGGACCAGTTTCAGCATACATGTTTGCCTCGTGTGTACGGGGCCTTACCCTCAAATCAACCACAAGTAAAAAAAAAAAGGCAACAAAGGGGTTAATTGTCCAAAGAGCTAGCAATCAGAATCAAAGCACAGTTGCCTAACCAACTATTATCTCTTTAATTCAAGTCTGTTAGCTTCCCCCACAAAGCAACTTTAATGTCACTATAGATTCTCTGTGTCAGCCTTTTATAATGAGGGGACTGGCTTTTTTTCAAATTTTCCTGGTTATAGAGCAAAAGCCATGCAGTGCATTATGTTTTTTTTCTTTAAATATTTTCCAAATTTGGACATTTTAAAAGTGAAACTGATTCTGTTCCTTCCTCTTCCAGTCTATGCTTTTGTATAGGGCAGGGGTGTCCAAACTTTTCTCAAAGAGGGCCACATTTGATGAAGAGAACATGCTCGAGGGCCAACCATTTTGCCTGACATTCTTTGAACCATTAAAATTTGATCTAAGTGTGTTCGTCTGAGCAACTAATACACGGCCCAACAAGAATTCTCTTGCCTTTGTGGCTGTGTGTGGTGAAGAGATGAGCTCAGGCGTGTTATTTGGATATACTGTATATATCTCTTTTGTGGCCCCAACGAATCCCTGAGTGCTGCTCAGGACTAGGGTTGAGCTTGGGCATGTTATTTGGATATACCGTATTTATCAGCGTATAACACGTACAGGCTTACCATTGCCATGAATGCAGCCTCACCATTGCCATGAATGCAGCCTCACCATTACCATGAATGCAGACTCACCATTGCCATGAATGCAGCCTCACCATTGCCATAAATACAGCCTCACCATTGCAATCAATGCAGCCCCACATGTGCCATGAATGCAGCCTTACCATTGCTATCAGTGCAGCCTGATCGATGCCCATCTGCAGCCTCGGAGGGGACTGGGAGGGACAAGTGCCGTCAGATTACAAACAGGAGAATTTCTTGTTTACTTGTGGCCTCTTAAATACAAAGTCCCGCCTCCTATGATAAACAGAACAGTCATCCAATGGCATCCCAGGAAACGGGACTTCCTATTACAGATGCCGCCGAGTAAATAGGAGATTCTCTTTATGTAATCTGACGGCGCGCTTCCTGTCCCCTCCGAGGCAGCGCCGATAAATACAGTATATATCTTTTGTGGCCCTCAGGGCACAGGGCACATGTGAGGCTGCAATGGCTATATATATCCAAATCCCCAGGGGGGCCATATTAACCCCCCTGGCAGTATTACCGAGTCTGACTCGGGTGAGATTTTTGTGCTACGATCGGTTACCCCCGAGTCAGACTCGGGCTCGCCTCGCAGAATCCACAGGCTTGGTTTACTTACCTTGTCCCTGGATCCAGCGATGCCACCGCGCTGTGTGAGCGAGCGTGTGCTCGCTCGATTCACACAGTGCCTCTGTGTGCCGCCGATCTCCGTTCCCTGCGACGTTACGACGCACGGGAGCGAAGAACGGTGCCAAATTCAAAAAGGTAAACAAACACCTTACATACAGTATACTGTAATCTTATAGATTACAGTACTGTATGTAAAAAATACACCCCCCCTTGTCCCTAGTGGTCTGCCCAGTGCCCTACATGTTCTTTTATATAATAAAAACTGTTCTTTCTGCCTGCAAACTGTAGATTGTCCATAGCAACCAAAAGTGTCCCTTTATGTCAAAAATGGTTTTAGAGCAGCTAAAACACAGCGATAATAAATTATAATCACTTGCAGAATTGTGTGATAGCGATTTGTGGGGAAATTCTTCATAAAAAAATAAAAGTAATGACAGCGACAATTCTGCAACTGAGCAAATTTCAGTGATTTTGAGTTGATTACATTATTGAATAATTTTTATTATAATTATATTATTACTTGTTATAATTATTTATAATTATTTATTATATTATAATTTATAATTTTGTTTTTAAACAAATGTCATACCCGGGATGCCTACTAGACTCTTGTTTGGTCAGATTTAAGTGAGTTATTTCTAAAAATTACAGGCCTACAGTATAAAACACCAAATTTCCTTGCAAATAATGGTACCGCTTTCAGCACCTTTTTTCTGAAATAATCATACCGCCAGGGAGGTTAAATCACCAGGGGGGCCGCAATTGGCCCCCAGGCCAGACTTTGGTCATGCCTGGTATAGGGTATTAGCTGATACAAAGTCAAATTAAGGTACTTACATTAGCTGCATTAAAAAAAAAAAACATTTGATGATTTAATAATGAATATCTAGCTGAAATGATGTGTGTATTTAATATTTGCCAATTGTTCAGCTTTCGCCTGCAGGATTAGCTACACCCTTGATCCTTCTTATGTATTCAAAAGTAAAAACATTATAAAACATTTGGCAAGATTATTAATCGTTTTAAGCAACTTTCCCCGTGTCACTTAACAATGCAGTAAGTCCCAGCAGCAGAATGGTTAAGCCACAGTTTAATTTGGGTCTCCAGGGGATCTCATGCCTCCTAAATAATTGAGTGGCAGGAGATTACTTGTGTGTTTTTACTGGTGTATTGATTGTAGAGCAGTTAATCGGTTGTCTCTGTGGAGTGATAATGTTGTACCAAGCAGATTATTGGAAATCACATTTCGTAATATCATTAATAAATCCTTTCTGAGAGGGCCGCTTACAGGTTGAGAACAAACAGAAGGCTCACATTAACCATGATTGGGAAATACCAATATTTATATCAGTTGAGAAAACAACCTCTCTTCCATGTTAATGAATTCATTAGATAACACTCAGAATCCTATTATGTGTCCTTTAGAGCTATTAAACAGAAGGTCCCTGATTCCTAAAATGGGAAAATGTAAACATATTAACCTCAAATTAAATAAAGACTGGATGTCTCTTCTGCAGTAATTTGAACAGGGGAGATATAGAATTAGATGAAAATGCTGAACAAATTGCTATATTTCCAAAGACACAGGGCTAGATTCAGATACAATTGTGTATCTATGTGCCGGCGTAACGTATCTCAGATACGTTACGCTGCCATAAATTAGGGCGCAAATCCCAGTGCGCATGCTCGAAATTACGCCGCAAATCGTCAATGCTTTAGACGTGAACGTAACTTACGTACAGCCCTATTCGCGAACGACTTACGCAAACGACATAAAATTATCAAAATTTGACGCGGGAACGACGTCCATACTTAACATTAGCTACGCCTCATATAGCAGGGGTAACTTTACGCCGGAAAAAGCCTAACGTAAACGACGAAAAAAAATGCGCCGGCCGGACGTACGTTTCTGAATCGGCGTAAATACCTAATTAGCATATTCCTTGCGTAAATATAAGGAAGCGCCACCTAGCGGCCAGCATAAATATGCATCACATCACAAAGGTACAACGTTTCAGAGTAGCGCAGGACCCCTTCATCAGGCATGTGACGAAGGGGTCCTGCGCGACTCCGAAACGTTGCACCTTTGTGATGTGATTTTTGGTTATTAAAACTTTTTTGGACGTAGTTTGACAATCTTTGGTGTGCTGGCAAATATGTACGTTTGCTTGATGTTTCCAGGACCCAACTGGTAATCGCTACAGCACCCACCATTTTTATGAGCCATTTTTACCAGGAACGTGTGCGATAGGAATATTGATCAGAAACTACTACTAGGACTTATTCAGCGTGACGCCTGGTCAGCTCAAGATGGTGGGACAGGAGTACTAATGCTGTGAAAGGAAAGTGATGTGCAGGAGGAAAAGTGTCCTGAAGGTAAAAGTCTGCAGGGAGGATTCTGAAGTGAAGCTGACAAGATTAGAGTCTGCCATTTTCATCCTAACTGATAAAATGTAATAAGTGAAACGCTTTAACATTTTTGAAAAATGTAGGAATTTGTAGCTTTTACTAAAAGAATATATGGTGATCCTGTCATGAAGTTTCATTTTAGAGTACTCCATTAGTGTCCCCCTAGATGGTATGGGCCCAGACAGCAAGCAATTGTGCTGCATGTTTGAAAATGACTTGCTAAGCTATTGATAGACTTGCCAAGCGTCACAACTTGTGTTACACAATTGCAGGAAGTCCGCATTGCATGACTCCAGATCAACTTACTTTAAAAACATTCTGCAAGTCTGCTGCAAATTCTGGTTCAGTTATATTGTACAATAGTCAGCCCACCACAGGGGTCACTGTGGCTGAATTTTCATGCTGTAGACTTGCAGAGCTCTTGATGTAGAGTTACCACTGCAACTTTGCTCTTGCTAGATACTTGCCACGCAAATTTGCTACAAAATGGAAAAGTGTCGACTAGAACTTGTCCTTCAAGTGCTCTGCAAGTGTATAACTTGGCAGTGAAAAAGTGCAGCAAATTAACAGACTTACAATTCAACACTGCCACCAGTTTGTGGCACGTTATCCTTGATATCTAGGGGTGACCTGCATACTGCTATTGAGTAAGGTTTGGAAATATGCTTTTTTTTTTTCCTGCTTTCGAGGACTGTATTTTATGATGTAATGTACATGATAATTCTGTTGGATGCTGTTAACCACTTCCCGACGGCCGTACGACTTTGTACGGCCACAGGGTGGTTCAACTTCTCTGAGTGGCCGTCTTTATACGGCCTCCGCTGCTCCTGGCCACTGGGGTGCGCGCAAGCGCACCGGCGGCGCGTGCGCGCCCGCCACATCACTCGGATGCCGATGCGTGTGCCTGGCAGCCGCGATGTCCGCCAGGCTCCCGCGATCGGCGGTTACAGAGACAAGGATGTGGATCTGTGTGTGTAAACACACAGATCCATGTCCTGTCAGGGAGAGAGGAGACCGATCTGTGTCTCTTGTACATAGGGACACAGATCGGTCACCTCCCTCAGTCACCCCCCTTCCCCCACAGTTAGTAATACTCACTAAGGTACACATTTAACCCCTCCCTCACCCCCTAGTGTTAACCCCTTCAATGCCAGTCACATTTATACAGTAATTAGTGCATATTTATAGCACTGATCGCAGTATAAATGTGAATGGTGCCAAAAGTGTCCGATGTGTCCGGCATAATGTCGCAGTACCGATAAAAATCTCAGATCGCCGCCATTACTAGTAAAAAAAAAAATAATAATAACAATTCTGTCTCCTATTTTGTAGGTGCTATAACTTTTGCGCAAACCATTTGCTTATTGCGATTTTTTTTTTACCAAAAATATGTAAAATACGTATCGGCCTAGACTGAGAAAAAAATGAAAAAAAAAAAAATTGAGCTATTTATTTTTAAGCAACAAGTAAAACATATTATTTTTTTTTTCAAAATTGTCGCTCTATTTTTGTTTATAGCGCAAAAAATAAAAACCGCAGAGGTGATCAAATACCACCAAAAGAAAGCTCTATTTGTGGGAAAAAAAGGATGTCAATTTTGTTTGGGAGCCACGTCGCATGACAGCGCAATTGTCAGTTAAAGCGACGCAGTGCCGAATCGCAAAAAGTCCTCTGGTCAGGAAGGGGGTTTAAGTGCCCAGTAAGGAAGTGGTTAATATATAATAATTGTGTTTTCTTTTTCCAGTACAAGTTTCTGCATCTAAGCTTGAACTACTCTGTTTATACAACGCATACGGTCCTGATGAAGCGGAGTGGCCCAAAAAATATGCTGGGATTGATCTGTACCATCTATGATCGCCACATATGATATATTGTCATTTGTTTTTGATAATGATGCTATCTGTTTGAGTAAAATATTTTTTCTTTTCCATGATTGTTTGAAAGGCATATATAAAGTCCTGTGTATGCATTTGCTTGTTTTGATATGATATAATTGGAATGATGCCCCTGGGAGTCTCAAATTAGATACAAAACATACTGCACTCCGAGACTGGATGATTTTATGCATATTCAAGTACTTCCTCTTACGGGTGGAGATTGGCCATCTTTAATAACATTATGCAGTCATGGTCCACTGTTGTCATCCTGAGAAATGATATGCAACTATCCATGGATTTCAAACAGGTGACAAAGAGATCAGCAGCTCTGAACTGCAACAAAGGATGGAAAAAATAGATAAAAAATATTTTAAATCAACTTACAGTACTTATAGTACAGTGATTTTTGTTTGTCAAACAAAATGTTCAGTTTGATTTTACATCTACTGCAACCGCAATGCAGTCTGCAGAGAGGTCCACAACCTAGCTTTGCTGTATCGTTTGTCAGTTTAAAGAGTTGACATATACTGCATGACTTCCCCTTGTGTATTTTCCTGTTTGCAGGGAATTATTTTTTAAAGTGTATGTCAAGTCAAAAATGTTTTGTTCAGTTTTGTATAGCGTACAGAAGAATTAGATCCCCTGTCTGTTTTTTACTGCTATCCAGGGCAGATTTTCCCTAGTGGCATTAAAGGGGTTGTAAAGGTTTGTTTTTTATTTTCTAAATAGGTTCCTTTAACCACTTGCTTACTGGGCACATATACCCCCCTCCTGCCCAGGTGAAATATCAGCTTCCGGCACTGCGTCGCTTTAACTAAAAATTGCGCGGACGTGCGATGTGGCTCCCAAACAAAATTGACGTCCTTTTTTCCCCACAAATAGAGCTTTCTTTTGGTGGTATTTGATCGCCTGTGCGGTTTTTATTTTTCGTGCTATAAACAAAAAAGTGCGACAATTTTGAAAAAAATACAATATTTTTTACTTGTTGCTATAATAAATATCCCAATTAAAAAAAAAACACACATTTTTTTTTCTCAGTTTAGGCTGATACGTATTTTTCTACATATTTTTGGTAAAAAAAAAAAAAATTGCAATAAGCAACTGGTTTGCGCAAAAGTTATAGCGCCTACAAAATAGGGGACAGAATTATTATTTTTTATTATTTTTTTTTTTTACTAGAAATGGCGGCGATCTGCGATTTTTATTGGGACTGCAACGTTATGGCGGACACATCGGACACTTTTGACACATTTTTGGCGCCATTCACATTTATACTGCGATCAGTGCTATAAATATGCACTAATTACTGTATAAATGTCACTGGCATTGAAGGGGTTAACACTAGGGGGTGAGGAAGGGGTTAAATGTATTCCCTGCATTGTGTTCTAACTGTAGGTGGAGGGGGGGTGACTGGGGGGGTGTGACCGATCTGTGTCCTTATGTACAAGAGACACAGATCGGTCTCCTCTCCAGAGACAGGGCGCTGTCTCTGTGTAAAACGGCAATGAGAGATGATCTCATATGTTTACATATGAGATCATCTCTCAATGGCCGCACAGATCGCATCGCAAACGGCCACTCTGATTGGCTGTTCGCGGCGATCTGTAATTGGCTGTGTCCAAGGGACACCCAAAGGGGCGGACGTCAATTGACGTCCTGTTGGATTTTGGGATCCGCGCTGTAGCCGTCATTTGACTATAGCGCGGGTCCCAGGAGGTTAAGCTAGTGCATTGTTGGTTCACTTACCTTTTCCTTCCATTTCCATTCTAAATGTTTTTTTTTTCTTTGTCTGAATTTCTAACCCCCAGCCGTTCTGGGGGTTAGGGGGAACCCATGTCGTTTTTTCAGTTACTTTTATCTGTATTGCCGGGAAAGTGCTGCATAGTGCTACTAACAGCTTGCAACGCAGTTCTCTTGAGAAGTTGTCCTCACTGTGGATAGTTAGTTTGGAGTATCCTACTAATTCCCTTCTCCTATCCAAGTTCCAAATACAATATAAAAACCCATCCCCTAGACTGGTTATTGGAGACACTGGGGCAGATTAAGATAATGATACGACGGTGTATCTCCTGATACGCCGTCGTATCTCTGAGTTCCGTCGGTCGTATCTATGCGCCTGATTCATAGAATCAGGTTCCGCATAGATATCCCTAAGATCCGACAGGTGTAAGTGACTTACACCGTCGGATCTTAGGCTGCAATTCCATGCCGGCCCATAGGCGACGTTTCGTTTTTTTTTTACGCGAGGAATATGCAAATGAGGATTTCCGCCGATTCAGAAACGAACGACCAGCCGGCGCATTTTTTTTTACGTCGTTTGCGTTCGGCTTTTTCCGGCGTATAGTTACCCCTGCTATGTGAGGGGTATCCTATGTTAAGTATGGCCGTCGTTCCCGCGCAGAGTTTTGAAATTTTACGTCGTTTGCGTAAGTCGATTCAGAAAAGAGCTGGACGTAAGTTGCGCTCACGTCGAAACCAATGACGTCCTTGCGACGTCATTTGGAGCAATGCACGCTGGGAAAGTTTATGGACGGCGCATGCGCAGTTCGTTCGGCGCGGGGGTGTGCCTGATTTAAATTTTACACACCCCCTAGCCGCGGAATTTGAATTCCGCCGGGGGATTTACGATACGTCGCCGCAACTTTAGAGGCAAGTGATTTCTGAATAAAGCACTTGCCTCAAAAACTTGCGGCGGCGTAGCGTAAATCAGATAGGTTACGCGAATCTAAAGATCCGCTGACCTATCTGAATCTGGCCCAATGAGCGGAAGGGAGTGTACAACTGGCTGTGGAGTAATCAGTGGGAGACCCGGGAAAAATTATTTAAGCAGCTCCTTCGGGGGTATCGCTACACATACACAACAATATGGTTCATAAGTAATAACATATTGACTGAAACATTATTGCAAAATCATCTTGGGCCATGCATGTATTCTAACCTTCTTCCCCCCCCCCCCACCCCCCACAGTTGGAAGACTAGTTAATTATTTAATCATAAGGGTCCCTTGCCTACGTTTTTATCTTTGATAGCTGATTGAAATATAGTATGTATGTGCTTCTTTACACCATTGTACTGTCACTTTAGATCTCCTGAAAGCTCATCAAATAAAAACAAAACCTAAGGGGAAATATTAAATCTTGCAAAATAAGCTGTTTTGCATGTTCAAAAGACAGACATGTTCTTTTATCTTGCTAAAATTGCTATTTGTTTTGTCATTCAAAGGCTTTCTTGATTTAGCTTTTGGTAATGTTGGAATATACAGTGCAAAGAGAATGTACGGTATACAGATGGCTTAAATAGCAGTAGGAGGGTCATTAACTAAATGCAGACCTAAAGGGTCAGTTTACTTTAGCATTACTCAAAGCAATGTATGTGTTGTTATTCTGTACACTGGGAGATCAAGGCCCAAGTTCCAATACTGCTATTTAAGTTTTATGTCTGTTTGTGTAGTTGCAATGAGGTACTGAGAATTGAGGCAACTCTTGGTGTGTTCTGTGTGTGTAGTAGTACAGTATGGTCAATTCATGGAACAAGCCTTTTACTGAAACTAGCAAACGTGCCCGTTCTTGAAAATGTGTGTCAAAAGGTAAATTTGTAAACCAAATCAAGTATGTTTTTTAACCACTTGAGAGCCGCGCTATGGACAAAAGACGTCCACAGCGCGGCTCTCAAGTGCCGGGTGGATGTCCCTGGACGTCCTGTTTTTGTTCCCTATGCGCGCCACTGGGGGCGCGCAGCGGGGAAACAACGTGCCCGGCACATCGCTCGGGAGCCGATGCAAGTGCCTGGCGGGCGCGATGTCTGCCAGACACCCGCGATCGTCGGTGACACAGCAGGACGTGGAGCTCTGTGTGTAAACACAGAGCTCCACGTGCTGTCAGGGAGAGAGGAGACCGATCATCGGTCACCTCCCCCAGTCAGTCCCCTCCCCCCACACAGTTAGAACACAATGAGGGAATACATTTAACCCCTTCCTCACCCCCTAGTGTTAACCCCTTCTCTGCTAGTCACATTTATACAGTAATTAGTGCATTTTTATAGCACTGATCACGGTATAAATGTGAATGGTCCCAAAATTGTGTCAAAAGTGTCCGATACGTCCGCTGCAATATCGCAGGTCTGACAAAAAAAATCGCAAATCGCCGCCATTACAAGTAAAAAAAAAAAAAAAAAAAATCATAAATCTATCCCCTATTTTGTAGGCTAACTTTTGCGCAAACCAATCAATATACGCTTATTGCGATTTTTTAAACAAAAATATGTAGAAGAATACGTATCGGCCTAAACCGAGGGAAAATTTTTTTTATAACAAAAAGTAAAAAATATTGTGTTTTTTTTCCAAATTTTAATTTTTTTTATGTTTATAGCGCAAAAAATAAAAATCACAGAGGTGATCAAATACCACCAAAAGAAAGCTCTATGTGTGGGAAAAAATGATAACAATATAATTTGGGTACAGTGTTGTATGACCGCGCAATGGTCATTCAAAATGCGTCAGCGATGAAAGCTGAAAATTGGTCTGGGTACGAAGGGGGTTTAAGTGCCCAGTAATGAAGTGGTGAAAGTATAACACTTAATAGTTATGCTGGCCATACACGGGGCGAATTTCAAAAGAACTTTCTTTC
Organism: Rana temporaria; assembly: GCF_905171775.1. NCBI lineage: Eukaryota > Metazoa > Chordata > Amphibia > Anura > Ranidae > Rana > Rana temporaria. The sequence goes on along the minus strand of NC_053497.1, from coordinate 28,639,156 downwards.
GAAAATCTTATCTAAGAATTTTCGTTAGTACTTCGCACCATTAGTGGGCTGCAGCAACAGACGATTTTCGTGCAGCCATAGAACTTTAATATTCCAAAATGTTGGATATTTTTTTAAAAAACAAATGATTTTCTAATCAATGATGGGAGAATCAAAAAAGAAATGCAATCGAAAAAGAACTGTGCATGTGCAAGAAAAGAAAATTCCAGAAAAGGAAAGAAGATTCCCGGAAAGAAAAGAAGATTCCCAGACACAAGAATTATTTTCTGTAGGAACATGAAGTGAAATTGAAGTTTTGGTCAGTCGAATTTCGAAATCAATGTTGGCACCATCGGATCACAAAACCCACAAATTTTCTGATTTTCAAAAGAAAGTTCTTTTAAAATTCGACCCGTGTATGGCCAGCATTAGGCTGGCCATATTCCAATCGAATTTTGTTTGAAAATGTTCATTTTAAGGATGTTCATTTAATTTTCTAATGGTTAGTGAGGGAAAATCAACCTTTGTTTTTGACTATAGAGAAGAAAAATTTAGAATCCATGAAATTGTAACTGTAACACACAACCGTTTTTCGGGTTGTAAAAAATGAAGTTTTTAATGGTCTAGAAAAAACTCGATTGTTAAAACGGCCTTGCCTACACACGATCGTGAAAAAAAAATGCTCTAGCAAAGCGCGATGACGTACAACACGTACGACGGCACTATAAAGGGGAAGTTCCATTCGGATGGTGCCACCCTTGGGGCTGCTTTTGCTGATTTTGTGTTAGTAAAAGACGATTCGCGCTTTTCAGTCTGTTACAGCGTGATGAATGTGCTTACTCCATTACGAACGCTTAGTTTTACCAGAACGAGCGCTCCCATCTCATAACTTGCTTCTGAGCATGCAAAGTTCTTTCACATCGTTAAAGCCCACACACAACCATTTTTTACGTTGTGAAAAAGGTCGTGAAAAATTAGAGCATGTTCTAAATTTTTTATGGCCATTTTTTACATTGTGAAAAATGCTCTGGAGCCCCCACACAATCTTTAAAGAGATTTTTTTACAACCCGAAAAACGGTCGTGTGCACGCGACATAAGCCTAGGTTCACACTGCTGCAGGATTGAAATCCTGCTGAACTCGCATGATTTCATACCTGCATGTCAGTCCAACTTTGGGGGCGATTTCAGAGACAGAAACAGATGTCTATTTAAATTGCACCTGAAGTTGCCAAAAGTAGTACAAAAACTACACAAAGTCTGTGTCGCACCGATTCGAACGGTGCCGTTTCCGGCAATAGATGACGATTTGGCATACGATTTGACATGTCAAATCACATGCCAAATCACATCAATGTGAACTTAGGCTAAATGTGTGTTTTTTTTTCAGGAAAAATCTTACATATTGTAATGTGCATATTACCGGCATAACCTGTTGGAGGAATGTCTGGGATTGCATTGAAATAGCAGGATTGGATGAAATGTTAAGGCTTTTGAATGAAATTAGTTGACCAGATAAAAGAAAGAAAGAATGCCCTGGCAAATAATTTTTTTAGAATTTCCATACCAACATTCAAACAAAATTATACTGTTACAGTTGTTGTAGCTGCCATAGGTGGGTAGAGTCACAATATTTTATACTGATATGAAAGTACAGAACAGAACTTGTATGTAGCACATAAATAGAATAGGAAACCAACAGGGAGGTTGTAGTTTGTAAATGAGGTAATATTTATAGCTAAATTAGATCTAGGGAACATCCAATTGCCTCTTGCGGGTCCAGGAAGGATTTTTTTCCCCTGCTGGAGCCAATTTTTTTATGCTTTTTTGGTGTTTTTGCCTTCCCCTGGATCAGCTGTGGGTATAGGATTGTGTTTATACGATGTTATGATTTTTTTTTGCCTTTTATTGGTTGACCTGGATTGACTTGTGTCTTATTAACTATGTAACAGGAGCAGCAGGAGAGTGCATAGATGTTTTCCATTTATACTGAAATCTAGCAGCTCTTTATAGGCTTCCACTTACCAGTCTTAAAGTGGATATAAACCTGAAAAAATATGTAATTAAGTTTTCTGCCTGGTACAGTAGGGGATGTCAACTCATATGTGCCAATGACTTTCAATGACTTTGATCTGTATTGCCGGGACCCAACAATTCATTATAGCCGCGAGTAGTTTTAATTTTTTCCTTTAGAAATGTCATTTTGTGCAGAGACTGTTATAAACACGAGAAGCATGCGCCACTTTACAGGCATACTATAGACACCCCCAGGTACGAAATTTAAAGGAATATTATACTTTTATTGTTTCACTTTAAGCATTATTAAAATCACTGCTCCCTAAAAAACTGCAGTTTTTAAAACTTTTTTTTGCATTGATACATGGGTCCCCAAACACTTTTCCTGACAATAACTTGCATATTAACCTTTAAAATTACCACTTTTGATTTTTCATGTTCGTGTCCCATAGACTTTAACGGTGTTCACGTGTTCAAACAAATTTTTTGCCTGTTAGCATGTTCTGCTGCAAACCGAACCGTGTTTGGTTCATCCCTATTTATTACTAATATTAGCCACTTGCCAACCAGGCCAATTCTTATGCCGCGTACACACGATCATTTTTCGGCATGTAAAAAACAACGTTTTTAAAAAATTTAATTTAAAATGATTGTGTGTAGGCTTCACATCATTTTTCGGGTTCTGAAAAACTTAAAAAAAAAAAAATCGAACATGCTGCATTTTTTAACGACGTTTTAAACTTTGTCGTTTTTCAGATTGTAAAAAATTATCGTATGTGGGCTTAAACGACGTGAAAAACCCGCTCATGCTCAGAAGCAAGTTATGAGACGGGAGCGCTCGTTCTGGTAAAACTACCGTTCGTAATGGAGTAAGCACATTCATCACGCTGTAACAGACAGAAAAGCGCAAATCGTCTTTTACTAACACAAAATCAGCTAAAGCAGCCCAAAGGGTGGCACCATCCGAATGGAACTTCCTCTTTATAGTGCCGTCGTACGTGTTGTACGTCACCACGCTTTGCTAGAGCATTTTTTTTTAACGATCGTGTGTGGGCAACGTCGTTTTAATGATGAAGTTTGGGAAAAAACGTTGTTTTTTCTAGAGGCTGAAAAAAGTTGTTTTTTACAAGCCGAAAAATTATCGTGTGTACGCGGCATCACACACTTCTCTCTTATGTAAAAACCTGTGGGTTTTATATATTCTTTCTATTTTTTTACACTGTCCCTTTAATAATTTTTTTGCATTTTTATTGCTAATCGCAAGAAATGTAAACATCCCTTGTGATAGCAAAACAGCATGACAGGACCCCAAATCTCTCCTTTTCGGTCTTTTGCTTAAAAAAAAAAAAGCCTTGTTCACATGCCGGAGGAACTGGACATGACGTCATGATGCTGCTGCTGTCCTCCAAGGCCATAGAGATGAGCAGAGGCCATCTTGCCTTCAGTTATCTCTATGTCAATCCACTGGCGAGACTGGATTGGTCCCGGGCTTTACCGATCGGCCAGGTAAGCCCAGAAACCCACAGGAAAAAAACAATACCGGGGTTAATGGCATATTGCTGCAGCCATAACCCCGATATTCCACTTCCAGACCAGGATGTAATTTGTCTATGGCCTAGTCGGCAATTGGTTAAAAGAGGTCTGTGTCTGTAACAGTGGGGTGGAAACTAATTCTGCTGATGTGCCAGATAGAAGGTCTGCTCAACAGTATGATGGAAGGGCCACTAAAGACAAGCACACTGCAGAAATCTTTGCCACGACCCACAAAAGAGTTAAAAAGAATGTGGGACCAAACAAGCTGGTGTTGGTGAATGAAGCCGTTGTGTCACTGACCCAAACATTGAATTATATAATGATGGTCAGATGTTGGAACATTTTTTGGTAGATTGCCTTGTGCCATTATAGTTGGAGTTCAGTTAGTTGTGGTGGGAGATGCATTCTGTATAGTCCCTCTGAGGTTACTGTCCTGCTGGGGGCTGGCAAACATAATGGGCCAGATCCACGTACCGCGGCGCTTTTTTAAGTCCGGCGTAGCGTATCTCAGATACACTACGCCGCCGTAACTAAGTGTAAATGTGTCGGCGTAAGGGCGCGCAATTCAAATGGCTAAGTTGTGGGCGTGTTTTATGTTAATACGTCTTGACCCAACGTAAATGAAATTTTTTTCTGAACGGCGCATGCGCCGTCTGTGGGGGTATCCCAGTGCGCATGCTCCAAATTAACCCGCAACAAGCCAATGCTTTCGACGTGAACGTCATTCTACGCAAAGCCCTATTCGCGAACGTTATACGCAAACGACGTACACAACGGAAAATTCGACGATTAAAACTAGAATAAAGTTGGTCGTGTTGGCTCCCACCCTAAGACACAGTTTGCTCCCAGATGGGGGGTTTGGGTGTGGGGACAATACCCTTACTGATCGATTAGTGCTAATAATACATTTACCGTTCAAATTTAAGTGTAACTTATGTTATGTCAATGTAACCACTCAAGTTATCCTCTATCTTATGTTCGATCGCATAACGGTAATGTCACTGTTTTCTTATCCCTATGTATTTCTTATCCCTATGTACTTACTCCTTGTGAAAACCTCAATAAAAACTTATCGACCAAATTTTTGAGATGGGAATGAGGGACACCTGTCAGCAAAAGTATACAGATATAGGACACGCCCTCTTAAAGGAGAATTGTACAAAAAAAAAACAAGATTGGTTAAACCCACAAGTGCTTTTTTTACCACTACTATTTCTTTATATTGGCTTTTGGAATTTACAAATGCAGAAATTTAGAAATCAGATGAAAGGTTTAGTGCTGGAAAACACTTTTTGATAGACAAATAGTGCATTTTATATACAACTATATAGATCAGACCAAAATGAGGGACACATGAGGAGGAATGAGGGACAGCAGGACATTGCTCCAAATCAGGGACAGTCCCTCAAAAACAGGGACAATTGGGAGCTATGCAAAAATCATTTAGGCAGATTCAGGTAGAATGGTGCAAAGTTACGGCGGCGTAGCTTAGCGAGTTTAGGCTAACCCGCCGTAAGTTAGCGAGGCAAGTACTTGATTCTCAAAGTACTTGCCTGCTAAGTTACGGCGGCATAGCCTAAAGCGGGCGGGCGTAAGGGGGCGTGTTTTATGTTAATGGAGCTTGACCTTACGTTTTTTACGTTTTTTTTTTAACTGCGCACGCGCCGGACGCCTACATTTCCCAGTGTGCATTGCGGCTAAGTACGCCGCACGGGCCTATTGATTTCGATGTGGGCGTAAACGACGTAAATCCCTATTCACGGACGACTTACGCAAACGACGTAAAAATTTCGAAGTGGGTACAGCGGCCATACTTTAACATTACTATTCCATCTATTAGATTGAATAACTTTAGGCCTGATAATGCCTTACGGAAACGGCGTAAATGTACTGCGGCGGCCGGGCGTACGTTCGTGAATCGGCGTGTCTACTAATTTACATATTCTACACAGACCGCAATGGAAGCGCCACCTAGCGGCCAGCCTCAATATTGCAACCTAAGATAGGACGGCGCAAGCCGTCCTTACTTAGATATGTTTAGGCGTATCTCTGTTTGAGAATACACTTAAACATAAGTCAGCGTAGATTCTGAGTTAGGTCGGCTTATCTACTGATAAGCCGGCCTAACTCTTTCTGAATCTACCTAATCGAATCTATAATTATAGCAAAGCTTGTAAATTTTCATTTCACAGCTGTGTTGTGTTGAAGTACTGTTATGTAGTTGTTGCCCTGCATGTATCTGTAAGGAATGCTAATAAATGCAAAATTAACAAAAAGAGGCATATTTTGCTTATTTTTTTGGAATGACATATTATCATTATATGACACGTAAATTCCTTATGGAGTTTTTATAGTACAAATTGTAAGAATATGTAAGTATTTTGCTGCATCTGTCACCAGTTCTCCAGGCAGGACATCAAGCTGACTTGTCAGTGACAGCAGCTGAACAAATCTCTGCGGCAGCTGACTGTGTCCTGTCCATCAAGTCTTCCTCAGACAGCACTGTGCCTTAATTTAATATTTGATCGCCGGACATGTGCCAAAGTGTCCTATCTGCTGGAGACAGCTCTCAGGTGTGTGCACGCATTATTCATCATTTCTTTGACCAAATGCCTTTAAAAAAACGAACATACTGAGCAAGAGCCAGATAAATGAATTATCTGAAAAGGATTTGGTTATAAAGATGTGACAGGCCAAGTCACCATGATTGTATTAATACTGAAACCTAGAACCATCTATGGAAAACGCATTTTGATGTGCTATGTTTTTGTAAATGCCATAGGTAGTGTGATGCCTCTATTACTGGCAGGCTACTCCAATCAATGACCTAAGAAGCATGGGCTTTCACCAGAAGTCTCCTTCAAGGGTGTATGGATTTCACATTGCACCCAACTGTCCCTGATTTCGAGGGACTGTCCCTGATTTGGAGCATTGTCCCTCTTGTCTCCTAATTTTTTCCTCATTTTGGTCTGATCTATATAGTTGTATATAAAATGCACTTTTTATCTTTCAAAAAGTGTTTCCCAGAGCTAAACCTCATCCAGATTATAAATTGCTGCATTTGTAAATTTTATAAGCCAATATAAAGGAATAGTAGTGGTAAAAAAAGCCCTTGTGGATTTAATTAACTTTTTTTTTGTTAATTCCCCTTTAAGGGTGTGTGGCAAGGACGTGTCCTAAGTCTACATACGCTTGCTAGTAGGTGTCCCTCATTCCTTTCTGAAAATGTTGGGAGGTATGATTTCACTGTATGTTTTTTTTCAGGTTACAAAGTTACAAAATTAATCATGTTGAAAAAAGTCATAAGTCTATCTAGTTCAACCAATAGGTTGTGACATGGAGTTATGCCCCGTACACACGATCGGAAATTCCGACAGCAAAAGTCCAATGTGAGCTTTTGAACGGAAATTCCGACCGTGTGTAGGCTCCATTGGACTTTTGCTGGAATTTCCGCCAACAAAAGATTGAGAGCTAGTTCTTAAATTTTCCGACAGGGAAAGTTCTTGTCGGAAATTCCAATTGTCTGTATGCAATTCCGACACACAAAAAAACATGCATTCTCAGAATCATGTCGACGCTTGCTCGGAATCATTCAACTGAATTTTTTGTAGTGTTGTACGTCACCGCGTTCTTGACAGTCGGAATTTTGTGTGACCGTGTGTATGCAACACAAGTTTGAGCCAAAATTCCATCGGAAAAAAATCCACGGTTTTCTTGTCGGAATTTCCGATCGTGTGTACGCTGTATTAGAGAATATCTGAAGTGAAAGTCAAAAGCCCAAAAAAGTTATTAAGGTACGTTGTGGCTAAGGAAAGCAATATTCAAGCAGAGTCATAATGCATGAGCAAATCAGGGCAGGTGGGATACAGGCTGGGCCATATGCCACCTATACTCAGAGTAGAGGTAGGGTTATAACGTAGCCAATATTTAAACAAGTGGTTCAGAGTCGAGTAGGCTACCCTGATAAATGGTTTAAGTAACAAGAAACCTACGACAAAGGGGATATGGATTTCACAGGATGTTGTTTTCCTGTTGTGACAGGAGAAGAAGAAGTGAAGAAGTGAAAGCCAAATGCTCAACACATTTTTAAAGCAAAACTTTACCCAAAACCTGTTAAGATAACTCAATAATAATTATTACTTTATACTCATCTGCACGTTTCGATCTACTTTACTTGTGAACTTACATGGTCACATGGCATGCTGTGAGCAGGCCCATCGCTACAGGACAGGCAAAACAAACAATTGCTTGGGGGCCCCGAGCTGGCCTGGGGCCCCCAACTTCCCCTTCCTAGGCTGTAGCATGGCCGAGCTCCTCTTCCTTCCACCTGGAGTCCTGTCAGTCTGACCGGGTACCGCGTGTGGTACAGGAGATTCAGTTTCCTGTTCCCGGCCGGACTGACAGGAAGTGCACACTGAGTGCTCACTTCCTTTCAGTCCGGCCGGGAAGACAGGAAACTGAATCTCCTGTACCACGCACGGTACCCGGCACTATCTGATAGGGGACTGGGAAAGAGGCAGGGGGAAGAGGAGCTCGGCCACGCTACAGCGGCAGCCTACAGGGAAGAACGGGAGGTAAGAATAGAAAAAAAAATAGTGTAGTGTTAACGTAAGCTTTGCATGTGGGGGGGGGGGTGCTTGGGGGCCCCCATTTTGCTTGGGGCCCCCATATTCCTTCAAACGGCCCTGGCTGTGAGTACATTGCAGTATTTATCTCCTGGTTCCACACTGGACTATGTCACCTTGTATGATTATTGCTCTGATTCCATATAACTTTAGTTCCTGATTTGGTTTTGCTTCTTGTGAGTAGCAGATATACAGTATGAGAGATGTTTCATCTATTTGATGACATTGGTGGAAATAGATTAGATTGCCATTACCACTGTTACACACGATTGGACATTCCGACATCAAAACCATAGATTTTTTTCCGATGGATTGTTCACTCAAACTTGTCTTGCATACACACAGTCACACAAATGTTGTCGGAAATTCCGAATGTCAAGAACGAGGTCACGTACAACACTACGACAAGCTGATAAAAATGAAGTTCAATGATTCCAAGCATGCGTCGAATTGATTTCTCAAACATTTGTCCGATGGAACATAAACATGGTTGGATTTTCCGACCGTGTGTACGCGATATGAAGTAAAAAAACATTGTGAATTTTGCCTAGAGCCCTTTGGTTTCATTAACCTCTTGGTGCCGATCACACGCAAATATGCGGCTTCTTGGTGGGTGGGCCTTGGCGCAGAGTGGCCGCATATTTGTATGCATTAAGGCAGGGGTGCCCAACCGGTGGCCCGGGTGCCACATGTGGCCTACAGAGCCCTCTGATGTGGCCCGCGACCTCCTGCTCTGGAATGGAATAGAATACTGTTATTAAAGGTCAGTTTATTACTGTATACTGTATATATGGGCATATCTGTTCTGCAGTGGTTACTGGGCTGTTTTCAAACTAATCCACATATGCAGGGCAGTGCACCTGCGGGTTACCTGCACTGAGCCATAGACGTCTGTTATTACTTGCGAGTTTAGTGAGCTTTCTGAAAGTGCACCAAACTTGCGCAATATAATAGAAGTCTATTGCAAAGTGCAGAAAAGCCAAAGGTACACTGTGTTGCACCCACAGTGTGGGTAAACTTCAGCGCATCAGTGTGAAATCAGCCATGGGCCCCTTTCACACGGTCAGGCCTAGCGAATTGGACCCTCCATTCACCTCTAAGGCCCCGTACACACCATAGAATCCATCCGCAGATAAATCCCAGCAAATGGGTTTCAGCGGATAGATCCTATGGTGTGTACACGCCAGCGGATCTTTTTCCACGGATATATCTCCCCTGGGATGGATTCCAGCAGATCGAATATTTGCTGACATGCACAACATATCCATCTGCTGGAGTCCATCCCAACGGATGGATCCGCTGGTCTGTACAGACTCACCGAATCCATCCGTCCGAAGGGATCCCCCGCATCTGTCGTAATGATTTGACGCATGCGTGGAATTCCTTATATGACAGCGTCGCGCACGTCGTCGCGTCATAATCGCGGCGACGGCGCGACACGTCATCGCCAGAGGATTTCGGCGCGGATTTCAATGCGATGGTGAGTACACACCATCGCATGAAAATCCGCCGAAATCCACGAGAGGATTTATCCGCGGAAACGGTCCGCTGGACCGTATTCGCGGATAAATTCTATCGTGTGTATGGGGCCTAAGGAGTAACAGATGTAAACTGACTTGTGTCCTACCTCCAATCCGATCAGGCTGTGTCTGTGTCCGCTCTGCATATGCAGAGCGGACACAGACCTGTCATGCTCACGCTCCACTGATTGTGGCCCACGACCAATTACCAAGTCGTTTAAGTGGCCCTCGTGCTTCAAAAGGTTGGGCACCCCTGCATTAGGGCAAATCGAGCTGCGTCGAGAGCACACGCCCTGCCTGCTCCCTGCACAGTTACCAGCAGCTAACAGAAAGCTCACGATCGTCGCTTGCGATCGGGAGATTTATGATCATGTGACCGCCTAGACAGGCAATCACGGCAGTTACTGTACATGTCCATAAGCCCTGCCCCCAGAAGTCTAAATCCCTTAAAGGATCGGGAGGTGTCGGCTCCAAGAGGTTAAAGTGTAACTAAAGGAAAACATTTTTTTTTAGTTTTGGATAGAGTGGAGAGAGATTAGAACACCTGCCATTTTTTTCCGCTGTCTGTGTCCCACCCTGATGTCTCAGGTGCCCTCTATGGAGTGCTAATGAAGTGCAGATTGCTCCGTTAGCTTTCAGGGGTCAGGGAAAGCAATCATTTGCATTTGGAAGCAGACAGCCGGCTTGTAAAGTATACACACTCCTCCAGCTGTAGTAACAGCCGGTAGTGTGTGCAAAAACCCCTGTTGCCAACAATGCATACCATACATTGGAGTTAGTAACAGTGTTAAAGATAATGAAAAAAAAAGTTGTAATGCAACTGCTGGTGTAAATAAACCCTTGCCTGGACAACATGGGAATGACACACAGGAAAGTAGAGGCATCATTTATACAATGTGTGGTAAACTGCATTTTTCCCTGCTAGATAAACACAGGTCACTGAATGGTCCTGTTATCTATGTGTGACTTTAAAGTCTAATGCCCTGTACACACGATCGGTCCATCCGATGAAAACGGTCTGATGGATTTTTCCATCAGATATCCGATGAAGCTGACTGATGATCAGTTGTGCCTACACACCATCAGTTAAAAAACTGATCGTGTCAGAACGCGGTGACGTAAAACACAACGACATGCTGAAAAAAATGAAGTTCAATGCTTCCAAGCATGCGTCGACTTGATTCTGAGCATGCATGGATTTTTAACCGATGGACGTGCCTACAGACGATCGTTTTTTTCTATAGGTTTTTTATCCATCAGATAATTTTAAAACAAGTTCCACATTTTTTAACCGATGGATAAATAGCCGATGGGGCCCACACACGATCGGTTTAGTCTGAAAACGGTCCATCAGACCGTTTTCATCAGACAAACCGATCGTGTGTACGTGGCATAACTCCATGAATAATGTCCCTTAAATAGTTAGTTTGAACCAATGTGGCCCAAACAAATTATTTACTGCACTAACAGATGCGCTTGTTGGGTGTGCTGCATAAACTACCTTCAGTTACATACAGCATACATCGCTTTGTTCTGGCAGCACGACGGGATTTCCTGTCCTTCTCCCAGTACGAAATAGAGTCTGGTTGAGCACTGCTCAGCCATTCACATGGAAAGTCGTATTTTATGAATGAATACCAATGCATTCTCTGACTGAAGTGGGGCCTTTGATTTCATCTGCCCACCTTTCCAGCTCCGCCAATCAGTGGAAGCTTTGTATTTATTCATACCCCTTGAAATTTTCCACATTTTGTCATGTTACAACTAGGGATGAGCTTCGAGTTCGAGTCGAACTCATGTTCGACTCGAACATTGCCTGTTCGTCGAACACGGAACAATTTGGGGTATTCGCGGCAAATTCGAAAAGCCGCAGAACACCCTGGAAAAGTCTATGGGAGAAATCTAAAGTGCTAATTTTAAAGGCTTATATGCAAGTTATTGTCATAAAAAGTGTTTGGGGACCTGGGTATCAATGCAAAAAAAGTTTTAAAAAAATTGCCGTTTTTTCGGGAGCAGTGATTTTAATAATGCTAAAAGTGAAACAATCAAAGTGAAATATTCCTTTAAATTTCGTACCTAGGGGTTGTGTATAGTATGCCTGTAAAGCAGCACTTGTTTCCTGTGCTTAAAACTGTCCCTGCACAAAGTGTCATTTCTGAAGGATAAAAAGTCATTTAAAATCACTGCTCCCGAAAAAACTGCCATTTTTAAAACTTTTTTGCATTGATACATGTCCCCAGGAGCAGGACCCGGGTCCCCAAACACTTTTGAGGACAATAACTTGCATATTAGCCTTTAAAAATAGCGCTTTAGATTTCAAACGTTCGGGTCGCATAGACTTTAATGGGGTTCTAAAGTTCACACAAACTTTTGGGGGTAGATTCACGTAGAATGGCGTATGTTTGTGCGGGCGTAACGTATCCTTTTTTACGTTACGCCTCCGCAACTTTTACAGGCAAGTGCCGTATTCTCAAAAGAAAGTTGCGGCGGTGTAGCGTAAATAGGCCGGCGTAAGCACGCCTAATTCAAATTGTGAAGAGGTGGGCGTGTGTTATGTAAATTAACCCTGACCCGATGTGATTGACGTTTTTCACGAACGGCGCATGTGCCGTCCGTGGAATTTCCCAGTGTGCATTGCTCCAAAGTACGCCGCAAGGACGTCATTGGTTTCGACGTGAACGTAAATGACGTCCAGCCCCATTCACGGACGACTTATGCAAATGACGTAATTTTTTCGGCGCGGGAACGACGCCCATACTTAACATTGGTACACCGCATATACGCCTCATATAGCAGGGGTAACTTTACGCCGGGAAAAAACTAACATAAATAGCGTAACTGTACTGCGTCGCCCGGGCGTACGTTCATGAATTCGCGTATCTAGCTGATTTACATATTCTAGGCGTAAATCAGCGTACACGCCCCTAGCGGCCAGCGTAAATATGCAGTTAAGATCCGACGCCGTAAGAGACTTACGCCGGTCGGATTTAACAGAAAACTATGCGTAACTGATTCTATGAATCAGGCGCATAGATACGACCGGTCAGACTCAGAGATACGACGGCATATCTGGAGATACGCCGTCGTATCTCCTTTGTGAATCTACCCCTTGGTCTGTTCGCAGGTTCTGGTGCCATCCCTAGTTACAACCAAAAACATATATGTAATTTACTGATAAATGTGATAGACCAAAACAAAGGGGGTTATTTATGAAATGCAAATCCACTTTGCACTACAAGCGCACTTGCAATTGCACTGAAAGTGCACTTGGAAGGGCAGTCACTGTAAATCTGATGGGTAGATCTGAAATAAGGGGAAGCTCTGCTGATTTTATCATCCAATCATGTGCAAGCCAAAATGCTGCGTTTTATTTTCCTTGCATGTCCCCCCCCCCCGGATCTACAGCGACTGCACTTTCAGTGCACTTTCAAGTGCACTTTGCACTTGTAGTGCAAAGTGGATTTGCCTTTCGTAAGTGGCACATAATCTGTGAGGTGGAAGGAAAATGATGAATGGTTTTCTATTTTTTTTTACAAATATATGAAAAGTGTGGCGTGCATTTGTATTCAGCCACAGTTGCAAGTCTTGACTGTTGAGGTGCAATGAGCCCAGGTACCATTAACTGTAACATAGATGTATATAAACCTTCCCCCTTATTAAATAAATACGCTTACAATCATTAGGTTGGAAAGGTCAAGGCCACAGCTTTATTAACCACTACCCCACCGCGCCATAGACATTTTACTGCTACAGCGTGGTGGAGTTATTCTGGGAGGACGTCCCTGGGACGTCCTCCCAGAATCCTTCACTCGCGCGCCCCCTGGGCCCCCTGAGCCCCCTGGGCCCCCTGAGCTCCGGGTCTAGAAGACCCGGCGCATCACAGATCGCGGTAAATCGCCGCTGATAGCGGCGGTTTACCACGTGATCGCTCCGTCAAATGACAGAGCGATCACTTGTAAACAAACCGGCGTCATGTGATGATGCCGGTTCCTCCTTCTCCTCTCTGTACCGATCGGTACAGTGTGAGAGGAGGGGGGGGCGGGAGCGGGTGTCAGCAGCAGCACTGACGGTTGGATCTGTGACAACTGCAGTCACAGATCCAGCCATCCATCCATCCCAGCTCGGCTATCCCTGTGCAATACTCTGCAATACCCCAATATTCTGCAATACCCTGCGCAATACTCTGCAATACCCCTATAATCTGCAATACCCTGCGCAATACTCTGCAATACCCCAATATTCTGCAATACCCTGCGCAATACTCTGTAATACCCCAATACTCTGCAATACCCTGCGCGATACTCTGCAATACCCCAATACTCTGCAATACCCTGCGCGATACTCTGCAATACCCCAATACTCTGCAATACCCCAATACTCTGCAATAACCCAATACTCTGCAATACCCTGCGCGATACTCTGCAATACCCCAATACTCTGCAATACCCCGCGCAATACTCTGCAATACCCTGCGCAATACTCTGCAATACCCCAATACTCTGCAATACCCTGCGCAACACTCTGCAATACCCCAATATTCTGCAATACCCCAATATTCTTCAATACCCTGCGCGATACTCTGCAATACCCCAATACTCTGCAATACCCCAATACGCTGCAATACCCCAATACTCTGCAATACCCCCAATACGCTGCAATACCCCAATACTCTGCAATACCCCGCGCGATACTCTGCAATACCCTGCGCGATACTCTGAAATACCCCAATACTCTGCAATACCCTGCATGATACGCTGCAATACCCCAATACTCTGCAATACCCCAATACCCTGCGCGATACTGCAATACCCCCCATACTCTGCAATACCCCCCATACTCTGCAATACCCAAATACTCCCCGTGTGCTCGCATGCAGAAGCGAACGCACACATAAGTACCGCCCACATATGAAAACGGTGTTCAAACCACACATGTGAGGTATCTCTGCGAACGTTAGAGCGAGAGCAATCATTTTGGCCCTAGACCTCCTCTGTAACTAAAAGCATGTAACCAATAAAAGTAATTAAAGCGTCGCCTATGGGGATTTTTAAGTAGCGAAGTTTGGCGCCATTCCATGAGTGTGCGCAATTTTGAAGTGTGACATGTTAGGTATCTATTTACTCGGCGTAACTTCATCTTTCACATTATGAAAAAAAATTGGGCTAACTTTACTGTTTTGTTTTTTTTAAGCACAAAACATTTTTTTTTAAAAACACGTGTTCAAAAAATTTCTGTGAAAATACCATGCAAGATAAAAAGTTGTAACGGCCGCCATTGTATTCTCTAGGGTCTTTGCTAAAGAAGCATATATAATGTTTTGGGGTTCAATGTAATTTTCTAGCAAATAAATGATGATTTTTACATGTAGGAGAGAAATGTCAGAATTGGCCTGGGTGCTTTAGAACGCCTGATGGCGCTCCCTGCATGTCGGGGCTCTGTATGTGGCCACGCTGTGTAAAAGTCGCACACATGTGGTATCGCCATACTCGGGAGGAAAAGCAGAATGTGTTTTGGGGTGTAATGTGTGCTATGCATATGCTGTATGTGAGAAATAACCTGCTAATATGACAGAAACTAGATTATTTATTTATTTTTACAGAATTTTCAGTCGTTTTTCTTTTATAGCGCAAAAAAAAAAAAAAACAGAGGTGATCAAATACCACCAAAAGAAAGCTCTATTTGTGTGAAAAAAAGGACAAAAATTTCAGATGGGTACAATGTTGTATGACTGAGTAATTGTCATTCAAATTGTGAGAACACCGAAAGCTGAAAATTGGTCTGGTGAGGAAGGGGGTTTAAGTGCCCAGTGGTCAAGAGGTTAAAACCA
This sequence comes from Rana temporaria, assembly GCF_905171775.1. Taxonomy (NCBI): domain Eukaryota; kingdom Metazoa; phylum Chordata; class Amphibia; order Anura; family Ranidae; genus Rana; species Rana temporaria. The sequence continues at coordinate 28,623,658 of NC_053497.1, read as the reverse complement.
AACATACATGTGAACATTTTTCAACCAGTGCCAGTCACAGTTGTACTGTGAGCACACAATTCCAAAGGGGGGGGGGCTGTCCTTACTATAAGTGGTGGACAGACCGCCTACTTCCAATTTCCATCAAGGGCATGGCCCATTACAGCCATTTTATGCTGGCAAGGACAAGAAAACCGCAGCAAGCTGTGACATGCCATAGAAAAAAGGGGCGGGAGGTACGCAGCTCTTCCAAGCATGTTTACCGAAAAGCCCCAGAATTCTCTGGGGCGATCCTTTTACCCGAGCTCAGGCCCATCCCATCCCCCAAATTAACCAATCCTTGAATGACCACCACCTTGACCTGTACCTGGCCATGCCCCCATCAGTCAAGGCTCTCACTCCCTAAGGGGCTCAAGAGGCCTTCATTTTGGGTATGTCTCTACCAGCTTTGCACAATTGGATTTAGGTCTGGACCTTGACTGGGCCATTCTAACACATGAATATGCTTTGATCTTAACCATTCCATTGTAGCTCTGGCTGTATGGTTTAGGGCCGTTGTCCTGCTGGATGGTGAACCTCAGGCCCGGTCTCAAGTCTTTTGCAGACTACAACAGGTTTTCCTCTAAGATTGCCCTGTATTTGGCTCCATCCATCTTCCCAACAACTCTGACCAGCTTCCCTGTTCCCTCTGAAGAAAAGCATCCCCACAACATGATGCTGCCACCACCATGTGTCACGGTGGGGATGATGTGTTCAGGGTGACGGGCAGTGTTAGTTTTCCACCATGCATAGCATTTTGCTTTCAGGCCAAAAAGTTCAATTTTGGTCTCATCTGACCAGAGCACCTTCTTCCACATGTTTTCTGTGCCCCCCCCCCCCACATGGCTTCTCACAAACTACAAACGGGACATCTTATGGCTTTCTTTCAACAATGCCTTTCTTTTTGCCACTCTTCCATAAAGGCCACATTTTTGGAGTGCAAGACTAATAGTTGGCCACCCCATTAATTTGTTCAAATCTTCCTACAAGGTTTCCACAGAACAGTTATTGCCCTGCTTAGCTTAGTATTGTCCGCAAATACAGAGATTGAACTGTTTATCCCATCCTCCAGAATAAATAAATAGGATTGGTCCCAAGACAGAACCCTGGGGGCCCTCACTTTCCACCCTAGACCATTCTGAGTACCCCCCATGTATCACTACCCTCTGAACTCACTCCTGTAACCACTTTTCAATCCATGTGCTCCCCCTATGGTCCATGCCAACGTACCTTACTTTGTACAGTAAATGTTTATGGGGAACATTATCAAATGTTTTTTGAAAAATCCAGATGCACCACATCTACGGGCCTTCCTTTATCTAGATGGCAGCTCACCTCCTCATAGATGGTTAACAGATGGGTTTGGCAAGAACGATTCTTCATTAATTCATGCTGATTACTGTTAATGATACCGTTTTCATTCCTAAAATCTTGTATATCGTGCCTTATTATCCCCTCCAAGTGCTTGCATACAATTAATGTTAGGCTAACTGGTCTGTAATTCCCAGGGATCTATTTTGGGCCCTTTTTAAATATTGGTGCTACATTGGCTTTTCTCCAGTCCGCTGGTACCATTCCAGTCAGTAGACTGTCAGTAAAATTTAGGAACAATGGTCTCGCAATTACTTGACTGAGTTCTCTAAGTACCCTTGGGTGCAAGCCACCCGGTCCTGGTGATTTATTAATGTTAAGTTTCCCAAGTCTAATTCTAATTCTGCCTCTGTTAGCCATGAGGGTGCTTCCTGTGATGTGTCATGAGGATCAACACTGCAGTTTTGGTTACTGAAGCCCCCCGATTCTCTCGTGAAGACTCAGGAGAAGAATAAATTCAATACCTTTCAATACCATCTCCCCATCCTTTGTGACCAGATGTTCTTCCTCATTCTTTATGGGGCCAATATGGTCTGTCCTACCTTTTTTACTGTTTACATTCTTAAAGAATTCATTGGGATTTTTTTGCTCTCCTCTGCTATGTGTCTTTCGTGTTCGATCTTAGCCGCCCGATTTGCACCCTTACATTTCTTGTTGCATTCTTTATAAAGTCTAAATGCTGACGATGATCCCTCAACCTTGTATTTTTTGAAGGCCTTCTCTTTAGCTTTTATATGCATTTTTACATTGGCGTTAAGCCATCTAGGACTTTTGTTCACTCTTTTAAATTTATAATCCAATGGGATACACTGGCCAATGCCCTTATTTAATATGCTCTTAAAGCGAACCCATCTCTCCTCCGTGTTCTTTGTTCCTAAGATTTTATCCCAATTTATGCCTTCTAGCAAGGTTCATAGTTTAGGGAAGTTGGCTATTTTGAAATACAGTGTATTTGTATTTTACTTATGTTTCCTATTTGTGTGCTTTATACTGAAGTCAATTGACCTGTGATTGCTGTTTCCTAAATTTCCCCGTATTTCCAAATCCATGATCAGGTCTGTATTGTTGGTAATCAGTAGATCTAGTAACTCTTTATTCCTAGTTGGTGAGTTTACCATCTGATAAGAAAAGTGCTGAAATAACATCCAAAATATCTTATATAAACAAATAAATAAAGTGCTGAAGTGACTGTGATGAACGTAGTGTCAAAAACACCCTCTCTCCCTGCCTGCTGCAGTGCTGCACATACACAGCCACTGTCAGAGTACGTGCCCCCACTCCCCCGTTACCAAAGACCAGGGTCGCAGTTGGATATCCTGAGGCCCCCTACAGCCTACCTGATGGGGCCCATGACCCCACCACTAGGCCCATCCCTGACCCTGCTCTAACCTCAAAAAAGAATTCAACTGTCTTCAAGTGATATTTATCATCCCTTGTGATACCTTGGGTAGTGACATATCCTCTTTAGCCTAGAGGGAAGAAGAGACCATCAGACCCTGGTAAGTGCCTTGCTGCCCAATCACTCACCAGCGCCCCCGTCATATGGCGCCCATGGCACTTTCCATGGCTGCCATACCCTAGATACCCCACTGCCGAGGAGGAACAGGAAGTGAGAAATTCAGACAAAGAAAACAAAGAAAAAAACATTTAGAAGGGCAATCGAAGGAAAAGGTTAGTGAACCAACAATGCCCTAGCTTAAGGGAACCTATTTAGAAAATAAAAAACAAACCTTTACAACCCCTTTAACCACTTACGGACCGCCGCATGTACATTTACGTCGGCAGAATGTCACGAACAGGCACATTGGCGTACCTGTACGTCCCTGCCTAGACGTGGGTCGAGGGTCCGATCGGGACCCCCCCGTACATGCGGCGGTTCCCGTGGCTTCAGGAGCGATCCGGGACGAGGGCGCGGCTATTCGTTTCTAGCCGCCCCCTCGCGATCGCTCCCCGGAGCTGAAGAACGGGGAGAGCCGTATGTAAACACGGCTTCCCCGTGCTTCACTGTGGCGGCTGCATCGATCGAGTGATCCCTTTTATAAGGAGACTCGATCGATGACGTCAGACCTACAGCCACACCCCCTTACAGTTGTAAACACACACTAGGTGAACCCTAACTCCTACAGCGCCCCCTGTGGTTAACTCCCAAACTGCAACTGTCATTTTCACAATAAACAATGCAATTTAAATGCATTTTTTGCTGTGAAAATGACAATGGTCCCAAAAATGTGTCAAAATTGTCCGAAGTGTCCGCCATAATGTCGCAGTCACGAAAAAAATCGCTGATCGCCGCCATTAGTATTAAAAAAAAATAATAGCAAAACTATCCCCTATTTTGTAAACGCTATAAATTTTGCGCAAACCAATCGATAAACGCTTATTGTGATTTTTTTAAACAAAAATAGGTAGAAGAATACGTATCGGCCTAAACTGAGCAAAAAAAAATAATTATATATGTTTTTGGGGGATATTTATTACAGCAAAAAGTAAAAAATATTGAATTTTTTTCAAAATTGTCGCTCTCTTTTTGTTTATAGCGCAAAAAATAAAAACCACAGAGGTGATCAAATACCACCAAAAGAAAGCTCTATTTGTGGGGAAAAAAGGACGCCAATTTTGTTTGGGAGCCACGTCGCACGCGCAATTGTCTGTTAAAGCGACGCAGTGCCGAATTGTAAAAACCCCTTGGGTCATTTAGCAGCATATTGGTCTGGTCCTTAAGTGGTTAAAGTGAACATTTTGTCCTATTTCATGGTATGAAGAATAGTCTTTGTACATGACATTACTTATGCAACCAGTCCTTTTATACATTAGTGCGCTACAAGTTTAGTATATACTGTATAATTCTTGTTGGTGTTAAAGTGTATAGAAATCCCAAAACAAATATAAATGTATGGCAGTTTACCAGTCCTTGATTGTGATGGCTAATCATTTTCTTTTTTAAGACTTTTTTCCCCATATTTTAACTGGTAAATCTGTCTTGTTCCAACGGTGACAACACTCACTCACTGTACTAATTCTATGAAGGAACAACCTTTTCACCCTAGTCTGCAACGTTTAAGTAGAAATGGTGCTGAGACTAGGGTGGATTGCTTGCTTTTGATAGGAAGTCTATAGCCAGCCTCAGACGTGCATCAAAATCCATACCTAGATAAAATGACTACACTCTCTATTTATATTGACACATGCAACTTCTGTTTCTGAGCCAATGAAATAAGAACAAAAAAAACTTCTTCTGAAAAGTTATAACTAATCACTCACATGTCCCAGCATGCTGGAAGTTATTTTCGCTAACCTAAACTAAAAGGTAGTAACTCCACATCTCTCCTGCTGATTATTCCTAGTATCCTTTGCGTAATTGGTGACACTGATATATGACTAACTTATGCGATGGTAGCTATCTACTGAATGATACATATCTGAATGCCATGCACTTTACATATAAATAACACATTTATAAAAGTGATTGACTTGACTAGTAGTTTTATAAATAACTCCCTTAAACTTTCTTGCAAACCAGGAGTTAACTGCTGCAGAATGTAAATTCTTACATATAAATGAAAATACTTTGAGTTCAGCTAAGATATTATTGGCCAGTGGTGTGAAATGTAATATAACACTAATCTTTAAATAATCCTGTTAATTAAAAAGTGAAATTATAGAGACTTAAAATATTCACCCGTGTTGTTATTTTTTAAAGCTATTCACAGTCGTCTTGTGTTCCTATAATCCACTCTACTGGCCCCCAAAATAAAAATGAGTTTATTCTGTTTAATTAAAAAAATAACTGGAGCTTAAATTATACAGGAAATTATTTCTGAACTGATCTGTTTTGCATACAAAAATGTTTAAGGTCGAGTTCAATAATATAGATATAGAAATTAAGAAAATGTATAATGGTGATCAGCATAGCGCATTAAGTTATAGCAATTAATTTGATTTTGATTTTATGCAACAAGATCCAGCATTTTATCTATTGTACTTATAAAACTCCATTGGTACAAATTTTTAAATAAGTTAAAGGAGGATGTAGTGTAGAAAAAAAACATTTTATAAACTGTTTCTCTGTGAAAAGACATTTATATATTTGGAAACAGACTTAACTAAATAAAATAGCAAAAGGAATGATACCTAGTCACTCATAATTCAACTTCCTCATACTTCTAAATTTAACATTCTATACGTATGCAAAGCAACACCTAAAAAAAAGTGCGTCTTAAACCAAACTTTTTTTGTTCTATAAAAGACACCTATATTTTCTGATCTGCTCCATTATTAATGCTTTTAATGAATTTCACAACAGCTATGCTATCAAATAGGATTTCCTAGTGGCAAAAATATGTATACCTAAACCAAATTCTGAAGATAGACTTTGGTCCAATTATATGCCCATATGACTTCTGAATGTTGACATTAAGATAAAATGCTGGTAAACAGACTTAAGCCTCGTACACACACATGGTTTTCTCGGCAAGAAACAGCAAGAAAACTGCTGGCAGAGCTTTCTTGCCGAGTAAACCGTGCATGTGTACAAGGCTTTGAGGTTTCTCGTCGAGAAAACTGCCCAGAATCTAGACGAGAAAAATAGAGAACCTGCTCTCTATTTTCTCGTCGTGAGATTCTCAGCAGTGTTTTCATGCCGGGAAACCTGAGCGTGTATATACTTACCTGTCTCCATGGAAACCCGCGCATGCTCGAAATGACTTTGACGCATGTGCGGTAGCTTCCAAGGCATAGGTAGGGTGAAGCAAGATGGCGGTGACGAGCGCTTGCTCATTGTAGGCAATGATGTCACCGCGTTCATGCCATTCAAAAGAACGGTGGTTCTTTTGAATCATACGTGTGTACACTCGGCCAGCAAGAGAATCTTTCCAGGAATCTCTTCAGGAAAAACAACTTTTTTTCCTGACGAGAATCTGGCGCGTGTGTACAAGGCTTGAATACAGGTATGGGTCATTTGATCCACAAAGATCAAGCGGGCTTCATACTCTTTAGGCAGGCAGCAGATGTCTGCAAGATAACTCTTCTGCTAGGAAATGTAAGATACCTTTTATGCTGCCTTAATTATAAAAAAAAACTTTTGATTCAATTTCTTGCCCGTTTTAGAGCTGCATGCTACAGAAATAGTGCTTTGGTCCTGAATTATGCAAATGTTTGGCTCTGCTTTACTCTACTTCTACAGCCCATGTAAAGTATGATGGTTTTAAACCAAGCTCCTTCCCCATTTGGAGTGGAACTAGACACGCACCTGGTGATTCCTTTTAGAAACAATCTTGGCACCATGTGTGAGTGTTTATCCATCCATCATCTCAAACTAAGCTTGTATACAGATATTATCTTATTGCTTATGAATCTTATAATTCATTTGGCCAGCTAAGCTATTATTCTCAAACAATTTTGTAGGTTATCATGCCTTTATGTGAATTATGAGAAGCCAAAAGTACCTGATATCTTCTTGCCGTCTGACTTATTCAGAACACTGCAACTTTCCTTACCTTTACCCTTCTATGCCTAATAAACTCTAATGCCGCGTACACACGATTGGAATTTCCAACAACAAATGTTCGATGGGAGCTTGTTGTCGGAAATTCTGACCGTGTGTAGGCTCCATCGGTCATTTTCTGTCGGAATTTACGACAACAAAAATTTGAGAAATAAATCCGTTCTCATAAATTCTGAACGTGTGTAGACAATCTGAAGCACAAAATTCCACACATGCTCTGAATCAAGACTGAAGCGCTTGGTCTGGTAAAACTAGCGATCGTAATGGAGATAGCACATTCTTCTTCTTTATAATGCTAGAATAATGAAGTTGTTTTGCTGCTGATATTCACACAGAGTTCTGACAAACTGATTTCTCTGAGATTCTGAGGCCTCGTACACACGACCGAGAATCTTGTCGTAAATGAAACGTTGTTTTCCTCAACAAGGTTCTTGTCAGGCTTGTTAAGAATCTGGTCAAGCTCTCTCTGCATACACACTGTCAAGACAAAATCTCGTCGTTCTCAAATGCAGTGACGTACAACACGTACGACGGCACTATAAAGAGGAAGTTCGATTCCACTGGCACAACCCTTGGGGCTGCATTTGCTAATCTCATGTAACTGCGTGTTAAGTAAAAGTTTGGTAAGAGACGATTCACGCTTTTCAGCCTGTTACAGCGTGTCGAATGTGCTATCTTCATTACGAACGCTACTTTTACCGAAGGTGCGCTCCCATCTCATACTTTATTCTGAGCATGCACGGGTTTCTAAGCATACACACGAACGTGTTTCTCGTCGTAAACCAGCCTGACAAGAAACACGACGAGGAAATTGAGACTCCCGACGAGAAAAAAGAGAACATGTTCTCTTTTTTTCTCGTCGAGATCCACAAAGTTTTCTCGACGAAAAACATACACACGACCGAAAACGGTCGTGTGTACGAGGCCTGAGAGATCGGGAACAGCAACAGATGGCATAAAAGCGTGAATTGTCTCTCACCAAACTTCTACTAACACAATATTAGCAGAGGGAGCCCAAAGGGTGGTGCGCTTGTTATTGAACTTCCCTTTTATAGTGCCGTCATACATGTTGTACGTGACCGCTGTCTTGACGATCGGAATTTTCGTCAACATTTGTGCAACCGCGTGTATGAAAGACAGGTTTGAGCCAACATCCGTCAGAAAAAAATCAATGGTTTTGTAGTTGGAATGTCCGATTGTGTGTACGCAGTATTATTTATTTAGATAATTTTTCCATTTTCCTTGATGCAGTAAATTATAACCTGTTCTTTTGCAAACTTAAAGAGCAAATACCAGTCTAGACTGCAAGGCAGCCTGCAAGCTCCACACTTATTAAATGTCCTGCAACAGTGAAAACCTCCTTCTGGGTAGCACTTGAGGCAGTGGATCCTCTCTGTGTGAATAATCTAAATTGGTTGCCTCCCAAGGCTAGATCAACTATGCAAAACCTACAGTGGGGATCGAAAGTTTGGGCACCCCAGGTAAAAATTTGTATTAATGTGCATAACGAAGCCAAGGAAAGATGGAAAAATCTCCAAAAGGCATCAAATTACAGATTAGACATTCTTATAACATGTCAAAAAAAGTTAGATTTTATTTCCATCATTTACACTTTCAAAATTACAGAAAACAAAAAAATGGCGTCTGCAAAAGTTTGGGCACCCTGCAGAATTTATAGCATGCACTGCCCCCTTTGCAAAGCTGAGACCTGCCAGTGTCAAGGATTGTTCTCAATCATCGTCTGGGAAGACCAGGTGATGTCAATCTCAAAGGTTTTAAATGCCCAGACTCATTTGACCTTGCCCCAACAATCAGCACCATGGGTTATTCTAAGCAGTTGTCTAGAAAACTGAAACTGAAAATAGTTGACACTCACAAAGCTGGAGAAGGCTATAAGAAGATAGAAAAGCGTTTTCAGATGTCAATATCCTGTGTTCGGAATGTAATTAAGAAATGGCAGTCATCAGGAGCAGTGGAAGATAAAGCAAGATCTGGAAGACCAGGAAAAATATCAGACATAACAGCTCGCAGGATTGTGAGAAAAGCAATTCAAAACCCACGTTTGACTGCACGATCCCTCCAGAAAGATCTGGCAGACACTGGAGTTGTGGTACACTATTACACTATAAAGAGATACTTGTACAAATATGGTCTTCATGGAAGAGTCATCAGAAGAAAACCTCTTCTACATCCTCACCACAAAAATCAGTGTTTGAACTTTGCAAATGAACATATAGACAAGCCGGATGCATTTTGGAAACAAGTTCTGTGGACCGAAGAGGTTAAAATATAACTTTTTGGCCGGAATGAGCAAAGGTACGTTTGGAGAAGAAAGGGCACAGAATTTAATGAAAAGAACCTCTGCCCAACTGTTAAGCATGGGGGTGGATCAATCATGCTTTGGGGTTGTATTGCAGCCAGTGGCACAGGGAACATTTCACGAGTAGAAGGAAAAATTGATTCAATAAAATTTCAGCAAATTTTGGATGGTAACTTGATGCCATCTGTGAAAAAGCTGAAGTTAAAGAGAGGATGGCTTCTACAAATGGATAATGATCCTAAACACACCTCAAAATCCATGGGGGATTACATCAAGAGGCGTAAACTGAAGGTTTTGCCATGGCCTTCACAATCTCCTGACCTCAACATAATTGAAAATCTATCGATAGACCTTAAAAGAGCAGTGCGTGACAGAGAGCCCAGAAATCTCAAAGAACTGGAAGACTTTTGTAAGGAAGAATGGGCAAAGATACCTCAAACAAGAATTGAAAGACTCTTGGCTGGCTACAAAAAGCGTTTACAAGCTGTGATACTTGCCAAAGGGGGCAGTACAAGATATTAACTCTGCAGGGTACCCAAACTTTTGCAGACGCCATTTTTTTGTTTTCTGTAATTTTGAAAGTGTAAATAATTTGAAATAAAATCTAACTTTTTTTGACATATTATAAGAATGTCTAATCTGTAATTTGATGCCTTTTGGAGATTTTTCCATCTTTCCTTGACTTCGTTATGCACATTAATACAAATTTTTACCTGGGTGCCCTAACTTTCGATCCCCACTGTATGCTAAAGGTGGTGTGGATTTGGGAGATGTCCAAATTCAGTTAGAATATATGTACATCCTAACCCAGAAAGGAATACCACTATACTGTTGTTAATTATCATTTGCGCACCTAGTTGTTTTTCTCTTGCATACTGTGTTGTATCCTGCAATAGATATTGATGTTAATTTATTAAAACTGGAGCATACAAAATCTGGTGCAGCTCTGCATAGAAACCAATCAGCTTTCAGTTTTTTTTTTACTTTTTTGAACAAGCTGAAGTTAGAAGCTGATTGACACAGCTGATGAATGCACAGCTGCACCAGATTTTGCATTCTCAAGTTTTAGTAAATCAATCCCGCTGTAGGCTATTAAATCATGAATAAGCTATGTAGGGATACATTTTATTTGTTTTTAAATGATTGTGTGAATTGTATTTTCTGTGCAAATTCTGTAGAATTATAATGAAAATAGCTGTGTACATTCAAATTCGAAAAGTTTAATGTTCTCCCTTCTTAATCATCTTCTCTGTTTAGGGAAATAAGATTTTATTTATTTTATAATTTCAGAGTTTAAATCTACTGGAGGAAAAATCAATCTTAATAATGTGTGCTTCTACCTGAAGTCCCCTGTTGGTATTGATGCAAAAGGCAGGGAAATCCAGAAACGCTCCGAGCAAACACAGGTGGGCTTTGTACACCAAGGGCTGAATTCACGTAGAGTGGCGTACATTTGTGCGGGCGTAGCGCATCTCATATGCGTTACGCCGACGTAACATAGAGAGGCAAGAACAGTATTCACAAAGCACTCGCTCCCAACGTTGCGCCGGCGTAACGTAAATTGGCCGGCATAAGCCCGCCTAATTCAAAGTAGGAAGGAAGTGGGCGTGATCCATTTAAATGAAGCATGACCCCATGCAAATGAAGGGCCGAACGAACGGCGCATGCGTGCGCATGCTCAGAATAACGTTGAATATACTCCCTAAGATACGACGGCTCAATGCCTACGACGTGAATGTAACCTATGCCCAGCCCCATTCACGTACGACTTACGTAAACGACGTAAAAAACGACGGCTGTTCCCTGGTCCATACCTTAACATGACTTACACCTGCTTTATGTGGAAAAACTTTACGTCGGACGTACACTTTACGTAAACGGCGTAGATTACTACGACAGGCGTAAGTACGTTCGTGAATCGGCGTATTTAGGTCATTTACATATTAGACGCGTAAATCAATGGAAGCGCCCCTTGCGGCCAGCGTAAATATGAGCCCAAGATACGACGGCGTAGGAAACTTACGTCGGTCGGAGGAAGCCAAATTTCAGGCGCATCTTACTTGCAGAATCAGGCGATGAGATAAGACGGCGCATCCGTACACTTACGCGGCGTATCAGAAGATACGTCGGCATAAGTGCATTAAGAATCCGGGCCCAAGTCTATAGCATAAAACAAACATAGCATCTGCTCCTCCAAGTCATTAAAGTGGAGGTTCACCCAAAAACTAAATTTTTAACATTAGATTGAGGCTCATTTTGTCAAGGGGAATCGGGTGTTTTTTTTAAAATCGAAGCAGTACTTACCGTTTTAGAGATAGATCTTCTCCGCCGCTTCCGGATATGGGCTGTGGGACTGGGCGTTCCTATTTGATTGACAGGCTTCCGACAGGCTTCCGATGGTCGCATACAGCGCGTCACGAGCCGCACCGACTTTCGGCTTCTTTCGGCTACTCGTGACGCGATGTATGCAACCGTCGGAAGCCTGTCGGAAGCCTGTCAATCAAATAGGAACGCCCATTTCCGAAGACCATATCCGGAAGCGGCGGAGAAGATCTATCTCTAAAACGGTAAGTACTGCTTCGATTAAAAAAAAAACACCTGATTCCCCTTCACAAAATGAGCAGCAATCTAATGTTAAAAATTGTTTTTCGGGTGAACTCCCGCTTTAACAAACTCAGTCAATTGCTGACTAACATGGTGCCCCTTAATGGGTTCCCCAAAACAAACAGGCAGCTCTTGTACCGGTTTTGGTGTTCTACTAGCACTCATACCTTTTCAACCAGCAGCAGGTTTTCACCCCAGAGACAGAGTGAGAGAGAGGGCCCAGAGAATGAGCTAGCACTTATAAAGGCATGTTGACCGTTGAGACCAATGACGAGGTCTGGCTATCAGGTAAGAAGTGGACCTAGGAAAGGAGGCTTATTTCCATCCAAAGATCTACAAAGCCTCTTCAAAGTTCTGGACTGGCGCAGAATAGAACTTTTACGTTTCTGAGAAAACAAAGTTGATTTTCTTTACATCAGCCATAAACCCTGAAGCACCTCGCCATGTATATGAGAGGATCCAAGATGACACAGCGTCCATAATCCTTCCCTGCTTTACTATATATGGATAGATATACATATCTATCTATCTATCTATCTATCTATCTATCTATCTATCTATCTATCTATCTATCTATCTATCTATCTATCTATCTATATATCTAAATATATATATATATATATATATATATATATATATATATACATATACGGTATCTCACAAAAGTGAGCACACCCCTCATATTTTTGTATTTTCCAGGACTTAACCCTCTTGGGCATGGAGTTCACCAGAGCTTCAGGTTGCCACTGGAGTCCTTTTCCACTCCTTCATGACGACATCACAGAGCTGGGGGATGTTAGAGACCTTGCACTCTTCCACCTTCTGTTTGAGGATGTCCCACAGATGCTCAATAGGCTCATCAGTTTTCATGCATGTATGGTGTGAACGAGCCCTTAAAGCGGGGGTTCACCCTATCGACGAAAAAAAAAACATTTTTTTTTTATTTTACCATAAAATCAGGCATTGTAGCGCGAGCTACAGTATGCCTGTCCCGAATTTTTTACCCCCGTACTCACCTTGTTCTCGTAGATTGAAGATACCGGGGAATGGGCGTGCCTATGGAGACGGAGGATGATTGACGGCCGGCTCTGGCGCGTCACGCTTCTCCGGAAATAGCCGAAATAGGCTTGGTCTTCACGACGCGTGCGCATAGCCTGTGCGCAGGCGCCGTGAAGAGCCGAGACCTACTCCGGCTGTCTTCGGGGAGAGTGACGTGCCAGGGCCGGCCGTCAATCATCCTCCCTCTCCATAGGCACGCCCATTCCCCGCGGGAGCCGAAAAATACGTTCTACGAGAACAAGGTGAGTCCGGGGTTAAAAAAATCGGGACAGGCATACTGTAGCTCGCGCTACAATGCCTGTCTCGATGGTAAAATGTGTCGGGGGGGGTGAACTACCGCTTTAAGGACCCCAAATATATATGTATTACAAATAAACATTTAATGCATGACAAATGAATAATAGTTCAGAGTACAACATAAATCTTTAGGCCTGAAAAAAAAAATCATGGGCCAGATTCACATAGAATTACGTTGCTCCACGGCAGCGTAACGTATGTGATTTACGTTACACCGCCGCAGGTTTACAGCGTAAGTGCCTGATTCTCAGAACTCTTACCTGTAAACTTGCGGTGGTGTAACGTAAATGCGCTTGGCGCAAGCCCGCCCAATTCAAATGGGTCAGGCACCATTTAAATTAGGCGCGTTCCCGCGCCGAGCGTACTGTGCATGCTCCGTCTGGTAAATTACCCGATGTGCATTGCGCTAATCGACGTCGCAAGGACATCATTTGTTTAGACGTTAACGTAAATGGCGTCCAGTGCCATTCACGGACGACTTACGCAAACGACGTTGTTTTTTAAATTTCGACGCGGGAACGACGGCCATACTTAACATGGCTTAGGACAACTAGGGCTCAGCCCTAATTTTACGCAACGTAAATCAAGGGAAACGACGTAAAGATAGATCGACAGGTAGCGCGGACGTTCGGGAATCGCCGTAACTATTCATTTGCATATTCTACGCTGACCGCAATGGCCTCGCCACCTAGCGGCCGGCCTAGAATTGCATCCTTAAGATCCGACAGTGTAATTCAATTACACCTGTCGGATCTTAGGGCTAGCTATGCGTAACTGATTCTATGAATCAGTCACATAGTTAGGACGGCCCTAACACAGAGATACGACGGCGTATCAGGAGATACGCCGTCGTATCTCTTTTGTGAATCTGGCCCCATATTTTTATAATAAAGATCATGGATTAATAGTAAAAAAAGATAAAATAAAGTTTAAAAATATAAATCTTCAAAGGTTTCCTTTAAAATCTCTTATGCTGATTAGTGAAATTGATCTGTACTGTCCATGATACTTATTATTATACTTATTTATATTACCTTATAATAATAATAATATTTGTACTAAAATTTTCGGACAAGCTTTTGGCGGCCTACCACATCTTCTTTCTCGGACCAAGCGTACTTATACACAAATGTTTAAAAATGAGCTTCAGGCTCCTGCAGAAAATACTTTTAGGCTCCATGCACACAGGACTCAAAAAAGTCATTCTGAACGTCTGATTGCTGGCAAGAAAAAGGCTGCTTTAAAAACGTGATTTTAGCAGCGTTTTCCATTGCCGTCAATGCACGTTTAGCCACGCTAGCTTTTAGCCGCGTTTTTCTGCCTCTAGTCAAAATCAATGGTTCCATATGGGAGCCCATTGATTTGAATAGAAGTGGCACCAGAAGTCGGATCATCATGATCCGACTTGCGGTGCGACTTGTGTGCTGAGGATGAAGGGGAACCCCCGACAAAATGAAAAAAAAAAATGGCGCGGGGTTCCCCCTTCGGGCAATACTAGACCCTTTGGTCTGGTATGGATTTTAAGGGAAACACCCACGCCCAAAAAACAAACCCTTATCCGAGCACACAGCCCTGCAGGTCAGGATGGGGAGATGAGTGAGCGCCCCCCACCTGGACCATACCAGGCCACATGCCCTCAACATGGGGGGTGGGTGCTTTCCTGCTACCCCACCCAAAGCACCTTGTCCCCATATTGATGTGTGCATGAACACATAGGATAACATAGAGGGGAGTTTATGGGCTGTTAAAAAAAATGCCCATACTTCCAAAAATGTCCGTTTATGAGATTCAGTGTGCCTGGTGCCTTATATAAAGGCTCTTACCTGTGCAGGAATCCAGCAATGTCTTCACCCAAGCAGATTTCTCAATCGGCTATCGGGTGCTGCCATCGCCATCTACATTAAGGGAAACCAGGGAAGGGGGAGAGGGGCTGAACTTCCTGCTGAAATTGACGCAGTAAACTCAGCTGGAAGTGGGAGCGGGCACCTGTCAAAACCAGGTACCCGATCCCCCCCAAAAGGTGCCGAATGGGGCAGCAGAGGGTAAACAGAGGGCAAACAAGCAGAGCTTCCCCTTTTGGGTGGTGCGCCTCTTTAATTAGTATCAGACTCCTTGATCCAAGAAGAAAGGGGTGATAAGCCCAAAAAAGCTTGTACTGAAAATGCAACTGTTAGCGCAAATAATAAAAAAGCATTACACTTAAATTACTTAAAGTACTCAACTGCTAGCACAGCTACAACCACCTTAAAATACAGAAGATCTATAACTTTGACCTGCAGTGATCAGATTTTATTATGCTATTCAGGAATGATTACTGAACTGAAATTGTAGTAGAACAATGCACATATTGCAATTTACCTACAGCTGGATGACGAAAGTTTACCTAATCCAGTGGACCTTTGCTTTAGCAGAGACTGCATTCCTGGGGTTAAATGAAAATCTGCACTCCTAGGGCAGGTTGCCCAAATTAAATGTGACCTACTTTTTTCCCTTTTCTATGCTGCTTCTCTTTTTTTATGATATAGTTTGTCTTCTGCTTTAAGGCAATGAAGTGTCTTAGCAAAAGACGGATTACTTTTTTATAGAATCTAAAACATGCGCTCTCTTTTCACATCGTAAAAGAGGTCTCTTTTTTTACTCTTCCTGCCCCTCTCCAAGCTGAGGAATTTGCAACTCTGTGGAAAGGAAAAAGAAAAAAACTTTTTTGGAAGTTCGAATAAAAAGGAAAAATCTTCAAGTAATGTTAACCACCGATGTTAGGATCAGCCAGAAATTCCATATTGTTCAATGATATAGCGTTGTAGGGAGGCACAAAATAACTGACTGAGCTCACAATTGCTGCATGTTCTTTGTTTACGATAGATCTTTTTATGTCAAATATATTTAAACAAATTAGGAAATTAGCATTCCAACCATTTCTGACCAGATGGTGGCGATTGTATACATTTAGGGGCAGATCCACGAAGAAGTTCCGACGGCGTATCTATTGATACGCCGCGTAACTTCTATTTTGCTCCGGCGTATCTTTGTTTTGTATCCACAAAACAAGATACGCCTGAAGCTGGGCTAGATCCGACTGGCGTACGTCTTAGTACGCCGTCGGATCTAAGGTGCATATTTACGCTGGCCGCTAGGTGGCGCTTCCGTCGAATTCCACGTCGAGTATGCAAATTAGCTAGATACGCGAATCCACAAACGTACGTCCGGCCGGCGCATTTTTTTACATCGTTTCCGTAAGGCTTTTTTTCGGCGTAAAGTTACCCCTGCTATATGAGGCATACTCAATGTTAAGTATGGACGTCGTTCCCGCGTCGAATTTTGAAAATTTGACGTCGTTTGCGTAAGTCGTTCGCGAATAGTGCTTTGCGTAGAATGACGTTCACGTCGTAAGCATTGGCTTGTTGCGGGTTAATTTCGAGCATGCGCACTGGGATACCCCCACGGGCGGCGCATGCGCCGTTCATAAAAAACGTAATTTACGTTGGGTCAAGTAAAATTAACATAAAACACGCCCACATCTTTAACATTTGAATTCAGCGCCCATACGCCGGCAGATTTACGCTACGCCGTCGTAACTTCGTTGTAACGAGGCAAATGCTTTGTGAATACAGCACTTGCCTCTCAAAGTTTCGGCGGCGTAGCGTTAATACGATACGCCTGCCGAAAATTACGATCCGCTACGTGGATCTGGCCCTTAGTTTTCAATTTACTGTTAGTTAGCAGATTCACATTTAGGCCTCGTCCAAGAATTGGATGACATTACAAAAAAATTATATTTTTAAGCGATTTCAATGTTTACTTACTTAAGTTCACACCAGTTTAAAAAAAAAAAAAATTCTGCACCACCAAATGAAATATTTAGATGATTTAACGTCTATTTTTCTTCTGTACCTGCCTGGGAAAGATGCCAAAGTCCATCTTTCTAATTTAAAAAACCTAAAACTATTTTACAAATTGAAAATTTCTTTGTATACCTTTGTTAAGCATTAGGAAGATTTACAACAGTTTCAGCAGAAACAATTAAATTAATGAGGCATAGGGATTCAAATCAGAAGACACCACATCCCGTAACAAAATAGAAAAGGATTGGATGGGGGGATCGGGTAACAAACCCGGGGACTTTATACGGTGTCAAATTATAGATGAATCTGAGAATAATGGTATAGATAAAAATATAATTTATTAGAAAATACAAAATTTCACAAGATTGAAACATAACAATGTTGATCCTTGTAGTCATATAGCGGCTTGGATAAAACAAGCAACGCCCAGACCTGTTAGAAATTGCCCGACATGTTTCGCTACAAGCTTCATCAGGAGCATATAAACAGGGAAGGCTACAAGGGATAAACAGAAAACAACATCATCAATATTTATATGGATAATTGGCGTGTCGATAGTATAACACTGACAAGCAATAAGAAAATTTAAACGATAAATGATAAACAATCATGAAAATTGAAAGGGGACAAAAACAATTAAATAATGTCAAATATTCATGAATAATACAGAGATCACAAAAACCATAATAGATAAAAATGATCATGAGCAGACTTACCACGCAAAGATTAAAGATCATCAAAAGGTCATATAGTAAAACTTAAAACTACGCATACAAAGCCATAGTTTAAAGCCAAATTGGACCTGTAGACATAGAGCCACACTGGAACCATTCCATACAAGGGCTGTCAGAAAATGCTGCAGTATATAAAAGAGAATGGATAGAATTAAATATATGCAGGGTAAAGTATAGTGTACAATGCATGTAAGTCCATAAAATTACAGACACACACATGCATACACACATTGAGACATCTATGCACAAACCCTGTGCTTGCAGGGTGTTGAATGAAATATATATATATATGTATAAGGTTAGGTGATAAAAAGGAAGTATATCCTAAAAAGTACCTATTAAGGTTGGTAGGGTCCAGTGGATAAAGCTGGCAACAATGTACAGATGAATCCAGCACATGAATGGTTAACAACCATTAGTCAAAAAATGGGAAGAGAACCCCAATGTAGAAGACTGGTAAAAAACGAGAAAGAGAAAAAGTATATATAAGTAATATATATTTGGGTAAATAGGATCAATAAAAAAATATATAATATAGTTGATTTAGTGAGAGGTCCAAAATGTGCAAAGCAGCAAAAAAGTAGTACACCACATACCTGATTGCTGATAAAGAGTTGGCTGAAGAGCAGGGATAGACCGACACAAAGCAGTCTAGTGACCCTGACACGGCAGAGCCATTGAATGGATCAGGAAGAGAAATCTCTTTATATACCTCCCACAGAGGCGTTTGATGACGCCGCTGGGGGTGGGCTAAGGTGGTGGGCAGTGATTGGTGCTGAACTACAAGGGGGAGGACAGGGGCGAAGAACAATAGAAATCCCCTGTCTAGGATCGCCACCAGCGGCGAAGCAGACCCGACGCGCGCACGTCAGTGACAGATAGATGACGTCACAGAACGGCGCTAGGAGTGAGCGCCATCTTTGAACAGGGATGGAAACCTGGCAAAGCGGATAGCAGACTCAAGTGGGTCACTGACAGTCAGTTCGTCGTCACCAAACGGTGAACGGCGACGAGAGAAAGCGAACCCACTGGTGGGCCAAGCAGGGCATGGTAGAAAGAGGCCAGAGTGGAGGTGGCCAGGCGATATCCAGAAAACTCCTCATCATTGGCAGATGGATGGAGCCAAACAGAGAGTGAACAAACAAAAGACATTACCCATATGGGATCACATGAATCGCAGGGACCGGGCCTATTTCCCCACAATATAACGTGCGCCCCTAGTGCCCATACAGCAAAATGACAGCAGCATGATAGGAAAGGAACCAGTGGAAGCAAATGAAAATACAGGCATGGCACAGCATATATATATATATATAGGGAAGGACCCAAAACACGGATTGAAGATCAATAACGAGCAAATCCAATGGTTGTGGTTAGCTAAGGAAAGATATAATCAATAAAGACTAAATATGTATAAATGTATTTCTCCGTAACAACAAAAAAGGGTGATCTTGATCAAAGAATGCTGGCAAGTCTGCTCTGTAAATACATGTAAACATTAAATAGTACATTGGATATGAAAATGACTGATTTAACAATGGACAACTCTCAGTATTGAAGCAAAAGACAAAAACAAGAGAGTGAAAAAAAGAAAAAAAGGAAGAAGAAAAACAAAATTAAAAATAAAAATAATAATCTGTTTTTAGAGGAAGGGTTTAAAACTGAACCCCTCATTCAAACCAGGGGGTTTAAGAGCCGCTAGTTGGTGGATCCATTTAGCTTCTTTTTGCAATAGTAGCTTATCATAGTCCCCTCCTCGATCTCCTGGGGGGACATGCTCCAGTGCAAAGAAATGCATGCATGTGCTGTCAAAATTATGGAACAATCCCATATGTCTACTGATGGGAGTTTCCATCTTTTTCTTTCGCACCAGGGCAACATGGTCCCTGATGCGGTGGAAAAAGGGCCTCTTCGTCTTACCGACATAAAATGCATTGCAGGAGCACTGCATGATATAGACAACACCTATTGATTGGCAGTTGGCCGCAAAATAGGGTTTGTATTTACGTCCGTTTGGAAGTACACATGTGGCCGATGCATGTATATATCTGCAGAATGCACACCTGTGGCATGGGCGTGTACCTAGCAGACTCACAGGGGTAGATGTACGGCTGGAGTGGTGACTCCTGACCAGCTTGTCACGGAGCGAACTGGACCTGCGAAAGGTGATTTGGGGGTGAGAACAGAGATGTTTGGACACTAATTCGTCACCCATGAGTAGATACCAATGTCTTTGAAGGATGGTCCAAATAAGTGAGTCTGCTAGGTACACGCCCATGCCACAGGTGTGCATTCTGCAGATATATTGGCTCACGCCCTCTGAAGACGTGAGCCAATCACGAAACGCGTCAGGGCGTGGCTACACGACGTGCTTCTTCCACTACACACAGCGTTTACACTGAACTGGGAGCCTGTCAGCTGGAGCTGAGCTGACTGTGCACCTAGAGCGGACGAGAGCTGCAGTTCACTACGTTTGATGTGCTGTATTTTATCTTCAACATTTGTAAGCATATATATATTTTTATGGGGCATGGTTCTCAATAAAAAACAGTATTACACTATATGTCTTTTCACTTGCCTTACATGAAACACTCCCTCATTTATGACCTATACCAAACCTACTGAGATACGGTGACAACAGGAGGAAGGAGATATTTTTGGAAGATTGAGGAGACTTTTAAGGCAATCCATTGAAAGGAATCCCAGTATGAGCAAGGAGTTCTTAATGCTGAACACACCATAGGCATCTGGTGAGTAGAACTCCTAAGGGAGACCCGGTATGAAGATTATTTTACAATTGGAAGTTTCAAGGATTTTATGAAATACATCGGTTTAAGAGACTTTTTACAGTTTTTTCTGTGAATGGACTTTATGCATTTTTATTCCTTTTGGTTTACATGATTTTATATTTTAAACCTATTTCATTTTGTGGTCATACACATTGCATTCATCCTCACTCAGTGAGACTAATTTAGCAGAAGGTTAATTACAGGTTTAATTAGTCACCTTAGCGCTGTTAGTGCTTCTATTCAGAGACACATTGCTTTTCGTTTATCATTTATCGTTTAAATTTTCTTATTGCTTGTCAGTGTAAAACTATCGACACGCCAATTATCCATATAAATATTGATGATGTTGTTTTCTGTTTATCCCTTGTAGCCTTCCCTGTTTATATGCTCCTGATGAAGCTTGTAGCGAAACATGTCGGGCAATTTCTAACAGGTCTGGGCGTTGCTTGTTTTATCCAAGCCGCTATATGACTACAAGGATCAACATTGTTATGTTTCAATCTTGTGAAATTTTGTATTTTCTAATAAATTATATTTTTATCTATACCATTATTCTCCGATTCATCTATAATTTGACACCGTATAAAGTCCCCGGGTTTGTTACCCGATCCCCCCATCCAATCCTTTTCTAACAGTTTCAGCAGAGTTGACAGGAGACAAACATTGGGGATTAAAATCTGTCATAATATGTCTGCATTGCATTTTATACCATTACAGGCAGATGAATGAGTTTATATACAGTAAATCTGTGAGTTCTTTCCACTGTCAGAGGAATTATAATTCTATATGGTCAGTTTTGTGATCTCATGCACTTCTGCTATACAGCACAGCCAGATTCTGCTCCCTTGTGACCTCTCTGTAGATTTAATTAACCTACAAACTGAGGTAGGCATGAACCATAGATTTTGGTCATGGATAGAAAACTGGTTATAGGGGCATGTCCAAAGAGTGGCGATAAATAACATGCACTCAGCCTGGTCTTGAGTGGTAAGTAGGTACCCCAAGGCTCTGTCCTGGAACCAATTCTGACCAATGATATAGAGGCCGGCATATATAGCTCAATCTCAGTTGGTTGACAACACAAAAATAAGTAGGGCTATAACTTCACGTCAGGATTTGGAAACTTTACAAGAAGACCTGAATAAAATAACAAGGTGGACAACTACATGGCAAATTAGGTTTACTGTTGAAAAATGTAAAGGAATGTACTTGGGGGCTAAAAATATAAATGCAAGTTACTCACTAGGAGGAGAACCTCTGGGGGAATCCAGAGAGGAGAAAGATCTGGGGGTCCTAGTAGAAGACATAATGAGAAATAGCATGCAATGTCAAGTTGCAGCCAGCAAAGCCAGAAGAATATTGGCTTTCATAAAAGGGGGATTTACTGCAGAGATAAATCGATAATTCTGCCAATTTATAAATCTCTGGTCCGAACGCATCTGGAGTATTCTGTTCAGTTCCGGTCACCAATCCCCAGAAAGGATGTGCTGGAAATGGAGAGATATCAGAGAAGGGCAACACAATTAATAAGGAGACTGGATGACCTCAATTACGTGGAATGACTACAAACACTGGGCTTATTCTCCCTGGAGAAGAGACGCTTGAGAGGAGATATGATAGACAAATATTTCAATGGCGATCCCAGCGTAGGTAGGAAACTATTCAGTATCATGGAGTGTTAGAAGACATGGGGCCACACAATGAAGTTGGAAGAGAAGCGGTTTAACCTTAAGCTGCGTAGGGTTTTTTTCACTGTCAGGACAATTAGGATGTGGAACTCTCTTCCACAATTGGGAGTATTGATAGATTTAAAAGACTCTTGGACTTGTATCTTAGGCCCTGTACACACGAGGGGACATGTCCGATGAAAATGGTCCGTGGACTGTTTTCATCGGACATGTCCGCTCGGTGATTTCTGTCTGATGGTTGTACACACCATCAAACAGAAATCCGCGCGGACAGGATACACGGTGACGTGGCCGCGCCATCACCGCGACGATGACGCGACGACGTGTGCGACCCTGGAAGGTCAATCCTTTCACGCATGCGTCGAATCACATCGACGCATGCGAGGGCTTTCGGCCGAGCGGACATGTCCGGTGAGTCGTACAGATGACCGAACATGTCCGTCGGACATGCTTCCAGCGGACATGTTTCTTAGCATGCTAAGAAACATTTGTCCGCTGGAAACCTGTCCGATCCGCCGGAAAATTGTCCGGTCGGCCATACACACGACCGAACATGTCCGACGGACCAGTTTCAGCAGACATGTTCGGTCGTGTGTACGAGGCCTCAGTGAATACAACATACAGGGATATGGGAAATGATTATCGACATTGACACACATACACCTATACATGTTGAACTGAATGGACTATTGTCTTTATTCAACCTTACCAACTATGAAATTACCCTTACATTAAAGTAGCTCTTGGTCACATGAGCTATAAATTGTGGCTGTGCAAGTTTCTCCTAGAGCCTGCTGGTTGTTTCCCCCCTTGTTGCTGTGCATACCTTGACCTCTAGAACTGACCATTCTATGTCTGTGCATTAATTTGTTAAGAAGATGTGTTAGGCTACCCAGTTTACAGGTCTCTGCATTCCTCACTATGTTGTACTGCTTACAAGTTGCTTCACTTGTGTTTGGGTGTTAGGTGCTTTGTATATACAAGCTTCTGTCTAAGTGTTCCTGGGCTTGATAGACAGGAATTGAATGTTTGTTAAAGATGCTTTCAAGTTTTCCCACACTTGCAGCTACATATGGGATGACTATATTACTGTGTGTTCTGCTTCTTCCCTCTTTTTAATGGATGTTTTTTTTTGCCTGGCCCTGTGGATGTTTTACCAAAAGCCCAGTCTGGGCAGCCAGACATATTGGCAATAATTTTGGGGGTGTATACCATGAAATTGGTGCAGGAGAAAATGTAAAGAAAACTTGCAGACTACTGGAACCACCTAGGCTTGGTTTCCGATAGTCTGATAATATGGACTTACCCCTAACAGTATTGCCGCGTACACACAATCATTTTTCAGCATTTTTAAAAAACATAATTTAAAATGATCGTGTGTGGGCTGCACATCGTTTTTCAGGTTCTAAAAAACAACAAATTCTTTTTTCGAACATGCTGCATTTTTTAACGTCGTTTTAGACAATGTCTTTTTTCGGGTTGTAAAAAATGATCGTGTGTGGGCTAAAACGACGGAAAAAAAAACGTGCATGCTCAGAAGCAAGTTGTGAGACGGGAGCGCTCCTTCTGGTAAAACTACCGTTCATAATGGAGTAAGCACATTCATCACGCTGTAACAGACAGAAAAGCGCGAATCGTCTTTTACTAACACGGAATCAGCTAAAGCAGCCCAAAGGCGAATGGAACTTCCCCTTTAAAGTGCCACCGTACATGTTGTACGTCACCGCGCTTTGCTAGATAATTTTTTAAAAACCGATGGTGTGTAGGCAACATCGTTTTAATGATGAAGTTGGAAAAAATTGTTTTTTTAGACATGCTGAAAAACAACGTTTTCTTTCATGCTGAAAAATGATCGTGTGTACGTGGCATATGAGCTTGGGTTCCACGGCAAAAGGTCAAAGGGCTAAGAAGATTTTACAAAGAGCTAAAAAAAACTGAAATTGATGCTTTAAAACACAGAATGAAATGAAACAAAGTTTGGCATGTAAACTACCTGCTGAAATGCTAGAAAGAGTTGAACATATAGAGCAATCTCAACTAGCTAAACAAACTAAGGGCCAGGAAAGACAGATTAATAAGTTCAGACCAGAGGTGTAATTAGGTTTTGTGCTGCCCTAGGCCTGACTAAACTCGCGCACCCCCTAATTTAAATATGACACACCCCTTCCTGACAAGGCCACGCCCCTTCCTGTTTAAGACCCGCCCTAAAAAATGAGTGGGGACACTAGTTATGAGGGCCGGTTGGGTGGGCAATAAATTCCCCTAATTTGCATAGATTTCCTCTCACTTCCTGTTTGGCTATGGGGTAGGAAGTGAAGGGAAATTTCTGCAAGGGGTGGACAAAAAAATAAACTGACAGGGGCTATAACCCTCCCTTACTCTATCCAAAATTAAAAATAAAGTGTTGCCTATAGTTCTACTTTAAGCACAAATTTCTGATAATTTTATTGAGAGGACTAAGAAGATATAACCATGCCAATGGTGCAGCAGAACCCCCCCCCCCCCCCACAGTTGCAGAATGCCGGCCGTCTGCATACCAGAAGCAGTGCGGACGCTTTATGGGGGCGCTAGACTAATTTGCCTCTCAGCCCAGTCCGCCCCATAAGACTGCCGCTACACTAACAGTGTAGCGCAAGCCGCGGGGACTCTTTCCGTGCTGCCCCCCCTGCAAAGTGCTGCCCTAGGCCTGGGCCTTGTTAGCCTAGGCCAGGATACAGCGCTGGTTCAGACACCAACTTGCTACTCTGGACCAGAAAAAACAGAACAGATGAGTTAACTTGTAGGAAAAATGGTGAAAGCCAAACACCGCAAAGTAATAAGTAGCTAAAGGATCTTTCAACTTTACTCTACTAGAAAGGAGGGCACTTTCATCACTTAGTAAATATCTGAGCTTTACTATTCTGTTAGCAGACAAGAAAGATGTACCTTTGACATGAATACATTCATGGCCGTGAATAAAATCTCTTAATGTTACCACTCTTTTTGATGATGCAAACCCTTATCAGTCCCTAAAGAGAGACCATACTGACTATTACAGGAAAAAGGTGGTAGACTGTTTACAACAGCTAGAAAGGGTAAACGCTATTTATCAGGCCTTGTACTACTGTCTCTATTTTGGAAGAAGCTACACTTTGCCTGTATGGACTCTATAAAATAAATGAGGATGTTGTCCCTCTAAGGTAAACCTAGATTACAACTAGGGAAGGATAGTTCATTAGGTGGCATAGAGAAAATGTATTATACGTAGCTAAAAAGTAAAACCAATTGATATTTACAAATGTAATTGAGCAGTTTATTTAAAACCCTGCTCCGATTTGATCCTGCCCTCCATTTTGCACCAAAGGTGGCCAGACCACTTTTGTGTTTTTTCACTTTTGTCATTTTTCTACTGTTTAACACTTATAGCTTTCAAAGTATGTAAAAGGCCCTCCAAACATTACCTTTTCTGAAAGCACAGGACCAATACGATGACACGATGGTGCTATTAATTTTTATCAAAACAATATTGTCTATATAAATACATTAAAATCATTATTACACACAAAACAACATATAAACTTCCAAAAGTCTTAGTAAATGTAAAATAATAATATCCCAGTTACTTCTTTCTCCATCCTAGCCCCCAATAAAATATTGAGCATCAATGCCTCTCAGGTGTTGACATCACCCTTTCATCATGTGACAGTGCTTGGGCCTAACAATTGGCTGTTAGAACTAAGCACTGTCAAATGCTCCCAATATTTGAATGCAACAGGTGTGTTTTGATTGCTAATCTAGAGGCAGGAGTGGCAGGGGATTTTTTGGGGAAAGTATAAGTTGGTTGGGGGGGGGTGCTTTTCATTGACACTTTCACTTTGCCCTCAAACAATGTGACTGGGTTTCTTAAAGATGCGTGTGGTACCATACTGCAAAACACCAGACATAGATGAATGAAGTATGTTGGGGTGCCATTCATTGTGCCATTCACATCATGTGCATTGTGGCATGCTGTGTTAAAAAAAAAAACTGTTGACCAGCCGCCATGGGAGAGACCTGTCGAAGTGGGCCAGTCTGGATGAAGTCCAGGGCCAAAATGTTGTCCCAGTCCAGCCCTGGTCATCAATCTCCTCCCCTGCTACAGCTTAGCACTCTTTCACTTTCAGCTGAACTTGGAAGTGTTCAGTGCGTAACATTTACAAGTTCCGTGTTACAACATGAAAGACATGCTCACTAATTTCCCGCTGGCCAGCCTAAAAAAAAGCTGTTGATGAGACTGGCATAAAGAAAGTTTTCCAGTTTTACCACTGGCAGCGAATTGTGGCGTGACCAGTGGAGAACGCTTCAGGAAAGCAGAGACATGGGAATCTAAAAGGGCATTGGTGCAACAGGGAAAAGGGGTCTTTAATGGAATCTGGAAGCCCCCTTAGGACAAGAACCATATCCCTCAGATATCTATCCCGCCCCACCCCAAGAAAAACGTTTAAAAAAAAAATGTCCCCAATGTAAATCCAGCATCAATTGCAGCACCCAGCAATGTAGATATACAGTACATCAGTCATGACAATCCAACAACTGATGATGTAAGCACGACGACCCACCGCTACACTTGTCACAGGTAATTGATTGCACCAGAGCTCTTTATGGGCTTCATAACAAAGGGGGTGAATACAGTACATATGCACGTGCCAATTATAATGTTTTTATTTCTGAAAAATAGTTTTATGTATATATTTTTCTAATTTTACTTTGCCAACTTAGACTATTGTGTTCTGATTCATCACATATAATTCAGATTAAAAAAAAAACCATTGAACTAAAGGCTGTAATGTAACAAAATGGGTAAAGGCACTGTATTAGGTGGTGACAAGGTACTCCTTTGCAGAGGAACAAAAGAAAGAGGGAACTACCCTTATTAATAGTCATTGGTGGGCAGTAAGTCAATTTAACTAGTACAACAGATATTGGGCCAGATTCAGGTACATCGGCGCATCTTTGAGCCGGTGTAGCGCATCTCATATGCGCTACGCCAACGTAACATTGAGAGGCAATCTGAGTATTCACAAAGCACTTGCTCCCATATTTACGCCAGCGTAACGTAAATAGGCTGGCGTAAGCCCGCCTAATTCAAAGTAGGCAGGTAGTGGGCGTGTTGTATTAAAATGAGTCGTGACCCCATGTAAATGCATGGCTTTACAAACCGCGCTTGCGCGCGCATGCTCGAAGTCACGTCGCACATACTCCCTAATATACGACGGCTCAATGCGTACGATGTGAACGTAACTTACGCCCAGCCACATTCACGTATGACTTACGTAAATGACGTAAAATATGACGCTGTTCCCGCGCCCATACCTTAACATGACTTACCCCTGCTTTATGAGGGGTAAACTTACGCCGGACGTATGCCTTACGTAAACGGCATAGCTTACTGCGACGGGCGCAAGTACGCTCGTGAATCGGCGTATCTAGGTCATTTACATATCAATGTTAATCAACAGAAGCGCCCCTAGCGGCCAGCGTAAATATGCACCCAAGATACGACGGCGTAGGAGACTTACGTCAGTCGTATTAAGCCAAAATTCAGGCATATCTTGTACTGTGAATATGGCACATAGATACGACGGCGCATCCTAGAACTTACGCGGCGTATCAACAGATACATCGGCGTAAGTTCTCTGTGAATCTGGCCCATTGTGTTAGTATCTCGCAATACAAATAATATTGACAAATAAATGCTGCTTTGTTTCTGGACTACAATCTGAAAATCATGGTACCTTAACAAACTCGTACTACGTTCGTCGGATGCTAGAGGTCCTCCAGCGCTCCAATCCCGACGTGTATCGTCAACCACGTGACTTCATCAGGGTAATGAAGTCACGTGGTTGACGATACGCATCGGGATTGGAGCGCTGGAGGACCTCTAGCATCAGACGAACGTAGTACGAGTTCGCTACTCGTGGATACATGCCATCAATACCAACTTAAATGTGAGGTTTTTTTATGCTGTTTTTAATAAACCTGACCTTTTTATACTGGATTATGCGATGTGCTCTGCTTCCCTATTGTCTTGGTTATCCCACTGCTGTATGAGCCGTATGCTGTATCCTACCATCGTATGAACCATCCAGCATCACCAGCCTGGGATACATGTACATGTGCACTGGAGAGAGAGAGGAGAAGCAGACCACTGATGAGTTCGCTGCTCGTGGAGATAAGCCCTATATTTTTTAGTACATGTGAGTGCATCTGAGTGTGTTATGTGCCAGGTCCTTTGGTGCCATCAATATTACACTATCCTGTTGTATGTCTGCTTTTTTGCATGTACTGACCTGGATCGTAAGAGCTATCTCTACCATCAAGACCAGACTGCCATTTATCAAGGCTCCCCTATCAGGTGTATTTTGCCTGACCTAAGGTGAGCTGCTGGGATCACCAGTGGTGTGTGTGGACTCTCTTAAGGTGTACGGCTTACCTTTCTTCACCATATTTGGCTGCGGGGTCTCCTTCCACTGAATTTTTTGGCTTTACTTTTTCATCATCAGACTTACCAGATTATTTGAGTTTTTTGCTTTCTTTTGGTCTCTGGACTTTTTTTTATCAAGTTACATATGTGTATCCCTAATATGTATTGAGGTATTGTTCAAATATATTGCCATTTACTGTAAACATCACGTTGTATTTCACATGTTCACTGTCACCTGTGCCCGTTCCCCTCTTTACACATCTAATAATTATTTATAGTGTGTTTCACAGCGCAGACACCTTTTACTTGTTCCAATGAAGAAGCTTAACATTAATTTAAAAACTTTTTTTGCAACATATATAGGAACCCTATGAATGGAAATGTTTTTTTTTTTTTTACACAAGAAATGTTCGAATTTAGCAGCAGTCACAATATTTCTATAAGGGCAAATTCAGAGTCAATTCAGTGTTTTGAAGTGAAAAAAGAACATAAGCACACAAAAAAACCCAGTCATTTCTATCTCTGCTGTTAATGAATGACGTCTCACTGGCCTAGTCCTAAACCCCTGGATTAATTAGGAATGACTGCCAGTCTGACTGCAAATCTGGTATTAATTGTTAAGCAAAGGGTGGTTTGGACTCTGAAACCCAAGAGTGTTATTAGAAGATAAAAATCTAAACATGAAAATATTGTCCTAACACTCGAGATAAAGCTCTTTTATATAGAAAGCAGGATAAGGATGTGTGAAAAACTTACTAAAGGTCCAAGAATTCAAAATATTCCACACTGCTTTTCAATGGATGGAGACACAAGAAATTTGATTGTTTGCAATATGTATATATATATGTATGTTTGTGGGTGTGTATACATTCATAAAATGCATATTGTGTGACTGATTTTTTATACTTTTTGTAGCAGACTTTTATATAGAAATTTCTTGAAATAAAAGGAAACCAATGGGGGTGAATAGGAAGGTTTTTGATATTATGATGCACAACATTTGCTTTGATTTCAAAGTTAAATATGTCAAAGTAAAATGAAAAGAAGATAACAAAAACAGATACTGGAAGTCTTTTGTTGAGTTGGAATTATTTATTCAAATGTCAACTACAAAAGCAGGATCGCAGCTAATACCTGAATGAGTTTTGGATCAACGGTGCTTAAAGCGGGGTTCCAACCACAATTAGCAATTTTTAAATGTATGTCCTTTTATCCTGCGTTTTTATAATATAAATCCGGTCACTTACTATTTTACAATCCACCACCGCTCCTCATAGTTATTCAAAAAAGATAGTTTATAAAACTATGTCCACACCATTGTCATTTTGCTTGTGGGCATTGTGAAGCCTACAAGCACTTACTTCCTGGAAGTCTTGGATGGGAAATGATAATTGGACAGCGCACTGCATCCTGGGAAA
Source organism: Rana temporaria (assembly GCF_905171775.1). Taxonomy (NCBI): domain Eukaryota; kingdom Metazoa; phylum Chordata; class Amphibia; order Anura; family Ranidae; genus Rana; species Rana temporaria. Next base: position 28,593,573 of record NC_053497.1, on the reverse strand, counting down.
TGATGACACACATTTCCCAGGAGCATTAAAGGGAGATGATGTCAGAATCCTAGGTGATTTCAAAGGCAGATTTCGTGGGACCGCATAGCAACAGGCATTTCCAGATGAGTAAAAAAAAACATTTATTTTTTTACCTTTTTAGGTCTAATGAGCACAATAATGGAAAAAAAAATTTGGGATGGAAACTCCACTATAACCAAGGGGCACAGACATGTTTTGCACTTATTTACAGCTGTGACAAAATCAATTCAATTGTAGACTAAAAGACAGACAGACCAAAAAGGAGAAAATAAGAGAGGTGTATTGTTTGGTTTACATGCACTTTAAAGTAAACCTGTCATAAAATTGAGGCTGGGCTTAAAAGGAAAGAATACATAAGTGGACTTTGCCATCAGTGAAAACTGCATGTCAAAACAATCTATAAATTTTAAGATATTAGTAGCTCAAGTAGCAAATCCTTGACTTTGTGTTTATTAGCTTAGTATAGCTCCTCTCAAGCCTCATGCACCTCTCAAGCCTTTCTTTTGGTCAAGTGATCCCATTACTTTAACAGAGACTTTGGAGATGGGAGATAGGAGCTAGGGCGATGGAGCAAAGTTTATTCTTTACAGGCAAAATGGAGATAATCATATACAGAAATGTTAGCTGCCTTGATCTCTGGATCTGATGATCACTTTTTAAGCTCACAATTTAACCTCTATTACAAACTCTGCCTGGGGCTTAGAGATGCACCACATTCGGACAGGTGGGCAGTGGTGGGGGGGGGGGGGAGAGTGCCTCATATTCGATTTTTGTAGTCCTTCCCGCTAACAGTGCCATTCTAGAAACAGGATCCCACTTTCTGTTCCTTTGGGCTAATTTACTTATATTGGAATGATTGGATAATATTTCAGCATGATGTATGTATGCTGACTAGACATGTGCATTCGTTTCGTCCAAATGCATTTTCGTCCAAATTTTGGGTATTTTCGTTATTGTTTTAACAAACGAAAGCGAACGATTCGAAAGATCTGACATAAAAAAATGCTTTATTTTAGTTTTCGTTGCTACAACAGTTCGATATAGATAGGAGATTCGATATGATGCTGACAATAGCAATCTGTGTCTATAGAACCTGTGGTCGAATGTGCCTAACCTTAACTCTATTAGTCCAAGATTATTCTATATAGAGAGAAAAGATTTGACATTATAGAGACAGTGTTGGGGTAGACCTTTCGACATGAACGACGAAGATTCAACGAAGCAACGAAATACATACAAACGTCGAATCTGTCATTGAAGGCTTATGGTGTTTGTCGAAAGTTGTAAGAAGATTCGACAAGCAGCTAAACTGCATGACGCCGCAATCGTACATTTCCGATCAAATGCTTGGCCCATAGGCTATAGAAGAATTTGAATGTTAGTTGACTAGTAATAATAATTTATAAATATTATTATTACTAGTCACATACAACATTAGAATTCTTCTATAGCTTGTAGGAGGAACATTCGACCGGCAATGTACGATTGCGGCGTCGTACAGTTTAGGTGCTCCGTCAAATTTTCTTAGAATATTCGACAGGCACCATAAGCCTTCAATGACAGATTGGATCTTAATTAATTCAGATTTTCAGACAAATGCATTTTTTAACAAAACAAAATAAATAAAAACGAATTTCGGGAGTAACTAAAACATTTTTTTCGGACGAAAACTAAATTCCGAAATGAAATATTTCAGTGTGCACATTTTTAATGCAGACTGCCATTCAACCTGCTCCAGGGACCCGTACAAACCACATCCTCATAGAGGTGTTTGGGTGGTCAACTTAACAAGATACAAAAAAAAAGACCCATTGGCAATTGTTATGTTATACATTAAAATGTTCTCAGAGTTAAATTTTCAACTACTCTTCTCCAACTCCTGACTGGTGAGCTCGATGCTCCAATATCTATTTCTTTCATTGGAATCTGGGGATGTAGAGTTCCCATTGAAACCAAACTGTACCCTTGGATGTCCTACCTCTTAAACCTCGTACACACAACCGAGGAACTCGTCGTAAATGAAACATTGTTTTCCTCGACGAGTTCCTTGTCAGGCTTGTCGAGAAACACTGTCAAGACAAAATCTCGTTGTTCTCAAACGTGGTGACGTACATCACGTACAATGGCACTATAAAGGGGAAGTTTGATTCCACTGGCGCCACCCTTGGGGCTGCTTTTGCTAATCTCATGTTACTGCGTGTTAAGTAAAATTTTGGTAGGAGACGATTTGCACTTTTCAGTCTGTTACAGCGTGACAAATGTGATATCTCTATTACAAACGCTACTTTTACCAAAGGTGCGCTCCCGTCTCATACTTTATTTTGAGCATGCGCGGGTTTCTAAGCATACACACGAACGTGTTTCTCGTTGAAAACCAGCTCGACGAGGAACACGACGAGGAAATTGAGACTCCCGACGAGGAAAAAGAGAACTTTTTCTCGATGAAAAACATACACACGACCGTTTTCCTCGGCAAAAAAGGTCTACCACCAAGTTTCTTGATGGATTCTGTCGGGGAAAACGGTCGTGTGTACAAGGCCTTAGAATTAAGGGATACAGCACCTTTACACAGTGGAGTGGTGGGGTATTTATCCTATTTATCTTTTGCATCCTCCCTTTCCCCTCCCACCATCTCACTCATTTTGTTAGTTTTATTCCCACCTTTACCTACCCCTTACCTTCAACCCATATTTGTCCTTTCCTAATCCTCCATTTCTTGCACACTTCTTTTACTGTACTAACACTAACACCTTATTCTCCACCTCCCTCTCTTCTCCTAATCCACCCAACATTTCTCCCATTCTTGCTTCTCACTCTCAAAACAGGTATCCACCCCCACTCCACACTATACCTATTGCATCCTGCCAGATTTCAATATACTGTACCAAAAGTAACATCCCCTTATATTCCCTCAGGGGACCTAACACCTGGAAAGAGGCCCTTTCTTTTGGGGGAAACTTTCCTACATACAAGAAACCTCAGAAAAGATCAAACACCTACCCTCTCCAATTGTAAATTCCCATATTACCTAATTTCAGCATGTCCTCTCAATCTGAAATGAAAGGGGTTTCAATCCTAATAGAAACCCACCTTATCTTTAACCGCTTGCTGACCGCCTCCTGTACATATACGTCGGCAGAGGGGCATGGCTGAGCAAAGCAACATACAGGGACGCTGCTTTGAATTTGCTGCCCTGTGGGTGCAAGCTCCGTGACTGTGCCCGCGGGACCTGCGGACTCGATGTCCGCCAGTGTACCGCGATCGTGTCACAGAGCCGCAGAACTGGAAAATGCCTGTGTAAACTAGGCATTTCCCTGTTCTGCCTTGTGACAAGACACTGATTTACTGCTCCCTGTCATCGGGAGCAGTGATCAATGTCGTGTCACTGGTAGCCCAGCCCCCACACCATTAGAATCACTCCCTAGGACACACTTAACCCCTTCCTCGCCCCCTAGTGGTTAACCCTTTCCCTGCCAGTGTCATTTACACAGTAATCAGTTTTTATAGCACCGATCACTGTATAAATGACAATGGTCCCAAAATAGCGTCAAAAGTGTCCGATGTGTCCGCCATAATGTTACAGTCATGACAAAAATTGCAGATCGCCACCATTACAAGTAAAAAATATTATTAATAAAAATGCCATAAAACTATCCCCTATTTTGTAGACGCTATAACTTCTGCACAAACCAATCAATATATGCTTATTGCAAAATGTTTACCAAAAATATGTAGAAGAATACATTTTGGCCTAAACTGAGACAGAATTTTTTTTTTATAGATTTTTAGGGGATATTTATTATAGCAAAAAGTAAAAGATATTGCTTTTTTTCAAAATTGTCGCTCTTTTTTTGTTTATAGCTCAAAAAATTAAAACCGCAGAGGTGATCAAATACCACCAAAAGAAAGGTCTATTTATGGGAAAAAAGGAAGTCAATTTTGTTTGGGAGCCACGTCGCACAACCACGCAAATTGTCAGTTAAAGCGACGCAGTGCCGAATCGCAAAAAATGGCCTTGTCATTGGGCAGCCAAATCCTCCGGGGCTGAAGTGGTTAAACTAACTCATATCCAAGCAGATATAGTAGGCACATACCTCTTTGTTAAGGGTTTTATAAATTGTAGATCAGTAACAATTGCTAACATATACAGTGCCTTGAAAAAGTATTCATACCCTTGAGATTTTTAAAATTTTCAAAATGTTGTCATGTTACAACTATAAACCTAAATTTATCTTATTGGGATTTTATGTGATAGACAACACAAAGTGGTACATGATTGTGAAGTGGAAGGAATTTTTTAAATGGTTTTCAAAATCTTTTACAAAAAAATATGTGAAAAGAATAGCGTGCATTTTTGGGGATGTCTCTACCAAAAGAGCATCTGGAGAGTTGAAAATTTTGCCCATTCTTTTTTTGCAAAATAGCTCAAGTTCTTTCAGATTGGATGGAGAGCATCTGTTAACAGCAATTTTCAAGTCTTGCCATAGATTTTGAATTGGATTTAGGTTTGGACTTTGACTGGGCCATTCTAACACATGAATATGCTTTGATCTAAACCATTTAATTGTAGCTCCGGCTGTATGTTTAGAGTCGTCCTGCTGGAAGGTGAACCTCCACCCCAGTCCCACGTCTTTTGCAGACTCTAACAGGTTTTCTTCTAAGATTGCTGCCACCACCATGTTTCACGGTGGGGATGGTGTGTTCAGGGTGCAGTGTTAGCTTTCTGCCACACATAGCGTTTTGCTTTTAGGCCAAAAAGTTTAATTTTGGTCTCATCTGACCAGAGCGCCTTCTTACACATGTTTGCTGTATCCCCCACATCGCTTCTCACACACTGCAAACAGGACTTCTTATGGATTTCTTTCAACAATGGCTTTCTTCTTGCCTCTCTTCCATAAAAGCCAGATTTGTCATAAAGGCCATATGTGTCGAGTGCATAGTTATCCTGTGGAAACATTTTCCCACCTGAGCCGTGGATCTCTGCAGCTCTTCCAGAGTTACCCTGAGCCTCTTGGCTGCTTCTCTGATTAATGATCTCCTCTTGTCTGGCCTGTCAGTTTAGGTGGACCGCCATGTCTTGGTAGGTTTGCAGCTGTGCAATACTCTTTCCATTTTCAGATGATGGATTGAACAGAGCTCTGTGAGATGTTCAAAGCTTGGGATATTTTTTTTATAACCTAACCCTGTTTAAACGTCTCCACAACTTTATCCCTGACCTGTCGTGTGTGTTCCTTGGTCTTCATGATGATGTTTGTTTACTAAGGTTCTCTAACCAACCTCTGAGGGCTTCACAGAACAGCTGTATTTATATTGAAATTAAATTACCACAGGTGTACTTTATTAATTAGGTGACGTCTGAAGGTAATTGGTTCCATTAGATTTTAGTTAGGGGTATCAGAGTTAAAACCTTGTGGGAAGTTGGGAAGTAATCAATTACTTTCTCAGTTTGCGCCTCAGTTACATTGGACATCTGTCCATAAATGTAGACACTGGTCACTAAATGTGTCCCTGATTCAACATGAATCAAATAAAATAAATCTAGAGGCTCTCATACTATCCTACTTTGTCAAAAGCTCTATTCCAAATAGCCTCACACTAGGGAAATGTATAAGTGCATGCTGAGAGGGGAACTACTAAAGTTAGTTACTAATTTGAAAAAGGCAGAGGCCCATATTCTCTCTAAATGTCCGCGGGCGGCGCGTAAGGCATTTACACTCCGCCGCCCCAAACTACAGGAGCAAGTGCTGTATTCCCCAAACACTTGTTCCGTAGTTTGGGGCGGCGGAGTGTAAATGGCCCGGCGTAGCCACGCGTATCTTCAAGGGGTCGGCTTCTATTCAAATTAAGCGCGCCCCCGATTCTAAGTAACTGCGCATGCGCCGGGCTTAAAAAAGCCCAGTGCGCATGCTCCAGTTCTCGGCGGAAAACGTCAATGACGCCGACGTGTGCGTCATTGACGTAAAGTCGTATTCAAGAATGACTTAGGCCCCATACACACGAGAGAATTTATCCGCGGATACGGTCCAGCGGACCGTTTCCACGGATAAATCCTCTCAAAGATTTCCGCAGATTTCTATGCGATGGAGTGTACACACCATCGCATTGAAATCCGCGCGGAAATCCTCTGGCGATGACGTGTCGCGCCGTCGCCGCGATTATGACGCGGCGACGGCGCGACGCTGTCATATAAGGAATTCCACGCATGCGTCAAATCATTACGACGCGTGCGGGGAATCCCTTTGGACGGATGGATCCGGTGAGTCTGTACAGACGAGCGGATCCATCCGTTGGGATGGATTCCAGCAGATGGATTTGTTGTGCATGTCAGCAAATATCCGATCTGCTGGAATCCATCCCAGAGGAGATTTCTCCGCGGAAACAGATCCGCTGGCGTGTACACACCATAGGATCTATCCGCAGAAACCCATTTGCTGGGATTTATCTGCGGATGGATTCTATCGTGTGTATGGGGCCTTAGGGAAACGACGTAGCTGACGGAAAAACACGACGCGGACACGACGCTATCTGTAACATGGCCTACGTGGGACATGTGGAAACTTACTCCTCATATAGCAGGAGTAAGTTTCCGCTTACGCAAACGACGTTAGCGACGGGTACGCGACGTGAAATCGTTCGGGAATCGGCGTAGCAGGCTCATTTGCATAAACAAATGAGACCTTCACGTAAATGCCATCTAGCGGCGGGCGGCGTAATTACATTTAAGATCCGACAGTGTAAGTGACTTACACATGGTGGATCTTAAGTGTATCTATGGGAAAATGATTCTAAGAATCAGTCGCATAGATACACGGGCCAAAAAAGAGAGATACGATGGAGTATCCTGATATACTCCATCGTAACTTCTCTCAGAATATGGCCCAGAGCATGCAAATTCGAAATTCTTATAGTCCAAATTAGGACCAATGAGAAATGCCCACAAAATTTCCTTAGCCATGTACTTGGATGCCGACTCTTAAGATCCTCTATTTGGACCAGATCAAAGCTCAACAAATTACATTCCAAACTAAGATAGTGGTATGGTCATAGCAACAAACTCAATAGACTACTTGCAAAAGCTGTAAGGTACACGTGACTTTATTTCTAAGTTCCCCATAAACAACCCTTTCAATGGCCCTCCTAGGGTTTTCAATTCCTCATAGAGTGCCAAAGGCTTTAGGGACTACTATTCTTACCTATACAACATTACAACCCAGACAGGTTTGTTGGGACCACCAGCCTCTTTACTTTCATACATCCATGAAAGGAAATAAATACATTTGGCCTATCCTTAATCACCAAAACTGGAGCAAAAAAAAATGTTTTCAGATCCCTACTTACTCCAACTACATAGAAGAAGAAATAGGCTTCCCAGACCGTATTTTGCTGCAAAAGACTAGTGGTAAAAATCACCCCTACAAAAGAAAGATATTTATTGAACAGAAGACAACTGTGATACTGCTCTCTGACCTCATATGGCTTCCTGCTGTCTGTGGGCCTTTTTCAGTGGTACTACAAACTTCTTGCTCCAAACTCCATTCTGACCACTTACAGTAGGTGAACCCGATTTTGTGTCAATCTCGCTCTCTTTCTCGGCGAGATTGAGCACCTACGAGCCCCATCGCGGGAGCCAGCGCCGAGCTGGCTTGCCGCGATGGAGACAGAGCCGTCATAGAAGCGACGGAAGATCCGACTTGGATTCCCGCCAATTCTACACGTGTGCGGCGTTTGTTATGAATCCTGAGGGGGAAGTCCCCGCCGGATTTTAAATAAAAATCCGGCATGGGTTCCCCCCTCAGGAGCATACGGGCCCTTAGGTCTGTTATGGGTTGCAAGGAGAGCCCCCCTACGCCGCAAAAAAAACGGCGTAGGGGGTCCCCCTACAATCCATACCAGACCCGTATCCAAAGCACGCTACCCGGCCAGCCAGGAAGGGAGTGGGGACGAGCGAGCGCCCCCCCTCCTGAGCCGTACCAGGCTGCATGCCCTCAACATGGGGGGGATTGGGTGCTCTGGGGCAGGGGGGCGCACTGCGGCCCCCCCACCTCAGAGCACCCTGTCCCCATGTTGATGAGGACAGGGCCCCTTCCCGACAACCCTGGCCGTTGGTTGTCGGGGGATGCGGGCGGGAGGCTTATCGGATACCACGTGGGTAGGTATCACATGGGTAGGTACAGAGCATGATGGGATTGTGAGGCCTATATAGGTCCGATGCACCCGCGCACCCGTCATTGCAGAGAGGAAAGCCGGCGTGTCAACATCGGGAGAAGAAGAGAAGTGAAGAACATGACGTCACAGCACGGAAGAAGAACTCATCACAGCACGGAAGGAGAAGATGTACAGCACGGAAGAAGACACCGGACAGCGAGACGAAGAACCGGGGTGCGCCGAGTCAACAACGGAGAGCGGCGAAGACAGAAGGAGACCCCCGGAGAGTTGAGAAGACCCCCCGGATAGCGGAGAAGACCCGTCGGGATAGCGGAAGAAGAAGCCCCCCCGCCGAAGACGCCGGAGGAAACCCGCCGGGGGGGTGGGGGCTTTTTTAAAAGCGACCCCCCCCCGGCGGTGGAAGAGAACCAGACGGCGGCCCCCACCCACCCGAAGACGTCAAAGAAGAAGCTTCCCCTGGTAAAAGAGCTAATAAAGAAGACAGGGGAGGCCTCCGGAGCAGAATAATAAATTATTTTAATACCCTGTGTGGTTTATTTGTGTTTTTACCACTTTTCTTGCAGGTGAATGGGTAGGGGTACGATGTACCCCATACTCATTCACTTAGGGTGGGGGGCCGGTATCTGGGGGCCCCCTTATTAAAGGGGGCTCCCAGATTCCGATAAGCCTCCCGCCCGCATACCCCGACAACCAACGGCCAGGGTTGTCGGGAAGGGGCCCTGTCCTCATCAACATGGGGACAGGGTGCTCTGAGGTGGGGGGGCCGCAGTGCGCCCCCCTGCCCCAGAGCACCCAACCCCCCCCATGTTGAGGGCATGCAGCCTGGTACGGCTCAGGAGGGGGGGGCGCTCGCTCGTCCCCACTCCCTTCCTGGCTGGCCGGGTAGCGTGCTTTGGATACGGGTCTGGTATGGATTGTAGGGGGACCCCCTACGCCGTTTTTTTCGGCGTAGGGGGGCTCTCCTTGCAACCCATAACAGACCTAAGGGCCCGGTATGCTCCTGAGGGGGGAACTCATGCCGGATTTTTATTTAAAATCCGGCGGGGACTTCCCCCTCAGGATTCATAACAAACGCCGCACACGTGTAGAATTGGCGGGAATCCAAGTCGGATCTCCCGTCGCTTCTATGACGCGCTTGCTGGGATGTGCTGTCACTATTCCAGTGAGTGCGATGTCGGCGAGATCTCGGCACCATGTCGCCGAGAATCAGCGCGATGCTGTCGTGCTAAAAACACAATATCACAAACACCTACTGTATGCCCTGTACACAGACACGACCAGTTTTCGCGTTGGGAAAACTTTGATGAGAGCTTTTCGTCGGGAATCCCGACCGTGTACAGGCATACCCCACTTTTAAGTACACAATGGGACCAGAGCATGTATGTAAAACGAAAATGTACTTAAAGTGAAACAATACCTTTTTTCACTTATAGGGTGTAGTGGGGGGTCAGGGGGTGTATTGGGGGTGTTAGGAGCTGTAGTTAAGGTCTCAGGGGCTGTAGTGGGGGTGTCAGGGGCACACTGGAACAGGGCGGGCTATGCTCTCTGAGCTTCAGCTCCTTCTACTGCGGCTGCAAAATGTCTGTACAGTGCTTGTAAGGCACTTTACATACACTCAGGGGTATGTCCTTACTCGCGAGTGTATGTAAAGTGAGTGTACTTAAAGCGGGGTATGCCTGTATATGCTCCATCTGACTTTTTCCCACAGGAAAACTGCTGTAAAAAAATAGAGAGCAGGATCTCTCTTTTCCCGTCAGGAAAAAATCCTAGCATAAAAAACGTTCGCCTGTATGCTCTTCCGACGGGAAAAAAAACATGCATGCTCGGAAACAATTCGACACATGCTCGGATGCATAAAACTTCATTTTGTCGGCTCGTCATCGTCTTTTACCTCACCGCTCAAATGTTCACTGGACTTTTGTGTGACCGTGTGTATGCAAGGCAGGCTTGAGAAGAATTCCGTCAGGAAAACCATTGTTTTTTTTCCCGAAGGGAAAACCGCTCGTGTGTACATGGCATTTGGGTCAAAAATACTTCCCATAATGGGAAGTACTTATTTTCATCCTGGAATCTACAACAAAGCCTTCTACCTCTTTGAATCACAAATTCAGGTGGAATTATTTCCACACGTTGTATCCTGCCCTTTCGTTTCTAGAATGCCTTACAACTACACCACTTTTTAGTTTCACTATGCTCTTAATCTATCCTTATGACACCAAACACCCCTTTTGAACTCTTATAGGGATGCCGGGATATGGACCCCCCTCCGTCTCACATTCTCCCTATCCCTATCCCTAATTTCAGTGACACCAGACTTTTTCCCTATATATTTCTAGATGAAAATTAAAATTAGGCCACACCTTCTCTTTGGTCCCCAAAGAGATAAAATTATCTTCTTCGCCACAATGCCTTAATAGCCTACACAACCTAGGAATAAAGGGCCAGATTCACAAACGAGATACGACGGTGTATCTACTGATACGCCGTCGTATCTCTGTTTCTAACTATGCGACTGATTCATAGAATCAGTTACGCATAGCTAGCCCTAAGATCCGACAGGTGTAATTGAATTACACTGTCGGATCTTAAGGATGCAATTCTAGGCCGGCTGCTAGGTGGCGAGGCCATTGCGGCCGGCGTAGAATATGCAAATGAAAACTTACGGCGATCCCCGGACGTCCCAAACGGCCCGTCGATCTAACTCTACGTCGTTTCCGTCGAGTTATGCCGCGTAAAACTATGGCTGAGCCCTAGTTGTCTTAAGCCATGTTAAGTATGGCCGTCGTTCCCGCGTCGAAATTTAAACATCAACGTCGTTTGCGTAAGACGTCCGTGAATGGCGCTGGACGCCATTTACGTTAATGTCTAAGCAAATGACGTCGGTGTGACGTCAGTTAGCGCAATGCACGTCGGGTAATTTACCCGACGGAGCATGCGCAGTACGTCCGGCGCGGGAGCGCGCCTAATTTAAATGGGACTCGCCCCATTCAATTGGGCCCGCCTTGCGACGGACGGATTTAAGTTACACCGCCGCAAATTTCCAGTTAAGTGCTTTGTGGATCAGGCACTAACTTGGAAAAATTGCAGCGGTGTAACTTAAATCGGAAAAGTTAAGTTGCGCCCGGGCTATGTGAATCTGGCCCAAAGCTTTTAACTCATTTACTAGGCAATATAGAATGCCCGAATACTTTCACAAACTTTACCCACAAACCTTTCCAATGTGTTGGAGATGTGGCAATGAAAGTAGTGTTCATTCATGAAAAACTGTTTTACAGTCAAATTGATCATTATAAATTTTACAGAAATAGATCTGGGAGACAACTCCACAGCATTCCTTCTACACCATAACCATCTGTCTAGTTGAACAGTCAAGTGATCCCCTCTTATCTATCTCTCAAACTCAGCTGGAGCCTTCATTTCATTATATTAGAGACAGACATCTCCCCCACCATTATCTCAGTGGTGCTATAAAGGTTCAGAAACTCATCATATAGAGGATTCCACCCCATCCTTTCAACATTCTGTAGAACTTAATAGAAAGAGGGTTTTACTGACACCTCCTCAAAAGAATATTGCCAACTGCTCATGGAGTGACAGGATTATTTCAATCCTACAATCACTTTTTCTCAGTTACTCCTGAAGATACCATTACCTCTTGCATACTCTGGCCAGAGGTGTCTTACCTTAAGCAAACACAACAGATCCAGGCTTGGTCCCCCACTCCATTTTTATCCTTCCCTCACCACCACTTTTCCTTCCCCTGTTTCCTTCCCCTCTACCCTCTCCATCTGAACCTCCCCCCTCTATTCCTGTTGTGTTCCTATATTTCTAATTTCTAGTTTATTCTTGTAAAGATTGCTCACATGGTTTCTAGAAACACAATGAGTATAGATATAGTATCATATTGGAGAAGAGTAGTTCTACGCTGCTGGAGGATGTAAAAACATGTACAGTAACTTATTTAAAAAAGAGAAGGAGAAGGATGGGACTATAGCGATGCTTAATTACATAATAATGAAAACCCAAAACCAGTAAGTAAAAGTATATAGTTTATTTTTAATTATAGGTAATGTTAATATTTCATTAAAACCCGGATATTGTGTGGCCCTTAAATTATAGATCCAGCGTGCCTCAAGTTGTAATAGAGTTTTGTCTGCACTACCCCCCTCTTATATGTATTGGAATATGTTCCAAGGCCATAAACCTAATCATATCATGATTAAAATTATGGAAAAGGCCTACATGGCAACTGGTGGCAGTTTCCATTTCACCTTTAAAAATTGGTTTATCGTGGTCGCGGATACCTTTAAAAAAAGGACGTTTGGTCTTTCCAATATAAAAACAGCCACAACAACAACTTGCTAAATGGACAACACCAGGAGTTTGACAGGTGATTCTGTGTCTCAAAAAATGGGTCCGACCATCAGGGAGCACACAAGTGGTGCTATTTATTAGAAAAGGACAGACGTCACAATGTCCACATGCAAATGTGCCCAGATTTGAGCATTCGGCAGGGTTAGAAATTTAGAAATGACTATGGACAAGACGGTCTTTGAGAGAGGGAGCCTGTTTGTATGTAATCACAGGGTACTCCCCATATTTGTTAATAATGGGGTCCGTGACAACAAGGGCCAAAATGTATAAACTATTTTTCTGATTTCAGGATGTTCAGCTGAATATTGTGTAATTATTCTCACATTATTCGATTGTTTTGGTTGTTTGTGGGAGAAGATTAAAGAGCATCAATCTTTTTCAGCTACTCTGTTGTAGGCCCTCTTTAGACAAGCATGGCTATATCCCCTACTTTTGAGTCTACAATATAGATCGTCAGTAGCTTTCTGAAAGTCGATATTGAGACTACAGTTTGGTCTAATACGCAAGTATTAACTGTAGGGTATACTTTTCAGGAGGGATACAGGGTGAGAACTAGACGCGTGTTCCCTGCTGAGGGTTTTCTGTGGAGGGAAGAGTTAATTGTGCCATCATCATCCAAATGTATCAGTAAGTCAAGAAAGCTGATCTCAGTTTGGCTGCAGTTCCTAGTGAATTTTTAAATTAAATTCATTAGATGAAATGACTTGCATGAACTGCCCAAGCTCATCCCTTTTGCCCGACCAAAACAGAAGAACATCATCAATATACCTATACCAAGATATAATATTATTTAAATTCAATGGGGCAGATCCGCGTACAGCGGCGCATATTAGCGACGGGCGTAGCGTATCCAAGATACACTACGCCACCGTAACTTACTTTTTTTTTCGAATCCTCAAAGAATCCGCGCCGTAAGTTACGGCGGTGTAGTCTATCTTTGGCGGCGTAAGGGCGCGCAATTCAAATCGTTGTGATGGGGGCGTGTTTTATGTAAATACGTCGTGACCCGACGTAAATTACATTTTTTTTTAACTGCGCATGCGCCGTCCGTGGGGGTATCCCTGTGCGCATGCTCGAAATTAAACCGGAACAAGCCAATGCTTACGACGATGATGTCATTCTACGCAAATCCCATATCGCGAACGGCTTTCGCAAACAACGTAAAAAAATTCAAAATTGGACGCGGGAACGACGGCCATACTTAACATTGAGTACGCCTCATTATAGCAGCTATAACTATACGCCGGAAAAAGCCGAACGCAAACGACTTAAGAAAAGCGCCGGCCGGACGTACGTTCGCTGTATCTAGCTTATTTGCATACCTGACGCGGAATTTGACGGAAACGCCACCTAGCAGCCGGCGGAAAAATGCACCTACGATCCGACGGCGTACTAAGACGTATGCCTGTCGGATCGAGCCCAGATGCAGTCGTATCTTGTTTTGTAGATACAAAACAAAGATACGACGTGGGCAATTTGAAATTACGCGGCGTATGAATAGATACGCCGGCGTAATTCTTCTGTGGATCTGGCCCAATATGTCTATGTGAGCAAAAAGGTCCCCCCCCCCCAGGTACAGGTTGGCATACAATGGGGCACAGTAACTCCTTGCTTACAATGGAATCAGATCAAATAAAGGCATGAACTTCCATCAATACAGTAAATATTGTAGTGAAATATAACACTGTCCTAGATCTGGTGAAAGTGGTTATAACTCATAAATGGCTTATATACATGGACACTGGTTAGGAAGATTGCCAGAAAAGCATGTTGCTGCAAATGATTTGGGGAAAGCTCTGTCTACATTTGAGGGTGTTGGGGTGTGGGCTTTACGTCTTTACGTCCCTTTTTTGCCCCACATACCCATAGTGGTGCACCTAATTTACCACTAAAGGGTAAATTAAAGTATTAAAACATATGATCCTGCTAATTAGAAAAAAATGAATAAATCTGACTTTTAGGAAAGGGTCATTCCTTACATGAATGATCTTAGTTCTATTCTGACAACGATTTAAAAAATGTCATATAGTGTGCAGCAATCACCAGCAAATGTGAAATATGTTGTGCACTCTATCTCTGACATCTAAATTGAGCAATGCAGACAGAAAACATCACTGGAGTGGGAAAATATGAGAAAACAATAAGCCAGGACAGAGGGAATTCTTAAAGGGACATGTAATTAATTTCTAATCTTTCCATGTCATAAGGGCAACAAGTACACTAACCACTATGAAATAATGTACAGTACCTTCTCCCTTAGAGGACTAGTGGACCTTTAGTGTTTATCATCAGATAACAGAGGCATCAGAGGGCCAAGACATAATGGAATGTCAAGTTTAGTTTAGGAAGAACTTTTATAACAAACACAACAAGTGTTTGTTCCAAACTTCCAAACGGTAATCCAAAATGGAAATAATGAGCATTTTTCTGTAAAAAGCAATATCTTCCAACACACAACTGACCATCATGACAATGACGGAATTATCAATACTAAGGTTAGCATGCCAAATATATACTTTTTTAGTATGGCCCTTGGTCAGTCCAATTTGATGCACATTCTTGACAAAAAGATGGTGATATTGTTTTTACTTTTTCTTCAGTAGCTAAAGTGATTTTTAGGCATCTGTTTTGGCCATTAATAAGGATAAATCCCCATATTTCAATGTTACACCCCATACACATTATCAGTTTTCCTGCAGGTTTTTCTCTTCAGGTTTACCAAAACCATGTAGTGCAAGGGCCTGCATGATTGCATACAAATTGAAACTCTTAAGGTTTGACCTCCTATTAGATGGTTTTGGTAAACCTGAAGAGAAAAACCCACAGGAAAACTAAAAGTGTGTATGGGGCTTTAAGCTGTCCTGTTTTATTTGGGATGATCTCAGGATCTGTGATACATGTTTGGTTAACTTTATTGGTTGTACTGTGTAGCATTTTTTGATGAATTTTAATTGGGTTTGTTCATTGATGATTATTCTATTCATTTCAGGGCTTTTTGAGATGATCACTGGAGAGCTGCCTGTCTTGTGACAGTCTGTGTTTCCTATTATGCCGCGCACACACGGTCATTTTATGTGATGAAAAAAAATGACGTTTTTAAAAACGTCACTTTAATTGACCGTGTGTGGGGGAAAACGTAGTTTTATGTCTTCTAAAAAACGACCAAAAAAAATTGAAGCATGCTTCAATTTTATGTGTCGTTTTTCAAAAAGTCAACTTTTACTTCACAGAAATTGACCATGTGTAGCAAAAACGTCATTTAAAACGACGTTTTTTCATCCGCGCATGCCCAGAAGCTACTTATGAAGCGAGCTTCAATGGAAAAACGTGGTGGAACGTAACCTCGCTTTGCTAGAACATTGTGAGAAAAACGATAGTGTGTAGGCAACTTCGTCTTTGAAAATTGAAGTTTCAAAAACGTTGTTTTTTACTTCACAGAAAATGTCGTTTTTTTTCATCACATAAAGTGATGGTGTGTATGCGGCATAAGTCTCTGGTGGTCTCCATGGTCTTTGTGCTCTAAGACAGACGATTCTGGTTTTCATTCTTGGACTGCCTTAAATACTCTTCCGGCTCTTTAATTTGCCGTTTTTTAAACAGGGAAGGTAGAGAATATTTATCTATTAGACCGACTCATCAGTTCCTTTTTAGTCCCCTGGTTACTAGGGTTTTCTAAAGTATGAACATTGCAGAAGCTGTTTGCTTTCAGACTTGTTCTGTATGATTCAATCTCTGAATGCAGTGGTAGAGAACACAGAGGGGTGGGGCAGTTTTTCCAACTGTCTGTATTTTTACAGACAGTTCGTAAAAACAGGCACTTTTTTCCCCCATTCGTAAATGTCCGTGGTTGCGCAAATGTGCCAATAAAAATAGCCGAGATCGGCTTGGCTTGGAACTGCGCATGGAGATAGGAGGCAGGGGGTGATGGTGGCTGCGGTAGCACCGCAGAGGGGGATGGAGGCAGGGGACAATAAGGGCAGGGGGAGATTGAGGCAGGGGGTGTTAGTGGCAAGGGGTAATTGGAGGCACGGGGTGATGGTGGCACCGCAGAGGGTGGGGGATGGAGACATGGGTTGTTGGTGGCACCGCAGAGGGGGATGGAGGCAGGGGACGATGGAGGCAGGGGGCCTGGGGGAGATTGAAGGCAGGGGGAGATTGAAGGCAGGGGGTGTTAGTGGCAGGGGATGATTGGAGGTAGGGGTTGTTGGTGGCACAGCAGAGGGGGATGGAGGCAGGGGGTGATTGGAGGCAGGGGGAGATTGTGGCACCACAGAGGGGGGTGAATGCAGGGGGTGTTGGTGGCAGAGGGGGATGGAGGCAGGGGGTGATGTGACTAAAAAATTTGCCCTTATTATATCGAAAATAACAAAAATATGTTTTTTTACCTTAAATCACATTGCTATTTGCCTGGCGTACTTGTTTGTAGCCTAAATAGTAAAAAATGGCACATAAAAAGGTAATTTAGTAACTTTTGTGAAAAGCCAGTAAAAACGTGGCTGCGCCAGTAAATCTTTGGTGTCGTGCCAATAAATTTCAATCTGGTAGGTTGGCAACACTGGGGTGGGGAGAGGTATTCCTTTAACTCAGTCAGCAAAAGTTCAGCATTTTCAGCAATGCAGTCAAGATCAACTGAGAAAGCATGTGGAGAAAAAAACATTTGAAGCCCCAGGTGACTGGAAATAGCTAAATCTGAAATACTCATTCGCAATATCTTTAATAATAATGTTTACCTGCATATTTAAAAAAATCTGTATTAAACATAGTCCTGAGTCCTGTAGTCCTTAAAATGTGTATGCAAAAACACTTCACCGTATTATAGCTTGAAATTAAAGACTAGCTTTCTTTTTTATGCATTATTGTAGAATATACAGTTTTTGAGTGGACGGAGTAAAACCATTATGACTGTTAAAATTGTAGATTCACACTGAAGGCATCAAAACTATGAATTAACACATGTGGAATTATACATAACAAAAAAGTGTGAAACAACTGAAAATATATTTCATATTCTAGGTTCTTCAAAGTAGCCACCTTTTGCTTTGATTACTGCTTGGCACACTCTTGGCATTCTCTTGATGAGCTTCAAGAGGTAGTCACCTGGCGCAGCA
Source organism: Rana temporaria (assembly GCF_905171775.1). Classification (NCBI taxonomy): domain Eukaryota; kingdom Metazoa; phylum Chordata; class Amphibia; order Anura; family Ranidae; genus Rana; species Rana temporaria. Next base: position 28,575,904 of record NC_053497.1, on the reverse strand, counting down.
CCCCATCACTCTCCTTCTTGGTCAAATAGCCCTTCCCCCGCCTGGAGGTGTGTTTGGATCATTGTCCTGTTGAAAAATAAATGATGGTCCAACTAAATGCAAACCGGATGGAATAGCATGCCGCTGCAAGATGCTGTGGTAGCCATGCTGGTTCAGTATGCCTTCAATTTTGAATAAATCCCCAACAGTGTCACCAGCAAAGCACCCCACACCATCACACCTCCTCCTCCATGCTTCACGGTGGGAACCAGGCATGTAGAGTCCATCCGTTCACCTTTTCTGCGTCGCACAAAGACACAGGGTTTGGAACCAAAGATCTCAAGTTTGGACTCATCAGACCAAAGCACAGATTTCCACTGGTCTAATGTCCATTCCTTGTGTTCTTTAGCCCAAACAAGTCTCTTCTGCTTGTTGCCTTTCTTTAGCAGTGGTTTCCTAGCAGATATTCTACCATGAAGGCCTGATTCACACAGTCTCCTCTTACCAGTTCTAGAGATGTGTCTGCTGCAAAAGGTGGCTACTTTGAAGAACCTAGAATATGAAATATATTTTCAGTTGTTTCACACTTTTTTGTTATGTATAATTCCACATGTGTTACTTCATAGTTTTGATGCCTTCAGTGTGAATCTATAATTTTCATAGTCATGAAAATAAAGAAAACTCTTTGAATGAGGTGTGTCCAAACTTTTGTTCTGTACTGTATGTATATATATATATATATATATATATATATACACACACACACATACTTTATATAAAATTTAAAGTGCCTCGGGAAGGTGTGGAGGGAGCTGAAAAATAGCATTCTGCTTTATACAGTTATTTTTGCATTTCTTTTTTATGTAATAGGGCCACCCAGTGTGCAGCGTCTGTAAAATCTTGCAGCAAAAAAAATAAAAAGCATCTAATTTTCACATGGATTGACTGCTTTTATTTAGTATTGTTTTAACAGTCAATAGGTCTAGCTTTCCACAGTTCATTAAAGTAACCAAAAAAGTGGGAAGCCAACAGTAGTAAGGTGTATGAAAACCGAACTTTGATAACACTCCTGGTCTCCCAGACATATTGGATTATCATACCACACATTTATTCTCCACTTTCCCACGGTCTTAAAGACCATCCCTTTTATTCTGGAATGAGTGTAATGGGAAGCATAAAAAAAAATTGGAAAATATATTCTAATAAGTGTATAGATGAGTAAAGCCCTAAATGAGTAACCTATACCATTATAATGAATACCACATGGCCAATGCAAAATTCAGCGGCTGACAAAAAAAAGGAACATTTGTAAAACATGAATACGTTAGATTCTGATAGTCATAGAAAATCCTAACATATTAAGATAAAATATTGGTGAAATATGCCTGTTTTTAAACTGGACCTAGCACTAGGTGTCTGTATCTGATCTGTAGGTGTATTGAAAGTATTCATTACCTCTCACAGCTATCACAATACTTTGCAATGCCTTTATCTGTTTTTCTATCTAAAATGGTGGTTCCTACTTTGTTCCGGTGTAACCCAGGATCAACATATAGGGCCAGATTCACATAGAATTGGGCTACGCTGCGGCGGCGTAACGTATCCCATTTACGTTACACCGCCGCAAGTTTTCAGCGTAAGTGCTTGATTCACAAAGCACTTGCCTGTAAACTTGCGGCGGCGTAGCGTAAATCCGCCCGGTGCAAGCCCGCCTAATTCAAATGGGGTGGGGACCATTTAAATTAGGCGCGTTCCCGCGCTGAACGTACTGCGCATGCTCCGTCCCTAAAATTACCCGACGTGCATTGCGCTAAATGATGTTGCAAGGACGTCATTGGTTTCGTCATTAACGTAAATGGCGTCCAGCGCCATTCACGGACGACTTACGCAAACAACGTGAAATTTCAAATTTCGACGCGGGAACGACGGCCATACTTAACATTGGCTAGACCACCTAGAGGGCATCCTTAGTTTTACGCTGCGTATCTCTACGGAAACTATGTAAATTTACAGCGACGGGCAAAGCGGACGTTCGTGAATCGGCGTAACTAGTCATTTGCATATTCTACGCCGACCGCAATGGAATCGCCACCTAGCGGCCGGCCTAGAATTGCAGCCTAAGATCCGACGGTGTAAGTCAATTACACCTGTCGGATCTTTGTGAGATCTATGCGTAACCTGATTCTATGAATCAGGCGCATAGTTACGACGGACGGATCTCAGAGATACGACGGCGTATCAGAAGATACGCCGTCGTATCTCTTTTGTGAATCTGGCCCATAATTCCTAGATTGAGACACAGTCATGGAAATTCTGGTGTGTGTGCAGTACTTGGCTGTGTTCACAAATGTCTAACACAGATCAGCCTTTGCTGAGGTTTCCAACCTTGCTACAGAGTTAGGGCCCTTTCACACGGGCAGACCATTTAGGTCCGCCTGCCAGTTTTTTAGACGGACCTGAACGGGCGCTCAGTGACATGCCCGCTGACATCCGACCTGCTCTGATCCGCCAAAGTGTAACGGAGGAAAACCCTACTTTTCCTTCCGTCTGGCCCATCGGATCAGGTGACAATAGACTCTACGGACCATCGTCATCTAATCCCCCATAGGGGAGAGCGGCGCTTTGACAGGTCGGTCCATGCACAGTGTGCAGACTCAGACCTGTCATCTGCCTGCCCAGCGGGGATCAACGGAGCATTCCCTGCTGAGCAAAGCTGAGCCTGCACATGGACAGCCCCGTGTGAAAGGGCCCTTAGTGTTGCAGTCTGATCATCAAAGGGGGACCTGTGGAAAAGCTTTCTTCTGCCTTCTTCTGCTCTCTTCTCCCTGCAGCATACTGATTTTTTTTTTTGGGGGGGGGAGCAGCAAACAACCACCCATCCCACCCGAGCGGCACCCATCCCTCTTCCGCTGTTTGCCGGTCGGTCCGGCACTTACCCCATCGTGTTGAGTGGTAGGCAGCGTGGTGCAGCGGCTTGGCTCCAAGTCCTCTCCTCCATGGCGGCTTCCAGCTCCTCCCCTCCTTCGCCTAGGCGTTCAATAGGATCCCCTTTCCTTTTAGCCAATCAGATGACTGGTGTCAAAACCTGCTTCCTGATTAGCCAGGAGGAGAATCAGTGTTACAACAGTGAATATTGATTCGCTGTTGTAACACACCTGGGTGGGCTCGGAACCCACTCTCTGCAACCTGAGCCCACCCTTTATTGAAGCCTATTAGAGCCTCTGGCTCTAATTGGTGCTTACAAAAAAGACAGCCTCACACATTGGAATCCATGTGCCGGTGTCCTGAAAGGGGTCAGAAACATTGATAGGGGGGGCAGCACCTGTGTCCCCTTAATAGATGGGCCACCCCTGCTGATGACTACAATCTCAGCCTAGGCAAAGTATTGAAGCTCAAGTAATGTTTTTTGATGATAAATGTAGAGTTTTTTTTCTTAAAAATGTATTTTGTTTCATCAGGAATTTATTTTTCCTGGCCTGTCCTCACGTCAGCACAGCATGGGTTAATCCCCTCCTCCGGTCCACCAGTACCACCTTCTTCTTAGCTAATAAGTAGGGGGCCCCTCCTCCCTTGCCCTTGTTCCTTTTTTTTGGTCGGACCACCAGACTCTGACAAGAGTGAAGTGAGAACCCCCCTGCCGAACCATCCCACCCAGGTTCAAGCCTCTCCTCGGGTTGGAAGGTCCAGAATAATAAAGGTATGCCCCTTTATGACACTGTACGCTCAGGTGCATGAGCTGTGGGCGTTTCAATAGCTAATTGAGCTTACTTTTTGTGAGAGGGCTGTGGTGTTGCTGCTTCCATTGGTTTTCTGTGTCTGACTGCATTCACTCTCCTACAGTGAGCTGAGCTCCGTAGGAGCGCGCTGGCTGCCCCCCGTGCTTTCTGATGAGCGGTGATGACATCACGGGGGGGGCGGTGTTGGGGGAGTGACAGGGCGTGTACTGTTCAGGGTAGAAAGGCTCTGCATGGCAGATAGCTCAGTGTGCTCTGCCACTGGCTCTGAATAGGACACTGTTGGTAAGTCACCTGAAGGGGGAGGTGGAGAGATTGTGTCAGCTTGTTTTGATTCTAAGGGCCAGATCCACAAAGAACCGGCGTGACATAAAAATTCCCATTTAAGTTACACTGCCTTAAAATTTCGACCTAAGTGCCCGATCCACAAAGCACTTACCTAGAAATTTTCGGCTGTGTAACTTAAATTCCGCCGGCGCAAGGCGTTCCTCTTCAAATGGGGGCGATTCCCATTTAAATTAGGCGCGCTCCCGCGCCGGCCGTACTGCGCATGCTCGTGACGTCATTTTTCCGACGTGCATAGCGCGAAATTACGTTACGCCGAGCTTTGTGGATCGCGACGGGTCAATAAAGTTGCGTCGGGGAAAAAAAAAGATACGGCAAAAAAAAAAAAATTTAAAACAAAAAAAAACGCGTCGCTGGACAGAAGGGTCTGCTTTTACAAGGTGTAAACAGTTTACACTTTGTAAAAGCAGCCCTAATTTTACGATTGCAAACTAAAACTTACGGAGAAAAAACTAAGCTGAAAAGCTTCGTGGATCTCCGTAAGTGCTAATTTGCATACCCGAGCCGGCATTTCGACGCGAAATGCCCCCAGCGGCGGATGCGGTACTGCATCCTAAGATCCGGCAGTGTAAGTCCCTTACACATGCCGGATCTTCTATCTATCTCTTGGAAACTGATTCTGTGGATCAGTTCCAAAGATAGAAACAGGGATACGACGGCGTATCAGTAGATACGCCGTCGTATCTCTTTTGAGGATATGGCCCTCAGTCTCTGATCTTTAGTTGTCCAAACAGTGTTCTGTTTAAAGCTTAAGAACTGTTGCCACCCTGGGACATTCCTTTTCTCATTAAAAGGTTAGTTTTTATAAAAAAAAAAAAAAAAGTATATATAATATAATAAATATATAGATAAATAAAATAATATTCGAGAAAAACTTCTAGGTTAAAAAAAAAAAAAAAAAAGTAAATATATATATATATATATATATATATATATATATATATATATATATATATATATATATATATATATATATATATATATATATATATATATATATATATAAATAAATAAATAAATATGTATATCTACATATTTATATAATTTTTTTTTTTTTTTTGGGTGCCAAGGATGGATTTTTTCTTTATTTTTGTTTCGCCACCTGATTTGCGGTATCCTATCTTTTTCTATGCAGCATGAGCTCACCACAGCCCCAAAATGCACGAAAGTCACCGGAGAGGTAGGAGGGGTCAACGGGGGCCACCGTATAAAAGAGTGCAACACCAAGAGCTAAAAATAAGCATTTCTTGGTTGTCTTTTTAGGAGCAGAAGCCCTAGAACAAGACATGTACGGAGAAAAAAGTCCCGCTACCGTTCCAAATCTCCGCAAGTTCGTGTGAACAGGGTAAAAAGGGATAAAACGCACAGTTGTGGTTACATGGATATCGTCAAAGCATATAAAATACGTACAATTGGAAGTTAGTAATATGAATATCAGTATCAGGTTACTATGGAGCTACACATTTTTCAGTCCATATTTCCAAAGATTTATCAAAGGATAAGCAGGATAGATTTGACAGCCAATAATGGTTCGAAGGTATAGTTTTGTTGTACCAATACTTTCACTTCTGAGATATTAGCAGATTTATCGTTCTTGCAATTTCTAAGAACTAGAGTGCAAGCGGCCAATAACACATGGGATATGACCTGTTTTAAATTAGGAGGGAATTTGTCAATGCCAATGTGGAGTAATGAAAGTGTGGGGTCAGGCTATGTTATAAATCCAGTAAGGGAAGATATCAATTGGAAGACCTGGTTCCAAATACTTTTTAGACTAGGACATCCGCAAAAGATGTATAAAAGGTGGGTCCGTCTGTCAGCAGTTTTGTCGACATAAAGAGGAGGTGTCTGGAAATATTTTTGCTAATCTGTGTGGCCATCTGTTGTAGATTCTGAGCATCATTTCCCAATGACTAGTGGAGTGGGAAGCCTTGGTAATCACCCGGAAGGCTCACTGCCATTGGCCCGAAGTGAAGGTGGAGTTTAGGTCCCATTTTATGAGGGTTACTGATTTACGGAAGGACTGCATCTCTTGTATATGATTGTAGAGGGGTGAGATACCTTTGGTAGGAGGTTTCTGGAAAGTTTAGAATTGCCATATTTTAGGAGGGACATATAGATCTGGAACAGGGTATGTGCCCAGGAAGTACAATGTTCGTACATTGTACTTCCTGGGCACATACCCTGCCAAGAAATTTGCCCTTCCCAAGTGCTCGTGCACTTGGGAAGGGCACATTTTTTGGCATGTCATATTCGGCTATTAGTTGCTGTAATTAAGAAAGATTTTAATGTGTTCTTTCAAGAATTGGGAAAGAGGTCTTTCATGAATGGTAATTTGTACTTTATTTGGAAAACTTGGTCTGTTAAAAAAAAGTTGAAAAAGCAGACTTATTGGCTGGATCACCAGGTGAAATGGCAAAATACCAAAAAATTCTAACAAATTAAGCCACACATCTAAGAATTGGTCATCTGCAATATATTTTTTTGGGGTTTAATACTGCTATAAAGTCATAAAAAATATGTTGGAAAGTGTAAAATAACAGCGTATTTATTAAATATACTCAAATTCTTCCTTTACAATTAATTGCTTTTGAGCTATAAAATAACTGAAAGTCCATATTACTAAAAATCATATCTTATCAGAAGTTCAGCTATGAGGAAAGATTAGAGCAAGGGTGTCAAACCCAATTTTATCGTGGGCCGCATCAGCATTATGATTGCCCTCAAAAGGGCCGGTTGTATCTGTAAGATTAGATGTCCAGCGCATCCCCTCCCCTTACATTAGATGTCAAGAGCCTCCCCACCATCAGAAGTTGAGTCCCCCACTCTCCCTTACATCACAGTGCACTCCCCTTTCCTTATGCTGCTGCTGGGAAGAAGCTGGATGCATTGCTTGAAAGCAGAAAGTAAGGGTCTGGAGAAGGGCTGAAGCTCTTTGGCAGCTGCAGAAAATGTGCGAGGGCCGCATGAAATGGCCTGGAGTGCAAGATTTGGCCCGCGGGCCTTGTCTTTGACACCTGTTGATTAGAGGAACTAAATGTATTCTCTCTTGAGAAGAGGAGATTAAGGGGGATATGATCAACATGTACAAATATATAAGGGGTCCATATAGTGAACTTGGTGTTGAGTTATTCACTTTACGGTCAGCACTGAGGACAAGGGGCACTCTTTATTTCTGGAAGAAAAGAGATTTAGCCTACGTTCACATCGGGCCAATTTGGCAGGAGATTTGACATGTCAAATTGCCTGCCAAATTGGCAGCTATTGACGGCAATAGCACCCATTCCCAAAATTAGTTCCTGTACTACTTTTGGCGACTTCGTTGCGATTTCAATAGACATCTGTGCATGCACCCGTACAGATCTCTGTTAAATCGCCCCTCAAAGTCGGACTGCATTGCTAGTTTAAAAACAATTTCTAACCTGCAGTCGGTGTGAACCTGGGCTTAATCTCCAAATATGGCAAGGCTTCTCCACACTAAGGCCCCTTTCACACTGAGGAGTTTTTCAGGCGGTACAGCACTAAAAATAGCGCCTAAATGCCGCCTGAAAAACTTGACATACAACAAATACGACGGCACTATAAAGGGGAAGTTCCATTCGGATGGCGCCACCCTTTGGGCTGCTTTTGCTGATTTCGTGTTAGTAAAAGTTTGGTGAGAGACGATTCGCGCTTTTCAGTCTTTGTGCTTTTCAGTCTGTTACAGGGTGACGAATGTGCTATCTCCATTACGAATGCTAGTTTTACCAGAACAAGCGCTCCCCTCTCATAACTTGCTTCTGAGCATGCACGTTTTTTTCCCGACGTTAAAGCCTAAACACAACCGTTTTTCACAATGTGAAAACGACGCGAAAATTTAGAGCATGTTCAAAAATTTTAATGCCCATTTTTCACGTCGAGAAAAATGCTCTGGAGTCTACACACAATCGTTTTTCATGACCATTTAAAAAAAATTGCATTTTTCACGTCATGAAAAACGGTCGTGTGTACGCGGCATAAGTCTAGGGTGTCCATCTGCATTCCTCACTGTGCCTCACTTTGCCTAACTGTGTCCATGTGCATGCCTCACTGTGTCCATGCCTCACTGTGCCCATGCCTCACTGTGTCCATGACTAGACTTACATTTAACATGGGAGTATATAGAAGGGGTGCCCGGGTTTGAAAAATCGGTGCTCCCCGGCCATTGGTCATCCAGATAGCAAACTTTGTACACTTGTAGAGGAGAACTGGGGCTACATGCGTGCCAAGTTTTTGGGTCCAGGGGACCTACGGCCGGCCAGTACCGGGTCCCCAAAGTTACCAGAGAAATGACCGTTTAAAATGGGAGTCTATGGAAGGGGTGCCCGAATTTGAAAAATCAGTGCTCCCCGGACAACAAACTTTGCACACTTGTAGAGGAAGAGTGGGGCTATATGTGTACCGGGTCCCCAAAGTCCGGGAGATCAGGCTCAAAAAGGTGACTCGAGTATAAGCCAAGGGGGGCATTTTCAGCACAAAAAAATTTGCTGAAAAACTCGGCTAGTACTAGGAACTAAGGGCCAGATTCACAAAAGAGATACGACGGCGTATCTCCTGATACGCCGTCGTATCTCTGTTTTAGGGTCTTCCTAACTATGCGACTGATTCATAGAATCAGTTACGCATAGTTTGCCCAAAGATCCGACAGGTGTAATTGAATTACACTGTCGGATCTTAGGATGCAATACCTCGCTGGGGGGAGTTCGCGTCGTAAACCAGTGTCGGGTATGCAAATTAGTACTTACGGCGATCCACAACGGTTTTTCGCGTTCGTTACGCCGCTGCTAGTCTAGTTTCCCGTCGCAAAGTTAGTCGTCGTTTTAGCTGCCCTACCTTTTCACAGCCCATGTTAAAGTATGGCCGTCGTTCCCGCGTCGAATTAAAAAAAAAAAATTCTTGTGTAAGACGTCCGGGAATACGAAAGTACGCTACGCACGTCACGGTTCGAAAAAATTACGTCACTTCGCGCAAAGCACGGCGGGAATTTCAAAACAGAGCATGCGCAGTAGATCGAGCGCGGGAGCACGCCTAATTTAAATGGCACACGCCCCTTTGAATTATGCAGGCTTACGCCTCCGGCGTAAGTTTTCTCGCAAGTGCTTTGAGAATCAGGCACTTGCGATGAAAACTTGCGGCGGTGTAACGTATCTACGATACGTTACGCCGCCCCGATTCTACGTGAATCTGGCCCTAAACCCATTTGATTTTAGTTGACTAAAATGTACTGGTAATTTTAGTCAACTAAAATATGACTAAAACAATTCAGATGACTAAATATACGACTAAAACTAAAATGACATTTTAGTCAAAAGACGCAATTTGCTGCCAACACTGGTGCAGGGGAATATAAATATACAGATTTCAGGAATGATTGGGAAAATGCACTCAACACAAGGCACACTGTTTGAGAACATTATTTTACAAACTGCAGTGTAAGTGGATAAAAAAGCCCTAACGTTTAAAAAATGGTTATCCATTTATTTAATGTTTTTTTGTTTTCCTGTGCTGCCAGACCTTTGATCTTTCAGTATGCACTGCACAAAAACAGTTCCATTTTCCAAGACTTTATGCCTCCTGACATTTGTCTGAACTCAGCCTGACCTTTCTTTTTTTTTTTTTTTGCACATGTCTAAATGTCTGGTTCAAGTAACACCAACATTTACCAATATTTATTTAATGACTAGTCAAAAGTACACGGCATGCAACAGCTGGTTGAGAGCGGCGATTTGGTTGACTTTTGGAGTAACTGTCAAAGAATGGTGAGGATGCTGGTTTTCCTGAGTGCCAAGAGGTGACGGATGGAGCCAGAACATATTTGTTTGTGCTGCAGCGCTCTTCAACGTCTCCTTCCAAGGATGCTTTATTTGCATGTACTGTGCCCCCAGGAAGTGCTGGATTTGTACATATTTTTTTTTTTAATTCGACACACTCAAATATAAAGGTGAAGTCTACGGAAGAGAGAATTCTGCTAGTAAATTCTAGTCATTGTTTAGGGCTAAAAGGCAAGCTATTGTCGAAGCGATATTGACACTGCCATAGGGAACACTGCCATTGCCAAAATAAATTGTAGCGCATGAAGAGGGTCCTTGTTATGTGGTTTTGAGGGCAACATGAAAAAAATTCAAATCTTTTAACCACTTCAATACAGGGCACTTATACACCTTCCTGCCCAGACCAATTTTCAGCTTTCGGCACTCTCACATTTTGAATGACAATTGTGCGGTCATGTGACGCTGTATCCAAGCAAAATTGTTATAATTTTTTTCACCACAAATAGAGCTTTCTTTTGGTGGTATTTGATCACCTCTGTGGTTTTTATTTTTTGTGCTACAAATAAAAAGAGTTTTTCCTTCGTTTCTGTTACAAAACTTTGTAAATAAGTATGTTTTCTCCTTCACTGATGGGCAGAGATGAGGTAGTACTAATTAACACTGATGAGGCGGTACTGATGAGGTGGCACTAATATGCAGCACTGATAGGTGGCACTGAATAGCAACACTGATGGGCACTGATGGGCACTAATAGGCGGCACTGATGGACAGTCATAGGCGGCACTGGTGGGTGACACTAGAGGGCACATATAGGTGCCATGATAGATGGCACTGATAGGCAGCACTGATCAGAGGCTCTGGCAGGCATCACTGATGGGCACAGAGTGCCATCCCTATTGGGCAATAATTGCCATCCCTGGTGGGCTCTAGTGGGCTTACCTGGTGGTCAGGGGCAGGCATCCCTGGTGGTCCTGGGTGGGCATCCTCGGGGGGCCTGACTTGAGAATGTGCTGGCGCACGATTATGCACACTCCCAGACAGATTGGCGCCCAGTGGCCTATATAAGCTTCAGCTTCCTGTGTTCCCGTGTTTCCTTGCTCCAGTGATTCTATGTTACTGACCCGGCTTGTTCCTGACTTATTCCCTGCCTTCTTGACCTTGACCTCAGCTTTTCTTATGGTGTGTGCTATATAAGTATCTAATAAATAAATAATAATAACTCTAAATTTATAACAGGATCAACATTTTTTTTTGTTTTTTGCGCTTCTCAAACAGAAATGAAAAATGCTTTTAATGTATATGTAACAGACCAAAGGTTAACAAACAATAGTTCATTGTCTAAGGCCTCGTACACACGACCGAACATGTCGGCTGAAACTGGTCCGCGGACCAGTTTCCGCGGACATGTTCAGTCGTGTGTAGGGCCGACCGGACAACATTGAACTTCCATGTTTGCGGACATGGCGGCATCAACGTCACCGCCACGTCACCGCGCTGTCTGTCCACAGGGATTTTGGTTTGATGGTGTGTACAACCATCAGACCAAAATCTCCGAGCAGACATGTCCGATGAAAACGGTCCGCGGACCGTTTTCATCGGACAGGTTCGCTCGTCTGTACAAGGCCTCAGTTGACACACACTTTAAGGCTGGGTTCACACTAGTGCAGATTGGAAGCGGCTTTCACCACATCCAATTCCCATGACAGGAGATTTCGATCAGTTCTCGATGGCGGCTGCGGAGCGGATTTCATAGGGGTCCTGTGCGTCTTTGGCTCAATTTCAGGTCTGAATTCAGGCAAATGTTTGGTCCTGATTCATCCCTGAAACAGAGAACAGGAACACACAGGGACGCACCCAGATATCAAGGATAACATGCCACAAATTTGTGGCCGTGCTGATTTATAAGTCTGTTAACTTGCTGGACATTTTTACTGGCAAGTTATACACTTGCAGAACATTTCCATGGCAAGTCTCTAGCAAGAGCAAAGTTGTAGTGGTGAGTTTACATCAAGAGCTCTGTCTAATTCTATATCATAACTTAGCTACAGTGACCCCTGTGGTGGGATGATTATTGCACAACATAACTGAGCCAGAACTTGCAGCAGATTTTCAGAATGTTTGCAAAGAAATTTGATCTGGAGTCATGTAATGCGGACTTGCTGCAATTGTGCAACAAACTTGTGAAGTCTGGCAAGTCTAACGATAGCTTAGCAAGCATTCGTGCTGCAAGTTTGAAAATGACTTTCTATCTGGGCACTGGACCCCTGCCGTGTGCCGCATGTGAAGACAATGTGAACCCAGCCTCTTGTAAAGCCTAAACATGTTTTATCTTAATGCATTCTTGCATTAAGGTAAAAAATGTTTAGGTGTCAGCATCCCCACCTCACTCCACCTTTTACTTACCTAAACCCTCATTCGATTGAGCGCCGTGCACATCTGCAGCTCTTCTTTCCTCTCACTTCCGAGTCTCGCTGGGGCACCGGGAGCCATTGGCTCCCAGTTCTGTCATTCAAAGCCAGTGACAACAGAGTGGGGGGGTGGGTCTGAGTCCCACTGTCTGTGTCAATGGATGCAGCAGCGGTGCTCGGATGTGAGACTGCACCAATGCCCCCATGAGAAGTGGCTTCCTACGGGGCCATTAGACAGAAGGGAGGGTCCAGGAGCGCCGCCGGTGGACCCAAAAAGTAGCGGTTAGCGGCCGGTCTGTGCAGTTCCTCAACTGGGGTTTGGGATCCTCGGGAGACCCAGACCTTTAATATGCCTGGCTGAATCCTTGCTGGAGGGAACAGCTCCTATGTGGCTGGTATGTCACTCGGGTGATAGCCTATAGACCACCTGTTTTTACTGTTATCAGTAGGATTCACCTCTGTTTGGAGGCTGTTGGATCCTCGCAAACATTGTGTGGCATTATATTCCATCATTTCTGGCAACGCAGTATCGGACGACTACTACTGTCTGTCAAGGGATGACCCCAATAGCCATTACCTGGAGGTATTGTCAATGAAGTGCGGACTCTGAGCATGGCATGTATTGTGCATTTTGGTCTCCCCTTTAGTCCGGACGCCTCAGATGGCCACTAGATGTTAACTAAACTATACAGTAACCAAGCCTTGATGAAGCGGCTATAGATTACAACTGCGAAACATGTCAGGCCATCATTTATGCAATATATACTGTATGTGTATCACTGTCTTGTATTTTTGGGGATTAGTTCTCCACTTTTTATGTATATGTATGATACATATATTGTCTTTTGTACACCTGTTGTGGTTTATAATAACATTTCTAATTATTTTTTATATATATATATATATATATATATATATATATATATATATATAATCTGTGTTGTAATACAAATGTCTGGAGTGGACCATTTAACGCCCACTTTTTTACTATATAATTAGGGTTGGCACTCCAGGACATATCTTTTTGATCTGATATGGGTGGGTCTTGACTACATGTTTACAACCCCAAACTACCTTACTTTATTTATTTATTTATATATATATATATATATATATATATATATATATATATATATATATATATATATATATATATATATATATATATATATATATATATATATAAAAGTATAGACATGTTTGTTATTTTTCTTTCTTTTATTTATTATTTTACCTTTACAATCACTTTAGGTTCAATACTTCTTCATCTTCATACTTTGGTGAAACAATAATATAGTTTATTTTTATTTTACTAAATTTGTTAATAGTTACACAAGCACATTTGGGCATGCAAATAAAAGATCCATCATTCAGTTTGGAATGAATACAGAAAAGTAATGTTTTGGGTCTCACTCAATTCCTGCAGGGGAGAGCACAAGAAAGAGAGAGACGCGTTAAATAGCCGCCAGGCATGTGTAATTATAACAAGGGTGTACAAAAACAACACAGCCAGAACAAACTGCAAAGGAACCATCTCTTCCTTTTTACAGTCTGGGAAATTTATTTACCTGTTAGCTAATTTGGCTTGTTATGAAAGATCTATATTATACAATGTGCATTTGTGCAATTCTGAGAGCTCTTCAACACCACATTATAAGACACTCGTTAAAAAAAAGATAATGCAGTCAAACAATCATGTATTTCAAATTAAACATATACTGCATACTGAAGATGAAACAATTTGTGTCATAAAAATATAGGTAAGTGATAGAAAAGAAACAAAAAATTCAGAAAGTGCTTCTACATGAGCGGCCAATGCATTAAAAAAATGTATCACAATGCACAATATATGCTTTGCAGTGCACTGAAGTGTGTTGGACTCTACTGTGAGATGTGTTGGGGTGCCATTCACAATAAATGGCATTGAACCGCATATACAGCAAGTGCTTTGTCATGCATTATATTATCACGTGCATTTTGGCATGGATTGCCTCCGCGAAATTGGGCCGACGCACCTCCCGCCCCAGTGTGAAAGGGGCCTTACAGACCACTTTTACCTACAGGTGAGCCTAGATTAAGGCTTACCTGTACAGTAGGTGCAAGAAATATCTCCTAAACCTACACGGTTTAGGAGATATTTGCAAAAAATACAGGCATCGATGTCGGCGCAGGCGCACTGAGCGTGCCATTTCTAAAGGAGATCATGCCGTGGCTGGAGGCTTTACTTACTCTTTAATGCTGTAATGAAAAAATGGGAGCAGTCAGTGCTATGTGTGTAAGCATTAGACACGTGCACACTGAAATATTTTGTTTCGGAATTTAGTTTTCATCCAAAAAAATTATTTATTTAGTTACTCCCGAAATTCATTTTTACGGTATTTATTTAGTTTCGTTAAAAAATGTATTCGTCCTAAAATCCGAATTAATTAAGGTCAAATCTATCATTGAAGGCTTATGGTGTCTGTCAAATGTTCTAAGAAGATTTGACGGAGCAGCTAAACTGTACGACGCCGCAATCGTACATTTCCGGTCGAATGTTCCGCCTACAAGCTATAGAAGAATTCTAATGTTGTATGACACTAGTAATAATTATATTTATAAATTATTATTACTAGTCAACCAACATTCAAATTCTTCTATAGCCTATGGGCCGAGCATTTGACCGGAAATGTACGATTGCAGCGTTAGTTTAGCTACTTGTCGAACCTTCTTAGAACTTTCGACAGACACCATAAGCCTTCAATGACAGATTCAACGTTTGTATGTTTTTAGCTGCTTCGTCGAATCTTCGTCCTTCATGTCGAATGATCTACCCGAACACTGTCTCTATATTGTCTAATATTTTCTCTCTATGTAGAATAATCTTGGACTAATAGAGTTAGGTTAGGCACATTCGACCGCAGATTTGATAGACACAGATCGCTATTGTCAGCATCATGTCGATTCTTCTATCTATATCGAACTGTTGTAGCAACAAAAATTAAAATAAAGCATTTTTTCATGTCAGATCTTTCGGATTTCGGATTCTGCTCATTAGTTTTAGTTTGTTAAAACGATAACAAAAATACCCTGAAATTCGGACGAAAACGAATGCACATGTCTAGTAAGCATATGTAGGTGTGTGTATATAAAACAATGATGAGATCAGGCATGTTTGGATGCTAGCTTAAGAGCTATCCTGCCAGGAAACATCTATATTGTATTAACAGTGCTGTACTGGAGTTTCACAATAAACTCTCCCTCCTTCATGGTTCCAAAAATGATCACTGTGGGTTTCAGGCTTGTTATCTTGTGCAGCCTCGTAGAAAGAGAAGCTACACGTTGTTTTTTTTATTGATAAGGCAGTACAGGCCCAACAAATCCTTGACAATGGGCATGAAGGTCTTCAGCTACCATTAGAAGAAGTAGAAGTCTTCTCAAACTACTTTGAGAGGTCTGACATGTACAGAATCTGATTTAGATTTCCGTACATGTCCTGAGGTATTGAATGTCTGGTGGAATCTAAGCAACCCAGCACTGTTCATCATTTGGGCTTTTAGCTTATAATAGGACTGTAATGCCACGTACACACAATCAGATTTTCCGTCCGAAAAACCTTGGATGGTTTTTCCAATGGAATTCTGCTCAAGCTTGGCTTGCATACACACGGTCACACAAACGTTCTCATTGTCCCCCTCATTGTCCAATCACAATGCCATTGGGCCTTTATTATTACTGTGGCCAGCCCTCACCATGACTTTGACAAAGCGTCAGTGACGCAAAACATGTCAGTCACGGCCTCTTTCAACACCAATTGATGTCCACTTCAATATCTATCTGCAGTCCTGTTTGAATACCGGTGTCCTGTCACCTTACACAGTGACGCCCGTGTTTGTAAACAATATCGCTGTCCGCTCCTCTGATTGGCTACAGTGGTCACGTGACCTTAGGAAGTCGGAGTCCGGATACCGTACCTTCCTCCTCCCGTGACGCTGTGTATGACTCACCGACCACCTGACTTGCTGATGCGGCCGCGTCGTAACACCAGCAGCCTTGTGTTTGGGCTTGCCTGCCGGCCAATACCGCGGCGGCGTCGGGGATTCCATTCCCATTGGCTCCCCTTGGTCACCTGGGACCACCTGTCATCACACCACGCTCAACCTCCTAACACACCGCGGCGGTGTGGAGTGTTCCCCGCCGTGCAGTGCCCCCGCCTGCTCCCTCTGGTCAACTTATAATCACAGTGGTGCATCCATCCATAGCATCATCGGGGTGGCACTGGGGGGTTTCCGTTAAGGTGTGTTTCCACTGGCTCGCATTATCTGAGTCCCCTTGAAGCCATGACACAAACGTTCACTGAACGTTCGACTGTCAAGAATGCGGTGATGTACAACACTATGACGAGCTGAGAAAATTAAGTTCAATGCTTCCGAGCATGCGTCAAATTGTTTCTGAGCATGTGTCAGAATTGCTACAGACGATCATATTTTCCAAGATTTTGAATGGAAATTCCGACCGTGTGTATGCTTCATCAGACTTTTGCTGACAGAATTTCCACCAACAAAAGATTGAGAGTTGGTTCTCAAATTTTCAGACGGAAAAAAATCGGAAATCTGATCGTCTGTAGCAATTGCGACGTGCAAAATCCTGACGCATGCTCAGAACCAATTCGACGCATACTCTGAAGCATTGAACTTAATTTTCTCGGCTCGTCGTAGTGTTGTACGTCTTGAAGGTTGAAAGTCCAGAGAACCTTTGTGTGACCGTGTGCATGCAAGCCGAGCTTGAGCGGATCGTGTGTACGGGGCATAACTGAAAAATAAACTCAAATCAATTTTTTTTAGACTTTTCCCTGAATGTTTATTTAAATTGGAAAGAGTATTTGCTTGTTGTGTGTGTTTTGTGTACTCTTTATTATTGGTGTCTGTTCAGCTGTAATTTGCCTTCAAGCCATGAGATAAGTTAGGATAATAGAAGAGGAGAAATCTTTTGATGTCTCTTGAAACTCAAGTGCCTTTCAGTTAAGTATAATAGATCAGTGCAATCCTGTCTACCTGTTTGAGTCTAAACAAAAGGTCCAAGAGGTGGACTATTGTGATGGGAACATTGCCACGGCTGAGGAGTTTTAAGAAAAAGATACTTGTGTATGTATGGTGAGCTTTCTACCTTAGAGCTCACTCTGTCTTGGATAATGATACAAAAAAAATATATAAGTATAATGCCCCTTACACATGACCGGTTTTCCCGTCGGAAAAACTGCAATGAGAGCTTTTTGGCGGGAATCCCAACCGTGTGTATGCTCCATCTGACTTTTTCCCACAGCAAAACTGCCGGAAAAAAAAAGAGAGCAGGATCTCTTTTTTCCCCATCAGGAAAAAATCCTAGCAGGAAAACCGTTCGTCTGTATGCTTTTCCAACGGGAAAAAAACATGCATGCTCGGAAACAATTTGACGCATGCTCAGAAGCATAGAACTTAATTTTGTCGGCTCATCATAGTCTTTTATGTCACTGCGTTCTTGGCAGTCAAAAGTTCATCGGACTTTTGTGTGACCGTGTGTATGCAAGGCAAGTGAACCAACAATGCACTAGCCTAAAGGAACCTATTTAGAAAATAAAAATGAACCTTTACAACCCCTTAAAGGGAATCCATTGCTCCCCCGCCCCAGGCCCTCAGAACTAGTGTCCCCACTTGAAAATTCCAGGGCGGGTCTTAAATAGCAAGGGGTGTGGCTTTGACAGGAAGGGGTGGGTCATATTTAAATTAGAGGGTGCACGAGTTTAGTCAGGCCTAGGACCAGGGCCATCTTAATAGCATCATGGGCCCCTGGGCAAATTAATGCTCTGGGGCCCCTACAATGGAGACAGTGCAGTTAAACAGACATCAAGTAGGTAGGAGGCAGACAAGCGGAGCTTCCCCTTTTGGGTGGAGCTCCGCATTAACCACTTAAGACCCGGACCAAAATGCAGTTAAAGGACCAGGCCCCTTTTTGCGATTCGGCACTGCGTCGCTTTAACTGACAATTGCGTGGTCGTGCGATGTGGCTCCCAAACAAAATTGGCGTCCTTTTTTTCCCACAAATAGAGCTTTCTTTTCGTGGTATTTGATCACCTCTGCGGTTTTTATTTTTTGCGCTATAAACAAAAATAGAGAGACAATTTTGAAAAAAATGCAATATTTTTTATTTGTTGCTATAATAAATATGCCCCAAAAATATATAAAAAAACGTTTTTTTCCCTCAGTTTAGACTGATACGTATTCTTCTACCTATTTTTGGTAAAAAAAATTGCAATAAGCGTTTATCGATTGGTTTGCGCAAAATTTATAGCGTTTACAAAATAGGGGATAGTTTTATTGCATTTTTATAAAAAACATTTTTTTTACTACTAATGGCGGCGATCAACGATTTTTTTCATGACTGCGACATTATAGCGGACACTTCGGACAATTTTGACACATTTTTGGGACCATTGTCATTTTCACAGCAAACAATGCATTAAAAATGCATTGTTTACTGTGAAAATGACAATTGCAGTTTGGGAGTTAACCACAAGGGGGCGCTGAAGGGGTTAAGTGTGACCTCATCTGTGTTTCTAACTGTAGGGGGGTGTGGCTGTAGGTGTGACGTCATTGATTGTGGTTCCCTATATAAGGGAACACACGATCAATCACGGCGCCACAGTGAAGAACGGGGAAGCTGTGTTTACACACAGCTCTCCCCGTTCTTCAGCTCCGGGGACCAATCGCGGGACTCCAGCGGGGATCGGGTCCGCGGGTCCCGCGGGCCGTGGTCACGGAGCTTCGGCCCGGGTCACGGGCACGCGCCCGCGACCCACGGCTGGGCACTATACAATCACGTACAAGTACGTGATTGTGGTCAGCCGTGCCATTCTGCCGACGTATATCGGCGTTAGGAGGTCCTTAAGTGGTTAAAGTGGTTGTAAACCCTTACATGCCACTTTATGCTACATGTAAGCCTATAATAAGGCTTACCTGTAGCTACCCAGGACATCTCCTAAACCTTCACGGTTTAGGAGATATCCCCTGTCCCCTGCATGTGCCGTCATTGGTACATGCGCACTGGGGCAAACACAAGCAATGGCACGTACATGCAATTACATCATCGCGGCTCCGGTCAATCACATCGCCGGAGCTGCGATACCTGGAAGTAACCCCCAGGAGAGATGTCGGCCCACCGGAGTGGTGTATGAGGACAGCTGCAGGGGCTTCGATCCGAGGTAAGTAATTCATAATGAGCTAGTATGTTATTTTCAGGGCAGCATGGGCTCAAGGACCAGCTGCTTTGGGGAAAGAGCAGGGGCCTGTAACGTCACACCAATAACTTTGCACTAAGTACATCTATAGTTGCTTCTTTCCCAGTCAACTCTCTTCCTTCTTTCTGAATAGCCTCTCACTTCCTGCAGCCTTGCTCCCCACGGTGGTTGCGGAGGTGCGCCACCTAGTGGTACTTCCTGGTTCGCTCCTGTGCGTTCTATTGCTGACAGAACGCCTCTGTCAGCTGGGCTTCCAGACTCACCTGAACTGAGCTCCAGCTTCCTGAACTGGATCACCATGACTCCTTGTTTGCAGCTACCGCTCTCATCAACCAGGTCCAGGCTCCCAGGACGCACATCCATGCCCAGCTATCTGCAACCGCAAGTACTCTGCTATAGAAACCAATTACTAAACACTGATCTCCATACTTGCCCCTTGCATCCAAGTTATGTTCACTGCTATGCTAAAGTACTAAGGAGTTTCACTCAAGTTTGAACTGCAGCTCACATGTTATGCTCACTGCTATAGATACCAGTTACCTGCTTTGCTTCTATGCCTGTGTTCATTACTGACCTCTAGTGTGCAGTCCCAGTACTGCGGCTACACCTATCCTTATACCTGTTCTATTCCATTAATACCAAGATTTACTTTTATGTTGCTTATGCTGGAATAAGCACTATTTACTTTACTGAGGCTGTGATGATAGAACCCAAACTCTTAACTGAGTTAAGAGTGAAACCTGGGTTCGAACCTGAGAAGTCTCCGCAGTTGCGATCCATAAATCTGAAACTAATTTGGTGTATTGTTACAGGGCCCCACATGCAGCTGGGGCCCCTGGGCAGTGCCCAGGTGTGCCCTCTCATTAAGACAGCCCTGCCTAGGGCAGCACAAAACCTAAATATACTACTGCGTCCACCTACGCCGATTCGCGGGATAGTGCCAACCTTACCTCAGTATAATGACAGCGGCTGGTCGACAAGCGGGTTAAGGAAGTGGGAGCCAGTTCCTGTCAAAAAGTAGTCCCAGTTAAAAAAATAAATAAAAAACAACCCTCATGTGTTGGGTCAAGAGTGGGAAGGGATATGGAGTGACGATGCACTATAAATAAGTTTGGCCAGATTCACAGAAGAGATACGACGGCGTATCTCCTGATACGCCGTCATATCTCTGAGATACGCTTGTCGTATCTATGCGGCTGATTCATAGAATCAGGTTACGCATAGATAGCCCTAAGATCCGACAGGTGTAATTGACTTACACCGTCGGATCTTAGGATGCAATTCTAGGCCGGCCGCTAGGTGGCGATTCCATTGCGGTCCGCGTAGAATATGCAAATGACTAGTTACGGCGATTCACGAACGTACGCTTTACCCGTCGCTCTAACTTTACGTTGTTTCCGTCGAGATACGCCGCGTAAAACTAAGGCTGCCCTTTAGGTGGACTAGCCAATGTTAAGTATGGCCGTTGTTCCCGAGTCGAAATTAGAAAAATCACGTCGTTTGCGTAAGTCGTCCGTGAATGGCGCTGGGCGCCATTTACGTTAACGTCGAAACCAATGACGTCCTTGCGACGTCATTTAGCGCAATGCGTGTCGGGTAATTTTACGGACGGAGCATGCGCAGTACGTTCGGCGCGGGAACACACCTAATTTAAATGGTGCCCGCCCCATTTGAATTAGGCAGGCTTGCGCCGAGCAGATTTACGTTACACCGCCGCAAGTTTACAGGTAAGTGCTTTGTGAATCAGGCACTTACGCTGTAAACCTGTGGCGGTGTAACGTAAATGGGATACGTTACGCCGCCGCGGAGTAACGTAAGTGTCTGTGAATCTGGCCCATGGAGTGACAGTGCACTATGAATACGTTTTTTTTTTTGTTTTTTAAGAAAATGAAAAAATTCTGTTTTACACAAATGATCTTTCATTCTCATATTATACGTCAACTACTGTAAGACGCCTTGCCAGATATTTCCCTAAACATCAATGAACACACCTTACCTAAAACCTGTCTATGGCAATCATACTTCTGTCATCATTTAAAGCCATAATCTAGATCGATTTTATTTGAACAGCCCCTTGAGCTGCAGCTCCTTGACTTCAAACTCCATAACGAGGGTATGGTGATGTGCTGTCCGCCTCGCATAACAATTCATCATATTTTCCCAGTTAATGCATCTCCTTTAGACTGCAATTCACACAGCTAATTAAGCGTGATGGAAAAGGTTTTGCTTAATTTAGCAGGAAGCTGCCCCTGTGGCATCCAAGGGGTTAACTTCCTACACAACAGCAATCATTAGGGGCAGAAAGCAATAAACTGCCGAGTGACCCCTGACCTTCCTTCTCCCTTATGTATAATTGGCATTTATTATTCGGCAGGTGCTGAAATTCTCTTTATTTGCCACAGAAGGTCCATGTTATTGAGATGATTTTCATTCTCCGTTACGTTTTAAACCTTCCTATTCCCTGCTGACTCTTGTAAGACACTTGAGAAATAAAATCCACCGGGTCAGGGGTCACGCCTTAATCTCTAGAGTCTTTCCTTAGATAAAACCTTCAGTGATCATCAGCTTGTCATATTGATTTGGAGGCCTGAGGGGGATCGTGCGGTTGATAATATAAACAGTATTTATATTGTCTGCTATAGACAGATTATGCTGTGTCCTTTATAAACTGGTCTCTATTTTACATGCCTGACTAGTGTCCATTGCACCAATAATTAGCTATTCATTTAACACCATACTGGCTTTGCTATAGCGTGGATTTTGAAATGTCTCTGGGTACATTAGTTCTCTATCTACAACGGATTTAAAAAATAAATCCTGGCAACCATTAAAGTGAATAAATAATGCTGACCTTAGATTCCTGAGGTAATGGTTGGGTCAAAAGAATTGGAGCACCGCACCAAAAAGTTGAATTCCAGAAGAAAAATATTTTATTTTAAAATCTGTAATACACTGATAACCAACGTGCTTCGGGGGCCAAACTCTGCCCATTTCATCAAGGCTACAGTATGATAGAAAAATGTTTAAGAAATTAAGGTTGCACATGAAAGTAAAGAGTATAAGAACAGATTCATTAAAAAAAATCATAAAAAATTATATACACCCTTTTTTATTTATTTATTTATAGAATTCTATATCATTTATTATATACACCTTTATTTATTTATTTATTTATTTATTTAATTAATTATAGATTTATATATCATTTATTATAGGATTTTTTACTCATCTATTATTTAATTCTTATTTTTGTGTGTAATATGATGTTATAATATCTTACCCTAGCCCTGGTGAATGGTGCAGGGTGTGTCCCCTGAAATGTGTTGGTTATCAAGTGTATAGATAGATAGATAGATAGATAGATAGATAGATAGATAGATAGATAGATAGATAGATAGATAGATAGATAGATAGATGTATATGTATATAGACCTTTTTTTATTTATTTAAATATAATTTATTATAGGATTTTTTATTCATTAAAAAAAAAATCATAATAAATGATATACACCCTTTTTTTTATTATTTATAGATTTATATATAATTTATTATATACACCTTTATTTATTTATAGATTTATATATCATTTATTATATACACCTTTATTTATTTATAGATTTATATATCATTTATTATAGGATTTTTTACTCATCTATTATTTTACTTCTTATTTTTGTGTGTAATATGATGTTCTAATATCTTACCCTAGCCCTGGTGAATGGTGCAGGGTGTGTCCCCTGAAATGTGTTGGTTATCAAGTGTAATATATATATATATATATATATATATATATATATATATATATATATATATATATATATATATATATATATATATATATATATATATGTATATAGACCTTTTTTTATTTATTTATATATAATTTATTATAGGATTTTTAATTCATTAAAAAAAAATCATAATAAATGATATACACCCTTTTTTATTTATTTATAGATTTATATATAATTTATTATATATACCTTTATTTATTTATTTATAGATTTATATATAGTTTATTATAGGATTTTTTACTCATCTATTTTTTTACTTCTTATTTTTGTGTGTAATATGATGTTCTAATATCTTACCCTAGCCCTGGTGAATGGTGCAGGGTGTGGCCCCTGAAATGTGTTGGTTATCAAGTGTATATATATATATATATATATATATATATATATATATATATATATATATATATATATATATATATATATATATATATATACACCTTTTTTTATTTATTTATTTATATATAATTTATTATAGGATTTTTTATTCATTAAAAAAAATCATAATAAATTATATACACCCTGTTTTATTTTTTTATTTATTTATAGATATATATAATTTATTATATACACCTTTATTTATTTATTTATAGATTTATATATAATTTATTATAGGATTTTTTTACTCATCTATTATTTTACTTCTTATTTTTGTGTGTAATATGATATGCTAATACCTTACCCTAGCCCTGGTGAATGGTGCAGGGTGTGTCCCCCTGAAATGTGTTGGTTATCAAGTGTGTGTGTGTGTATATATATATATATATATATATATATATACACACCTTTTTTTATTTATTTATATATAATTTATTATAGGATTTTTTACTCATCTATTATTTTACTTCTTATTTTTGTGTGCAATATGACGTTCTAATATCTTACCCAAGCCTTGGTGAATGGTGCAGGGTGTGGCCCCTGAAATGTGTTGGTTATCAAGTGTACTACGGGCTTGAAATAAAATCTTATTTTTTTCTGGAATTCAACGCTTTGGTGTGGCGCTCCATTTTTTTCACCTTTATATACCGTATTTATCGGCGTATAACACGCACAGGCGTATAACACGCACCCTAACTTTAAGAGGGAATTTTCAGGAAAAATAAATTCCACAGTCTCCTGCGTATAACACGCAGGCACAGTTTACCCTCTATTTTCAGGGTAAAAGGTGAGTGTTATACGCCAATACATACAGTATACACGTTTTTTATTTGTTTATAGATTTATATATAATTTATTATAGGATTTTTTATTCATCTATTATTTTACTTCTAATTTTTATGTGTAATATGATGTTCTAATATCTTACCCAAGCCCTGGTGAACGGTGCCGTGTATGGCCCTTGAAGTGTGTTGGTTATCAAGTGCACTACAGGTTTGAAATAAAATATATTTTTCTGGAATTCAACGCTTTGGTGTGGCGCTCCAATTTTTTCACCTTTTTCACCTTTATATATACACATTTTTTCTTTTTTTTTCTTTATTTATAGATTTATATACAATTCATTATAGGATTTTTTATTTGTCTATTATTTTACTTATTTTTGGTGCAGGATGTGTCCCCTGAAATGTGTTGGTTATCAAGTGTACTACAGGTTTGAAATAAAATCTTTTTTTTTTTCTGGAATTCAAATCTTTGGTGTGGCGCTCCAATTTTCTGATCCAACCATTACCTCAGATATCTAAGGTCAGCAATATTTATTCACTTTAATGGGTTCCCTTATTTATTTATAAATCTGTTGTAGCTAGATAACTTTTTTTATTTCTCAAATTAAAACTTTTTGTGTGACAATCCAATTTTCTGATCCAATCATGACATTTACAACCCGAGGGTTCCTTGGAAGTCCTTTGGTGTATCGAAGCAGCCCCCCTACCACTTAGATACACCCTTGGGAACATAATCTTATTAAATAAACCAACAGCAGGTTCCAAGTAATATTATCTACTTAAGATTCCAGCATCGTAAAACAATTTAATGGTGCCTTCATTGACTCGACTGATTTGAATGCCTTATCATTTGAGTACCATGTCAATGTCTTGATTTTCATTAACGAACATTCTACTTCCGGACAAACTTTGACAAAGACTAGTTATGATTTTTCTCGGCTTAGAGCAAATTTAACAATTAGAAATCCTTTTATACTAAAAAAAAAATTATCCTTGTCCTTTAAAAAAATAATTCATTGGCTCTAGTCGACTATGTCAAACTGTCCACATTGAACTCTTAAGGCCCATACACACGATCAGACTGTTTGACAACAACGGTCCAATGGACTTGTTTGATCGTAAAAACCCCATCGGACAATTGTTTTAGCTTTTTCATCAGACAAATGTTCGCTATGAATGCTCTCAAACCTTTCGACAACAAATGTCCGATGGAACATTATCCGATCGTGTGTACACAAGTCCATCGGACTTAAGTCCAAAGTACAAACACGCATGCTCAGAACCAATGCTGAAGATCAGACAACAATAGCAGAAGTTACCCAAAGGGTGGCGGTAAAGAGCTGAAAAACCACGTGATTTGGTGAAAGTTGGCTGAAAAAGTCCTGCCGTGTGTATGCATAACAAGTTCACGGCCAATGCCCTTTGAACAAAAATCTACGGAAAAGTCAGATGGAAGTCTGATCGTGAATATGAGGCTTATGTTAATCAAACAAATGTTCTTAAAACAACAATTTTCTAATGTAATGCTAAAGGTATAAAGCCCCATTCACACTATCTGTTTTCCTGCAGGTTTTTCTCTTCAGGTTTACCAAAACCATCTGATATGAGGTCAAACCTTAAGGCCTCGTACACACGATAGGTTAACCAGAGCACAACAGTCTGAAGGACCGTTTTCATCGGTCAAAACCGATCGTTAGTAGGCACGACCATCGGTTAAAAATCCACGCATTCTCAGAATCAAGTCGACGCATGCTTGGAAGCATTGAACTTCGTTTTTTTCAGCACATCGTTGTGTTTTATGTCACCGCGTTCTGACACGATCGGTTATTTAACCTATGGTGTGTAGGCGTGACGGACCATCAGTCAGCTTCATCGGTTAACCTAGGACAACGGTCCTTCAGACTGTTGTCCTCTGGTTAACCTATCGTGTGTACGAGGCTTAAGAGTTTCAATTTGTATGCAATCAGGCAGGCCCTTGCACTACATGGTTTTGGTAAACCTGAAGAGAATAACCTGCAGGAAAACTGATAGTGTGTATGGGGCTTAAGGCCAGCTTTATGGACTCTTTTGCCGCGTACAGACGATCGGACATTCCGACAACAAAACTGTGGATTTTTTTCCGACAGAATGTTGCCTCAAACTTGTCTTGCATAGACACGGTCACACAAATGTTGTCGGAAATTACGAACGTCAAGAACGCGGTCACGTACAACACTACGACGAGCCGAGAAAAATGAAGTTCAATGATTTCGAGCATGCGTTGAATTGGTTCCGAGCATGTGTAGGCTTTGTGTGCGTCAGAATAGCATACAGACGATCGGAATTTCCAACAAGCAATTTTTTTGTCGGAAAAATTGAAAACCAGCTCTCAAACATTTGTTGTCGGAAATTCTGACAGCAAATGTCCAATGGAGCCTACACACGGTCTACAAGCTCTAATAGAACATTTGTTGTCGGAAATTCCGACCGTGTGTACACAGCATTACTGTCTCTCGGTCTCTCTCTGCCCTTTAATGTGCAAAACATTTGTTCATCAGTTACATTTTTGTATCCACTGTGGGCTAGATTCAGGTACGAGATACGATGGCGTATCTCCAGATACGCCGTCGTATCTCTGAGTTGCGGCGTCGTATCTATGCGACTGATTCAGAGAATCAGTTACGCATAGATCTCCCTAAGATCCGACCGGTGTAAGTGTCTTGTCTCGTATCTTAGGCTGCATTTTACGCTGGCCGCTAGGTGGCGCTTCCGTATATTTACGTGAGGAATATGCAAATTAGGTAGTTACGCCGATTCAGAAACGTACGTCCGCCCGGCGCAATTTTTTACGTCGTTTACGTTAGGCTTTTTCCGGCGTAAAGTTACCCCTGCTATATGAGGCGTATCCTATGTTAAGTATGGACGTCGTTCCCGCGTCGAATTTTGAATATTTTACGTCGTTTGCGTAAGTCGTTCGCGAATAGGGCTGGACGTAATTTATGTTCACGTTGAAAGCAATGACGATTTGCGGCGGAATTTCGAGCATGCGCACTGGGATTCTTTCACGAATGTCGCATGAGCCGTTCGTAAAAAACGTAAAATACGCGGGGTCACCATTAATTTAAATAAAACATGCCCACATCATCCCCATTTGAATTAGGCGGGCTTACGCCGTCCCACATACGTTTACGCCGCCGTAACTTAGGGCGCAAATTCTTTCTGAATACGGAACTTGCGCCCTAATTTACGGCGGCGTAACGTATCTGAGATACGTTACGCCCGCAGAAAGATACGCTTATCTTTCTGAATCTAGCCCTGTATGTATAGATTTAGGGCTATACAGTAAAACCTTGGATTGCAAGCATAATTAGTTCCAGAAACATGCTTGTAATCCAAAACACTTGTATATCAAAGCATTTTTTTACAGGGTATAAAAGAGAAGAGAGGCGCCTCTAAGTGTAGCAATAAGTTGCTAAATGTTGTACCTTCATTAAATGTAACCATATTGCTACACTTAGAGGCTTCTCTCTTCTCTTTTATACTCAGCTGTGACATGATGCTTCTCTTATATCAAGACATCGCTTGTATATTAAGGCAAAACATTTTAAAACATTTTGCTTGTCTTGCAAAACGCTCTCAAACCAAGTTACTCTCAACCCAAGGTTTTACTTGTATTATTTTAGTTTGGTAAATAAAAAGTAATGCACATAAATATCTCATAATTATAATTTGCAGACGGCACTCTTTGTTACCTCTCCACATTTCAATCTGGCTAGCATTTTTGCGATGCTGCGAATGATGTGTGTTGGAAATACAAATGATCTAAAAAGCAAGAGCTCAAATTACACACCATCAGGGTATTTCAGCAGATAAAAATCAGTACTGCCCTTCTCTTCTGCAGAAATAGCACATTTTTGGTGAAGCTCTGTACACACAGCCCAGAATCTCGTCAGGAAAAAAACTATGTTTTTCCTGACGAGATTCTTAGCAAGAATCTCTTGCCAGCCAAGTGTACAGACACTCCATTCAAGAGAACCACTGTTCTTTTGAATGGCACAAACGCGGTGACGTCATCGACTACTACGACATGCGCTCGTCACATTTGATGCCGTCACCGTCATCTTGCTACACCCTACCTATGCCTTGGAAGCTACCGCGCATGCATTAAAGTCATTTCGAGCATGCACGGGTTTCCATGACGACAGGTAAGTATACAGACGCTCGGGTTTCTCGGCAGGAAAACACTGCCGAGTATCACAACGAGAAAATAGAGAGCAGGTCCTCTATTTTTCTCTTCGAGATTCTGGGCAGTTTTCTTGACGAGAAACCTCAAAGCCTCATACACACGCACGGTTTACTCGGCATGAAAGCTCTGCCAGCAGCTTTCTTGCTGGTTCTTGCCGGAAAAAATGAGCGTGTGTACAAGGTTTAAGACTGAAGCTGGACATGCAGTACATTTTGGATGGTTTCCAAAGAACTGGACATAATTTCATTTTATCGGTGGTCCTGTCAACATCACTCCGCTCCCTATTCTTCAATTGAAGGAGTTGGGAAAAAAATTGTTGGCCAAACAGTGTCTGCATCTCATCACATGCAGTTGGGGGAGGTGGAAAAATGGTTCTAGTCCCATAAGGTTATCTTAATAAAATGTCTCTCTTATCTTAAAGTATTGATGTTAATGAAGATGATCTGGTTCCTGGACAGGTGGCTTCTACACCCCAGAGGACCTCCATAAACTCCCTGCAGTGCAATGAATAAAAATGTAAATTCAAGTGCCACACCACTAGTAAAAGGTCCAGATACGTACTACATAGGAGGGGTTCAAATTAAAATATAGGCAATAAAGGTCAGAGGAACAATCAAAAAAGTAACTAGTGCATTTCGGGGCTCCAAAACTACCCCCTTTATCAGGGTTTGAGTTTGAAAACAATATTAACCACTTGTCCTCGGGTGGACGTCATATGACGTCCTTGACTTTGTGCGGTGATATCTGAATGATGGGTGCAGCTACAGGCATCATTCAGACATCACCGTCTTCTGCTGGCGATTCTCTGCATGATAAGAACGATGTTTGTTTGACATTAGCAAATTAATATTCACTAATGTCTTTCTGCTTCTCCTCCTGGCCAACCAGGAAGCGGAGTCCTAGGATTTCCAGCCAATCGGGTATCAGGACCCGCTTCCTGTTCGGCCAGGAGGAGGAGCAACAGCCTTGACTCTTCCCTCCACAACCTCCTCCCCACATCCTCTGCAGCATATGGTCACCGCCTTCCAAAACATTCAATTAAGCACTGGGGGGGATTGTGTGAGTGGATTGCCGCCTTCCCAATCGAGCGAGAGGTAATTCGAGTGATTGGGCCAGGTTTGTTTGCTGCCCCCCCCAAAATATTGAGCACCAGCCGCCACTGGTCACTGTACTAATGACACTGGCTGGAAAGGGGGTACCATCAGGGGCAATCAAAGGGTTAAATGTGTTCCTAGCCAGTGCCATTGTACTATGGCGGAGGTACTTTTAACCACTTGCCGACCGGCCGCCGTCATTATACTACAGAAGGTCGGCTTGTTCCCTCAAATCACAGTCCCTTTAAAAGCTACAGCAGGGACGCATGCCTGATGCATGGCAGGGGGAGCTGATGTGCATTACCGGCGGTCACAATGTCAGCTGTCCACCTGCGATCACTCCACCGAGAGCCAGAACAGGGATCTGTCAATGTAAACAAACAGATCTCCGTTCTGACAAGGGAGGAGAGAGAGATCTGCTGTTCCTAGTGATCAGTAAAAGCGATCACTCTCTACTCCCAGTCAGTCCAGTCCCTGTACAGTTAGAAACACCTCCCTAGGGAACACTTAACCCCTTGATCGCCCCCTAGTGTTAACCCCTTCCCTGTCAGGCCCCGTACGCACGGTCGGACAAAACCAATGAGAATGGTTTGACGGACCGTTTTCATCAGTTCACCGCTGAAGTGGCCTGATGGTCTGATGTGTGTACACACCATCAGTTCAAAAACCAATCGGGTCAGAACGCGGTGACGTAAAACACACGACGTGCTGAAAAAAACGAAGTTCAATGCTTCCAAGCATGCGTCGACTTGATTCTGAGCATGCGCGGGTTTTGAACCGATGCTTTTCTGTACTAACCATTTGTTTGGTCCGATCGGGCAGCGGTCCATCGGTTCGGTTTTGAAGCATGTTTTAAAATTTTGGACCAAAGGAAAACAGACCGATGGCCTATACACACGATCGGTTTGGTCCGATGAAACTGAACTTCGGTTCATTCTCATCGGTTCGGTCCAACCGTGTGTACGGGGCCTCAGTGTCATTTATACAGTAATCAGTGCATTTTTATAGCACTGATCGCTGTATAGATGTCACTGGTCCCAAAAAGTGTCAAAATTGTCTGATCTGTCCGCAATGTCGTAGTCCCACTAAAAATCGCTGATCGCTGCCATTACTAGTGAAAAAAAAATTATAATAAAAATGCCATAATTATATTCCCTATTTTATAACGCACCAATCAATATACGCTTATTGTTTTTTGTTTTTTTACCAAAAATATGTATGTGGCACCCCCCCCAATCTAGAGAGCGCTATTTCAAATTTAAGGGAAGTCTGGGACAATACTTGGGCCCAGACCTATTTAATTAACACAAATGTGCCTCTGTTCTGGCTGTGGTACTGCTTGGTAGTTTCCCTTGTTGCCTGCGGGTGGTGTTGCCATCTCGGCCTTATGTTGGAACACAGGTGTACCATGATGTATTGGGTGTCCTTTCTCGGCAGCGGTAAAGTGGGAGTGGTGACCGCGCTGTGCATGCTGGGGAGGGGTACTTAAGGGGCAGATGCCATTTTATGGGGTCCTTCGCCTCGTGGCGCGAGATGCGTGTGTGTGAGCCCGACTACGGGGGCCATGTTGGCCCAGAGTTGCTTCGCTGTTTAGTAGGCCTAGCTATGCTGGCTGGGGCCTGCAATCCTAAGAGGGCATCCCAAGCTGTCTGTCAATAAGGGAGGAGGCTGTCTTAATGAAGGAAACCGGGGGAGGACCTGCCCTGGAGGAGACCGGCAAAGTGCTAGTGTATTGGATGAGGCCTGTTGACCGAATTAAGGAGGGATCCACCGCATTGAAAGCCCTGCAGTCTGCCGGTTCCGGCTTAAAGGCTCTTCTACTGTATGGCTGGAGGTTCGGGACTTTAAAATCCTGTGGCAGAGGATTCCTGGATGCATCCAAGTACATTCAAAGGTCTGTGGCAGAGACCAAGTTCATTCAAAGGTCTGTGGCAGAGACCAAGTTCATTCAAAGGTCTGTGGCAGAGACTGTTTGGACATTAGTTTGTGCTTCATCCCGGCTGCTTGGCCATGTGAGAGGGGACTATGCGGCTTAGCAATTCCCACTCAATAGTTGGAGACTGATTGAATATTTTTGAACATTCTGTACCATGTGCCTGAATCTTCCCCTGCTCTTCTCCTCCCTTCTGATTTCTCTACTTCAAGTTACCCTGCAGAGTAAATAAAACCCAACTGTTGAAGGTTTAACATCTGTCTGGACATTGCATTTCTTATGGACTTTCCTACCCTGACAACGAAGCTATAAAGGTAATGTGCAAACCCAAAATTTAACCAGAAGCTCCTTCAGGGGTAGTGTTACATGTAGAAGAATACATATTGGCCTAAACTGATGAAGAATGTTTTATTTATTTTTTATTATAGCAAAAAGTAAAAAATATATACATTTTTTTTTCAAAATTGTTGGACTTTTTTGTTTATAGTGCAAAAAAAACTCAGAGGTGACCAAAATAATATTTGTGGGGAAAAAAAGGCGTCAATTTTGTCTGGGTACAGCATCGCACGACCTCTCAATTGTCAGTTAAAGCGACGCAGTGCCATATCGGAAGAATGGTATGGTCAATAAGGGGGTAAATCCTTCCGGGCCTTAAAGCGGAGTTCCACCCAAAAGTGGAACTTCCGCTTAATCCACTCCTCGCCCCCTTAGGCCCCGTACAGACGACCGAACATGTCTGCTGAAACAGGTCCGCGGACCAGTTTCAGCAGACATGTTCGGTCGTCTGTACAGCCGAGCGGACAGGATTCCAGCGTACATTTGCCCGCCGGGCCTTTTTCCGTCGGACATGTTCGGTCGTCTGTACAGACCTACCGTACATGTCCGAGCGGCCGCCATCCCTCGCATACGTCGAATGACTTTGACGCATGCGTGGAAGCATTGACCTTCCTGCGTCGCGCACGTCGCCACGTCATCGTCGCGGCGACGGCGCAGACACGTCACCGCGCTGTCTGTCCGGCGGACCGTTTTCAGCGGACTGTCCGGTCGTGTGTACAAGGCCTAACATGCCACATTTAGCATGTAATTTTTTTTGGGGGTTGAGTGGGGGCTTCAGAAGGAGTGGGACATCCTGTCCCACTTCCACCTTCCGCCGAGGGGCTGCTAAGGCGATACGTCATATCGCCTTTTGGCAGCCCCTCCCTGTAGGCGATCGCCTGGGACACGTGACAGGTCCCAGGCGATCACCTGTCCAATCAGATAGCGCAGCACCGCTCGCGCGTTCGCAGTGAGTGCCCAGCCGTGAAGCTGAAAGCTGTCACGGCCGGGTGCCCGCAGTAACAATGAGGACGCCGGCCGGAGGGGGGGAGAGGAGCGGAGATCCGGCCGGCGCGTCGCTGGTACGTGGAGCAGGTGAGTGTATGTTTATTAAATGCCAGCAGCTACACTTTTTGTAGCTGCTGACTTTTAATAAATATTAAAAATGGCTGGAACACCCCTTTATGTGATTAATAAAGGAAGGCATGGATCCGTGTCCCTCCCCTCAGATCCAAAAGTGTCAGTACGTGATCTGGCACAGAGTGGCCGCCCTGCCGCTCTATATCTACGGTGGGCAGTCCGCAAGTGGTTAAGAAACAGCCACCCCTTTGTGTTTATGATCATAATTCTGGAACTGGTTTTCTACAAACCTGTGCCATGCTGGAAGTAGAAGGGTTTACATTGGGCTGGCCTACAGTTTTTTTTTTTTTTTGGCTTTCCCAGTGTCCAGACCTCCTGTAGGCTTCAGTGAAAACCCGAAGATGAAAGAAGGATTATTTTTACGGTGAGCACAAAAATCCTATTATAGTGTGTAATGAGTTTAGATCTGCTTTATATAGTGTGGAATAAGTATATTAATCTTCCCAGCTCAATACACATGAGAGCTTAGCAAAGCATTCACTGCAGACAGACCTTTTCTTACTCCACGTGGAAGCCCTACACAGCCTGATTACTACAAGCAGTGTTTAAATTTGGCCAAATCTAATTTGCAGAGTTATGTAGAACCAGGTTCAGAGATGTGGAAGATAATACAGCTTCTGAGTAATATACCTTTC
The DNA here is from genome assembly GCF_905171775.1 of Rana temporaria. Taxonomy (NCBI): domain Eukaryota; kingdom Metazoa; phylum Chordata; class Amphibia; order Anura; family Ranidae; genus Rana; species Rana temporaria. The sequence goes on along the minus strand of NC_053497.1, from coordinate 28,542,101 downwards.
TCTCACCCTACAGATAAAATTGCCACTAAATTATCTGGCATATTAAAAAAAGCTATGAATTTTGGATTGTGTGACTGAACGGAGATTTGAAGACATTTTGCCTTTTGCTCCAGAAAATGGTGATCCTGCATTCTACACCTTCCCTGTAGGCAAGGATACAGACTATGCTATGTAATGCTGAAACTATTTATCAGCCATTTTCTATTAAAGATACTTTATACCAAAAAAACTATTTTAAATATATTTTTAGATACATTCATTTAAATAAATTGAACTTTTGAACTTAATTGTTGTCAGTGCTACGGAGCTATAATTTCAAAGAAAACCTTAAATTAAAAAAACTCTTAAAACAATATACAGGGATATGGGAAATGGTAGAGACATATTGTGAATGTATACACACCCATACACCCACACGGGTTGAATTGGATGGACCGATGTCTTTATTCAACCTTACCAACTATGCAACTATGATACTTAGGGTTGTCCAAATACGGATACTTTGCCCAAGTACTTGTTTAAGCCGGTACCTGGACAGTCAGAGGTGATCGGCGTGGCGCTGGGCGGGAGTTACAATCGCCAATCTCCCTGTATAGATTTCAATAAAGCAGCTGACAGATGCTTCTCCTCCTCTCCCTCCCGTGGCTTTCAGCTGCTTTATTGAAATCCATACAGGAAGAAAGGTGGTTGTAACTCCTCCCCAGCTCCACAATAATCATCCCTCACTGACCCCCATATCCTGCTCCGGTCCCCCTCTGTGCTTCTCGGCCCCCTTCCACGCTCCTAGGTCCCCCTCTGTGCTGCTCGGTCCCCCTTCATGCTCCGGTCCCCCTCCATGCTCCTCCGCCCCCTCTGTCCTCAATCTTTCAGAATGGAGATCGGAGGAAGGAGTCTGTAAATATGTAATTTAACTGCTCCTTCCTTTTCTGAATGCACAGAGTCAGTGATCACTGACTCTATTGATTAATAAATGTCACTGAGCATCATAAATGTTGCCACTGTCTCCTCTCCATTCATCTTGAGTGCAGCTAAGGCTGCAGAGAAATGGACTGGGGAATTGTCTCCTCAGTCCCTTTCCCTGTCTCAAAAGGGAGATGTCAGTGGTCTCTCTTACCAAAGCCACCGCCAACAGGGCTAATAAAAAAAAAGAATACTAAAAACAAAATATTGAAAAGGTTAAATTGTAAAAATAATAAAAAATAAAATAAAAAACACACTGACACTGTCCACTCCCCCCCCCCCCAAAAGAAAAGTACAGTACAGACCAAAAGTTTGGACACACCTTCTCATTCAAAGAGTTTTCTTAATTTTCATGACTATGAAAATTGTAGATTCACCCTGAAGGCATCAAAACTATGAATTAACACATGTGGAATTATAAATAACAAAAAAGTGTGAAACAACTGAAAATATATTTCATATTCTAGGTTCTTACTTTTGCAGCAGACACATCTCTAGAACTGGTAAGAGGAGACTGTGTGAATCAGGCCTTCATGGTAGAATATCTGCTAGGAAACCATTGCTAAAGAAAGGCAACAAGCAGAAGAGACTTGTTTGGGCCAAAGAACACAAGGAATGGACATTAGACCAGTGGAAATCTGTGCTTTGGTCTGATGAGTCCAAACTTGAGATCTTTGGTTCCAACCCCCGTGTCTTTGTGCGACGCAGAAAAGGTGAACGGATGGACTCTACATGCCTGGTTCCCACCGTGAAGCATGGAGGAGGAGGTGTGATGGTGTGGGGGAGGTGTGATGGTGTGGGGGTGCTTTGCTGGTGACACTGTTGGGGATTTATTCAAAATTGAAGGCATACTGAACCAGCATGGCTACCACAGCATCTTGCAGCGGCATGCTATTCCATCCGGTTTGCGTTTAGTTGGACCATCATTTATTTTTCAACAGGACAATGACCCCAAACACACCTCCAGGCTGTGTAAGGGCTATTTGACCAAGAAGGATATTGGTGGGGTGCTGCGCCAGGTGACTACCTCTTGAACCTAATCAAGAGAATGCCAAGAGTGTGCAAAGCAGTAATCAAAGCAAAAGGTGGCTACTTTGAAGAACCTAGAATATGAAATTTATTTTCAGTTGTTTCACACTTTTTGTTATGTATAATTCCACATGTGTTAATTCATAGTTTTGATGCCTTCAGTGTGAATCTACAATTTTCATAATCATGAAAATAAAGAAAACTCTTTGAATGAGAAGGTGTGTCCAAACTTTTGGTCTGTACTGTAAGTATTGTAAAAAAAATAATATATAAAACATAATAATAATAATATATAAAACCTAATGACACAGTCCACACATAATATTGCTGCATATTAGTACCACTGTCACATATTAGTGCCACTGTCACATATTAGTGCCACTGTCACATATTAGTGCCACTGTCACGTGACATAAAAAAAAGTATCCACAAGCAGTATTGGCGAGTACTTGGAAAAAAAGGTATTGGTCTTAAAAAAGTGGTATCAGGACAACCCTAATGATATTGTAAGGTTAGGAACTATTGGACTTTGGACTCTCTCACTCCACAGGAAACTTCTTTCTTAATTTACAGAAACAGGCATACATGCCTTAATTGCTTAATGCTATTTGTAGAATAGTCTATTTGAGTCAAACACACGAGCATGTAACTGTAGCTGTGAATTCATTCATTTCTTGCATTCTAATTTCATGGCATTCCTATTGCTGACAAACTGTCATACTTTGAGGGAATGATGTGGAACAAGCTTTCAGGTAGGGACTTCTGTAACATTCTGCATCTGCATACTTGTTTTAGGTCAGTTACTCAAACTATTGAAGTCCCTGGATTGGTATAACAGACAGAATTTGCAGAATGTGGTCAGCACTGTCACCTTCTGTATTTCTTTTGTGACATGTTCACTTCAGGCAGTTGACATACAGCTAAATAGGACAGGCTTTTTTGCTAGAATTCCAACATGATTTACGACAAATAGAAGTAAGCACGTGCTTCATATGAGCCAGTTCAAACCCTGTATTCTAGATTCTTCACAAATACCCACATCCAAGAATCTTAAAGGAAATGTAAGTTGGTTTTATACATATTTCTTATGCCGCGTACACACGATGGGAAATTTTAACAACAAAACCGTGGATTTTTTTCAGACGGAAATTTGACACAAACTTGTATTGCATACACACGGTCACACAAATGTTGTCGGAAATTCTGAACGTCAAGAACGAGCAACAACACTACGACGAGCGGAGAAAAATCAAGGTCAATGATTCCAAGCATGTGTAGGATTTTTTGTGCGTCGGACGAACGGAATTTCCGACAAGAACTTTTGTTGTCGGAAAAATTAAGAACCAACTCTCAAATTTTTCTTGGCGGAAATTCCGACACCAAATTGGGCACTGGGGAAATTTGTCGGAAATTTCTGATCGTATGTATGCAGCATAACTGTGTTATGATCATAATAAAAAAAAAAAAATTTTGGCCCAGTAATTAAAATAAAAATATATTTTTTATTCAACCAACCAACAGAGATCAAAGTCTCTTTTTCATATGTGAAGCATTGCATCACTTTACTGAGGTTTTAACCTAACTAGGTTTCAGATTAGGCTTTATCTGTTTTGCAGTATCTTTAGCTATACATCTACATTATATGTAGTACTGCACTCCTGTAGGAGACTGCAATTTAAGGTCCCTAGGGACCCTAGTGTATTTTCCCGTAGTTTCACCCGGGGAATGCTTTTCTGATGCTTTATTGCAAAACTTGATCTTGGGTAGGAATAACTGTGGGATACTCCAATAACTCTAGTAGCAACTTGAGGACACTAAACTTCCTCCTACTATTGAGTCTTGCACAAGTAGTTAGTGGACTGAGCAAGGACATCAGGCACAATGTCCCCTTTTTGAGCAACGCTGACTAGCACTACAGCAGCACACAGTCCCAGGGATCTCTCTCTCCAGTCTGAACTCACTAATGTCCTTGGATAGTTGGATGCCTCCTTCCAACGTCTTACAGACACCTTTTTATATATATATATATTTCTGCATGTGTCCATACAAGGGTACTGATACCACCAGCAAGCCTGCATTGGATGGCACATTGAATGGCCCATAGCTAATTGGACTAAACAGAACGTGACTTTGAAGTTCTAATAGAGGTGAGTTCAAAGGATGTCAAAGCTCATTTTTAGTGACCGGCATGCAATCTGATCTCATCCAAAACTTTAGCAAATTTATACAAATTCTCACAACCAGGTCTCCATTATCCAGTGAAAAAGCCTACTGGTAATCTACTTGAGCAAAGATGATATTCTCCAGCTGGAAAAAAATCTAACTTTTTTGTTTAAAGCGGAGTTCCACCCAAAAGTGGAACTTCTGCTTTAAGCACTCCTCACTTTTGGCATTTGGCATGTCATTTTTTTGGGGGGGGAGTGGGGGCTTCAGTAGGAGTGGGACTTCCTGTCCCACTTCCTCCTTCCGTCCAGGGACCTCTCGGTGACTTATTTTCTCTCCTTAGGCGGCCCCTCCCTTTAGGCGATCTCCAGGGACACGTGACAGGTCCCAGGAGATCGCCTGTCCATTCAAACAGCAAAGCGTGACTCGCACATGCGCAGTGAGTGCCCGGCTGTGAAGCCAAAAGCTGTCATGGCCGGGTGCCCACACTATGAATGGAGGTGCCGGCCGGGGAGGGGGGGAGAGGAGCGGAGCTCCGGGGCGGCCAGGTCGCTGGACCGTGGAGCAGGTAAGTGTCAGTTTATTAAAAGTCAGCAGCTACACTTTTTGTAGCTGCTGACTTTTAATAAACACTAAAAGGCTGGAGCTCCCCTTTAAGAAGAATAATTGGAAATATAAAACCATGTCAGTCTAATCGGATTGTGTTAGTTTTTTCATCTGAAGCTGCCTTGTTGTCAGAGGTATCTAGTAAATTTAGCTTTCCTGGGTAGTAGTTTTCTCAGGCCTATCTGTAGTTTTTCTTCACTTGGTTTCTCCCTTATGTTTAGGATTGCTGCAGTTCCCTACTGCCACCACTGGGTGTCACTGGCAGTGACAATCTTGTGCTATTGAGTATATGTCTCTTCTGGCAATCACTAGGAGGTTCAAGCCAGTGGTGCATGCTGGGGAGAGGATGTAAAAGCTTGGGGAGTGGCCCGGTGAGCTCTCTTTCGCCCAAACTGCAGCCAGGGAAGGTGCCTGCGATGCCTTGTCCAATATAGGCTTGGAGACAGTTTGAGACCTAGCACAGAATTTCTCATGCTGCCCTGACTGGTTAAGGAGGGCATAGCTTTCAAGGTGGCAGAGCCAGACGATGGAAGTCCTGCTGGAGGAAGGTTAGTGTCCACTGTCAGAGGATCCTAGCACTCCCTTGAGTAGAGGAGGATAAGTGAAAACACCCATTTCTGGCTGTGGAGGTCTAAAGACAGTGCTGACCGTGATTGCCTGGTGGTTCTTTATTTTGCAATACACTGTAATTCTCATTAGATGCTGTTATAGCAGAAGTGTGGTGGAGTCTGGGAGCCCTGTTGCTATTGGGGACCTATACCCTAACCATCTCTCCCTGTGAGTTGGATTGATAAAACATGAAAAAGACTGATGTGACTGTCACCCTTCATTGTTGTGTGACAACCTCCCCTGCAGCCATCCACCCTGGGGTAATGTCAGCCCTCTGCCTGCATTAGAGGTAAGCTACCCTGGTCATGAGCATATATTGCACCACACAGCTGGTTGAGGCAAAGTCACTGGGTGTAATAATTTCCATATAGGCAGCACAGTGGGTAAGTGGTTAGCACTTCTGCCTAGCAGCACTAGGGTGGTTGGCTTGAATCCCAACCGCACCATCTGCCTGGAGTTTGCATGTTCTCCCTGTACAAGCTGAGGGTAAAGATGATGGACTGGCCAAGCATGTCTCCAGTCCTAAACCCTATTGAGCATCAGTGGGGCATCCTCAAACGAAAGGTGAAGGAGCGTAAGGTCTCTAACATCCACCAGCTCCGTGATGTCATCATGGAGGAGTGGAAGAGGACTCCAGTGGCAATCTGTGAAGCTCTGATGAACTCCATGCCCGAAAGGGTTATGGCATTGCTGGAAAATAAAAAGTGTAATTTCTTCAGTGTTGTCACATGAAAAGATAGAATAAAATATTTACAAAAAATATTTTCAAAAATGTGAGGGGTGTACTCACTTTTGTGAAATACTGTATGTCACATAAAAAAAACTGTAGATTAATCCCAATCCAGTGTTTTATTTTTTTTAATGACACCTCAGTAACTGACACCAGGAATAAGCATGCAACAAATGAAGCCAGAACTTATCTGTGTAATTGCCAAAGGTTAGAAACTCTGAAGCCATTACATCATTGGCATACCTAAGATATCTGACAGTTGGACCGACTCTTTTTTTTTTAACACCCCCACCAACACCAAAATGTACTGAAATAATAAAGCAAGCAGTACGCTACACTATGGACATTATGGGTGTGGCCAACTAACAGTGCAAGGGGGCTTAAAGGGACCTGGTTAAATAAAGGCTGTGGCTACTCTCCCTATACACAACACATATATGACAGTCCTTTTACTCACAAAAGATGCTTTAATTTCTGTGTCACAATGGAGAGTCTACTGGTGACCATATATGTTTGCAAATGTATTTTCTGGTCAATCTCATTCAAGAGAAATATATCCAGTGGATTTGGATTAATAAGAATGCAATCGTAAGTTTTTGATCACATCTATGTTTCACAATGTAATCTCATAATCTCAGCTCAGGGCTCATGCCCTTTCTTCTCTGAGCTGGCCGCTCATCGGTCGGCTAATTGCCAGCTCCCATCTCTCCACAGTGACTCACCTGTTGATGATCTGCTCATCAGTTCTGCCTACGTAAAGCCTTCCAGCTCTGCCTTCGCCTTTGTCAACATCACAGAGACTTTCTCCTGCATTCCTGTTGTGGACTTGCTCGGCTGGCGTTCCTTCTGGTTACTGATCCTGCTTGTTGGACTACTACGTTTATCTCAGGCTTGATTACATTGGCTTGGCCGACTACCCTACCCGGTTACTGAACTCTGGCTATGTTTTGACTACGCTTACTCTGTTTACCATTTTATTATTATTATTATTATTAAACAAGTGTGATTTAACTGTACTTCTGTCTTGGTCTGATTCATGGTTTCTGAGAGGAAGTTATGACTATTCAATTCATTGTGGATTCAATAGGCTTTGATTGTATTTCACTTTGACTTGATAAAAACATTGAGGTGTGTGTGGCCACCATTACAGACATATACAAGCCTCAGCAAACCCATTTTTAAAAGATGAAAGTGTTAAGCGTTGTACACACGATTGGATTTTCCAACGGGAATTGTGTGTTGACAGACTGTTGGCCGAAAATCTGACCGATTGTACGCTCCATCGGACAATTGTCAGATTTTCCATGGACAAATGTTGGATGGCAGGCTTTAAAATTTTACGTGGACAACGGTCAGATTTTCCAATCGTGTGTACACAATCCATCAGACAAAAGTCCAAAGCACAAACACGCATGCTTGGAATCAATGCTCAACAAACACGAGCTGAAAAAACACGTAGTACATCTAGTAGGTCACTACATTTGTGTTTGTTGGCCAACAATTGTGTGCCATTTGTATGCAAGACAAAATCCAGGCACACGCCCTTCGGACAAAAGTCTGACACTTTGTCTGCGGAAAATCCGAACGTGTGTACAAGGCTTTAGATATGCTTTTCTGCACCCAGCCTACCTTGAGAAAGATCTTCATAATGTAATTTGAGTGCAGTAGTAAGGCATTTGTCATACTGTATACAGTCCAGTTAGAGTGCAGTGGTCAGGAATATGAAATAAAAAATGCAGTGTTTATTGTACAGGACTCAAGAGTGTCTAATGCACAGAGTATAAGGGTCAGGAGTGCATAATGCACAGGCCACTTTATTTTACAGCACAACCAAAAATTACCCACTTTTCCCTGTAAAAATCCCAGACCCAGTACAGAGAGTCAATACCCAGTGCAGACTTTACCCCATATAAGTATGCCTCTGCATTACATTGTCTGGAGAGCTAGTGTTTTCAGAGGGAGAGGTCAGCAATAGCAGCCTCCCTATTTCTCTTGATAAAGTTTTCCGATAGAAAAGGAACCAAGGATAAAAGAGAGATGATTCATTTACCTGAGAAGTAGTGGTGTGGCAGATACTACCTAACGCCTATTCAAATATATTTGGGAGAAGAGTTGGACCTGAATAAGCGATTTATCAAACTCTATGGCCTTGTACACACGACCGGTTTCCTCGGCAGAATCCATCAAGGAACTTGGTGGGAGAGCTTTTTTGCCGAGGAAACCGGTCATGTGTACATTTTTCATCGAGGAAACTGTCGAGGAACTGTTGTCCAACCAAAACTGCATCTAAACTATTAGGGCCAGATTCACAAAGAGATACGACGGTGTATCTCCAGATACACCGTCGTATCTCTGACTTACACTGCCTGAAATTGGTCCTATCTATGCGTCTGATTCATAGAATCAGGTACGCATAGATATGGCTAAGATCCGACAGTGTTACACTGTCGGATCTTATTTTCAATTTAAAAATGGCGCCGGGGGCGTTCCCGCTGATTTACGTTGAATAATATGTAAATCAGCGAGATATGCAAATTCACGAACGTACGCGGACCCGACGCAGTCTTCTTACGACATTTCCGTAGCGGCTTTTCCGACGTATACTTACCCCTGCTTCTATGAGGTGCAGCCAATGGTAAGTATAGCCGTCGTTCCCGCGTCGAGTTTGAATTTTCTTACATCGTTTGCGTACGCCGATTCACAAACATGCGCGTCGCATGTCACGCTCACGTCAAAACCACTAACCTCCTAGCGACGTCAGTGGGAGCAATGCACGCTGGGAAATTCCCCGGACGGCGCATGCGCATTTAAATCGACGCGGGAACGCGTCTGATTTAAATAGTACACTCCCCCTAGCCGCGGAATTTGAATTCCGCCGGGGGTTTTACGATCCGCCGCCGTAAGTTTGGAGGTAAGTGGTTTGTGAATTACCCACTTGCCTCCCAAACTTGCGGGAGCGGATCTTAAATCACGTAGATCGAGCGGATCTATAGATCCGCTGATCTACGTGAATCTGGCCCTAAGACTATAGAAATACTTGCATAATAGTCCATTCTGACTTTGGGTTTAGCAGCATGAGATGGACATGTGGCTGAGATCTTCTCTCTCTCTCCACTTCTTACTGCAAGGGTTTCAAAGCCAACAACCCAGGCACAGGAAGTGCATATATAATATAGTGATAGGCATTTACCAATTCAGACAGTAGAGGACAGCATATCCCTACATACAAAATCCTATACCCATTGTTCATTTAGAGGAAGAAGAAAAAACCTTATAACAAAATCCAATTCGTTTCAGCAGGGGGGACATATTTTCCTTCCTAATTCTACAAAATGCAGTCGGATATTTCCTAGATCAACAATCTCCAATGTTATTCCCTATAAATGTTATTGTCCAGTTACATTTTGCACATTTAGAATTGCACACAGCTCTTTTTTTCTTTTTTAAAACAATCCACTGAACTGACCAGAACTAGTTCTTGAGGAAACTTATTACACATTTTTGCAACTTTTACTGTGAAGAAGCCTTTCTGTATGTGGAGAAGAATTTCTGTATATTGCTCTCCCTAATAACCTGAACATCAAGTTCACTGTTTGGACCACCTATGTATTTATACAAGTTCCCTGGTTGCCCCTTAATCGTCTTTTCTCAAGTAAACAGAGTAAATTAATTTCCACTAATCTTTCGCTTCTAGCTGAGCTCCTCCATGCCTCTTATTAGTTTGATTGCTCTTCACTACACTTTCTCAAGTTTTCTAATATCCTTTTTGTGAACTGGTTCCCAAAACTGAACTTCATTATCCAGATGAAGTCTTACTAATGCTTTATACCAGGGAAAAATTACATATCTCTCTCTCGGGGGCAATACCTCTTTCAATACAGTAAATAATTTTGCTAGCTTTAGAAACTGCAACTTAGCATTACATGCTATTGTTAAGTAACCAAGTAACTATAGACCTGTTAGTTTAACTTCTATAGTTGGGAAGATACTGGAACGTTTAATAAAAGACCACATGGATGAGTTCTTGCTGGAAAAAAACTATTTAAGCAGCAGACAACATGGATTCATGAAAGACAGAAGTTGTCAGACAAACCTGATTTCCTTTTATGAAGAGGTAAGTAAAACCCTGGACAGAGGCGTGGCTGTGGACGTGATATATTTGGATTTTGCAAAAGCGTTCGATACAGTTCCGCACACACGGCTCATGTGTAAGGTAAGGTCTACAGGATTGGATATATCAGTTTGTAAATGGATAGAAAACTGGCTGAAAGACAGAATTCAGAGAGTCGTGGTTAATGATTCTTACTCTGAATGGTCCAATGTTATCAGTGGTGTACCCCAAGGTTCAGTGCTGGGACCCTTACTTTTCAATATATTTATAAATGATATTGGGTCTGAGATCAAAAGTAACATTTCTGTCTTTGCAGATGACACCAAGCTATGCAGTGGAATAACGTCCTTACAGGATGTCTCCAATTTACAAGCCGACCTCAATGCTCTGTCTGATTGGGCGACTAAGTGGCAGATGAGGTTTAATGTAGATAAATGTAAAGTTATGCACTTGGGGGCTAAGAATATGCATGCGTCATACATACTAGGGGGAGTACAACTGGGGGGGTCTGTAGTGGAGAAGGATCTGGGGGTTTTAGTTGATCATAAGCTCAATAATGGCATGCAATGCCAAGCTGCGGTTTCCAAAGCGAGCAAAGTCCTTTCTTGTATTAAGAGAGGTATGGACTCCAGAGACAGAGATATAATTTTGCCCCTGCACAAATCATTAGTAAGACCTCATCTGGAATATGCAGTTCAGTTTTGGGCACCAGTTCTCAAAAAGGATATAGGAGAACTGGAGAAAGTGCAGAGAAGGGCAACCAAACTGATAAGAGGCATGGAGGAGCTCAGCTATGAGGAAAGATTAGAGGAACTAAATTTATTCACTCTTGAGAAGAGGAGAATAAGGGGGGATATGATCAACATGTACAAATATATAAGAGGTCCATACAGTGAACTTGGTGTTGAGTTATTCACTTTACGGTCATCACTGAGGACAAGGGGGCACTCTTTACGTCTAGAGGAAAAGAGATTTCACCTCCAAATACGGAAAGGTTTTTTCACAGTAAGAGCTGTGAAAATGTGGAACAGACTCCCTCCAGAGGTGGTTCTGGCCAGCTCAGTAGATTGCTTTAAGAAAGGTCTGGATTCTTTCCTAAATGTACAGAATATAACTGAGTACTAAGATTTGTAGGTATAGTTGATACAGGGTAAATCCGATTGCCTCTCGGGGGATCAGGAAGGAATTTTTTCCCCTGCTGTAGCAAATTGGATCATGCTCCGCTGGGGTTTTTTGCCTTCCTCTGGATCAACTGTGGGTATGGAGTTGGGTGTATAGGATTTTACTGTGTTTTTTTATTTTGTTTTTTTTTGTGGTTGAACTGGATGGACTTGTGTCTTTTTTCAACCTGACTAACTATGTAACTATGTAAGTCTGTGATATACCAGAAAACCCAGATAATTCTCAACCATTGACAAAACTATATTAACTTATCAGAGACTTGGGAAACTTAACATTAATAAATCACCGGTACTCAGTCAAGTAATTGCCAGACCATTGTTCCTAATTTTTACTGACAGTCTACTGACTGGAATGGTACCAGCAGATTGGAGAAAAGCCAATTTAGCACCAATATTTAAAAAGGGCCCAAAATACATCCCTGGGAATTACAGACCAGTTAGCCTAACATCAATAGTATGTAAGCTCTTGGGGGGGGGTGATAAGGGACTATATACAAGATGAAGAATCGTTCTCGCCAAACCAATCTATTAACCTTCGATGAGGAGGTGAGTTACCATCTAGATAAAGGAAGGCCAGTAGACATGGTGTATCCGCATTTTGCAAAAGCATTTGACACAGTTCCCAATAAACCTTTACTGTACAAAATAAGGTCCGTTGGCATGGACCTAATAAATAATTTTGCTAGCTTTAGAAACTGCAACTTGGCATTACATGCTATTGTTAAGTCTGTGATATACCAGAAAACCCAGATAATTCTCAACCATTGACAAAACTATATTAACTTATCAGAGACTTGGGAAACGTAACATTAAAGCAGGGGTTCACCCTAAAAAAAAATTTAACATTACATTCAGCCGAGTTGTTAGAATGACATTAGGCTGTTTTTTTTTATTTCCTTGCCGTACATACCGTTTTATATATATATGTTCACCGCAGCTTCCGGCTATGTAAGCGGCGGGACTGGGCATTCCTAATTGATTGACATGCTTCCGACCGGCGCATACAGCGCATCACGAGTTGCCGAAAGAAGCCGAACGTCGGTGTGCAGGCGCCGTATAGAGCCGACTCGCAGTCCAGCTTCTTTTGGCAACTCGTGACGCGCTGTATGCGCCGGTCGGAAGCTTGTCAATCAATTAGGAACGCCCAGTCCCGCAGATTACATACCCGGAAGCCGCGGTGAACATACATATATAAAACGGTATGTACGGCAAGGAAATAAAAAAAACAGCCTAATGTCATTCTAACAACTCGGATGAATGTAATGTTAAAACATTTTTTTGGGGTGAGCCCTCGCTTTAATAAATCACCGGTACTCAGTCAAGTAATTGCCAGACCATTGTTCCTAATTTTTACTGACAGTTTACTGACTGGAATAGTACCAGCAGATTGGAGAAAAGCCAATGTAGCTCCAATATTTAAAAAGGGCCCAAAATACATCCCTGGGAATTACAGACCAGTTAGCCTAACATCAATAGTATGTAAGCTCTTGGGGGGGATGATAATGGATTATATACAAGATTTTAGTAATGAGAACGGTATCATTAGCTGTAATCAGAGTGGATTCATGAAGAATCGTTCTTGCCAAACCAATCTATTAACCTTCTATGAGGAGGTGAGTTACCATCTAGATAAAGGAAGGCCCGTAGACATGGTGTATCTGTATTTTGCAAAAGCATTTGACACAGTTCCCAATAAACGTTTACTGTACAAAATAAGGTCCGTTGGCATGGACCATAGGGTGAGTACATGGAGTGAAAACTGGCTACAAGGGCAAGTTCGGAGGGAAGTGATAAATGGGGAGCACTCTGAATGGTCAGGAGTGGGTAGTGGGCTCCCCCAGAGTTCTGTGCTGGGACCAATCCTATTTGTTCATAAACGACAAACGAGGATGGGGCAAACAGTTCAATATCCCCCCCAATAGGGATAAAACTTTTTTGCGGAAGTGAGTTTAACAAAACACGTGGCCACTCATTAAAATTAGAAGAAAAGAGGTTTAATCTTAAACTACGTAGAGGGAGCAGCAAGGATGGGGAATTCCCTTCCACAGGCGGTGGTTTAAGCAGGGAGCATTGATAGTTTCAAGAAACTATTGGATAAGCACCTGAACGACTACAACATCCAGGGATATACAATGTAATACTGACATTGACATATAATAATCACACACATAGGTTGGACTTCTGTCTTTTTTCAACCTCACCTACTATGTAACTATGTATGAGACTTTTTAAGAACTAATGAACATTCTAAAACTTATCACCAAAGTAGATCCATTTTACTATGCTTCAGCAACCTGGGCAGTGTACATGGTGTGAATCCAGTGGTAACCAAAATGATTTACAATTTCTAAGAAAAATTAGCAACAGCGTATTCAAAGTAGAAGGAGAAACACTAGGGTTGATTAAAGGCAAATAGGCTGTTCACTTTGCAAAGTGAATTCACATTCACCAAGCTAAGAATACCCAATCACATACAAGAACATTTTTTAACTCCAATACCAGACACTTTTACCCCCTTCCTGCCCAGGCCAATTTTCAGCTTTCAGCTTTGTTACAATTTGAATGATAATTGCGCGGTCATGGGGAACAATGTACCCATATGACATTTTTATCATTTATTTCACACAAATAGAGCTTTTTTTCTGTGGTATTTAATCACCATTTCTTTTTTGCAAAATAAACTGAAAAAGCCTGAAAAATTTGTAAAAAAAAATCAAATTTTTCTTAGTTATAACATTTTGTAAATAAATAATCTTTCTTCATAAATTTAGAACAAAATGTATCCTGCTACATTTCTTTGGTTAAAATAACCCAAGCCAGTGTATATTATTCAGTCTGTAGGAAAGTTAGAGTCCACAAATGATGGTGTATATACCGTATATCTGAAAATCTATCAATCTTGAGACTTGAAAATGCCAGAACAATACAAATATCCCACAAATTACCCCTTTTTGGAAAGTAGACAGTCCAAGGTATTTAGTAAGAGGCACAGCGATTTTTTTTTAGCACAATTGTTTTTATATACAGTGACAAGAGCAATTCATTGTTACCATAGTAACACTGTACTACTCTGGGGCGGTGATCTGGATTTTTTTTTTACACACTATGCTTATAACTGTGCATATTACAGTTATAAGCAACCATTTTTTACTTATTCAGTGTTTACTATTGTGATTAGCTGTGATTTGATAACAGCTAATCACATGGATCAGATGGGCTGTGATTGGCCCTGTCTGTACCATGTGATGACTGTGACCAATCACAGAGCTCATCACATGAAAGGCATGTAACAAAGCCTTTCATTTTGTACAGCTGTCATGTGATCTGCTGTGATTGGCCACAGCAGTCACATGGTACAGGCAGAAGGCCGGTACAGTGATCTGTCATTGGCCGTGTCCGGCGGACATGGCAGGTGATAGAATGTGCTGGAGCGGGGCCAGTACCATGTGACTGCTGTGGCCAATCAGTCATATGACATCCTCCCAGAACAACAGTGCTCTCGGCCGACCTAATTTTACAATAACCTGGGTGGAAAGGGGTTAAAAAAAGTTATATATTTTCTTGCACATGTTTGGAAGTCAATAGAGCTTTAAAGTGATACTAAAGGTTCAAATATTATTATTTAAAAATAACAAATATGTTATACTTACCTCTACTGTGCAGCTCGTTTTGCACAGAGTGGCCCCGAACGCCATCTTCTAGGGTCCCTCTGTGGCTCTCTCGGCTCCTCCCCGTAATAGCTAACCCCCTCTGGGTTACCTTGTGGTCGCACTCCCGTGTCATACACTCGGCGTCCATAATCGCCGAGTGTATGACTCGGTCTTGCCCCCTGGCGCCTGCATCATTGAATATGATTGACAGCAGAGCGAGCCATTGGCTGCGCTGCTATCAATCTATCCAATGAAGAGCCGAGAAGCCCAACATTGAGCGTGTTGCCGACTCTGGACTTTCCAGGGCTCAGGTAAGTAAAATGAGGGGGCTGGGGGGCCGCAAAATTGTCAGATGTTTTGTCACCTTAATGCACAGTATGCATTAAGGTAAAACATGAACCTTTACAACCCCTTTAATGTATTATCTTAGCTAAGCTATGGGAAAATGTCCTGGTAAAATGAACAGCCTATTTGACTTTATTAAATCAACCCATGGAGTGCTTGGTCTGACCTTTCCCTTCCTTTTGAAGACCATCAGTGATACAGCCAAAGCAAAGAATGAACCTAGCTTCTCACTTGTTTGCACATTACTCCTGGTTCCACAACTGCAAGCAATGATGCAAATAAAAGTATAAGGATAACAGATCTTACTATCCCATCCATGATATGCAACATCACCTAAAAGTCTGAAATGTGACAGTGACAACAAGCATACATCAGTTCCTCAACCAGGTTCCTCCAAACAGAGTTTGAAACCCACCGTTGATAATAATCAGATGTCCTGTAAAGGCCAATCGTGTACCTCTGTATCATTGAATTATACTGATGTATGCAAAGTGTGAGTTTGTGGTAGGTCTTGTTCCAAAGTATGTACTTTTTATGGTTGTCTTGAGACACAGCCTAACATCAGGATATAGTATACCATGTAGATTATTTTTTTGACCTATTCAGAATGAAGGGAGATGCTTGATCCTATAACATTGGTACCTGTGGCAATTTCAGAAAGAAGAGCTAATAGTTCTAGTGCATAAACTATGCTTTCAACTCTGAATGTGACTATCTATCAAATGACAGAACAAAGGTTGCCATAGTTTAAAGTGGTTATAAATGCTCAAGGTTTTTTGCCTTCATGCAATCTATGCATCAAGGTAAAAAAACTTCTGTGTGCAGCAGCTCCCCCAGACCCCTCTAATACTTACCTGACTGTGATCTTCCTCCAGTGATGTGCACAAGAGCCTCAGCTGTCCGGGGACATTTCCTCCTCACTGGCTGGGACAGCAGCAGTAGCTATTGGCTTCTGCTGCTATCAATCACAGCCAGTGAGCCATTGAGGAGAGAGAGGGGGCAGGGCCAAGCCACAGCTCTGTGTGTAAATGGACACACATAGCTGCAGCTCGGGAGCAAGCATGTTCAGGTGCCCCCATTGCTCTCAGGGTACTTGGCAGGAGGGAGAAGCCAGGAGCACCAGCGGGGGACCAGAGAAAAGGAGGATTGGGTTGCTCTGTGCAAAACTGCTGCAATTCGACGCGGGAACGACGGCCATACTTTAACATGGCTGTTCTAATTGTAAGCCATGAAAAAGCAGGCCTAAGTTTGCGACGGAAAAAACCGACTAGCGACGACGTAAGAGATTGCGACGAACACGCGTATCTTCGTGGATCGCCGTAATCAGCTAATTTGCAAAAACGACGCAAACCCTACCCAGCGGCCGCCGGAAAATTACACCTAGGATCCGAAGGCGCACGAAGCCGTACGCCTGTCGGATCTTAGCCAAAAGCCGTTGTATCTTTTTTGTGAATTACAAATAAAGATACGACGCGGCAAATTTGAAAATACGCCGGAGTATCAGTAGATCAGTTTCCTCTGTGAATCTGGCCCAATGTGTGTGTGCGCCAGCCTTAATAACTATTTAAAGAGAATGCCAATATCTGGGATCCATTTCTTTTTCTCATTCCAAGAGTCACCTTTTATAACAAGGTAAACGTTGTGTTGAGATTCGCTTGACTGGAAAAAAGCACTTAAAAATAATCCAGGCATGCGAAAGCAATGTAGACATACAGAAGATTTTCACTGCAGACATAAAGAAAAGATAATCAAATACAATCCTGCCAAAACAGCTCTGAAGAATCTGTTGTCTACTATCATTTGGAGTTTATTATTTATGCAAACCGGGACAAATCCAGACCCTCTACACAAGAAAAAGCAAAAAATCCCAATGAAATGGTTAAAATGTGATTTTTGGGTATTGTTTTATTTTATTAAAAAAATTCACATTTGTGTTTGAACTTTTGCTGTCTCAAACAACAACAAAATACACAAATAAGGGAAAGGGTATAACATTATTCTATTTATTTTACTTTTCTATGTTCACTTTTTTAATGACTATTATTTAATGAAAGTGCATTTAATGTTGGTAAGCGTCCATTCATGTACTAATGACAAATGTTTAAAAAGTGTAAATGACAACATGGACATAACCATGGCCTCACCCCCGTGTCTGTTTATTAATATGTGTATTATACATTTCACTGATAAAACAATATTTTTTATAAATTATCAGTGGAGTGTATAATAAACACAACACATTGGACACCTATGCTGCGTACAGATGATCGGAAATTCCGACAACAAAACTGTGGATTTTTTCCCAACGGATGTTGGCTCAAACTTGTCTTGCATACACGCGGTCGCACAAATGTTGTCGGAAATTCCGATCGCCAAGAACGCTATGACGTACAACACGTACGATGGCACTATTAAAGGGAAGTTCAATACCAGTCGTGTTAGTAAAAGTTTGGTGAGAGACGATTCGCGCTTATCAGCCTTGTGCTTTTCAGTCCGTTACAGCGTGACGAATGTGCTATCTCCATTACGAACGCAAGTT
Organism: Rana temporaria; assembly: GCF_905171775.1. Lineage (NCBI taxonomy): Eukaryota > Metazoa > Chordata > Amphibia > Anura > Ranidae > Rana > Rana temporaria. The sequence continues at coordinate 28,524,178 of NC_053497.1, read as the reverse complement.
TTACCAGACCGAAAGCTTCCGTCTCGTACTTGATTCAGAGCATGAGTGGAATTTTGTGCGTCGGAATTGTCCACACACAATCGGACTTTACGAGAACGGATTTTTTTGTCAGAAAATTTGAGAACCACCCCTCTAAAAATTTTTGTTGTCGGAAATCCCGACAGCAAATGTCCGATGGAGCCTACACACGGTCGGAATTTTTAACAACAAGCTCCTATCGAACATTTGTTGTCAGAAATTCTGACCGTGTGTACGCGGCATTAGAGTATAGGAGGATATGCTAATGACTCAGGCCTTGTACACACGGTCGTTCCAAACCGATGAGAATGGTCCGACGGACCGTTTTCATCGGTTCCCGCTGAAGTGGCCTGACGGCCTCATATGCGTACACACCATCGTTCCAAAAACCGATCAGGTCAGAACGCGGTGACGTCAAACACACGAGGTGCTGAATAAAACGAAGTTCAATGCTTCCAAGCATGTGTCGACTTGATTCTGAGCATGAGCGGGTTTTGAACCGATGCTTTTCTGTACTAACCATCGGTTTGGACCGATCAGGCAGCGGTCCATCGGTTCGGTTTTAAAATTTTGGACCGAAGGAAAACAAACCGATGGGCTATACACACAGTCAGTTTGGACCGATGAAACTGAACCTCGGTCCATTCTCATCGGTTTTGTCCGACCGTGTGTACGGGGCCTTACTGTGTGACATTCAGGTGGGTCATTTATAAAATAGCAGTAAAAAAAATGTATTTTGCTTTGCTGACTTCAGGACTATGAGAGCCTGGTTACATGACCTGTGAAAGTCATGTGACCAGCTCTCCTCCAATCAAAGTGCTGTGTTGAGCAGTGAGTACTCTGAAGAACACCTTAGGCCTCTTATTGAGATTTGAGAGATTAATTTTATAAATAGGTTGAACAATACATGTAAAACAGGGGGCAGATAGTGGTATAAATGAGCATCTTGGTACATATAGGCATTTTTTTTTTATAAACAAAGGCTTTGATTACATAATGTATCTAAAACTGATCATAGTTGGATCAAATTTCGCCTGGTTTAGCAGAGACAGGACAAATGTTGATCCATGTGAGTCCCCACCCGCTCAATAGAAGTCAATCTAACAATTAACTTCTGTCTAAAAGGCTTGATTACATTTTTTTCTGGATCAGAGGCTGCAGCCACTGATCAGTGTAGTGTGGAGAGTCCCTGCTGTCAGAATACAATGGGGTTGATTTACTTAAACCGAAGAATGCAAAATCTGGTGCCGCTCTGCAGGGAAACCAGCTTCTAGTTTTTTTGGTCAAAGCTTAATTGAACAAGCTAAATCTAGAAGCTGATTGGCTACCATGCACTGCTGCACCAGATTCCACACTCTCCAGTTTTAATAAACCTCAATTAAGTGGATAGAGGAATCTGTTCATTATTTTTATTTAGCCCACTGGCTAAACGGAAAAAAAAAAAGATCCCTTTATGGCCAGCTTTAGGCTTCCAATTAAGCAGGTAAAGTTTCCAGCTTGCTGCCAGAAGCTTTTAATTACTTGTGGCTTTTATTTTTTTATTTCACCTTGAAGCAAAATCGAAGGATGACTTCACTGGATGCAAACCTGCTAATTTTGTGGCAAATCTAGGTTCAGCAAAACTTCACGCTCACCAATAATCATGATGGTATCAACCAGACAGCATTACAGGCTGCCATCTTTGACAGCAAAAGTGCACCTTCTTCAAATGATCCAAGAATTCACTAAGAATGTGGACCTCTCCATAACACCCCCACAGGCTTGAATTTTTCAAGTGGTTTAGGAAAGGCTGTGACATTCCAATGGAAAGTAAATAGCAATAAATAGCCTCTATGTGAGAGGACTTTAGAAGCAGTAAGGCCCCGTACACACGAGGGGATCTCCGCTGGAAACGGTCCGCCGGACCGTTTCCAGCGGAGATTCCTCCTCCGGATTTGGATCCGATGGCTTGTACTCACCATCGGATCAAAATCCGCGCGGAATTCATCCGCGATGACGTGTCGCACTGTCGCCGCGATGATGACGCGGCGATGTGCGCGACGCTGGAATGTAAGTACTTCCACGCATGCGTCGAATCATTACGACGCATGCAAGGGAGGGGAGTGGACGGATTGATCCGGTGAGTCTGTACAGACCACCGGATCAATCCGCTGGACCCGATTCAAGCGGATAGATTTCTTAGCATGCTAAGAAATTTATATCCGCTTGAAATCGATCCGGCCGACAAATCTCCGCGAGTAAATATCCGCTAGGCCGTACAGACGACCGGATTTGTCCGCTGGAACTGATCCGCGGATCAATTCCAGCGGATAGATCCGGTGGTGTGTACGAGGCCTTAGACTGGATCCCTGTTTACAACAATGATTTATCTACCATGAACCCAAAGCTTCAAAATGGGGCCTTGATGAAACTGTACCAGACAACATTGTTTTAAATATATGCTGAAGATCTCTTTACCTTCAAGAAAAAAACTTACCTTGTAAGCCCACAGTTGGCTTATACTAAATTGGATTCTACACCTGTGTCTACTTGGTTAGTTAAACTGCCTGTGGATTGTATCAAGTTATCAAGCTACCATATTCTCCATGCAGACTGGAGAAAAGTTTCTTGCAAAAAAAATTACATTTCAGAAGGAATAGTGACTGTTTATTTTGTGATGAGTTGAGATCCACTAAATATACCACTTAAAAATGTTAAATATTCAGGGAATAATGTAATAATTTATAGCAGATTTATAGGTGTAGGTATGTATGTGTGTATGTACAGTATATGTCACACATGTCCTAAGTGCATCTTTAAAGAGGTTTTCCTGGCAAAATTACTTTTTAGGAAGCTGCCATTGCGGTGATTATCAAAAATACTCCTCTGGAGTGTTTTTTATTATTACATCTTGTGTACCTTTCTGATTGGTTCTTTATACACTTCCCAGATCTTGGTGGTCTATCCGGGAACTGGGAGATATTATTGAATCCTCTTGGATCTTTTCCTATTCACATCTGAACCCCTTATTTTTGCTTGGACATTATACAGGTTAGTTCCATGGACTCCCTGATCATTCCTCTGGGCTGTCTCTCTGTTTCTGGCTTTGATTTGTATTATTTTTGACAGATCATGGTGTTTTTTTAGAAAAATTAGAAGAGTACCAGATATTATTATCTCTTCGTTATATAGATTATTTTCCGTATATATTATGACATTTTTAAGACTGATTTTTTTTTTATATTCTTACCCTTAGAACATCCTATAACGGGTCTATAATCTGTCTTTTGATGGGATTTATTTTTTAATTACTGGCCTCTGTGGTACACCAGATGATCCAATATGTCTAGGGGTCCCTCTGACCTTCCTTGGCCTCTATTTCCATCCATAGGTGGATTGTTTCCATCTACAGGTACAGTAATTGTCCCTTTCCATATGGTCTTTCTTTCGAGTCCCAGCCATTGGGGGCTTTAAATCCATTTTTGTATCACCATATTTGAAATTGTGTTCATTTTGTTTTTGTATGTTTTTTTTATATTGAATTTTTCTATTCTAGTAGATAGTGTCTGACAAATTCACTCTCCTGAAGATACCATAATACTGGCGAAACATATGTAGAGACATTTTCAAATAATCTATCAATTATACTGTAATGTTGGATAAATGTTTTACATCTTTTTATATTATTTCCAAATCGTTTTTCAATAAATTTATATTTTTGTATATGTATTTTTGTGTTATTGCACCTTAAAAATCCCATTATCATTTTCTATAAATACTTTTTAAAATTGTAAAAAGTACCCATGACCAATACACATAAATAGCAGTCCTCCAATGTATCAACCCACACATATGTGCTACATAACCGTTCTGTTGTCTCCTTTGACATTTCATAAAGTTGGATGCTCATCACGAACCCTGCTACAAGGCAAAAATGTATGAGTAATTCAAATCCATGGCATCAGATGGAAGGCAGGGCATTTTGAGGCTGATACTTAATACCTAGCCTTGCCTAGCAATGCATCATAGAAGCAAATCCGTGGACAGCGAGAATGTCAGCAGTGCTTCTTCAGGAAACTTGCGAGTGTATGGGGGGGGCTTGGGAGTTTTCTCTAGATGTGTGGCTTTTTATAAAAGGAAAAACTTTTTTAATATCATTTCTGATGACCCAGAGGAACAGAGGAAGCAATAACAAGAGCAGGGATAATGTATAAAGGCGATCGATTCCTTACTATGGGCACAGAGGGTGCTGCAACTTAGAAGCAATCCAGCCTAGAGAACCAAGTTGTGGCTTCATCTATGCACCGATATCTCTTCCAGCATTAGGATGGCAAATGCAACAACCTGGCATTATAGCATTTTAAACTTTCAAAAATAAACCAATATTTTGACCAATTGAAATACATTATTACTGTTGTATGTTTTATTAAATTAATGTTTTTCTTTTTTTTTTCTGTTTTAAATCTTTAAAGCACCTTAAAAGAACATAAGACCATTAATTTAAAAAATGGATTTCTCGCCAGAAAAAAACATGCAGTCCTTCCTGTATTGGCAAAGACCTTAAGAAGAAGTTGCCTGCTCGTATGATATAATGACTAAGATCTACCCTTCTTGACTATGGAGAAAACCAAAAATATAAAAAGAAAAAACAAAACAAAACAAAAAAAAATAATAAAATAGTTTAAAACATCACATTTACAATAATTTCTCACAGTTCAAATTTGTTAATTCCACATCACGGTGACACTCATGCAGTTTTAGAGGAGACAAGGAGAACCTTAAATCAGTGGCTTAATTTTCGCATTATTCTAGGAGGAGGGGAATTCTATTTTTTACACACTTCTATACAAATACTGTTTTCTTCCATTTTTTTTAACAAGGAGTGTATTTTAAAATGAAGAAAAAAAGTTTCTGAAGTACTTTCTCATGCTTTTTTCCAAAATTTTCCGTGGGCCTGTAAGGTGCAGTCACTTAGGCTGTGGCTTCTTTGACGTTCTGTCTTGCTCACTGCTCAGCTTTAGGAAGGACAACTGCACAGATATGGCTGTAAATAGTCTCTATGGGTCCATGTTTTTATTTTTTGGTAGGGAAGAAATTCAAGGTGGCCCTCATGACGCAAAGTAGGAACTCTGCATGGAGTACAGTCGGTCAATTGGATTTCCTACACGGGCCTGCATGGAATTGACTTCTGAAGAAGCCAGGAAGCAGTCACTGAGACTTGTTAACGAGGTATCACTGTCAATATCATGGAAGATGGTGTCATTCCCTGTAAAAGAAACATATTCATATTACATGAATGCAAGAATATTGTAAAAAGTACAGTCAAAATATCACTATATATTGAAACCTTCTCTACAATCTAATGTCTTCACTGTCATCATTTATATATAAAAAAATAAAAAACAAAATGGGATAAAGGTAGAGCTGTTGCTTAAGGCAAACAGTTTTGATATGCACAGAGATGTTTTCTAGATTAACCACTATTCAGATGAGCACATGGTTATTTCTAAGTTGATGTTATGTTTTTGTTAAAACATAAATACATATTGTTTTATTGGTTGAACTAGATGTGTTGTGTTACACTATGTGATTTATTATTACTCTGTGTCTTAAGCTCTGTTCCCTTCGGTCTAGCTGAACTCCCTCTCCCACCGTAGTTCTAAATATTCCCTTCCCCTTCCTGTCTCTCAGGCATTTGCTCAGTATATCACCATACTGTAACAACTTTCCATGTGGCTTACAACACCAACGTTTTTCTACCTATGAATATCCATCATTAAACTGAACATTTGAAAGGATTCATCGTCTGTCTCTCTAACAGTGAGTTTATTCATTGAGTTAAGCTGTCTGAATTGATGCAAGGGCTAAATAGAACACCAGGTCATGTAAGCCCTACATGAAGCTGAAGATAACGTTTATGGCCTTGTAGTCGAGTCAGAACTAGAAGAACTGTGTCTTTGTTCAACCAGACTAACCATGTAACTATGGGCCAGATCCACATACATGTAGAACGGCGCAGCGTATCAGAGATACACTACGCCGCCGTACCTTACCTGGCGCATTTTCGAATCCTCAGCGATTTTGCGCCGTAAGTTACGGCGGCGTAGTGTATTTCTGGAGGCGGATTTGAAATTGGGCGGGTTGGGGGCGGGTTTCATTTAAATGAAGCGCGTCTCTGCGCCGAATGAACTGCGCATGCGTCGTCCCGAAAGTTCCCGCCGTCCATTGCGCTAAATGACGTCGCTAGGACGTCATTTTTTTAACTTAGACGTGAGTTACGTCCATCCCTATTCACGGACGACTTACGCAAAAAAAAAAAAATTCAAACTTCGATGCGGGAACGACGGCCATACTTAACATGGCAAGTCTATGTATACGCCGAAAAATACCAGCTTTAACTATACGCCGGAAAAAGCCGACTACAGATGACGTTAGAAAATGCGACGGCCGCGCGTACGTTCGTGGATCGTCGTAAATCGCTAATTTGCATACCCAACACGGAAAACGCCACCCAGCGGATGCCGAAGTATTGCATCTTAGATCCGAAGGCGTACGAAGACGTACACTTGTCGGATCTAACCCAGAAGTCGCCGTATCTTGGTTTGAGGATTCAAACTAAAGATACGACGCGGGAAATATGAAAGTACACTGTGCTTGTGTCAATGGCATCCATTTCAGAAGCTTTTCAGAATATTCAGAAATTAACAGGTGCATTACAGATGCATGTGACCTGCAGTTTACTTGCTTCATGCAGGTTTTGGATTTTGTGAACAAAAGCCCATCAACACAGGCTCTTAAAGTGTATTTCTACCTTTGCAGTTGAATTTGAACAAACCCCACTATATGCCTGTTGTGTATGTATATATTTTTGTAGTTGTTTTTTTTTTTAACAAGCTTTTGGGCAGACTGCAAGCTGCTCTGATCAATTTTAAAGTGAGTATGTCCCCAGGCAAAATCTGGGGACACACTGAGTTACTCATGATTAACATACAATGCAATAGTTAGTGTATCTTGATATTGCATGGTCAGACTTGCAGCAGGCTTGTTCAACAAGAAAACACACAAAGCATTTTTTGTTCACAAAGCATTTGCAGTCTGAAAAAACCTGGGAGCCCCATGCCAAGGGTTTTCAGAAGATATAAATAGTGGATAGTTCAACTAGCCTAGGATAGTTCAACTAGTCTACATGTACACAAAAGCAAAATACCAGTATTAAGTGGATTAACTGTTAAATGATACTAGTTAGGGAGTCTCACAATGGCTGTGTTTGATCAGCTGACTTTGGAAATCACATAGATAGATATAATTTCCAAAGCTCTTATGTGATATAAGGAAACATTATGTACTCTAACGAAATAACAGCCTCAAAAGACTAAAATGCAAATTGTATAATAATGAATGCTCTAAAATTTTTATTTTGGACTTGCACAAATGCAAATTTTCTGAATATACTATGGAATCATGTAGGTTATCATAAAATATAAATTTGGCACGGTAGCTTTATGTTTAAAACATGAGCATATGTGAAGCCCCATACACACTATCAGTTTTCCTGATGGTTTTCTCTTCAGGTTTACCAAAACCATGTAGTACAAGGACCTGCCTGACTGCATTCAAATTGAAACGCTTAAGGTTTGACCTCATATTAGATGGTTTTGGTAAACCTGAAGAGAAAACCATCAGGAAAACTGATAGTGTGTATGGGGCTTTAAAGTAGATATAAACCCAGTTACTAAAATCTCATATTAGCATTCACATTGATTTAACATAAGTTGTTTTGTAACTCTTCAAATATTTATCTTTCTTTTAAATTTTAGCTTTCTCTTAAATAATGCCTGATGATCCTGCCATAATGATCTTTGTTTAGGCTTTTTCCGTTGTGATGAGTGTCTCCAAATTGGCTGTCAACCTGCCACATGCTGCACTAATGTAGACTACATGTGGCCATGCTAACACACATTGAGCAAGCATGGTTCACCATTGTTCCTCTCAGGATGCCAGGATGCCAGTCTACTACAACATTATGCAGTTGGCACTGGAGCAAGTTTACAGTATGTAGACATGAAGTGAATAAAGCCCCATGCACACTGGGTGTTTAGCATTTAACTGCGAGCGAAGCGCAATGCAAGTAACTTGTCAAACTCTGAAGTCTAGTACAGTGTTTCTCAACTCCAGTCCTCGGGGCGCACCAACAGGTCATGTTTTCAGGATTTCCCTCAGATCAAACTGCTGTGGTAATTACTAAGGCAGTGAAACTGATAAAATCACCTGTGCACGGGGCGTGGCTAGCCATCGAGCTGAATGGACGGCTGACTCCTCAGCTCCTGCACTGACCGGAGATTAGACCCGCCGACAACGCAGCACAGACCGCAGAAATGCAGGAGACAGATCCTCACACGCTGAGGAACCAGCCCGGACACTCCAGAAAGAGAAAGGAGGAACGAGTGCCGCGGAAACTTACAGACTTCTTCGCCACAGCGCCGGGAGGCCGAATCGAAGATGGCGCCCGCGACCGCTCCCCACGAGGCGACCGTTCATACACGGACTTACCCGACGAGGAGGACCTATTCGGAGGGCCACAAGCTCCGGGGCCTCCATCCATCTCCAACAGCCCTGCCAAGACACGGATGCGCCTCGAATCAGACCCGCAGGCCTCAGAGGTAAGGCCTGACAGTCCCCTAGCATTAACTCCCACAGCATCCCCCATTGCGGCCTTCCCTACATCAGGCCAGCCTGTGGTAGACACACAGCTCAAGGAAATGCTGACCTCCCTACACAGCTCCCTCCACAGTGACATTTCTCATATGCTAGCAGAATTTAAACTAGAAATGGGACATGTAGGTCGCAGGATGGGACACGTTGAGACACAGATGAGCGCCATGACAGAAACGGTAAATGATCTAGTAGACGCCCATGACCACGTTAGAGAAGAACAACAGTGGGTGAGAGCTAAAATGGCGGACCTCGAAGACAGATCGAGACGCAATAATGTCAAAATTCGCGGCATACCTGAGTCGATCATACCAGCTGACCTCAATAATTACGCTAGGAAAATGATTTCCACCCTACTACCAGACCTCCCTCCTGTGGAAACCATCATAGACCGCATCCACCGCCTGCCGAAACCACCCCACCTAGCTGCAGAAATCCCCCGTGACACGCTGATGAAGATACACTTCTTCCACACTAAAGACATGCTTCTGGCCAAGAATAGACGCATGGACCAGCTACCACCACCGTACTCCAAATTGCAGCTATATGCAGACATATCCCAATACACCAGACAACAACGCAGACAGCTGCAGACCATAACCAAGCCACTAAATAATCACAAAATACCCTACCAATGGGGGTTCCCGACCAAACTACTGGTGACCAGGAATGGGATTAAACATGCTATCCGCAACGTAGAAGAAGGAATAGGTCTACTCAAAAAGTGGAAGATCATCCCAGATGGGGATCCTTTGCATCACAACCAGGGCACTGAAAAACAGATGTCCACCTCCATTAACTCCCACCACAGTGGGATCAAGTGACCACATCACAGTGCTGCCCTAACACAAGTTTAAGAAGCACTCCGGTCCAGTGCCTGCTCGATACAGTTAGTACACAAACTTTTACCCCCCGAATTTGCTCAGTGGATTTCTGATACACCACTGACCCTTGTTTGTGTTTGTTGTCCCTACTACCCACTCCCCGGACTGATCCTACCGTACCTGAACCTCTGTGCATTAACCATTGTCCTCTTTTCCCTTCTACCCGTCTAAAATCCCGGAAGAGCACCTTTCTACCGCTTCACAGCCTGCCTGAAGAATCTACTCCGTGATCCTCTGGAAACCTCAGGACCTGCAACCCTACCTCTGAAACTACCTACGCACCGCACGAACTGTGAGTACCCCCTCTTTCATTAAACACAACACTACTCCATATCCAAGATGCCGAAATTTCTATCTCTTAACGTGAAAGGCCTCAACCACCCAGCCAAAAGGGCCTCACTATGGAAGACCGCCTGGGATTCCGGTTGTGACATCCTTTGCATACAAGAGACACACTTTAAGCTCACTGCAGAACCCAAATGTACACACAAGGACTTTCCAGCAATATTTAAAGCCTCCGGCCCTGACAAAAAGAATGGCATACTTATGGCCTTCAAGACCACGGTGAACCTTGATGTACACAATACCCTCACTGACCCTAATGGAAGGTACCTAGCCCTAGACTGTTCACTAAACGGTGTTCGTCACACCATTGTGACGGTATATGCCCCTAACAAGAACCAAATTCGCTTCTTGTCCAAATTGATGAAAAAGATAAACCGATTTAAACAAGGCCGCCTCATCATGTGCGGAGATTTTAATATGGTACCAGACAACTCTATGGACGCTTCATCTAGAACCTCCAGGACATCAGCACCCATGGGCGCTTTCATACGCTCTCAAGATCTGTACGACGTGTGGCGCTGCCATCACACTACAGAAAAAGACTACTCTTTTTTCTCTCCGTGCCATAACTCCTACACTAGGATTGACTACTTCCTGATTGATAAATGGACCCTGTCCACTGCTTCAGCTTCCGAAATAGGCACCATCACGTGGTCAGACCACGCGCCAGTCACCCTAACTACCAATGACTCTCCATCAGCATCTGCCTCGAGGGTTTGGAGGGCCAACTCAATCCTCATGAACTCACCTCTGTACTCAGACTACATTAAGACCTGCTTAGCAGAATTTTTTGAACTAAATGCTAACTCAGTAGAAGATAACTCTATTTTATGGAATGCCCATAAAGCATTTATACGGGGAATTCTAATCCAACTGGGAGCTAGAGAGAGGAGGAGGAGATCACAGCGCCTAGATTCCCTGAAAAAAGAAATCCAAGCACTAGAAATCCGAAATCAATCTCATCCTGACAACGCCCATAAAAACAAACTAGGACTCCTTAGGCAGGAACTGAGATCCCATCTTCTAGAATCATATGAGAAAGCTCACACCCGTTTCGGAGCCAGACATTACTCCACCGGCAATAAAGCCGGGAAAGCCATGGCCACCAGGATTAAAGGGCATTATACCAAAACAAAGATTGCCCATATCTACCACCCCGCCTCCAAACAAAAATTGACAGATCCCTCGGCTATTGCAGATGCATTTCGCCATTACTACAATACCCTATATAATTTACGAGATGACCCCACTACCCCTCAACTCTCCCCCCATGACATCTCGACCTTTCTAGATGAAATTAAACTCCCCAAACTGTCTGGCGACCAACTTTCAACACTAAATGCCCCGTTCACCCCCCAGGAAATTTTACGAACCATCTCCAACCTACCCCCAAACAAATCCCCGGGCCCGGACGGACTCACTAGTGAGTATTACAAACTATTCGGCCACACGCTAGCACCCTACCTTACAAATGTTTTCAATGACGCTGCCTCCTCCTCCTCTCTCCCCCCAGAAATGTTGTCCACGCTAGTTATCACACTGCCGAAGCCAGGCAAGGAACCCACCCACGCGCAAAACTTCCGCCCTATATCTTTGCTCAACATAGATACCAAGATCTATGCCAAAATTATTGCTAACAGGTTGATCGACCTGATGCCCTTACTCATCCATACAGACCAATCTGGGTTTACGAAGGGAAGACAAACATACGACGCTACCCGCAGAATCCTCAACATCATACATAACGCTGGGACCACACGAACGCCTTCTCTGCTCCTATCCTTGGATGCGGAGAAGGCGTTCGATAGAGTCCATTGGAACTACATGAGGGCGACCCTTGAAAAATTCGGATTCCAAGGCACCATACTATCAGCCATACTAGCACTATATTCCTCCCCCTCGGCCCAAGTATACTCCTCAGAGATGCTCTCGCGACCTTTCCCCATAACTAACGGCACCCGCCAGGGATGCCCTTTATCCCCGCTCATATTCAACCTGATTATGGAACCCCTTGCGGAGCACGTCAGAAGCCACCCCACCATAACGGGCTTCAGAATAGGTAAGATAGACCACAAAATAAACTTATTCGCAGATGACGTAATCCTTCTACTCACAAACCCAACATCCTCCCTGGCTTCGGCACAACGGTTATTACAAAGATTTAGTGCTGTTTCTTATTATAGGGTAAATGAACAAAAATCACACATTCTGGATCTAGGATTAGATGCCATCACCAGCAACATACTCAGACACACTTACCCATATCCCTGGGCAGAAGACGGAATAACATATCTGGGAGTAACTCTATATAAATCACTAAACGAGACTTCAAAACATAACTACGCCACTATTAAACAAGTACTGATAAAAGAATCCAACCACCTGTCTAAACATGAGTTCTCCTGGGCAGGCCGCTTAGCGGCATTCAAAATGATGCTACTACCCAAACTGTTATACATCTTCCGTACGTTACCCATACCCGTCTCCCACTCCTACCTCAAATCCCTGCAATCCATCCTAACTCAATTTATTTGGCAAGGTAAAAAATCCCGGTGTAGCCATTCCAAACTCATCAAACACAGATCAGTAGGTGGGATGGGTCATGTTGACATAAGAGATTATTATTGGTCCTCCATCCTCTCCCAAATGAGAGAATGGTTCTCCAATTCACCTACAACACTCTGGGGAGACATAGAAAATACCATGACACCAGGACCTACCCTATCCAGGTGGCTACTTAGCACGACGACACAGAACATACAAATGTCGCTCCTCTCACCGACCATCCAGGCCTCTGTAAAGGCATGGAGGATCCTGCACAACACCCGATGGACAAACCAACTAACCAAACCTATCCCTATTCCCCTAGAGACACTAGAGTTACTATCGCCCGACCTGCACATCCCGAGCTGGCTCACGAGCCACATACATTCCACCTCCGAACTACGAACACTAGTGGCCAATACCTCCTTTTTACAACTCCAACAAAAGTTCCTAGCGCCCGCCAAGGACTACTTCAACTACTATAGACTGCAGAAGTGCTTGGCAGCAAACCCCTCCATGGAGGGAGCATTACCCGTTCGGATATGGAACTACTTCCTGGGCGATCTTAGTACGCCCAGAGGCACCTCCATATTGTATTCTACTTTCCAAGACAAGACCCTATTCCACAGAACCAAACCCCTGGACGAATGGGAATCTGAAATTCAAACCCACTTCACTGATGAACAATGGCAAACAGCTATCAAATCTGTTTACAAGTACACCTCCTGTACCTCCTTATGGGAGCTGACTCAAAAACTACTGATGAGATGGTACATGACACCCCACAAGATAGGCAAATTCTACCCACACACCTCTGACCTGTGCTGGAGAGAATGTAACTCACCAGGCACACTTCTCCACATCTTTTGGACATGCCCACACGTATGCCAACTGTGGTCCGCAGTTGAAAAACTCGTACAAGAAATCTTCCATCTCCCCCTATGCTTACCATCCCACTTAGCCATCTTACACCTGACCATCGATGACCTTCCACCCAACCAACGGCTGGTGACCACACATATTCTATTGGCAACAAAACTCCTGATTGCCAGGAAATGGAAAACAAAAGACATCCCCACACTCACAGAAGTGATTAACCTCGTACAAACACACCACACTTATGAAACAATCCTAGCTAGGAGGAAGCCCAACTTCCCCAAACTCCTTGCCCTCTGGAACCCCTGGATCCTCTGGTACTCCAATAAATACTCCAAATGATACCACTGAATATATAACAGATCCCACATTGGTGCTCTTCCTTCCTTCCTCTCTTCCCCCCCCCACTACCCCCCCCCCCCTCTACCCCATCCCACCCAACCCCTAACCCCTTGCTCCCTATGTTAGAATCTCGACACACCAACACTGGCTTCACATAGAGAACTCCTTGTTGTTTTTTGTGGTTTGGATTATGTTCTTCCGTTGTTATTGTTTACTACCAAACCACTCCCCCGCGCACTTTGGGGCGCAATCATCATCTGCATACTGGTTATTATCGGTACGATGTCATATATATGTCAGATTGTAAGACTTTATCATTGTACTTGTAACAAAATACTTTGAAACCTCAATAAAAACTATTTGAAATAAAAAAAAAAAAAAAAAAAAAAAAAAAATCACCTGTGCACAATAATGGAAAGCCTGAAAACAAGACCTGTTGGTGCGCCCCGAGGACTGGAGTTGAGAAACACTGGTCTAGTACACACCATAATTTTTCCCATCTGGAAAACTGCCGTGTTTTCCATTGCCTGGGAAAACCGGACGTGTGTATGCTCCATAGCAGTTTTCCCGACAGGAAAACTGTGGTTTAAAAAATTAGAACAAGTTCTCTTTTTTCCCACTGCAAATTGTGGCGTTATTTTCCCCTGCAGTTTTGGGAAACACTGCGAGGGAGCATACACATGGCCGTTTTTCCTGGACAAAAAAATCTCCTGCCAGTTTTCCTGTCGGGAAAACCGGCCGTGTGTACGGGGAAAAGTGACCAAGCTGGTTCTCGGTTTTCCCCTCGGTTTTCCCGGCGGTCTTTTGACCGTCTGGAAAACCGATCGTGTGTACTAGGCATAAGAGACTGGCAGCTGATGCAGTTGGACAGGACTTGCCATTAAGGGTGGGTGGTTTGCACGCAGGGACAAAAGACCGAAACACAAGTCTGCATTCCAGGCATTTGTCTCTGGGTTGCATACTGGCCTAAACATTCATACTGCTAGGTGCAGGAGTTTAACAGCCAACAGTGGGGCTGGATGGGGAAATAGTACCCTCCACCCACAGCTAAATGGCAGATAGCCATGCACAGAAACTAAACGCCTAGAGTGCATGGGACATAAGAAAGACTGGAAAAGATCAGCAGCAATGAACTGCAAAATGAATTAAAAAATATTTTATAAAAAAAATGGCAACATAATTAGTAAATAAAAAAATAAATATATCTTAACAGCACAATGTTTAATTTATTAAGGGTACATTCAGCTCAGTGAACTATCTGAAGAACTGTCTTGTATCTACTATCGTTAACTCTTGAGGCATTCAACACCAGATTATATATACTGGAATGATCCCCAGAGGAAAGAGGTGTTGACCGAAACAACCACTCAGATTACAGCTGCTATTGTTCTAATGCAGATTTGAAAATAGAAGCAAATCTATCCTTGGTTGTAATGGGCTACCTCTACAAGGCAGTTGAATTGGTGAATTGTAAAGAAAAGCAAGTTCTAATAGAACTTGTCAGTCAGCAAATGAATGTTAGTTTAGAATAAAATCCTCAAGGTAAACTGGATAGTCTTCGGGGATTTGAGTGATTTTTCATTTTTAAGTTGAGAGGATGGACACTTTAGAAACTGATGGGTAAGGTTATGTTATGCCAAGAAACAAACATATATTTTAATCCTATCAGATATTTTCACTACATATTAGGTTATACTGTATACCAAGAGTAAAAAATCCAGCACAAGTATCAGAGGCCAGAATTAGAATTGTGCGAATGTCAAGGGTTATCTTGTAAATCAGCCTCTATTTCTGTGGCAGCACTTCTAGCTCCATCCTGTTTGTGTAAGATAAACACTCAGAATACCTCTGCTGCTACCTATGTGTACTAACCTTTTTACCCTTAATCTATAGGACTAGCTTATTTTAACTGTTGGACTCCTTAGACACAAATCAGAACAGAGACATTGGCAAACATTGCCAGCATTATCATGGTGTACAACTCGAGAAGCCTGTTCTCGGTGTTGAGTTAAGTGCTCTTAAATTAGTCATGCGAGATTTAGATTAAGTGCAGTTTAAGTTTATTTTACAAATGGTGTTGCATTGTCAAATCAATACCACAAGTGATCATGAAAATTGATAATACAATATTACACTAAAAAATGAAAAAGAGCCATAAACATAACAAAAAAATTTAAAAATAAAGTCCACCGTGAATATAAATTCTTCATGAAAGAAATATAATCCACCGTGAATGTGACTTCTTTATGCAACAATTGTGCACCAGACACCAAATAAATATTCTGCTGCTTGCCAGATATTCAGACCACACAACTAAGGAGGTCTTAAAAAACAGCATTAGAAGATTCCTTGTGGTATTTATCTGACAGTGCAATACAGTTTGTAAAGTATATTTGGTATATTTGTGTGTGTAGATATTGGTAAGTGCTGCAGTCAAGTTTTTTTTCTTTCCTTTTTCTCTTTTTATTCACAATTGTATTTACTAGTGCAGGATCTGCTCAATATTAGGTTAAAGTGGAGGTCTGCCAAATCTTTTTTTTTTTAAATTGACACTTACCTGTCCTGGGCGCCCGTGATGTCAGCACCCGAAGCCGATCTGTCCCTTGGCTCTCGGGTGCTGCCGCCACCATGTTCAGTAAGGGAATCAGGAAGTGAAGCCTTGTGGCTTCACTTCCTGGTTCCCTACTGCGCATGCAGCTATCTATGCCTGGAAGTGGGAGCAAAATACTGTATTACACAGTTATCTGCTCCCCCCTGAAAGGTGTCAAATGTGACACCGGAGGCGGGGAGGGTTTCGAAAAGTGGAACTTCCATTTTTGGGTGGAACTCCGCTTTAAGTTTATTAGTTCCCTTTCTCCTCAGTTAAATTGGAACTACGGTAATAGTAGAAGGCGAAGTAGGAACTGTATTAAGATTACTGATCTTTTTACTACAACAGAACCATGATCATTGATTATTTCTTCAAAAAGGCTGAAGATTAAAAATTGTCTATGGCTTCATTTGCCTTTGGTTCCATTTTGGAACAGAGACCCATTGATGTTGTTTTACTGAATGAGTAGAAAGTCCATTTAAGTTAGTGAACCTCTGTCCAACACAATACAAAATCTTACGTGTGGAAATTAAAAACATTGAAAATGTCTATTCATCTGAATGATTAAACTGAACAAAGCTTTGCTGGACTGCATAACATTCCAATTCTTTTAGAATGAACCAGAAAGCTGCCAGCCAACTTGGCAGAGACTATTATTCAATAATTTATTTGAATAATAAGATGACTTTCACTTTTTTCAGCCATTTTGAAAAAGAGGATAAACTAAAAAGATTTAAAAAAAATCTGCTCATTATATTGGCACATATAAATCTAAAATGTAATATCTCCGCTAGTTTGTTCATTTTCACAGGCAGTTCTTTAGTGTGTATATACTAAATATAATGGTCACAATTGTCTAGAAAAAAGGCATATATTATCACACTGCAATCTGTACTGAATGGTGGTACTTGGTAGAACTGTACATGGTGCACTCAGCTTACCATAAGGATTCATGTGGTCACCTGGCATTTGAGGAGGGGTGAGTCCTTGCTGGAAGGGGTCTGTGCTGTAGTTGTTCTGATCCATCGAGACGATCTGTTGCTGAGGGGGGGCCAGAGGGGCGTATGAGGTCATCATCCCTTCCATGCGGCTGGACATGACCTCTGACGGGTGACAAGGAGCCACATTAATGCACTCAGTCCTGCAAAGTTTGTCATCTGTCTATCATTTGTCTGCTAGGCCATTTTCATATCTATAGTTCAATCTAGCAGTCACATAGCCTTTTGTTTTTTTCAAAAATACCAATCTATTCTTCTATATACAAATAGCTAAAGCTGTTAAAATACAAATCTATTTTTTAATATAGTAAGGCAAGAGTGTGAAATTTTCAAATGCATACATGCAAGCATTAAATTGCTTTATAATTTATCTATTTCATACAAGCAAAATTTTGCCGAACTTATTATCTTCCATAATATGCTTTGCCATGTAGAGGTGCCGATGGAATGCATTTGGCTCTTGGTCTTTAGAACTTTGTCAACGAAATGCATTCTATTGCTTTGTGCACTGAGAAAGATGTAGAGAGCATTTCGTTTTAACAGCTACATTAAATAACATAGACAGACTTGTGTTTAAGTTTCTCTCATTGAGAAATGTTCACTTCAATAGTCTATATAGGCCAAGCAGAATGGATTAGGTAATACATATTATGCACATAAGCTTTTTTTTTTCACTGTTCTGCTTTACAATATCAAGCATGCTACAAACGATAGGATTGGTTTTTAATCTTTGACAGGATGGAAATAGAAACTGCTGTTACAGGCTTATTAGAGAGGTTTAGGATATGTAGATAGATTTGTGAAACTGTGAGCTAAATTTGGTTCACAATTGGAAAGGCAATTTTAGACACCGCTTCTTAGCTAGATTCATTACTACAGTATTGGTTATTACAGAGGAATTATGGACGATAGTATGGTGTGATACAGTATTTGTTTTCGATGGAAGTTTAGTAGGCTAGATAGGGTTTCTATATAGCTTAACATTTTCCAGAGAGTCCGATTTAAAGATTTATTAGGATTTAAGTGAGCCTTTAGGCAGTACAAATGGTCTCTATTAGGTTTAAAGGTAGGATAGATAATGCTTGTGAAACATTTTTATTTTTGGCAGAACTCAAATGATATTTTAGCAGCTTGACATATTGGAGAGATTTATGAAGATTTTGCCATAGTTTATGGTTATAACAATAGGTTAGTGATAGGTCTTGCCTTAACACAGCGCACAGACCCTGCAATACAAATATTAGGTTTTTGTCGATTTTTTAGACTTACTGCAATTAGGAAACTTCTCGTCAGGAAATATTGCTAACGCTGCTCTTATTTGTAAATGAAGGCAGTAAATGCTCACCTTTTCCTGTAACGTTGTTGCTAAACATCACTCCAAATGCTAAAGCTGGACCCTGGATGTTCGCTGCAAAAATGACACTTCCAGTGGTGTGGACCTTCTTGGTCCCCTGCAGCTTTTACTAGTTCCCCCTCTGACTCCACATTACCACTCTTTGTTAGTGACACAAGGTTAGAGGCAGGAACCAGTGAGACCCAGGAAATCAATACTCCCAGAAGTGTTGCTTTCCCAGTGGACTTTAGGGACCAGTTCTAGTGATCAAAGTGGTGTTCCGCAATGCATGCAAAGGAAAAGGTGAGTGTGTAGTGCCTTCTTTTATAAAAAAATACAACTATTTTAACGAAAATGTTGGTGAGAATTTGCTGTAAATACCATAATCTAGCTAAATGCCATTTATGCACTAATTTGAAGGTACTTAATAATCTACATAGGGCTTTAAGGGCAGCTTGTTGCATTTTAAACTTTGTATATCATCTATGGAATTGTAAGCGATCCCTCTAAATATCAACTATATACTGTATCATATAATGGAGTTAGCTTTTTCTGCCTAATGACTGCTAATAAGACAAGCTCTATTTGATTTATAGAGGGTATATTGTTAATCAGGTCAGAACTGACCCATAGACCTGGAAAGTAAGAAGCTCAGACCTTATGCAGAGCAATTTGAAAATGATAAATGCTCCCTTGTAAATCATATTTATAACTATTTACAAGAAACAAAGTTTTGCATTAGATATTTTTATATTACACTGGTCAAAGTTAAGCCTCTTATAGTTTGTTTACATAAACGTCTTAGTTTCCCATTTAAAAAGTCCAGGGTCGATGGGGTTCTTGGGTAACAAATCCAAATGCACCTCTTAGCTCATAAATGTAATTTAATAAATATAACTTAAAGGACATGGATATCAGTAAACTTGTTTTGTTTAAAAATTATTCATGTTGACCCTGTTTATAGCTTGGAGCAATAGAGACCACATGAAAATGTTAAATGGATTTCAATGCTAAATTTATTTTTTTAAATAAAAAATAAAAATCAACTAGACTGTTTTAAAGAAATAAAAAGATTCAGATAATTTTTCCAAAACCTGAGAGATTAGATAAACTTCTGCAGGACTTTTTAAAGTTAATTCCTATACATTTATGTATAAGATAATAGAAAAGCATGGCATAATTTTTTGTAGTCTAAATTAAAAACTGAAGTGATCCTAAATGACCACTAGCAATGTGCATGCATCTTGACACAGGATGGTTTTCTCCTATCTGCTCATGGTTAGTCGCCTTTGATATACCTGAAGAAGTCACGAGACCGTGACGTAACGCCGTAGGAAGTGCGACCACATGATACATGCAATCAGCCGGAGGCCAGCAGACGTAAGCTGGCTTGTCATTTCGCCGTGTCCTGTCCTGAGCGCGGTCTGCCTGTTTTTAACTTTTTAATTGTAAGAGTCTATTTTTATTAAACTATCAGTATCCTTTTAACACTTTATTTTATTTTTATTTTACATAGAACAGCAATATAGTGAACTAAAATCTAATATTGATGCTGTTGAGTGGTTATTGAGATTAATAGTGAATTATAAGAAATATTACATTGTAATGTACTGTGATATAAACATTAACAGTTTAGCTACCTTGACCAAGTCTCTGAGAATTTTGTTGTTCTTGTTGTTGTTGATGCCTCCGTGCTAATTTCTTCATCTGTTGAATAAAACAATGCACTTTTAAGTGACTCTGAATGACTTAAGTAATTATGAATTGATTAGACATGCATTAGAAGACAAAGTTCTCTAACTGTACATGAACAGTACAAAAAAAAAAGACCAGATTGTGTAAAACAAAGCAGAAAAGTATTGTAAGGTACCTTTGCTCTTTGGTTCTGGAACCATACTTGGACGACTCGTACACTAAGGCCTGTTTCTGCTGCCAATGTTTCTCTGACCTGATAAAGAGGAGAATATTGTTCATTAATAAGGTGTGTTTGTGTGTAAAGTGGATGGGGAGAGTAGAGAGGACTACATCTCCATCATCACCACAGTCTTACATTTAGCAAAGAAAGCATGGCAGGATAAAGGTGGGTGCTGGGGAGGGCTGTGCCCCTCATATTTCAGTTGTGTCCCCCAAAGCCCTTTGATCACCCCCTCCATGCTGTATACTTTGCCAGCTGCTGAGTAACCCTCCCTGCAGTGCACACAGATCCTCCTCCCTTCACTGCACATAGCTGAGATCACATTCCTTTACACAGAGCCACAAACTGCACAGTGTTTAGGTGGCTACAGGAGCTGTGCTGCTGTTCTGACCAGGGAAAATCACAGGTCGGCACTGCAACATAGCAGCCAGTTACACACTGTGCAGATAGTGGCTGTGTGTGAAGGAATGTAATCTCAGATACAGTATGTGCAGTACGGGTAGGGGAAATAGGCTCTGCCAATAGCCCTGCCACTAGCGGTCCCCCTGTCCTCTGCCTTTCCACTGGCAATCCGTTTGTCCTCCGCCTCTCCACTGGCAATTTGTCTTTCTCCTGCCTCTTCACTGGCAATCCCCCTATCCTCCGCCTCTTCACTGGCAATCCCCCTATCCTCCGCCTCTCAAATGACAATCTGTCTGTCCTCTGCCTCCCCACTGGCAATCCGTCTGTACTCCGCCACTCCACTGGCGATCCGCCTGTTCTCTGCCTCTCCACTGGCAATCCACCTGTCCTCTGCCTCTCCACTGGCAATCCACCTGTCCTCTGCCTCTCCACTGGCGATCCGCCTGTCCTCTGCCTCTCCACTGGTGATCCGCCTGTCCTCCGCCTCTCCACTGGAAATTTGCCTATCCTCAGCCTCTACTTGGGTGATCCACCTGTCCTCCGCCTCTCCACGGGTGATCCCCTTATCCTCTTTTTTGTCATTAGTGATCCTCTTTTCCTCTGTCTTTCCACTGGCGATCCCTGTCCTGTGGCCTGCCAGCAGTGACCCCTGTCCTCTGCAAAGCTGACCCCTGTACACTGCCCTACCGATTCCTGTACAATCCCCTGCTGACCTACCATCCTTTACCCTACTGACCCCTGTACACTGCACTACAAACTGCTGCTCATAGGGGGTCAGAAGGGCAGAGGATAGCCTCTGCTTTGCTGACACCCTGTTCACTGCCCTACATACTGCTGACCTTATCCTCTGTCCTACTGATCCCCTATTCACTGCCCTACAAACTGCTAACCCTATCCTCTGCCTACTGACCCCTTGTACACTGCCCTACAATCTGCTGATCCTATCCTCTGCTTTGCTAACCCCCTGTAGACTGCCCTACAAACTGCTAAACCCTGTCCTCTGATGCGCTGACCCCCTGTACAATGCCCTGCTGACCTCTCATCTTCTGCCCCCTGACATGTTTTACTGCACCCCCACATCAGACAGGCTAGGTTCGGTCCTGGAGGGAAGCCCTGACTGATCTGAACTATCTGAATGCAGGTAGATAATGATCACTTGGAACTCATGAGAATAGCTGCATTAACTGGTCCCTATTAAAGGAAATAGCCACAAGAAAAACATTAAGATAAGCCATTAAAAATTCAATATTTATTTAAAATTAGTTCAGGGCACATTTTCTGGCAGTAATACACATCATATATATTTGGTTGTTTATATGCCTTTTAAAGCCAAAGTTTCTAAAGCAAAACTTTTTTTTTTGTTTCATTTTGGATAGAGTAATGCTGGCCATACACGGGTTGAATTTCAAAAGAACTTTCTTTTAAAAATCCGAAAATTTGTGTGTTTTGTGATGCGATGGTGCCACCATTGATTTTGAAATTCGACTGACCAAACCTTCAATTTCACCTCATGTTCCTACAGAAAATAATTTTCGTGTCTGGGAACCTTCTTTTCTTTCTGGGAACCTTTGTTTCTTTCTGGGAATTTTCTTTTCTTGCACATGCGCATTTTTTTTTTGATTACATTTCCCGCACGATCCTCCCATCATTGATTCGAAAATCGTTTGTTTTTAAAAAAAAACATGTTGGATTATTAAAATTCAATGGCCGCCCAAAAATTGGCTGTTGCTGCAGCCCATTAATGGTGTGAAATACGAATGAAAATTCTTAGATAAGATTTTCGAAAGAACATTCTTTCGAAATTCGACCCGTGTATGGCCAGCATTAGTAGTAGTTAAAATCTCTGTTCGGTTTTCGGCAACCTGTGTCCAATTAAGGATACTGCCATTCACTTCCTGTCCTATAGACACATTATAAAGCAGAAGAAAATCTCTCCAAATTAAGGTAAATCCCTTCTTAGGCCCCGTACACACGTCCGAGAAACTCGACGAGCAAAACACATCGTTTTGCTCGTCGAGTTCCTTGTAAAGCCGCCCAAGGATCTCGGCGATCCAAGTTTCCTCATTGACTAACGAGGAAATAGAGAACATGTTCTCTATTTGGCCCGACGAGATCCTCGTCGGTTTCCTCGGCCAAAAGTGTACACACGACCGGGTTTCTCGGCAGAATACGGCTCCGATCGAGTTTCTGGCTGAATTCTGCCGAGAAACTCGGTCGTGTGTACGGGGCCTGAGACAATTATCCACAGAACAAGGATCCATGTTGGAAGATTTTCACTCTGTTCCTGTTCTGAGAAATACTCAAAATTCTGGATTTTCTCTTATGTTCTGCCCCAGTGATAGTGGTTGCTAGCACTGATAGAGAGAATAAACATCCATAGCAGGGACACAGATTGAATAAAAACCTAAAAGGGGTTATTAACCTTCAACACTATCCAAAAAAAACTAAAACAAACAAGATTTGCCTTTAGTTACACTGCTTTAATTTTGCCTGCTTTCTATAAATAACACCATAAACCATTTGAAGCAGATATTTTCTCTAAATATTTATTACTATTTTCCTGAAAACAGATGCATCAACCTGTAATCTTATCTAACATAATTTAAAAAAGGAACAAGAAAAATATAGGAGTAAAACAAAAGAAAAAAACAAAAAACAAATACAAAGCACCCAAAACACAAAGTTAAAAAAGGGGCAAGAAAGAGACAGAATTTTCATTTTATTTTACATCATTTTCTGCATTTTTATTTTATCTTTTTAAATGGAAGTTGTTCTTAGTTTACCTATGCTAATTTCTTGAGATGTCAGGGCCGAACTGGCAGCAACATGTGTTATTTTGTGTCTGCAGCTTAAAGTAATGGTTTATTTATTTTGTTAAATAACAAACATGTTATGCTTACCTGCTCTTTGCAATAGTTTTGCACAGAGCAGCCCTGATCCTCCTCTTCTGGGGTCCCCTGATGGTGCTCTGGGCTACTTGTCTTCTCCATGTACCACCATAGAAACCATGATAGGCTATGGTTTGATAAAGGGGCCATCTTGCCACTTCTGGAAGCAGCGGTTGCTTATGTTCCAGCCTGACAGCTGCACTTCCTTTTAAGAACTCTGCTTTAGCTAGCCACATGCCTGCTGAGCTCTGCAGCTTCACGGTAATCCTATGGAGGTCTATATGGGTCTATGACAAGCCTTGATCCACTTTTATCTAATGAGTGCATTTTTATTGTCTTTTATACTTTATTAACCACTTCACGACTGGCTCCCTGACATATATGGCGTCAGGTAGGCTCTCTTCTACGTGAATCGCCGTATATGTATGGCGGCTCTGTTAAGAGCCATAGTAGGCAGGGAAGGAGAGACAGATCGTTCGTTCCTACTAAGTAGGAACAGCAATCTGGCTCCTCCTCTAGTCAGTTCCATCTCCTCACAGTTAGAAACACACCTAGGGGACACACTTAACACCCCCTAATGTTAACCCCTTCCCCGCCAGTAACATTTACACCGTAATCAGTGAACTTTTATTGCACTGATTGCTGTAAAAATGCCAATGGTCTGATCTGTCCACTGCAATGTCGCAGACCTGCTTATAATCGCAGAATAAATAATAATAAAAATACCATAAATTCCCTATTTTGTAGAAACTATAACTTTTGCGCAAACCAATCAATATACGCTTATTGCGATTTTCTTTCTATCAAAAATATGTAGAAGAATACATATTGGCCTAAACTGTCAAAGAAATCATTTTTTTACATTTTTTTGTGGGATATTTATTATAGCAAAAAGTTAAATATATATATATATAGATATATTTTCCTAAATTGTCGCTCCTTAAAAACCGTAGAGATGAGCGCAAATACCACCAAAAGAAATCTCTATTTGTAGGGAAAAAAGAATGTCAATTTTGTTTGGGTGCAGCGTTGCACAAATGCGCAATTATCAGTTAAAGCGACGCAGTGCCGTATGACAAAAAGTGACATGCTCATTAACCACTTGCTTACTGGGCACATATACCCCCTTCCTGCCCAGGCGAAAGTTCAGCTTTCAGCACTGTGATGCTTTAAATTAAAATTGCGCGGTCGTGCGACGTGCCTCCCAAACAAAATTGACATCCTTTTTTTCCCACAAATAGAGCTTTCTTTTGGTGGTATTTGATCACCTCTGCGGTTTTTATTTTTTGCGCTGTAAACAAAAAAAGAGCGTAAATTTTGAAAAAAAACACAATATTTTTTACTTTTTGCTATAATAAATATCCCATAAAAAAAAAAACTCAGTTTAGGCCGATACGTATTCTACATATTTTTGGAAAAAAAAAATCGCAATAAGCGATTATGCGCAAAAGTTATAGTGACTACAATATAGGGGATAGAATTCTGGCATTTTTTTAATTATTTATTTTTTACTAGTAATACGGCGATCTGCGAATTTTGTCAGGACTGAAATATTGCGGCGGACACATCGGACACTTTTGACACATTTTTGGGACCATTCACATTTATACAGCGATCAATGCTATAAAAATGCATTGATTACTGTATAAATAGGACTGGCAGGGAAGGGGTTAACACTAGGGGGCAAGGAAGGGGTTAAATGTGTATCCTGGGTGTGTTCTAACTGTGTGTGGAGGGGGGTGACTGGGTGAGGTGACCGATGCTGTGTCCCTATGTACAAGGAACACAGATCGGTCTCCTCTCTCCCTGACAGGACGTGGAGCTCTGTGTTTACACACAGAGCTCCACGTCCCTGGCTCTGTCATTGCCAATCGCGGGTACCTAGTGGACATCGCGGCCGGCAGGCACGCGCACACGCATCTCGGGGACGCGCCGGGTGAAATTGGTGGCAGTATCATGTTGTGGGGATGCACGCCGGTGGCGGCGCGCGCCCCCCCCCAGTGGCCGGAGGACCCGAGGACGTCATATGACGTCCTCCTGGATTTATAGAGCCACCTTGAGGCCGTCTTTTGACTATGGCCCGGGGCTCAAGTAGTTAAGGGGCAAATCCTTCCGGGGCTGAAGTGGTTAAATAAATCACTTTTATATGTGCTCAAGACCTAATCTGAAAGGAGCTGCATCCACTTTACCTGGTGTTTCCCACCACTCTCCTGGCCTTCTTATGTGCCCCGTTTAAAGATGGTTGGGTTCTAGTCAGCGCAATAGCTTATTCTTTTTCTTTGCTTCCTATGGTGGCATATGTAGCTCGATCCTGACCTAGGTTGTGTGCAACTATTGATACACACAGTAAAGAGGATGCATTAAGGTAAAAAAAACCTTTATCCTTTACAAATACTTTAAGGTGATTGTAGCCTTGTGTACTGCTTGGTTCTTAGAAGAAATGGGTATACCCAAAAGCTTGTTCAGAAACTGTAACTTTTATTGAAAATAAAATAAAAGAAGTATCACAGATTTTACTCAACACTGTGTCTGTAGTAAGCCTTGTTACTACAGACACAGTGTTGAGTACTATCTTTGATACTTCTTTTACACCCACCTTTCTACAAGGCTTTGAAGACACCTCAAAAGATGCTTTAAAGGCCCTTCTTTGCTGTGTTGTAAGGATTGTGCGTGGTCGCTTCGGCCTCCTTGGGTCTTTACTGTCATCGCTACCCTTTCCTTGGTTTCCATGACCCTTTCCTGGCTTCACGTCACCTTCATCGTCATCACTTTTCACTATAATAAAGAAAGAAAAAGGAATAAGAACATGTGTGGATTTAGACGCCTGTAAAAGGTAAATGATGATATAAAGTGCCGTGAAAAGGTATTCATACCCCTTGAAATTTTTCACATTTTGTCATGTCACAAGCAAAAACGTAAATTAATTTTATTGGGATTTTATGTAATAGACCAACACAAAGTGGCACATAATTGTGAAGTGGAAGGAAAATGATAAATGGTTTTCAACATTTTTTACAAATGAATATTTGAAAAGTTTGGCATGCATTTGTATTCAGCCCCCTTTACTCTGATACCCCTAACTAAAATCGAGTGAACCAATTTCCTTCAGAAGTCACCTAATTAGTTAATAAACTCCGGCTGTTTGTAATTTAACCACTTCCCACTCATAGACTGTCATATGACATCCTGGACTTTGAGTGGGGGCATCCGAATGTTGCCTGCAGCTACAGGCATCATCCAGATATCATCTTTTTCAGCCAGAACAATCATAGCGGCAGTTCATCTGCCCGCCGGTGCTTCTCCCATCTCGCCCCTACGATCATGCGAGCTGGAGAATGAATTGGTCACCGCCAGAAGTTTACCATACAGATTTCTGGTGACCCGATTGTCCCCAGTCATCTCTATGACCCTCGGAGGCCCGGGCGTGACGTTATGACATCACGTCTGGGCCGGCGGAAGTAAACAAAGCCGAGGACATGGCTGCAAAGGCAGAGAGAGTTTTTTTTATAGCTCAGCCGTAAAGCTATAAAGCCGTAAAGAGGACCTGTCACTCACTATTCCTAATACAAGGGATGTTTACATTCCTTGAAATAGGAATAAAGGTGATCAAATTTTTTTTGTAAAAGTAAAAAAAGTAAAATAAAGTAAAACTAACACTGCACCATGAACACAGGGACAGCAGGGACAGGGAAGCTGGTTGTAGTTGATTGGAAGACAGATGAGGCCAAACAGGGCAGCCATCACTAATTTTGGGACCCCTACACAGCTTTAGGCAGGGCCCCCCTGGAGCAGAGAATCGGGGGGGGGGGGTGCTGATGAACAAGAGTAATCTATTTTTGCGAGAAAATAAGCAGGGGGGGGGCCTGGGGACCATTGGGCCCCTTACAGGTGTAATGCAAAAAATAAATACATTTATTAATTAATTAAAAGAAAATCTGTGAGGGGGGCCTACCAGGCCTGTAAGGGGCCCTGGGGACCATCGGCCCCTTACAGGTGTAATGCCTGTACCCCCCTGATGGCAACACAGAGGCCAAATTCTTGGATGAAAACCTGTTAGAGTCTTCAAAAGACTTGAGACTGGGGCGGAGGTTCACCTTCCAGCAAGACAACGACCCAAATATACAGCCAGAGATACAATGGAATGGCTTAGATCAAAGCATATTCATGTGTTAGAATGGCCCAGTCAAAGTCCAGACCTAAATCCAATTGAGAATCTGTAGCAAGACTTGAAAATTGCTGTTCTCAGACGCTCTCCATCCAATCTGAGCTTGAGCTATTTTGCAAAGAAGAATGGGCAAAAATGTCACTCTCTAGATGTGCAAAGCTGGTAGAGACATCCCCGAAAATACTTAAGGCTGTAATTGCAGCAAAAGGTGGTTCTACAAAGTATTAACTCGGGGGGATTAATACAAATGCATGTCACGCTTTTCACATATTTATTTGTAAAAAAAAATTAAACCCATTTATTATTTTTCTTTCACTTCACAATTATGTGCCACTTTGTGTGGGTCTATCACATAAAATCCAAATATAATACATTTACGCTTTTGGTTGTTACATGACAAACTGTGCAAAATTTCAAGGGATATGAACACTTTTTCAAGGCACTGTATATGATTGATATATATGATTGAGATATATATAAAACATCATATAAAAATATTGTAACAATATTAAAAATAATAGCACATGCTAGCGATATAGCATGGCTCAAAGAAAATATAAGGCATTAAACCATTATAAAGTTGACTGTGGCGAAAACATAGAAAATGGCAAAAAAGAGCTTCACCTACACTTAGTATGCAATTTTGAGTCATCCGTATGAACGAGCCCTCAGAGAGCTTGTGGTTTCATTTTACAAAGGTAAATATATCATATAGACAGGCTCTTATGTTCTTAACTAGCAGAGTTTTCTGTAAAAAAATGTGGCAAAGCCATAAAATAACCTGAACAGTAACGTAATAACATGCAGTGATATAATGACCCGCACAGCAATATTGTAATGCTGCTAGCCATAAAATAAAACGCTAGAGTTATAAGAACCTGCAGAGATGTACAGTCACACACTGAGAACAAGAGGGTACAGATATATATCAATCAGACACATATAACTTGCTCAAAGAGGATAGAGTATGGACAGAAAATGACGAGGACTCTGGAAGTTGCAGAACGCATTTAAAATACACAAATGGATCAGTAAAAATTACACGATGACTTCAGTTTTTAAATACCTATTTAGCTACACATTGTGGGGTTGAAGTGTATGTTAAACTAATGAAAATAGTTAAGCTGTCCTGTTTTGAATGTTTCATCACACGCAGAGGAAATTTAAAAAAGAAAAAAAAAACAGTATTTTTGCCTGCATGTGATTTATTTTATTTTATTTTTATTTTATTTTTAATTTTTTTACCTTATTCTTTAGGCTAAGTGAACATTCACCTTGCAAAGGGAAAAGCAACCTGCTACTTGAGTAAATAAACTGCAATTTGAATATTTATTTTAATATCAACTCTGGGCACCAAGATTATTATACTTATGATCTCGACATTTAAAAAAAAATCTTTTTAGGGTTGTATTGGCTTTCTGGTGTTGTTCATAAAGCTGTTGTAACACGGATTATTTTCTGCAGGATAGTACAACTGTTGCTCTGTTTCTAGAAAGCTTCAGACATAAGCTCATACACACCAGCACTGTGTCTCAGTCTTCCTCTCAACTTGGCCAGCAGGGCCGCCATCAGGAATTTTGGGGCCCCTTACACAGCTTCAGGCATGGGCCCCCTGGAGCAGAGAACCGGGGAGGGTGCCACGAATTGAGAAGGGGGTGGGAATTGAGAAGCGGGGGGTGGAAATTGAGAACCGGGGGGCCCCAATTGATCCGCGGGGGGGTTTGCTTCCGCTACAAATTAAGATGGGAGGGGGGCTTGGAGAGCTGAAAAAAAAATCTAAAGCCTTACAGGTGTACTGCCTGTCCCCCCCTGATGCCGGCCCTGTTGGCCAGTCACAAAACACA
Source organism: Rana temporaria (assembly GCF_905171775.1). NCBI lineage: Eukaryota > Metazoa > Chordata > Amphibia > Anura > Ranidae > Rana > Rana temporaria. The sequence continues at coordinate 28,494,343 of NC_053497.1, read as the reverse complement.
GCCTGCACCCCCTTTCAGGTGCACTTTTGTTTTATTTTTGCAATGCGTGTGTTCATTGTTAAACATTTTTCTCTCTTCCTGTCCAGGTAACAAGAAATCAGCAGGAAGTAAGGGGAAATCTTCTCAAATAGGGACTTATAACAGCAATGAAAGCCTGACAGATATTCTAATGCTTTTCTACTCTACCAATATTAAAGCAGAATATTTGATGAGATATGAGCTTTAAAAGGCCAAAAACTTTTTTTTTAAATGGCTTACCTAACTGCAGGAATATAGAGCACTTAAAGCACTGTGGGGTCTGCAATACTCCTGATTCTGAATGAACTAATACAATATATTTGCATTAACATTCAGTGTCAACAATACTTTGCATTGGTGTTTAATGGAAAAAAAAATATTTGTGTTGGCATTTAGAGGCAAAAAAATGTTTGCATTGGCATTCAGTAAAAAAAATGAAGAAATTTGCATTGATAAATAGGGGGTTATTTACTAGGAGTACTTTGCAGTACAAGTGCAGTCGCTGTAGATCTGAGGGGGACATGCAAAGAAAATAAAAAAACAGTATTTTAGCTTGCACATGATTAGATGATACAATCAGCAGAGCTTTCCCTCATTTTCATTTCTACCCCTCTGAATTACAGCAACTGCATTTCCATATGCACTTTCAGTGCAAAGTGGATTTGCCTTTCATAAATAACCCCCATAGTGACAAAAATGTATTTGCATTAGTGTTCATTGGTAAATATAATCTGTGTTGATGTTCATTGGTGAAAATACTCTCCACTGATGCTTAGTGGCAATAATCTCCCGTCCCATGTTACTTGTCTGAGGGATTACTCTACTCAACAGCTGCTTCACGTATTCCATGCTGCTGTCCCTCATAATGTCTAGTTATGAAGGAACTGGGCAAAGTTCAGTTTTCCGGACATTCAACGTAATTTGCGAAAAGCTGATTATAGCCCCGAATCCCATTGAAAACCCATTAAGAAATAGTAGCCGAGTACTGCCATGGGGCACATCAACCAAATCAAAGACAAAAAATTGATTCAATGTGGTTAAAATGGCACAATTCAAAATACACAAATCCTTCAAAAAACATGCTTTGGTGATGTCTTACAACTGCATGCGAAGTTATGGAGGAGTACGATTTAACCCTTTAAAAAATACTGATTTGCTTACAAACAGAGAGGGTGAGTCATTTAGCAGTGGTAGCACTACCAATGCTAAATTACAAATCTCCAGACAGTTTTCAGATTTGTAAACAAAACTGCAGAGATCGGTCATTTAGCAGCTGTAGATACACTGCTGCTAAATTACAGTATACTTCCTCAGTTGGCTTTTGTTTGCATATAAACTGTCCGGGGATCCCAAAAATGGTCATCACTATGCTGTATATGTCTATGACATCAACCAGGATTAATGTATTTTAAAACAAGAGCAGGAATGGTTCTGTCATTTGCAATGGGTGTAGCAGTAGGCCAGCATCGTTGGGTGGCAGGTCATCATGACCGCATGGAGACATAATTGGGGGCAGGTCATCATGACTTGCATTAGATTTAGATTGGGGGACTTTTTACATTGTTTTGTATTTAAAAAAAAGGTTAAATAAAGGATATTTTGAGGCCTTCTAACTATAAAGCAAGCTTTCAGATTCTGATAAGTCCCCCTACAAGTCCTCTTTTGGGGGTGGATACAGCCGGGCCTTTGCCCCTTTAACATGGGGACATGTTGTCCTGCAAAGGGTAAATATTTACTACCCTCCTTGTAAAGAACCCCCTAATGTTGAAGAGATGCTGCCTTGTATAGTTGAGGAGAAGGGGGGCACACAACGGCTGCCTTACATTTCCTGACTATCCAGGCTACAGGCCTAGATAAAAATCTGTTTTAAAATCCAGGGGACATCCCACACTGTTCCCTTTTTTTTTAATGTATACTGTCTCTTCCAACAAAAAAAATGTCGCTGCCCCACCCCCCAAAATATAATAATTTTATACAAGACCCTTATACAGACATGCAGCTTGGGTGGCTAGGAAAGGGAAGGCAGCAAGCATGTGCCCAATATCACCCAAACAAAACAAGGCCACATGTCTTCAATATCATCAGGGGGACTTACTGGAATCCAGGAACCCCCAGGAGAGTGAGTATGGGTACATTCACACCCCTTGGCCCAGATCCACAACGAGCGGGCTTAACTTAAATCTTCCTATTTAAGTTACACCGCCGCAAAATCTCTACCTAAGTGCCCGATCCACAAAGCACTTACCTAGAAATTTTCAGCGGTGTAACTTAAATTCGTCCGGCGCAAGGCGGGCCCAATCTAATGGGGCGAGTCCCATTTAAATTAGGTGCGCTCCCGCGCCGGACATACTGCGCATGCTCCCGACGCGATTTTCCCGACATGCATTGCGCAAAATTACGTTACGCCGAGTTTTGTGAATCGCGCCGGGTAAAAAAAGTTGCGTCGGGAAAAAAAAAGAGATGCGGCGGGAAAAAAAAAAATTCAAAAAAAATTAAAAAAAAAATTGACAGCATCGTGGGAAAGAAGGGTCTACTTTTACATGGTGTACTAATTTTACACTTTGTAAAAGTAGCCCTAATTTTGCGTTTGCAAACTAACAACTTATGGAGACTTCACGAAGGGAAGGGAAGGGAAGTGCTAATTTGCATACTCGACGCGGCATTTCGACGAGAAATGCCCCCAGCGGCGGCCGAGGTACTGCATCCTAAGATCCGACAGTGTAAAACTATTACACCTGCCGGATCTTAGGAATATCTATGCGTAACTGATTCTGTGAATCAGTCGCATAGATAGAAACAGGGATACGTTGGCGTATCAGTAGATACGCCGGCGTATCCCTTTTGTGGATCTGGACCCTTGTTACTAATTAACAAAAAATAAATAGATGCCCACAACATGAAAAAGTCCTTAAAAAAACCTGAAAAATATCCCCAATGTAGCTCCAATGACAATCACATTGGCCAATGTTATAAGCCTTCGTCAATTACAATGACATGCTGCCTGACCCACTGGTAGCGTAATTGTAGTGCCTCTAAATGACAGATCACAGGCTGGTATGTTTAAAAAACAGATCTGTAATTTTGTGGCTGTAGTGCTATCTGGATTTACCAGAATCCAGACCATGTTTGGTCAACGGCATCACCCAGAATCTAAAATGAAAACATACAAGCTATGCCTATAGCTCTGCTTTAAGTACTGCTGCCATTTAAGTTATGCTACACAAATCTTATGAAATGTGATCATGAGTGAAAAAGGGGTTGTTGTTTTTTTTAAGTCGGTGAGGAAGGCTTAAAGATGTTATGGTGTTTTTTAAGGTTGCTTTAAATAACTCCTGAGGTTTGGGATGCTCTTTTAAATGATCCTGGACATTTTATTTTGCTAAAAAATTGCCCCTGGCGACAAAAAGTTAGATATTGTAACACTTGCCTGTTTGTTGCCTGTGCATTGTAACAACTGCCCATTTGTTGCTTGCAAATTGGAAACGAACATAGGAAGGTTTTCTTAAAGGTAGTTTGTAGATTGTTTCTTTCAAGTATTTTTTTTCCTAAGCAGTGACGTATGATGAAAGGTTGATTTTAGTGACATTTTCGACAAAATCACTGCATTCATCAATACTGACAAAAACAGCAGTTATGAACAATTTTGTATACAGCTACTACTTATTATTTGAGTTATTCTTCAAGTAGTACAATTAACTCAGAACTCACCAGAATCTGAGTCATCTGGACTTCCAGAGCTTAGAAGGTCTTTTTCCTTTTCATAGTCGCTCTTACATAAAAGTTGTCTTTCCTTCAACACAAATTCATCTCCTTTTCGTAGTTGTCGCTCACATACACAACAGCAGAAGCAGCTTAGGTGATATACACATTCCAGGGCACGCATTACAAATTCTGTTGGAGCAATCTTCTCCATGCACCCACTACATTTTGCTGCAAATAACCTAAAAGGAACATACACAACTGTTACAAAAAAGTTTAACATTTATAGAAATTCAACATAGTTTTTTAAAGGCATCCTATGCAGTACACAACTGCTACAAACATCATATTACGACAACTACCTGTTGTTTCAGAGGTCCTGATTCATCACGGTGCAATGCCATTTAAGTTATGCTACACAAATCTTTTGAAATGTGATAATTATGAGAGGGTCCCTAAGCATACCTCAGTTGCAGCCTGATTAAGGGCAAACCTGTCCTTCCAGTAAGGATAACAGGTTCACCACAGAAGTCAACTGACCAGGCTGGCATTGTTTGATCATTCCTTTTTTCTATTGAATCAATGCAAAGGTAAGTACGGTGACATGAGTCACAATAAACAAATGCTTTGAGCATGTGTGTGTTTTTGTGTTTTTCCTACACGCTAGTTTCATGTCATTGTGGTGACTTGACAAACCAAGACAAAATATTTATGAAAGGATTCACTTTTACATTGGTAAATATAAGTAACTAGTGAGTAGTAATCTTGACTAGTCATATAAATTAGTTTCATAACGAATGAAAATTCTCCGTTATTTTTTCTTGGGACATTCGGATGGCAAGACGCGCTCCATGCATTGCAATGGAACCGTTGTAATAGGAGTGACTCAAGTCGCTCCGACTTAGAAAAGGGTTCCCGTACCACTTTGGGACGACTTCGGAGCAGCTTGAATTCTATACAGAAGTTGTTTTTGCAAGCCGCACTAAAGTCGCGCTGTACGGGCAGCTTCAAAGTCGAACGACTTTGAATCCGCCCCTCTGTGAACCGGCACTTACAGTCCAATCAGCTGATTCGTTTTGTGCTGGAAGTTGGATTACTGGCAAAGAGCATTCCTAAGAACTGAGTGAAAAGGGTGTTGTATTGTATTTGAGCATATGAGAAGAAATATTATAATTTTGTGTGTTAATGGATTCAATAAACAAACGACTTTCCAAACTACAAATCGTTTTCTCGAATATATATATACATACATAGAAAAATGGAATCGATATACATACAAAACAAATGGATTCAGTATAACGAATATCGACACTACAGAAATAATGAATTCTCTGCAAATGATAAACAAAACTAAAATTTTCCATTGTGCACAAGTCTAGTGATAGTACAATCTGTAATTTGCCAACAACTATTTCGTTTAATGGGCCTACCTGAACAACCCATTTAATTGGTTGACCTCCATGTTCATTAGTTGGTAAATCTAAAAATTATTATGCAATCAGTTTTTAATATGTGTGATTGTTTAATCAGATTGCAATGTGCGTGGTCCAATCAAAAGGGAACCATTTCGAGTGGGCTTTGTTTTTGTAAATCTTGTTTTTGTAAAATAGTTTTTCCTGATCAATCTTTTTATTGTTGTAAAAATGAACACAGAGTATACTCCAATATAAAAGGAATATAAAGTATACATACAAATTAAGAGCTCCAGAAGTTGTCAGTTCTAAACCCCAAAGGGTATGCAACATGCATAATGAAGAAGGAGGTGAAAGACCTTCAAAACGTAAAGAAATGAACGACAGTAGAACTAACATTAAAACAATTACAAAAATATCCTACACTGGTGGACAAGATGCATACAAAAACAACATCTTCTAAAATCATATTCCAGAGGTTTGAGGTAAAGAGTTGTAAGGAAAAGTAGAAAAAAAAAGAGGAAAAAGGTAGAAAAAAGGGGAAGTCAACTGCTCCAAGTGGGTCCAGGAATGAAACCATAAAAATTGTAAAAGGTAAGGGCTCAGGGTGCCTGGAGGGACTCATCGAAACCAGGTGGGAGAAAATTATCCACCTAATGTTGCCAGATTTTAAGATTTTTAGGAATTTTATCCAGAATAGTTGCCAGATTTTACTATGTATTATAGCCTGGGTTACCCTATGCTTGGTTTCTATGGTACGAAGTGTAGGGGACATTCAAGCACGTACTATGGTTTGTTTGGCCACTGTCACGATGTAGTATAAGGCAAGACTGAGCTCTGGTACAGTCCAGGGTATTATGGTTCAGCAACGTGAGTGATGGATCGGCATCCAACGTGGTGCTGATCATAGTGGAGGTCATTCCCAGAATTTCTGCACAACGGGACAAGTCCCACAGACATGCGTGATCACAAGCACAAAAACACACAGGGGGATAACCAGGTTAAAACTTGGAGATCCTTACTGGGACCAAATACTATCACATGGGGACTTTATAATTTGTTTCAAGCGCTAAATTGTTTTAAAAGAAAGATTTAGTGGTCCCCAAATATCATCCCAATCCTCCACACCCAGATCAACCCTAAGGTCTATAGACCACTGTGCAGTATACGATGGCATACTGGACAATGGGGACGTAAGATGGGTGTATGTAAAATTAACTTATCAATTAATTAAAATATGACATACATATAAATCATTGCAAGATGGCTGTACCATCACTTAGTTCAAACAATGCCTTGGTGCTCCACACATACTGTATATAGCAATGTAGTAATGTGGAATGTACCTAATATTATGTGTCTGTGTGTGTGTGTGTGTGTGCATACAGAATATATACACATACAAGTACATAGTATATAGAATTGCATATAGAATTGCACATATTATATGTTCTATATATGTTGAAATAAATGTAGTAGGAACTCTCAAGACCTCTACAGAAGAACAAGAATCTCTTGAGAGAGGTGGTACTATGACTCACCAAAACGTTGGTGAAAGAAATGTAGTCCTGTTCTCCTGTGGAAGCTCTTATGCCGCGCACACACGATCGGAATTTCCGATGGAAAAAGACAGACGGACTTTTTCCATCTGATATTCCTATCGTGTGTAGCTCCATCTGAGTTTTTTCATCGGAAATTCCGATGAATTCCATCGGAGTTTAGATATAGAACATGTTCTATTTTTCTCTGATGGAATTCCGATGTGATTTGGGCGGGCAAAAGCCTGATCGTGTGTACGTGGCATTAGAGTGCCTACTACATTCATTGCTATATTTTTAATATATACTATATTAATTCCCATATATAATATATACACACAAAGAAACCTAATAGGTACATTCCATTATATTCAAGAGTATATTTATTATTTAGAGGTACAGGAAGTTATAACATGCCATTTTTTAACTAATTTAATGTAATAGTAGTGTCTTGTGGCTATGTTAGCCACTGATCATGCAGAACGTCTATTATTTAATTTAGGAAATAAGATAAATAAACCAATAAAAATAAAAAATAAACTAGCTTTCAGGACCAGGTTAAGGGTGCTTAAAGGTTAATGAGCTCTAAAGTTGGCCAACAAGGCTGAATTTTGATCCATCTATGACCACTTTCATCTGTGAGAAGCCGATCTAATAATAGACTTTTCACGAAAAAATTATTTGTTCGATCAGTGTATTCTGACATCAGAGAATTCTGCTTTTCACCATGCTTGTGTGGAGGAGGAAATCATTCTGCTTTTTTCAATAAACCTGATCGGAAAAAAAATTATCCCCATATGGCCAGATTAAGTTTTAGGGTCAAAGGTTGGGAAATTGAATTGAAATTGAATTGAAACTCCAACCAAAACATTTTTATATCCTTTTAGTTTTGGTAGATAGAGGAAGGGTTGAAATACCTTACAAGTTTATACTGCTATCCAGAGCTCCCTCAACTTAAGCCCTGTGCACACGATCGGTCCATCTGATGAGAACGGACCGATGGACCATTTTCATCGGTTAACCGATGAAGCTGACTGATGGTCCATCACGCCTACACACCATCGGTTAAAAAAACGATTGTGTCAGAACGCGGTGACGTAAAACACAACGACGTGCTGAAAAAAACGAAGTTCAATGCTTCCAAGCATGCGTCGACTTGATTCTGAGCATGCGTGGATTTTTAACCGATGGTTGTGCCTACTAATGATCGGGTTTTAACTATCAGTTAGGAATCCATCGGTTTTTAAAACAAGTTGGCTTTTTTTTAACCGATAGTTAAATAACCGATGGCGCCCACACACGATCGGTTTGGACCAATGAAAATGGTCCATCAGACCATTCTCATCGGTTTAACCGATCGTGTGTACGCGGCCTTACACTACCAGCCACGTTTTGCTTTTTTTAAACTGACAGGGGGAATCATTTTTGCCACAACCACCAAATGTGTACAACTCTATCTGGCTTTGCAGCTTAAGCCCACGTTCACACCGGCATGTGATTTGTCAAATCACATGCCAAATCGCAGCCTATTGCCACGATGGAACTATCTCAATCGGCTTTGCGACACCACACTGATTTCTATAGTTCCTGGACTACTTTTGGTGACTTTGGGGGAGATTTCAATAGACATCTGTGCTTGAACCCACGCAGATGTCTTTCAAATCGCCCCCAAACTCACACTGAAATGTGGGTTTGAAATTGTGTGAGTTCAACTGCAATTTCAAACCCGCATTCAGCGTGAACAAGTGCTAAGGGAGGGTTAAAATGAGGTTCAACTATCTGTTTTTACTGCCCCCAATTCCATGTAAATGAGCTCTCAGATAGAGTTACTTTAAGGTGAATTAAATGTTTTTAGTAATGATCTACTCTGGTCAATGAACTTAACATCATTTTCATTCAGTCTATTTCTTTGTGTTGCTTTTTTTTTTAAATGTTGGCTTAAGCTCTTTAAATTGACTTTTTAACCTTTGAGATTGGTTTACTGGGTCAGTTTATACATTTATACTTCAGTAAATGTCTTCTTACAGTCTGTGTTGTCAAGCAGTGTATTTTGTATTGGGGGTTTTTGTCCTAATATTACTAATGCCTAAAAGAATGTGACTTGTCTAAATAGCAAAACAAACAATATCTGAGGCTCATATGTGGTTGCCTTGTTGCCAAAAATTCACATCCGTTTTTTTCAAAACTCTGATGTGCTACAAATATCTATATATAGCCAAGGCTGGATGCACGTTTTTTTGTAGCATTGTGCCGTTGTGAATGAAATATTCTCATTTAGTAACTTACTCGGCACATACAATTGACACATGAAGTTTAACATTAAAATGGTCCTTGCATTTCATGTAAGATCCGTGTTTTAAAAAGTATCCTCCCTGCAAAATTGCTTGTAGGTAGGAAAAAAGTTAGATATAATACTCACCATTCTTTTGGCTTCCGTATTGCAGAGGGGAGGGGATGTCATCCTCCTGATGACACGATCCTGGGGAACAGTGAATACCTCAAGTCAGTGGGACTTGGGCTACTATACATCCCCTAGTTGGAGCAGGGTTGATAGCAACCTTTGCCTAGACACTGCAGGAAAAACCCAGAGGGAAAAGCCAGGTATATTATCTAAAAAAAAAACCTGCAGGTGATATTATTTTAACCCTTTACTCTTCAAGAGGGACACATTTAAAAGCAGGCCTTGCGTTCTAGGCCCAGAGGCTTTAACTTGCTTTAAAAAATGGTGGGCTTGGGGCACAGAGCACTGTATGACATTAGCAAATACATTTTCGCCAATGTCTTCCTGTTTCTCCTCCCAGCCAATCAGGAAGTGAATCCTAAAACCCTATTGTCCGGGAGTCCTAAGATCCCATTGGCCAGGAGGAGTCTGAAGACCCCATTGGCTGGGAGGAGAATTGATGGCCGGGACACGGAGGAGACGGAGGACAAAAGCCGTGGCCGCAGCCTTGACCTTCATGGTTTAAGTGCCGTGCTGACGGGGGGCCTGGCGGGCCAGAGGGTGAGCGAGCGAGTCGGTGACCAGAAGGGTGGGGAGTGGGCATGGTGTGTGGTGGTGGGCTGGAGCGATGGGGGGAGTGTTATTGTGGGGTGGCGGGCTGGAGCGACAGGGAAGGGGGTGTCTGGGGTTAGGTCTGTCTGCCCCCCCCCCCAATCGATGGAGCACAAGCCACCACTACCCAGTGAGGATTGTTCTTTTACTCAATAAATGTGGAGTAACCTTTAAATATGTGGGAGTATCATGAACAAATTGTTTTGATTCATCTTTCAAATTACATATCAAAAATAATACATCTGAATATAAAAAACCATGTGGCTTATTATTAACTACAACTGTATTAAAGCAATGGTGTTGACACAATATGTTTTTTTTGTAGAATTTATGTGCAAAGAATCTTAGATGTGTTCTAGATTTATATAATTCAAGGTACGTTTTACAAACCTAGATCTCTGCATTAAGTCCACACCTATTATTTCCATATTATTATCCCAGCTGAAGTTGATGATTCATGAGTATACACTTAAAAGACACTAAGCCGCTCTACACCATCTGTTTGATGAATGACTAATTCTTTATCTATGCAGCTCACCTCTAGCGTTAAATTTGGTCCTTCTCTTTTCCTTAGTAATTTCAATCAAATGTTTACTCTTTCAATATTCCGCTCTGTGCCTCTCCGCCGCCTCTTCCCCAGCAGTAATTTTCTTCTGTTTATCCACACATGGGTTTAATTGTTTTAGTACAGCATTTATTATGATCACAAAGATAGGTGCTCTGTTGTACACATAAAAGTGTGCTTCAAGAAACATTTTATATAGATGTCACCCTGGTATAGTCAAACAACCTTTTTCCCTGGCAGGAAACTTCCACAGAAATAGGACAAAGGCTTTAATATATATATATATATATATATATATATATATATATATATATATATATATATATATATATATATATATATATATATATATATATATATATATATATATATATATATTTATATATATATATATATATATAGCACATGCAATATTGTCACTACTGTAGAACTCTACTGCAAGCACCCACATGCAATATTTGCTCTTTTATTGGAACAAAACTGTTATATATTTTCAATATATTTTCATTATTAAAATGGTAATTCTACCAGAACATATAAAAATTTTTTTTTTCATGTTCTACATGTGGTGAGATATGTGGAAAATCATATTTCATACAGAGCTTTATTGGTGTATGGTGGCTATTTTTATGTGAATAGATATTCCGCACCCAGAACAGTTGTTTAGAGCTGAATGCATATACACCAATTGTTTTTTAGATAGCACAGCCAGGTATTGGACAGTCCTGAAAATTGCACTATAGTTAAAGTGGTTGTAAAGGCTTAAGATTTAATTTAAATTCAACCTTCTGTGTTCAGCATCCCCCCCCATTACACTTATCCGAGCCTCAATTTGATTCAGTGATGTGCACGAGAGCAGCGGCTCCCCAGCAGGGGTGGACTGACAACTCATGGGGCCCCACGGGCAATAGGAGATTATTGGGCCCCCAGACAATAGGAGAATTTGGGGCCCCCAGGCAATAGATTATGGGGCCACACAGTATACACACACACAAACAGTATACACACACACACATAAGCACCAGCTTAAACTAGAACATAGGGAAGGATAACACAATAAAGAAGTAGCATACTCAGTGAATAAATCTGCTGCTAAAAACTGAGGATTTAATATTACTTTAACAAATCAAGAACATTAAGAGGAGTCAATGCACATTAATAAAGGGTGATTTTTTAGCCATACTGTTTTTGTATGACCATCTGACTTCCTGTGAACCAAGAATATGTGTGTGATCAGATCAGGCTGTATCATGCTGTATGGGAATGAAGGCCTGTGTCCTGTTTGAGTGCTGGCCGGAAAGGGAGCTTTCCTATGTCCAAGCAATGGTAGAGAGTGACTAGGTGTCCTGGGAGCCGCACATCAAGTCATGACCTTCTGTATGATAGTGAATGGCAGTCTCTTGGGATACCTAGTCACTCTTTACCATATCTGACTTAGTGGTTAGTGCTTCTGCAGAACTAAAGTTGCCTGGTTCGAATCTTGGTCAGGATTCTAGCTGTATGGAGTTTGCATGTTCTCCCTGTACTTTCAAGGGTTTCCTCCGGGTACTCCAGTTTCATTCTGTGTTCCCAAGACATGCTGGTCGGTTAATTGGACTCTATTATTATTACTATTATTATTCAGGATTCATATAGCGCAGTTTACGCAGCGCTTAATACAGACAACACTGTTGCAATAATATACAAGAGGATTAAGAGGGCCCTGCTCAGAAGAGTTTACAATCTAATAGTGTGGGGTAGGTGGTACAAAAGGTTGTAACTGTAGGGAATGAGCTGATGGAAGTGGTAAAAGATTAATTGGAGGCCTGATAGGCTTCCCTGAAGAGATGAGTTTTCAGGGATCACCTGAAGGCAGCTAGATTAGGAGATAGCCAGACAGGTTGAGGTACAGAGTTCCAGAGGATGGGAGAGGCTCTGGAGAAATCCTGGAGACGAGCATGGGTGGAGGAGACAAGGAAGCTTGAGAGTAAGAGGTCTTGAGAGGAGTGGAGAGGACGGTTTTGGTAAAATTTGGAGACTGGTTGTGATGAAGCTTGGGGCAGAGTTGTGGATGGCTTTGTATGTTCTGGTTTAGTATTTTGAATATAATTCACTGGGTGATCGGGAACAAGTGTAGGAATTGGCAGAGAGGAATGGCAGACACTGATTGGTTGGTAAGGTGGATAAGTCTGGCAGCAGCATACATGATAGACTGAAGAGGGGATAACCTATGGAGAGGTAGGCCAATGAGAAGGGAGTTTCAATAGTCAAGGCGAGAGATAATAAGGGAGTGAATAAGTAACTTGGTAGTTTCGTTTGTTAAAAAGGGGCATATTTTAGAGATGTTACGGAGTTGTAGTCTTAAAGTTTGGATTGGATTTGGGGCTGAAAGGACAGGTCAGAGTCTAGGATTACACCTAGTACCCTGGCATGAGGGGAGAGATTGATGTTTGCATTATTGATTTTGATGGGAAAGTCATGAAGGGGGGCACGGGCGCAGGGGGGGGGGATATTACCAGCTCAGTTTTAGAGATATTTAGTTTAAGGAAGTGGTGCAACATCCATGCTGATATGTCAGTTAGTAAGTTAGTAATGCGAGAGGAGACTGTAGGAGTGAGGTGAGGATTAGACAGATAGATTTGGGTGTCATTGGCGTATAAGTGGTATTGGAAGCCAGGGGCGGTTATCAAGTGACCAAGGGAGGAGGTATAGATAGAGAAGAGAAGCGGTACAAGAATAGAGCCTTGGGGGACCCCCACAGAAAGGGGCAATGGAGAGGAGGAGACAGAGTTGTCGGTAACACTGAAGGAGCGCTGTGATAAGTAGGAGGAGAACCAGGATTGAGTAGAATCATGGAGGCCAAGTATGTGTATGCATGATAGTGAGCTAGGGGCTTTAGGTTGTAAGCTCCTTGAGGGCCGGGACTAATGTGAACTTACAATACAGTATGTAAAACACTGTGTAATTTGTTGGCACTAGATATATTCCCGAAATAAATCAAGTCTGTTACAAATCAAGGATCACAATACTAGAGCTTCTAGCATGTGTAAACCTTAATGATAATTCAAAAATGTAAACATAGCTCATTGACTGCTATATTCTCATGTGCTGTACATTGTACATTGTAATTTGAATAAAACAAAAGTGTGCATGGGAAATGAAAATGCACATAGTCAAAATCTGTATCTTATCCTTTTCCCTTTTCCAGAATATTGAAAAATCTCTGTGGTCATCATCACTATTGAAATGTTCCTTATCTCTTTAGAAAAGGGAATGAGGTCTTCTTTTTTTCTCCCCAGTCTATGGATGGCTACTAAAACATTGCTGATTGGCTGATATGGATAATTTAACATTTTGTTATACTTAGGGGTTGATTTACTAAAGGCAAATATAATGTGTACTGCAAGTGCACTTGCTCCAGAGCTTAGTAAATTAAGTAAATCCTCACTTTGCAACAAAAAAAAAAACATTTTTGCTTGTACATGATTGGATGATAGAAATCAGCAGAGCTTCCCCTCAGTTGTAGAGTAAATGCACTTGCAGTTCACAGTATATTTGCCTTTAGTAAATCAACCTCTATGTTGATTTCTTATTGGCAGAGCATCACTCTTGTCTGACTGGAGCTTGATTCCTAATATATACAACAAATAAAATGTTAGCATATTTATATGATTTCACCCGGGTTTGATTAATTTCCCTTGCATAATCTTAAAACATATTGCTAGATACATGGGGTTCCATCCAAATTGGCCCCAGTGTGGGCACATAAATGACTAATGCCCTGTACACACGATCGGTTCGTCTGATGAAAATGGACCGATGGACCGTTTTCATCGGACGAACCGATCGTGTGTGGGCCCCATCTGTTTTTTTCCCATCGGTGAAAAAAATAGAACCTGTTTTAAACTTTTCGTATGGTGAAAAAACCGATAGAAAAAAACGATCGTCTGTGGGGAAATCCATCGGTCAAAAATACATGCATGCTCAGAATCAAGTCGACGCATGCTCGGAAGCATTGAACTTAATTTTTCGCTGCACGTCGTTGTGTTTTACGTCACCGCGTTGGACACGATCGAATTTTAAACCGATGGTGTGTAGGCAAGACTGATGAAAGTCAGCTTCATCGGATATCTGATGAAAAAATCCATCGGTTCATTTTCATCAGACGAACCGATCGTGTGTACAGGGCATAAAGCTTTTTTAGGGGTAAGAACTGATGTTGAATGGCCCAATGTTCCCTGTAAATCTCTACAGAATAAGTGTCAATAGTGATTGTTGGGTTACCACCAAATAAGGTTAGACCTCTCATTAACCCCTTTAAAGGGAGAACGAGTTAAACATTCTGTGTTTTCTGATAAGCACATTCAAAGCTATAAAGAGCACAAGTGATATCCGTTCCTCCTCTATGCCTAATAAAATACTTCCTGTGGATTCTCCTTTATGACCGATATCTATCACCGGGCTGAGAAATTTACGAGAACCCCTCTTGTTATAGCTCCAAGCTTTTGAATTAAAACAATTTTTCATTTCCAAAAGTCTTGCGTGCTGCTGTTGCTAACGGCTCTCTCCTGCCCCCTACTCGGCTTCGTATCAATGCTCAATGACACCCTAAAGACTTCGTGTGTAATATTCTCAGAATAGGCATGAAAAGTAGGGAGCTTTAATGGCAATTACAGCTCTGTTTAATAATAACAAGAAAACTTCTGCAGTGGAAGTGAAGAAAAGGCTGTGAATGACCGAATTTAAGTGCCACGTACAAAGATATCTAGCTGACTGGAACCTATGCTATACCATACTATATATTCTTGTATAGGGTGTTGTCAGAGAACGTAATACATAGGTTTAGGGTCAACTAAAAAAAACATACAAATATTTTGGGTTAAACCACAATTTTGCGCCATGGTGCATGTTACATGCATTAGCACCAGGGGCAGTGCTAGAACCTGGCACCCAAGGCAAGACCACCGGTTCTTCTTCTGAGTGGCCTGAAACTTCTTTGAGATATGAAGATGATACATTCAATGCATGGTAGGGTTCTTCCCAGGCGACTGAGTTGTGGTCTTACCACATCCCTGGCACCCCACGGTAATTTGATTATTACAGCCTAACTACAGCTGTGATACTTTGCTTTGCATCCACGGCAATTTTAACTCTGGCTGTAGAGTTTGACAGGCAGCACTGCCTGTCAAACTCACTCATTGAGATCAATGAACGGCAACGAGCCAAGCGTGTGGCTTGCAGCTGTAGAGCAGACCCACAATGTAAAATTAGCATTCATCAATTAAAAAAAAAGAAACAAAAACAAAAGCAGTAAGCATTACCAACAGTGTGAAAGAGCCCATACAGTTTTTAAATATTGTATAATTTATCTTATTTTCAATCGTTATATTATTTAATTTATCATCATAATGTGACATTATAGTGTTTAAACTAATCCATTTTTGTTCAGTAAAAAAAATATATATATATATATATATATATATATATATGCATATCTAGATAGATATATATCTATCTAGATATAGATATAGATACATATATACTGTATATATATATATACACAGTAAAACCTTGGTTTGAGAGTAACTTGGTTTGAGAGCGTTTTGCAAGACAAGCAAAATGTTTTAAACATTTTTTCCTTGATATACAAGTGATGTCTTGATATAAGAGTACTGTCAAGTCACAACTGAGTATAAAAAGGAAGGGAGGAGCCTAAGTGTAGCAAAATGGTTACATTTAATGAGGGTACAACATTTAGCAACTTATTGCTACACTTATGCCCTGTACACACAATCGGTTCGTCTGATGAAAACGTTCCGATGGACCGTTTTCATCGGACGAACCGATAGTGTGTGGGCCCCATCGTTTTTTTCCCATCTGTGAAAAAAAATACAACCTGTTTTAAAATGTTCTGATGGTTAAAAAACCGATAGAAAAAAACGATCGTCTGTGGGGAAATCCATCAGTCAAAAATCCACTCATGCTCAGAATCAAGTCGACGCATGCTCGGAAGCATTGAACTTAATTTTTCTCTGCACATCGTTGTGTTTTATGTCACCGCGTTGGACACGATCGGATTTTTAACTGATGGTGTGTAGGCAAGACTGATGAAAGTCAGCTTCATCGGATACCTGATGAAAAAATCCATCGGTCCGTTTTCATCGGATGAACCGATCATGTGTACGTGGCATTAGAGGTGCCTCTCTTCTCTTTTATATCCTGTAATAAAAATGCTTTGATATACAAGTGCTTTGGATTACAAGCATGTTTCTGGAACGAATTATGCTCGCAATCCAAGGTTTTACTGTATATATATCTATATAGATTTATATATATTAGCCTTAGATTGGATCCAAAATTTCAAAATGGTATAATACCAGCCCCCTCAACATTTTAATCAGTGTGCCCAGATGTACCCATGGTCTATTTACACCCTAGAAATGCCCCTGGTTAGTGCATTGCAGCCCAATTAATTTTGAACAACACCTCAATGTCATGTGTTGCGGTGCACCAGAATTGCAACACAGTACCATGTGTTGTGTGGTGAGCTGCATGTGCTTTTTTTGTCTGATTTGATGCAGTGACAGCCAATACCAAATAAATACACAGCAGGGAATCCATGAACAGGTCTCTGACTAAATCAGACCAAAATGTTGCTTTTGTAATATCTGTATCCATTTAGATTAACAAATGCATGCTAGGTTTATGGGCAGGTGAATGTAAACGGGTGAACATCTGCTTACAATTTTTATCGAACGGTCATGAATAAACAGAAAAGGATGCAAACCTCTTCCATTTTTTTTCACGGACCTAGACAGACTGGGAGATAGTCAGATGTAAACATCTACCTGCTCATAGATTAACCTTCCATTCAGATTAGCCACAAAAACTGGCATGTGGATCTGATTGGACAGCTTGTGTAAAAGGACCCTAAAGTTACCTGTCAGCATTTGATCATTGTTGCCTACTCAGGCAGCTTGGCAAGATGCTTATGTCTTATGTCAACTTCCTTAGAAACAAAAATGCATATTCAGGTGACAACCTTTTAAAGTGGAACTGAAGAAATAACTTTTTTTTTCATTTTGGATTATTGGATAGAGTTAAACCTGTTACAGACCACTTTTACCTACAGGTAAGCCTAGATTAAGGCTTACCTGTAGGTGCTCGAAATATCTCCCAAACCTTCACGGTTTAGGAGATATTCGCCTTAGAAGCCGGTGCTGACATGATCCGCGCATGCGCACTAAAGAAAGGGCAAGATCTATGCCGTTTCTATAGTGCCCGTGCCGTGACCAGCGGCTCCCGTGCGCATGTGCGGGAGTGACGTCACGCAACTCCGGCCAATAGCAGATCCGGAGTACGCGCCCCCCCCGGAAGGAAGAGGGGTTGAAGATAGACGTGATGAGAGAGAGGGGACATCGCTGACATTGCGGGCTTCTTCTGCAGGTAAGTGGCGCATAATGGGCTACTGTGCGATGCATAGTACCCCATTATGCCTTTACTTTGCAGGGAACAAAGAGGACAACTTAAGCTGGCTATAGACAGATTGAATTTGGCCGGTTCAGCAGGGACTGGTAAAATTATGATTAGTGTGTAGCAGTCCCCACTCAACAGAAGTTGTGCATTTGATCAATTTCTGTCAAAGGCGAATGTTGGAAAAAAAAAATCAATCATCCGTTGTGGCCACTGATCAGTGGATTCTTACAGCATTGGGAACCTTTGGGACGAATATGTTAGCCTGGTAGCTGAGCAAAGAAAAACTGCCTATGGTCAGCTTTAGTGCACTTTATTAGAACAGTGGGCACAAAAGAAGCATTATTTGGATGTTCAAGGTGCACATCAAACTAGGGTCACAAGGTGCTCGTTGAACATCAGCGTACAACTAGCTGGATAAGTTCAGAGATTACATTCGCTATGAATTCATTCAAGCCTAGGAATCAAGTGTACTATAGCGATCAACCTGCTGAATGAACACATTTAATGCCATTTAAGAAGTAGAATATGTATGCATTTAAGAAGTAGAATATGTATGCATTTAAGAAGTAGAGTATGTATGCATTTAAGAAGTAGAGTATGTATGCTCATTGCTATTAGGGACATTGAATAAAAGCCAAACTGAGCAACCCATAGTACCTAACACAGTGACTAAGTGGTTAGCATTTGTTGCCAATGAGTTATCTGTCTACCATAATGCCGGGTACACACGATCGGAAATTCCGACAACAAATGTTGGATGTGAGCTTTTTGTCAGAAATTCCGACCGTGTGTAGGCTCCATCGGACATTTGCTGTCGGAATTTCTGACAAGTAAAATTTGAGAGCTGGTTCTCAATTTTTCCGACAGCAAACGTTCTCATCTGTATGCAATTCAGACGCAAAAAAATCCTACGCATGCTCGGAATCATTTTTCTCAGCTCATCGTAGTGTTGTACATCACCACATTCTTGACGTTCTGGATTTCCGACAACAAATGTTTGAGAGCTGGTTCTCAATTTGTCCGATAACAAAAGTGCTCGTCGGAAATTCCAATTGTCTGTATGCAATGCATGCTCGGAATCAATTTGACCCATGCTCGGAATCATTGAACATCATTTTTCTCGGCTCGTGGTAGTGTTGTACGTCACCACGTTCTTGGCGATTGGAAATTCCGACAACATTTGTGTGACCGTTATACATGTGCATTCGTTTTCGTCCGAATGCATTTTCATCCGAATTTCAGATATTTTCGTTATCCTTTTAACAAACGATAACGAAAGAACAGAAAACGAAAACCGAAGATCCGACATAAACAAATGCTTTATTTTCGTTTTCGTTGTGGTCAAATGTGCCTAACCTTAACTCTATTAGACCAATATTATTCTACAATATGAGAAAAGATTCGACATAGAGAGAAAAGATTCGACATTCTAGAGACATGAAGAAGAGTCGACATAGAGAGAAAAGATTTGACATAGAGAGAAAAGATTCGTCATAGAGAGACATGAAGATTTGACATAGAGAGACATGAAGATTCGACATAGAGAGACATGAAGATTCGACATAGAGAGACATGAAGATTCGACATAGAGAGACATGAAGATTCGACATAGAGAGACATGAAGATTCGACATAGAGAGACATGAAGATTCGACATAGAGAGACATGAAGATTCGACATAGAGAGACATGAAGATTCAACATTATTTTTTTTTTTTTTTTATTCTGTCGAATCTTCTTTTTTTTTTCTTAGAACATTCGACAGACACCATAAGCCTTCAATGACAGATTCAACCTTAATTTGGATTTTCAGACGAATGCATTTTTTTAACGAAAAATTAAATAAATAAAAACGAATTTCGGGAGTAACTAAATAAATTATTTTTTTCGGACGAAAACGAAATTACAAAACAAAATATTTCAGTGTGCACATGTCTAGTGCCCGTGTGTATGCAAGACAAGTTTTAGCCAAAATTCAGTCGGAAAAATATCCACGGTTTTGTTGTCGGAATTTCCGATCGTGTGTACGCAGCATCAGAGTTATAAGTGCAGAGGCGATTATCCACAATGTCTGTGTGAGAACCCCTTAATCTGTGTACAGACTTCATTATTAGCAGGCACTGGACATTAAATACAAACATCTACTGAATTCTTCAGGGCAAAGTCACCAACAAGGTACACATAGAAATATTGTACAAATAGGGTTACATATTCAACAAGATCTCTCGGAGAGGAAAATAAAAGAAGCATCCTGCTGGCTCACACAGATCCCGAAAATAAAGTGACAGTAATCCGGGGGATCTGATGTTCGTTGTGTGTGTACAGGTGCTTCTGATCCTTATCCCAAACACAGATGCAGATAAAGCACCTTATCACATGTTACTGTTTGCAGAGCACTTCTCTGCCTTTCACTCCAACTCTGTCCCTCTCTTTTCTCTCCTACTTATCTTTCCTATTTAGAAGTCTCCTACTAAAGCCCAGGAAAGGTTAAAACATTTCTTGGCTTTTATACATTGGCAACCATAGAGACCGCCTGGATAATGTCTCACTGATGTGCCCTGACAGCAGCGAGACTTTTCATTTTATAACTTGCAAAAAAAAAAATACGTCTCTCAGAATCATGGATTTTTTAAAACCGTGAAATAAATGGTAATTTTTGGGCTGTTTAAAGGCTTGTGTATATGGGCAGTTGTCTGTTTCTGAATTGGTATCCTTCTATCCAAGTCAATGTGAATGCAAAAGTAACATGCAGTATCTCAGAACTGGCTTCAAGCAGCTCATAAGTAGGGATGATGTTTTGGATTCACTTCTACTATGGGTTCAAAATGTGTGCTGTCTCTTGATGTCTTATGATGTATGTTGATGGATTTTTATCTTCAATAAAGTAATCATCACTACTTTAAACCTGGGAGTGTGGTCAACCTTCCTTGAACTATCCAAGCTGCGGACTGGACCTGCACCACAAGGTTAAAAGGAGCAATCATTCCCACCGGGAGCGGCACAGTTCTGTCTTTGTATCAGTCAAAATTTGTGGTCCTTGGAAATTTAAAAGGGCCATTATTGAGGTTTTTGGGTAGGCCAGCCTTTTTAATATAAGAGTAGCCATAGCAGCCTTGTATTGAAGCTGGTGTAGGGAAAGGATAATGAAAGTTAACAAACTGCTTAGGAAATAAATCATCCGCATACTAAGGTCTCATTCACATGATCATTCAGGGCCATACTACCACTCAGTCTGCACAAATCATTGACAGGCTGACGAGCTCCTCATCTGTTCTCATGTAATCTATCTAAAACTGAGCTCTTGATATTTTCTCCCCCATGTGTCCCTTCCCCTGACCTCTCTATCAAGATCAATGGCACATCTATCAGTCCGTCCCCACATGCCAGGGTGCTAGGGGTAACCTTAGACCATGAATTGTCCTTTTTCAGGCCCACATCCAATCTCTGTTTAAATCATGCCTCCTTAGCCTCAGCAACATTTCCAGAATACGCCCCTTTTTAACTAATGATACCACAAAGCTTCTAATTCACTCCCTGGTCATCTCTCGCCTTGACTACTGCAACTCCCTACTCATTGGATTACCTTTACATAAACTATCCCCCCTTCAGTCCATCATGAATGCCGCTGCAAGACTCATCCACCTTACCAACCATTCAGTGTCCTCCACCCTTCTCTGCCAATCCCTTCACTGGATTCCACTCACCCAACGAACAAAATTCAAAGTACCAACAATAACTTACAAAGCAATCCACAACTCGGCCTCCAGCTACATCACTAACCTAGTCCCAAAATACCAACTAAGCCGCTCTCTTCAGTCCTCCCAAGACCTCCTACTCTCTAGCGCCCTTGTCACCTCCTCCCATGCTCGCCTCCAGGATTTCTCCAGAGCCTCTCCCATTCTTTGGAACTCCCTACCTCAATCTGTCTGACTGTCCCCTAATCTATCCATATTTAGACGATCCCTGAAAACTCTTCTCTTTCAGGAAGCCTAACCTGCTTTTAAGTAACACTGTTTTACTTCCTCCATCAACTCATCCCCCACAGCTATTACCTTTTGGATCAATTAATATATGTAGTAGGAGTTTTAGCTATTCCCTATTATACCCTAAGATTTATTCTCTTGGTTCCAAAATGTTTAATAATTGATAACTTATACACCTCCTACACTATCAGTTATAACAAATATTGCAAAAGTTTGGCTCCATGGAAAGATTTACAAGAGAGTATATTTACCCTAATAACGTTGGCTGATGGGAGAGGTATAAATATTTGGGTGACTTGGGGTCATAAGCGTTCTGATAACTGAGTTTGGTCTCTAAATAGAGATACAGATACATGAGTGCCATGATGGTAAAGCAAAAATACATTATTATTAGTATTAGTATTATCATATAACTCTATGCAGTTATGCAGGTTTAAAGTCTAAAAATTCTTATGGAAATTAGCTTTTCATGCACCAAACAACCCCTTACACCTGATTGAAGAGAAGGGGAGACTCCACTGCCTAAATGGAAATCAAATATAGAATGAATAAGTCTAAGAACACATGAGTATGAAGAAATATATGGTTAATTATATAGAACTTTCCTAATGCAAATCTATTTGTTGGGGCTGATTTACGAGTAAACGAGTAAAGCCGCGTACACACGATCAGTCCATTCGATGAGAACGGACCGAAGGACCATTTTCATTGGTTAACCGATGAAGCTGACTGATGGTCCGTCGCGCCTACACACCATCGGTTAAAAAAACAATTGTGTCAGAACGCGGTCACGTAAAACACAACGACATGCTGAAAAAAAATGAAATTCAATGCTTCCAAGCATGCGTCGACTTGATTCTGAGCATGCGTGGATTTTTAACCGATAGTTGTGCCTACTAACGATCGTTTTTTTCCAGTGGGTTAGGAATCCATCGGTTAAATTTAAAACAAGTTGGCTTTTTTTTTAACCAATGGTTAAATAACCGATGGCGCCCACACACGATCGATTTTGACCGATGAAAACCATCAGACCATTCTCATCGGTTTAACCGATCATGTGTACGCCGCATTATTGTTGTTCACTTAGCAAGGTGAATAACTTTGCAAAGTCTACATTCACATTGTTTTTTTAATTAGGAGATACCTATGTTTTCTATGGATGCAAAAAGTGTAAGGTTTATTAAAAAAAAAGGATTTTTGCTTGGATAAATCTGGATAACGCCCCATTCACACTTGCCAATGGAGTAAAGCCTCGTACACACGACCGAGTTTCTCGGCAAAAACCAGCAAGAAACTTGCTGGGAGATTTTTTTTGCAGAGGAAACCGGTCGTGTGTACATTTTCGTCGAGGAAACTGTCGAGAAACTCGACGAGCCAAAAAGAGAGCATGTTCTCTATTTCCTTGACGGGAATGGAGAAACTTGGCTTGTCGAGTTTTCTCGACGGCTTCACAAGGAACTCGACGAGGAACTTGATGTGTTTCACCCGTCGAGTTTCTCGGTCGTGTGTACGAGGCTTAAGGAACTGTAGCAAACCATGGAGGCAGAGAAGGATAAATCATATTATATTTATTATATGGTATAAGCAAACAATTCTTCCTTTGCAATTATATAGAAATGTGCTTCTGCAACCAAAGACAATGATTGTAAAGCAGATGTTGCACTGACTCTCCATAGATCAATTCTGAGCTTCACAGCTCTATATATCTTCACCGCTGCTGTATTCTAGGATGCTATTTCACACTTTGTGTGTGGAAGGTTGCTAAGTGAGATTAAACCTTTTACTTGGATTTAATCCTTCAAGTTCCCGTGTCACTGAAAGCTATTTGAATTCCTTGCTCTTGTTTGATAGTAAACAGCAGAGTGAATGCACAACACAGAGGGGACCAGACCCCCACATCTCTAATCTTCCCCACCCCACCACCACCCCCCACCCTCGAAATATTTTTTAAGGTTGCTATAGCATTGAGTCATGCATTGGAATGCACCAAGAAAAAAATCCTTCTGAGCCTTAGCCGGAAAAAATAAGCAATGGATTAAAGACGGGGGACAAAAAGAGGGAGTGAGCCATTGAGATGAAAAAGGGTTAAACACACAGTTGCCAACTTTTTTTTTATTTAGTCAGCGGCTTTGTATTAAGATACAGCAACGTTTTTGTTCACTCAGAGTGTTAACATAAAATGTGACATACAGTAAAACTGGTTGGCAGTAGAAGGGCAGCAGGTCATTATGCAATATTTGCAGCAGTCTGTTTTTATTGAGATCGGTATCCTCGTTGAAGAGCTCATTTCCCTCTACTGGTTCTGGTGACCTTTTCTTTGGCATAGAAAGTGTTTGGAAAAAGTTGGTCTGGTGACTAGTAATGAGCTTGCATTTGTTCGGAACCAGTTTCAGGTCCAAACCCAGAGGATAACAACCGTCCCCAGTCCAATAGACTCCTCATAACATTATTGACATAATATGGCCACATAGTGGGGAATCCCATGATTTCAACTCATTTTTTTAACCAGGAACGACAGCTGACTTTCAGGTTCTGATCTGAACCTCGTTCCAAACACATGCAAGCTCATCCTTACTGGTGACACCTTAAAGGGGTTGTAAAGGTTTGTTTTTTATTTTCTAAATAGGTTCCTTTAAGCTAGTGCATTGTTGGTTCACTTACCTTTTCCTTCAGCCTCGTACACACGACCGAGGAACTCGACGGGCGAAACACATCGTTTTCCTCATCGAGTTCCTTGTTAGGCTGTCGAGGAACTCGACAAGGCAAGTTTCTCCATTCCCGTCAAGGAAATAGAGAACTTGCTCTCTTTTTGGCTCGTCGAGTTTCTCGACAGTTTCCTCGACGAAAATGTACACACGACCGGTTTCCTCGGCAAAAAAATATCTCCCAGCAAGTTTCTTGCTGTTTTTTGCTGAGAAACTCGGTCGTGTGTACGAGGCTTCAGACTTCCCTTCTAAATGTGTTTTTCTTTGTCTGAATTTCTCACTTCCTGTTTATCCTCAGTAAGTTTGCCCCCATCAACCGAGCTGTTCTGGCTAGGGGTTAGTCAGCATGCTCGATCCCTCCCTTGAGACTACATGCCTGCGGGGAGGGGGCGAGCATGCTGACTAACCCCCAGCCAGAACGGCTCGGGTGATGGGGGCAAGCTTACTGAGGAGGAACGGGAAGTGAGAAATTCAGACAAAGAAAAAAAACATTTAGAAGGGAAATCGAAGGAAAGGGTAAGTGAACCAACAATGCACTAGCTTAAAGGACATTCACAACCCCTTTAAGGTGACACCAGTAAGGATGAGCTTGCATGTGTTTGGAACAAGGTTCAGATCAGAACCTGAAAGTCAGCTGTCGTTCCTGGTTAAAAAAATGAGTTGAAATCATGAGATTCCCCACTATGTGGCCATATTATGTCAATAATGTTACGAGGAGTCTATTGGACTGGGGATGGTGTTTAACCTCTGGGTTTTTAGAAAATACAAAAATTAACCTTTACAACCCCTTTAAGAGGATATCCCTTATTTTGGAAAAATTACCTCTTAGTACTTTCTGTTTCTCTGGGACAGGAAATTAAAGCGGAGCGACACCCTAAAATGGGAACTTCTGCTCATCAAAACCCTCCCCCCCTCCGGTGTCACATTTGACACCTTTCAGGGGGGAGAGGGGTGCAGATACCTGTCAAAGACAGGTATTTGCACCCACTTCCGGAGTCCTCCTGCGGGTATTCTGCGGGTAGTTCGTCTCTTCCCGCACCTGCCCGTTGTGTTCTGGGAAACACTCAGCTCCCAGAACACAAAGGGGACCAGTGAGGACGGTGTAGCACGACTCTCGCATGCGCCATAGGGAATCGGGCAGTGAAGCCAAAACGCTTTACTTCCTGGTTCCGAGGGTGGCGGTGGGGGCAGCAGATAGACGAGCAATTGCTCGTCTTCTGCTGCAGACGTCGCTAAACTCCAGGACAGGTAAGTGTCCTGATATTAAAAGTCAGCACCTGCAGTATTTGTAGCTGCTGGCTTTTAATATTTTTTAACGGCGGAGCTCCGCTTTAAGAAAACATTTCTCAACAGGACACAGGCAGGAAAACCAGTTATGGTTCTTGGGCATTACCTTCTTTATTCAAAACTAAAAATAAATGCTGGCTTTACATATACTTTACATATACTTAAAAAAACTAATTGTGCAAAAGCACTGCAGGATGAGAAACTAAAGTAATATGCATTTAAAAGTTTTCACTGAAATGCAGCTTCAGGATCCTGGTTAGGAGAACATAAAGTTGGCTATAAACAGTCAGATAATTTTTCAGTTGTAAGAACTGATACTGCCTGTTCTTTAAATTGTCACACACACCAGAAGTCAGGCCATGAGCCATACACTCTATATGCCATTGCACAATGTGCAGTTTTATAGAGGATAATGCAGTTGGGAGGAGCATAAGGATGACCTCATCGGTTGCATGATGCTCATTTATAGTCTAGTAAGTAGGCTGAAAGATAGATTTTGGTCTTCTCCTATACTTCTGCCTTTGATTATACCTATCCACTTCTTGGCAATACAGTTGGTAGGAGATATATAGGTGTCTGAACAGAACAGACATAAATAAAAATTGCAGCTAAACTGAGTTCCACTTTAAAGGGGTTGTAAAGGTTTGTTTTTTTTATTTTCTAAATAGGTTACTATAAGCTAGAGCATTGTTGGTTCACTTACCTTTTCCTTCGATTTCCCTTCTTTCTTTGTTTTCTTTTGTCTGAATTTCTCACTTCCTGTTCCTCCTCAATAAGCTGTTCAGTAAGCTGTTCTAAATGACTTTCCACCACTCAGATGATGGGGGCAAGCTTACTGAGGCGAAACAGGAAGTGAGAAATTCAAACAAAGAAAAAAATAATTTAGACGGGAAATCGAAGGAAAAAGGTAAGTGAATCAATAAATAAACTAACTTAAAGGAACTAATTTAGAGAACCTTTACAACCCCTTTAACTTATACACTACCAAAGTACATGACCCATTGCAAATTGTTGTTATCTATTGTAAAAGTGTGAATATTCAGTATGAGTATTGTTCATGCCAAAGCATTCATAGCAATCACCTTATTTTGAACAATGTGAACTAAAAATGGCAGCTGGAATTTGATTGGCTGCTAAAGGCAGAACAGACATTTTGATTTCCTTAAGCCTTTTTGAATCTATGCTGAGTCTGCAAGCGCAGACAAGACCCATGTTTCATATAAGTCAATGTGACTGTATACTTAAATGAGCACGCAGTAGTTATTAGTTAACATCGCTCCCAGTGGGGCTGACTCTTAACCCCGTGAAACCTGTCCTGTCATTAGGAACCCTTGTTTTTTCACGAGCCACTGCTTCTTTAATGCATTAGTGTACTTCTAGTGGGACTGACCTATTACCCTGTTAATCATAGCAGCAATTAGCTTGGTCAGTTCGGCCTTTCGAGTTTCTGACCCATTAAACACATTGGTCATTTTGTGCTAACGTGGGGTTGACCCTTTAACCTATTAAACATGTCACCGATTCACCATCATTTGGCCACTTTCCTTCCTAAGCGGAGATTTAAATGATAATCCACTGAAGGACCCTCCCCATTAACTCAATACACTGCAGCAGGGACAAAAGCATCTGCTGGTAGCAATTGTCCCCAACGGAGTATATATTAAACCTGTCCTAAGCCTTCTGTTTAATGTCATTTTGGCTATAAAAATGTAACAATGACAGAGGGAGGAGACAGTGCTCAAAGCTGGCTCCCCTCTTCCCTTTTGAGTATTAATAATTTACAGCGTTGATGAGTTTGTAGTGGAAAGCAATCGGACTCCTGTAGAGAGGACATTAACACAGGGTATTTACGCATCTCTCCTTGCCAATCAGCAGCTAATTTGCCGGTCCCTGTGTCTCGGTGAAAGATATTTCCAGATTATCTTCACAGACATACATAAATTCCCCTTTCTACACCAAACAAGATTTCGGGTCTTTGGTTTTAATACTTTATTTTACTTTATTACCCAGATATTTCATGTTTAACCCCATCAGTCTTCCCATGTCACGCTCTGTACTCAATTTGCAAGATATCTTAGAATCAAGCTTTTATTTTTTTTTGCATAAAACAACGACGCACTATGTGGTGAACTTTAAGCAATATTGCAATTTAACGAACAGCTCAGTGGTCACCTTACACCATGTAATTGTAAAATCTATTCATTTTAGATAACAGTGTGGGAGTCCATGTAAGATAATTATTTATAGAACTGTGACTGAGGTTGTATGAGCTGGAATAATATACCGGTAAATGAGATCAAAACTGGTCACACACTTTACAATCAGTAGACATGTGCACACTGAAATATTTTGTTTCAGAATTTCGTTTTCGTTCGAAAAGTTAATTAATTTAGTTAGTCCCGAAATTCGTTTTCATTTATTTTGTTTTTCGTTGGAAATTGCATTCGTCCAAAAATCCGAATGAATTAAGGTTGAATCTGTCATTGAAAGCTTATGGTGTCTGTCAAATGTTCAAAGAAGATTTGACGGAGCAGCGAAACTGTACCACGCCGCAATCATACTTTTCCGGTCGAATGTTCCGCCTACATGCTATAGAAGAATTCTAATGTTGTATGACACTAGTAATAATTAAATGTATTAATTCTTATTACTAGTCAACCAACATTAGAATTTTTCTGTCGCCTATGGGCCGAGCATTTGATCGGAAATGTACGATTGCGGCGTCCTACAGTTTAGCTGCTCCGTCAAATCTACCTAGAACTATCAACAGACAGATTTGACATTTGTATGTTTTTCGATGCTTTGTCGAATCTTCGTCGTTCATGTTGATTTGTCAAGTTAGTTCTAGCTATTTTACTGCTCCTCCTCTTTGGTTACAATCAGCCAATAACATTCATCATCATCATCATTATTTTTATTTTACTTCCCCCACCCAATTCCAGCAGCGATCTTTTCTCTCTATAATGTTGAATCTTTTCTCTCTATAATGTCGAATCTTTTGTCTCTATGTAGAATAATCTTGGACTAATAGAGTTAAGGTTAGGCACATTCGACCAACGAAAACGAAAATAAAGCATTTGTTTATGTCGGATCTTTCGGTTTTCGTATTCTGTGCGTTCGGTTTCGTTTGTTTAAACGATAACGAAAATACCTGAAATTTGGACGAAAATGCATTCGGAGAAAAACAAATGCACATGTCTAATAATCGGTATTTTTTTATTTGCAATATAATTTGCAAGCACATCTATTTGATTTGCAAAGATGTACACAATTAGGAAATCAAGGTAATATGCATGTATTTGCATGTTTAGGACAAACATTTTTGAAACAAAGACCCTTCCTTCATTACTAATTCACTAATGAAATTATATATATCTGCCTTTCATCCTAAATTGAATTGTAAATTTAAATTCTTAACTTTTTACATTTTTGTGGCCACATTAGCACATAGTGATTTTAGTTAATATATTTAAAAACTATTTTTTTATACCACATTTCATGTGACCAGTGGTGCACACTGGGAAATGTTTGCAGTGACTGATGCAGGGATGATCTGAAAAATACAAAAATGTTGTGCTACCAAATATTCCAGGAACATTTCCATAAATAAGTGAATTAATCTGGTAAAACGAGAATGTGTATGACTATAGTAGAGACATTAGATTCACTAGGGAAGACACTGGTGTGAAGGGTTCGATGTTCCTGGATAACAAAGCTTTACACACATGGGAAATAAATACTAATAAACCTGGATTAAAGTGTCAGTAAGAAGCCAGTGAATAGACACATCTTCTCAAATGTCAATGCAGGATATCAGTGAATGAATTACAATCGACTTCATGAAAATGACTGCCCATTATTACTATGGTAATATAAATATATTTCTATATAAAACGTTCTACTATTTAACAAAGCAACAATAATAAATAGAAATGGAATCTACCCACAGCCATTACAGTTTGGTCACATGATCACAATGTACCTTGGGAAGCCATCCATTTTTCTTTCAGCACTTCAACAATGCCTTTATGTTAAACAAAGTCCATTCATATTACTAGGTTAGAGATAAACTCCAGGCAGATATAAAATCACCAATGAAAGCAATAACATAATTATTAAAATTATTAATTGTATTTAAAAAAATGTAACCTGTACCTGAATTTTAGTTTGTGCCAGCCTTTTGTAACCCTATGTAGATTGTAGAGGGAGATTTTCAGAGCATTCAGCAAGCTTTGTTGAAGCTTTTAAAGTACCATTCAGCTCCAGTTTGTAAATGCTGAACACAGATCCTAATAGGAGTGTTGATTGCTACTTTTAGCAACCTGCTAGCAGGCTTTAGCAGGCTTTCAACAAGCTTCAAGAAGTGATGAAGCCTGCTAGCAGCTTGCTTAAAGTGGCAATCAACACTCCCGTTAGGATCTGTGTTTAGCATTTAGAGATTGTAGCTGAATGGTACTTTAAAAGCTTCAACAAAGCTTGCTGAAAGTTCTGCAAATGCTCTGCAAATTCTTTGTCAAAGCTTGCTGTTCACATTAGCCTTATACAAGCAGAACCCCATGTAAAACAGGCCTTAATTAAGCAAATTTGGATGTGTGACTATCAAAAAGCCCAACTCTTAAAGATTGACAGCATTTTTCACCCTCTTTATGCACCAGCGTTTCTCCTCCACTGGTTGAATAGAATGAGCCAAGTGTCCTTCAAGTAACTTTTTTGTGAACCCAAACTACAATTTATACACTTCTTATGCTGCGTACGCACGCTTGGAATTTCTGACAACAAATGTTCGGTTGGAGCTTTTTGTTGGAAATTCTGACCGTGTGTAGGCTCCATCGGACATTTGCTGTCGGAATTTCCGACAACAAAAATTTGAGAGTTCTCTGGTTCTCAAATTTTCCGACAACAAAATCTGTTTACGTAAATTCCAAGTGCGTGTGGACAATTCTGACACACACAAAATTCCACGTATGCTCTGAATCAAGTACAAGGCGGAAGCGCTCGGTCTGGTAAAACTTGCGGTGGTAATGGAGATAGCACATTCTTCACGCTGTAACGGACTGAAAAGCACAAGGCTGAAAAGCGCAAATCGTCTCTCAACAAAATTCTACTAACACGACTGGTACTGAACTTCCCTTTCATAGCGCCGTCGTATGTCTTGTATGTCACCGCGTTCTTGGCGTTCGAAATTTCCGACAACATTTGTGCGACCGTGTGTATGCAAGACAAGTTTGAGCCAACATCCGTCGGAAATAAATCCACGGTTTTGTTGTCGGAATTTCCGATCGTCTGTACGCGGCATTAGAGTGCGACATCATGCAGCCCTGGCGACTAGGAGCATGTTGTATAGAATGACATTCTTCCCACTTATACAGCATAGAACCTCGATTGTCATGTAGCAATGGCAAATATGTATGCTGAATTATCATTTTTTTTTAACAAAATTTGGAAGCTTCTAATGGGATGGATGATTGAGAAAGGGCTTTCTAAACTGGATTAAAATGTTATTTAAATTATTATGGTGATATACAACAATCCATCAGCTACGTAGATTGTTTTTAGATCTTAAAATCCATTTAAGTTATATTTCAAATCAACCATGCAACAGAAAATAAGGAGATTTGTCATCGATATCAGGAACTGCTAAGGAATGGGAACAACGTCTAGCCATGGAGATGCCACAAGATCTGTTCAAACAACACGGTACCATAAAGCTAAATATTTTGATACTCAACTAAGGATGTGGCAAGGATACTGTGTTTGCTCTCTTGTGTATCACAGGGTTATCCTTAGGACATAGAGAAAGGACATGAGACAAAATACACAGAGGAAGCATTCAGAATCTGCAAAGCACAAAACAGCCCCATTCAAAAAACGCACAGGAGTCACAGGAAAAATATACACCACAAACATGCTCAACTTTTCAACATCAATGCAACCCTTTTACTGCAAGACATTATTGAGTAAATGTCCCCTATAGTCTAAATTTATAAGAAAACAATCATTCTCAAAACCTTAAAATTCCTCTTCTTTGAAACGACTACAAGAGTAGATAGCTGTAAAAATCTTTAAAAAAGCTTTTATTAAACTAAAACGTTAGGATTTGGGTAGCTCCAGGTCATGTTGTTGTCTTAAAAGTGTTAGCTTGCCAAACCATAGTTTTGGTTTCTCACCAGATTTTGCATACTTCAAACATCCTATATTGCAGAGAGGTATCACAGACAGTGATGAGTACATTACAGTACTCACAGGACTTGATTTTCACTAATGAAGCCTGTAGGCACCCAACTTTTGGCTTTTCTTGGTGGAAATTCCAACAGAAAAATTCCGATGGAGCCTACACACGGTCGGAATTTTCGACCAAAAGCTCACATCTGACTTTTCCGATCGTGTGTACGCGGCATAAATAGTTTTGTAAGAGATGGCAATTCTTAATAGTGATGGAAACAAAGTGTTTGATCAATAATTATACAGACAAAAGCCACCACTTTGCTTCTGCCACCTATGTCTACTGTAAATTTGGCTCCACGTACTCACGAAAGAATTTATCATATGCACAAATATACAGTATCTTTTTTTTTACCACTGTATAAAAGGATGCTACCATTATATATAAATGATATGATGTTTCAGATGAAATATAGGGCACACATGGACTGCAACGGTCCCAGTTTCCACAGTGTCATAAGTAACAGGGACAAATTCTCTTCATTTATTATCTTTATTTGTTTTCACTTGTAATCCTTTCTTTGAGTCTTACAAATGGAGCAGTCTTTTGTAATCTGTACTCGAAATTTACATCCAAGTTTGACATACTTGGTCTGTTTTCTGTTTGTGTTAATACCCTTGTGTTTGCATGTTGGCAGCCCATTCTAAATGAATAGCCTCCATGCAAATTAGCATGCATTGGACAATGCACCACAACAGACTATAAGTATACAATATACTCTTTTTAGTTCCTACATTAAATCATTTTGTTTGGGTGGATTGCATTGGATTGGTGTGGATGAACATATGTCTGCAAAGGTTGTATATCATGATCATGCTGCTCTAGACCCAGGTGCATCATGACATCCTTTTAAACAAGCTTTTGAAAAAAATTAAAATACATAAAAAAAAATGCAATGCCCGATTATTGTTAGGGAAATTCAAGGGAAAAAACAATGGCCTTTGGCCAGCTTATTTAATGTTACAATTTATAAACTGAGAATTTGGCTTTTTTTATTACTTGGTTAAAATCTTTATTTTAGGAATATTTAATATCTTTTTTTTGGAATATTTACTACCTATTGAAAAACCCATCATCCAGCAGAGGATGCCGGGCTTCCTGCTTGGAGAGATCAAGAGCACCTGCTCGCTTTATGAATGCCTGTGATTTCCTCTAAAGCCAGCCATACACTCTTCATTTTTTTTTTTTTAACGAATACCAATGGGTTGAACCAAGAAAGAAAGAAAAATGTAACAGATTTATAACCAGAGGGAGAAGGGGTGGCAGACCACCTATCACAGCTTTAAATGGCAGCAAGGATGGCAAATGTAATTATAATGGGAGATTTTAATTATCCAGATATAGACTGGGCAGTAGGAACCGTACCTTCTCCAAAGGCTAGCCATTTCCTAAATGTCTTGCAGGACAATTTCATGGATCAGATGGTGAATGCGCCAACAAGAAACAATGAGTTACTAGACCTACTGATTACTAACAATATGGGCCTGAACGTGGATGTAGAAATACGGGGCAACTTAGAAGACAGTGATCACAGGTCAATTAGTTTCAAAATGATACCAGCTGATTGGAGAAAAACCAAAGTGGCGCCAATATTTAAAAAAAGGCAGAGATATATCCCTGGGAACTACAGGCCAGTAAGCCTAACATCACTAGTCTGCAAGCTATTGGAGGCGATAATAAAGGATTATATACAAGATTTTAGTAATGAAAACTGTATCATTAGTAGTAATCGGCATGGATTCATGAAGAATCGTTCTTGCCGAACCAATCTATTAACCTTCCATGAAGAATTAAGCTGCCATCTAGATAAAGGAAGCCCGTAGACTCTGGATTTTGCAAAGGCATTTGATACAGTTCCCCACAAACACTTACTGTACAAACTAAGGTATATTGGCATGGACCATAGGGTGAGTACCTGGATTGAAAACTGGCTACAGGGGCGAGTCCAAAGGCTGGTGATTAATGAGGAGTACTCAGAATGGTCTGGTGTGGAATGCGGGGTCCCCCAAGGATCTGTCCTGAGACTAATCCTGTTTAATTTATTCATAAACGATATAGAGAATGCGATGAACAGTTCAATCTCAGTATTTGGGGATGATACAAAGCTAAGCAGGGCAATAACTTCTACACAGGATGTGAAAACCTTATAAGAAGACTTAAAAAAAATAATGGGGTGGGCAACTACATGGTAAAATAGGTCTAATGTCGGAAAATGTTTGGTAATGTTTGGCATTTGGGAGCCAAATATACAAACGCAAGTTACTCGCTAGGAGGAGAACCTCTGGGGGAATCTAGGATGGAAAAGGACCTGGGGTCCTAGTAGATGACAGGCTCAGCAATGGCATGCAATGCCAAGCTGCTACAAGCAAAGCCAACAGAATATTGGCCTGCATTAAAAAGGGGATTCACTCCAGAGATAAAAATGGGGTGAACTACAGCGCTAGCCAACAGTGAAAAATAGTGAAAAATAGCAGGTGCTCAAACAAAATGCTGCTCAAATCTAATATGTGCTAACAACAAAACAAGGGTATAAAAAATAAAGTGATGAGCGCAAACTGAACTAATGAAAGAAAACAATGTAGCAATATTGCAGTGATCACAATCTAAGATAAGAGGTTATAATTATGATGTAAATCACAAACAACCATAAAAACCAACGGTTTCTCCAGAGATAAAATGATAATTCTCCCATTATACAAGACTCTGGTCTGGCTGTATCTTGAGTATGCTGTCCACTTTTGGGTTCCAGTCCTCAGGAAGGATGTGCTGGAACTGAAGATAGTGCAAAGAAGGGCAAAAAACCTAATACAGGGACTGGAGGACCTCAGCTATGGGGAAAGACAACAAGCATTGAACTTATTCTCTCTGGAGAGAAGACGCTTGAGAGGGGATATGATATCATTGTACAAATTCCGTACTGGTGATCCTAGCATAGGGAAAAAACTTTTCAGTGAAAGGGAATTTAAAAAGACCAGCGGCCATTCACTAAAATTGTAATAGAAGCCATTTAACCTTAAACTACGTAGAGGGTTCTTTACTATCAGAGCAATAAGGATGTGGAATTCTCTTCCACAAGCAGTGGTAACAGCAGGGAGCGTTGATAGTTTTTAAAAAAAAACTATTAGATGGGCACCTTAACGACCACAACATACAGGGGTATATGATGTACTGTTGACATATACACACACACACACATCTTAGGTTGAACTGGT
The DNA here is from genome assembly GCF_905171775.1 of Rana temporaria. NCBI lineage: Eukaryota > Metazoa > Chordata > Amphibia > Anura > Ranidae > Rana > Rana temporaria. The sequence goes on along the minus strand of NC_053497.1, from coordinate 28,459,196 downwards.
GTATTTTTTCAACCTCACCAATTTTGTAAAATTTGTTTTTTTTATAAAAAAATTGGGTAATTTTCCCTTGACATACCCTTTGACTGCAGTGAGTCAAATGACTGCTACCCATTTCTCTGGAATTTGGCAGAAGTGTTTTTCCAAAAGTAGCAATAGGATGAAACCATTTTTAAATACTAAATACTAATACCAACATTTTCATATTTCATAATTCCTTACTGTGTTTCCTATGCAGGTAAAAATGGTAAAGTAATTGCAAATTACCATTTAGCTAAATGTAGAATATTGTTGTATATTACTTGGGAAGACTGGGCCAGATTCACAAAAGAGATACGACGGCGTATCTCCTGATACGCCGTCGTATCTCTGTGATCCGCCCGTCCTAACTATGCGGCTGATTCATAGAATCAGTTACGCATAGATAGCCCTAAGATCCGACAGGTGTAATTGACTTACACCGTCGGATCTTAGGATGCAATTCTAGGCCGGCCGCTAGGTGGCGAGGCCATTGCGGTCGGCGTAGAATATGCAAATGACTAGTTACGGCGATTCACAAACGTCCGCGATGCCCGTCGATCTAAATTTACGTCGTTTCCGTAGCGATACGCGTCGTAAAGTTAGAGCTGCCTCCTAGGTGTTATAAGCAATGTAGTATGGCCGTCGTTCCCGCATCGAAATTTTAAAAATCACTTCGTTTGCGTAAGTCGTCCGTGAATGGCGCTGGATGCCATTTACGTTTACGTCTAAACAAATTACGTCTGTGCGACGTCATTTAGCGCAATGCACGTCGGGTAATTTTCCAGACGGAGCATGCGCAGTACGTTCGGCGCGGGATTGCGCCTAATTTAAATGGTGCCCGCCCCATTTGAATTAGGCGGGCTTGCGTCGAGCGGATTTACGTTACACCGCCGCAAGTTTACAGGTAAGAGCTTTGTGAATCAGGCACTTACGCTGTAAACCTGCGGCAGTGTAACGTAAATGGGATATGTTACGCTGCCGTGGAGTAACGTAATTCTACCTGAATCTGGCCCTATGTGGCTACACATGGAAGTGCTGATTGGAAGGAGGTACAATAAAATGAGTCTAGGGTGGCAGATGATCACATGATGGAAATTTAATAAATACTCAGGAATGCTTTATAGTATATATACCCTACTGAAAACTATAAATCTTTTAAAAACTTTTTTTTGAAGTCAGCAATATTACTATTGGGCACACATTGTTGTCTCTCGTCTCATCACTAACAACCTCACGTCTCATAACAATCAAGCCATTATCAGGGAAACATCAATTTTAAATTAAAATCTACATGGAGAGATTCCCAACTCTACCCGCGGTTCAATGTGTTTGTGTGTGTGTGTTTTTTTTTCCTCCTCTTTTTCATTGCTCTTTAATATCCCCATTTCCAATTTAGTGTATAAATAATTGGAGCAGCCTCATAAAAAAACACCCGTGCCCATCTCCCAGGAGCCATGTAAAAGTCTACTTTTAAATGCTCCTTAATCACCGCCCCGTTATAAAATTACCATAGTAATGAGCTTTAAATGGAGCCTCCTCGATTTTTAATTAAGCTCCCAGCAGGTTACAGAATGAATAAATATATAAATGTACGAAACAGGTTATTGAAGACTATTGTGAGTTGCTTTTCCGCTATCTACGATGTAACCCCTGCAATGCCTTCAGGTGTCTTTTGGTGCCTGTACATGGGTGGGTTAGATGCCAGAAAAGGTGGACCAAATCTGTCAATACCTGGATTGTGTATGGATGAATTTGTTTAGGGGGGGGGGGGGTCATATGTTTTGTTTTTTGCCTTCCTCTGGATCAACTTTGGGTATAGGATTTTGGATTGGATTGGATTGGATATTGAGGCTTTCGATTTATTTTTATTTTTTCAATTGGTTGTACTAGATGGACTTTTTCGAACAGACAAACTACAGTATGAACCGTATTTATCGGGGTATTGCGCGCTCCGGCGTATAGCGCGCACCCCTAATGTGGACCCGCATTCCTTAGTACTTACAGTTTTGGTGTCTTGCGTGGCTTCCATCGGCGGCCTTGACGGGTCCGGCGTCCGTCTGCGGCTTCGGTGGTGTCCTCCTCATCGGGTCCGGCGTCCGTCTGCGGCTTCGGTGGTGTCCTCCTCGTTGGGTCCGGGGTCCGTCTGTGGCTTCGGTGGTGTCCTCCCGGCTTCTCCTGCGCTGTTACCCATCGAATCGCCGCTTCCCACGCTCAGTTTGAATGCCTGCGTCGACATATACCGTCGTGCAGTACACTCGGCTACATTCTGCCAGGCTCGGATTCGCTCGTGCTCAGGCTCTGTGACGTTTATGCGTGAGCACGAGCAAAGCCGAGCCTGGCCGAATGTAGCTGAGTGTACTCTGCACTCGGTATATGTCGGCGCATGCATTCAAACTGAGCGCGGGAAGCGGGTATCGGCGTATATCGCGCACCCGACAATTTTCCACTTGGCTTCTTGGATTTTTTCAAAGAGGGACGTTGGGTGAATGGCACAGACAGGGCCAGGGCTGGACTGGGACAAAAATTTGGCCCACTTTGACAGGTCTCTCCCATGGCGGCCGGACAACTCCCGCACCCCCCCCAGCCACCCAAGCCCCCTCTCCCCCTTCACTAGCCACTAGCCATTCTACCTTATTAGAGTAGAATGGCTGGTACTGGTACTCTTATAGGCAGTACCAGTGGGGAAGCTAGACATTATTTCACCCGGGGCAAAGAATCAGTTTGGTGCCCCCCCTTATGGGACAAGATTAGGCAGAAGTGAGAAACTCCCAGGCCATAGCTGTTGAGTCAGCTGTCTGTCCCCTCCCCCATGCTCCTCTGTTGTCCCCCCTACTCCTCTGTTCCTCCCCTTGCTTCTTTGTCCCCCCCAGGTGAGCGCTGTGGAGAGGGAGAGGAGGTGAGCGCTGCGGGAAGGGAGAGACAGAGGAGCGGAGGGGGGCGGCGGTCCGCTGTCACTGAAGCCGGCCCACTGAGCCATCGGCCCACCGGGAAACTCCCTGTAGTCCCAATGGTCAGTCCATCCCTGGACAGGGCTATCCACTGATTTATTTCAGACTGGTTTATCAGGAACTGGTTGAAATTCACTCATTGTATGGCCAACTTTACTGTACGCCAAAATTTAGCTTCTTGAATAAAGGATTAGATAGTTATATCTCAGAGTGCCAAATACAACCATCTTAACAGCACACAAGGCTGTAAAAATTCTTTATACCGTGAATACATTCAGACAGATACAGCTATTGTACAACAGGAATTTCATTCCCAAGCCTTTGATATCCAAATAGATATGTGAATAAGTCTCAGGTTCAGGCAAAGGTAATTCCACATGTGTTCCACACGACACATATCTGACAACTTGGACTTCAGTAAATATAAAATAAAAACATATTGTAAGTTGCTGAGAATTTGGCAACAAATGAGGCAACCTCGATTATTAACTGCTAATACCTTTCTCTCTAAGCAACACACAAAAGGTTCCAAATCATTCCAGGGTAATGTCAGGGCTTTTAGCTTCGGGAATGTGTTACTCAGATGTGCTCTCCGCATGAGAAACCATGAAAACCCTGTACTGAAACCACCCACAATACAAACCCATGCCAAACAATGCAGAGTCGTGAATGCTATTGTAAAAGTATCGTTTATATGGAGTTTCTGAACAATCTAACCATCTATCCATCAATGTATCTGCTCATCCATCCATTTATCTATCCATCCATCAAAACACTTGTTTTCCTTCAAATATATCTCCAGCTAAAAAAAAATGATTTCGTTTTGGATGGATAGGAAAGTTTTTTAGGTCAGACCAATGGTCTTTATGGAGCGAAGGATGTAAACGGAGATTGACACCCGCCGACACCTGATCTGATCCTATCCGCCAAAAACAGACGGATTGGGGATCGCATGATAGTCGGATGTAAATGGACAGATAATCCGTTTACAACTGACCGCCCATAGAGAAAAGCGGGCTGTGTTTGTGTCCACTCAGCATAAGTGGAGCAGACATGACCTGTCATCTGCCAACGTCACATCATAGATCCGATGGAAGGAACAGAGCACCTTCTGTCCTCACCCAGAATGAAAATGGGTCTTGCCAGCTGTCTCTCTCTCAGTGACCCCCATCACCCCTGTCTGTCACCCCTTCTCTCTCTCTGTCACCCCTTCTCTCTCTCTGTCACCCCTTCTCTCTCTGTCTTTCTCACCCCCCATATGTATGCAGTCTCTGACCGTCTCCTGTACCATGTCCGCAGTCTCTGACCATCTCCTGTACTACGTCTGCAGTCTCTGATCATCTCCTGTACTACGTCTGCAGTCTCTGATCATCTCCTGTACTACGTCTGCAGTCTCTGACCGTCTCCTGTACCATGTCCACAGTCTCTGACCATCTCCTGTACTACGTCTGCAGTCTCTGATCCTCTCCTGTACTAAGTCTGCAGTCTCTGATCATCTCCTGTACTACGTCTGCAGTCTCTGATCATCTCCTGTACTACGTCTGCAGTCTCTGATCATCTCCTCTACTATGTCTGCAGTCTCTGATCATCTCCTGTACTATGTCTGCAGTCACTTACCATCTTCTGTACTACGTCTGCAGTCTCTGACCATCTCCTGTACTACGTCTGCAGTCTCTTACCCTCTCCTGTACTACGTCTGCAGTCTCTGACCATCTCCTGTACTACGTCTGCAGTCTCTGATCATCTCCTGTACTATGTCTGCAGTCTCTGATCATCTCCTGTACTACGTTTGCAGTCTCTGACCATCTCCTGTACTACATCTGCAGTCTCTTACCATCTCCTGCACTACGTCTGCAGTCTCTGATCATCTCCTGTACTACGTCTGCAGTCTCTGATCATCTCCTGTACTACGTCTGCAGTCTCTAACCATCTCCTGTACTACGTCTGCAGTCTCTGATCTTCTCCTGTACAATGTCTGCAGTCTCTGATCATCTCCTGTACAATGTCTGCAGTCTCTGATCATCTCCTGTACAATGTCTGCAGTCTCTGATCATCTCCTGTACAATGTCTGCAGTCTCTGATCATCTCCTGTACTACGTCTGCAGTCTCTGACCGTCTCCTGTACTACGTCTGCAGTCTCTGATCATCTCCTGTACTATGTCTGCAGTCTCTGACCATCTCCTGTACTATGTCTGCAGTTTCTGATCATCTCCTGTACTATGTCTGCAGTCACTTACCATCTCCTGTACTACGTCTGCAGTCTCTGACCATCTCCTGTACTACGTCTGCAGTCTCTGACCATCTCCTGTACTATGTCTGCAGTCTCTGATCATCTCCTGTACTACGTCTGCAGTCTCTGACCATCTCCTGTACTATGTCTGAAGTCTCTGATCATCTTCTGTACTACATCTACAGTCTCTGATCATCTACTGTACTATGTCTGCAGTCTCTGACCATCTCCTGTACTATGTCTGCAGTCTCTGACCTTGAAAATGTGATAATGACATTGTTAAAAAGCGTCAGAGCATGGGTGACCTTAAAATGATGCCCCCGAAAAAAGTTCTGCGGACACCCATGCATGCAGACCAAGTTCCATCCCTGATTTGGTTGTGTGACATTAAACATTGGGATAATAGAGTATGATGGGGATTTTAACCTTAAATGTTCTAGTAAATGTTCTGTATCACCATAAGAACATAAGAAGAGTCTGAACTATTTAAATCGCCGAACCACATTCTGTCACTATATCAAATTATATTATTTTATTGTATAAAATCCAGAAGCTATTTCACATATAGATAAAATAAAAGAAAAAAAAATACAACTATTTCTGCTTCCTTTCTGCTGAATCAGCTCATGTGTTAAATATGAACAGATGGAACCATTTCTGTGTCATAGATACACTGCGAAAAATAAATAAGTAGAGACACAAACAGACTCGAGTCCTCTGATATATTTGACTTATTTGTTTTCCAAATACATGTGTATCCTTTCAAAAAATGACTTGTAATTGCCAAATGAATGATTTAATGAACCAGGAAATAAAAATTCTCTTTAAACGTGGGGAAGGAGAGGCAAGGGGAAGGGGAAGAGGGGGGGGGAACGGTTGAGGGAAAAATGGTTTTGTCTGCTTTTTCTCATCAGTAACACTTCTGTGTTAACTGTTTCCTTGCTGGAAGAACAAATAAATATTAGCGACCACCCAGGCTGATATTCCAATTAATGTTTGTTAAGGCATTTTTATTTGGAGAAACATATTTAAATATCACACAAAACAAGCATAGTATTAAAATATAAAAAAAAAAAAAAAAAAAAATCAAAGGTAACATCTATTACATATGTTAACATTTTGAATATTTTTATTTTATTTTATAAACTAGAAACCATTTTTTTTTTAAATAAGCTTGTATTAAAGAAATATGTAGCAGTGTCACTACTGATCAACTTCTGAAAATGCTGGTTACCTGGTCACCACACTGTTACAAGAGCTTTCATTTTTGTCATGGACATAGAACAGATACTGAGATTTGGAATTCAGACTTCACCATGGGCATCCGCTGAAATTTTTTCAGAGGGGGGCGCTTCGGCAGCGGCGATACACAGTCGCATTTTACCCTTTCTTTGACCACTAGCGGGGGTTAAAAGCGCCCCCCCAGATTAAAATTTAAAAATACCCCACGGTGTCCCCTGCATCGTTCAATATATCTTTGTCACTACCAGGGGAGTGCTGGGCCAGGGGGCAGGGTGGCAATTGCCTCCCAGGCCACCCTAACTTATGTTCAAAATGCCTGCTACCATTTTATTTTTTATTCTGGTCTTTGAAGTCGGGCTGACCACTAGCTGGTGCATTCCAGGAGTTGTAGTCCACGCTCAAGCTCCCGGTGGATGGAAAACAGAGCAGCGCAGAGGAAACTACAACACCCTGGGACTGGATTCCTGGAAGCAGACAGAGGCAGGGCATGCCAGGTAGTAGGGATGCAGGGCTGCAGGACTGGGCACTGACTGCAACTTGACCCCAGGACCAGGAGCATTACCCCCCCAGGAAGCCGTGGTGTTCAAGGAACTGCTGAGCTGAGATCACTGAGGTGAGAGACCCTGACACCCCTAGCTGGCCCCAATCCCCCCCATACACCCTGTCCCAGTGATCAGGCTGCATTGATGGGCACTGGAGTTGGCTGCACTAATGGGCACTGGTGAGGCTGCATTGAAAAACCAGATGGGCCATGGATGGTGCGCTGATTCGGCGGTTCAATGGGCCACTTGACTTGCCCCCCAGGCCTAAGGCTGCCAGCCCTCCCCTGGTCACTACTGTGTACCCCCTCTCCACAACTGCACCCCTGGACCCCTTTACATTACGCAGAACCTCACAGCTCTGGACCCCTTTACATTACACAGCACCCCACAGCTCTGGACCCCTTTACATTACACAGCACCCCACAGCTCTGGACCCCTTTACATTACACAGCACCCTGCATCACTGGCCCCCTTTACATTACACAGCACCCTGCATCACTGGACCCCTTTACATTACACAGCACCTCTTTCCCTTGAATGAAATACTACACTATGTTGACAGTATATTTATTTCAGGTCTAAAAGAGGAACCTTTCGGAATGAGGGACAAATGGATTTGATTCCAGAAGAGGGACAGGCACTCTTAATAAGGGACAACTAGAGGGGAGGGGAGCACTGCAGTTACTGCTTAAATCGTCCCCAGGACCAGTTCGGCCCTGCTCCTGGCTCTCCCTGGCAATTTCAGGGGTGGCAAACGACCCCCCTTGCCCTATGGAGCGGACGCCCATGGACTTCGCTTTGACTTTTCATGCTGCATGTTCATTCTGGATAAGTGACAATCACACTGCATTGTATTAGAAGAAATGTACACACATTTACAGAAAGGAGGATGGAACCAACCAGATATTTTAATGCAAATTCAGACATTGTTGTGACATTAAACAATGTACGGGGTCCCGGTCTCACTATCATTGAGAACCACTGCTTCAGTGGGCCCCAATTCAGTACAAAGAGTATTACATGGCTCAGGGGTCAGCAACACCCAACAGCGCGCAGGCCATGCTGGGCAGACTAATCGTTGGCTGATCAGTATAATACATACTCCTAAGGTTACATACTCTTTGCCCCATACATTATATTGTGTGCTACATACAACTGACCTCAGCACTCTGTATGATTTTTTGTACATTACATACTCCTAACCACTACACTTTGTGATCCGTGCTAGGCATCACTTCTGACCAAAATTCTCAACAGTTGTTAATTACTTAATTTTTTAAATAATTACTAAATGAATAAGGTTCTTCTTAAAAGTTTAAAGACCTCTATTTTGTTTACAGAAAAGCACATGTATTGGAGATTCAATTAAAAAAATAATCCTATGTTCTGAAGTTTATGTGTGTCTGTGACAAAGTAATAAAGGCATATTATGTGACTACCAGGACTGTGTCAAATGTATGCACTGTGTACATTGAATTTACTCTGTTGAACTAAGGCCTCGTACACACGATAGGATCGCCAGAGGACAACGGTCTGAAGGACCGTTTTCATCAGTCCAAACCAATCGTGTGTGGGCCCCATAGGTTATTTAACCTTCGGTCAAAAAAATGAGAACTTGCTTTAAAATTGAACCGATGGACGCCTAACCGATAGGTCAAAACCGATCGTTAGTATGCAAAAGCATCGGTTAAAAACGCGCGCATGCTTAGAATCAAGTCGACGCATTCTTGGAAGCATTGAACTTCTTTTTTTTCAGCACGTCGTCGTGTTTTACATCACCGCGTTCGGACACGATCGTTTTTTTAACTGATGGTGTGTACGCACGACGAACCATCAGTCAGCTTCATCAGTTAACCGATGACAATGGTCCTTCAGACCGTTCTCATGGGATGGACTGATCGTGTGTACGAGGCTTTAGCCTTTTATGCCTTGCCTACTGTCCAGAATGATGGGACAATCATACAGTTCCATGTCTAGGTTCTCTCTCAACATAGTAACCAAGATTACCTTAGGTCACTGCTAATAATGCCTTTGTGAAGCTTAGTTACAATGGTGTTAAAGAGATATGTAAGTGTAAAAGGTCTAATCACAGGCTCCACTGTGAAATCCAGGAGTGCTGGTATGGCTTATTGCACTCCCATGAATCACTCAGAAAAGAAAATGAATCATTGCACTCCAGGTTGCAACTATTTTTGTCTTTTTTTTTTCCAGCAAATTTTCTAGCAGCAGGGCTTTTCAGTGCAAAACATGTCAGAGGTGACCCCTGTTGCAATTTATTAAAAGGGAAAGTTGCTGCAGCCCAAAGTGTGGTGATTCATTTTCTTTTGTGACATACATTGATGAATCAGTGGAACATCTAAGTCTCTCTGTAGACAGCCATGGGGCCTCTATGCAGGGCCGTCTTTACCGCAGGGCAAATGGGGCAGGTGCCCTGGGCCCTGTCACTGTTGGGGGCCCAAAGCAACCCCCTTAAAAAAAAAAAAAAAAAATTTTTTTTTTTTTTTTTTTTTTTTTAGGGGTCCGGAGGCCCCCAGGGGCCCGGAGGACCCCAGGGCCCCAGATGGCAACCCCCCCTTTTTTTTATTTTTTTTTAAATAATAAAAAAAATTATATATTTTTATTAAAGGGACAATTTTTTAATATATTTTTATTTTATTTTTTATTAAAGGGCCAATTTTTTTTAGAGGTCTGGGGGTCCCCAGGGGCCCATAGTTCCCCAGGGCCCCGGATGACAACCCCCTTTTTTTAATAAAAAAAAATCGTTTATATATATATATATATATATATATATATATATATATATATATATATATATGTTTATTATTATTATTATTATTATTATTATAGGACCCAGAGGTCCCCAGGGCCCCGGATGGCAACCCCCCTTTTTTTTTATAAAAAATATTTTTTTTATATATTTTATTTCTTTATATATATATATATATATATATATATATATATATATATATTAATATATATATATATTTTTTTTTTTATTAAAGGGCTCAGAGGTCCCCATGTGGCAAACACCCTTTATCTTTTTTTATAAATGTTTATTTTTTTATTTTTGTTTATATATTTGTTTTATTTATTTTTAATTTAAGGGCCCAGAGGTCCCCAGGGCCCTGGATGGCAACCCCCCCTTTTTTTTTTATAAATGTTTCTTTATATATATTTTTTATTAAAGGGCCCAGAGGTCCCGGATGGCAACCCCCTTTTTTTTGTAATTAATTTTTTATTAAAAAAAAAATATTAAAGGGCCCAGAGGTCCCCAGGGCCCCAGATGGCAACCCCCGTTTTTAAAATATATTTTATATATATATATTTTATTTCTTTTTTTCTTTTTATTAAAGGGCCCAGAGGTCCCCAGATGGCTACACCCCTTTTTTATATATATTTTTCTTTATTTCTTTCTTTATTTCTTTTTTTGTAAAGGACCCCCGCTTCTAAATTTGCGGCAGCCCCCCCCCCCCTGCTTCTCAATTTCAGGCGGCAGCACCCCCCATCCCGGTTCTCTGCTCCAGGGGGCCCATGCCTGAAGCTGTGTAAGTGGCCCCATAATTCCTGATGGCGGCCCTGCCTCCCGTTAAGCCCCTGTGCTGCCCACAAATCAGGCTGAAAATCATCAGCGGCACGCAGCCAGTGACAGTACTGCTTCCCTTCCCAGTGTTTTAAAATGTACAGCACCCCTGACTTCCCTTTAGACACGCACTTCTCCCTTCCTGCCACTGGGTGCTGCTTGTATATAAAAGTGAATTAGAATGTGATTTTATAACATCCCCAGTTTGCTCTTCCTGAGGCTGACTTCTTCATGTCCTGCTCCTCAAGGTATGTCACTGTTTGCTAATCTATATTGTAAATTGAAGTTTTCTGTAGAGTGTGCCCAAAGTCTTTATAATATTTGATGATTCACTGCAGGTCTGGTCAGTGTTTTAAAAAGTTCCTCTATTTTACACACATGGCATGGCATGGGGTCACAGCACCGTCTGTCCATTCTGCTTTAGCACCATGGGACCCCATGCCATGCCATGTGTAAAATAGAGGAACTCTTTAAATCACAGACCAGACCTGCAGTCCAGGCTGAGTAAAGCCTCAGAGTACATGACATTACTGTCTGTATTTAACTGCTTGATGGGCTTATTTTGGGCCTGGCTGGTTCACATGTATGTGTTTTGGCGGCCCACATTTGCGCAGGCACAGCAGCCCATTCGCCATGCCTGCGTTTCCTGCAAAGAAAAGCGCATGCCTCATGTAATAGGCTGCGCACACGGCACGCCTATGCCCATCAAGCACTGAAATACAGCACTGTCTGTCCATTCTGCTGTCTGCTGTGACTTATCTGCAGTTCCCGCACTGTCAAACTTGCTGCATTTATAGACGTTTAGGTCGCGCTTTTAAAAACACAGTCCGTTTGTGCAAGAACTGCAGGTAAGTAGCATGGTGCAAAAGCAGAATGGATTTCAAGGCAACTGTATTTTTAAAATGCTGAATGCACCTTTTTTCTGCAGGAAACAAAGGCATGGCAGCCCATTCAAATCAATGGGCTGCTGTACCTGCACAAATGAGGACCGCCAAAACATACATGTGAACCAGCCAGGCCCAAAATAAGCTGGAGGGGGGCCCAAAAAAAATGTTTGCCCTGGGCCCAAACCATATTAAAGACGGCCCTGCCTCTATGTTAATGAGAAAGTGTTTCCTTATGTCTTGTAGTTTCACAAAACAGCAAGTGACATCAGAGGGGCATATTGGGACACAATTAAAAGATTTTGCTAAATATATGTATTTTTCTTTTTGTGTTTTACATTGCTAGTTATTTTTGGTTATGGTCTTACTTAATTTTACACTAAAATGTCAAGGTCTGCTTATTTAGTGATGGCCCCCTTCCCCTTGATGCATTAAACATATATTTCTATTGCCCACAGCACCTAGGCATAGGTGATGTCACCATCCTTCCAACAAGTTCCTGGGGAGGGCCAAAAAGCCGAAAAGCCCAAGAGAAGGTGATCCTATGATGTGCTAGAGTGCCACCTTGTAAGATTTGGGCTGCTTGGCAATACCTTGATCTCGTTGGAAGGGTGGTGACATCTTACCTCCTGTAGTATGGAAGCTGGGGGGGGGGGGGGTAAGTATGTTAGCTAACTATTTTTTATCCCACACAGGTTTTTTTTACACTTTAGTGTTTAGCAAGGGGGGCAGGCCCTCACCTAATAAGTGATCCTTGCTTGGAGTGCAAGGCTCGCTTTAAGCAACCAAACTGTAACTTTGGGATAGGGTGCTCTGTTATGGTGTTGGTAAGTTAATGTGCCTTGGACTATTTACAGAACAGCTTGTGGTTCACAAGGAGAACAATGATGTACATTACCATATGAGAACTCTACAGCAGTCTTTTATTACATGCAAGCAGTCTTTGACAGACTTTTGTTACATGCAAGCAGTCCATAACTGCCTTTTGTCACACATGGGCAGTCTATAACTGTCTTTTAAAAATGCAGACAGTCTATGTCATTGTCTGTATATTGTAAATAGTATCAGTGGATTGCAGATATAGTCATCTAGCCTGTTAATTAAAGGGGTTGTAAAGGTTTGTTTTTTATTTTCTAAATAGGTTCCTTTAAAGCGGGGGTTCACCCTAAAAACGATTTTCTAACATTACATCCAGCTCACTCTCTACATTGACAGTATGCCGTTTTTTTGTTTTTTTTTGCTGTACATACCTCATACAGCTATTTTCTTCCCTGGCTTCCGGGTAGGGCCTCCCGCGGGAGTGGGCGTTCCTATCCAGCAGGTGATTGACGTGATGACAAAAACGACCTGCCCCCGTCGCATAAGGAGCATCACGAGTTGCCGAAAGAAGCCGAACGGCGAGTCGGCGCTATACGGCGCCTGCACACCGACGTTCGGCTTATGGCCACCTTAAAATTATATTTCTAGGAATTAAACTGAATTTAAGGGCCCAGAACAAATTATTGTGTGTTTTGTAGATGCTTAGGGATTAAACCAGTTTCTTGTATTCTCGTGGATTATTTTCCAATCATTTTTATTGGGAAGTATTTAGGTAAACAGTAATGCCTCGTACACACGACCGAGAAACTCGACGGGCGAAACACATCGTTTTCCTCTTCGAGTTCCTTGTTAGGCTGTCGAGGAACTCGACAAGCCAATTTTCTCCATTCCCGTCAAGGAAATAGAGAACTTGCTCTCTTTTTGGCTCGTCGAGTTTCTCGACAGTTTCCTCGACGAAAATGTACACCCGACCAGTTTCCTCGGCAAAAAATTTCTCCCAGCAAGTTTCTTGCTGGTTTTTGCAGAGAAACTCAGTCGTGTGTACGAGGCCTCAGATACAAAATAGTACAAGTATATATAAAATCATGGTGTTACAATGAGAAATATCAAATTCAGCACATTTATTCTCGTGGATTCTATTGGAGCAAAATCTTGAAGTCCTAAATCTGCACAACGGATATGTCCATTATGAGAAGTTCCGGAGGTTCCCACTCTTTATGTTGTATTTTTCCTGTGTATTTCATATAATAAAAAGTGGAGGAATAGGAAAACTCAGAGGTACTAAGGAACACCGAAAACTCAACAGGAACATGAAAACTGATGGCAGGAAGATCCTAACACCTTCAATGACTAATGCCGCATACACACGATCATTTTTCGGCATAAAAAAAACGTTGTTTTAAAAAAAATGTCATTTTTCGGCTTCTGAAAAACGACCCAATTTTTTTTGAACATTCTGCATTTTTTAACGACGTTTTAAACTATGTCGTTTTTCGGGTTGTAAAAAATGATCGTGTGTGGGCTAAAACGACGTTAAAACCCGCGCATGCTCAGAAGCAAGTTATAAGATGGGAGCGCTCGTTCTGGTAAAACTACCGTTCATAATGGAGTAAGCACATTCATCACGCTGTAACAGACAGAAAAGCGCAAATCGTCTTTTACTAATACGGAATCAGCTAAAGCAGCCCCAAGGGTGGGGTCATCCGAATGGAACATCCCCTTTATAGTGCCGTCGTACGTGTTGTACGTCACCGCGCTTTGCTAGAGCATTTTTACTAAACGATAGTGTGTGGGCAACGTCGTTTTAATGATGAAGTTGGAAAAACTTTGTTTTTTCTACATGCCGAAAAACGTAGTTTTTTTTCATGCCGAAAAATGATCGTGTGTACGCGGCATTAGTTCTCAAGGCTCCACTTTTTGGTGGATTGACCCTTTAAGATTGTTGATTAAGATTTGCTACACCAAAGAATCTAACTATAAATGTGTATGTAGAAAACAACTGCTAGACGTATCAAGTAAATATAATTTTTTTTTAATGTTTTCTAATTATTTTTATTTTATATTTCGTAACACATTCCTGTCATATATCATCATGTCATATTCCGCTTTATTTGCATTCTTGGCCATGTTATTTGGCTGGCACCAGCAGCTGGTGTGGTTTTGTAACACTGTCAGTTAAAACAAGTTACGTATACTGAAAAGAGCATTGTAAAAAAAGTGACGGGAAGCAAAAGTGTCAATGTTACTTGTAGCAGTCAGTAAGATTCCAGCTCTTGTTATTCTTCCGTTAGTAAACAAGTTGGAATGGAATTGTTATAATTGTTATAGGGCAGGGGTCTTCAAACTACGGCCCTCCAGTTTTTCAGGAACTACAATTCCCATCATGCCTAGTCATGTCTGTGAATGTCAGAGTTTTACAATGCCTCATGGGACATGTAGTTCCGCAACAGCTGGAGGGCCGTAGTTTGAGGATCCCTGTTATAGGGGATTCAAAAATCTTCTTTTAGATAATAATGTGATCTAAAAAAACTTAGGTAATACAAGCTACATAACAAAAATGTATCACAAGATTTTTTTTTTTTATTTCTTGTGGCTGGATTTGCACTATTCTGTGTGCACGCAACATGGTAATGCATGTGTAGATGTGAAAGAGCTAAAAAAAAAAAAAAAAAAAGCCATATAGAACAGAAAAGGAATTCTGCTAGACATGTTTTCATGCAGCAAAACCCAGGAGTTTTGCTACATCAATAGTGTAAACAGGACTTCTCCTACCAAAGAAAACCATGCTTGGACATGCAGTAGTTCGTTAAGTAACAAAAATATTATATATCTGCCAAGTGGGTCAATGTCTGCATTATTAGGCTCCATGCACACTGAAGCTGATAAAAGCTATAAAAAAACGCCAGTAGCTTTGCAGGGAGCCTTTCAACAATTTTTAGCGTTTTTGCAATAGCTTTAATCAGCGTTTTTCAGTGTAGCTTTTTTTTTTTTTTTTAATGGATTAAAAAACACTAAAAAAGCCTGGCACCAGCGTTTTTGAGTGGTTTTAAGCGTTTTTGCAAGTTTTTGTGCGTTTTTCAGCGTTTTTTCCCACCAAAAAACGACACTTTGAACGCAAATTTTGGGCGTTCAGAAAAAAAAAAAAAAAACTCCAACGCTCATTAACACTAAAAAACGCCCAGGTGTGCATGGGCACATAGACTAACATAGAGTTTAGTTTATGGGCTTTAAAAAAAAAAGTCAAAACGCCAATAAACTGCAGTTTATCAGCTTCAGTGTGTACGGGGCCTTAGGCTCTATGCACACTGAACCTAATAAACTGTAATTTATTGGCGTTTTGGCTTTTTATTTTTTAAAGCCCATAAACTGAACTCTATGTTAGCCTATGTGCCTATGCACACATGTGCGTTTTTTTTTCACCTCTCTAGGACATCTTGGATGTGCCACTCCTAGGGGCCATTTTCTCTTTCATACCCTTGTAGGAGCCAGGATGGGCTCCATCCCCTGTCAGCACTCCAAACAGCAGCTGGGGATGCACTGCATATCCTCCCCTTTCTGCCAAGCCTGAGCGTCACACCCATCCCTTTTTTCAGGTCACATATGCCTTTGAGGCATTAAGATTATACATGGATAGACTTTGTAACAGGACAACAGGTCTCCCCATCCACACTTTACAGCGTGCATATACAGCCGCTGGCAGAGGTTGTCAGAATACCATCTGATTGGACGCGGCTGTTGCTCAGCCAATAATGTTCTGCCGAGCTCCTTCAATTTTTCAATAAAAGGATGTTGAACGAGATGGAGCCGGTATGGCCAACCACTCGACCGGTTGTCCCGTCGGAAAAACTCAGATGAGAGCTTTTTGACGGGAATCCCGACCGTGTGTATGCTCCACAGGAAAACTGCCGGGGAAAAAAAGAGAGCAGGATCTCTTTTTTCCCGTCAGGAAAAATCCTAGCGGGATTCTGTTCATCTGTATGCAATTTCAACGCGCAAAAAATCAAGTCAACGCATGCTCGGAAGCATTGAACTTCATTTTTCTCGGCTCGTCGTAGTGTTGTACGTCACTGCGTTTTTGTCTGTCGGAATTTAGTGTGACCGTGTGTACGCAAGACAAGCTTGAGCGGAATCCCGTCGGGAAAACCATCGATTTTTTTTTTCAACGGGCATAAGAAACATCACAAACCAGCCAACTTTAGCGCTCGGCTATAATTAATATGGTGATACTCGTGTTGGATTTTATTTAACCTCTCCAGTTTAGGTAACAATTGCAAACTGAACTGTACCTTTTATTAATTTTTCTGTATGTTACTACAGCCTTTGTCACTAAACCATCAGCTATTAACTCCTCACTCCAGCTGTTTAAATATTGGATAGCTGGGAGACTCTGATGTGTTTGTTGAATCTTCCAAAAAGAAAAAAAAAAACGGGGACAATCCAAATTCAGATAATTTTATCCCGTGTTTCATCACCTGCATTATGTCCCAGTGGCATATGAAACTAGAGAGGACGGTATCAAACAGTCGCGCTCAGGGCCGTCTTTACCGCAGGGCAAATGGGGCAGGTGCCCTGGGCCCTGTCACTGTTGGGGGCCCAAAGCAACCCCCTTAAAAAAAAAAAAAAAAAATTTTTTTTTTTTTTTTTTTTTTTTTAGGGGTCCGGAGGCCCCCAGGGGCCCGGAGGACCCCAGGGCCCCAGATGGCAACCCCCCCTTTTTTTTATTTTTTTTTAAATAATAAAAAAAATTATATATTTTTATTAAAGGGACAATTTTTTAATATATTTTTATTTTATTTTTTATTAAAGGGCCAATTTTTTTTAGAGGTCTGGGGGTCCCCAGGGGCCCATAGTTCCCCAGGGCCCCGGATGACAACCCCCTTTTTTTAATAAAAAAAAATCGTTTATATATATATATATATATATATATATATATATATATATATATATATATATATGTTTATTATTATTATTATTATTATTATTATAGGACCCAGAGGTCCCCAGGGCCCCGGATGGCAACCCCCCTTTTTTTTTATAAAAAATATTTTTTTTATATATTTTATTTCTTTATATATATATATATATATATATATATATATATATATATTAATATATATATATATTTTTTTTTTTATTAAAGGGCTCAGAGGTCCCCATGTGGCAAACACCCTTTATCTTTTTTTATAAATGTTTATTTTTTTATTTTTGTTTATATATTTGTTTTATTTATTTTTAATTTAAGGGCCCAGAGGTCCCCAGGGCCCTGGATGGCAACCCCCCCTTTTTTTTTTATAAATGTTTCTTTATATATATTTTTTATTAAAGGGCCCAGAGGTCCCGGATGGCAACCCCCTTTTTTTTGTAATTAATTTTTTATTAAAAAAAAAATATTAAAGGGCCCAGAGGTCCCCAGGGCCCCAGATGGCAACCCCCGTTTTTAAAATATATTTTATATATATATATTTTATTTCTTTTTTTCTTTTTATTAAAGGGCCCAGAGGTCCCCAGATGGCTACACCCCTTTTTTATATATATTTTTCTTTATTTCTTTCTTTATTTCTTTTTTTGTAAAGGACCCCCGCTTCTAAATTTGCGGCAGCCCCCCCCCCCCCTGCTTCTCAATTTCAGGCGGCAGCACCCCCCATCCCGGTTCTCTGCTCCAGGGGGCCCATGCCTGAAGCTGTGTAAGTGGCCCCATAATTCCTGATGGCGGCCCTGCCTCCCGTTAAGCCCCTGTGCTGCCCACAAATCAGGCTGAAAATCATCAGCGGCACGCAGCCAGTGACAGTACTGCTTCCCTTCCCAGTGTTTTAAAATGTACAGCACCCCTGACTTCCCTTTAGACACGCACTTCTCCCTTCCTGCCACTGGGTGCTGCTTGTATATAAAAGTGAATTAGAATGTGATTTTATAACATCCCCAGTTTGCTCTTCCTGAGGCTGACTTCTTCATGTCCTGCTCCTCAAGGTATGTCACTGTTTGCTAATCTATATTGTAAATTGAAGTTTTCTGTAGAGTGTGCCCAAAGTCTTTATAATATTTGATGATTCACTGCAGGTCTGGTCAGTGTTTTAAAAAGTTCCTCTATTTTACACACATGGCATGGCATGGGGTCACAGCACCGTCTGTCCATTCTGCTTTAGCACCATGGGACCCCATGCCATGCCATGTGTAAAATAGAGGAACTCTTTAAATCACAGACCAGACCTGCAGTCCAGGCTGAGTAAAGCCTCAGAGTACATGACATTACTGTCTGTATTTAACTGCTTGATGGGCTTATTTTGGGCCTGGCTGGTTCACATGTATGTGTTTTGGCGGCCCACATTTGCGCAGGCACAGCAGCCCATTCGCCATGCCTGCGTTTCCTGCAAAGAAAAGCGCATGCCTCATGTAATAGGCTGCGCACACGGCACGCCTATGCCCATCAAGCACTGAAATACAGCACTGTCTGTCCATTCTGCTGTCTGCTGTGACTTATCTGCAGTTCCCGCACTGTCAAACTTGCTGCATTTATAGACGTTTAGGTCGCGCTTTTAAAAACACAGTCCGTTTGTGCAAGAACTGCAGGTAAGTAGCATGGTGCAAAAGCAGAATGGATTTCAAGGCAACTGTATTTTTAAAATGCTGAATGCACCTTTTTTCTGCAGGAAACAAAGGCATGGCAGCCCATTCAAATCAATGGGCTGCTGTACCTGCACAAATGAGGACCGCCAAAACATACATGTGAACCAGCCAGGCCCAAAATAAGCTGGAGGGGGGCCCAAAAAAAATGTTTGCCCTGGGCCCAAACCATATTAAAGACGGCCCTGGTCGCGCTTCACGTGTCATGCATAAATGTGGTGTTCATGTGCTATGATACTACTAAAGGGACATTTTCTACATCACGCCCCATTGTATTCTTCCTGATCTACAATGGCCACAGTTCCCAGCTGTGTCTATACTAGGTGGCTGTGTGTACAGAACTGAGTGAATACATCATTAGATCTGTTTACCTACCTGTTTTGACAGTGAGCTTTGACAATGCATGTGTCAGAGTCTGTTGTCTTTACTCTGGACCAGATTTTACTATATAAAAAGTAAGCTAAACATCAACTTTTAACGAAGCAATAAATGACAGAGATTCCTGCTTTCCTAATAGACGGAGCAATTTTCTTTCTTGCAACTACAGTCCGTGTTGATGGGGGAATCCCTTCTGCAGGGCCATTGTGTTCTCTAGATGGGGGGGGGGGGGGGGGAGACACACATAGGTAGATTCAGGTACGTTTGCGTAACTTTGCGGCGGCATAGCTTAAGGAATTTAAGCTACGCAGCCGTAAGTTAGCGAGGCAAGTACATGATTCACAATGTACTTGCCTGCTAAGTTACGTTGGCGTAGCCTGAATCGGCGGGCGTAAGGGCGCCTAATTCAAATGTGTTTGAGGGGGGCGTGTTTTATGTCAATGGCACTTGACCTCACGTTTTTACGTTTTCTTTCAACTGCGCATGCGCCGGGTGCCTACATTTCCCAGTGTGCATTGCGGCTAAGTACGCCGTACGGGCCTATTGATTTCGACGTGGACGTAAACGACGTAAATCCCGATTCACTGACGACTTACGCAAACGACGTAAAAAAATCGAATTTCGACGCGGGAACGGCGGCCATACTTGACATTACTATTCCAACTAGGGCCTAGCTCTAACTTTACTTGCCTATCTCTTACGTAAACGGTGTAAATGTACTGCGTCGGCCGGGCGTACGTTCGTGAATCGGCATATCTCCTCATTTACATATTCTACGCCGACCGCAATGGAAGTGCCACCTAGCGGCCATCCAAAATATTGCAATCTAAGATAGGACGGCGCAAGCCGTCGTATCTTAGATATGTTTAAGCGTATCTCTGTTTGAGCATACGCTTAAACATAAGTCGGCGTAGATTCTGAGTTAGGTTGGCTTATCTACTGATAAGCCGGCCTAACTCTTTCTGAATCTACCTAACAGTGATTATTACTAGTGGTTATAACAGCCGCTAGCCACTGTCTTTATACGCAGTCTAGCCACTGTCATTATACGGCCGCAGGTCGGCTCATTCCCGTAAATCGCTGTAGCTGTATGGCGGCTCCTTTAAGAGCACAGCGGGGGGATCCGATGCGCGTGGCTGAGCCCCATCTCGATCCAGTGATGTTGCACAAGAGTTTTAACTGCCCGGGACTCTCCCTCCTCATTGGCTGAGACAGCAGCGGGGGTGCCACTGGCTTCCGTTGCTGTCAATCAAAGTCAGTGAGCCAAAGAGGAGAGAGAGAGAGGGGGCGGGGCCAAGCCACGGACACACAGAGCAGCAGCTCAGCTCGGGTGCCCCCATAGGAAGCTGATTGCTGTGGGGGCACTTGGCAGTAGGGAGGGACCAGGAGAGTCTGCGAGGGACCCAAGAAGAGGAGGATCGGGGCTGCTCTGTGCAAAATCACTACACAGAGGAGGTAAGTATAACATGTTTGTTATTTTTAAATGAAAAAATATTGGTGTTTTTTTTTTGTATTATTTCGTCAACTCATGCCGCGTACACAACTCTGACCGTGTGGAGGCTCCATCGGACATTTGCTGTCGGAATTTCCGACAACAAATGTTTGAGAGCTGGTTCTTAATTTTTCCGACAACACAAGTTCTTGTCGGGAATTCCGATCGTCCGTATGCAATTCCGATACACAAACATTTTACGCATGCTTGGAATCAATTTGATGTATGCTCGGAATCATTGAACTTATTTTTTCTCGGCTCGTCGTAGTGTTGTACATCACCGCGTTCTTGAATTTCCAAAAGCGTTTGTGTGACCATGCGTACGCAACACAAGTTTGAGCTCTTACCATAATTAATTTATGGTATAAAGTATACATTTATTTATGGCATAAATGATCTCATTTACATTATAGCTGATGTATCTACTCCACATTATCACAGAGATTATCCGCACATCAAAATATATCTAGAATTGTACAGCTATAAATAAGCTCATTAAAAGCCTGTAACATTGTCAGAAAGTGAATAGCTTAGTAAAAGGGTTAATTTGTTATGCAGCAAATAATTGAACAGCCCTGACTCTTTGTCCAGAGAAGTAATAAGTTTACCAGCCGTGAAGAGTATGGTGTAGAGAGACATCCCTGTCCCCCCATCACCAACTCTGCATATATGCCATAAAACATGGACGTGATGACAGCTGCTGCTGCCCCTGATACTAACCATGTTTTACTTAACATGCAGGGAGGCAGACAAACATTTATTGCTGCCATGTCCGCAGCACAACCCTGTCACACAGCCCTGTCGCCTGCGAGGACTGGCCTCCCTTGTGTTCCAGCCTGCCAAACAGCCGATCCTTTACTTTATTCTAGATTTCTGCATTCAGAAAAAGGAAAATGTGTGTATTTAAAAGAAATATAATACATAGAAGCTGGTTTTCTTCTGAATCTTTCACGTTGAAGGGCTACTTTCAATAGACCTTTAAAGGGGTTGTAAAGGTTTGTTTTTTATTTTCTAAATTGGTTCCTTTAAGTTAGTGCATTGTTGGTTCACTTACTTTTTCCTTAGATTTCCCTTCTAAATGTTTTTTTTTTCTTTGTCTGAATTTCTCACTTCCTGTTCCTCCTCAGTAAGCTTGCCCCCATCATCTGAGCCAATCTGGCTGGGGGTTAGTCAGCGTGCTCGCCCCCTTCCTTGGGACTACATCCCTGTCTTTACACGCACATAAACTTTAAAGGGGTTGTAAAGGTAATTTTTTTTTTTTTCCTAAATAGCTTCCTTTACCTTAGTGCAGTCCTCCTTTACTTACCTCATCCTTACATTTTGCTTTTAAATGTCCTTATTTCTTCTGAGAAATCCTCACTTCCTGTTCTTCTGTCTGTAACTCCACACAGTAATGCAAGGTTTTCTCCCTGGTGTCACCAAATCTAACAATTCATAAGCTGCAACATATGAATTCTTTATTTTTGGGTTTGGATTTGTTTCAATTTGACTAGATTGGATAGGCCACTCAGTTACAAGAGGAGACAGTATAACATAGGCAATAAAAGAATGTGTTGGTGACATAGTGATAGATACTAGAAGGCAAATGGACATGCCCAACCTCCTTAAAGCGGAGGTTCACCATTAGAGAGCACATTTTCCCCTTAGATTAATGCTCGTTTTGTCTAGGGGAATCGGCTATTGGTTTTAAAATATGATCCGTACTTACCCGTTTACGAGATGCATCCTCTCCGTCGCTTCCGGGTATGGGCTGCGGGAATGGGCGTTCCTTCTTGATTGACAGTCTTCTGAGAGACTTCCGACGGTCGCATCCTTCGCGTCACGATTTTCCGAAAGAAGCCGAACGTCGGTGCGCAGGCGCAGTATAGAGCCGCACCGACGTTCGGCTTCTTTCGGCTACGAGTGACGCGATGGATGCGACCGTCGGAAGCCTCTCGGAAGACTGTCAATCAAGAAGGAACGCCTGCTCCCGAAGACCCATACCCGGAAGCGACGGAAGAAGATGCATCTCGAAAACGGGTAAGTACGGATCATATTTTAAAACAAATAGCCGATTCCCCTAGACCAAACGAGCAGGAATCTAAGGGGAAAAGGGCAACAATTAAATAAATGGGTGAACTCCCGCTTTAAGGGATCTGTGGAGGCCAGCACATCTCCGAACATGAAGAGTAGCTGAATAAGATAATTGCTTATATTTGGTCTTTTGGAGCACACACATCCAGGAACTGGCCAGAGTTATTTTTTTGTAAATTCTTTTTCTATAAAGTGCTTGAAAATTTGGGAGAAAAATATACAATATTATTCTGGATAAGACCATATCATAAGGCAGTATCAATAAAAACACATTTTATGGTCTGGAGTCTGGCTTGGGGGCCAATAGCTATAGCAGTAGCGAGGCACCAACTGTCTAACTAGATAAGTAGAGAAGCAGGTCACCCTGAAGGATGACACAGGCTCACCTGAATTGCGCAGTCTACTGTAAGTACTAACCAATGTTCACCAGAACTCCTGATGGTAGAGATGAGTTTTTCTGAATGTTAGTTCCAAGGTTGCGGTCCTCAGGATCGCCCCACTGGGAGGTGAGCAAGCCAGGGTTTAGTATCAGATACAGCAGGTAGGGATCAACCAAAAGGGTAGTCAAAAAACAAGCCAAAGGTCAATAATGAGTGGTTGCAGGTTGGGATCAAGCAAAAGCATAGTCAAGGAACAAGTCAAAGGTCAGCAACGAGTGGTAGAAAAGATACCGATGACAGCAAGGTGTGACAAAAGAAGGAAATTGGCTGGAGAGAGCATAATAATATTGCTAATATGAAGTACAAAGACATGACTTAAATCATAAAGTTCATGGGAGGAGCAAAGAGTGTAAAGAAAAAAAGGGTTTAAGTCAAGATCATTCAACGAATTGTCCAGGGAGCTGTCCAGCATCCCAGTGGCTCAACAAGAAGAGACATTGCCAAACACAACACAGTTCGCAAGTTTAGACCTGGGTCCTGACAACACAGCAGTTCTAGTTTCCCGAGTACATAATACAAATAACTAATTGCTTACATGAAAAGAGAGTTACTTTGAGTAGAGATCTACTGGCATAAGCAGAAGGGAATGCAGGGTAAAATGTATGTTGGCACTGTGGAATTCAGCTTGCCATTAAAGGGGTTGTAAAGTAAAAAGTTTCCGAACATACATTTCCGAACATACCGGCCCGCCCGGCCCCCCGTTATACTTACCTGACCTCTCGAAAGTCACGCGCTCGGCCCCGACATCCTCTTCGCCACTCAGCCTGGCCGCTGATTGGCTAGAGCAGATGGATTGAAAGCAGCTCAGCCATTGGCTGGCACTGCTGTCAATCACATCCAGCGATGTGGCACGCCGAGGGGCGGGGCCAAGTGATACATGCTATGGCCGCTCGCTGTATCACGGGAGCACGCCTGCAGGGACTACACACAATGCAAGCTCTCTCGCATGAAAGTGTGTAGTTTGTGTGGGGAGGACCAGAGACAGCTGTCGAGGGACCCCAGAAGACGTGGCCACTCTGTGGAAAACGAGCTGCACAGTGGAGGTAAGTATAACATGTTTGTTATTTAAAAAAAAATCAAAAAAATTGTTTACAACTCCTTTAAATTGCATATGCAAGAAGCAGTGGCAATTTTCTTGATAAGGGGGCTATAAGGTAAGCTCTAACGAGCAGGGCCCTCTGATCCCTCCTGCATTGATTGTATTGTGACTGTACTGTCTTCCCTGATGTAAAGCACTGCGCAAACTGTTGGCGCTATATAAATCCTGTATAATAATAATAATAATAATAAGGGAAAGTGTTCTCCTAGTGAGATTAGTAGGGAGGTCAGGGAAATATAGTAGAAAGAGGGGTAATGGGGTGTAAAAATAAGATGTTGGTTGTGGGGAATGGACTTATGGCAGTGAGTTGGGTGAGGAAGGGAAGGATCCGAGAGAAAGGACACATTTTTTAATCTGATTGATCACTAATATCCCAGATAAACAGTCATCGATGTCACAAACAATAGCTCTTCATTTGATACACCTGAAAATGGATGGACCAATAGAAAACATACGCTATTAGTAATCGGTGCAAGCTCACCAGATGCTCAGGGGTTTCAACTTGTGCATAGATACACAATACTGATCCAACAAAACCTGGGAGTATATCACAGCCATAGCAGATATTTTACAGTGATTCTCATGATTTGGAAAATGAGCTAAGGAGGCACACATCTAGTGAAGTACTAACTCCCTTCTTCACAATTGGTCCCATAGAAAGTTAAAAAATGACTGTATTCAGTAATGAGCTCTTCCAGGGTTGGAAGTACTGGTTATTTTCCTCCTAGATTAGCTATTCCCGGCCAATTCTACATGGTCTTCCTGTGCCAGAAAGTAAGACCTAAGTACAGAAATAGTTTTTGTGTATCTGGGTCACTGAAAATAACATCCCTTCACCCCACCCCCCCTGAAAAAAATACAATTTAAAAAATAGTCCCTTTGGTCATTTTTAAATACGTTTGCTAAATAATGATGTTTGAAATACAAATTGGACCCTGTGTCTTTATTGCTTTGAACAGTAACCATTTTCTTATACAACTGATTAGTTGAAACTGAAAATACTGTTTGTTTTCTGTGCCCTTACATTTTAAAATGATAACCTAAGTTCTATAACAATAGATCAAGATTTAGTAAGATTTTAATTTTTAAAGAGCTTCAAACTATTGCATTTGCAGTCATGGTTCTGACTTGGACAAATGAATATCGAGAATCATCTAGCCTGCACTACCACTTAAATTTTCCTTTCTGAAATGATTAATAATGCTTTAAAAAATCCTGATAGCCATTAACCACTGCTCCCAATCTGTTTGACATTTGAAACTGCACATCATAAAATCTGTGACCTAACTATAGGAATGAAATCTTGGAAAGGGCTCAAACACTTTAGGATCCAAGAGCATAAAACCACAAGGGAGTAATCCCTTTCCAGTCAATTCTGTTCTTTGAGTTGGCAGTGGAAGTCCTTGTTACACCATACAGGGAGGTTTGGCAGTCAAGGAGTTAAGTAAAAATTCTTTAAACAGAAGGACGTACATTAACAATAACTAGGCAAAGCCAGATGCAATGTATTTAGTAGTAGGAACCCAACTGCTCGAAAAATCTTTTAATAAACTAAAACTAATATAACAAACAAAAGTGCAATGCTACCCTTCCAACCTGTTTATGAATAATGGTGGAACCCCCTCCTATTGTATATGCTAAATTAGGACACGATATACATCATAATGTTAAAATACAGTAAAAAATAAACGTGAAATAAAATCAATGCTTTACAATTCTTCCTGCTATTAAACAGTAATTGGTTTCCAAGTGAATTTGCAGAAATACACAGAAAAGGGAATGGGGGTATATATCCACTTAAGACCCCGGTGGCCAGTGGTGGCCAGTGGCTGCTCAGCTGGCCTACATAATTCAGACCAGCTAGTGCTGTAGATGATCAAATCTGAAGCATATTTGATCTCAAGCAGCCAGGAAGAAAACAAAATCTCCAATATATGAGCAAGTATATTTGCTTCTTTTTAGTAAGCAAGTTCTGGACTTGTTTAGCATAATGCCGCATACACACGATCATTTTTCGACATGAAAAAAACTTAAATTTTCAAAAATGTCATTTAAAATGATCGTGTGTGGGCTACACACATAATTTTTCAGGTTCTGAAAAATGACAAAAAAAAATTTGTTTTAAAGATGAAGTTGGGAAAACTTCGTTTTTTGGACATACTGAAAAACAACGTTTTTTTTCATGCTGAAAAATGATCGTGTGTACGCGGCATAACAGTTTTTATGTACATGGTCGTCTGCCAAAAAGACTAGTACTCAGTTATATTATGTACATTTAGGAAATAATCCAGACCTTTCTTAAAGCAATCTACTGAGCTGGCCAGAACTACCTCTGGAGGGAGTCTGTTCCACATTTTCACAGCTCTTACTGTGAAGAAACCTTTCGGTATTTGGAGATGCCATCTCTTTTCCTCTAGATGAAAACAGTGCCCCCTTGTCTTTTGTGTTAACCGTAAAGTGAATAACTCAACACCAAGTTCACTATATGGGCCCCTTATACATTTGTACATGTTGATCATATCCCCCCTTAATCTCCTCTTCTCAAGCGAGGATAAATTAAGTTCCTCTAATCTTTCCTCATAGCTGAGCTCCTCCATTAAAGGGGCACTGATCACTTTCCATATTTCCATACTTATTCCACTATGCCCCATCAATACACATTTAACTACCAAGTCATTTTTCACCTGCACGTTATGTAAAATGTATAGAAGGGTGGTCAGCCATGTAGGCACAGTCTAACCAACTCAAGCATTTCTATAGGTGTCAATGCATAGTCATCTGTGGTCACTAATCATTCGACATCTGTGTGGTTAGGTTGCAAGCATTCTGAAGTCTTAGGCTGGGTTCACACTGGCACGACACAACAGTCATACAACTTTCATCCTACTTTGCTCTGCGACATCAGTCCTACATCAGTCCTACATTGGTCCGACATCCATCCATCCGACTTTTATGAACAGGATACTACTTTGATCCGACTTTGTGATAATCTGACTTGTTCTTTGACCAATCAAAACAATCCCAGTGTGAGATAAATTCCTTTTACTGCTGCTGTAATCACATGTCGGATTCCACAAGTCGGATGGTTAGGACAAGGATCCGACTTTGATCCGACTTCAATGATATTCAATGGGCTGAAGTAGGATCAAAATCGGACATAAGTAGTGCAGGAACTTTTTTCAAAGTCGGACCGACTTGTGTCAGACCAGTTAAGACGGCTCCCATAGGAAACATTGATTTTCATAGGTCATGCGACATTAGCTCCTAATGTCGGAGCGTTTGTTGTACCAGTGTGAACCTGGCCTTAACGAGGGAGCAACTTTCAGTTTAATTTAATTAGATTCCATTTTGTTATATTGTACATCATTTACCACCAGGGTTTTCTTTTTTTTTCTTTGTTCATTTTTTTTCTCATAGTCTCCAGAGAACGTTTTTTTAAGACTTGACTATGTAGGTTTTCTACCTGGTTATGTCTATTTAAAGATAAATTCATTTACGCAGAGTCATCAAGGTGAAAACACTATCCTCATTCTTTCCTGATGCACCCTTAGGTGATTTCAGAACACAATGTCTTGGTAACCTCTCCAGGTCTTCCAGGTATAGAAGACGGCTCCCTGGCAGCCTCACTCAACAAGGAACATCTGTGAAAAAGAATATATATGTGTGGCGTCACAATGTCCTGGCGCCTCTCCTCAATTATGTGTTCTGGGACAAGGTGGTTTAATATTTGCACAGTACTTTGACTGGCAATCCGAGGGCTGTCAGAGACAACAGCTACATTTTATAGAACAACATGAGTACAATATTAAATGTTCTATATCTATATAAATACTGTATACTGTATGTCAATGCTATTACATGGAAGAGCAAATAACAAAACGTTGTTTGATTTGGAACTGCTGTTTCCTCTGGATTATTATTTAATTGTAACATTTATCTGATCCTAATATCTGATTTGATTCTATTATTTCTCTTGCGAGGTTATTCAGTAAAGTTCTACATTTTAATTACTTATGTGACCATATGTAAAATTTATGTAGATACTTAAAAAAAAAAAAAAAAACTTTTCTGTGATGGAACTATACTGTCCCTGATGTCAATGAATTCTTCACTGTTAATGCAAGTGCTCAGTGATCAGGTAAGTAGTTGCTGGCACCAGTCACTGGTCACCAGTGTGAGTGGGCACTTATAACATTCTATTCAATGACAGGACACTATACAGTCACTCTCGGACAGTGAATCAATCCGTCCAAGCTATGAACTGAGACACTGGCCACCAGTGTGAGTGGGCACTTATAACATTCCATTCAACGACAGGACACTATGCAGCAGGGGCGGACTGACCATTCGGGCACTTCCCAAGGGCCCCATGCCACTAGGGGGCCCCATCAGGGTTGCCAGCCTCAGTAAAACCAGGGACAGTATGTCAAAATCTGTGTTTTTAGCTGCCCCACCTATCCAGTACCTTTTCAGTGTGTGTATAATACTGTGTGTATATATTGTGTGTCTGTGTGTGTATACTGTTTATGTATACTGTATGTATGTGTGTATACTGTGTGGCCCCATAATCTATTGCCCGGGGGCCCCATAATCTCCTATTGCCCAGGGGCTCCATAATCTCCTATTGCCCGGGGGTCCCATGAGTTGTCAGTCCGCCCCTGCTATAAAGTCACTCTCGGACCGTGAATAAATCCATCCAAGCTATGAACTAAGACACTGGGCAACAGTGACTAGATGGTATGTTAACAGATATTTATCATTGGCCATTTTCCAGCAAAATGCAACCCATCATCATCATTGATCATGAGAGAATATACATAGTTTGTATATACGTCCTTAGAGGTCCAGGGCCATGGTTCACATTTCTAATGGAACCCTGTCCATGAAGACCACCAGGAGGTTAAAGACTGTGTGGATGGGGAGTGTCCCCTGGATCCCCCCTGATGTCACCCTCTGTGTGGTGCCATTTTTCCTGCATCATGAGCTGGGTACCCTAATCAAACTGCTCAGCTCGGATGATCACACTGATCATGTGCACACTATCTTCACGGGCGCACACGACCCAGCTCCACACTTTCCATCATCTCCTACATCTGCATTCATGCCACAAAAACAACACAAATCCTGGCTATCTGCTGTTTTGCTAGGGACCTGGTCAAAGGTGGTACAGTAAAACCTTGGATTGCGAGCATAATTCGTTCCGGAAACATGCTTGTAATCCAAAGCACTTGTATATCAAAGCGAATTCCCCCATAAGAAATAATGGAAACTCAGATGATTTGTTCAACAACCATTTATTTATAGGTTTTTCAGTTTATAGTCCATATAAAAAGATTCTAGCAATATGATTTGTGTTTACATCCACTTTAACCACTTAAAAGATCACTAAAGGAAAAACATTTTTTTGCTGAAATGACTGTTTACAGAGTATAGAGACATAAAAGTTAACTGATTCCTTTTAAAAACGATTAAAAATAGATACAAATCAATCATATAATGTTACTCTTAGATGCAAAAACTAAACTGAAAGTAGTTTAGTCTTTGCATGTTATTTTATGCCTCTGTGCTGGACAGTGCCATAGAGAGCCAGACAACCAGGAAGTGTCCAGAACAGAGCAGTTTTACAGCAACATCAGAGCAAAAACGAGCAATGAGGACATGAAACCAGGACTGCAGTAAGGTAAAGGAAGCTATTTAGCTAAAAAAAAAATTCCTTTAGTGACCCTTTAAGGACCGTCTCCTGCAGATATACGTCGGCAGAATATCACCAAAAGAAAGCTCTATTTGTGGGAAAAAAAGGACGCCAATTTTGTTTGGGAGCCACGTCGCACGACCGCGCAATTGTCAGTTAAAGCGACGCAGTGCCGAATCACAAAATGGGGCCAGGTCCTTTACCTGCATTTTGGTCTGGGTCTTAAGCGGTTAATCTATCCTTGCTGTGATTGAATTCACCAGCCAACAGTGACTAAAATGTCATCTAGTTTGTTAAATGGGCACAGGGTACATATACTGTATGTAGAAGAGGCGAGAGATGTGTTCATCGTTCCTGGAAACCAGGCAACTTCAAAATCATCTGTGGTCGTCTACACAGCTCATCCAAGAAATGGATGCAAAGTATCCATGATATTTATTAATTTTTTCATTGAAAAAAGAATGGAGAGAACTGTCCCCTAAAGAAAATAAATCAACTGCTACAAAGCATGTAAAATTCATGAAAATAGCAACTGCAATGCTTGGTCTGCATCCTCCAGCTTCCCATGTATCTCCCTACTGGCCATTAAGGCAACTCATCATAATGATGCTTGTGAAGGTATGTAAAGGCACCTTTAGACCCATCTGGTTGCCTGTTTTGCAATCTATAATCACTTTTAAGGAGTTCTGACTTACCTCAAACCCTATACAGCTTATTTGAGGCAAGAAATATTGATTTTTGTTGCTCAGCTGCCTTTTATTGGAATGTTTAAACAGCATGGGCTAAAGGGTGGGACTTTGTATAAAGCACTCTACTAATTGAAAGAGGCAATTAATATATCCATTATTTTATTAATACAAAAAAGGGCATACATACACACGTAAAATAGTAGCATTTTATAATAATAGGTCGTAGTAAAAAAGCCTAAAAAATATATGAGGGTACACAATTGTCTCAACGTAATACATAGTAGCAGACCTTGGGTATGTAGACCGAAATTTGTAATGGAATCATGTAAACAGAATAACAGTGGTAAATTGGTTCATTAAAATAAAATGGTAAAATACAAATATTAAACATAAGAACTGTGACATATCGTCGTATAGGAGCTCTACGCGTTTCGTGGTTACAAACCACTCGTCAGGAGCAGATAACATAAGTCCCAACCTTAGTTAATTGCTAGCCTTAGGGCTGGATTCACAGACATCGGCGCATATTTATGCGGGCGTAGCGTATATCTTTTACTCTACGCCGGCGCAGCGCACAGAGGCAAGCACTGGATTCAGCAAGCACTCGCTCCCACTCCCAATTAAAGATACGATGGGTTTTCTCGGCGTAAGCCAGCGAAGGTGGAAGTGGGCATGAGGCATGCTAATGAGGCATGACCCCATGCAAATGATGGGCCAAGTGTCATAGAAGTGCTTAAAATGAACGGCGCATTAGCCGTCCCGTGGCTGCAACTCAGTGCGCATGCTCAGAATCACATCGAAACAACTGTCTAAGATACGTCGAATCACTGCCTACGACGTGAACGTAACCTACGCCTAGTCATATTCACGTACAGCGTAAACGACAAAAGATTTGACGGCTTGTGTTCCCTGGTCCATACCTTTGCATGAGTTGCGCCTTCTATATGGGGAATAACTTTACGCCGGACCTACGACTAACGCAAACCACGTATATTATGTGTCGGGCGCAAGTACGTTCGTGAATCGGCGTATCTCCCTCATTTGCATATGTGCATAGAAAATCAATGGGAGCGGAAAATGCGCCCAGCGTAAATATGCACCCACGATACGACGGCGTAGGAAAGTTATGTCGGACGGATGAAGCCTATTTTCAGGCGTATCTAGTTTTATGGGCACGGCGCACAGATGCGACGGCGCACATTTACACTTACGCAGCGTATCTCGAGATACGTCGGCGTAAGTACTTTGTGAATCCGGCCCTTAGTGTTTTTATTGGAATGTGTTGCCACCCAAAGAAAGAATACCCATTTTATCTTCAGACCCATGTATCTATGTAATAGAAGCATTTGGAAGAACAAAACGAAAGAATGCCTAATCTAATTATTCAGCTTATCTGTATAAACATCCAGAATTTCCCCCAATGACTTTTATAGAAGCATTATCCCTTCCTTAAACAAGGATTCCCCTTTTAAAAGTCAGAAACGGCTCTCCTAAGTGATTTAACAGTTCTTGTGCAGTGTGATTTAAAGGACATGTGTATGTATAAACCTTTAACACCCACAAATGTTGGACTCGCGCAGTAAAAATACGTTTCTGATTTATGCAATGGTAAAATTACTACAAGCACATACAGTATTTTGAGCTACTGTGAGTTTAAATCTAGGTTTTCAAATCTTCTGCCTAACCACTGCTATTACAAGTATGACATGTATAATTTAAAACACATTTTTCAAACCCCTTTAACTGCTTTTACAGAGTTTCCTCGTCGTTGGTTTCTGAATTTTCTTTTTTTTTTTACAATCCATTCTTCACAAGCCAAAATCTTTTATTCTGAGCTTTACTATTCACCAAGATTTGATATTTCTAGGGAAAGCAAAAATAAAATTGGGAGTGTTTATAAAGCACACAGAATGTTTCTGTATTATGAAACCTATAGGCATTGGATTCTTGATGTTCACTATTTTGAAAGAAATGGATTATAGTTGGTCAGTCTCCAGGGCACTGATGACTGTAACAGGTATCATGGAACACTGCTATAACTGCAAAAAGCCGACAGCGAAGTCAAAATATTTAGCTGATCGACTACTGGGACATCATCAGTGACATTACTGAGGTCATAGAATGATGATGTCATTTCACTGTTTCTGTGACATAAAGTCACAGTGCTGCCAAAATAAAAAAAATCAGCACAAGGAGCATGCGGCTGCATGATAGAGGTAAGTTTGCATCGGGGGGGGGGTTTGAGCACTTCAGGTTGGGTGAGGTACATGACTAGTGTAGTTTCAATGTGCAACCTTACCCTAGACCTCCCCCATTATAACCTTCCCCTTTTTCCACCCCTCTTTACCACCCCATGACCTTCTTGCCCCAGTAACGAGACCACAACAGCCATTTTTATTTTATAACCAAAATTAAATATTTAACCAAATTTTAGATAATAGGAATTTCCAACAATTCCAACTTTATTATTAACAATATTTACCAAACACTTTATTATTATTAACACCAGTCCCAATTGGTCTTTGACAGTAACCCCCATTAACCTTTTCCTTCACCACCACACTGCGGTACCATTACTGTACCAAGGCCTCCAGCCGACTCCAGCTCGGAGACACCCCTTTTTAACCCACAGTGCACCGTAACCGTATTACAGCGGACACCGTTCCACTGCAATAACCCCATAAGAGGCCCATCCCACCGATGAGCCCCTCAACCATTTCCATTCCATCAGTTAACTGTCACCATCAAAGACCAAGGACACCGCCACCGCTGTCGTGACAACTCTTCCACCGACCTAAAAGCAAAGAAAACAGACGTACAACACCCAACATCAAACAAAACAAGGGAGGGTGGGCGGGAAAACCTGCCTCCCTGTGTCTAACTCCTTCTGCTGTGCACGTGGTGCCACCCCGCCTCCCTATATATGGCACTCATCCCCCTCCATTGAATTAAACCTACGGCCACTCCCCTGAGAGCACCTCCTTCTCCTTAACCCCTTGTTGCCCTGTTCCACACAGTCATGGCCAGCCCTCCGTTATTCTTCCATTTTGTCCCTGTCATTCCGGGCCTCACTGTAACTGCACTTTGTCTGACAGCACATTTCCTTTATGCCTTGTACACACGATCAGGCTTTTGCCCGGCCAAATCACATTAGAATTCCGACGGAATTCCATCGGAGTACAATAAAACATGTTCTATATCTAAACTCTGATGTAATTCATCGGAATATCCAATGAAAAAATTCTGATGGGTCTACACACGATCAGAATATACGATGGAAAAAGTCTGTCTGACTTTTTCCATCGGAAATTCCCATCGTGTGTACAAGGCATAAGTGTCCTTTCACACAGATGGACCGTTCAGTTTTTCAGGCGGACCTGAACGGACGCTCCATGCACCTCTACAGCATGACAGATGTCAGAGGTGACATGTCTGCTGACATCCGATCCGCTAAATCCAGATGGATGGAAACCATATTTTCCATCCGTCTGGCAGATCGGATCCGATAAAAATGGACAGGCGGATCCATGGGCGTCTCATAGGGTTAAGGGGGGGGTGAGTGACCCCCCCTGGAATCGGCAAGGGTCTGCCATGCTTGCATCTGTGGCTGTGCTGACTCTCTCTGTGTTTGTGTGAGTCGGCTCCACAGCTGTTGTAAGATCAGTGTCACGGAGCTTACAGAGCTCTTTACTGACACCTCTGGTCGCTTACTGTATGTACGCCCTCGTGTTTGCTTTGATGCCTGTAATATATTTTCAAATGGACATGTGGAAACAGGACTTGTGAGAAGGAAGACCACCGTGACCTTACAAGTGGGGGCTGTGAGTACAAGTGAAGGGAGGAGGCTGTTTGTGTACAGGGGGGCTGACATATATACAGATGAGGGGGGCAGCTGAGTGCATACAGGTATGATCAGTGAAGGGGGGGTGCCAGATATAGGAAAGGTCTGTATATAGAGCTGTATATACCCACCTTCCTTCCTCTATATACCAATACCATCCACCCCTTCTATATACATATACTGTACACCCTCTGTATTGTACATTTGATCAGCACAGTGAGGCTGCAAATCATGGGCACATGCCTGCGCTTTATGGGATAATGACTAAGCCCCTCCCCTTCATGACATTGTCAAAGAAGCGGAGCATAGGTTACCACAAAATTATGCCCCCCCCCCGGAAAAATTTCAGCGACGCTCATGGGCGGATCCGTTTTCATCTGATTCCCCATAGAGGAGAGCGGGGTTTTGACAGGCGCATCTCTGTACAGTGAGCAGAGACGGACTTGTCATCCACCAGCTCAGTGGGGATCAACGGAATGAGCCCCTCTGAGCAAGCAGAGTCCATGAAAACGTGAAAAGCATGTGTCCATGAAAACATGTGTGAAAGAGCAAAGTGGTTGTAAACCCATTACAACCACTTTAACCTACAGGTAAGCCTAGATTAAGGCCTACCTGTAGGTGCGAGAAATATCTCCCAAACCTAAAAGGTTTAGAAGATATTTGCTGAAAATACAGGCACGGATGTATATGGTGCATGACGTTTCAAAATGCGATCGTGCCATGACTGGTGGCTCCTGGGATCCCGGAGCCACGATACCCGGAAGTCACTCCGGGAGAGATGGCGGCGATGGAGGAGGGGAATGAGGACCGCTGCAGGGGCTTCGATCTCAGGTAAGCAATTCATAATGAGCTAGTATGCTATGCAATGGCTTGCATACACACGGTCACACCAAATTCCGACCGTCAAGAACGCGGTGACGTACAACACTACAACAAGCCGAGAAAAATAAAGTTCAATGATTCGGAGCATGCGTCATATTGATTCTGAGCATTCGTGTTTTTTTTGAGCGTTGGAATTGCATACAGACCAAGGTTTTTCCGGTAGGATTTTTTTTCCGTTTGGTAAAATAGAGAACCTGCTCTCTATATTTTTCCGGCAGTTTTTCTGTTGGAAAATGTCCAATGGAGCAAACACACGGTCAGGTCACATGTTATGAGACTCAGAATCTGAGAGGAGCAAAAAAGAGAGGGCCAAATTCTCAAAAACTGTGCGTAACTTAAATTTCAGCAGTTAAGTTACACTGACTTAAAATTTCTACCTAAGTACCTGATCGTCAAAGCACTTAGGTAGAAATTACACGCAGTGTAACTTAAGTGCCGCCGTCGTAAGGCGGTCCTCCTCTCCTGGGGGCGTTTAAAATTTAAATGAGGCGCGCTCCCGCGCCGGCCGTACTGCGCATGCGTGTGACGTCATTTTCCCGACGTGCAGCGCGCGAACGTAATTAACGCCGGGCGGCTTTGAGAATTTCGACGGGACACTAAAGTTGCGACGGGTGAAATAAAAAGACGCGCCGGGAAAACAAATAATTTTAAAAAAAAATGACAGCGTCGCTCAGCATGCATTCCTGAGGGTGAACTCCATGCCAATTTTCTAAGAAAAAAACGGCATGGGTTCACCCCCCAGGAGCATACCAGGCCCTTAGGTCTGGTATGGGTTGTAAGGAGACCCCCCCACGCCGAAAAATTGACGTAGGGGGTCCCCCTACAATCCATACCAGACCCGTATCCAAAGCACGCTACCCGGCCGGCCAGGAATGGGAGTGGGGACGAGCGAGCGTCCCCCCCCCTCCTGAGCCGTGCCAGGCCGCATGCCCCCAACATGGGGGGGTTGGGTGCTCTGGGGCAGGGGGGCGCACTGCGGGCCCCCCCACCCCAGAGCACCCTGTCCCCATGTTGATGAGGACAGGACCTCTTCCCGACAACCCTTGCCATTGGTTGTCGGGGTCTGCGGGCGGAGGCTTATCGGAATCTGGGAGTCCCCTCAAATAAGGGGGCCCCCAGATACCGGCCCCCCACCCTAAGTGAATGGATATGGGGTACATCGTACCCCTATCCATTCACCTGGAGGCAAAAAGTAAAATGTAGTAAACACACAACACAAGGCTTTTTAAAATATTTTATTATTCTGCTCCGGAGGCCCCCCCTGTCTTCGTTATTAGCTCTATTTCCAGGGGGGGCTTCTTCTTCCGCTCTCCGGGGGTCTTCTCCGCTCTCCGGGGGTCTTCTCCGCTCTCCGGGGGGGCTTCTCCGGACTCCGGGGGGCTTCTTCCATCTTCTCCCCTCTTCCGCTCTTGACTCGGCGAACCCCGGTTCTTCTGCAGCTCTCCGGTGCCTTCTTCTTCAGCGCTGGCTGCCTGCTATGTTTGTGTGTTAGCTCGATTTCAAACAGGCAGCCGGCGCGGTCTTCTGTGGCGTCAGGGTCTTCTGGTCTTCTGTTCTTCCGATGTTGCCTCGTCGCCGGTTGTCGCTGTAATGATGGAAGCGCGCCTTGCATCCCATTTATATAGGCATCACCGTCCCATCATGCTCCGGTAGGTACCCACGTGGTGGGTGCACGTGGGTAGGCACCCACCACGTGGGTACCTACCGGAGCATGATGGGACGGCGATGCCTATATAAATGGGATGCAAGGCGCGCTTCCATCATTACAGCGACAACCGGCGACGAGGCAACATCGGAAGAACAGAAGACCAGAAGACCCTGACGCCACAGAAGACCGCGCCGGCTGCCTGTTTGAAATCGAGCTAACACACAAACATAGCAGGCAGCCAGCGCTGAAGAAGAAGGCACCGGAGAGCTGCAGAAGAACCGGGGTTCGCCGAGTCAAGAGCGGAAGAGGGGAGAAGATGGAAGAAGCCCCCCGGAGTCCGGAGAAGCCCCCCCGGAGAGCGGAGAAGACCCCCGGAGAGCGGAGAAGACCCCCGGAGAGCGGAAGAAGAAGCCCCCCCTGGAAATAGAGCTAATAACGAAGACAGGGGGGGCCTCCGGAGCAGAATAATAAAATATTTTAAAAAGCCTTGTGTTGTGTGTTTACTACATTTTACTTTTTGCCTCCAGGTGAATGGATAGGGGTACGATGTACCCCATATCCATTCACTTAGGGTGGGGGGCCGGTATCTGGGGGCCCCCTTATTTGAGGGGACTCCCAGATTCCGATAAGCCTCCGCCCGCAGACCCCGACAACCAATGGCAAGGGTTGTCGGGAAGAGGTCCTGTCCTCATCAACATGGGGACAGGGTGCTCTGGGGTGGGGGGGCCCGCAGTGCGCCCCCCTGCCCCAGAGCACCCAACCCCCCCATGTTGAGGGCATGCGGCCTGGCACGGCTCAGGAGGGGGGGGGATGCTCGCTCGTCCCCACTCCCATTCCTGGCCGGCCGGGTAGCGTGCTTTGGATACGGGTCTGGTATGGATTGTAGGGGGACCCCCTACGTCAATTTTTCGGCGTGGGGGGGTCTCCTTACAACCCATACCAGACCTAAGGGCCTGGTATGCTCCTGGGGGGGAACCCATGCCGGTTTTGAATTTAAAAATTGCCGTGGAGTTCTCCCTCAGGAATGCATACCAAATGCCGTCGCTGAAATGGGCCTTTACAAGGTTTGGCTAACTTTACACATTATAAATCCAGCCCTAATTTTGCGCCGGCAAATTCGGAACTTAGGCAGAAATCAAAGTGCTGAAATGCTTTGAAAATCTACTTAAGTCCTCATTTGCATACGCAAAGCTGGATTTCAATGAGAAATGCCCCCAGTGGCGGATGCGGTACTGCATCCTAAAATCTGACCGTGTAAGTGTCTTACACATGCCGGATTTTCTGCCTAACTTTGGAAAAAGCCTTTTGAGAATCGTTTCCAAAGTTAGGCACAGAGATACGCAGGCTGAACAGCAGTTAAGTCTGCGTATCTCTTTTGAGAATTTGGCCCAGGGTTTCCATCTGTACTTCGTATTATTCCTCAATCAGCCCCACTCATGGATATACGGTGTAACAGACACAGTTGCACTAGACCAGCCCCAGTCATGGATATACACTGGTATAAATTAAACAATCCACTCCACTGGAGCAGCAGTATCATATGGCTATTATTGGCCAAATGCCTATTATTTTCCACTTCACCACTTACAATTGGCCCCTTCCAGCTAGTCAGCAAGCTGAGCTGCCATCGCTGCATCATTTTTCCTTTTACAGAGGAAAATAGATGGAATTTGAATAGTCAAGAAGGGCAACAACATATTTTCCAAGTTCTTTTTCTTAATTTTTTATATATATATATTTATATTTTTATATATATATATATATATATATATATATATATATATATATATATATATATATATATGTATATATATATAATGCCAATTATACAAACTAACATTTATACAGACTGGAGAAATGTATATATTTGTGTTTTTTTTTTTACAACACACAACCCATGATAATGGAACTAAAAGCAAACTTTTTCATTTTGGATAGAGAAAGGGAGATATAAAGGGAGATATAACTCTCTCTATAGATAGATATACTTATAACCCCCCTGTCAGTTTTTCTTTTTTCGCCATCTGTGTCCCATTGGGGAGATTTCCCTTCACTTCCTGTCTCTCATTGCCAAAACAGGAAGTGAGCAGAAATCCCCCCCCCCCCAAATGAGGAAATCTCAGGGCAGGACTAGTGTCCCCATTGGAAGATTTCCCCTCTATTATTTCTCTTCTTGTTCCTCAAACATTTGATATTTTCTTTTACTTTCACTGATAAGGATAACAGTAAATAGGACAAATAGAGAGAGTGAATATCCCTACCCTAATACCCTATCCCTAATAACAGGGGCACAGACAACAATAAAAACTGACAGCTGTTCTAATCCCTCTGAGCTGTATCTTCTGGGAAAATCAGTGAGCCAATCACACAAGCAGGAAATTATATTTCTGGGGGGGATTCCATACACCAACTGTGTACAGAATGTCTCTAGGTTGCTATACTGCATTAACATTGTCGGCAGCCCTAAATACAGTAAGAAACTCGACAGTGTGTATGCAAAGAAAGCTTGACAAGAATCTCGACAAGCCTGACAAGAACCTCGTCGAGGAAGTTTTGTTTTACGACGAGATTCTCGGTCGTGTGTACGAGGCCTAAGATTCAGCATTGCCTTGGAGGAACTACAGAAAACAGTAAGGGCCAGATCCACAAAGAAGTTACGTAGGCGTATCTATTGATACGCCGCATAACTTCTAGGATGCCCCGTCGTATCTTTGTTTTGTATCCACAAAACAAGATACTACTGAATGGGGGCTAGATCCGACTGACGTACGTCTTAGTACGCCACCGGATCTTAGGTGCATATTTACGCTGGCCGCTAGGTGGCGCTTCCGTTGATTTCCGCGTAGAGTATGCAAATTAGCTAGATATACCGATTCTCAGAACGTACGTCCGGCCGGCGCATTTTTTTACGTCGTTTACGTAAGGCTTTTTTCGGCGTAACGTTACCCCTGGGTCTATGAGGCGTACGCAATGTTAAGTATGGACGTCGGTCCAGCGTCAAATTTTTCCGTCGTGTACGTCGTTTGCGTAAAACTTTCCCGAATAGGGCTTTGCGTAAACTACGTTCACGTCGAAAGCATTGACTATTTGCGACGTGATTTCGAGCATGCGCACTGGGATACCCCCACGGACGGCGCATGCGCCATTAAAAAAAAAAACGTAATTTACGTGGGGTCAAGTTGAATTAACGTAAATCACGCCCACATCTTTGTCATTTGAATTCCGTGCCCTTACGCGGAACACATTTACGCTACGCCACCGTAACTTTAGACGCAAGTGCTTTGTGAATACAGCACTTGCCTCTCAAAGTAGCGGCGGCGTAGCGTAACTACGATACGCTACGCCTGCTTAAAATTACGCCGATCTACGTGGATCTGGCCCTAAAACTTTACCTGGAAAGTCAATGGCTCCTTTGAGATTATTTGCCAAGAGTGTTTCTGAGGTCACAAGGTGGACGCCCTGATCACCGCCATATGTAATGGTCATAGAATGGTTATGAGTAGCCTTAGACTTTAAGATGGTATTGTAAAGAAGAAGGGGCACAGCAAACATATCTTGTAACATCTGATAGTGATTAAGAAAAGTTATTTGATTTTTTTTTTTCTTCCAAAGAAAGACTAATAAAAATGGGGAAAAAAATGCATGTATAAAACACTTTATATTCTGTACCTGTTAAACTTCATTTAAATTGACTTGGATGGAACAGACTCAATGAGCCAAGCTAGTTAGTTATTGGGAGTACACAGAACGTCTCTGGAATGCACCCATGTATAGGAAGGCTCAGCATGTGTGCTAAAGATGTCACATTTCAGCTGGGGACAGGATCTTATGAAGTACTGTATGTTCCAGAAGTATTCTAGAATTGAGATATTATGGCCTCAGAAGTTATACATTTAATTAACTTCATGTGTATACATTATTTATACCTACAAAGGCAGCACAAATATTGAGGAGGTTAAACCTAGGTAGAGGCAAGCAACTTTTGTTTTCCTTCACTTATAGAACTACAAGTCCCAGAAGACCTCAATGATTTTCTATATACTATGACCGCCTGTTATATTGAAGTATACAAGATTGCATCATTTGCTGATTGTTCATGTGATCGAAATTATAGATAGTGCAAAGGTAGGTGGCACCACAAGTTCAAAAATGCCTGGTAGCCAGATAGCAAGGATAACTTGCCACACATTTGTGTGTTGAATTGTAAGTCTGTTAACTTGCTGCACATTGTCACTGGCAAGTTGTACACTTGCAGAGCACTTGAAGCACAACCAGGGGCGGACTGACCATTGAAATGTGGAAAGATTTAAGGGGTATGAATAATTTTCAAGGCATATATATATATATATATATATATATATATATATATATATAAGAAGGCCAGTATGGTGGCCTGAGTTTATGGGAGAAGCCCGGAGGGTATTTAAGCAGCCCACTCACACATGCTCTTTGTCGGTTCAGTGTGCGGTTCTACACGTCACTGGGCCGACTCTTCCCAGCTCACCTCATGTCCGTGAGTCTGCGCATTTAATCGCATTTGACACCCTCCCGCCCTTCCCTTTTTCAGGGCACTTCTCAGCATATCCTTCTTCAATTAACTACCCATTACTTACCTTGGGTATGCCCCCTTTTCTTGGCATACTGACCAGACCACCAAGGCACACTTCAGGTCTGTTTATGTTGTAAGTCTTGTCGCGTGTTTATGTGATCCACATCTCTCTCGGTCAGAGGGTAACGACCATAAATATTATATATATATATATATATATATATATATATATATATATATATATATATATATATATATATATATATATATATATATATATATATATATATATATATTCTAATAATATTCTAATAATATATATATATATATATATATATATATATATATATATATATATATATATATATTCTAATAAGCACTGAATATATCAAATATTTTTTTTTTTATAAAACACTATTTTTTTTGTTTCATTATAAATGCACTGTATATAATGTATATATATATATATATATATATATATATATATATATATATATATATATATATATATATATATATATATATATATATCTTTACAGTTGATCCTTATGTCCTCATTTTGGATTCTGACATACTATGTTGCACCCTGTTGTTGATTTGGACTGCAGACTTTGCTTTGCCAACTGTCACTTGCTATATCATAGCAGTTCCTATAATTGCAGTTGTATCTCAGAGTCAACAGAAGCACTTCCTGACAGCACAGTGACAGCGCCGGCCAGCAGTAACTGTGGCTTCAGCCAGTGCCGTGCTGCTAGGAGATTCCATGGAGATCTGTGAACACTGGTTGTTATTTACAGATGGCGTTACTTCCAAAGGACATCCTGACCTAAAGGAACAAGTCTGTAAAATTCTGACAACAATGGCTGATACCCTGACACCGTTTCTGGGGAATAATAGGAGGACTTAGTATGATAAAGAAGCAAATATAGACTGTTGCTCTCCTCCTGCACAGATTGAGTTTGTCAGTATAGTTTAGATAAAGCATTTCAGAAAATCAAATGGTGAAATAAAATGTAACATTCTTATAGTAACATATAGTAACGTACTGTGAAATCCCCTTTGTATACACATTACATGCAGAAAATGCTCATAAAATACAACTTTGCAAATATTGGTGCTTAAAAAAATGTTTTAAATCTATATATATATATATATATATATATACACACACACACATACGCACATTTATATATTTTTATATATATATATATATATATATATATATATATATATATCAGGGCCGTCTTAATAGCATCATGGGCCCCTGGGCAAAGTAATGCTCTGTTGTCTCTACAATGATGACAGTGCAGGTAAACAGACATCAAGTAGGTAGGAGGCAGACTGCCCCCCCTTGTGTATCCATCACTCTCAGTGCTATCATGGGGCCCCCAATTTCGGGGCAGCATGGGCTCAAGGACCATCTGCTTTGGGCAAAGTGCAGGGGCCCCCCATGCAGCTGGGGCCCCTGGGCAGTGCCCAGGTGTGCCCTCTCATTAAGACAGCCCTGATTCTAGATTGTAAGCTCTAACAAGCAGGGCCCTCTGATCCCTCCTGTATTGATTTGTATTGTGACTGTACTGTCTTCCCTGATGTAAAGCGCTGCGCAAACTGTTGGCGCTATATAAATCCTGTATAATAATAATAATAATAATATATATATATATATGTATAAGCCAACCCAAATACCAAATATAAGCCGAGGCATCTAATTTTACCACAAAAAACTGGGAAAACCTATTGACTCGAGTATAAGCCTAGGGTGTCCATCTGCATGCTCACTGTGCCTCACTGTGTCCATGTGCATGTCTCACTGTGCCCATGCCTCACTGTACCCATGCCTCACTGTGCCTCACTGTGCCTATGCCTCACTGTGCCCATGCCTCACTGTGTCCATGACTAGACTTATGTTTAACATGGGAGTATATAGAAGGGCCGGTACAAAATCAATAGATATTGGCATAAAGTTGTATCAGTGATCAAGGAAATTACTGGAAGTATAATAGCAGTCGACCCGTGGGTGTGCTTGTTCCATGGGACAAACATGACTAGTAAACAATACATGAAAACCTTGCTTCCCCATATCCTGAATGCAGCAAAGAGTCTGATCCCTAAACAGTGGAAAGATCCCGAGAGCCCAACAATGAAGAATTGTCTCGCTAAAATAAATGATATTTATTATATTGAACAGATTAAGTTTATGGGGGAGGAAGGTGAAGAGACTTTTAAACGGAAATGGCAGGACTGGGTCAATTATAAGTCATCTCAGTGTTTTCTAGCGCAGATGGTATAGGGTAGGAAGCACATTTTAGTAAAAGCGGATATGTAAAGAGACTGAGCTTCGGAGAGAAAGGGGTGGGTTCGGGTATGGGGTGGGTGGGGAGTTAGTGGACTTGGGTACGGGCACTTTGGTTTTATTACTATGTAAATTCTTGCACTTTTTGTATTTTGCCATTCTGAGGCCATGTAAGGCCCCGTACACACGAGAGGATTATCCGCTGGAAACGGTCCTCCGGACCGTTCCCGCGGATAAATCCTCTGGCGGATTTTGATCTGATGGTTGTACTAACCATCAGATCGAAATCCGCGCGGAATCCATCCGCGGTGACGTGTCGCGCCGTCGCCGCGATGATGACGTGGCGACGTGTGCGACGCTGGAAGGTAAAGACTTCCCACGCATGCATCGAATCATTACGACGCATGCGAGGGAGGGGATCGGACAGATTGATCCGGTGAGTCTGTACAGACCACCGGATCAATCCGCTGGACAGGATTCCAGCGGATAGATTTCTTAGCATGCTAAGAAATTTTTATCCGCTGGAAATCCATCGGCCCGAAAAATATCCGCGGATAAATATCCGCTGGGCCGTACACACCACAGGATCTATCCGCTGGAACTGATCCGCGGATAAATACCAGCGGATAGATCCTCTCGTGTGTACGGGGCCTAAGATTAATATGTCTATAAATATCTATTGAAATAACAAACAAAGCAAAAAATAATTTCCTACCATGATGCGAACCAGGATGGAGACAGCGTATGAACGCAAATTGATTATGTCTCCGGTTAGTGTTCTCTGAGTTGAAAAAAAAAAAAAAGAAGGGCCGGTACCGGGTCCCCAAATTTACCAGAGAAATTACAGTTTAACATGGGA
The DNA here is from genome assembly GCF_905171775.1 of Rana temporaria. Taxonomy (NCBI): domain Eukaryota; kingdom Metazoa; phylum Chordata; class Amphibia; order Anura; family Ranidae; genus Rana; species Rana temporaria. The sequence goes on along the minus strand of NC_053497.1, from coordinate 28,414,377 downwards.
GTCTATGGAAGGGGTGCTGCCCGGCCGTAGGTCCCCTGGACATCAAACTGTGCACACTTGTAGAGGAACAGTGGGGCTATATGTGAGCCAAGTTTGGGGTCCAGGGGGCCTACGGCCGGCCGGTACCGGGTCCCCAAAGTCCGAGAGATCAGACGCAAAAAGGTGACTCGAGGGGGGCATTTTCAGCACAAAAAAATGTGCTGAAAAACTTGACTTATACTCGAGTATATACGGTATATGTATATAAATATGTGTGTGTGTGTGTGTGTATATATATATATATATATAGATATATATAGATATATATTTAAAACTTTTTTTAAGCACCAATATTTACAAAGTCTTGTATTTTATGAGCATTTTCTGCATGCAATGTGTATACAAAGGGGACTTTACTGTATGTGAACTACACAAATGAAGTTAAATGATGGGTACAAGACTTTATGCCATAGACAAGATACAATGGCTCCAGATACTGAATAAGTAAATGAATAAATGTCAACAATATCCAAAGTGTATCCAAACCCCAAAATAAAAATGGCAGTTTTCTAGTTCTCCGGTGAGATGGTTGTATTTGTTTTCTTTTTTATTTAGGCATTTTTTCTTTATTTTCACTTAGTGATCCTGCCAGTAAGAATGTTATTTTCCAACCCCCTTTAATAGAACAAGCTGTCCAGCAAAAGTGACAGATAACAATGACAGGGGTGCTTACAACTTTTATTCTTTTTTGTAAAACTTTTTTCCCAAAAGAAAAATAAATTGTTGGTGTAACGACTAAAAAACATGGAGTTTGGCTTTAATCAATCAATTATAATATCTAATTATTTAAAAAATAAACAGGCTTACATGTACCTGCTCTTTGCAATTGCCCAGTAAACCCCCAAACCTTCTCTTCTGGGGTCCCCAGTTGGCTATCTTGGCTCCTCCTTCATCTGTGTCTGCCACTATAGAAACCTACTTGCTATGGGGGCAGACATTGATCCTGAATCAGGCTGTGTGCGTCTATTGTGCGTTTCGCATCAAACCCCCCCCCCCCCTCGCTCTCTGCTTGTTTGTCAATGATTCCAGCTGTTCTCAGCAAAGCCTAAGGGCTCATGCACACAGGACATTTTTACAGCTGATGGGCCTATAAATGCCCCTCCATGTTAGCCTACGTGTTCATGCACACATAAACTTTCAGAGGCGTTTGGAGGCTGTTGAGCTGTAAAAACGAAAAATGCTGCTAAACGCTGTAACAAGGGTTTAGCCGAATTTAGCAGCGTTTGGCATTTTTAGGCATTATTACATTATAGGGAGTGTTTATAATTGCACAAATGCCAGAAAAAGTCCCAAAATTTGGAAAAATGCGACTACATCTCCGGTCAGAGCCGCTGTACTAACCATCTGAAATTAGTACATCAATCTCCCCCGTTGAGATGTTGCATTCTGACATGGGAACACCCCCCCCGGCCAGAACATGCGTTCTGACAAGGGAACGCCCCCGCCAGAACAACTCAGAATAGCACTCTCTGCCATTGGCTGAGAGCGCCAGTCGGGAGTTTGTCAGCTGCTGGTTTTCCAGCATGCTCGGCCAGCTTCTGTTGGACAGACCGACACACACATGGGCCGAATGTCTGACGTTTTTTTTCTTAAAGTGGAGTTCCACCCATAAATATAACATTACATCAGTAGTCTTGTGCAGCACTGAGCATGTGCGAGATCTGCAAGGCTGAAATCCAGGAAGTCATACAGTCTGGCTTCATGATACCCACACTTAAGATGGCCCCAGTCAATTTCTATTTTATAAAGTGTCTAAATGCTGTAACAACCTAACAAAACGGACCTTAGTTTACAGACTAACTTTACTAGAATACATTAAGCTTGTGTATTACAGGGGTATTTATATTTAAAAAATGAAATTGTGGCCGGAATTCCGCTTTAACTGGCAAATGTCTCCCGACATTCGTCCCATGCATACCCAAACTAAGGTAGAAAATGCATCCTAACCCCAGATTGACAATGCTGCTATCCAAAAGTGTTCCCATTGTTCCTCCATCCAGAAGAAGAGACATCCCAAGGAAGTATGTTTCTTGCCAGATCAACAGGTAAATATAAAGGGGAAAAGCTTTAAAAAAGAAAATGAATGCAGCCACCACATTTAAGGCCCCTTTCACATGATCAGCCCGCTCAAATCTGTCTGTCTGTTTTTTTATGTGGATCCCGAACGGGCCACACATTGACTTGTATGGGTAGGCGGATGTCAGCGAATATGTGTCCGCTGATGCCCGTCTGCCATCCGATCGGACAAGATCCGCTCAAAACAGACAGATGGTTATACGTTATCCATCCGTCCAACGGATTGGATCGGATGAAAACCATTTTCATCAGATCTTCCCATAGAGAACAGCGGGGCTCTGACAGGTCCGTCCCTGCACAGTGAGCGGAGACGGACCTGCCATCCGGCTGCTCATCGGGGATCAACGGAGCAATCCCCCGCTGAGCTAGCGGGGTCCTTCCAACGGATCCACTCCGGGTGAAAGGAGCCTAATGCTGCGTACACACGATCGGAATTTCCGACAACAAATGTTCGATGGGCGCTTGTTGTCGGAAATTCCGACCGTGTGTAGGCTCAATCGGACATTTGCTGTCGGAATTTCCGACCACAAAAATAAAATTTGAGAGCTGGTTCTCAAATTTTCCAACAAGTTTTGTTGTCGGAATTTCCGATTGTGTGTACACAATTACTACACACAAAAATCCATGCATGCTCGGAAACAAGCAGAAGAGCCGCACTGCCTATTGAACTTAATTTTTCTCGGCTAGTCGTACGTCTTGTACGTCACCGTGTTCTTGACGTTCAGAATTTCTGACAACATTTGTGTGACCGTGTGTATGCAACACAAGTTTGAGCCAACATCCGTCGGAAAAAAATCCACGATTTTGTTGTCGGAATGTCCGATCGTGTGTACGCGGCATAGGGGTTGCTAAGCTGTAATATATTGCATTTTTGTTTTTGGGTTGAGAAACACTAAACTGTACTAATGGATGTTCTTTCATTGATTATTGATATGATGCTCCAGAAAAAAACATTGCATAATATGAACTTGAAAAGCAATAAAAATGTTGAAAAGATAAAAACGCATTGACATCTGTGCTACCAACCTGAATGGCATATGGGATTTCTAAGTCTTTAGCACTTGATCTTTGCCTGCACTTTGTACGCTTGGTAATGCATACAGTCTCTTGGTAGTTAAATATCAGCCTTATTTAAAAGAAGAAAAAAAGGATTATAATGCTTTGCGAGGCCTGGCATTTTGGCAACATCACGTTGCCCGGTCATTGCGTTTTTTTTTTTGCAATTCAGGTGCTTAAGCTCTGGTTCACACCAGTGAGATTTGTTATGCGATATATATGTAAAGCGCTGTGTAAATTGATGGAGTTACATAAATACTTGTGATAAATATGTATACAAACAATGAATTAAAGAAATCTGCATTCTAAGGATAGATAGATAATGCAAATGGGAAGAAATTCTGCACAGCTGCACTCAAAAAAAAGTTTTTGCCTTTATTCAAAAAATGCATTAAAAAATACATGCCACAGCAGATCAGAACGGACAGAAGAGCTGACGCGTTTCACACTTACAAACAATGCTTAGTCATAGCTGATAGAGGATAGATAGATACTGTAGATACAATAGATACTGTAGATAAATACTGTAGATACAATAGATACTGTAGATAGATACAGTTGAACCTCGGATTACGAGCATAATCCGTTCCAAAAATAATTTGTTCCGCCTTGACTTCAATGGGATGCGATGCCGAATGCGGCCAGAGGTGGGGGGCGCCAGAGAGCGCCGAAAAGGCCCGAGGACACTTCAGGTCGTTTCCTGCACCCCTGTACCTCAGGCCAAATGAGGTACTGCAGGCCAATGTTCGGCTTTTCTCTGCTTCTGCGCCCCCGTACCTCAGGCCAAATGATGTACTGCAGGCCTATTTAGCTTGAATTCTGCTTGTCTTGCAAGTCAACACTGAGTCATAATTAAAAAAAAAAGTTCCTCGCAAATCAAAATGCTCTCAAACCAAGTTACTCTTAAACCAAGGTTTCACTGTACGGTAGACATTGGCTCGTGCTGCTGTCAATCACATCCAATGATGCAGCGTGCCGGGGGCGTTGCCGAGTGATACAGTCTATGGCACGGGAGCACGCCCGCAAGAACTCAACACCATGCAAGCTTGCATGAAGGTGTTGAGTCCTTGCGGGGGGGGAGCCGCGACAACCGCCGAGGGACCCCAGAAGACCAGGTCCGGGGCCTGCAAAACGAGGTCCGGGCCTCGTTTGTGCAAAACGAGCTGCACAGTGCCGGTAAGTATAACATATTTGTTATTTAAAAATAAAATATAACTTTAGTGATCCTTTAAGCAGTTATTTTATCCAGATTACATCTATTAAAAAAAGTATTATATGTCTTCTGACTGTTGTAAAAATTGTGCTGTAGATTTTTTTTATTTTTATTTTTTGGAGGGGGTGTCACAATATCCCTGATTAAACAAGAAATCTGCCTAAATCTATATTTACCGCATAAACAAATGTCCAGAAAACTTCATACGAATGTCTATAGTCGGGGAGATAATGCGTTGCGTAGATCTGTTTGCCTTCCGCGGACACAAGTGTAAATTCAACAGCAGAATCGGATTTATTTTTTATTCTTTTATTTTTTTTTATTTTTTTCAGAAGGATTAAATGGCAAGATTAGGATGCGAGAAGAAAATGCATTTGAATTTGCGAACAGGGTTTTTGAAGGGGATTAGCAAGATTTTGTAAAAGTGGGGGAAAAAAGGCACAAGATAACAAAAGGAGAGAGGAGGCAAGGCTCTTTTGTACCGCAAAGTTGCATGTCGAAAGAAGGGGGGTGACTTTTGCTTTGAGCAACAAGGTCATAGTTCTCCATGGAAACTGAATCAACTTTGTGAGCTAAACTGCTACAGTGCTATTCTAACGAGCGAGAAATGGGTTAATCCTCTCCTTCCTTGACTACAGCCTAAATTTTCTAAAGCTGGCCATAGATGGTCAAAGCCTGTAGACGAGTAAGCCATCTCTGCATGCCACTAACTACCACAATCACAGCTGCAGGTAAAGTAAAATTTACCATGGAAAAGAGCCATTTAATATCCCGAATACAAGATATTGTCCAATATTGCCAAAAAAAATTCCATCGACTCTTTATTTTAAAATTTTCTTTCAAATGTCCTCCACACTATTCACTTAATTTTGGAATCTGTTGCACCACTTGTAAATGGTTTAAGTGTAAGCCCAAAAGCAAGGAGATCTGCCATCAGAACGGCACCTCAAGCCTACCCAGTTGTGTGACATTAGCAAATTTATATTCGCTAATGTCTTCCTGCTTATCCTCTTGGCCAATCAGGAAGTGGGTCCTGAGATCCGATTGGCCAAGGAAGTCTTAGGACTCCCTGGCCAATTAGGGTCACAGGACCCACTTTCTGTTCAGGGAGAAGCAACTGCCCCGGCTCTTCTCTCTGCACCACCTCGCCATCGGCCTCCAAAGGTAAGGCCTCGGATCGCCGCCTGCCCACCCGACACACCAAAATATTTATGACCACCCCCCACTGGCCATCAGTTTTCATGAGAGATGCAGTGCAGGATCTCTTAGGCCCCTTACACACGACCGAAGATGTCTGCTGAAACTGGTCCGCGGACCAGTTTCAGCAGACATGTTCGGTTGTGTATACGGCCGATCGGACAGGATTCCAGCGTACATTTGCCCGCCAGACCGTTTTCGAGCGGGCAAATGTTTCTAAACTTGTTTAGAAACATGCCTGCTGGAATCCTGTCCGTCGGACATGTTCGGTCGTCTGTACAGACTTACCGTACATGTCCGAGCGGCCGCCATCTCTCGCATGCGTCGAATGACTTCGACGCATGCGTGAAAGCATTGACCTTTCAGCGTCGTGCACGTCACCGCGTCATCGTTGCGGCGACGGCGCAAACACGTCACCGCGCTGTCTGTCCGCACGGATTGACTCTCATTTCTGTATGATGGTGTGTACAGCCATCATACAGAAATCTCCGGGCGGGCATGTCCGCTGAAAACGGTCCGGCGGACCGTTTTCATCGTACATGTTTGCCCGTGTGTACGAGCCATTATAGGCACTCAAACCTAGCACAACTTTATTCGATTTTTTGTAATGGTATGACAAAGCATTTATTGATTAAAGCTGAACTCTAGACATGCCCATAGGCAAGGAGGTCTGCCATCAGCATGTCACCCCAAGCCCACGCAGTTTTGTGTCATTAACAAATTAATATCCGCAAATTTCTTCCTGCTTCTCCTCCTGGCCAATCAGGAAGCGGGTCCTGAGACCTAATTGGCCAGGGAGTCTTAGGACCTAGGAGAAAATAGCGGCGCTATACCATCGGATTTGCCGCGGGATTCGGCCGCTAGCGGTGCAGTATTAACCGCTGCTAGCGCCGATAAAGGGTTAATACCGTCCACAATGCGCCTCTGCAGAGGCGCATTGCGGGCGGTATTGCCGCGCTTTCCCATTGTTTTAAATGGGAAGGAGCGGTGAAGGAGCGGTATACACGCCGCTCCTCTCACCGCTCCAAAGATGCTGCTAGCAGGAGATTTTTTTCTCTCCTGCCAGCGCATCGCCTCAGTGTGAAAGCCCTCAGGCTTTCACATTGAGGTTGCTGGGCAGGAGTTTTTCAGGCGGTATAGCAGCGCTATTTTTAGCGCTGTACCGCCTGAATAGCTCCTCAGTGTGAAAGGGGTCTTAAGAAAAATAATTCCCAAACACACCACTACAGGATCATTCTTTTCTCTGACTTAGGGCCCTTTCACACTGGTGCGTTTTACAGCGTTTTTACAGCGTTTTTACCGCATTTTTACAGCGGTTTTTAATTCATTTCAATGGAGGGGGCATGGGGAGCGTTTTATGAGCATTTTAATAGCGCTATTTTTACCGCAAAAACGCGGCAAAAACGCACCAGTGTGAAAGGGCCCTTACAGAAAGCTTTCAGATCCAAAACCTGACTTGGTGAGGCAAGGAAGTTGCACAGCACATCAGAAAGGTACCCTCCCAGTGATCATGTGAGATGCTCTCTGTATTCTTGCTGCAATAGATAAGAGACTCAAATTATAGAACGTAGAGTGAATGATCTGAATCTAGCAGAGTTTCAGTATTTGTGAGATATAATTAGTGGTTTGTTAATTTGCTTCAATTGCTGTCTAGAAATACTCTTAAAAACACCCAGGAGGACATTTTAGTATAGTTCTGCTAATCTGTTTAACCATACCTCTTACAAAATATTTGAATACATAAAAAAAAAAAATTAAATTTCTTTAAAAATGCCCATAAATCTGATGTTTTGTGCATATGAGAAAGCTGTGAACTTCATGACGCCACTTGTGTTTGGAAAGCAATATTTGTAGCTTATAACTAAAACCATTTTTTTTATTCGTTACAGTGTGAAAATATTACAATATATAAATTATATAAATGGATTATAAATATATAAACAGATTACTCATCAATATTCATAATGCCCCACTTTTGCTGGCATGCATACACATGAATATAAATTTAAAGAATCTCTCAGTCAGTCACAAAATTAAATTGTTCTAAGCCTTCCTGTAAATAGTGATTGGACACAGCGGGAGCAAATCTGCGGGTCCCGCGGCCGCGATTGGCCGCTGGCTACCCGCGATCGCTCGCTGGAGAGAAAGAAGGACGGTCTGCCTATGTAAACAAGTAAATGTTAATCTGTGCTAGCCCATCCCCTAGCACTAGAGCCTAATCATTTTATTTAAATTTAGTTTAATATATTTAAAGGGGTTGTAAAGGTTCATGTTTTTTCACCTTAATGCATTCTATGCATTAAGGTGAAAAAACATCTCAGGATTTGCGGCCTCACCAAGCTCCCCGTTTACTTACCTGACCCCTCGAAATCCCGCGCCTTTTTAGCTCATTCATCGGTTGATTGAAAGCAGCGCAGCCATTGGCTCGCACTGCTGTCAATCACATCCAATGACGTGGTGCACCGGGGGGGCGGGGCCGAGTGATACAGTGAGCAGCTATAGCCGACGGCTTTTATCACGGGAACGCGCCCGCAAGAACTAACCACGAGCTCGCATGAAGGTGGTTAGTTCCTGCGGGGAGGAGCCGAGACAGCCGCTGAGGGACCCCATAAGACCAGGTCCGGGGCCTCTCTGTGCAAAACGAGCTGCACAGTGGAGGTAAGTATAACATGTTTGTTATTTAAAAAAATAAATTACCTTTACAATCCCTTGATAAATGTATTACATATTTTTGGTAAAAAAATTAAAATAAATAATAAGCCTTTATTGATTGGTTTATGGAAAAGTTATAGCGTCTACAAAATATGGGATAGTTTTATGGAATTTTTATTAATATTTTCTTTTTACTACGGTAGTAATGGCGGCGATCAGCTCGGACATTTGGAGATCAATATGGCGGACACATCGAAAACTTTTGACACCATTTTGGGACCATTGTCATTTTTACAGCGATCAGTGCTATAAAGATGCACCGATTACTGTAAAAATTACACTGGCAGTGAATGGGTTAACCTGTAGGGGGCGCTGAAGGGGTTAAGTGTGTCCTAAGGAGTGATTCTAACTGTTTGGGGGCGTGGCTACGAGTGACACATCACTGATCACTGCTCCCGATGACAGGGAACAGACGATCAGTGACATGTCACTAGGAAGAATGGGGAGATGTTGTGTTTACACTGACATCTCCCTGTTCTTTAGCTCTGTGACCCGATCGCGGGACACCCACGGACATTGAGTCTCAGGGTCCCGTGGGCACTGTCATGGAGCCCGCGACCACATGGCGGCAAATTAAAGGGGAGGTACCTGTACGTCCATTTGCCCAGCCGTGCCATTCTGTCGATGTAAATGATCGTGCGGCGGTCCTTAAGCGGTTAAGGCCTCATGCACACTGCATTTTTTTAAAGCAGGGATTCACCCTATAAAAAATGTCCAACACTACATCCAGTCCAGTTCTGCAAATAAAATTACACTGACCTTTTTTTTTCGCCGTAGATAGCATTTATCGTTAGAATTCACCGCGGCTTCCGGGTAGGGAATCCCGCGGGAGTGGGCGTTCCTATTGACATGCCAATTGATTGACATGCTAAACGACGGCGCACACAGCGCGTCACGACTTCCCGAAAGAAGCTTGGGTCGGCTCGGCTCTATTCGGCGCCTGCGCACCGGCGCCGAATAGAGCATTAATTAATTTCAGCAACAAGAATAAATTATTGAAAAAATCATGTTTGTTGAATCGCTGCCCAAAATTGTATTGATAATGTGTGAATATATTGATATGCAATATTTAAACCACAATAAATAAATTAAAATAAAGCGATCTAAAGTGTACGATAAATGTCCATCCAAGTGAAAATATCCAGTTTATATAAAAAGTGCTCCCACTATATTTTTTGTCAGAAGGAGAACAGAAGAGAAGTTTTTCCTCTGAGAACAGCTGATATCTGAGTAGAAGGGGGAGGGGCTGTCTGTGATCTCGTTAGAGACCAGTGTGATTACAGAGCAGCTGAGTTAAAAAAGTGAAACCAAAGTTAAAAAGAGCGTGTAATCACATGAAAATAATAAACACTGGCGCTCTTTTTTAACACGTTTTTTTTTTTTTTTTTACACACATTTTGGCAAATTCTATCAATGTGTATTTTGGCTCCTTTTTATTGCGCATTTTGGCATTTATTTATTTTGCTGTTTTTTAACATGCCATATTTTTTTTAACGCGCCTCTGCCAGTGTTTTTTTTTTTATTGTGCATTTTGGTGCTTTTCTAAGCAAACATTTTGGAGCAGGTTCTTTTAACGCGCGATTTGGTGTGGTTTGTAATATGTCATTTTTTTTATCATGTATTCCGCCACTTTTTTAATGTGCATTTTGAGTTGGTTTTTTTTCTGCGTATTTTGGCAAACATCACATTTGCTCGACACTTTTGGGGTGCCAGTAACAATTAAGGGCATTGTAAGCATAACGTACATTTCGGAATACACACAAAAACACAGGTAATAAAATGACCAAAATACATGTAAAAAAAATGCAAAATGCACACAAAAATGTGCTAAAATGCATTTGAACAAACATGGCAAAATATACATTAAAAATCTGTACCAAGATGCGCATACAAAAGGGCCAAAAAGACAAATTGAACATTTTTTTTGGGGGCATGGAGCATTGTGCGTTTTGTCAATGCGCATTTTGCCACATTGGTAGTGTATTTGTCAAATGTCTGCTAACTGCATTTGGGGTGCCATTAATAATGAATGGCACCTAAAAGCGCATTGCATATTTTGACACAATTTTAGCGCAATTTGGAATCGCTGCAAGAATTGCACAATTCTGTAAAACAAAGTACAAAATCAGATTCACTTCTGCACATAAACCAATGAGCTTCCAGGTTTTATTACCAGGCTTAATTGAACAAGCTGGGGTTAGAAGCTCATTGGTTTCTATGCAGAAGTGAGCCTGATTTTGCGCTTTCCAGCTTTAGTAAATAAACCCCATTGTGTACTTAAAAGTGGAGTATGCCTGTATTGAAGTCGCGCCTAAAATCTTCAAAAATAGTTCAGGAACTACTTTTGCAAATCGATGCGGCGCCGCAAAACTGGTGTCGCACCGATTGGAACAGTGCCATTGCCTCCAATAGGCTGCGACTTGTCATGCGATTTGATCTCTCAAATTGCATGACAAATCACTCCTATGTGAACCTAGGCTTAGCCTAGGCAATGTGCAGCGTCTGAATCGGTGCGACGCCACATTTGTGGCACCACACTGATTCCCAAAAGTCGTTTCTGTACTACTTTTGCCGATTTAGAGGTGCGATTTCCATTGAAATCTGTGCAGAAACCCGCACAGATGTCTCTGAAATCGCGCCCTGAAGACAAATCACTCCAATGTGAACCTATGCTTAGCCTAAGCAATGTGCAGCGTTTGAATCGGTGCGACTCCGCATTTGTGGCACCACACTGATTCCCAAAAGTAGCTTCTGTACTACGATTGTTGATTTAGAGATGCAATTTCCATTGAAATCTGTGCAGAAACTTGCACTGGTGTCTCTGAAATCGCCCCCCCTGAAGTCGGGACTGACATGCCGGAATGAAATCACATGACAAATCACTCCATTGTGAACCTAGGCTTAGCCTAGGCAATATGCAGCGTCCGAATCGGTGCGACGCGGCATTTGAGGCACCACACTGACTCCCAAAAGTCGTTTCTGTACTACTGTTGGCGATTGCGGGAATGCGATTTCCATTGAAATCTGTGCAGAAACTTGCACGTATTTCTCTGAAATCGCCCCCCCCCCCCCCCCCGAAATCGGGACTGACATGCCGGAATGAAATCGTACAAATTCAGCTGGTCTTGTGCGATTTCATTCCCGCAGTCAATGTAAACTAGAGCTGAGAAATGTTGTAGTTGCCGTAATGCATGCATATAGACAGGAAATGGATGCAGTGGATCAGCATTGTTGATATGCAGAAAAAAAAAATTGCTATCGTTTCTGAAACACAGCGCTTTAGCAAACGACTCTAAACGTCATTGAGTTTGGGTTTTCATGTGCTTTAGGGAATACTGGTCCTGCAATATGACTACGCTATCATCAATCCTGTAGGATAACATGCAAGGACAGTAACTGGTAAAGGATTGCATGCAGTAAGCAGTAATCTCTTCGACAGCAGATCAATGTTGGCAATTATTTCATTGTCTTTTGCTGGGAGGAATATCGCCTCCCTGAATTATACAGTAGAAGGACCTGCCGTTTGCATGAGAAAGCTCCTGCAAGCCACCTCCAGGAACACATCAATTTATAAGACATTTTCACGCCTTTGAAGAGATTCCGCTGATTTATTGCCTCATTTTCACTTCGACACCAGCTGTTCCAAGCTCATGGTGAATGAAAGGTCGACATGATACTTAAACGATACAAAAACAGGACCAGCAAAACCAGTGTCACCTTCCCATCCAGCTCCTCTCCGGTCCCTCCTGCCCTCCCCTCCCCTCTATTGGACCATTCTCAACATAAAGACCCCGTATTATTATCAGTTGGAGAGAAAAAGAAAAAAAAAACGCCTTCGCCACTTGTGACACCTTCCTTCGTTGACGTGCCCTGGAGCTACTGCTGGTAGAACGCGGCGCGGCCCTCCCACCACCAGGTGCCTTACTCAATCATCCAGTCGCTCAGTGTGAGCCCCAACTGCATCCCCCCAGGTCATGCCTCACCCTTTAGTAGATACAACCAGCAGCTAAATACCAGGACCTAAACAACAATTATTAGGCATAATCTAGCGGAACAAATTCTCTGCTTTCCTGGAAACAGTGATGGGTCCACTGAGAATTCTGTCATCAAACAAGGATATTAAATTGGTAAAGACGTTCAGGAAAGGAGACAAACTCAATATGTTACCTTAAGGTTTCTCTTTTATGAGCGTGAGTGATTAGAATATCACAGTTGGTATATCATTCCTGGTGTGTCAATCAAGGTTAACACAATAAATAGAAATACCCGTTAGCAGTACACTATATTTATAATCAACCAAAAGATGATACAGGATTAAAAAAATAAAAATAATAATAATAAAAAAAAAAAACATGCTAACCATTCTTAAAGTGATTATTTAAAACAATTGTTAGAAATCAGAGGGAATGGTTAAATAAGTAAAACCCGTAATTTTCTTATAATTTAGCAATGATGTAGACGTTAGGATTAAAATGTAAATAGATGGATAAATGTATATAGATCTATCTATTTAAATTACTTATTATTTAAATTACTTAAATGATACCCAACGATTTTCTTAAAAAACAAAACAAAAACAAATTATAACTATCCCCTTTTTGTTTTTATTTTATTTTTTTATATAGACTTTTTTTCACTTTTAGTTATATGCCTGTATAGCTTATAACTACACAAATGATTATAGATCTGGGTACTGTATTCTCTATGGCCACATCCTATAATTTTAAATATATCAACAAAGTTGGAGCCATGGGCATATAGAGCATGACATTACATAAATCATTATATAAAAATACATAAAAAATAAAATAAAATAATGGACATGACATATTTAATTTCCCTTTTTTTTTGTATAATACATTTTTTATTTTTATATACCGTATTTATCGGCGTATAACACGCACGGGCATATAACATGCACCCCAACTTTAATAGCAAAATTTCCACAGCCCCCTGCGTATAACATGCAGGCACAGTTTACCTTCTATTTTCAGGGTAAAAAAGTGAGTGTTATATGCCAATAAATACAGTATTTTATATAATCCTTTATGTGTCCTTCTCCATATGCCCTACAGAAGTCCATGGCTCCAAATTTGTTGATATGTTAAAGCTTTATATTTTTTTACTTGATGTGATTGTAGCAGTATTATGCCTTGTACCGTACATGTGACCGGTTTTCACGATGAGAAAACTGCCATTTTTTATATTGGTCATGAAAACCGGTCGTGTGTATGCTCCCTAGCAGTTTTCTCGACGAAAAAACTGCCCGACAAAAAAATGAAAGCAGCTATCTTTTTTCTCGTCGTGTTTTCTCGTCGCAAAAAACGGTTGTGTGTATGCTTTTCCGAGGGGGGAAAAAAACGCACATGCTCAGAATTAAGTATGAGACGGGAGCGCTCGTTCTGGTAAAACGAGCGTTTGGAATGGAGATAGCACATTCGTCACGCTGTAACAGACTGAAAAGCACAAAAACTGAAAAGCGCAAATCGGCTCTTAGCAAACTTTTACTAACACGGTAATCAGCAAAAGCAGCCCAAAGGGTGGCACCATTTGAAAGGAACTTCCCCTTTATAGTGCTGTCGTACGTGTTGGTCGGATGTTTTTTTGCATGAACGTGTGTATGCAAGTCAGGCTGGAGAGGAATCACGTCGGGAAAAACTGTTTTTTTTCCTGCCGAGAAAAATGGTCGTGTGTACGAGGCATTAGTGCAATTGTGACAGAGAAATTTGAGTACTGTCTGTGATACTTTTTTTAATTTGCACTAACATACAATTTTTCAGGACAAGTATTCGGGGTGTGTCCCCTTATTCAATGTCCAAGGAGTACTGCTTGTACCTTGAAGAAGGGGACATACCCCAAAAGCTTGTCCTGAAAAATTTGTATGTTAGTGCAAATAAAAAAAAGTATCACGGACTGTACTCAATTCTAACAGTTTTTTTTAATAGGCATTTTGCTTTTTTTTTTTTATTAGTTCTTCCTTTTGATACTTTTTTTTTTTTCATTTTTGACCTGTAAATTGAATTTTGCAATTCAGTCAACCATACGCTGCCTGTGTCAGATTGTAATCTAGTCTACAGAGGCATGAAATTTCAATTTAAAGTTGAAAAGGCTGCCTCTAAACCCCACCACAGATACACTCTATTGTTCTTATGCATATTGGGGAATGTCTACTTTTTTGTAGAATATGGCGTTTATTGATCATTTAAAGGGTACAGAAAAGAAGACATAATTCAACTCAAACCATTTCCTTGCCAGTTATAGCGCATCTGTCTAATAATACATTAATATTTGCTACTGGATTAAGTAGACTGTAAGTAAGCAGTCTGCTGATCACATGCAAATCCAGTGTAAGTGAATGTACAGTTTATATATTTAAAGTTGGCCAGGAATGTATATGATGGTAGCTACCTGCCTATGAGCGAAAATTTTGATCTAAAGTTTGAAAAGCATTCTTTGTAAGAATCCCCAAAAATATAATAATAATAATAATAATAATAATAATAATAATAATAATAATAATAATAAATATAATAAAAATAAAATTTTATATATAATATTATAATTATTATTAGAATGTAGTCTTCTGTACAGCCATAAAAAAGGTAAGAGCTAATTAAGTTACATTTTTGTAAATTGCATTTTCTTGTATTTTACCTAAATAGTTTACACCCATATCTATGTAAATATGATATATTATATATAAAATATTCTATAAATAATATATATATATATATATATATATATATATATATATATATATATATATATATATATATATATATATAAAATAGGTAAAATAGAATAGGTAAAATACAAGAAAATGCAATTGAATTTCTTTTTTACTTAATTAGTTTTAACTTTTTTTATGGCTGTACAGAAGACTATATTCTAATAATAATGATAGTATTTATATATATATATATATATATATATATATATATATATATTATTTTATTATTATTACATTTATTATTATTATATTTTTGGGGATTCTTACAAGAATGCTTTTCAAACTTTAATATATATATATATATATAGATAGATAGATAGATAGATAGATAGATAGATAGATAGATAGATAGATATAGATTGCTATACGTATATCTATATATCATATATAATATACAGTATGTGTGTATATAGATATATAGCTATATATATTGTGTGTGTTACCCAACTGTTATTTATAAAGACACACTTTTTTCTTAAATAGTTGCACTGGCCATCATTACAGCATTTAAATAAATAACAGTTGAGTAAAGATGAATACACACATATAATTATATCTACAGTATGTTTTATAGTGGTGTTATTTTCTAGCTTGCTTGGTATAATAGGAGCAGTTTACATCAGTTAGATCAGGAGACAATGCTTAAGTCAATTAAATCGCAATTAAAATTGGAAAGAAATGTTTTATATTATTATGCTCAAATATTTCCACCTTCACCTAATAGTCAGTTTAACCCTCATAAATAGGCATTTTACATCAGTCATAAAATGGTCCCATAAAATGTTTCTGTGTACACGCTGTGCTAGTGTCCTGTATCATCACTTATTGCAATTGCAGCAATTACCGCTTCACTGTCCTCCAGGCAATTCAGAATGTGAAGGCATAAAGAAAATGTTCTCTGTAAGCAAACATATATAAGTTGAATTAAAAAAAAAAAGTATGTTTGTCCAAATGAATATTAGTGCTGGAAGATAGAAGAAACCCAGTGATCTTCAGGCAAATGAAAAATAAATAAATTGGGAACTTCTTTTGCTCATGGCAAACATAGGTTTACTTCACTATAGTAGACCATGAGCAACTCAATAAAAGCAGGTAATGTTCTCAATTTTGAGCATAAATTGCCATTATTGGGCCCTTTCTGGACTGTAAAAGAGTTATAACTAGTACAGTCGGAGGTACTCCTTATAGGGCTGCCACCTCATCCCTTTAGGCCAGGTTCACACCGCCGCCGCATGCGGCTCACAGCAGGGGTCGGGTGCGTGCTGGTTCACCGGTTCAGGTCCGATTTCAGCCCAAATTTTGGGCTGAAATCAAACCTGAAACACACCAAAAAAGGCACACGTTTTTCAGGCACACCACACCAGACCCGCTGCGGAGATATGCAAACCGCCTTCATAGAGAGCCAGTCACATTCTCCTGCTATGCGAATTGAAAGTGGGGAAACATGCATTCAATTCACATACGTGTGAATCTGGCCTAAAACCCGAACACATATGAATTACACAGGTTCTAAGGCTAATTTAATGCACCAAGTGAGTTTAATTACCACCTTAATCAGCCACAGAACCTGTATAATTCATATGTGTTCAGTTTTAAAGGGATGAGTTGGCAACCCTAACTCCTTGTTGGAAAATTTCATTTCTGGCATGTCTATAGTTACCACGTCACCCCTTTAAACCCAAACACATTTTAATTACACAAATTGGCTAATTAAGGTGGTTATTAAACTCACTTGGTGCCTTATCTGCCTCAGAACCTTTGTAATTCATATGTGTTTGGATTTAAGGGGATGAGGTGGCAACCCTAGGCATGTCTCAGCCCTTCAGTCTTCTGAGTCAAAGGGTTGGCAATCAAACATAAGGTCACCATCATCATGGATAGTGGTGGCCTCTGAGAGTCAAGTGAGGACTAGTAGATATGTCCCTGCCTATCATACTCTTCCTAATCTAAGACTAAACTTTGCTCTTTTACAAAATTCTATTGTTTATAAAGCCCCCAACAACCTCAAAGGATGTGATGATATCTCCATACCCTATCTTGGCAAAAAAAGACCCTTATCTCTGAACTAACAGCCAAGCATTGTGATGGGGTAACCCCACGCTATCTTTATATTTTTAGTATTGAATATGTGTATCACTTTACATGCAATGCAAATGTCTATGTATTTCTGTTTACAATACAGCGTATTCTCGGAGCTCAGACACCCTGGCTGGTTGATTGGGCCGTGCACCTGGTTTCTCCCCTTCCTATTGGCGCGTGGTGTGTCGTCCCCGGCTGTGAGCACCAATTGGAGCTCTCAGCTTGTAGCCTATGACCTGGCGCACCGCCATTGGGTCAGCAGCTACACACCCACGCACTCACGTGCATGGGTTGGTGGGACGTTGGACGGCGGCGGCGTCGCAATTCGATGACGTCACACGCCGTCCAGGGATACTCACAAAAGCGGCTTACACAGCCGCTTCTGTGAGTTAGCACGGACGCTCTCCCTGGGGACACATGTGAATGTCCTACATTCGAGGTGAGTACACCTGATGCCTGTCACTAAGACTGCTCTACCCTTGATTTGGCAATTGCCCTCATGGATAAATTTTTCCTTCTTTGGATTTCTCAGTTGGACTGACTGCACAGCGATTGCCCTTATCCTGGCAATGCAAAGCTACTACTTAAGGCTGATTCCACCTTAATCCTTGTGCCCCAGTAATTAGTGTACTATTAATATGTTGATGGTAAGACCCCTATGGGGAACTTTCCTATTATTGATTGGTTATCCTGGTGATGGGTACTCTTAACTTCAGTAGGCGCTTGGTGATAGATCTTTTTAATCAATCACTTTTTTTCTGAATTTTATTCTTCAACCATCTATCATGCAACACCGCACTCTTGATGTTTATATGCTGGTGCTTCTCACTGGCCCCCTCAATTTTTCCCCCCTTTTCCTTCCTTTGCCCTTTAAATCTCCCTTCCCGTTTTAATTTTCCCAATCCCCTATCACAGTCAAATCCCCCCTCTTTTTCTTCACTAGCCCTCTCCCTCGTCCCTTCCCCCCCCCCCTTTTTCTTCACCTTTCTTATCTTCCTCACCCTTCATACTTCACCAATACTTTTGCCCCCCTTTCTTTTTCCTTCCCCTCCCCCTTTTTCTTACATTCCCCCACTTCAGGGTTATTTTTTACTCTTCTCTTTCCACCAATATCCCTTTGCTTCTTCACCACCTTCACCCCCCCCCTCTCCCCCTTTTTTTTCCCCCTCTTTTTCCTTTCTCCCTTCTACTAACCAAAACCCCCTCTTTCCTTTCCCTCTTCCCCTCCCTCCCCCCCACTTTCCCCTCCCCCTTGCCCCGTTCCAATAACTCCTTTTCCGTTCCTCTTCTTGTCTTCCTCCCCCTCTTTCCCTACTCCCCCCCCCCTCTTTCCCTTTTCCCACTCCTTCCTCCTCCTCCTTTTTCTCCCCCTTTTTTCAATTTTTCCCCTCCCTCCCTTCCTTGTCCTTTTCATCCTGTTTGGTCACTCACACACCTTCTTCACCCCCTGGTGATCCATACCTCAATAATTAATCGGCCATCCTCTCTATATATATATTATTCATTCTATTCCTTATCCTAATAGAGCCCGTCTAAATAAAAATATCCCCCTCCACGCGCCACAGAAGGCCTTTGCCAGGCTTCACGTCCGACCATATGACCAGCCTGGGTGAGTGCTTTGCTCTACTGTATAATGCGCTGTTTTGAATTATACACAATGTATATATATTTTGTATGTTCTGCTTGTTTATTTCAATTGTTTATACATACCTTTTAGAACATAATCTCCTCCTGAAGAAGCGGTAAAACCGCGAAACCGGTCGAGGTCATCGATTCCACTAAAACACAGTCTGTTAATCACTTTCTGATGTATGATGTGGGGATTGTTCTTAAAATTTCATTTGTGTTATATTTGTATTTTCTTTGTTAAATAAATATCGATACCTTTTACCAGATTGTTTGTATCAGTGCCGCGAAAAGTCCCTCCCAACATCCCCCTCCCCCCAATCCCTGACCCAAATATTGACCCTTACTGGCCTCAAGCACCCAAAAGTTGTCAAATATTTGTGGTCACATCATTTTCTATATTCAATGGGATGTAGGCACAATTTTCACCTATTATACCCCTATTTTAAGAGAGGCGACACTCTCCCCTTTTCTTCAACCTCAAAGGATAGTCAGAATACACCTCTGTGTCATGAAATGGATACTGGCTAGGCTGGAAATATTCACCTTTTGTTCTCCCAGTAATTGCCTAGATGAAAGCAGTATGTCATGTCATAGGATGCCCTTATGTTATTGGGGGGGAAAAAAATTGGCAGGTATACGTAGCTGTCATTAATGTACATGAGCGTCTGGCTACTGAATTAATGATTATTATTGCAGATCTGTTATTTACACTGCCTTACTTTTGCAACTGGATCAGTCTAAAAAAAAAAAAAATTACAGCTTCCCAATGAAAAAGCAGACCTTTTTATAAATTCAAATTGTTTCAAAGTAGGAGAGATTCCAATGCAAAGGTCTGATCTTAGGCCTCGTACACAGTTAATCGATGAAGCTGACTGATGGTCCGTCGCGCCTACACACCATCGGTTAATTAACCGATTGTGTCAGAACGCGGTGACGTAAAACACAACGACGTGCTGAAAAAAACAAAGTTCAATGCTTCCAATCAAGCATGCAACGACTTGATTCTGAGCATGCGCTGGTTTTTAACCGATGCTTTTGCATACTAACGATCGGTTTTGACCTATCGGTTAGGCCTACATCGGTTCAATTTTAAAGCTAGTTCCTATTTTTTTGACCGAAGGTTAACTAACCGATGGGACCCACACACGATCGGTTTGGACCAATGAAAACGGTTAATCAGACCATTCTCATCGGATGGACCGATCGTGTGTACTCGGCCCTATGGAGGTAAGCTGATTTTAGAAGGTTCACTCCAAAAAAAGAAGTGTAGACGAACTTCAATAATCCTACTGTATTAAAGTGTATTGTATTTGTACGTTGTAAAGCGCTGCACAAACTGTTAGCGCCATATAAATCCTGTATAATAATAATATTAATAATCCAATCATGTGCAGATTAAATAAATAAATGGGAATTTGCTTTCACTTGATTGGATAATTGAAGTCAATCTTTCAATTATTGATCCTCTGGATCAGTTGATATACTGATCGACAAAACCATCCAATTCACCTTGCTTGGCCAGCCTATGTAATCACCTGCAGAACAAGCATTGGTAGGCAGATGCCTATGCTATGTACAGTAACTACAGCCCTGTACACACGATGGGATATCTGATGGAAACTAATCCGATGGATTTTTTCGTCGGATATCCGATGAAGCTGACTTTCATCAGTCTTGCCTACACACCATCAGTCAAAAATCTGACCGTGTCCAACACGGTGACGTAAAACACTACGACGTGCTGAGAAAAATTAAGTTCAATGCTTCCGAGCATGCGTCGACTTGATTCTGAGCATGCGTGGATTTTTGACCGTTGGACTTCCACACAGACGATTTTTTCTATCGTTTTTTTATCTATAGAAACATTTTAAAACATGTTCTAGTTTTTTTCACCGATGGAAAACAAACCGATGGGGCCCACACACGATCGGTTTGTCCGATAAAAACGGTCCATCAGTCTGTTTTCATCTGACAAGCCGATCGTGTGTACAGGGCTTTACTTTCTTTCTCAGTTTCTCTCATTACCGCACACTTTTAAATTTCCAAGGTAGATTTAAATTTTACTGGTGGATGCAAGAAACATTTTTCATTTTATTTGTTCTTCATGTCAGACTTTCTGTATATGGAAGCCTAGAAGGAAAACATTCCAGCATCAGCAGCTGCATTCCAGGACCAGGAAGGACCATTAGATCATATTTGGTTAAAAAATGTTGATTATAAAAAAAAAAGATCATATTTGGTCAACCGGTACAGTAGACCCAGTAGACCAACTGTACAACTCAGTGGTAGGCTGCGGTCCTTGTATCCATCTTGTATCCCTCTCAAGCTTTCATTTGGACTGGAAACAGCATTTATTCACTTTAGATATACTGTACATGTATCACTAGTATTGAGTTTGCAATATAACATACAACATATTAACCTAAAACTTTGCCTAAGCTTGGAAGATGTCGTTAAAGCATAATATTTCACAAGCACCCTTTATTTTACATAAAATGTGTTCCTTCTAAAAAAAAAAAAAAATTTTGTCTTTTTAATTGCAAACAAGATAATCATAGATTTTGTTCCCCTTCTATAATCATGTTAATATGGCCGCATTTATCTTAAGCAAACCGTCTGACAACATGTCCGGCTGTAATGTGCTAAGAACCATTTCTATTGCCCGTGTCTCCCAGGCACTTACCACCTAACTTGTTATGACAAGCTAATTTCACTGCTCCACGCATATGGCTGACTTTAAATGGGTTACTTAAAGCCATGATGGATGAGTGAGAGAGTAACCTCGTTTGAAGAGGCGGCTGTGGGTACAAGATCTAATTTTTGGCTGCTAATGAATTAGATTTAATTAGGGGGATCCCTGATCAAATTGAGAGGCTGACAGTTTGGCTGCACCAAGGTTTTATTTATGCGATTCTCTCTATTGTCCTCTCTACCACAAACTAAATAATGAGGTTTTCCATTTGAAGAAAGGGTAGCTTGGAATGCACTTGCCTTTCAACATTTTCTTTTGACAGTTAATAGCTGAATACAAATGTTGGAAGAATTAAATATTTTTGAAAAGAGCAAAAAAATATATGCAAAAATGTTGGCGGTAGTATGTTGTACTCTGGCCAAAACTTCCAAAATCGGTTATAATGTATAAAATATTTACCTCTGTTTTTTGTACCATTTTGAATCAACAAAGAAATAATAGAATATTTTTAAGGGCCCATTCACACCAAAGCATCTTTAAATCAGCTGTGACTCTCAATCCTGCATGCTGTAATACTATACATATTCCATAGGCCTCACAATGCTTTATAATGGAAAAAATATCACACGGGTCCTATTTTAACACCACATACTGTATTTATGACATTAAAGCCTCATACACGCTATCAGTCCATCCGATGAGAACGGTCTGAAGGACCGTTGTCATGGGTTAACCGATGAAGCTGACTAAAAACACAACGACGTGCTGAAAAAAACAAAGTTCAATGCCTCCAAGCATGCGTTGACTTAATTCTGAGCATGCATGGATTTTTAACCAATGGTCGTGCCTACTAACGATCGGTTTTGACCTATCGGTTAGGAATCCAAAGGTTAAATTTAAAGCAAGTTGGCTTTTTTTAACCTATGGATAAATAACCTATGGGGCCCACAAACGATCGGTTTTGACCGATGAAAATGGTCCATCAGACTGTTGTCCTCTGGTTAACCTATCGTGTGTACGAGGCCTAAGAATATGTATAAAAATATACCAAAATCCACAACACTACTCAAGGCCTGCTTCTCTTGTCATTCACAGACAGTATGTGTACCAGCTCCCACAGCCCGTTGCCACTCACCACCAGAACTGAAAATGTGAAAGCCGCACTTCAACTAGCTTGTCTTGCTGTATTTAAAGTGGTTATAAACCCTTTACAACCACTTTAACCTACAGGTAAGCCTAGATTAAAGGGGTTGTAAATAGATTTTTTTTTTAAATAACAAACATGTTATACTTACCTCCACTGTGCAGCTCGTTTTGCACAGAGTGGCCCCGATCCACGTCTTCTGGGGTCCCTCGGCAGCTGTCTCTGGTCCTGCCCGTAAGAACTTTGTACCTTCATGCGAGCGAGCTCGCATGGTGGTAAGTTCTTGTGGGCGCGCTCCCGTGATACAGCCGGCGGCTATAGCTGCTCACTGTATCACTCGGGCCCGCCCCCCGGCACGCGGCGTCATTGGATGTGATTGACAGCAGCGCGAGCCAATGGCTGCTCTGCTTTCAATCCATCCACTCTAGCCAATCAATGACCAGGCTGAGCGGCGAAGAGGACGTCGGGGGCAAGTGCCGCAGGTGAAAAGGCTCAGGTAAGTAAAAAAGGGGGCTGGGGGGGCCGGTATTGTGAAAAAACATGTACCTTTAGTGTCCCTTTAAGGCGTACATGTAGGTGCAAGAAATATCTCCCAAAACTAGAAAGTTTAGGAGATATTTGCAAAAAATAGTCGCACCAAAGTCTATGGCGCATTCGCCATAGACATCGGGTGCAGGCACACTGAGCGTGCCACTACTAACGTCATCATGCGCGGGAGTAACGTCATTGCTGCCCCGGCCAGTCACAGCGCCGGAGCAGCGAAACCCGGACGTCACTCCGGGTATCATGGCGGCGTCGGAGGAGGCGAACCAAGGCGGCTGCGGGGGCTTCGATCTCAGGTAATTAATTCATAATGAGCTAGTTTGCTATGCATACTAGCTCATTACGCCTTTGTCTTGCAGGTTGTCTGTTTTATTATATTTGGATGAGAGGGTTGACTTCTTTTTTAATGAAACCATCATCAAAATCACTGCATACACAGTATCTTCACCCGAGGCCACACTTCCTTGACACATTTCACCACTTCTGGCTTGTTTACAAGGACCCTGTGAACAAGTCGGGATTGGTTAAATGCAACAACAAAGTGTGGTTTTGGGTGAAGAGACTATGTATGCAGCCATTTTGCTGATGGTTTAGATTAATACGGCAAGTAGAGCATGTTGGAGTGTGGCTTTTATCTAATGTTCATTAGCAAAATGCCCACATGTGTGCGTTCCAGTGCATTACAATGCTTGCCTTGCAACAGCACAGTGTTAACAGGCCCCGGTAATTTAGGTCTGTAACAGGGTATAAAGATTGTCCCTGACCTGACAACATCTTACTTTTTTCTATAGAGCAAAAACAAAGATTTACATACAAAGAAACCGTGTTACTAAAGATTTTGTGCATGCTTCAGTACATCAATCATCTGCGGACAGGAAGATTGTATCTTTACAGTATTTATGCATGTATTTGCAGATGTTGTGAATTTACAATAGGCATTGTTTGCTAGAGTTGAGTATAGGCTTGAGATTCTGAAGGTACAGTATACTGGACAGCATGGCGAATATAATTGAATTTTTTGACCTGTTGATACCTAACCAGCTGGTCACATAATTTTCTTGCCGGCCGAGTGTACACACGTACGATTCAAAGAACCGCTGTTCTTTTGAATGGCATGAACGTGGTGACGTCATCGACTATGACGAGCATGCGCTCGTCACATTCGATGCCGTCGCCACCATCTTGCTTTACCCTACCTATGCCTTTAAAGCTACCGCGCATGCATCAAAGTCTTTTTGTTTCCATGGAGACAGGTAAGTATACACACGCTCGGGTTTCTCGGCAGGAGAAACACTGCCGAGAATCACGGCGAGGAAAATAGAGAGCAGGTCCTCTATTTTTCTCTTCTAAATTCTGGGCAGTTTTCTCGACGAGAAACCTGAAAGCCTCGTACACACACTCGGTGTACTCAGCAAGAAAGCTCTGCCAGCAGTTTTCTTGCTGTTTCTTGCCGAGAAAACCGAGCGTGTGTACGAGGCTTTAAACATCAGTGCAAGATTTGCTTGAATTCAATGAGCGGTGAATCTGAAAAATCCATTCTCTCCATTTTCAAGGCTAATAGGTGAGGGATTGTCAAAGGGCATGGGCATTGCTACTTGACACAAAACTGATTGTCTAGGTATGAGGACAATATGATGTCTACTAAAGGGAAGATTGCGTTCTTTCTAGGAAAGTAGAGCATTTTAATTGTAATCCTTTACTGATCCATACAAGCAGTAGTAGAGTCGTGTACTGTGTTAGCCATTGATTAATTTGAAAACCTGTTAAGTTTCTTCCTCAGGCAGTATACCAATACAATATATTACAATACAATTGTGTAATAGTTAAAGGAAAAGTACAACCAATTTGCCAAAGCTCGTTTGGCTGTACTTCTCTTGTGGATCACAGGAGTGCAGTTCATTCTTGTCAGGGCTGGGCTCAGCCCTTCCTTCTCAGAGCTCTGTGCTCAGCTGTCGGTTAATTGCCAGTTACCAAACCCTGGCTATGTTTTCACTACATTTTCTCTGTTTTTACCATTTTATTAAAAAGTGTGATTTTTACTGCACTTCTGTCTTATTCTGATTCATGGTTCTGCACTCCTGTGACCTGTTTTCAGCAAGGTATGACATCAATGCTCTTTCTAGCCTTCCATACTGGTGGCACAGTGGACCCCAGTGCCAGCTGCCAAAGAGTCAGAAGCGGCGGGGGATCATTGGTAATGATAGTATACCTTCGGCGAGGGGGTGCTCTTCATAAACACACTTTGCCCTGAATGGTAAGTTAACTAATAAAGGGTATCATCCAAAATCCATTGATCAGTATTAAACTTGATCACTTAAGTAAACCCATGCAATATACAATAAGAACCCAAAAGTTAGAGGTCCACTCACTATGCTGTCAATATATTGATATTGTATATTTTTTGACCTGGATTGAGTTGTCATAAGTTAAACAGTACAATTGCATTAAATTTGTAAATGTCTGTTAGGCCTCGTACACACGGACGGACTGTCCGATGAAATCGGTCCGCCGGACCGTTTTCAGCGGACATGTCCGCCCGGAGATTTCTGTCTGATGGTTGTACACACCATCAGACAGAAATCCGCGCGCACACAATACGCGGTGACGTGGCCGCGCCGTCGCCACGACGATTACGCGGCGACGTGCGCGGCCCTGGAAGCTCAATGCTCGAATCACTTTGACGCATGCGAGGGATGGCGGCCGAGCAGACATGTACGGTGAGTCTGTACAGACGACCGAACATGTCCGAAGGACAGGCTTCCAGCGGACATGTTTCTTAGCATGCTAAGAAATGTTTGTCCACTGGAAAACAGTCGGCTGGACAAATGTCCGCTGGAAACCTGTCCGGTCGGCCGTACACACGACCGAACATGTCTGCTAAAACTGGTCCGCGGACCAGTTTCAGCAGACATGTTCAGTCGTGTGTACGGGGCCTTAGAAATGCAACAAAGCCTGTTTTTGCTGTAAGAATGGGGTCCTCTGGTGCTTGATTGCAGCGTAGACAGTATGGGGATATCTATAGGTAATGCATGGGTCATGGGCATTTATTTGGCTCGGTTGTTGCAGATAAAGTTTACAAAAAAACTATTGTAACAAGTCAGCTGGCTGATGCACAAATTATTACTCTTGTCGCAGATCTAAAATTAAAATTGATCAATGTCAGGCACCCCGAGAGTTGTACATATCTTCCTTTCTCTCCAGTACTTGAGTCCTTGACCACTTCCTATTTATCCACCATCACTTTACAAGCCCTGATAAAGGGGGAGTGTTTGACCCCCCAAAACACATTGGCTTTCTTTGTAGAATATACTTCATGATGGATTGTTGATATTACTGTGGTCTCCTCATTCTTCCTACACTATACTGACTTCCTCCGGAGCTCCATTGGGAAACCCCCATTAATAGAGAGAGGCCCCGAAATCCAAACGTTATATATGCTACATGTCAGTAGAGTTCAGTACTCCTACATGGTACACAAAATTTAAATTGAGACACACTAATTCGGTATAAATTTGCTCTTTATCTTTTATATTTCAATGTATTTTTATTAAAGAAAAACAAGTTCCCGAAGTAGACAGACACATATGTTGAACTAAACAAAGTTTTTCGGGTCATCATCATAACAATACAGAGATATAGAAAATATGGCCATAACCCACCCGTCTTCCATTTATCACAACAGCAAAACATAAGGTATAATCATGCTCTTTATCTTTTTAATGTCTATCTCTTTCTGCATAAATGTATATATTTTGTGAAATGTGATGAAGGAAAATGTAGAGCTATAGTAGATTTGCAGCAGCCTGATTTAAATACAACAGACACACAAAAAACCCATAGGCATGCACAGGCAGGGCCGTTTAAAGGAATTTGGGGGCTCCAAGCAAAATGGACATGGAGGCCCCCATGCATAGTGTGGTCAGTTCAAAATAAGAAAACAGCAGCATCACCAGAAATTGTACACAAAAGGAAGGCATACAAAGCAAACAGGATAATTTCAATACAAGTACATCGTACAATTCACATACCAGTTAGGCCTCGTGCACACGATAGGTTAAACAGAGGACAGCGGTCTGATGGACCGTTTTCATCGGTCAAAACCGATCGTGTGTGGGCCCCATAGGTTATTTAACCATCGGTTAAAAAAAAAGCCAACTTGCTTTAAATTTAACGGATGGATTATTTCAAAACCGATCATTAGTAGGCACGACCATCGGTTAAAAATCCATGCATGCTCAGAATCAAGTCGACGCATGCTTGAAAGCATTGAACTTAATTTTTTTTCAGCACGTTGTTGTGTTTTACGTCACCGCGTTCTGACACGATCGGTTATTTAACCGATGGTGTGTGGGCACGACGGACCATCAGTCAGCTTCATCGGTTAACCGATGACAATGGTCCTTCAGGCCGTTCTTATCGGATGGACTGATCGTGTGTACGAGGCTTAAAAGGCAGGCCCGTCGGAACAAGACAGGCAAAGCAAACAACTGCTTGGGGCCCCAAGCTAGCCTGGGGGCCCCAGCCGTCGCTGCTTCCTATAAATGCTGCAGCCTGTATCGTGGCCGAGCTCCTCTTGCTTCCTCCTGCAGTCCGGCCGGGTACTGTAACCGCGCGGTACAGGATATTTAGTTTCCTGTTCCCGGCCAGACTGACATGAAGTGCACACACTGAGTGCCCACTTCCTTTCGGTCCGGCCGGGAACAGCAAACTGAATCTCCTGTACCGCGTGGATGCTAAAATTTGCCATGACCGCCCCTCATCATGACACACAGAGGAGACACCGACCACACTCCGGTAAATGGATATACAAACTTTACTAGACAGTAATACAAATTATGAGAGTATTGTATGATCACCGGGTGGAGGGTCTAGATTTCTATATATATCACACCATTGTATGCAGACTCTAAAATCAATGCAGTAATGTCGTTTTCGGCAGCCCCCCCCCTCCAAAAAATTCTGCTCAAGCCCCCCCCCCCCTGCTTCTCTGCTTGGGGCCCCCAAATTTCTTCAAACGGCCACGGTAACAGGGCACATTGGGGGGTAACATATTCCTTAACAAATGAGGTCAGTTTATGCTGACTTCCGTCATCCAATCATGTGCAAGCAAAAATAGAACATTTTATTTTTGTTTTCATTTTCCTTAATTTTCCTTCGGTATATTTTGCATAGTAAATTTTCCCCACATTCGTTAAGCTAAGGGAAACTGCTATCCCACAGTTTACAACCTCTTTGCCTTTAGTATATCCACCCCTGTGGGTCACTACTCTCTTCTTTGGACCAAATTGTAAAATAAAGCACTAACTAGCCTTCTTTTCACTCAAAAGAATTTGAATATATATTGCATTTTGACATTGCTGTCTTTACCCTGAAAAAAGACAAAGCAGCCTTATTGTAGGATAATTGTTATCTATGATGAATATTTATAACAGAAAATAATACACACAACAACCAATATCTCAAAAAGCTACAACGGCAAAGATATATACACATTATCTGCTTTAATATTCTCGCTCTGCTAAAGAAGTGCAGAGATTGGAGCCAGGAAGAGATTTAATAAAAGGAACAGGATGCCAAGAGTCAGATAGAAAATCACTTCATTACAGCGGCCCTTTCACAATAGTAATGCTGGGCGTACTGCATAGCAAATAATTCCACCACGGTGATGCCAAAATTGAAATACATGAAATATTTACGTGTAGATATATGTATAGAAAACACATGCGTAGACTGCACCCTATTTATCTGCTTTTTACCTATTCCTTTTATTATGATATGTACGTTACCTCTTTGCCTGCTGTGTGTTGCAATGCATGGCACTGATTCTTAAGACAGAACTCATGGATTAGCATATATTCTCTAAATACAAGAGTCATGTGCATGCTTCCTTGAATCTTGGTGTGCTTTGAATTTTTTCCAGATCTGTGCAGTAATCCAGTGTGAAACTTTGCCTCTGTGCAGGTGCTTCCTCTGCAGGTGCTTCAATCTCCTTTTGCAGGGTGACTGGTCTTGCCCCCCCCCCTTTACTCTGGCTGGTGCAAGGATTGTTGACACCCTAGGCCAGGGATAAGCAATTAGCGGACCTCCAGCTGTTGCAAAACTACAAGTCCCATCATGCCTCTGCCTCTGGGTGCATGCTTGTGGCTGTCAGAGTCTTGCTATGCCTCATGGGAATTGTAGTTCTGAAACAGCTGGAGGTCCGCTAATTGCATATCCCTGCCCTAGGCGAAACCTCATTTTGCTGCCCTCTGGCTCCACCCCTGACTCCACCCCTTTGCCCATCCCATGTATACGCGCCCATCAAATGCAGCCCGCCAGCGCCTATCAATGCAGCCTCAGCAGCGCCCATCTAATGCAGCCTCACCAGCGCCCATTCCGACCGCGTGTAAGCTCCATCGGACTATTACAGCAAAAATTTGGAGCGCTGGCTCAAATTTTCAGACGGGAAAAGTTCTTGTCGGAAATTCTGATCGACTGTATGCAATTCCGACGCGCAATAAAAACATGCATGCTCGAAATCATTGAACTTCATTTTTCTCAGCTCATTGTAGTGTTGTATGCCACCGCGTTCTTGACGGTCTGAATTTTGTGTGAACGTGTGTATGCAACTCAAGTTTCAGCCAAAATTCCGTCGGGAAAAAAATCCATGTTTTTCTTGTCGGAATTTCCGATCGTTTGTCAGAAAATCTACCCAGCTAGTGAGTTATCCATCAATACCATATATGTTTCAGGCCTAGCATTTGTTTATAAACTGTGTACAAAATACAACCAAACATGTCATTGTGGCAGACCCTTTAAAAGAAAAGATAGGGGCCTAAAGGCTAAAGTTACTCCGTCATTAATTTATTATCCTGACACCTTTCGGCTTCTAAGCTTCTTATTTTGAAAGAACCTAATCTTGTGTGAATAGAGGATGGCAGAGAGCTGCAGGCTGCAATTACAGGATAATTAGGCCTGCGCCTCACCTAATGATGGATACCAAGCCTCAGACTAAAGTGGGTCTTGTCACACACTAATAGGGGGACAGGATTCTCCACTTGAGACTGAAGGATTGTTATCTTATCTGGAGATAATCTTGTTAAAGTGCCTTTGGAGAAGTGATGAAAGGGTTGCGCTTATTTTTTCCTTGATTGGTTAGGTTACACTTAACCCATCATGGCCAAAGAAATAGTTATTCAGCCTTGCTACATATAGGAACATTTAAGCAACAGCAAGTGACTTGTACAGTTAATAGATATTGTACAGGATATTCGTATTAGACAGAATTTTTGGTAGGGTTGCCGAAACTGTGCCATACGGCAAGTAGCTATGAACAGAAAATGTTCCATAGCTTTTATTTGGGAACCTTATATAGGTAGTAACTCTTCGGCCGCGTACACACGATCGGTTAAACCGATGAGAGCGGTCTGATGGACCGTTTTCATCGGTCCAAACCAGGGGTCAAGTCCTGGGGAAAAAAGTGTGGGAACTCCCACCCAAGATCCACTCCCACACCAAAAAAAAAATCATACACTCATATGCATAATTTGTAAACCGCAAGTTCTTTCCAAATCCCACGATAACTCGCGGCAGACCTGCGCAATGTCTCCTGGGAACAATGACAAAAGCTCCCAGGAGACATTGCGGCATCGAGGAAGTGACGGAATACCCACACACTACCCGATGAATCCATATACAGGAAGCTGCCAGTAACATAAATGATTAATAAGTTTCACCTGCCCCTGACAGTGACTCGAGCTGGGCATCACCGCTTAGTGAAGGATTGGCTCGGGCGGCTCGGCTGCTCTAGTCCTGCAAAGGGAACTGAGTTCCTGCTATAAAAAAAATGCAGGAACTCCGTCCCCACGCGTTCCCGCAGAACTTGAGCCCTGGTCCAAACCGATCGTGTGTGGGCGCCATCGGTTATTTATCCATAGGTTAAAAAAAAGCAATCTTGTTTTAAATGTAACCGATGGATACCTAACCGATAGAAAAAAAAAACGATCGTTTGTAGGCACGTCCATCGGTTAAAAATCCACGCATGCTCAGAATCAAGTCGACGCATGCGTGGAAGCATTGAACTTCGTTTTTTTCAGCACGTCGTTGTGTTTTACGTCACCGCGTTCTGACACGATTGTTTTTTTAACTGATGGTGTGTAGACGTGACGGACCATCAGTCAGCTTCATCGGTTAACCGATGAAAACGGTCCTTCAGACCGTTCTCATCGGAATGACCGATCGTGTGTACAGGGCTTTCTAATTAAAATAGGATGCCACCTTGACTATGTTTTAATGCAGGTTGTGCATTAGGCAGTGTGATACAGAGCCAAGCAAATATCTCAGCCATTGCCTTTTTGCTATGCTCTGGCACCTTTGAGGGTCAGAATTGACAAGACCTATTATTTGGTTCCATCTTAAAGGGGTTATAAAGATACAATTTGTTTTTCCTAAATAGCTTCCTTTACCTTAGTGCAGTCTTCCTTCACTTACCTCATCCTTCCATTTTGCTTTTAAATGTCCTTATTTCTTCTGAGAAATCCTCACTTCCTGTTCTTCTGTCTGTAACTCCACACCGTAATGCGAGGCTTTCTCCCTGGTGTGGAGTGTCGTGCTCGTCCCCTAGTCCTTGGGACTACATCCCTGCGGGGAATGTGAACGTTCACAGTGTCTACTTGCAGGGATGTAGTCCCAAGGGAGGGGGCGAGCACGCTGACTAACCCCCAGCCAGAACAAAGGAAGTCTAATGCTCTACCAGACAGGGCTGTGCTTTGTGTCAGGGCTGTGTAAATCTCACAACTGCATGGACAGTAATGCAAATCTGTATATTAAGTGGTTTGCCTGGAGTTTAGCTTTGAGTATGCATGGCAATTTACTTTGAGTATCACTAATCTATACCTGATCTAAATAAACAACTTGTACTTGCGGAACAGACGTGGATTAGGGCTGACCTAGTGTACAAAAATAAATGCTGCATCAACATTGCAGGAAAATTACTTTCTACTCCACAGCTAATTAATTTTCCTTTTAACAATACTTTGTGAACCTCCTCTATTTCTATTTCGCTGAGCTGTGTTTACCTTCCCGGTGCTGACGTTTCCCTCCACATCCTTTTCATTCACCAGATCACACCGGTCTGCAGATTTAGTGCTGATACTCCTATCTTATAAAACCCAAACAATTATAAGGTAACTAGCACATTCCAGACCATCCCTTGCTCTTTTAACATAGCAATACTGTACATGAACACTGTGTGTATAATGGAAGAATAATGTGTATAACGTATATTTTTGTCAAACCCCAACCAAGACACTACTTGCATCATGGAACCCCCGACCAAGACACTACTTGCATCATGGAACCCCCAACCAAGACACTACTTGCATCATGGAACCCCCAACCAAGACACTACTTGCATCATGGAACCCCCGACCAAGACACTACTTGCATCATGGAACCCCCAACCAAGACACTACTTGCATCATGGAACCCCCAACCAAGACACTACTTGCATCATGGAACCCCCGACCAAGACACTACATGCATCATGGAACCCCCAAATAAGACACTACTTGCATCATGGAACCCCCACCAATACACTACTTGCATCATGGAACCCCCGACCAAGACACTACTTGCATCATGGAACCCCCAACCAAGACACTACTTGCATCATGGAACCCCCGACCAAGACACTACTTGCATCATGGAACCCCCGACCAAGACACTACTTGCATCATGGAACCCCCACCAAGACACTACTTGCATCATGGAACCCCCGACCAAGACACTATTTGCATCATGGAACCCCCAACCAAGACACTACTTGCATCATGGAACCCCCGACCAAGACAATACTTGCATCATGGAACCCCTGACCAAGACACTACTTGCATCATGGAACCCCCAACCAAGACACTACTTGCAGCATGGAACCCCCGACCAAGACACTACTTGCATCATGGAACCCTCAACCAAGACACTACTTGCATCATGGAACCCCCGACCAAGACAATACTTGCATCATGGAACCCCTGACCAAGACACTACTTGCATCATGGAACCTCTGACCAAGACACTATTTCCATCATGGAACCCCCAACCAAAACACTACTTGCATTATGGAACCCCCGACCAAGACACTACTTGCATCATGGAACCCCCGACCAAGACACTACTTGCATCATGGAACCCCCAACCAAGACACTACTTGCATCATGGAACCCCCGACCAAGACACTACTTGCATCATGGAACCCCCGACCAAGACACTACATGCTTTATGGAACCCCGACCAAGACATTACTTGCATCATGGAACCCCTGACCAAGACACTACTTGCATAGAGTTTGCATGTTCAAGCTGTGCTTGCATTGCTTTCCTCCCATTGCTCCAAAAACACTTTGGTAGGTTAAATGGCTTTGACTAAATTGTCCCTAGTATGTGCTTAGATTATAAGCTTAAAGTCAGAGATTAAAGGGGTTGTAAAGGTTTTTTTTTATTTTCTAAATAGGTTCCTTTAAGCTAGTGCATTGTTGGTTCACTTACATTTTCCTTCAATTTCCCTTCTAAATGTTTTTTTTCTTTGTCTGAATTTCTCACTTCCTGTTCCTCCTCAGTAAGCTTGCCACCATTATCCGAGCCGTTCTGGCTGGGGGTTAGTCAGCATGGTCGCCCCCTCCTTTGGGACTACATCCCTGCATGGAGACGCTGTGAACACGCTGACTAACCCCCAGCCAGAACGGCTCGGATGATGGGGGCAAGCTTACTGAGGAGGAACCGGAAGTGAGAAATTCAGACAAAGAAAAAAAAACATTTAGAAGGTAAATCGAAGGAAAAGGTAAGTGGACCAACAATGCACTAGCTTAAAGTAACCTATTTGGAAAATAAAAATTATAAATTCATTTTATGTGAATGTAAAATATGTAAGGGCTGCATAAATGATCAGCAATACAAAATACCTGTATAAATAATGTATGCAAGAAACTTGTCCACAGAATTGCTCGAATCTGGTTGTGAAGTATTAGTTCACATATCTTTCGGTGCAGACAAGCTAAATATTTTGACATGGGTGGTTTAAGATAATGTTATCTTAGTGCTTGTCTTCACTTTTGCTGAGCATTACACCTCTTTTTATCTGGGAGGATAATTACTTGGCAATTGACATGGAAATGTAAATATTTATTTTTTGCTCGCTGCTCATCACAAAAGTGTGGGATGGAGAAGGGGCTCAACTACACAATGCTGAGGTTGCCGGGCATGGCTAATTGCTTTTTAGAAATTATGTTATTAGTTTAAACAGTTTAAGTTAAAGTGTAAGGCTGACCATGCATTTAATATTTTTTTTGTTCAACCAGCGGGTTTAAAAAAATAAATAAAAAACAATTCTGATTCCCATATCTACACAGTTCTGCCCTTACAGTGGGAAATACACTGACAAGTGCCGCTGGCTATAGCTGGCGGCACTGATTGTTCAGGAAAAACCCTGACAGGATGGTTAATCAATCGGTAGATCAACTTCTGTACAACCAGTCTGCCCATACTTGGATAGAAATTCTGCCGGTCTCTGCTGAACCGGACAAATTTGGATCCATGTATGGTCAGCTTAGGTCTTAGACTGGCCATGTAGCAATAGACCTTTGTTTGAATGTTTTTGTTTTCAGAACATTCATTTAATTCTCTAAAGGTTATTGGGGTCAACTCAATGATTGTTTTCAACTGTAGCAACGAGAACATTTGAAGGACCAGGATGGAAAGTTTTCAAATTTTTTTTTTTGGACAAACACAATTCCTAATGCCCCGTACACACGATCGGGCTTTAGCCCGACCAAACTCACATCGGAATTCCAAAGGAATTCCATCAGAGGAAAAGAGAACATGTTCTCTATGTAAACTCTAAATGAATTCCTCGGAATATCCGATGGAAAAACTCAGATGCGCATACACACAGTCGGAATTTCCGATGGAAAAAGTCTGACTTTTTCCATCGGAAATTCCGATCGTGTATACGTGGCATAACAGTGAATTTGCTTTCCATTTAGGAAAAATCGTACATAATGTAATGTTCATGTTCTAGGCATAAAATAAACTGTTTGTTACATTTGGTATTCCATTCAAGTAGCAGGTTTAGATGACATTTTAAAGGCTTCACAACAAAATGTGTTTCCTCAATGGTGAAAACATTGAATGCTCTCATAAATATTTTGAATAGTTGTTTCATTGACCACTAACGTTATGAGGGGAAAACCACTGACCAACTGTTATGGCGCACTCAAACCTAATTACCATAATTTAAGGTGCACACTATTGACCACCAACATTTAAGAGAGGCACCCACCACTGACCACCACCATAGATATCTTATTTTCCTCTCTTCATTATTGGTGGACGCACTGTCTAATCAATATACGCGAAGGGTAGAAGGGGTGAACTAACCTTCAAGACCAGGACATTTAAAATATTGCAAATCAGAACAATTTAAGTTCTAATGCTCCACTGAAGGTATATCCAAGTAACTTCAAGTACCTGCACTTTATAGCTAGATGTACAGTAAAACCTTGGTTTGAGAGTAACTTGGTTTAAGAGCAATTTGCAAGACAAGCAAAATGTTTTAATAAGTGTTGCCATGATATACAAGCGATGTCTTGATATAAGAGTAGCGTCATGTCACAACTGAGTATAAAAAAGAAGAGAGGAGCCTCTAAGTATAGCAATATGATTACATTTAATGAAGGTACAACATTTAGCAACTTAATGCTACACTTAGAGGTGCCTCTCTTCTCATTTATATACTGTAAAAAAAATGCTTTGATATACAAGTGCTTTGGATTACAAGCATGTTTCTGGAACAAATTATGCTCGCAAACCAAGGTTCTACTGTCAGGTCTTTCCAAGAATATTATGTTAGCTAAGATAAAGAACATTTAGAAACAACAATCTGTAATTTGTCATTAGTACCTATACAGAAAATCTACAATATAGCTTATAATATTTATATAATTCACAGACATGCATTGCGCCCTTGTCTATGAAACTAGAAAATTGATATTTATATTAACATTTGTGGTGTAGACTGTTGGTCAACTTTAGATCCTGTTTTTTGACCCATGGGCGCCAACTTGGTCATTTCAAACTAATGTATAGGAAAATAAATTTTAATTGTGACTATTCTGTAACCCAACATGAACCTTCATCTTAAAATGAACTTGTCCATGTCCATGCATATTGTTAAACCATTTTACATCAGTTTACATTTAACACATTTTAGTCCTTTAATTTTTTTTTTAAAACCAATTGTATTAAATTACATTTTTCTATGTGGATTTGTTGTGGACAAAGAAATGTGAAAAAAAAAGTTGATAGTATTGAATCCTCTCTACACATTGATCTTTTTTACAGGAATGTCCCAAGTGAGAGACACTTCATCATCCATATTAGTTGTTAAAGACCCACTTCACAGAGCAAACACTTGTGCCTTTTTCCTAATCTGTTTTGTTTCCTTGTCTAAGTGGAACACAAGATCTCACAAGGTCGAATTACGGCTGGTGATTGTGCCCCTAGAACCCCATGACAGATATTTAGGAAAATAACCTTGCTGGGTGACAAGAGCCCTCATCCATCACTCCCTAAAGGAGCCTGCAAGTCAGAGAGCAGCTCATTTTACAACCTGTAGGACTCTTCAGTGTGATGGAAGCTATGCAGAAATCTTAACCCTGAGTGCCCCTGACATTGAGAACACTTTCACTCAGAGAGGCTGGACAATAGAAGGAGATGTAGAACTCAACCTGCATGAATGACGTTACCTAAACATCAACAGAACCTGGATAAGGATAAAGAATGGGAAGATGCAGATTTTCTAAGACATATGTACTTACTCCAACTCATCAATGATGTGTGCCTAGACTACACCATATATGCATGGGATTTACAAGGAAGGGTAGTTTGCCATAGGAAATATGAACATACACTGGTTTAGCCTATTTAAGATAAAGTGTGGTTTTCTATCTTGTTTTTTAGGTTTATGTAACCGTTGATAGCATTGTTATATTTGCATATTATGTAGAAATAAGGCAACATCAAGGGTGCATGACTATTATCAATACTGAAATTCAGGGAAAGTAAAGATTCTCCCTTGCAGGCCGCATCGCCCTGGCTCATTTAGGTCTAGGGGACAAGAAAAAGCTTTTTTATATACCCGAACTTCCACCCCCACAGACTCCCTGTGTGCTGCTACACAGCCTTTTCTCCCCTACAATCCAGTGGTTGGAAGTCTTATGACTTCACCAATAGCAATGCAAGGTCCATAAACCTACATATGACATGGAGACACCAAGAGACAACCCATCATCAGAGTATAGAGGAGTGCCAGTTGCAGGGGGGGTCAGGTAAGTAGAGCTGTTTTTCCTGCCCCTAGACCTAAGCATTGTGGGTGGGCAACCTCACTGCAAGGAAGAATTTGTACTTACTCCATAGATGGGCTTTAAAGCTCAATTCTAAGCAGATATAAAAGACACAAATTGATGCAGCTTTGTAGTCATCAGTAGATCCCTAAAGTGGATGTAAACCCTCACATATACCCAGTGAAGTGAACAACCTCAGATGATACACAGAGATGAAACAAATCTCCCTACATAAGTTTGACATGGATATCTGCTCTCTTCATCTTTATATACTGTTTAGAAAGTTCAGATCGTGTTAGCAGATTTTCTTTTCCTGTTCAACACTTCAGTGAAGTCTGGGCATACAGACATTGGAGGAAAGGCACACACCCCCTCTCCTCATAGGTAGAGACTTTCATAGCTGATCCTTGAATCATACAACACACTTCCAATCTATTTATAGAATCCTCTACATATTTATAGAATACTCTACATTATACTTCTCACCGATCGTGTATACGCGGCATTAATGTCCTAATTTAGCTGTTGCAAAAAAATGCTTTGCAAATATTAACATGGCAAAGTGTTAATATGGCAGGGTTAATATAATAGACCTTACTCATCATTGGACCTTACACATCATTGGATGTGATTGACAGCAGTGCGAGCCAATGGCTGCGCTGCTATCAATCCATTCAATCTATCCAATCAACGGCCAGACTGAGTGGAGAAGAGGACACCGGGGGCAAGCGCAGCAGGTTACGGGCTCCGGTAAGTAAAACCGGGGGTTGGGGGGGGCCTCACTGCCAGTTTTTTTAAGGATGCATTAAGGTGAAATAAACAAACCTTTACAACCCCTTTAATAAAAATTCTAGTGCATAATTACCAGTCACACTGTATTGACGGGAGTCTAATGACCAGAGATCCTCTATGGTCTTCACATGATCCCACAGAAGATCCCCTGACCAACTGGTGTTCCAAGGGAGGCTTCCCACCTGTCTGTTTGTGGCTTACAAGATAGGAGCAAATCCCCACGCACAGGAGGGAAAGAAAAAACATCCTTCCCAGCGTGGTCAGTTTTCTGGTCATACTGGTAGAACTGCCTGTCCTCCAATGGGCATATTTGTCCTGACACCCCTCCTCTGCAAAGCCATTGACTGGAAAGATCAGTGTACTGCTGTTTCTCCTCCCCCAGCTCTCTGAACTCCTTATGCAGCTGAGAACAGAGGGTATGTGATCATTATTATTATTAAAAAAAGAATACATTTTTTTGTTATATCTCTACACAAACGTTTTGCCTTTCATTCCTATTTTAAATTGAATGGATTGTTTTACAAGGTGAGGGTTTACATATACTGTAAGCTCTGTTAATCTTTTTATCTCACTGAAAGTCTTCCACACAAAGCCATGTTGTAAAAATATACTCGCTGTAAACTTTAATAGCATAAAACACCCATAATGCCACTGGGAGCCCGAGACCGTGCAATCACAGCATTGGCTGCTCAAGAGCAATGATTTTATTTATAACAAAAAAAGATAAATTTTGACCCCAAAAGGTACAGTGATTAAGTAACCACGGGTTGTAACACATGAAATACTTGGGGAGGGAGAGCTCTCAGTAATGGAAGAAAAAGGACATTGATAGACGATACAAGATCAAGGTAGTGGGTCCAAATTCATAAGCGACCTGCGTGGAGAATATCCAACCCCTACCACACTCCGGTATGGTTATTTGTTGTCTGTTTACACAGTGTGTAATTCTTATCTACATACTTAAAAATAATTTTATGAGTGTATGCCTATGCCATCTCTCACTTTGTGACTTCAATGCGTCCCAAACGTGTTTAAATGTTTAATGAAATGTGACGGATTCCGCTGGATATTTAGGAGGAGGACATTAATGAAGTTTATGTTGACAACCCAAGAATCTTCCATAAGTTGTTCCCATCTCCCGAACAATATCCCCGGCGCAACGCAGGCAGTGTTAATGACGTTATGTAAAATTATAAAGGCAAATCGGATTTTCCATAACGCTCAAACGCCCCTGAAATCGCAGACAATAAACTAGCAGACTGCAAATTAGATTAGCTGGAAATATCAGAGCGCTTCCTGTATAAAATCCATAATTGCTTTTAATGTCTCTGCTCCTAGGAGACACAATTGTAAAGATCATCGAGCAGCCAGATATGAGAAGCTATTGACAGAGCGAGGGAAATCAACAGGGTAACCAAATAAACAGCACTGCCCTCATTAAATATTCAGCACGTGAAATTTGACTATAGGCCGCTGCTCTGCCTTCTCCACGCTCCTTCCTGGAGCACGGCGCAGAATATTCGCTGATAGATAAGACTGACGTGACTCCCTGAGGCTTTTCTCAGCCTGGAATGACAGTGTGAGATGAAATGGAGAAACAAGAGAGGAAGAGAGAGAGAGGAAGAGAGAAAAATAGGTTGAGAGGAAGCACAGAAGGAATAAAGGATACAGGATGAATGAAACGCCATGGAAGATGACTAGTGAAGTTGCAGGAAATAAATAGAAGAATGTAGACACACCCAGCATCTAGGACACTTACAAGTGTTCCAATTCAAGTAAGAAAATAAATGAATGATTAAGCGCAAGATGTTTGTGTGAAACGCGCCTACGTGACCTCGTGTTGGTGTCTTTGGTGTTATCACTTTTTTTTTTTTCACGGTCAAAAAAATCGATTTATTGAGAAAAGAGCAAATAAAGTACAATAAGAAAAGAACAAAAAGAACATAATAACAAATGGCAGTTGGTACACTTCATAAACCAGGATTAAGCAAATAAAATATATACATGGAATCTATCCGAACGCATCACCGCATTCAATAGTCCTTCAGGACCTCAGGTTAAGGCAGACCACAGAAAAACCAAAGGGAAACAGTAAGAAAGAGAGAAGAAGAAAGAGAGAAAAAAAAAAAGGGGGAAAGGGGGGGGGGATAAAAAAAAAGGGGGGGGGGGAGGGCGGGGGACAAGGAAAAAAAAAAAAAAAGGGGAGCATAGGGGACAAGGGGCTCTTCGCATAGGGGACAAGGGGAAAGGCCACCATTCGGAGTTACATGGCCTGTCTCAGTATATTAAAATACCTTCCCTAGTTTGTTCCACATGGTGTGCTGACGTAGCAGCAGCTACAGACACCCCCAGCAACTACGCCGTCCAAGGCAACCAAATCGCTTAAAATTTTTTGGGACACTTCCTATTTAAGTAAGTCATCTTGTACAGTGGTAAGGCACTATTGATGTTTTTTTCCCATAACGTTAACGTAGGGGGGGATACAGAGTTCCATTTAAGCAAAATTGATTTTTTAGCCTAGTAAAGTAGGTAAGAGATCAAAAGTTTAGTGTATCTGGGCCTCTGGTCGTCATCCTGTATTCCCAGCAACGCCAATTCCGGAGACTGAGGCAGAGGTGTTATCACTTTGAACAATAAAAGGCAATCGGAATTCCTGGATGTTCAGCCATTTCTTTTCTTACAAGTTTACCACGGAGGCGGGCCGGGGCTGGCACTCTATGAGATATTCCACCTCAGGTTCTCATCATACACCTGGAGCAGCGTCTCTTTTTCTTTGAAAACCACCTCCCACTCATTTCAGTTTTGAAAAAAATATATATATATAATAAATATCCCCCCAAAAAATATATCTAAAAAAAGTTTTTTTTGCATCAGTTTAGGTCAATATGTATTCTGCTACATATTTTTTGTAAAAAAAAAATCGCAATATGCGTAATATTGATTGGTAGGTTTATGGCATTTTTATTTTTATTATTTTTTTACTAGTTATGGCAGTGATCAGCAATTTTTAGTGGGACTGCGACATTGCGGACAGATCTGACACTTTTGGCACTATTTTGGGACATTGACATTTATACAGTGATCAGTGCTAAAAAAAAATGCACTGATTACTGTATAAATGACACTGGCAGGGAAGGGGTTAACATTAGGGGGCGATCAAGGGGATAATTGTTCCCTAGGGAGGAGTTTCTAACTGTGGGGGGAGTGTAGTGACAGGGAGTAGAGAGAGATCGCTGTTCCTGATCACTAGGAAAGGACGATCACTCTGAACTCCCTTGACAGAACGGGGACCTGTTTGTTTACATTGACAGATCCCTGTTCTGGCTCTCTGGAGAGCGTTCGTGGGTGGCCGGTGGACATCGCGGCCACCGGCCATGCGCATCGGCTACCCCACCGTGCCCGCAGCATGCGCTCCCGCTGTAGCTGTTAAAGGGACCGCCGTACAGCTACGACGATTTACGGGAACGAGCTGGTGCTGGTCGGCAAGTGGATAATATTGTAGTCGTTGGGTATATAAATCCTGATTCCTGAATAATAATATGTAAGCTGAAAACATTGGGGTTGATGTACTAAAACAGAAGCAGGCAAAATCTGGTGCAGCTCTGCATAGAAACCACAAACCAATCAGCTTCCTGATTATTATTTTTTGTCAAATCTTAAAGCGGGGTTCCACCCTAAAAATTAACTTTCTATTAACAGCTTGCCTTTAATGTAAAAAATAAATAAAAATTACTCACTTCTATCTGGCTGTTACTAGGCAGATTTCGTAATCTGCCTAGTTCCTGGTCCTAGGTGGTTCAACTTCCTGTCCTAAGACCCAATTGCCTTATATCCTCCAGCTCATGTTGTGGCCGTATCCATCATATGTGTGGGCATGTGACGCCCAGTTCCTTTTTCTTCCTGGTTTTCAGGGAGAGGTGCATGCTGGGTGATTTTTAGGCACAGTAATGCCCAGAGACTCCTGGGAAATGAGTGTCATCATTCTCTGGGCATTACTGTGCCTAAAGATCACCCAGCATGCACCTCTCCCTGAAAACCAGGAAGACAAAGGAACTGGGCGTCACATGCCCACACATATGATGGATACGGCCACAACATGAGCTGGAGGGTATAAGGCAAGTGTTTGCAATGATTTCTGGAAAGATGGGGGAGCTATTAATATGTTTTAGGGACTATTTAATGTGATTAATTTTAGCTTGCAAAAAAAAAATTATGCCCGGAACCCCCGCTTTAATTAAAATAAGTTAGAAGATAGAAGCTGATTGGATACCATGCACAGTTGCACTAGATTGTGCTCTCTCCAGTTTTATTAACTCAACCCCTATTGTGTAGACTTTCAGGAGCATTGTTGTTAATTTACTAAAGGCAAATAGGCTGTTGATTTTGCAAGAGAATTTTTACTTTGCAAGATCATTTTCCCCTAGCTTGATGCATATGGCAGGAATTCACTTGGCAAAAATTATTCAAATCACATGCAAAGGATTTTTTTTTTTTTTTTAAAAGGTGTTCGCCTTCACCTAGTGAATATGGTTACATAGTTAGTCAGGTTGAAAAAAGACTCAAGTCCATCTAATTAAACCAGAAAATAAAATTATATTAATACAATCCCATATACACAATCCTTCACCCACAGTTGATCCAGAGCAAGGAAAAAAAAAAACAGCAAAGCATTATCCAATTTGCTACAGCAGGGGGTAAAATTCCTTCCTGATCCCCCGAGAGGCAATGGGTTATTCCCCGGATCAACTTTAACTATAAATGTTAGTACTCAGTTATATTCTGTACATTTAGGAAATATTTCAGGCCTTTTTTAAAGCAATCTACTGAGCTGGCCAGAACCACCTCTGGAGGGAGTCTATTCCACATGTTCACAGCTCTTACTGTGAAGAAACCTTTCCGTATTTGGAGATGAAAATTCACTTTGCAAAGAATAAAAATAATAAGCTCAGATTTGAAAATGATCCCAGCTCTGAAACGTAGGGAGCAGAGAGCTGAAGTTACATCAGTAAGGAGAGCCAATTAGAGGGAAGGGACATCCCTCACCTTCACACAGAAACAGAGCTGAGGCTATCAATCAGCTGGAGCTCCCTTCCCTGTCACCATTTTTCTCTTGGTGTCAGGAAAATGTGTCAGAAGTGACTCATGCTTATAGCAGAAGGAGGCAGCAGACAGAAATGACACTTAGTGCTCTAGATTGAGACAAGTACACACTATAGAGGCACATGCTTTGTTTATATTTTATGTCTGAGGATAACAACCATTTTAAGGCTTCTGATGTCATCTACACAAGCCCCGATTTCTTCTCCTCCTGCCCCATCCAACCTCTAGGGGTTGTGCTTTTCCCTGCACTTGTGGCAAAAATCCAAGAATCTATAAAACAAAAACAAAAAAATTTGCTTGCACATGATTGGATGATGGAAGTCAGCAGAGTTTCATCTCATTCACTAGCTAAGGGGAAATTCCATTGCAAAGTAAAAAATTCCCCTGCAAGGTGAACAACCAATTTACCTTTAGTAGGTCAACCTCATTGTCTTTAATACCCCTTTCACGCTGGGGCCGCTGAGCATCGCTCGTCACTCATTTTAGCGGCACTTAACCTGCTGCTTAAGCTGCACTTTTTGGACGCTAGCGCTGCGCTTTTAACACCCGCTAGTGGCCGAAGAAGGGGTTAAAAGTGCCCATGTTGCAGGGCTTCCAAAGCACTGGCCATTCATTTCAATGGGCAGGGCATTTTGGGAGCGCTGTGTACAGCGCTCTCAAACCGCCCCAAATATGCTGCTTGCAGGACTTTTCCTAACGTCCCACAAGCGCTCCGCCCCAGTGTGAAAGGTCACACTGAAATGAATGGGAGGCGTTTTTCAGGCGCTTTACAGTCACTATTTCTAGCGCTAAAACACTTGCCCTATCTAACATCATGAATTTGTGCTTCTCCATGTATCTGTTGTAGATTGCAGTAATATATAAATATGCTGTATACGTAAAAAAAAAAAAATGATCAGACTTAATGGATCACTTTTTTTCTGCCATCATTCTTCTAGGTTTCCATGTAGGCTAAAAAAACATCTACAAAAATCTACAAAACAAATTTGAAAGCCTCTAAATTTCCCAAATATATACTGGATAACCATTGAAGCTTTGTTCAACTTGTTTGAATTGGCTTCCATTCCATGATTACGTAGGATGAAAAAAATACGTATCTCCATTGAGTTCAACCAAAAGACAAAAATGTATAAAATAAAACACCTTGCATCCTCAGAACCCCTAAACACACAGCTATATCAGAGGAATGCAAAAAAAAACTCTAA
This sequence comes from Rana temporaria, assembly GCF_905171775.1. Classification (NCBI taxonomy): domain Eukaryota; kingdom Metazoa; phylum Chordata; class Amphibia; order Anura; family Ranidae; genus Rana; species Rana temporaria. Next base: position 28,369,796 of record NC_053497.1, on the reverse strand, counting down.
TAAGACTATTCCACAATTTTCACAGCTTTTACTGTAAAGTGTAAAGCTCTTACCATATCTCGGGTTAGTAATAGGAAGAGTATAATTTTAAAGGAATTAGAGAGAGCGTGAGAGCAAGAGAGAGAGGGGAAGGAGAGGAAAGAGAGAGAGAGGAAGAAAGAAAAGGAAAGAAAGAGAGAGGGGAAGGAGAGGAAAGAAAGAAAGAAAGAAAGAAAGAAAGAAAGAAAGAAAGAAAGAAAGAAAGAAAGAAAGAAAGAAAGAAAGAAAGAAAGAAAGATAGAGAGAGGATAAGGAGAGGAAAGAGAGAAAGCAAGAAGAGGAAAGAAAGAAAGAGAGAGGGGAAATAGAGGAAAGAAAGGGAGAAAGGAGAGGAAAGAAAGAGAGAGAGAGAGAGAGAGAGAGAGAGAGAGAGAGAAAGGAGAGGAAATAAACAGAGAGAGAGGAACGAAAGAGAGAGGAAAGAGAGAGAGAGAGGAAGGAAAGGAAAGAAAGAGAAAGAGAGAGGGGGAGGAGAGAAAAGAAAGAGAGAGGGGAAGGAGAGGAAAGAAAGAGAGAGAGAGAGAGAGAGAGAGAGAGAGAGAGAGGAAGGAGAGGAAATAAACAGAGAGAGAGGAAGGAGAGGAAAGAGAGAGAGAGAGGAAGGAAAGAAAATAAATAGAAAGAGAGAGGGGAAGGAGAGGAAAGAGAGAGAGGAAGGAAAGGAAAGAAAGAGAGAGAGAGGGGAAGGAGAGGAAAGAAAGAGAGAGAGAGGGGAAGGAGAGGAAAGAAAGAGAGAGAGAGAGGAAGGAGAGGAAATAAACAGAGAGAGAGGAAGGAGAGGAAAGGAAGAGAGAGAGGGAGGAAGGAAAGGAAAGAAAGAGAGAGAGAGGAAGGAGAGGAAAAAAAGAGAGGGGGGGAGAAAAAGAGAGGAAAGAACGAGAGAGAGAGAAAGGCGAGGAAAGAGAGAGAGAGGAAAGAGATGAAAGAAAGAGAGAGAGGGGAAGGAGAGGAAAGAAAGAGAGGGGGGAAGAAAGAGAGAGAGAGGAAGGAGAGGAAAGAAAGAGAGGGAGGAAAGAAAGAGAGAGGAAGGAGAGAAAGGAGAGAGAGAGGAAGGAGAGGAAAGAAAGAAAGAAAGAGAGAGACAGAGGAAGCAGAGGAAAGAGAGAGACAGAGGAAGGAGCGGAAAGAAAGAGAGAGAGGAAGGAGAGGAAAGAAAGAGAGAGAGAGAGAGAGAGGAAGGAGGGGAAAAAGAGAGAGAGAGGAAGGAGAGGAAACAAAGAGAGAGGGGAAGGAGAGGAAAGAAAGAGAGGGAGGAAAGAAAGAGAGAGGAAGGAGAGGAAAGAAAGAGAGAGAGAGAGAGGAAGACGGGGAAAGAGAGAGAGAGGAAGGAGAGGAAAGAAAGAGAGAGGGGAAGGAGAGGAAAGAAAGAGAGGGAGGAAAGAAAGAGAGAGGAAGGAGAGGAAAGAAAGAAAGAGGGAGAGAGAGAGAGGAAGGACAGGGAAAAAAAGAGAGAGAGGATGGTGAGGAAAGAGAGAGAGAGGAAGGAGAGAAAAGAAAGAGAGAGAGGGGAAGGAGAGAGGAAATAAAGAGAGAGAGAGAAAGAGAGGAAAGAAAGAGAGAGAGAGGGGAAGAAGAGGAAAGAAAGAGAGAGAGAGAGAGGAAGGAGAGGAAATAAACAGAGAGAGAGGAAGGAGAGGAAAGAGAGAGAGGAAGGAAAGAAAAGAAATAGAAAGAGAGAGGGGAAGGAGAGGAAAGAAAGAGAGGAAGGAGATGAAAGAAAGAGAGAGAGGAAGGAGAGGAGAGAAAGAGAGAGAGAGGAAGGAGAGGAAAGAAAGAGAGAGAGAGGAAGGAGAGGAAAGAAAGAGAGAGAGAGAGGAAGGAGAGGAAAGAAAGAGAGAGAGAGAGGAAGGAGAGGAAAGAAAGAGAGAGAGGAAGGAGAGGAAAGAAAGAAAGAGGGAGAGAGAGAGGAAGGACAGGGAAAAAAAGAGAGAGAGAGAGAGAGAGAGGATGGTGAGGAAAGAGAGAGAGAGGAAGGAGAGAAAAGAAAGAGAGAGAGGGGAAGGAGAGAGGAAATAAAGAGAGAGAGAAAGAGAGGAAAGAAAGAGAGAGAGGAAGAGAGGAGAGAAAAAGAGAGAGAGAGAAAGAGAGGAAAGAAAGAGAGAGAGAGAGATGTGCACAGCACAGGACAGATACAAATTTGTTGCAATTTAATGTATTTTATTTTTATGCTATAAAATTCCTGACTGATATCTTATCATTGAAATATCCCTGATATCCTGCAGTCATTGTTCTATTCTATGTTGTCAGCAATCAGCCACGATGTACCTTGAAACTAATTTTATGTGTATTTAATTTTTTTGCATCATCACGCATAAAATAAGTATAACAAGGTCATGGAATCTGAAATGTGTTCATTGGACAAGCGTGGCATTTGAGTTCTTATACATTATGCATGCAATGGCAGTACCCAACACAATTACAGAGACTGCTCTTCTCTCCACACTCTGAAACTTTATGTAAATAACCGATGACAGCGCTATTGTGTGTGGAATATCAATGCTGTAATTAAAGTTTAAGGTTTGCACTGCCACCATAGACCGCTGTTAATTTTTCAAAGCCTCTCAGGGGAGGGATAAGAGCTTACTCCTGGAAGCAGAGCTAATAATGAAATCTTTGAGCTGAGGCAGATACTCCGAACCCTGAGGTCCTTTTTCACAGGCAGCCTGCTAAGCATGGTTCCCTCCCCGGAGAGGGGAGAGTACACGAGGGCGCAGAGAATTATTAAAAAAAAAATAATAATAAATAATCCTTTTGAAAACCCAGCTCAACCCCATAGTAATTAGCCAAGACTGTCCAGCAATGTTGCAGTTTGGAATTTTGCGTCTAATAAATGTGATATTTTTAACTATTTCAAGCACAGATTTCTTTTTTTTTAATGTGAATAAAATGTTAGTTTGAGGGTGAAAACGTTCAAACTAAAGAATAAGAAACAGGGTTGTAGGATGAAAGGTCATGGTCAGGTTGTAGATAAAAGATGAAAAAAAAAGAAACATCTTCAATAATAATACTAATAATATAGGATTGCTGCAAAAAAAAAAATCTGCTACCCTTACATGTTACTTCTAAAATGAGAAAAAGGAGGAAATGAGAGAGAATGATTTAAAAAAAAAAAAAAATGGGGGGGAGATCACAATGTAGTAACATCTGTGATCACAGATTACGCCGAGGTATGGCAACTTGATCATATTGAGCCCATAGTAGTGAATAAAACATGAAAGTTGCCAGCACTCCTGTTTAAATAAAAGGTCACCTTTATTGTGTCTTCATTTAAAACCAGTAACACATGTTTATGCTTATACTTTTTGAGCTATAGAATTCTTTATTCATAGCAATCTACAAGCAATGCTGTTGAAAATCATCAACCTTGTTAAACATCACGTAGGCGAAAGATACACTGCTATACATCATTTCTTCTTCACCTTGGAAGTCCATTATCAATAATGCATGGTCTTTCTGTGGTATAGGAGCACTAGGGTTGCCAATTTTTCTTCAAGCCAAACCCAAACAGTTTAGCGGCACACAGCAAACATTTAAAGTAACTATTTATATGCATCAACATGGACAACAACATTTGCAGTTAAATATTTTATTTAATTTCCTAAAATAAAGTGTAAAATCATGATCATTTTAAAAGACGCCGATCAGAGATCCTGAGTTAGTTTTTGTTTTGTTTGAAAAGTGGGTGCCTTTTATTTCTTTGTGGTCATGTGGTGTGGCTTGCAGATGCCACCACTAGTCATTACAGAAAAACCTTCTGAAGAATTTTGTCACAACCATAGCTATAATTCCAGTATTGGTGGGCTGAGACCTCGCTAGTTCCAAACTGCCTTTTGTGGTTTTGGATTTTTCATCCTTGGTTTCTCTTTTCTGTGTTTGAAATTTACAGAGTGTCTATAACAGCTAAGAACATTTGTATTTTATGAGATGTTTACAAGAATACGTTCTTGATTAGGAAAAAATTATTTCATTCCTAAAGATGAGAAGCAGTAGTAGAGTATTGTAACTCTGTGTATAAATATGTGGCTTTCACAGCCATTTCTCAGAAATATAAAGAGACTTACTATGGGATCCAAGCAGAGCTGTCTTAATGAGAGGGCACACCTGGGCACTGCCCAGGGGCCCCAGCTGTAGGGGGGCCCCTGCACTTTCCCCAAAGCAGCTGGTCCTTGAGCCCACATTCCCCTGAAATTGGGGGCCCCATGATGGCACTGAGAGTCATGGATACACAGGGGAGGCAGTCTACCTCCTACCTGCTTGATGTCTGTTTACCTGCACTTTCAACATTGTAGGGGCCCCAGAGCATTACTTTGCCCAGGGGCCCATGATGCTATTAAGACGGCCCTGGATCCAAGTTGTCCTTAAATCTTGTGTCTATAATAAGTTAACTTAAAGGGGTTGTAAAGTCAGAAGGTTTTTTATTTTAATGCATTAAGATAAAAAGCTTTCGGTGTGCAGTAACCCCCCCCCCCCTTAGCCCCCCTAACACTTACCTGAGGTCCCTCTCTATGCAGCGATGTCCACGAGTGTCTCAGCCATCTGAGATTCACCTTTCTGATTGGCGGAGACACAGCAGTCACCCTATTGGCTCCCATAGCTGTCAATCAAAGTAAGCTAGCCAATCAGGGGGGAGAGGGGGCGTGACCTGGTTGGGGCTCCGTGTCTGGGAGCTGTGATTGGGCTTGGGTGCCCCCATAGCAAGCTGCTTGCTGTGGGGGCACTGAACAGGAACAGACCAGGTAAGTATAACAGGTTTATTATTTTTACAGGAAAAAAAAGAGACTTTGCAATCACTTTAAACCAATAAAGGGTGTCACTTAAACTTCAAACTTTCTGCATCTAATGCCGCGTACACACGATCAGACTTTTGCCCGGCCAAATCTCATCGGAATTCCGACGGAATTCCGTTGGAGAAAAATAGAACATGTTCTCTATGTAAACTCCGATGGAATTCTTTAGAATTTCCGATGAAAAAACTCAGCTGGGGGTACGCACGATCGGAATATCCGATGGAATAAGTCTGTCTGACTTTTTTTATCGGAAATTCCGATCGTGTGTACGCGGCATAAGATGAAGAGACTACTCCAATAAATAGGAGGTATTACCTGGGCAGATGAATACAAAATTTAAACGTTTTGACATTTAAATTGAGTATTCCATATATGTAACATCTCAGACCTTTCAGACATTAACATCATATACTCCAGAGGTATAGGTAAATACAAAAGGGGTGTTTAACCAGGAATTAAGGGGTTCAGGAATTCAAGTGAGAATGTTACAGCCCCCAACACATCACTGACACTCTGTATATCACCAACGACTGCATCAGGGCACCCTCTAAGTAGGGGTAGTAAAGCCTTGAGAGATAGAAATCTAGCTGAACAATATGGAAGCAAGAAACAAAACGTAGAAAAAATATAATAAAACAAATGTCATTGTAAAAATACCTGTATATACTGTATTTGTCCTACCCTTTTTATTTTAAGTGACAAACTTGGCATTCACAGTGTATTGATCAGAAGTAAGCAATACAGGGGTCAATAAAAAGTAACATTGAGTGCAAGGGTCAAAAGTAAGTGATACAGCAGGTAGAGGTTTAGAGTAAGTAACAAGGAAGGTATGGGTCAGGAGTAACACAGTGTTCAGGAGTCAGTTGGTCAGTGTCAGCAGTTGATGGTGGTGGACAGAGAATGGCAGTTCAGGATGAGGAAGGCCCCAACATGGAACAGAGACCTACCCTACTGAGCCGCCATCTGTATGCAACTACACAGCTGTCACCCCAGCAATGTAACATCATAGTCATGCATTTGAGTTTGATCTCCAGGTGAAAATAAAAGAAAAAAAAGCCTAATGCTTCGTACACACGACCGGTTTTCCTGGCAGGAAGACTGCCATGAGAGCTTTTGGCCGGGAATCCCGGCCGTGTGTATGCTCCATCGCAGGATTCTCAGCGGTTTTTAAGCCAGCAGTTTCCCTATGGGGAAAACCTGCGGGGGAGCATACACAAGGCCAGGTTTCCCAACCAAAGCTCTCATGGCAGTTTTCCTGTTGGGAAACCCGGCCGTTTGTAGGGGGAAAAAACTACCGAGCAGGTTCTTGGTTTTCCCCTTTTTACCGCCAGGAAAACCGATCGTGTGTACAATGCATCAGAGATAAAAAACATTGCAGCCATCACTTCTAAGCTGCAATAAAGTAGGATTTTTAGTTTTTAGATTTTATTGTGCTTTACATAACAAAAAACAATTTACTGGAGCTTTGTGCACACACCTCCAATGCCATCATATACCGAGACAAGGGTCAATAGAAAGCAACAAAAAGCACAACATATTTTACCACAACTACTACTTTAAAACAGTCCTAAAAGATCATGAAATTTGAGGTATAAAGTAACTTAACTTTGAAGATAGTGAGTATGATTTTTATATTTATAGCTTAAGTGTAAGTGTATCTTCACACAATGTACACTAATCTACCATGTTTATACCCAGTGGCGGCTGGTGGAGAAAAAAAATTGGGGGGCAGCAAATGTCAGGTCACCCAACCACCCCTTCCAGTCCAGTCGGGCCAGTCATCCGCAACCCCCCCGTCGGTCGGTCAGAAGATTATCATGCATGTAGATTAGGGGGATGGATGCATGGATAAGGGGTGTGCGGTGCTCTGCACCCTTCATTACAGGGGCCAGGGCCGGACTTACCATTGGGCTTGACTGGGCTGAAGCCCATGGGCCCCACCCAATAGGGGGCCCCCGGAGGAGGAAGCAGGAAGAGCCCTGCAGCACGGGAGGAGGAAGCAGGAAGAGCCATGCAGTTGTGGATGATGAAGTAAGAAGTCCGGCCAGCGGTAGCACCCCCCTGCTCAACAACTACGATCGCCACCCCCTGCTCAGACACTGTGATCGTGCCACGGCCCCCCCGCTCAACAACTCTGATTGCCTCGCCCCCGCTCAACAACTTAGATCGAACCCCCCCAATAACTATGATCGGTCGTCGATCAGCGCTCCCCCTCGCACAACAACTTTGTTAGCGGTTGGGGCCCCTTCAATCAACACTCAAGCCCAGGGGCCCCCACCATCCTAAGTCCTGCCCTGACAGGGGCCCCTATTTATACTCCCAACCTAAACTAACACCCCCTCCCACAGCTGCTTATTGATCTTAGTAGACCAGTTGCTGCCTTACCTGATGGTAACCTTCTCTGCCCCAAATGTTCTTCACTGCAGAATGTACCAGTACTATAAGCCCCCATAGACATGTACAAGGTCATCTCCCAAAACATATTTCAAAATATGTTGCAGTATTAGTATCATGCATCACATCTGACATAATGGGGTGGATTTACTAAAGGCAAATAAACTTGCACTTTGCAAATGTACCGTAATTGCACTCATTTTCATTAAATTAGGCAAAACTTAAATTTATAAAGGATACCCAATCAGCTGGAAAGAAAAATAAGTAAATAAATAAAAACACATTTTTGAATGATGGAAATCAGCAGAGCTTTATTACATTAAGCTCTGGGGAAAATGAGTGCAACTGCACCTGCAACATGCACAGTCTATTTTCCATTAGGAAATCCACGCCATTCTCTTTAATAAAAATCTGCTCTGGGCCAGAATTAATGATAGAACTGGCTGATTTATCATCTTAACCAAAACACAACTGAGCTTATTCAATAATTTGAAGAGAAATGTTGTTACCTAGAACAGCCACCAATCAGATTTCAGTTTACTCAAGTCAAATTGTTAAAACATGCATTTTTAATGGTTGCAGGTTAAGCGATTGCAATTTCTCTTTATTGCATATGCTGGGATATGTTATTTTAAAATAATAGAACATTAGGAATCAAGATATATCACATCGCATTTAGGGGATTAATAGTTTTAAAGATTTTAAGCTTGGGCTTGAGAGGGTATTGATGTCTTCCGCATTAATTAGTGGTGTGTTCATACTGGTGAAGTTTATAACCACACTGGTACCCCCCAGCTGCCAGACAAATAATTCAACTTAATTAGCAAATAAACACAGTGGGCTAAAGAGCCTGAGAATGACATAGGATCATTGAATGGAGTACTGGTGAAAAATAGCATTCTGTAAACTGATGGAGGAATATGTGAACATACAAAAAGGAATGATGTCTATTGATGTGGTATGTATAAAAGCTGTATAAACATGTAAAATATAAAAAAGCATTATACATACAATTTATTAAATATGTTTTAATTAATAAAATCATGGGAGAATAAATTATTTAATTATTTAGAAGAGTAATTCCAAGAGTTCACCCATATACGCAAACAACTGCAAGTGAACCTGACCTTCGTCAATAGTAGACAGAGTAATAGGTCACATTATAGGAGACTGGCTATACTCACCTTCCCCATGCTCCTCAACCTCCCTCTATCTGCAAATATAGCCCTGAGAAATACCCAGTACTTCCAGCTAAGGGTTATAAGGCCATACACCAGTAGACTTGTTTATCAATGTTGATTTAATTCAAAAAAAATCTGAATTTTTGTACTGTGTTATTTTCTGGCCTGAAATATGGCCTCAACTAACTATCCTTCCCATTTTTTGCATATTATATTGGTTCTTTATTTAAGAGTGGTTTGTTGAGCCCATAGTTGGGCATATTTGTGGATGGTTTAATCATTGTAGTGGGGGATCCATATCCTCATTTATCTGTGTAAAGTCACATAACCAGTGACGCAACGCATTGGGTGGGGCCTTGTGATGTCACTTCCAGTGTCCAGCATAAACAGAAGTGTGGTGAGGAGGCAAGTGTGTCACTACTCCTATCTCTACTACCAATCTTTACACTTATTGGTGGTGGCTCTTTATGTCTGATCTCCTCCACCATTGGAGTTGCTTTCTCTCCTATCAAATGGACTAATTTGTCATCCATATATTTATATATTTTTGCACTTTTTTTACCATCTTCTGCACTGGTTTTTATATATAAACTTATAAAAAAATGTTATATATATATTTTACCGTATTTATCTATTTTTTTTATTCAATTTTCACTCACTCATATTAATTTGTCCTTATTTTTGTTTGAAGTAATTAACGATTGTTTGTTTATTATTGAATATGTGCACCATTATTCCTTTTTAAATAACATATGCCCAGGTATATATATATATATATATATATATATATATATATATATATATATATATGTGTGTGTGTGTGTGTAGATAGATATATATATGTATATATATATATATATATATATATATATATATATATATATATATATATATAATATGTTAGAAAATGTGAAAAAAAAGACAAAACTTTCTTAAGACCTTGGAGAAATCCCTTTTTTTTCTGGTGATCTAGAGCAGTGTTTCTCAACTCCAGTCCTCGGGGCGCACCAACAGGTCATGTTTTCAGGCTTTCCATTATTGTGCACAGGTGATTTTATCAGTTTCACTGCCTTAGTAATTACCACAGCAGTTTGATCTGAGGGAAATCCTGAAAACATGACCTGTTGGTGCGCCCCGAGGACTGGAGTTGAGAAACACTGATCTAGAGTGTCATTTCTTGCCGTCATTTGGACAACTAATTTAGCTTGAAAGCTGTCAACATTTTGAGGAGATCTGCTATTTAGGTATCTATTTAGGTATCTTTTGTGTCCACATTAACAAAAATATTGTTTGTTCAAGAAAAATCTTTCACCCTGCTCCTCCGAATATTCTTTTCACTGCGGTCAAAAATGAATGTTGATTTGACCCCACCAGAAAATCAAGCCAATATTCCGAAAACTACAATTTTGAAACAATATTTGACTGATTTTAGGACAGCTGATTAGCTCAATTCTATACTGTGCATCACTGAATGGCCAATAGCCAGCCCCAAGCAAAGCCACACATGGTAGAAGCTTGACTTTAAGGTTCCATGCACACTGGACTTAAAAAACATTGATTCTACAGGCGTTTTTTTTCTCCTGCCTCTAGACGCACTTATATTGTGCTCTATGTGTCTTTGCACATTATTGACTACAACAGGTGTTTTCTGTCAGGGAAAAAAAAAACCTTCTCTGTCGCGTTTTCTGGATAAGTTTAGGAGCTGTAAAAACGTCAGTCCCTCTTAAACTCCTCTTATCTCTTGAAGGTCAAGTTTCAACTTTTTTAGTAAAAAAAAAAAAGGTGTGTTGTCGCTGTACATCATTTCCTGGCTTTACAGGAAGTATCTTTTTTTTTACCCTGTCCATCGTCTCCATCTTTCTATGAGAGAGACACATGTGTAGACATGACCAGGAGGGAGGTCACACAAAGTGTGTGTTCCTGTGGGTAATCCTGGGTTGTATGAGCAATTATTCAAAGGTAGCAATGGACATACGTGTAAAGTTGTAGAATTTGTCTGGGTTTTGCCGCAGGTCCCCATACAAATTGCAAAAGTATCCTGTAGTAAACCTCTGAGACATCAAGGGATGTGTCCAATATCTCCTTCTGGATCTCCTGTCTTCCAATTTTCTCTACCTTAATATCCTTCTCAGCATAATCAGAAGGATTGTTTCCTCCAATTTATAGTTCATGCCTAAAATTGAAGAGTAGAGTGGCATGGCTCTTGATGGCTCAGGAATCTCTGCTCACAATATCCTTTGCTCTTTTTGTCCAAAATGGCACCCAGCAAAAAATGGCTGTGAAATACATTCTGGTTATTTTGCAGAGGGGCGTGTAGTGCAAAAACGCAAATAAACGAAATGCTCTTAGGCCTCGTACACACGACTGAGGAACTCGACAGAAAAGACACATCGTTTTCCTTGACGAGTTCCTTGTTAGGCTTGTGGAGAAACTCGACAGGCTTTCTTTGCGTACACACGGTCAAGACCAAATCTCCTCTTTCTCAAACGCGGTGACGTACAACACATTCGACAGCAGGGGAAGTTCGATTCCACTGGCACAACCCTTGGTGTTGCTTTTGCTAATCTCATGTTACTGCATGTTAAGTAAAAGTTTGGTAAGAGACGATTTGCACTTTTCAGTCTGTTACAGCATGACAAATGTGCTATCTCCATTACAAACGCTACTTTTACCGAAGGTGCGCTGCCATCTCACACTTTATTCTGAGCATGCGCGGGTTTCTTAGCATACACACGATCGTGTTTCTCGTCGAAAACCAGCCCGACGAGGAACACGACGAGGAAATTGAGACTCCTGTCAAGGAAAAAGAGAACTTGTTCTCTTTTTTCCTAGTCGAGTTCCTCAACAGTTTTCTCGATGAAAAGCATACACACGATCGTTTTCCTCGTCAAAAAAGCTCTCCCACCAAGTTTCTTGATGGATTCTGTCGAGGAAAACGGTCGTGTGTACGAGGCCTTAAACTCTCATAGACTCGCCTAAACTTTGTTCAATATGCTTTAATTTTGCATCTTTAATGCCACGTTTTTAAGCTAAAAACGTTGATGTTTTTTCTGCTCCTAGTGTGCATGGAGCCTTAGAAAGTCAAAACTTGCACAGGGATTTGGAACTGCACTGCTAATGGGTTGGAGTGGTGGGAGAGTGAGGGGTGTAAGTACAGCCTAGTTGTGGTGCCTATAAACAAATTAACCCATTACTTGCCTAACATGTACAGTACTAGTCTGCTATAAAGTTATATGGGCAATTTTTAGTTGTGTCAGTCATATTACAAAAAATTTGTGCAACTGATTAAATTTTACTTTAAAAAAATTGTATCTTTGATTCAATAGTTAATAAAAGTGTCAAATACTGCAACTGAGCTGATTCATTATAGACAAACAATTATCCAATGATTAATCGCCTATGTGACTGTTGTAAATCACTTGTGTAGTTCAGGCTGAGTGAGATGTGTCGCAAGTAAGGCAAAGAAGTTGGAGAACATCACCATTCAGGATTCACAAGTGTTTGAGAAGCTGATGGGTGATTATACCTGCCAGCATCAATCATGTATAAGTGTTCAAGTGGTAGTCAATTGTGCTACCAAAATCTCTAGTGACTAATTGCCGGGAGTAACAATTGATTACTATACAGTGATTAGTTGCACAATTGAGCTACAAAAAAAAACTGCCAGCAAGTTGTTAAAGTGGTTGTAAACTTAGTTACACCACTTGTACCTACAGGTAAGCCTATAATATAGCTTACCTGTAGGTGCTGTAAATATCTCTTAAACCTGCACAGTTTAGGAGATATTTACCATAAACACTTGCCCTGACATCATCGGCGCATGCGCTGTGAAGAAACGGTCCTCCGAGCAGCTGCTTCACTCGCAAGTGTCGTGACGTCACGTGACTCCAGCCAATCACAGAGCCCCGGAAGGAAGAGGGGCAAAGATGGATGCGGCCACCAGCGGGGACAACGCAGGCTTCGTTTGCAGGTAAGTGCCACATAATGGGCTAGTATGCGATGCATATTAGCCCATTATGCTTTTACTTTGCAGGGGAAAGCAGGGGAAAAAAGAGGAAGTAAAACCCATCAGGGTTTTACTTCCTCTTTAAATTAAAACTAAATCCTATAACAAAAAAATGTAATAAATTGCAGTTTATCGGTTCTTAGATGTAGTGGCTACATTAGTTTTAGTTTTTTAGTTTTACTTTTTCAAGCAAAGAACATTTTTAGCAAGACACTACCTGTTGATCTTGCCAGAAATGTAGAGCTCTTGTAATTTTTCTAGAGATGAACAAGAAGCAAAAAAGAATGTTACCTTTCTTGTACAAACTGCTAATCCAATCCTCCCCTATGCAATGGAGATTAACAGAAGCAGACATGTTTGAAGTCTACTCTGGGTGGCTCCTTCCAGTGGATGATTGTGCATAGCCGCCTATGGACAGGGAGTGTGTAATTCACAGAATTGCCAGGTGAAAATAAACCATATGTGAATAATTCCCAAAGAACTAAATTCAGATATTTTGTAAGATGGCTTTTTCTAAGATTGACGTAGATGGATATGAGTTGTTTTTTTTTTCAACCTAACTAAACTAACCTAAATAACTAAATATTTAACTGTGTCTATGGGTAGTGAAAGACCTTTACTTGGACAACTGCTGAGGTAGCAAGATACTTTACCAAGCCACTGTATTGCTTTCAGCCAGTTCAAACATATTCACAGCTTTGTACTAAGAAGGGGAAACAAAACCACAGTATAGCATTGCCAAGCAAGAAACTCGGCATTTCCAATATACGGTATGTAATGAGCAAATTGGTCTGTCCCCATGCACACATATAAATATATTTCTAATATAAAAGCAAAAAGTGTTTAAAAACATTAACACGCATGAACATTAACCTTTCCTGATAGCCAATTCTTTTTTATTACCTGATTAACTTCTCTCCATTTAAATAAACCTTTCAATCTCCCGAGGTGATTTTACAAGTGTATCTGTAGACAGCTTGCCCTAAAGACAGTTGGAGTTGATTTACTAAAGGCACTTTACAGAGGAATTTGTGCTTTGCAAGGGAATTTTCCCTTTGATTCATGAATGAGGTGAATTTCTGTTGACTTTTAATCATGAGCAAGCAAAAATACACTTTTTTTGGTATTTTCCTTCCATGATCTCCATAATTGGGTATTCATAGCAAAGTGAATTTTCACCACATTTTCTAAGCTAAGAGAACATTCCTTACAGGCCTTTAGGCTGGGTTCACAGCTAATACCAATGTGCCTCCCAGCAGGGGATGCGTCCACCATCCCCTGCTGGGATTTGGACCTGAAACGGTGGACCAGGACGGTTCACCGTTTCAGGTCCAAATTCAGCTCCAATTTTTGGCTGAATTTGGATCTGAAACGAACCAAAACACGCACAAGGCTCCAGTGCAAATTCGCACCTGAGCCACAGCGGTGTGAACCGGTTCCATAGTGACCCGATAAAAAAAATCTCCTGCTATTGCGAAATAGATGTGGAGAACCCAACTTCAGTAAATCTACTCATTGGATTGTGCCTACATCTGCTGTCCACATTCTCAGGCCAGTGGCCAACATCAGATAGTTATTGGTTGGATGATTTTTTTGGGGTTGACGCAACAAACAAAAACAGCATCTCTCGTGGTTGTCTTTTTCTGTTACGTTACCGAACAACTAGGGTAACATCTAGCCAATTATGATTATGTGTTGATTCGAATAAATTGACTTTTTTTCTCATGCATTTGTAACCTTGGAAAAAAAAAAAAAAAAACTTTTCTCAAAGCTCCCCCAGATTGGTTTCTGTGGTTCCAGACCATGAAAATATAGCAATTATGCAAATGCAGCAACTATAATGAATTATTACTGAATAGTTAAAAAGGTCAAGTCAAAAGTTTTAGTACACTGAACACAAGTTATTAAAAGAAATTTATATAACCGATTACCAAAAATGACCGCAATGTTAACTTATCAATGATATGTCTCAGGCCTCGTACACACGACCGAGAAACTCGACAGAATCCATCAAGAAACTTGGTGGTAGAGCTTTTTTGTCGAGGAAAACGGTCATGTGTACATTTTTCATCAAGGAAACTGTTGAGGAACTAGTTCTCTTTTTCCTCGACAGGAGTCTCAATTTCCTCGTCGGGCTGGTTTTCGATGAGAAACTCGAGCGTGTGTATGCTTAGAAACTCGCGCATGCTCAGAATAAAGTATGAGACGGGAGTAAAAGTAGCATTTGTAATGGAGATAGCACATTCGTCACGCTGTAACAGACTGAAAAGTGCAAATCGTCTCTTACCAAACTTTTACTTAACACGCAGTAACATGAGATTAGCAAAAGCAGCCCCCAGGGTTGTGCCAGTGGAATCGAACTTCCCCTGCCATTGTATGTGTTGTACGTCACCGCGTTTGAGAATGAGGAGATTTTGTCTTGACCGTGTGTACGCAAAGCAAGCTTGCCGAGTTCCTCGACTAGCCTAACAAGGAACTCATCGAGGAAAACGATGTGTCTTTTCCGACGAGTTCCTCGGTCGTGTGTACGAGGCCTCAGAACCCAAATATCAACCATCAGGACGTGTCCACTTGACGTTCACAGCCAATTGATTGAAACAACACAATATTTTAGTGAGTAACCATGAAACAGCATATGATTTTAGTGAGGGGCCAAGCTATCTGTGAACTAGTTTGTCAAGATTTCGCATGAATGGCCATAATGCTCAAGAGTACATATTTATCAAATCTAAGAAAAGTCTATTTCAAAAGTAGTCAGTCTCATGAAAAGAGTTAAAATATCAAGAATGAGGGCGTTTAAACCATGTCTTGATTTAATTATAATCTGGATGGTGGTTTCACGCTCTCTTCAAATCTGGATTCCTTCTAATTAGTAGACCACAGATTAAAATTATTTTTTTGCCAGGAATAGACTTGCATGTATTTTTCCACAAGTAAATAGCATATGTGAATATGTTAATGGTGTAAATAACGTGTAAATCCTACAATATAGCAAACTGAAGCATAAGCATTGTTTTAAAGAAAATCTGCTATATGACCACATTTCCTAAACCAAGCATGCAACACAGCCAAGAAAAACCAACAGAAAAAAGGCCTTTGTTGACCACTTTTCCAATGTGTTAGTTGTCTGACGGTCAATTTAATACTTTGGTTGATTTGCTAAAGAAGTACAAACTGATTACGGATGTAATTACTGAGCTTTGTTAATAAGATGATATTGTGTTGACATTGAATACAATTGGCCATATGCTTACGGAATTTTGGCCCGTTCCTGGTGAACAAGCTAAAATCCAATTCATTGATGGCCCTCTCTACATACTTCTGTGTAGCATTCTTTGAATTAAAAATGATGGTGTCAGGCAGAAAACAGTGCCTGCATCCAATTGGTTCTGGCCTTTGTGAAAATACAATAGCTGCAGTGGGAGATTCATCCATCCATGCCATTTAGCAAGGATGGAGGAACCTGTTAGATTTCCTTTAGCCTACAGGTTATATATAAAAAAAAAATCCAGTAAAACCTTGGATTGTGAGCATAATTTGTTCCGGAAGCATGCTTGTAATCCAAAGCACTTGTATATCAAAGCAAATTTTCCCATAAGAAATAAGTGAAACTTCAAATGATTCCTTCCACAACCATTTATTCATAGGTCCTTCAGTTTATAGTCCATATAAAAAGATTATAGCAATGTGAGAGATTGTGTAACCATAAAATGTCCATCCAAAAATGGAAGCCTCCACAAGGGGATAAGAAGCAAACTCCAGATGGAGCTACAGAGTATAAAAGAGAAGAGAGGTGCCTCTAAGTGTAGCAATATTGTTACTTTTAACCACTTCAGTACCGGGCTTTTTCACCCCCCTTCCTGCCCAGGCCAATTTTCAGTTTTCCGCACTGTCACGCTTTGAATGACAATTGCGCGGTCATGCGACATGGCTTCCAAACAAAATTGCGGTGCGCAGGGACCTAGTAAACAGGAGTACGTCCTCCCGGCAATTGAGCGCCCCGCTGTAGCCGTCTTTTGTCTATAGCGCGGGTGCAAAGAGGTTAATGAAGGTACAACATTTAGCAACTCACATGGTTGATGATTAAAATAGGCACATGGAAGTATGCAGGGATCCGGGGTAAAGCAAGCCACATAGACATCCTCCTCACCACCGGGTCTTACCGTTATCAGTCTACAATCATGACCAGGAAGAGTACCCTCCAGTAGAGTGATCTGAAAGTGAGGCTCGAACTGGTCGTGGAAGGGATGACATCAATGGCATTGAGAAGGATGGTCTATGTGGACAGCTTTACCCCGGATGCCTGCATATTTAGATGTGCCTGTTTTAATCATCAACCATGTGAGTTCTAAATGTTGTACCTTCATTAAATGTAACCATATTGCTACACTTAGGCACCGTACACACAACCGAGTTTCTCTGCAGAATTCAGCCAGAAACTCGATCGGAGCCGTACACTTTTGGCCGAGGAAACCGACGAGGATCTCGTCGGGCCAAATAGAGAACATGTTCTCTATTTCTTCGTTAGTCAATGAGGAAACTTGGCTCGCCGAGATCCTCGGCGGCTTCACAAGGAACTCGACGGGCAAAACGATGTGTGCCTCTATTCTATTTTATACTCAGTTGTGACATGACGCTACTCTTATATCAAGACATCGCTTGTATATCAAGGCAAAATGTATTTAAAAAAAAATGTTGTCTTGCAAAACGCTCTAAATACAAGTTACTCTCAAACCAAGGTTTTACTGTACAACATTTTTTTACGTGTGCATGGTGATTGGATGTTTGAAGTGAACACAGCTTTGCCTTGCTTATCTGCTAAGCTCCAGTTACCATTAGTAAATCAACCACTTTTGACTCACTAACCTGAAAAACGAGTATGCATTTCTGACATTGCTCCGATATCAACTGCTGCATCCCTGTTTCAGGTCAATGACTCATAATGTATTGATGTTTTCTGTCTGTATTGCTATGCTATTTAGTGTTTTTTAGATTTTATATATATATATATATATATATATATATATATATATATATATATATATATATATATATATATATATATATATTATAATATATATATTATACAGTGTATGTTTGACCTACAATAACTTTTTAAACATTGTATAAAGCATGGAAGCCCAACAGTTAATTGCTGTGTGGTCTGCCCAGCAAGGAGGAGAGTTCTATGACATTTTATTAATGGCCTCTGTCAGTAGGTGCATTCAGAACTCCTGGTTATAGGATATCCGCAAAGTTTCCTCACAGGCCTCTATAAATCTATAAATCAGATAACAGAAGAATGTGATGCTCTGAAGAAGAGAAATTGAGATGTTATGCTCAACTCAGACTTTGATTTATGTCCAGAGCCGTGAGGTGTCTCACTGAAACAACCTGTAGAGTGAGATAACCCCTCCTGTGCTAAAGGGAGCTCAGAAACTCCTTCTTATTTTCCTGTGTAACCTCTTCCATAATCCCATGTGGGATTCTTGAGAGCTTGAATACGAAATACTGCCAAATCATGGCTTAAGGATGTTAAATAAATCTTTTGTTACCCGGGACATATATGTAGTGGGATAGAAAACTCTATCCTGTATATGTTTTGGAATAAAAGAAAAAAACGTTTTCAAGAAAATTTCTGTTTAGGTCCATTGATTATATTTTTTACGGTAAATCTTAGAGTCAATGTTAACAGTTTCAATGCTCTCATTATTCTGATTATTTACACTTAGGACATACATGAAAATAGTGTTGTTCTCAAATGTTGAACTTTAGGGCAAATGTGCAGGGAGTTACAGCCTTAAAAGCAGTTTAATGGGTATGACGGATAGTATTTAACAATTCTGCAAGGTTACAGGAAAACATTTTGATGGGTATGACGAATAGCATTAATAGTTTTAGCTGGTGTAAGTCAACATTAAACTACTTTACAGAGGTTTTCTTGTATAATAATGTTCATCAAGTGTTTAGTCCATACATTTGCCCAAATTGATTCTGGTACCGTCTCCCATAGTTGCTCTTCCAATTTTATTATACATTGCAATTTCATCTTGGACCCAAATGCAATAGTGAGTAGTAGATAGCGGACATAAAATCCAAAGGGGGAGGATCCTAGAGATAGGACAAGGTCTGTGAGGGTTGGGTAGGAAGATTTTTGGTGGATTAGGAATAATGCATGCCAATTAGATTGGAGGTAATGAAAAAATTATTTGCTGGAGACCTTATTCCAGTCTAATAAGTGGTGAAAATGCTTCAGTTCATTTATGCTGAGGTGGTAATAGATACAGGTAAGGCCATTGTCAAGTCACCATTGAAACATTTGAGGCTCACCCAGGCATGGGGTGGGGTTGAAATATAGAACAACCTGTTAGGTCAACCAGGGGATACTGTGGTGACATTACCCCACTGGAGTATTTGACAGGTAGCAAGACAGTGTACTTGATATCTTCTTAGGTCTCAAGAAAGGTGGAAACCAAGGCAGGGAGGAGGTACAGACTGGGTTACTAATCTGCTACTATATATGGCAGGTTGAGATCTGCAAGTGGGGAATTTTGCTGTTTTTTATATGACAAGATACTTGCTAATTTATACCTTTAAAGAGAAGATTCCTCATTTAGGAGTCTACTGGTGTCCAAGACGAATTTGGATTGTAAAATACATTGTACGTAGTTTGCAAATACTATTACCAGAGTTCTAAAAAAAAGTTCAGTTTCTTTGGAAAGTATGTCATTGCCTTTAAGTCTCCAGGATTCTGTTAAACTGCCAAAATAGTAGGGAAAATATTAAAATAAGCTCACTGGCACTGGTGAGGCAACTCTCAAGCACACAGACCTCCCTCAATGGGTACCCAAAAGGAACTTTTACAAATGGGTGCCAAACCCCAAATTGAAAAAGTCCAAAGTGCCTTTACTTATTTGTAATGCCATCACATAAAAACAGCCAATGTGTTTAGAGTGAAATACATCTCCCGCTTCATCAGGACTTAACGCCGGGACCTGCATTCACAATACCTGGTCTCTCACAGTACACAGAACATGGAAATGCAAACGTTTTAGTAAATATAAACTGCTAAATACCTTTTCTCATCAGCAGTTAGAGCAGTCTTGTGACTTCTATCAGTGTCCGGTTAAAGCTTGTAGGAGAAGTTTTCATTCTCCTCTGATTGTCCTATGAGGCTGCAGGACTCCTGACCATCTGTCGGAATAGTGCTGATTGGCCCTGTGCTGATCACATGCACTCTCCCAAGAAAAATAAAACTCTCTAGCAATACACACCAAACTGAGCATGTGCAACATTTTTCTAAGCCCTGATGAAGAGACAGATGTGCTTCCTTTGAAAAACATTTTTTTATGGGATGGCATTACGAACAATTAAAGGCACTTTGGAGCCCGTTTGTATACTTTGCGTTACAATCTGATCTATGCCTGATCTGATGCAAAACCTCATTTTGGATGTGAATTATAATAAATGGAGACAAGTGCAGCTTACATTGGCACAATTGTTAAAATTCTTATCCAAAATGAGGATGAGACACTTGTAGTTTTCTTTGAGTCCATTTAAGCCCTTATTCTATTTTTCTAAGCCATGGTGAAGGGCAAGTTTTGTTTCCCCAGAAACATGTTGGCTGTTTTTAGATGATGGTCTAGGAAGAACAATTAAAGGGGTTGTAAAGGTTTGTTTTTTATTTTCTAAATAGGTTCTTTTAAGCTAGTGCATTGTTGGTTTACTTACCTTTTCCTTCGATTTCCCTTCTAAATTTTTTTTTCTTTGCCTGAATTTCTTACTTCCTCTTTCTCCTCAGTAAGCTTGTCCCCCATCATCCGAGCCGTTCTGGCTGGAGGTTAGTCAGCCAGAACAGCTTACTGAGGAGGAACAGGAAGTGAGAAATTCAGACAGAAAACAAAGAAAAAAATCATTTAGAAGGGAAATCGAAGGAAAAGGTAAGTGAACCAACAACGCACTAGCTTTCACACAGGGCAACACGACTTTGGGAGGCAACTTGGACACGACTTGAGTATGAATCACAGCGCGACCTGACGCAACCTACAAGGCAACTTCAAGTTGCCTCCAGGACAGGAGGCTTTCCAGTGGCCAATCAAACAACAATCAGCTCTGTGGGAGGAGTTTGCCTGAGAAATGTATGTTCTCTTCCTGTATTGTTGCTTCTTTTAAGACACTGATCCGACTTCTGAGGTGACTTCCATTGAAATCAATGGGTACAAGATGTCTACAAGCCACCTAGAAGTCGGATTGAAGTAGTACAGGAACCTTTTCTGAAGTCGGAGCAACTGCAATAGCATGCATTAAGACGGTTCCATTCACTTACATTGATTTTCTCATGCAGCGCGACTTGAGGCAACTAGGGGCGACTTAAAGTCGGATCCAAAGTGGTCCCTGTGTGAATAGGCTCTTAAGGAACCTATTTAGAAAATAAAAAACAAACCTTTTCAACCCCTTTAAAGGCACTTTAGACTCTTTTATTTTATGGTTTGGCGCCCATTAGTATATTTCAAGATAGAGATAACGATAATAGTAGCACAAACAATTTTTTCCTCTGACGAACAAAGCAGACAAATGATATTGAGCAAAAATATATTTTTTGCTAAATTGTACTTGTTCAGTTTTTTCTCTGTACAATTTTTGAATTGCACTGCTAATTTTACAAAACGGATGAGAGATAGATAGATAGCCTATGCGCATTTGTGATAACAGGAATTATTTATCTTTTGTCTCCTCCTCGGCTAATTGAAACCAGTAACTCTCAGTAAATGTAAGCCTCAGTCCCACTGAGTGTCAGAGACTGTATTTCATGTTTTCGCAGCCCGTCCAAACATTAACCCTCTGCAGCGCATTCGGCAACACATGGCCAAGATTTGCCTTGTTGTGGGTGCTGCAGGCATGCCTACTTTGACACAGTTACAAAGGGAATGTTTTCACTTAGATAATCTTATCTGCAAGAATGCTGCTACTCTAAGGATCAAATTTCTGCTATGTAGATATTTTATTACAGTTACGCTGTTAGTACTAAATGGACTAGTTGTTTTTTTTACTGTTACACAAATCATTTTCTTTTTTTATAGATTTTTTTTCAGCACCTCTTTGGTAGATCAGGGTGGTATAAACATAACTAGGAAATTATAGTTATATAGTTCGTTTTTTCTTAACCACTTAAGGACCGGAAAGGATTCGCTTCCTAAATGACCAGCCCATTTTTTGCGATACGGCACTGCGTCGCTTTAACTGACAATTCCGCAATCGTGCAACACTGTACCCAAACAAAATTCATGTCCTTTTTTTCCCCACAAATAGAGCTTTCTTTTGGTGGTATTTGATCACCTTTGCATTTTTTTTTTTTTTGCTCTATAAACAAAAGAAGAGCAGCAATTAAAGAAAAAAAAATCAATATTTTTAACTTTTTGCTATAATATCCCCCCAAACAATGTCTTCATCAGTTTAGGCCAATATCTATTCTTCTACACATTTTTGGTAAAAAATAATAAGCGTATATTGATTGGTTTGCACAAAAGTTATAGCGTCTTCAAAATAGGAGATAAATTTATGGTATTTTTATTATTCATTTATTTTTTACTAATAATGGCAGCGACCTGTGATTTTTAACGAGACATTGCGGCGGACAGATCGGACACTTTTGACAATTGTTTGGGACCAGTGACATTTATACAGGGATCAGAGCTAAAAATAGCCACTGATTACTGTACAAATTTCACTGTCAGGGAAGGGGTTAACACTAGGGGTCGATCAAGGGGTTAAGTGTTTTTCCTAGGGAGGTATTTCTAACTGTGTGGGGGGTGGAGACTGATTGGGAGTAGAGAGGGACCACTGTTCCTAATCACTAAGAACAGCAGATCACTCTCTACTCCCCTGTTAGAACGGGGATCTGTCTGTTTACATTGACAGATCCCCATTCTGGCTCTCTGAGGAGCGATCGCGGCTTGCCGGCGGACATCGCACATGCCGGCCACAGTCATCGGCTCCGGCATCACGCTGCAGGTGCGCACACCCCCTATAGCCCTTAAAGCGCCCACCATACAGTTAGGCCTCGTACATACGACCGAGTTTCTCTGCAAAAACCAGCAAGAAACTTGCTGGGAGATATTTTTTGCGGAGGAAACTGGTCGTGTGTACATTTTCGTCGAGGAAACTGTCGAGAAACTCGACGAGCCAAAAAGAGAGCAAGTTCTCTATTTCCTCGACGGGAGTCTCAAATTGGCTCGTCGAGTTTCTGGTCGGGCTGGTTTCCGATGAGAAACTCGAGCGTGTGTATGCTAAGAAACCCGCGCTTGCTCAGAATAAAGTATGAGACGGGAGAAAAAGTAGCATTTGTAATAGAGATAACACATTTGTAAAGCTGTCTCTTAACAAACTTTTACTCAACACGCAAACACATGAGATTAGCAAAACCAGCCCCAAGAGTTTAGCCAGTGGAATCGAACTTCCCCTGCAGTTGTATGTGTTGTACGTCACCGCGTTTGAGAATGAGAAGATTTTGTCTTGACAGTGTTTACGCAAAGAAAGCTTGTCGAGTTCCTCGACAAGCCTAACAAGGAACTCGACGAGGAAAACGATGTGTTTTGCCCGTCGAGCTCCCCGGTCGTGTGTACGAGGCTTCATGGTGATTCACACAGGGAAGCCAACCTGCCGCCATAGAACGTTGGCGGCTGGTCGGCAAGTAGTGGGTTATTCCACCAAATACCAAGATGAATTCCTACCACTGGTGTCCCTTACTTTGTCTCTTTTTTATTATGTAGTCTATCTTCTACTAATGCATTCTCCATGATGTAAAGCAGAAGAGAGCTCTATTGGAAAGATTGCAGTCCCACTATACAGTAATACCTCGGTTTGCAATTAACGTGGTATACAAGCATTTTAAAAAGATGAGCAACATTTTTTTTATATATTTTGACTTGATATGCAAGCGCTGACTTGATATACGAGCAGTACAATCCATGTGGAAAAGCCGCTGGTGTATGCAGTACTGCATGTGGCCAGAGGTCTGGGGTGCTGGTGGCTCCCAGTTCTTCGTGGAGAACTTGCTGGGAATTAGGGGCAACCCAATACATTTTCTGTATTCACCTACGTTCATGTTTTCCCATTGTAGCCTTTCTATATGCATAAGAAATATTTTTTTTTTTTTTAGAAAGTTCATCTTAACCCAAGAAAAAAAATGTACTATGATGCAATTTACCTGTCCTTAAATGCAGTGGCTGTGTTAGATGTTTTTACATTTTCTAGCTTTTATTTCCACCTGGTAATCCTGCCAGTAATGCCCCGTACACATGATCGGAAATTCCGACAGTAAAAGTCTGATGTAAGCTTTGGAACGGAAATTCCGACCGTGTGTTTGCTCCATCAGACTTTTGCTGTTGGAATTTCTGCCAACAAAAGATTGAGAGCTGGTTCTCAAATTTTCCGACTGAAAATCCGATCGTCTGTAGCAATTCCGACGCGCAAAATTCCGATACATGCTTGTAAACAATTTATCGCATGCTCGGAAGCATTGAACCTCATTTTCTCAGCTCGTCGTAGGGTTGTACATCACCGCGCTCTTGACGATCGAAAGTTCAGAGAACTTTTGTGTGACCGTGTGTATGCAAGCCAAGCTTGACCCGAATTCCGTCGGAAAAACCATCCAAGGTTTTTCTGACTAAAAATCTGATTGTGTGTCCGCGGCATAACACATTTTCTGTCCTAGGGGGACAACGTTCACTCCCCTTACTGTATCTATGAAGAAGCCAGTGTTGTCATCTTAAAACAGGACTACAAAAAACTTTCTCCTCTCTACATCTCAATAACATAGGGGGAGTTGGGTTTTGTAGCTCACAGAAGATGGTTGGGAAAACAGAGATTTTGTTTCATTGCAGGGAAGTTACATGGGCATTGGATCAACAGTCATTTTTCTATGAATGCAGTCAATTTTATTTTCTGTAATAAAGAAATTTAATGCAACCACCGCATCTAAGGACTGATACTCAATATACACAGTGTATGTATTTTTATTCTTGGGTTTGGATATAGTTTAAGCAAGAGCTTTATATTACACATTTCATTTTCAACATTCACATGCTGCTTTACCTTCATGTCTTCTAAATATATGCATGTGATCTGCAGAGCTGACAGTCTAAGCATTAACAGCGACACTGACCACGTATTTGATATGCCTGTACATGCCTTTTACAAAGTTATGTCTGTTCAGCAAACTGGGGCCGGACTATTTCTACGTTTCTACATGTCTATGCTTCAACGATCTGAAGATGAATCTAATAACAGACACGGTAAAAAAATATATATTTTTTTGACAATTTCTCTAAATCGTATCCCTCTAATTTAAAATAAGCAACGGGTTGCAGATAAGTGCATGGTTAATGTGAACTGGAATTTGCAATGTATTTTTCCATTAGGAACAGATCCACTTAAATAGCTTTTACTACTTCCTCTCTATTTATATAAAATAGATATTTACAAGGCCCTCACACAAAAGATGACTATAGTAAAAACTAAAAAAATGTTGTTAAACCATCTATTGGCACAATCAGGGAGCATCCAACAAAGCCATCTATCTTTATGGCTGGGAGATATCGTTTAGAGGGAATCAGCACCTGGATCAGATGTGTCCTTCAGTTGGCTAGATTGTTTTCTTTTTCTGGGCATTATGCCTCTCGTCACACTAATAGACTTTGTTCAATAAGGAATAAAGCAAAGTGCAAACTGTAATAACCCATTAAAAACAATCAGAAACCATCTTTCACTTGCTGGACATTAAAAAAGTATTACTAAATTGGTTGCATAGGCGTGCGCACAGGGTGTGCTGGGTGTGCCTGGGCACACCCTAATCATCCTATGCACATTAGCATTATCGCTCTGTGTGCCAGCAGAAAGATGGGAAAGATCTCTATCCTATCGGCTCTGCCATAAGAGAAGTGCTTATGCACTTCTCTTTCACTGTGCCGGCGTAGAGATTGATCTCCCTGCCGGCGCCATATATATGTAGGCACACATGTGTGCTTGAGATTTAGGGTGCACACCCTAATGCAATAGGCTGCGCACACCTATGATTGGTTGGCATGGGTCACAACACCTATCAACATCATTATTGTCTTTTTGCAGTGTAGGGATGAGCTTTGAGTTCGAGTCAAACTCATGTTCCACTCTAACATTGCCTGTTCGCCGAACAGCGAACAATTTGGGGTGTTCGCGGCAAATTCGAAAAGCCACAGAACACCCTGGAAAAGTCTATCGGAGAAATCTAAAGTGCTAATTTCTAAAGGCTTATATGCAAGTTATTGTCATAAAAAGTGTTTGGGGACCTGGGTCCTGCCCCAGGGGACATGTATCAATGCAAAAAAAAGTAAAACAAAAAAAAGTTTTTTCGGGAGAAGTGGTTTTAATAATGCTTAGAGTGAAACAATAAAAGTGAAATATTCCTTTAAAATTCGTACCAGGGGGTGTGTAAAGTATGCCTGTAAAGCAGCGCTTGTTTCCCATGCTTAGAACTGTCCCTGCACAAAGTGTCATTTCTGAAGGATAAAAAGTCATTTAAAATCACTGCTCCCGAAAAAAAAATCAGTTTTTAAAACTTTTTTTTGCATTGATACATGTCCCCTGGGACAGGACCCGGTTCCCCAAACACTTTTTAGGACAATAACTTGCATATTAGCCTTTAAAATTAGCACTTTAGATTTCAAAAGTTCGAGTCCCATAGACTTTAATGGGGTTGTAAAGTTCACACAAACTTTTGTGTCTGTTCGCAGGTTCTGGTGCGAACTGAACGTGGGGGGGGGGGGGGGGGGGTCGGCTCATCCCTATTTCAGTGTCATATTTAATCACGACTATGGGTTGGTGTATATATAAGCAATAATGAGCTCATCAGCAATGAAAATCAACAGTGTTGCTAGCAGTATCTAAACCAGGTTCACATTTGTGCGTTGTGGGAATGTGTGCAAAATCATGCACACATAATTTCCAGGCACATGAAGGTATATATATATATATATATATATTTTTTTTTTTTCAACCATGGAAAGATCTGTCCTAAGTTTTGAATGTATTGATAGATTTGTTTCTCTTATATCAAAACTTAAAACCTACAATGGGAAGATGTTGAAGATATTTTATGCTCATCAACACTTGACAATCTGTGCTCATTTCTCCCCTGTGTAACAAAACAACTACCTAAATAAACCTAATATGATCATGATTGCCAGTTGGAGGTGTTTCAGGAATATCAAAGAGATAGTGCAAACTTGGATACACCAGAAAGAAAAAAATGTCACAAGGTCTGGAGTATGTAATGTACAGCACAGCATACAGAGTTTAATGATCAGAAGTACAGTAGATCTGAAGTATGCAGTTTGCAAAGTGGTCAGTTAGGTGCCCCTTACATTTTCATTCGGCGGTGAAGTCTTTACATTGGAGGTAAATTGTGAAGTGCCCCCCCAACATTGATGGTCATTAGTAAAGCGTCCTTAGTCCTTATATTTTGGTGGTCAATGGAGAAATGCCCCCTTAAATAGGTGGGAAGTATAGTGCCACTTTATATCAGTGGCCAGTGGTTACATGTCCTTTGACATTAATGGTTAGTGTAGCACTCCTCTATGTTAATGGGAAATGTTCAAGTATCACTGACACCGGTGGGGTAGTTATGTGTCCTCTTGCATTGGTAAAGGGATCTGTTTCTTTGACGGTCAATAGAGAAAATTGAGTACTGTCCGTGTTACTTTTTTTATTTGCACTAACATACAATTTTTCAGGAAAAGCTTTCGGGGTGTTACCCCTTCTTCAAGGTCCAAGCAGTACTGACGGTCAATGAAATTGATTTCATGACCACCCAGAAAAGTGCCATTACACTTGTTAACTCCAGTAATAAGCGCTTAGCCTTTGCAAGCTTCACCATGATGATTACAAGGTGATCCTATACGCTTCATCAGATTCTTCATCATGGCAAGGAGACTCCTCCCACTGCAGCCATAAAGTTAGCCGAACATTGTTAGATTTTTTTTTCGACCTTTCATATGGAAATGGAAATCACTCAAAGTATCATTCCTTCTGGCCATCATAGAGTAATTTTGTTTGAAAGACCTTCACATTTTGCCCAGACCTCCTATGCCAGATGTATTAAACAGATTTTATTATAATATGTAAAATGTTTCCCCAACAAAATCCAAACCAAAGTTCAAATTTTGTTCATTCAAGAAAAAAATTCCATCTTGTACCATGGAAATTTATCATAACTATGGTCGAAATTGAACATCAATTGAACTCCACTAACCAATATAATTTTTTTGTTTTTGTTATATTCTTTTGATTCTCTAAAGCCCCGTACACACGATCGGAATTTCCGATGGAAAAAGTCTGACTGACTTTTTCCATCGGAAATTCCGACCGTGTGTATGCCCCATCGGACTTTTTTCCGAGGAATTCCATCGGAGTTTAGATAGAAAACATGTTCTCTTTTACTCCGATGGAATTCCATTGGAATTCCGATTTGAGTTTGGCCGGGCAAAAGCCCGATCGTGTGTACAGGGCATAAGGAATTTTTTTTTGCCATATGGTCAACTTAAGAAAGAGCTTTCCAAAACAGAGTTAAAAAATAAAAAATAAAGTAACTTGGTGGAATATTGGATATGAGTGTTTGCATCATCCAAAATTCCAAAATCTGAAGGTGGATATACCCTTTTTATTGACATGCCTAGAAAGACTAAAGTTCTTATAGATGTAGATATTTTTTTTTTTTTTTTACAAACGTATTTTAGAAAGACAGCAGGCAGCTTCATTTTCAGAAAGAAAGGGGTTAAGGTCAGAAAGAAGCTTGAACAGGGTGTGTGCCCTGATGACCCAGTCTGACACCTCTCAGTGGGGTTACCTGGCGAGACTGTCCTACTGACTGCAAAGCCCCAAGCAGCGGAACAAGATACCGAAGGCCAAGGGAGGTACTGGCTGAGGGGTCCCTTTCCTCTCTTTCTCTGTGGGGCCCCCAGCCACAGTTCAAAGGGACACGTTTCAGTTCTCCTCACCTTTTCATCTTCAAAGAAAAAAAACAGTTTTTCCAAAAGGATTGTGTGAGACAGACAGGCTGCTGCTGGGATACAGAATGCAAACTCTCCCTGCTTGGAATTCTGCCACATCTGCGAAATACCAGAATATCTCTATGTAATGTCTCACTTTTGGAGATTAACACCCCTAACACACCTGTGCAGCAGCAGTGTAGGGGCATTGTTCTGTATTTCTGTGCTTTGATGAAGGTGTTCTAGTAATTGCAATGGTTTCATTTTTGAGTTGGTCTTTGTCTGCAGAGGGAGCAACAGCTGATTTCATGACATTAGAGTAGAAAAAAAAAGGCCTTATGCAAACGCTCTAAAGAGTTGTCAGAGGCTAATTTGGAATTGTGTCTATTTATATTAACACATAGGCTACCCCTGCTGCTTAGTTCAAGTAAAAGGTAAGAGATTTAAAGGAAAGCTCTGGCCAAAATAAGTTAAAATTTAATAGCCAATTTTTGCAGCTTTTGCTGCAATATTCAACTTCAATTAAGAGATTTCCCCAGCGGTACTTTTTTTCTGCAGCTAGATGTTCTTAGTCTGATGGCTAGCCTCATGCAACCTACTTGCTTTGGAGCCCAGGTAGTTCCAGGACCAGTGGCGTACTGACTATTCGGGCACTGCCAGAGGGCCCCATGCCACTAGGGGCCCCATCAGGGTTGCCAGCCTCAGTAAAACCAGGGACAGTATGTAAAAATCTGTGTTTTTTTTTTAAATCCCAAGATTATAGCTGCCCCGACTCTTCTGTACCTTTTCAGTGTGTGTATGTGTATTCTGTGTGTATGTACACTGTGTGTGTATATTGTGTGTCTGTGTGTGTATACTGTGAATATATACTGTATGTGTGTGTACTGTGTGGCCCCATATTCTATTGCCTGGGGGCCCCATAATCTCCTATTGCCCGGGGGCCCCATAATCTCCTATTGCCCGGGGGCCCCATGAGTTGTCAGTTTGCCCCTGTCCAGGACCTGCCCCCAGCCTGGGATTAGAAAGTAAAAAGAGAAGCAGCACAAATCAAAGCTCATCTCTCTGTTATTCTGCTTTCTCCAATCTCCAGTCAACACGCTCCTTGCCAGCACATAAAGAGGTGGATATCAGGTCAAATTCACGTACTTAGGCTGCATTACAAAAATATACATTTAAAGTGTTAATTCACCTTTCTGCACTTATTTAAACAAATCCCTCGTGCTTTCCAACACCCTCAGCACATTGCAAAGCACTGTTCTGATTTTAAATAGTTGCAATGTCCTGCACGGCCAGTCTACAAAAATCTCTAGGCCACAGGTGCCGGATCCGGCCCTCCGGGTTATTTCATGTGGCCCTCGAACCTCTCCTGCAGCTGCAGGAGAGCTCCAGCCCTCCTCTGGTCCTCCTTCAGACCCCTACTTTCTGCTTTCAAGCAATGCATCCAGCTTCTTCCCAGCAGCAGCATAAGAAAATGGGGTACAATGTTAAGTTAAGGGGAAGTGGGGGACTCAACTTCTGATGGTGGGGTGGCTCTTGACATCTAATGTAAGAGGAGGAATGCGCTGGACATCTAATCTTACAGATACAACTGGCCCTTTTGAGGACAATCATAATGCTGATGGGGCCCACGATGAAATTGAGTTTGACACCCCTGCTCTAGGTGGTAAGCCCCCCTTTTCCTAGCTAATCAGATTGGATTGGCAGCTCAGTGGCTAAGGGGTTAGCACTTCGCCTAGCAGCTCTAGGGTCTCCAGTTTGAATCCCAACCATGACACTACCTGCCAGGAGCTTACATGTCCTTCTTGTGCCTGTGTGGGTTTCCTCCAGGTACTCAGACATGCTGGTTGGTTGGTTAATTGAATTCTGTCTAACTTGGAATAAAGGGGTTCTTGTCCAAGAGGAGGAGAACTGCTGCACTCCTGGGCAGGCTTGCCATGTGTCTGCTATTCGTCAAGGTCCTCTAGCTAGGCTGGCTGGGGAGCTTCTTCTGTTGAAAGTTGATAGAGCTGTCTGAGGGATTGTTGTCTGGGGATCTGGTCTGGTATCACTGGGAAGGTCTCCAACTATCCAAGGATATTAGTGAGTACAAGCTGGAGTGAGAGATCCTTGAGATGCTTTTTATCCTTCAGGTGCGAAAGGCAGTATTGCTCAAAGGGGACATTGTACTTGGTGTCCTGGTATAGGTCAGTCCACTATTTGATTGTGCAAGGGCTCTTATCACAATATTAGGAGGAAGATTAGTGTCCTCAAGTTGCTACTAATGTTACTAGAGTATCCCACAATTACCCTGCTCATATCCAAGTTCAAGTTCTGCAATAAAGCATCAGAAATGCATACCCCTAGACCAAGGGTGTCAAACTCAATTTAATCGTAGAGCCGCATGAGCATTTATTGCCCTCAAAAGGGCCGGTTGTATCTGTAAGATTAGATGTCCAGTGCATCCCCTCCCCTTACATTGAATGTCAACAGCCACCCCACCATCATAAGTTGAGTTTCCCACTCTCCCTTACATTGCAATGCACCCCCCTTACCTTATGCTGCTGCTGGGAAGAAGCTGGATACATTGCATGAAAAGCAGAAAAATAAGGATCCCTGGAGGAGGACCAGAGGAGGGCTGGAGCTCTCCTGCAGCTGCAGAAGAGGTGTGAGGGCCACATGAAATGGCCTGGAGGGCCTTGTGTTTGACACCTGTAACCTAGACTGTTTATTGAACCAAAATGGAGTGACTGTGAAGCCCTGTACACACGCTCAGTTTTCTCGGCGGTAAAAAGTCCACGAGAAAACCGAGAACCCATCAAGAAAACTGCCGTGGAGCTTTAACCGGGAATCCCGGCCGTGTGTATGCTCCATCAGCACTGCCTTGCAGTGTTTCCCATAAGAAATTAGTAGATCTGGCGGGGAAAAAAACACTGGGAATCCCGATGTGAAAATAGAGAACAGGTTCTCTATTTATCCGACGGGATTCCCGGCTGTTTTCTTGATGGGAAAACTGCGAGGAAGCATATACATGCCCGGTTTACCCGGCGAAAAGCTCTCTTGGCAGTTTTCCTGGCAGGAAAACCGGTCGTGTGTACTGGGGTTGAGTGCAACTACAGGAAAAGACCCTAGGGATCTTATACTGCAGGCTTCTGTTGGAGTGAGCGCTACATATGGGTGAGGTTTGAATGAGTAAGTAACGGCCGTCAGGGGTGCACTTTTAATCTTTTAATATTCTGACCATCCATGCAAGCTGAGAACATTCATCCTCTATATCTGGTGTCCTGGTTGAGAGTCAAACTGAGGACCCTAGTGAAGCAGCAACTAACCATTAAGCCATTTGCTGCGCATGAAAATGTTCAGTTTCAAATTCTTGCTTTTGGGTCGGATGATGCAATTCTCAGGGACACCACAAAAAATGTTGTTGTTACAAAAAACAGTTGTCGAATTTCTAAGGCCCCGTACAGACGAGCGGACTGTCCGCTGAAAACGGTCCGCTTGACCGTTTTCAGCGGACATGTCCGCTCGGAGATTTCGGTCTGATGGTTGTACACACCATCAAACCGAAATCCGCGCGGACAGACAGCGCGGTGACGTGGCCGTGCCGTCGCCGCGACGATGATGCAGCGACGTGCGCGACCCTGGAAGGTCAATGCTTTCAGGCAATCACTTTGACGCATGCGAGGGATGGCGGCCGATCTGAGTCTGTACAGACGACCGAACATGTCCGACGGACATGGTTCCAGCGGACATGTTTCTTAGCATGCTAAGAAACATTTGTCTGCTGGAAACCTGTCCGATCCGCCGGACATTTGTCAGGTCGGCCGTACAGACGACCGAACATGTCTGCTGAAACTGGTCAGCGGACCAGTTTCAGCAGACATGTTCGGTCGTGTGTACGAGTCCTTAAATGACTATTCCATCAAGAAGCCTTCTTCCATCATCAACAAGCACATACACCATTTCACGTTCAGCAGTACACACAAACATATGTCTGTGTGTGTTTCATTTCTGTCCGCCTAATTTTTGGTGCATGCTTTAAACAAACATAAATCTTCTTTTATTTTGTGTTTTTTCGGTCAGAATGTAACCATCACTGGATGCACACAACCATGCTGTAATGAACAACAGGGTAGATCTAAAATAGCTTGAAAATCTCTGGAAAAACAGAAACACATGCCACATAGTGTGGTACCAATGCTATATTTCATGCATGACTTTAGAGAATGTTAATAAGGATTAAAAACATACTTGGCAGATCAACAAATCATAGAGAAGCAGCCAATTAGAATTTCTACCTTTAGATCTCTACGTTTCGCAAACTATCAAAAGAAAGAATGCTGTTATTTATGAATGTACCTGACTGCAGTTCTGAATAGAAAGTACAGAAAGCCTCAACAAAAAGAGCATTAAACACTACAATGAATATACCCTTTTTACGTCTGAATAAGCCCTGACCATGCTTCTCTCTCTCGAGTTTTCCAAGACATCAAAGTCGGGGCGATTTGGGTACAATTTAAGCATTAGCCAATAAATGTGATTAGGATAACGCTTCCAGAAAGACGTATGTCTGGGAATGATATAGTCATATGGGATACAGATGTGTTTTTGATTTCTGTCTGACCTAAAGAATCAGCTGATTTCACTAGAGATGGTACGAAAGGACACTGCCAGATTCAACTTATTAGCGGGGTGGCTTTATTTCTATGCCATCAAAGCCCTGCGGTTTATTTGAGCCTATAAAAAAAAATCTGCATTGGAAGCCTCTACTTCTCTTTTTTTTTTGTGTGTATTGTTATGGCTGCCATGGAAAAGACAGAGGTAGCTCATTGTAATATCACTGCCTTTGTATGACTACAGCCTGCTCCGTTATTAAATTGTAATTTGGTAAAGGAAAAAAATTCCATTATCTATTGTATTATTAGCCTTAGAGAGACTCTGCAAGGGAGAAATATGAAGGTTAAAAAAAAAAGAGTTCTGTTGGTTGAAGCCTTTTTGTTTTTCTTGTCTGGGTTCCCTTGTATTAAATGGTATTTAGCAGTGGTAAAGGATAACAGATACCCTTTACATAGAAATTACATAAATGCCCAACTTCTCCACATTTTGAGATATAATTATACAAGTAAGGATATCTTAATTACTAAAGTAGGGTAGCATGGTGGTTTAGTGGTTAGAACTTCTGCCTGGTCATTGGTTCATATGCCAACCATGACCCTACTTGCATGTACTCCTTATGCATGTGTGGGTTTACATACTGGTAAGTTAATTGGTCCTAGTATGTGTATGTACAAAAATTAGTTAAAGGGGTTGTAAAGGTTTGTTTTTTATTTTCCTTCGATTTCCCTTCTAATGTTTTTTTTTTCTTTGTCTGAATTTCTCACTCAAAGAAAAAAAAACATATAGAAGGGAAAAGGTAAACATTTTCCCTCAATTTAGGCCGATACATTCTCTTCTACATCTTTTTGGTAAAAAAAAAACGCAATAAGCGTTATACAGTTATAGCGTCTACAAAATAGGGAATAGATTTGTGGCATTTTTATTAATAATTTGTTTTTTACTAGTAATGGCGGCGATCAGCGATTTTTATCATGACTGCAACATTGCGGCGGACACATCGGACACTTTTGATGCCATTTTGGGACCATTGTCATTGATACAGCGATCAGTGCTATAAAAATGCACTGATTACAGGCATACCCCACTTTTAAGTACATAATGGGGTTGATTGGAGGCAGGGGTTGATGGTGGCTGCGGTCGCACCGCAGAGGGGGATGGAGGCAGGGGGAGATTGGATGCAGTGGGTGTTAGTGGCAGGGGTTGATTTGAGGCAGGGGGTGTTGGTGGCACTGCAGAGGGGGATGGTGACACCGCAGAGGGTGGGGGATGGAGACAGGGGTTGTTGGTGACACCACAAAGGGGGATGGAGGCAGGGGGAGATTGGAGGCAGGGGAAGATTGGAGGCAGAGGGAGATTGGAGGCAGAGGGAGATTGGAGGCAGGGGGAGATTGTGGCACTGCAGAGGGGGTGAAGGCAGGGGGTGTTGGTGGCAGGGGGTGATGTGATTAAATAATTTGCCCTTATAGTATCGAAAATAACAAAAATATGTTTTTTTACCTTAATATCTACCTTAAATCACATTGCTATTTGCCCAGCATACTTGTTTGTAGCCTAAATACTGAAATTAGCACCTAAAAATGTAATTTAGTAACTTTTGTGAAATGCCAGTAAAAACGTGGCTGTGCCAGTAAATTTCAATCTGGTAGGTTGGCAACACTGTCTGTGAGATAATCGCGGGTATCCCTGTGGACATTGAGTCCGCGGGACCTGCGGTCGGGCCACAATTCCGTATCTTAAATGGGACGTGTATATACGTGGATCTGCCCACAGGAGCCATTGTGTCGACGTATATATGCGTGAGCGGGCCCTTAAGCGGTTAAAGTAAGTAATATTCAGATTTCTCTCCTCTCCTAGATAAAATGAGCATGTGCTATTTTATCATCTGGGGTTATGGCATTTATAATAGTTTTGCTTTGCACATGTCTCTCAACACCAAATACTTACCTTCCTTTCAAATCCCCCACTACTCTGTTCTGTCATTGTGAGCCAAAGCAAGTCCTGTATGAGGACAGTTGTAGCTTACACCTTCTGTGGACATTCCTCGTAATTGTTGTTTCTTAAATGTCAAAAACTCTAGAAATGCTTCTAGGCTGCTTCATTTTCGACAGAAATGTGTGCGCAATTTTTTACCACCGTGATGTAATGGCTGAATCACACTTAAAAAGCCAAGGCCTTAAACTCCCTTCTTCATCCAGAATGTCCTGAAATACATTATCTCAGTATGTGCATGTTTTTGATGAATGTTGTCACCACAGCCAAGTTTCCTTCAATCCAAAACAGAGACTCAGCTAAGCCCAGAGTTTGAACAGTCTGTAGCAGGAAGACATGCTCTACACAAACATGTAACACTGCGGGTGAGAATAAAGATCCATTTTAATCTTGCTGAATTTAAGATGGGTGAGGGAATGTAATAGCAAGGCCATGGTAATTGAACTTCCCTTTTCTAATGCCGTCGTATGTGTTGTACGTCACCGCGTTCTTAGCGTTTGGAATTTCAGACAACATTTGTGTGACTGTGTGTATGCAAGACAAGGGGGCAGATTCAGATAGAGATACGCCGTCGTATCTCTGAGATCCGACGGTCGGATCTATGCGCCTGATTTATAGAATCAGGTTCCGCATAGATCTCCCTAAGATCCGACAGGTGTAAGTGAGGCCCCGTACACACGTCCGAGAAACTCGACGAGCAAAACACATCGTTTTGCTCGTCGAGTTCCTTGTGAAGCCGCCGAGGATCTCGGCGAGCCAAGTTTCCTCATTGACTAACGAGGAAATAGAGAACATGTTCTCTATTTGGCCCGACGAGATCCTCGTCGGTTTCCTCGGCCAAAAGTGTACACACGACCGGGTTTCTCGGCAGAATACGGCTCCGATCGAGTTTCTGGCTGAATTCTGCCGAGAAACTCGGTCGTGTGTACGGAGCCTGACTTACACCGTCGGATCTTAGGCTGCAATCTCCCGCTGGCCGCTAGGTGGCGCTTCCGTTTGTATACGCGACGAATATGCAAATGAGGAGATCCGCCGATTCAGAAACGAACGCCCGCCCGTCGCTTTTTTTTTTACGTCGCTTGCATTCGGCTTTTTCCTGCGTATAGTTACCCCTGCTATGTGAGGGGTATCCTATGTTAAGTATGGCCACCGTTCCCGCGCCAAATTTTGAATTTTTACGTCGTTTGCGTAAGTCGATTCAGAATACGGCCGGACGCAATTTACGCTCACGCCGAAACCAATGACGTCCTTGCGACGTCATTTGGAGCAATGCACGCTGGGAAATTTAGCCGGCGGAGCATGCGCAGTACGATCGGCGTGGGGACGCGCCTGATTTAAATAGTAAACTCCCCCTAGCCGCGGAATTTGAATTCCGCCGGGGGATTTACGATCCGCTGGCGCAACTTTAGAGGCAAGTGCTTTCTGAATACAGCACTTGCCTCAAAAAACTTGCGCTGGCGGATCATAAATAAGATAGATTACGCGGATCTAAAGATCCGCTGATCTATCTCAATCTACCCCAAGGAGTCCTGAAAAAAAGACAGTTTTTAAAACTTTTTTTCCATTGATACATGTTCCCTGGGGCAAGACCCGGGTTCTCAAAGACGTTTTCACAGGCATACTATAGACACCCAGCAGGTACAATATTTAAAGGAATTTTAATTTTTTTTATTTTTTATTTAAGCATCATTAAAATCACTTCTCCTGAAAAAACTACCGTTTTTAAAACTTTTTTCCATTGTTCCCTGGGGCAAGACCCGGGTTCTCAAAGACGTTTTACGACAATAACTTGCATATTAGGCTTTAAAATGAGCACTTTTGAATTCGAACGTTCGAGTCCCATAGACGTCAATGGGGTTCTAAATGTTCGCGCCAACGTTCGGTCCGTTCGAAGGTTCTGGTGCGAACCGAACGGGGGGGGGGTGTTCGGCTCATCCCTAGTGAGTAGGTGTGGTTGCCAACCACCGATGAAAGCAAGAAGTAAAACCAGTCTGGGTCATGTAAGGTTGAATGGCACCCGGAGTACCACACCCCAGCACCCATTCTGGGAATAGAAGTCTCCATTATACTGTGCCTTCCATGGTGATCAGGTATCGTCGAAAGCTGACACATGTAGAAGCATTTGTAGAGCTTCCTAATTTAATTTCATCACAGAATGTTGAGGGCACCACATGTCATCACCTTCTTGTCAAAGCAAAGGTACACTCCTGTTTATCCATTACAGGTATTTATATGGCACCGACAATTTGCGCAGCTCTCCATATATATTGTACATTTGCATCAAACCCTGCCCTCAAGGAGCTTACAATCTAAGGTTCCCAACGGGCATTGATACATAGGGCCAGTTTAGAAATCTGAGAGAGGGGTTTAAAGAACATGTTACCCCAACATTTCAGACTTGTGTTGTTTAAAAAGTATTATTGTTCTCTTTGTATTGCTTCCTTTGTGTTAAATACTTTTTAATCCTGCCAGTCTCCCTGCTTTCCTATGATAAACTGTCCATTCTAGGCTAGGCCCCTTCCCAGCGTGATTCTATTTCTGGCTGTGCTGCTGGGGGCACAGCCTGTCTGTCCTTCAATGGCCAAGACTTTTGCTGACAAGCCATCCAGCACAGCCATTCACTGTGATTGGTATACAGTGGAACCTTGGTTTACGAGTAACGGGGTTAACGAGCATTTTGAAAGACGAGCAACTTTTTTTTTAAATTCTGACTCGGCTTGCAAGTGTTGTCTTCCAAACGAGCAGAATTCTAGCTAATGGGGTGTGCAGTACCACATTTGGCCAGAGGTGCGGGGGCGTCGGTGACACTCGGCATGGTTTATAGCCATGTAAATGCTTCGGAAATACTCCGTTCCCGGGTGTTTCCGAACCTTTCCAAGGGTTTTCAAGGTCAGCCGAGGTGTCCCCGAGCATTTCCGGTGCCCCCCCCCCACCTCTGGCCACATGCGGTATTGCATGCCATTGAAGTCGATGCGGAACAAATTATTTTCGTTTCCATTGACTTCTATGGGGAAACTCGCTTTGATATGCGAGTCCTATGATTTACAAGCATTCTCCTGGAACGGATTATGCTCGTAATCCAAGGTTCTACTGTACTGCTGTTTTTCTGCCTCTATCTCCCTAAGAAGCCCCTTATGCAACTTGGACTGAGATCATGTAATTACTTCAAAAAATACCGTAAATGGTAATTATTTTAAATAAATAAATATATATATATATATATATCTATATATATATATATATATATATATATATATAGATATATATATAGATATATATATAGTAAGATATACATCTATATATATATATATATATATATATATATATATATAGTAAGATAGATATATCTATATATATATCTATCTATATAGATATATATATCTATAGATATATATATATCTATATATCTATAGATATATATATATATATATATATATATATATATATATATATATATATACACGCACACGTTTGCCTTTCATTTCTATTTTAAACTGAATGGGTTATTTTACAAAGTTAGGGTTCACTTTAATAATACGCATCTTCCCTGAACTGAAACATCTGCATTGTCTTTCTATAGGTCAGTCTTACCCAGCAGTGCGAACTTCTCCAGTGTTTTCTTTCCATCCTGTTTGATGCTCAACGGGGTCACAAACCGAACACAAATCTTCTCAAGCTTAGTCATCAGGAGAAAGAAAGAGGGGGGATTTGAAACCTAATCTTAAAAATACTTTGTGTCTCCAAACAAGGATTCGGTTTTCCCAAAGGAGATCTCTATGACTCCTACCAGGACACCATTTGACAATCATACCCAAGACAATACAAGATGCCATGACTCCATTGTCCCACCTAAATAAAAAAGAATGGCTTTTTGTTATGCGAAAGGTTAAACCTTGCTTTGGTCACTGCTTTGCCGCGTATATATATGGCTGTGGAAATAGGTGTTTTTTTTTTGATGATTGATGATGATTTATTGATGATTTACATCAAACACGGCCTGATGATTTTGAACGGCATTCATAGATATGGCTTGGCGATACCGGACAATCAAATAATGGATATATGTTTACTTTTTTGGTAAAGCAAAATTAAAAGGAAATAACCAATAGTATTTAGTGAAACAGAACGCAGATTGAGAAAACGCTGCATACAGTTTTCCTCCCTGGTGTCCCTTTAAATAGTTCTGGGGTTGGGAGTGGTCACATGATCGGAAGCTGGTTCTGCCGGCTAGCAATCTTTAGAGCCTTATGTCGCGTACACACCATCGGAAATTCCGTCAAGAAAACGGTGGATTTTTTTCCGATAAAAAATTAGGCACAAACTTGTGTTGCATACACACGGTCACACAAAATTACGACCGTCAAGAGTGCAGTGACGTACAACACTGCGACGAGCCTAGAAAAATTAAGTTCCGAGCATGCGTCAACTTGATTCCGAGCATGCATGTTTTTTTGAGCGTTGGAATTGCATACAGACGATCGTAATTTCCGACAAGAACTTTTCGCCGTCGGAAAATTTGAGAACCAGCTCTCAAATTTTAGCTGTCGGAAATTCTGACACAAAAAGTCCGATGGGGCCTACACACAGTCGGAATTTCAGACCGAAAAGCTCACATCGAACTTTTCTTGTCAAAAATTTGGATCGTGTGTACGCGCCATAAGTCTTTGACAGCATGGTCTTTGTGCTTGGAGCACACACTCAGCACATAAACATCTGCCACCCAGGGATGCATATGTGCGGCATGTGGGCATCAAAGCCCACACTTTGGCTGTCGCACATATGTGCTGGGCAGTTGTAAAGTGGTTAAAGTAGAATTAAAGGCAACATTTTTTTAAGCCCGGGCAGGGCAAAACATGTCAGGGGAAGAAAGTCAAGAGAAGTTCAGGTTGAAGCGCATCTTTACCTCTCTATAGAGTATCTGGGTTCAGGTGTGCAGGGTGCAGGGTTTCCACTTTCTATTTTTTGAGGCTTATAACTTCTGTCAGGTTTGTTTTTGCCATCTGTGCCATTGGACAGATTTCCCTTCACTTCCTGTCTTATAGTTAAAATAGGAAATCAAAGAATATCTCTCCAAGGTGAAGGAAATCCCTGGCTGTCCCCATTGGAAGATTTTCTCCCTCTATTCCTGTTCTGGTGACCACTCATAATTTGAAAATTTTCTTTCACTTTTGATTATAACTGTCACCAGGACTAATAGGAAGAACGAATCTCCCCAGCAGGAACACAATCCCTTTCCTCTTTTGCCTTTATTTATACTTTAAGATGGCCATACACTGGTAGATTTTGGTATGAACATTTGTAGGAAAAATATTATTAGTACATTTATGAATATCATCAGAGACTTGAAAAATGTCATTCAAGAGTACTAGAAAATTGTGTTTACTTTTAACATTCAATTTTGGAATGGACAGAATTTCCCACATGAAAACCTTATTCACTGTTAGAAAAATCCAGCGCAAAAAGGGCCCTTGGGTAGTTTGATTGGCAGAGGCGGCCAATGGGGTTGATCAAACGATAGGCACGAGCCATCTGCTTAGGTACAACATCCAATTACTTTACCTAATAAAAAGATTTTTGTGGCTTTAAA
The DNA here is from genome assembly GCF_905171775.1 of Rana temporaria. NCBI lineage: Eukaryota > Metazoa > Chordata > Amphibia > Anura > Ranidae > Rana > Rana temporaria. Next base: position 28,329,198 of record NC_053497.1, on the reverse strand, counting down.
TTGCCATTGGATATTTTACCAAAGCAGATGACTCGTGCCTATTCTTTGAACAACCATATCGGGCGCCTCTGCCAATCGAACTACCCAAGGGCCATTTTTGCACTTACTCTTTCTACCACTTTGTGCACCCGCCTGAGAACCCCTTACAGAGCACCCAGTATGGAAATGCCCAAGAGCGACCACACCGACCCTGCTTGGAGACAGGTTTTCTCCACCCACGAACTAGGAAGTCCTCTTGTTCCCCTCAAAAGTTCTAAGTCCATTTTGACCTTGTTTCCTATTATTGTGGAAGCACTGTATCCTTGTTTCTGGATTATTCTGCTATGCTTTAAGACCTCTCCCACCTTTATTTTTCAGTGAAAACTCTAAGCACTTATTGGGAAAAAGGTGTGGGGGGAATGAAAATATTTAGGGCCGACTGTCAAAATACAATACAATGAAGATTTGTCCATCCGCGCTTTCTAGCCTTTGTAGTGGAGTGTCACAAGGCTTCGAGTAAATAAAAATCGCATTTAGGTTGCCATGGCATGCCAGTAATCAGTTAGAGGGGTGGAAGACCGGGGTGATAGGGTGGTTAGTTTTATCCCAGAGATGGGCTTTTACGTGGTTGTAATCCACAGACATGAAATATAAACAAAGCATATCCTTATATATACCTAGATTCAGGTAGGTCGCCGCATCTTTAAGGCGGCGTAGCGTATCGTATTTACGCTACACCGCCTTAAGTCAGAGAGGCAAGTACTGTATTCACAAAGTACTTGCCTCCTAACTTACGGCGGCGTAGCGTAAATGTGGCCGGCGTAAGCGCGCCTTATTCAAATGAGGATGGGGGGCGTGTTTTATGTTAATTACTCGTGACCCGACGTGATTGACGTTTTTTACGAACGACGCATGCGCCGTTGTGTACATATCCCAGTGTGCAGTGCTCCAAAGTACGCCAGAAGGACGTATTGGTTTTGACGTGAACGTAAATTACGTCCAGCCCCATTCACGGACAACTTATGCAAACAATGTAAAATTTTCAAATTTCGACACGGGAACGACGGCCATACTTAACATTGACTACGCCTCCTAGGGGCAGCTTTATCTTTAAGCGGCGTATCTCTTACAGAAACGGCGTATCTTTACTGCGACGGGCAAGCGTACGTTCGTGAATCGGCGTATCTAGTCATTTACATATTCTACGCCAAACTCAACAGAAGCGCCACCTAGCGGCCAGCCTAAAAATTCCACTTTAAGATACGACGGCGTAGGAGACTTACGCCGCTCGTATCTTAGCCTAATTTAAGCGTATCTGGTTTCCAGAATACGCTTAAATTAACGCTGGCGTAGATTCAGAGTTACGACGGCGTATCTACTGATACGCCGGCGTAACTCACTCTGAATCTGCCTATCAGTGTTTAATTATCTCAATCTAGAGTACTGAGTGTCATTTCTGCCTGCTGCCCAATTCCTCTGCTATAAGCATGAGTCACTTATGACAATTTTTCCTGACACCAAAAAAAATAAAGGTGACAGAAGAGGAATCTGCAGCACACATCATGCGATTGGCAGCCTCAGCTCTGTTGCTATGTGAAGAGGGAGGTGTGCCCTTTCCATCCAATTAGCTATCAGAGCTCTCCTCACTGAGCTTTACAGTTTGCAACTTCAGCTCTCTGTCCCCTGCTTTCTGACAGCTCAGACAAGCTTCATAAATTTGTCACTTTGAACGTCTACAGATAGACAGGTACAACTTATGTGGAGGATTTGTATTACCTCTGTGTACCACCGAAGATCAATCACACCAATGTGTATATGTAAGGGTTTATAATCACTTTAAATTAAGCCTAAAATGTTGAATATAGCTTTGTAGAAATAGCTTCTCTATTCGGTTGCTGAGAATCGCCAGATTGAATGTGACGTTGCGCTGTGCTACTTTCTACATATGTAAACCCCGCCCCAGGATCCTACAAATATTTTTCTCTCCTTCGTAAAGGGTGGAAACTTTAACTATTGGCTTTTCTCTGTCCCGTTCTTAAAAGCCACAAGATCTTCAGGCTAAAACAATGCAGCTCTTGAAACCAGCCCAGACTTCCATGAACATCATCCAAACTCCTCAATAGGAATAAGAGGATTATTTACAGGTTCAAGAATGACTGGCAAGTATCCTTATCAATAAAATGACGGGGCTGTCAAAAAAATAATCTCTTCACAAATCTGGAATAAACGTATTTAACACAGGACGTGTTCCAGTAGCGGTGGCGTCAGTCTGTGTGAGTTGATGGAGCTTTGGCACAAGCAAATAAACAGCTACAGGTTATGCGAGCGATTCTTCCTGCTCAGCCTTTAAGATCGGCTCCAACCACAAAATTCTCAGCCTCAGCAGGTCTCTGGGCAGCTGTGTGTGAGCAGTATGTCAAAGATTCTGTTGGTTTCTCATCGATGATGTAGTAGCGTGTGAAGGCTACTGACATTTGCTCAAACAGAGGGCAAGAAAGACACTGCTATTTTTTTATTATTTATTTTTTTATTACTGTTTTATTATTATTTAATTTTTTTACACTTAAAGTAGATGCAAACCCACTCATTAACCACTTTAGGACTGAAAGGATTTGCCCCCTTAATGACCAGGCCATTTTTTACGATGCAGCACAGCGTTGCTTTAATTGTGTGGTCATGCGACACTGTACCCAAAAAAAATTATGTCCTTTTTTTGCCACAAATAGAGCTTTCTTTTAAAGGTATTTGATCGACAATTTTTAAAAAAATATATATTTTTAACTTTTTGCTATAATAATAAATATCCCCCAAAATAATGAATTTCTTCATCAGTTTGACTTACCAGACTTCTGGCAAAATCAGTGAGCCAATCACACAAGCAGAAAATAAAGTTTCTGGTGGGAAGAGGGGGCGGCATCCTGTTTACATTCTGTGTACAGAACACCTCCAGGTAGCCATGTTGCATTGCATTTTACAGAAAATTACAGCTGCAGCTGCAGATTGAAAAGGAAAGGTAATTTTTAATAACATTCAATTACAATATGACTTGTGTTGCAATTGAATACGCTATATTATTTTTTCTTTATTTGCATTTTTTCTATTCCCCACGAAAGTGGTAATGAGCTTGTGACCCGTCTATTTATTTATTTTCTTCTTTCAAGTAAATATTAAAATTAGCATTTCTTAATGGTCATTACTAGAACAGAAGGCACAAAAGCTGCATCTTTGGTTGTCTAAGGCCCTGTACACACGATCGGACAAAACCGGTGAAAACGGACTGAAGTTCAGTTTCATCGGTCCAAACCGATCGTGTGTGAGCTCCATCGGTCAGTTATCCTTCGGTCGAAAAATTTAGAACTTGCTTTAAAATTGAACCGATGGACGCCTAACCGATAGGTCAAAACGGACGGTTATAGTACGCAAAAGCATCGGTTCAAAACCCGCGCATGCTTAGAATCAAGTCGACGCATGCTTGGAAGCATTGAACTTCATTTTTCTCAGCACGTCATTGTGTTTTACGTCACCGCGTTGGACTTGAACGGTTTTTTCAACTGATGGTGTGTAGGCACATCAGACCATCAGTCAGCTTCATCGGTTAACCGATGAGAACGGTCCTTCGGATCATTCTCATCGGATTGACCGACCATGTGTACGCGGCCTAACAGGTAAAGAAAACGAATGTCGTGTACACACGGTCGGAATTTCCGATGGAAAAAGTCAGACGAAATTTTTTCATCAGGTATTCCGACCGTGTGTATGCCCCATTGGACTTTTTCCATCGGAAATTCCGACGGACTTAGAAAGAGAACATGTTCTCTTTTTTTCCGACGGAAAGAAATTTATATCGGAAATTCCGTTTGTCTGTATGAAATTCCAAAGGTGATTTAAAACCATGCATGTTCGGAAACAATTCGACGCATGCTCAGAAGCATCGAACTTCATTATTCTAGGCTCGTCGTAGTGTTGTACGTCACTGCGTTTTCGACGGTCGGAATTTGGTGTGTCCGTGTGTATGCAAGACAGCTTGAGAGTAATTCCATCTGAAAAACCCATCTGAGTTTATTCCGGCGGGAAATCCGATCGTGTGTACGAGGCATAAGGACCACAGTATGCCATTTGCCATATTGGTTCAATGATCATGCCATCCGCTTGCTCACACAAACTTGAAATGCAGGCATATCATAATTTCAACTATTATGTCTTGGGTAGAAGAACCATGTGAGAAACAAGACCTCTTATTCAATGAGCTGTTCCCTTGACTGCTGATTGTATTTAAGCTCTGTCATCCTTTTTACGTTTTTAAAGTGGATGAAAATAATATTTACCTTAGCCTTTTAAAAAAAATGAGACGCAGAAGCGTTGATATTCTCAGTGGTTTTGGAACCGTGGGAGGGCCTCATTAACCCTACGGCACCTCAGTACTGCAGTCAGAATGGTTAACCATGCATCTCTTCTAGATCTGTTTTCTCCTGGAGGAAAACCAATAAACGGAGATTTGTCCGACTTGTATGTATAATGAGATTTTCTTTAGTGTGTTCTTGTTTCTAACATACTCCCTCTAGTAAATAAAAACCCTTGGGGAAAACACGGATGATACAGGTTACCACACTGATATGACCGGCACCAAGCCAACAAAAGAAGCTCTGCTGGATCCTCGCACAGCAATATATTTTCTATGTGTGATCGTGATACTGAAGCCGTGTGCCTAAGCCTATGATAATGAGGAATAATAGGAACAGTAATACCAAAAGTGGGTGCTTACTACATTTTTCTTACAAAACATAGCCTTAACGGGAAATGAAAATGCTTCTGGTGACCACGGTCTATAGTTTTCTAACAAATGTACCTGATCCATGGAAATAAAAGTGATACACTGTCATGTATAAAAATAAAGATATATATATATAAGATTATATATATATATATATATATATATATATATATATATATATATATATATATATATACAGTGTATATATATATATATATATATATATATATATATATATATATATATATATATATATATATATATATATTTTTTATAATATTAATGAAGCTCCAGAATGCAAGCGTTTAACTGTGAGGCCAAGATCTTCAAAATCTATGACATTTCTTTGGCCAAAAATTACCCTCAAAATATTTCAAAGATAGACATTGTTTGCACAATACTCCAATTTGCTATGGACATATATTTATGCCTAACAAATTCCAACTTAGCTTTTTCAAAAGGTAGAGTGATATACAACGTAGGAGCATGATATATTGCTGAAACACTTCTGAAATCTGCTATGACCTGTAATACTAGCCTAAAGCAAAACAAAAAAATGTATGTATAAGGTTGAACAAGCAGACTACAACACAAAATACATCCCTAGTAACCTATTTACCTCTTTTATGCATTTTAAGAATGCTAAAAATACTAAACCTTTTTTTCTATTCATCCCTTGAAGAATTAAATTTAATGCCGGCCCCTGGTACTGGTTTATAAGGATTATTAACGTTAGATTTATCAATTTCCCCACTATGCTTGATTCTTTTTTTTTTCATGTGTAGCTTTAATTCAACCATATACAGTATATCTATAAGGGCTGTACCAAAAGTTATGCAAACGTTTTTCAAAAACGTCATTTAAAACGATTGTGTGTGGGCTTCACATCATTTTTCAGGTTCTGAAAAACATCCAAAAAAAAATTCGAACATGCTGCATTTTTAAACGTCGTTTCTCGGGTTGTAAAAAATTATCGTGTGTGGGCTAAAACGACGTACAAAACCCGCGCATGCTCAGAAGCAAGTTATGAGACGGGAGCGCTCGTTCTGGTAAAACTACCGTTCGTAATGGAGTAAGCACATTCATCACGCTGTAACAGACAGAAAAGTGCAAATCGTCTTTTACTAACATGGAATCAGCTAAAAGCAGCCCAAAGGCGAATGGAACTTCCCCTTTATAGTGCCGTCGTACGTGTTGTACGTCACAGCGCTTTGCTAGATCATTTTTTTAAAATAATGGTGTGTGGGCAACGTCGTTTTAATGATGAAGTTGGAAAAACTTTGTTTTTTGGACATCCTGAAAAACTACGTTTTTTTTTCATGCTGAAAAATGATCGTCCTCTAAGAAAACTCTTCTTTTTCATTGCAAGTAAATAATGGATTCTCCAATGTGCCATCACTGAGTTCTTGATGTTCTATACTATAGTTTTTTTCTGGTTATGCTCAGGTCTGATGTAAACAGCTGGCTTGCTGCCTTTTTGTCATATGCTGTACTATGTATTAACCCTTATAGGTCACTTAAATGTCACGTGTTGGTAGAGTAATGCCACATACAGACGATCGGACATTCTGACATCAAAACCGTGGATTTTTTTGCTCAAACTTGTCTTGCATACACACGGTCACACAAATGTTGTCGGAAATTCTGAACGTCAAGAACGTGGTGACTTACAACACTACAAGGGGCCGAGAAAAATGAAGTTCAATGATTCCGAGCATGCGTCGAATTGTAGGATTTTTGTGCGTCAGAATTGGCTACAGACGATCGGAATTTCCGACAAGAACTTTTGTTGTCGGAAAAATTGAGAACCAGCTCTCAAACATTTTTTGTCGGAAATTCCGACAACAAATTTCCAATGGAGCATACACATGTATATACGTCAACAAGCTCACATCGAACATTTGTTGTCGGAAATTCCGACCGTGTATACGCGGCATAACTCTTTCTCTTTAGCAGAATAATATTTTTCATTGCAGGCAAATAATGGATCCAAGCAGAAACAATGTGCTGCCACTGAGTTCTTGACGAAGGAGGGGTGCAGGCTGTCCAACATCCACAGAAGGCTACAGAATGTTTATGGAGATGACAGTATTAACAAGAGTCACAGGTGATAAGATCTTGCTCTTAGCAATGGTGCGATCTCTGACATTCTGTAGACTTCTGTGTATGTTGCACAGCTTGCACCCCTCCTTCGTCAAGACCTCAATGGCAGCACAAAAGTTCTGTTTTGTTGTCGGAATTTCCGCCAACAAAAGATTGAGAGCTGGTTCTCAAATTTTTAGACGGAAAAAAATCCTATCGGAAAATCCAATCGCCTATAGCAATTCCGACGCGCAAAATTCCGACACATGCTCGGAAACAATTTGACGCATGCTCGGAAGCATTGAACTTAATTTTCTCGGCTCGTCAAAGTGTTGTACGTCACCGCGTTCTTGACAGACGAAAGTTCAGAGAACTTTTTTGTAACCGTGTTTGCAATTCTGAAAATCCGATCGTGTGTATGCAGCATTACTCTACCAACATGTGACATTTAAGTGACCTATAAGGGTTAATACATAGTACAGCACATGACATAAAGGCAGCAAGCCAGCTGTTTTCACCAGACCTGAGCGTAACCAGAAAATAGACAATAGTGTTCACCATCTTTAAAACAGATCAACCAGTATTCAGTCAGATGAAGGCTAAAAGACCAAATAAGGCTTATTTTATTTTGAGGTTGTCATCAGCACATGTGGCTTATACGAACTGAGTTGTCCCCTCGGGTCTGGAGTTGTTTTATTACACACTACTTGAGGTGATTGTAGCCGTATTAGTACTGCTTGGACCTTGAAGAGGGGGACCCCCCCCCCCGATAGCTTGTCAATGAAAAATTATATGTTAGTGCAAATAAAAAAAGTATCAGGGACAGTACTCAATTTTCTCTATCACACACTACACAAGAGGTTGCTATGCTTCATGTTTACCAGATGAAAAGCTGCCCATTGACTTTCAATGGATCTTCTGAGATTAGGGTGTGGAAGCCAAGATAAATACCACCCTAAGTGACTTTTACATTCAAGTCTAATTCAACTTGGTAAAAAGATGTAAATGCGGTAATTTTTTATTGGTATCATAGTTCAGAAAACTGTGGCTCATGCAGGAAGATGTCTGCATGATATCAAAAAGCACAACAAGTACACTGTGGCAACCTCGGACAGACTGGACCGATGCTGCGACTATCACCTAACTATCTCAATTCAATGTTATGTCTTTCTTGACCGAGCAATGTTCTTGTACTAACCATGTGATACTTGTTTTTACAAATTTCTAGAAGTATTCATACAGGCTGTTGGGAACTAGTCTACTCTCAGGCGGAGAATACACAGTGAAGCCTCTCCACTCCTGTGGTACAAAACAGATTCCACTTGGGGTGCCATGCTAGGGGAGGGGCTTGAGCGTTATTTGTATATCATTTGTTTATGTTCGCCACCTTTTGTTTGAATTGTATGCAAATGTTAGTTTATTCAAAATTCAATTAAACATTTGAAACAGAAAAAGCACAATAGGGCCCCATACACACGGTCAGACAAAACCGATGAGAATGGACCGAGGTTCAGTTTCATCGGTCCAAACTGACCGTGTGTATAGCCCATCGGTCTGTTGTCCTTCGGTCCAAAATTTTAAAACATGCTTTAAAATCGAACCGATGGCCTGCTGCCCGATCTGTCCAAACCGATGGTTAGTACAGAAAGCATCGGTTCAAAACCTGCGCATGCTCAGAATCAAGTCGACGCATGCTTGGAAGCATTGAACTTTGTTTTATTCAGCACGTCGTGTGTTTGACGTCACCGCGTTCTGACCCGATCGGTTTTTGGAACGATGGTGTGTACGCACATCAGACCATCAGGCCACTTCAGCGGTGAACAGATGGAAATGGCTCGTCGGACCATTCTCATCGGTTTGGAACGACCGTGTGTACTCGGCCTAAGCCTCCTATATCAGCAGAAAACCTATCCACACATGGTGGCAAAATGGTGGCAAAATGATAAGCCCTGTTCCATTATAGTTTAGTGTTTCAGGTTCAAATTATGCCAGGGGTAGAATGTAATTTGAGTGTAATTACTCCAGCTGCCCCCCCCCCAAATATACCAATAGTTCAATTGGTTACCCCCTAAAATTTAATAATACACATACAAGTATGTTAATGTAAAGTATTTTGACCTAATGTATACAGTAAAGTCTGAAGGAGCTAAAATAAATAAATTTGTTGTCCAACAGTAACAAATTCGATTTTTCATCTTTTAAATAGGGGATGATACATGAATTAAACATTAATGGGAATGCAATAAGCAATGTGCTTTCCTTTCCTACAGTCTTTACACATGAGGCCTACTGTGGGTTATACAAAAGAAAAAAAAGGTTTTGTATGATGGAACAAGATGTGGAGTAAACTGGACCCAACTAACCCTACAGGCAGCAGACTCACTCGGGAGCATGCTGAGTGACTTAGCACAGATCAGAAGGACAAGGACAGCAGGGACAGCGCTGGTAGGTGCCATCCCAGGAGCCTTTCTTTTCCATGCTTGACATGAATAAAGGGATTAGGATGGTATGTTTCCGCTAGCTCTCTCGGCTGCACAATAGGCTCCAAGGTTTAGTGTCACACTTTCTGATACAAGTACAGCAGGCTGTCAATCAGATTTCATCAAGACACTTGTGTCACTTCTATAATCTTATTAGCAGATAAAAACGGGCAAATCCTTCCTAGAATAGATAGTTACATTTTGTAGCTCACACGATTTCTTTAATCCATCTGCTCATCAGCCCATGTAGCGGCTCCAGAGGAATTTGGCATTCAGAAAAAAAAAATAGGATGTAGGTTTGGGATGTAAATGACATGGGAATTCGGTGGACACAATTCTTAATTCTACCAAAATCTTTAACCAACTTTATTGCAAACTACATTTAACGGTCCATTGGTCTGACAACAATGCATCGCTGTGTACAGCTAAAATCGGATGGATTTTATGGAAGGAAGGAGATGTATCACTGGATTTAAAGGCACGTGAATTTCGCCTCCGGTCAGATCTTATTTAAATAACAAAGTTGTCCACTTTTGAAAACACAACTTTTAATAATGGAAGTTAAATCCTACATAAATCCTTTAGCTAATTTTCATTCTGAATAAACTTAGCATAAACTTAGTAAGTTTTTTTTTTGGGGGGGGGGGGGGTTACACATTTTTCCATCCGATGCAATAATGATTTCAGTACGTTTTTTGAGGACTATTTAAAATATTACATTAGTGATAAACATAAGTAAATTTAAAAAAAAATTAGCAGTTGTTGCATCAGTTAGGAACAATTCACATTTTGCTATAAAAGTTATTTAAACTGAGACATTTTTTATTTAATATATTTAAGTTTTATTTAAAAAAATAAAAACTTTTAAACAACATTCATATTTTTCAAATAAAAAGTGACATATAAAGATACTTTAAAAATGAAATAAAAAAAAATGGATATAATATATATTTTTTAACCTTTACATAAAATGTTATGCCTTAGAAAATATAACGTTTTATTAAACCATTTTACAAGTTAATAATAGTGACTTTTAGGAAGAAGAAATACTCGCTAAACAATTAACCACAATAAAAGATCACTTTTGGTAATTCATACATGCTAGATGATATACAATAAAGTACATAATCCCTAGTCGGGTAATATTTAGGTTATCAAAACCCTTGGCTGATGATTGTGAAGTATCGTAACTGTCAGACAAAGTGCAAATTTAATGTGGAATTAGGACACAATTTAGAAAATTCTATATGTACAAATTTAAAGGAAGTGCAAAATGACCGATCTACAGGCAGAATCAACAGTTGATTAATTATTTTACAAAGGGAACTCAGAAAATCACGAACAGATTAATATACAGTATATATATTAGTCTGTTTATGATTTTCTAAGTCCCCTTTGTAAAATATTTTATCAATTGTTGATTCTGCCTGTAGATCATTCATTTTGCACTTCCTTTAAAACTTTTCTCCCGGGAAATACCTCCCTTGCACTGGGGTTTCCCCCCACAACACAAAGGTTAATGACTCTAATATGTCTATGTTCAGTTTTACTAACCTGAACCCCACTCCCCAGCAATTGATGCTCCCCTGGGCTCTGGCTTGTGGACTGTCATTCAACATCTTCACGCCTAATGCAGGACAATGGGCCCTACATTGTACATGATGACGTCAGAGGAACCTTGACTGCCAGAGCAAAGAGAAGGAAAGGCTTCAGGTATCGATCTTACAGCCTGGGCGGGAGGTTGGATCAAATAAGAATGTGTTTTTTTCCAAGACATCAATGTGTATTTATCCCTTGCAGTGCAGGAGCGGCCCAATTACATAGGAAGATTTTTGTTTTACCCAAAGTTGAGGCTTTAAAGGGGTTTTAAATGTTCGGAAATCGAAGGAAAAGGTAAGTGAACCAACAATGCACTAGCTTAATGGAACCTATTTAGAAAATAAAAAACAAATCTTTACAACCCCTTTAATAGGCCAAGCTGTCCAGTTATAGTTTCAGTTACAGAGTTCGGGCTAAAGTTTTATTCATACGGCTGAAATCTTTTTGTTGTGTGCTCAAAAAAAAGTGTCAGCTTTTTTAAAGCTTCAAACTGCTTGTTTCTTAAAGTCGCCCTTTAGCTCTGTCACCCTATTACAGAAAGTGGGTTTAAAAATATTGAATCTACTGGAAGTATCAACAGGTAATAACTATGTTACAGGTAGGACTAAAAAAAAACAAAAAAAAAGTGTTTGGGTAAGAAATACTGATTTTTCCAGTATCCTAGATTTGAAACTTGCAGTGCAGTGGCAGCCCCATCGCAAGGAGGATTTATGTTTTCCTCAGAGTTCAGCTGTCTAGCAAAAGTATTGGGGGGGCTCAAAAAAACTAAGTGGAGATTTGCAATTTTATTTTTATTTTTTATTTTTATTTTTTTATTGCCCATAGTTATACTGTTAAAGCTTAAAACTGTGAAAAAAAAGTTATTTTCATAAATTAAGTGACCTCAATGTAATACTTTGATTCTAAGTACTCAAGTTAAGTTTTAAAATGATTAGTTTAATTAATTATATTTGCCCCACATGGTTTTAATTTACATTTATTTTCACATATAAAAATAATGTTGCGCAACAGTATTCATATTTGTTTTTATTTTTTGTGATAATATCTCACTAGCTTATATTCACATTGTTATCACCACTGCAGTTTATTTAAGTTTATTTTTTTCATAAATGAATGAAATGTATTGAATGTATACCCCAAGCACATTAAACTGCAATTCTATTCAGAAGAATATTTTAGGTGCGCAATTAGATGCACAGGCTCGAATTTTTAAAGCCAACACTAAGCAGGAAATAATAACAAGGAACAAGATCTGATGAAAAATAATATTTGCCTCCCTTGGTCTGTGAGTGAGAAGCTTTAGGAAATGCTGTCAAGGTTGAATTGCAGTGTTAAAAACTAGCTATTGATGCCATACTGCGTCTCGTATAAACAGTTAATCCCGGGAGCAAGGCTACTAAAACCAAACACACAAGCCATCACTTCTCAATCAAATGACACCTCCACGGCACCTTTTCAAAACACAAACTTTCTCGTGAATGGAGATAGATCCTTTTCACAAATCTGAGATCAGCGTTTCACTCCCCCCCCCCCCCAAACAATATTATTCGCATATAAACATTTATGAAGAAAAAAGATTGTTGGACTTGCATTTGGGAGGGCCTTGTATTTTTTCTGGCATAGGATGACACGAGCTGCATAGGACATGAAATTCATATCAAAACTTGCCACGATGAAATGTCGGGCCCTTACTAGTCAACTTTCTTGGGCTTCCTGGTTTATTTTTGCTTTTTTTTTTATATATATACATATATATATATATATATATATATATTTGTTTTTTTGCATGCTTTGCATTATTAGAAACATGGCTGTAAAATAAATGACACTTTGCCATCGTGTTCTGCGAATCGGAAAGTGCCTGCTCCCTGGTGCATTCTCTAGGACCTGTGTACTAACCCTGGTCATTTTCCCTGTGTCAACAGAAAATCCTTTAATGTAGGAAGCACATTAGTGAACAAATTGCTTGCAGGAATTATATTTTGCTGATGTTATTAATAATATCAGTCATCTAGCCTGTATAGTACACATATAAAAAAAACAATTACTAGAACAATTCTATATTTATTTTAAGGTTTTATATTTAAATGTATATATATATATAGTGCAGTTATTTTTTAATTCTGCCAAGCTTAGTTCCATAATCATGTAGGGTTTATTATATTTGAAAAAAATGTATGTATAGGATCTCACTGACTTGAACAGGGGTTTGTATCTTATTATAATTTGGATCATCATGCCCAAGGTACAGTTTAATTTTTGCGCTGAGTTTAAAACATAAAACATACATGAAAAACATAATCCTGGTGTTCCTTATATTGTCCTTCAACTTATGCCCCGTACACTTGATCGGAATTTCAGATGGAAAAAGTCAGAAGGACTCTTTCCATTGGAAATTCCGACCGTGTGTATGCCCCATTGGATCATTTCCATTTCCGTCGGAGTTTAGATAGAGAACATGTTCTCTTTTACTCCAAAGGAATTCCGTCGGAATTCCGATGTGATTTTGGTCGGACAAAGGTCTGATCGTGTGTACGGGGCTTTATTGCTTCATGCAATTACTTAAGGGTACATGATATGTTGGGGACCATGCCTAGGAGGGATATTATTTTTTTCTATATTCATAAATTAATAAGATTACTTAGCAGCACATTCCAGAGTACATAATAACCATTTAAAGCAATTACATGCCCCCAAGAAGGCCACAATGTAAAGTCCCTGGCACACCTAGACACACTATGGACAATTAGGGAGGAAACCATTTAACTTACCTGTGTGTTAAAAAATAAATAAATACATACATAGGACATTTTAACTCTAGTTGTAATAAATATTTTTTTTATAACACACATAACTGGGTATTTGATGTGAAATGAATACATGTCCACGCTACCAAGAGTTAAAATGACTCCTTTAGTAAACTGACATGATCTGTCAAATGTGACAAGAATAGCACCAAGTCCCAAGTGCCATTGTAACTGGAAGCAGTGTAATATATGTAGTGATGAGAATCACATTATTCTTTAAGTGCGCTGCATAAATATCTGTCATGAAATGTCTGAAGCTTTGCTACGCTGTCTTTTGAACATCTTATGTAGTGGATATAGTGAATGAATTTTAAAAAGCGATTTGATGTTCAAAAAGTAAACTGTAATGCCATGTACACACGATCGGTCCATCCGATGAGAACGGTCTGATCGTGTCAGAATGCGGTGACGTAAAACACAACGACGTGCTGAAACAAAAAGAAGTTCAATGCTTCCAAGCATGCGTCGACTTGATTCTGAGCATGCGTGGATTTTTAACCGATGGTTGTGCCTACTAACGATCGTTTTTTTTTTTCTATTAGTTAGGAATCCATCGGTTAAATTTAAAACAAGATTGCTTTTTTTTAACCTATGGATAAATAACCGATGGGGCCCACACACGATCGGTTTGGTCCGATGAAAACGGTCCATCAGACCGTTCTCATCGGTTTGACCGATCGTGTGTACGCGGCATAAAAGTAACCTTTAATGTTAGATTTAGGCAGAGTAGATTTTTTTTTTATAATAATACTATAAATAACAATATAAATAATTATAAAAAAAAAATTCATAATTTTTATTACGCATTAAAAAAAATATGGGTTTATTTCTCATGTAGTATAATGGGCAGAGCCTTGCCAATCATTCTTTTATACCACTGCACCAAGTTTGGATTCAGAAACCCTGGTGTAACACAGATACAACTTAAAGTGATATTAAAAATATTTGCCATTATCCCTTCTATATACGTATAAAGATCATGTCACTGTATTTAATTAAATTTAATAATAAAGCATCTGATTTAATCATTGCTGTTCACAAAGCTCACAGGAAGGAGCTTCTAGTACTCTGAGATATGCTCTATAGCAGCAGAGGACGCCTGGACTCTGAATCTGTGCCTGCACAGCGCTGATTGGTGCTGTGCTGGTCACGAAACAAAAATACTATAATGCAATACTATATTCACAATCATATACCCACAGTTAATCCAGAGGAATGCTAAAAACCCCAGCAAAGCATGATCCAAGTTGCTCCAGCAGGGGGGGGGGGGAAATACTGATCCCCAAGAGGCAATCGGATGTTCCCTGGATCAAATTTACGTATAAATGTTAGTATCCAGTTATATTGTGTACATTTACAAAAGAAGCCAGGACTTTTTTAAAGCAATCTACTGAGCTGGCCAGAACCACCTCTTGAGGAAGTCACGATCTCAGGCTGCAGTGGAGACACAGACAAGGAGGGAAGGACAGCGAACAGCAGTTTTTTTGCAGTCCACAGAAAACAAATTCTCTAGTGGCAAAGTGAACATGCACACAATATTTTATAGTATGTTTTGAGGTTTTGACAATTTACATTTGTGTCTATTGACAGTTTAATGGTATAGAGTCATTCATTGCAAACTGCATCATACAGCCGTTTCATTCCACTTGGCCATCTCTGATGCAGTGTATGGACACAAAGTATGGCTTAGGGAGCACAATGAAAGAACATAACCAGACTGTGTTAAGGGTTGGCTTAAAGTGGAAGAAAAGCCTAACTGTATCTATTAATAAAAATGCCTTAAAGGAGCCAAAAAAAGTCCATCACGATTGAGAAGGAGTGTCTTAAAATGTTATCACTTCAATCATAAATCCAAAATAAACTTTAATTTTTTTTGTAGTTATATATATATATATATATATATATATATATATATATATATATATATATATATATTTATTTATTTATATATATGATATCTATATATCTATATATAGATATATATAGTAGGGCTGTTACTGATCAAAATTTTTGTATTCGATTAATCGATTTTTTTTTTAATCGATTAATCGACTAATTTCAAATAATTATAATGCACATACAGATCCAACTACTTTTAGCTGATCTCCTTGCAGGCTGATTCCCAGTGCAGCCACCAACCACTGGAAAAATGGATAGCAGGATACAAAAAACACACAAAGGCAGCGCTCGATGGGAATAGCACTAAAACTTTTATAGTCTTCAAGTAGGTAACAAAATAAATATTGCACTGGAGATAAAATCGATGTAGCTACATAAACTGTAAAAATGGTGTGAGTAATACCAAACGGTAGCAAAAGCAGTCATAAAAACATGTAGCTAAGTATGATACTGGTATAAAAATGTGTACAACGATACCACCGCTGAATCTTGATGAGGAGGGGTTAACATCAGTCCGTCGGCATGTAGATGTCCCGTTAAGGGAACTATCACAACTCCCAGTGGATGGTTGTAGAATCCCAGGTTGATAGAGGGAAGTTTAACAGCCCTTGCATGTGGCAGATAGTAAGGTCCCGCAGGCATGGAGATATGAAGGCACAGCAAAGGAGCCCTTCAGATGGACACGGCAAGCCCCAGCGGTGTCTGTGACATCACCGGAATCTCCGACGGAACTCCCTGAAGGCCCGGAAGCCGGCAGAGAGGTGAGTACCAATCAAAATAATTTTGATCGATCAAAAAAATTAAAGATTAATTGATGAATTAATAGTTAATTTCCACAGCCCTAATATATATATATATATATATATATATATATATATATATATATATATATATATATATATACATATACCTATATAGATCTATATAGATATATATATATATATATATATATATATATATATATATATATATATATATATATATATATATATATATATATATATATACACACACATAGACCTTTCTTATTTATATGATAAACCTATTATGCTAATTGCAACTGGTAGCCAAAAATGATGGGATACAAAATTTTACACCCTGTTTTGGCACAGGTTTGGATTTTTTTTCACGCATTTATGAAAATTATGAAATCGCTGAGTCACCTTCTTTCAAGGCTTAGTCTGTTGATCCATACAATATTAAATATATTGCTGTTGTTATAAATGCTAATTACATGTCTAATAAAAAAAAATTACAAATATTTTTTTCTTGTAAATATGTTTGAAAATGACTCGGCTTTTGTGTTATAACTAGTGTTGAGCAGAATATGCCATATTCGATTTCGCGATATATCTCGAATATATATTCGAATATTCGAGATATATTCGCTAAATTCGAATATTCGTGATATTTTATCGAAAGTAAATGATTGCGATTTTTCGCTATTGCGAATGCGAAAATAATTGCGATTTTTTGATAACTGCGGTAGGAGCACTCTGATTGGCTCAGAATATTCGTGATATTTTATCGAAATATCGCAACATGCGAATGCGATATTTATTGCGCAATTTCGAGAAATGCTGGAGGAGCGCTCTGATTGGCTCAGAATATTCGTGATATTTTATCGAAATATCGCAACATGCGAATGCGATATTTATTGCGCAATTTCGAGAAATGCTGTAGGAGCACTCTGATTGGCTCAGAATATTCGTGATATTTTACAATACAAAATAATTGCGAATATTCGGCAAATGCGGAAGGAGCACTCTGATTGGCTCAGAATATTCTTGATATTTTACAATACAAAATAATTGCGAATATTCGGCAAATGAAGAAGGAGCACTCTGATTGGCTCAGAATATTCTTGATATTTTACAATACAAAATAATTGCGAATATTCGGCAAATGCGGAAGGAGCACTCTGATTGGCTCAGAATATTCTTGATATTTTACAATAGAAAATAAAAAGTGTTTTGCATTGGTGGTGATTCTTTACTCTATCCATCTGTCACAGCCGTTTGTCAATCAAACACCTTGAAGATTGAACACGTTCATGCTGCATGCTTTGGACTTTTTTTCACTTCACATATCAAAGACATTTTTATGAAAGATTATTTTTCTATTATTGGGACTATATTTCTTTATATATTTGTTTCACTGTGTATTTCACAAGTTATTTGCGCTTGCTTATTTTATAATTTGCCCACATGTCTTGTCACTAGACATATTTTTTATTCTTGTAGAGAGACTCCATTTTCTGTCTTGTATTAATTTATGTTGTATAACATTTTTGAGTTGCTGCTGTATTCTCCCCTTTTTTAAGGTATGCGCAATTTTTTTCCTTCTTACAAAAAATAATAATATCAAACATACAAATATTCATAACATACACATACACAAAGCCCCCCCCTTTTGCATCAGAGACAATCAGAGTTCTCCTACCACAGTTATCGAAAATTCGCAATCATTTTCGCATTCGCAATAGCGAAAAATCGCAATTTTTTTTTTTTCAATTTGGCAACATAAAAGGATCGCCTCAGCTTAGCTACTCGGCCCAGGGTCTGTAATCATACCAGCAATGCTTTTAGACGTCGATAGGATGTGATCTGTTTTAAAAATCAAATTGAAAAAATGCGAATATTCGGAATTGCGAATATTCACCGCGAAATTCGAAATATAGCGCGATTTCTCGAATATGCTATATTCGAGTCGAATATTCGCAATGCGAATATTCGTGAGCAACACTAGTTATAACCTGTCCCTGTAACCATACATGTCTAGAAAGATGATAAAGGATGGGCAGATATAGTCTAATAATGACAAACAAGGTGGTCAGCATTAGCACCGCTTGCCTTAGCCAAGCCATGTAGAGATGTTGTCTTAAAAAATCTATTTGTGAGCATCATTCAATTAGATACATTTTGATGGAAAATAACAATTTATTTAAAAAATGTCCCTTTATGTGCTCTATATCCTCCTATCAGATGATTTTTAAATACCGTTTGGCCAGATCCTAGTAGTGTAATGCCTCGTACACACGTTCGGAAATTCCGACAAGAAAAGTTCGATGTGAGCTTTTGGTTGGAAATTCCGACCGTGTGTAGGTCCCATCTGACTTTTTCTGTCGGAATTTCAAACAGCAAAAATTTGAGAGCTGGTTCTCATTTTTTCCGACAAGAAAAGTTCTTGTCGGAATGTCCGATCATCTGTATGCAATTCTGACGCGCAAAAAAACATGCATACTCGGAATCAATTCAACGCATGAACTTGATTTTTCTCGGCTTGTTGTAGTGTTGTACGTCACCGCGTTCTTGACGGTCGGAATTTTGTGTGACCGTGTGTATACAAGACAAGTTTGAGCCAACATTCCGTCTGAAAAAAATCCACGTTTTTCTTGTCGGAATTTTCGATCGTGTGCGTGCGGCATAAGAGTCATACGTGGGTGGGCAGATGCCTCACAGCCTGTCACCTTCAGTTTGACAACGGCCACCACAAGATGATACACTGCTGCTAGAACATTAAATTAATTAAAATATTTGACTTTCCAGTTTCCTTTTAAGCTGTTTAAAGTTCAGTTGGTTTAGAAGTTTAATATACTTAAAGTTGAAAGTCAGGTGGAGTCTACCTCATCTCCTGGCCCACTATAGAGGTCTGCGACACATTTTTGATTCGTTCTACTTTAAGTAAAGCTAATTATTGGGGTAATTCTCAGCCTACACTATCATAGGAAAAGAGCTCTTATGAAATGTAGTACTGGGGGAGTGTGGCTACATTAGTGGAAATTAAGCTCACAGCAAGATGTCCCTGCAAGAATTGAAAATCATTCTTGGATGTGCTCTAGAGGGTGAAAGGGAGGTTTAGGGTTACATTTGGGTAACAAAGAGATGGCTCCTATCCCCACCTATAACTGGCCTTCACAGCAAGGAGCACATGAAAGGTAAAATGCATGAAAGACAAAACCAGAGAAAAATTCCCAGCTCAACTCACCAACCAGTCTGCTTTCCAACCAAATGAATCTTTGTTACTGGTGTAAACGTGGTCAGGGGACACACTGGGCATCTTTGCTGCCATTTTGCTATGTGCTGGGTGTCCAATGTGCCCCTGTGCCTTTAAGGAGGACTGGGCTACCTCCAGGCCCACCTGCCTCGCATCTATCTATTAGAATGCATGTGCTTCCACTGTGAAAACTTTTACAAATTTAGAAATGTTAGTACTGCAAGAGATGCACAGGGTGCTGTGAAGAGGCTTGCACATGCGTTTGCAAATGTGGTTCTGTATTTTAAATTTGGCTAAGCCTTGATGCATCCTTAACCACTTTAGTACCACGTAATAACCAAAAGACGGCTACAGCATGGTATTAAAGTCCTGGGAGGGTGTCCATAGACGTCCTTCAAGAACCCCACCCCAGGAACACCCAGAGCAGGGTAAAGGGCCAATCACAGTGGCCCTTTATCATGTGATCAGCTGTGTCCAATTAAAGCCGATCACATGTAAACAGACTTGCCAGTTATCGGAAGTGTCTGTTTGAGAAAAGGAGTAAAGACAATCGGCAAGGCTGTCAGCACACTGTATACACTGATAGTCAGGCTAACGCATATAGTGATTAGGGTGTGCCCAGGCACACTTGGTACACCCCTGTGCATTCCTCTGATAGAGGAAGTCAAATCCTAAATCTTTAATTTTTTGTTAAGCCAGACAGGGGTTAATTTACAAAAACTGGTGAGTGCAAAAATCTGTGCACAGAAACCAATAAGCTTCCAGATTTAATTGTCAAAGCTTAATTGAACAAGCTGAAGTTAGAATCAGATTGGCTACAATGCACAGCTGCACCAGATTTTGCACTTTCCACGTAGTAAACCACAGTGTTCAAATCTAGTACAACGGGTGAGATATCTGCCTTCCGACAGAGGTAATTATGATACACACAGCTTCCAAGCCCCATCATAACAAAGAGCACAAAGTAGAGTTTTTCCTTGCTGAAAGTTCCACAAAAGAGCATCTTAAACGGTAAGCTGCCTTTTTTGAATATCTTTTTAGTTCTGCTACGTTAATGGGAACATGTAACAAGTATAAAATAGGTATTATTTTATTTTGGGTGCAAAAGTGGAAATACCCTTTACATTTTTGAAGGGTTTGATTTGCTGTGAGATAATTAGAAAGTTACAACTAGGCAGCAGCAAAGCCGGTGTTCTATCAAATAGTGCCCTCCATCGAAAAAGTGCCCGTACAGGAAGGCCACTCCAGCTCATTTCCCGATCAGCTGGCATGAAGTCACCATAGCACATGTGCACATCATAGGGAGAATTTTTCGACAAGAAATACATATTTGACAGGCAGAATTAAAAGGTATGCTAACAGCAGAGGGAGACCGTAGAGGTCAGATCGTGCTTTGCTGTTGCGGGGCGGGTGCTCAATGTCGGGTTTTGTCTGTGTTGCAGGGCGGGTTTGATGTGTTGAACGGCGGGTTTTTCCTGTGTCTAAGGGCGGGTTGCAACACAGACAAAACCCACCCTTCAACACACCCACAACCGACCCTGCAACAGCAAGGCACAATCTGACAACTATGGTCTCCCTCCGCTCTTTGCATAGCTTTTAATTCTGCCCGTCAAATTGTATCTCCCGCCGATAAATGCCTCCTATGATGTGCGCATGCGCTATGGTGGCGTCATGCCAGCTGATCAGGAAATCAGTTGGAGTGGCCTTTCGTACTGCACATGTGCGGGCACTTTTTGACAGAGGGCATTATTCGATAAGACACCGACACGTGTTACATAACTTTTCCACGCACAATTACATAGTAATTTTTGATTACCAGCATACACTGAAATTATATTATTACATTAAAATTATGTTTTTCAAATGAATACTAAAAAAAAAAAAAAAAGACTATGATTCCCCTTTGGGCCCCATTACCACACAGACACAATAAACCATATTGTAATTCGGCCTGCTTCAAAGTAACTTTATATAACTATTCTGATACACACAATCCATAATGGTGACTATAATTAAAAGATTATCAATGCGTCATCAAGAAAGGGAATTGCCTCTGGCTGTCTTATACAAATAAGTTAAAGAGTAACCACAGAGAATGGTGCCAAGTTAAAGGAGCCATTAAAACACTGATAGTTGCATCACATAATCTCTGCATCAGACAGGCAAGTGATAAGAAATACAGTGTTTACCTAATAGGACGGATCTACCAAAATGTCAAAATGAAACATGGGTGGTGTTATCTTCAGGGGCTGAACAATCATATTCCAGCAGTCATTTTTTTTTGTTAAGATTAAACAAGGAAAGAAACCAGGGTTGGTTGTTCTAGGTAATGCTTCTACTTTTTTGTTGCTCCAGTTATCATAAATCATCATTATGACTTAGATTTAGTAGTGAGAAATTCTAATTGGCCAATTTGTAAGATACAGAAGTTGTTTACAAGGATTCTGTAGAATACAGAGTGACTCTACCACTACTACTACTAGTGGACCTTTATGGAAAAATATTGTACTGTATATTGGAAGTAAAATATGATGTCGCTTTCATGTGTTTGTTGATTCCCATTGTAGATTTCCATTGTAGAGTAGACATGTGCACACTGAAATATTTTGTTTTCGGAATTTCATTTTCATCCGAAAAATAAATTTATTTAGTTACTCCCGAAATTTGTTTTTATTTATTCAGTTTCGTAAAAAAAATGCATTAGTCTGAAAATCCGAATTAATTAAGGTTGAATCTGTCATTGAAGGCTTATGGTGTCTGTCGAATGTTCTAAGAAGATTAGACAGAGCAGCTAAACTGTACGACGCCGCAATCGTACATTTCCCGTCGAATGTTCTGCCTACAAGTTATAGAAGAATTCTAATGTTGTATGACACTAGTAATAATTATATTCATAAATTATTATTACTAGTCAACCAACATTCGAATACTTCTATAGCTTATGTGCCGAGCATTTGACCGAAAATGTACGATTGCGGCGTCGTACAGTTTAGCTGCTTGTTGAATCTTCATAGAACTTTCAACAGACACTGTAAACCTTCAATGACAGATTCAAGATTTGGAAGTTTTCGCTGCTTCGTCGAATGTTCTACCCCAACATTGTCTCTATAATGTCAAATCTTTCCTCTCTATGTAGAATAATCGTGGACTAATAGAGTTAAGGTTAGACACATTCGACAGCAGATTTGATAGACAAAGATTCCTGTCGAATCTCCTATCTATATAGAGCTGTTGTAGCAACAAAAACGAAAATAAAGCATTTTTTTATGTTGGATCTTTCGGATTGTGGATTCTGTTGGTTCGTTTTCGTTTGTTAAAACAATAGCGAAAATACCCGAAATTCAGACAAAAATGCATTCGGACGAAAACGAATGCAGGTGTCTATTGTGGAGTCCAAGATATTTTCAATTATTGGTAAAATAAAGTCATATAAAAACAACCATAGCGTTTCAGGGGGATACAACTTCCCTTTTACTACCCTTCATCAGTGGTAATGTTGTTGCCTCGGGAACACAGTAAATGTTCTTACATAACTTAAAGGTAGTTAGATTTTGGCATAAACTCTGCTTTAACATTATCAGCCAGCAATAGGAAGTGTCATTACTGGCAGGATCTCCAGGTAAGAATCTTACTAAAGCTTTTTATAGTAAACAGACTGAAAAGATAAATTGCTTACATATACTTCAACATGTAGAAATTTACAGGCGGTCTCCTAGTTACAAACATCCGACTTACAAACAACCCTAACTTACAAACGGAGGGAGACAACAGGAAGTGAGAGGATATTTACCCCTAGGAAGGGAAATTCACTCCTGTAAGAGTTATTATGGGAAAAAAGTACTTCCACTGATGCTTTATCACCAATCCTTGTTTCAACAACAACCCAACATTTTTGAACCCCAGTTTCATTGGGACAGAAAGTGAGGTGAAATCTTCTGAAAGGGGCACAGACAGCAAAACAAACATTACAGGGGTGTTAACCCTTCCCTATGCTATCTAAAAAGTTTAAAACTATGGTAGTTTTTTTGGCTGGAGCTACACCTAAAAAATGTACCTGTTCCGACATACAAACAGATTCAACTTGAGAACAGACCTACAGTCCCTATCTTGTTTGTAACCCGGGGACCGCCTGTAGTTTCTTTGCAAGAAGCTTTGCATTTAGGCTGCAATTACAGTTGTACAGTTTACACGTTATTGCTTATAATTTAACCCAAAGGTTTGCTACATAAATGAATCATTTTAGGCAACTTTAGTGGATTTTTAGACATTAGAACGGTCTCCTTTGTTAGCAATGAAGAACATTAGATTCACACAATGAAGGGAACTAATGGGTTTCAATTGCTGTAGAATGTAGTTGGTTTTGTACAAGACTCCAAGGTATAAGTATGTATAGCCTTTCAGACACCTCCCCAACAAAAGCTACCATTATAACACCTTCTCTTCCTGAATCTTGCATCTACAATATATCAAGAGGCCTCAACGCCTTTTTAGCCAGAGGGTTTTCAAACACATTGTGATGTGTAGCAGCAGTTCTGAATGGCATTAGAAATCTTGTAAAGAAAAGTTTACTTACTTTAAGTTTATTTAAATTGTAAGAATTAAATTTATATCACTGCATATGCCAACATTTCTAGGAAAATGTGGCCAAAATGTCCCTACAACTGCAGAGGAATAAAAATAATATCGGCCATATAAAAAGGAGTTAGAAATTCTTTACAGAGAAAACTGAACCATTGGCATCATTTTGTCTTCATCCCGAAGAAGATACAATCTAAAGCTGGTCACGAATTTTCATTCAAATGTCCATAGAAAAAATCATTCATCAGAACATTTGAAAGCGAAAAATGTTGCCATCACTGAGTCGACTCATTTCATTTGAAAGACTTTAAAATTTAATCTAGACCTGCTATTTGATGGAATCCTAAACATTTTAAACAGGTGTCATACTAATAAGTACAATTTTTCTTGAACAACGCCCACATTCACTTCGAATTTGGTTTCTTCTAGACAAATTTCCATCCCGTTCTTTTAAATTTACTGGTCACTATGACCAAAAACTAATGCCGATTTGACACTGCTACCAATGCAAAAATAAAAATTGTGAAGGAAATTTTGTTTGTGTATGGCCATATCAGCAATAAAGGGTTAAATATTATTGTGCACAGAGAAAGTGGAGCCATTGGCATCATTGTTGTCTTTATTGAATGAATGAAAAACTTATATAGCGCTACATATGCAAACTGAATCGGCCTCGAGGCGCTTGGTATACATTTCCTTCTAATTTTTGGCCAGAACAGGTGGGTCTTCATCCTAATGAAGATTACAATGTCCATAGACAAATCATTCATTAGAACAGAAGGGAATTCTGTATATGGCCAGATTAAAAGCCAACATGGAGAAGCATTTTATAGCATACACTTTTTGATTGTGGGAGGAAACCCAAAAACATGCACACTTTATGCAGATTTTGCTCTTGGTGGGATGGAATCCTGTAGTCAGTAGTGTATTTAGGTTTTGTGCTGCCCTAGGCCTGACTAAACTCGTGCACCCGCTAATTTAGATATGACCCACCCCTTCCTGTCAAGGCCACACCCCTTGCTGTTTAAGATCAGCCCTAAAATTTTCGAGTGGGGACACTAGTTCTGAGGTCCTTGGGGGGGGGGGGATGGATTCCCTTAATTTGCATAGATTTCCTCTCACTTCCTGTTTGGCTATGGGGCAGGAAGTGAAGGGAAATCTCTGCAATAGGACAGGGATTGTAAAAAATAAACTGACAGGGGCCATAACCCTCCCTTACTCTATCCAAAATGAAAAAAAGTGTTGCTTATAGTTATACTTTAAGCACAAATTTCTTATAATTTTATGAAGAGGACTAAGAAGATATAACCATGCCATTGGTGCATCAGAAAACATACAACACAGTGAGGAAGGTTTGTGGTCCAGGATGAAAGGACAGTCAAAATTAGAAGTGGCCCCCACCCCCACAGTTGTGGAATTACCATGAGATGAAAGAAAAATCCTGGATCGCCGCACTCCTCAAAAAACAATGTCTTTATTCAAAACATGAAAAAACAACAAAAATTCTAATGGAAAAAGCAGCCAAAATTCATGCAGTCAACCAAGAAGTGGATTAGGAAAAAAGAGCTGACATGTTTCGCATCCTGTGATGCTTACTCGTAGTTGTGGAATTACGGCCGCCCTCATACCGGAAGCAGTGCAGCCACTTTATGGGGGCGCTAGACTAATTTGCCTTTCAGCCCAGTCTGCCCCATAAGACTGGCGCTACACTAACAGTGTAGCGCAAGCCGACGGGAACTCTTTCCGTGCTGCCCCCCTACAAAGTGTTGCCCAGAGCACTGTTGGAAATTAAATGTCTGTTATTAACAACAAATCAACTTTGCTTTATTTTTGAGGGCTGCAAGATATGCATCTACTCAAGGCTGTTAATAAGGCAGTACAACCAGTCCTGTTGTACTGGGCCTGGGCCCCATCAGATTAACAAGGGGGTCCAGGGCAGCTTTATTGTTTTTCCTGCGTAAATGAATAAATTGATTTTACTAGTCCACACCTCCTTTTACTTGCTTACCAGGGCTTAAATTACATTTTCCTCAGCCCCCATCAGGTTAACAGAGGGGCCCAGGAGGTGAGAGCAGAGGAAGGACTTTTTTTTGTCATTTTCTGGATGTGGGTGGATTAAATCTGTCCTGCTTTTACTCTGCACCCCGGGGGGTAGGTGGGCTGTAGGTGTGGTGGGGGCTGTCAGGAGGGCTATATAATTTCCAACAGTAGCCCTGCACCTACTGTATTACTTGAACAACTTTTTAGAGATGGAGAGAGGAGAAACAGTATCAGTCCTGGGAACGCTCAAAGTGTGAGACTGCAGGTCATTTGTTTTTCAGAATTGTCTTCCATTTAGAAGGAAAAGCTGTTTGGCATGAAACAGGTCACACTGTGGTGCAGGGTGGAGTGTTATTGTGATTCACAATAAACATGCTGTCACAGGGATTCTCCAGCGGACTCAAGCTCTGCTATTCTTTGCTTCCAGTTTTTAGACCTAGTATATTGGGCTTGTGATGTAGATGGTTTATGAGGTCATACATCGGCCAGGTCTCCAACCCTCAGTTAAGATTGGAAATACATATATTTGTGCCTTACTTCCTTAACCTCCATCTAAGTGGATAATGCACCTGTATCTCATTAAAATGTTTACAATTCTAACCTAGAGGCGCCTGTGTTTCTCTTCTAAAATACATATATATATATATATATATATATGACCTATCCTACACCAGTGGCAGCTGGTGCTCAAAATTTTTGGGGGGGCGCAAACGAAAAAAACAAACAATTGCAGCCTCACTGTGCCCATCAAATGCAGCCACTGTGCCCATCAAATGCAGCCACTGTGCCATCAATTGTCATCACTGTGCCATGCCATCAAACACAGTCACTGTGCCATGCCATCAAACGCAGCCACTGTGCCATTCCATCAAACGGAGCCACTGTGCCATCAATTGTCACCACTGTGCCATGCCATAAAATGCAGCCACTGTGCCATGCCATCAAACACAGCCACTGTGCCATCAATTGTCACCACTGTGCCATTCCATCAAACGCAGCCACTGTGCCATCCATTGTCACCACTGTGCCATGCCATCAAACACAGCCACTGTGCCATCAATTGTCACCACTGTGCCATGCCATCAAACACAGCCACTGTGCCATCAATTGTCACCACTGTGCCATGCCATCAAATGCAGCCAATGTGCCATGCCATCAAACGCAGCCACTGTGCCCATCAACTGTCGCCACTGTGCCAATTGTCGCCACTGTGTCCTTTAATTGTCGCCACTGTGCCAATTGATGCCACTGTGCCCTTTAATTGTCGCCACTGTGCCAATTGTCGCCACTGTGCCCATTGATGCCACTGTGCCCATTGACGCCACTGTGCCCATTGTCGCCGCTGTGCCTATTGTTGCCGCTGTGCCCTGTAAAATGCCCCTCCCCGCTCGACACTTACCTTTCTGGGGGTCAGCCATCCTCCTTCCACGTCCCTCGATGTCTTCTCCCGCCCTCGATGACGCTTCAGGCAATCAGGTTACCGGTAACCAGAACCGGTGAACCTGATTGGCTGAGACGCCTGTCAGTCTTATTCAAGTAACGCACGTCCCTTAGATAATTTTCCGGAAGCACTTCCACACAGCCCACCAGCTGCCGTTATTCAGGTTGCCGGCGCTCGCAATCCGGCCATCTGAATAGTCGGCGGCAGCTGCAACAATAACATAGATTCATGCAATGCATGAATCTATGTTATTGTAATCAGTGGCGGTGCGAGAGCCAGAGGGGGCGGCGCTCCAGTGCCCTCTATAGACGCACCGCCACTGCCCTACACACAGATAATTATAACCTACAGGGACTACCCTACAAACACACACACAGAAAATCACAGCCTTCAGGGAAGTCCTACAGGAGCTAGCACCAATGACATCTTAAGCCCCGTACACACAATCAGAATTTCCGATGGAAAAAGTATTTTTCCATTGGAAATTCCGACCGTGTGTATGCCCCATCGGAGTAATTCCATCGGATATTCTGAGGAATTCCATCGAAGTTTAGATAGAGAACATGTTCTCTTTTACTCCAATGGAATTCCGTCGGAATTCCGATGTGAGTTTGGCCGGGCAAAAGCCTGATTATGTGTTCGGGGCTTTAGGCTGGTTTCAGAGTGGACACCTTATCTAATGGCAGCATTGAAGTTTTAAAACTTTCTTCACCCAGTTACTCCAAAAAATAAATCACCACTATTTACATAGCTAAATGAATGCAACATCACCCGAAAGGGTTAAGCCAAAACTAATAGACAATCCACCACTTCTCATATTTAGATTACCTCTTGACGCCAGCTATAAAACAATGTGTGCTTGTTTTATCTCTTAGCAAGCGACTGTATGTCTCTGTGTAGGCACATGTGGACTGTTTATGTATTTAATTAGAAATATTTGTATGTGCTTCTTCCCTAATGATAACTTGAGCATAATGTCTACAGAGAACAACAATGACAGGCAGAGTGCAGTACTCATAGCAACTACAAATCTGTGGCTAGCTGCAGCATTTGGCCCCGTACACACGACCGAGTTTCTCAGCAGAATTCAGCCAGAAACTCGATGGGAGCTGTATTCTGCCGAGAAACCCGGCCGTGTGTACACTTTCGGCCGAGGAAACCGACGAGAATGTAGTAATGTATCAAGGCCAGTTTAAAATTTGTGTAAAGCTTTATTTAAAAAGCACTCAAGTCAGCAAAACTGAAAAGGTTAACCAATATAATACGTAGACTATGCTTACTTGTTTTAGCATGTGCCCCTCTTAACTGTAGCAATACTAGGGTACATGTATGAGCCAGTGGGGATACCTTTGGTCAATAGACATGAGCATTCGTTTTCATCCAAATGCATTTTCGTCCGAATATCGGGTATTTTCTTTATCTTTTTAACAAACAAAAACGAATGCACAGAATCCGAAATCCGACATAAAAAATGCTTTATTTTCATTTTCGATGCTACAACAGTTCGATATACTGTAGATAGGAGATTCGACATGACACTGACAATAGCAATCTGTGTCTATCAAACCTCGATTGATTCTGTGTCTATCGAGAGGAAAGATTCGACATAGAGAGAAAAGATTCAACATTATAGAGACAGTGTTGGGGTAGACCATTCAACATGAATGACGTTTATTTGACGAAGCAGCGAAAAACAAACGTTGAATCTGTCATTGAAGGCTTATGGTGTCTTTCGAAAAGTTCTAAGAAGATTCGACAAACAGCTAAACTGCACGACGCCGCAATCGTACATTTACGGTCAAATACTCTGCCCACAAGCTATAGAACAATTTGAATGTTGATTGACTAGTAATAATAGTTTATAAATATTATTATTACTAGTGTCATACAACATTAGAATTCTTCTATAGCTTGTAGGCGGAACATTTGGCCGGAAATGTACGATTGCAGCGTTGTACAGTTTAGCTGCTCCGTCGAATCTTCTTAGAAAATTTGACAGACACCATAAGCCTTCAATGACAGATTTGACCTTAATTAATTCGGATTTTCAGACAAATGCATACTTTAACTAAACAAAATAAATGAAAACTAATTTTGGGAGTTACAAAATAAATACATTTTTCGGATGAAAACAAAATACCGTGTGCAGATGTCTATTGGTCAGTAGGAAAATTGGGTAGGTTACTTTTGACCCAGATACATGTCACAGCAGGTGAGCTTTTAGCATTTGCAATGACACCCCTGTAAAAAATTATCTGAGGCTTACAGCAGAAATACATTCTTTTATGAGCTTGGACCATAGGAACAATTTCCAGCAATATGATTTTTTTGGAGCAGTTATAGGACACCTTAACATTGCTTAGGGTAGAAAGTCTGAAACTGGTCATATACTAGGCAAATCTTGATCTGTTCCCAAAAGAACCAGACAAAAATCAAAGGAGCTGGATGGAAAATGTTAGCGGAATAGAAGTTGCACCCAATTAGTCGAATTGATTCTGCGCATGCGTGTTTTTTGCGCGTCAGAATTGCATACAGACGATCTGAATTTCTGACAAGAACATTTCTTGTCGGAAAAACTGAGAACCAGCTCTCAAATGTAAAAAGTCCAATGGAGCCTTTCTACACGGTCGGAATTTCCGACCAAAGGCTCACATTGAACTTTTCTTGACGGAATTTCCAATCGAGTGTACATCAGCTTTGGGATTACCAAGCTAAGCTGCACTAAAGATGATCCAACATGGACACTCCCCCCGCTCTTTATTTGACAAAAGTTCTTTCACTGATTACTCTGCATGTAACGCAATATGTGACTGGAGGAAAGAATCCTGTGATTGATCATATACTTCCCATTCACAGATTGTGTTATGAGCAGTAGAATCAATTGAAGAATAATTCCTGAGCATGCTTAAGCCCCGTACACACGATCGGACTTTTTCCATTGGAAATTCCGACCGTGTGTATGTTTTTTTCAGAGGAATTCCAGCAGAGTTTAGATAGAGAACATGTTCTCTTTTACTCCGATTGAATTCCGTCGGAATTCCGATGTGAGTTTGGCCGGGGAAAAGCCTGATTGTGTACGGGGCATTAGAGGTCTAGCGCCAATAAGGTGTAATAAACCAAATGCCTTGCCACACATGCTTAGTATGAGTTTTTTAGCACAGTGCTCTGCTCCAAAATAATTGTGGACATATATGTCAGGCTGTCTGTCTCTGTTTACTCTGTATCTGGATGCACTCCCGCTTCCTCTTTACACAAGAACTAGATGTGCATGCAACAGGGTTAAAAGAGAAAGGGATACTGATCACACAGCAAAATATATGTTCACGTTTCTTTACAAAGTCTTTTACAAAAACAGTTAACATACACTGTATAATCTCTCCTCTGATCTTCTTGTTAGAATAAAACAATAGTGCAAATACTTACATAAGCTGACAATACACTAGCATACTTGATTGTTTGTTTCATAAGACTATTACCCAATACAAACAAAGAAGTACTAAAGGAGTAGATGCAGTTCCCCAGGCAAAGTGAATGTTTAATTTGGTAGGCAATCGCTATAGGGCCTGAAATTGATTTGTAAGAGGGACCCCACAAAAATAAATGGAAAAAAAGTGTAGGCCCCACCCCCCAAAAAAATCCATACCAGACCATTTTCCAGGCATGCAGCCTAAAAGATGATAGGGAGGGGCAGCAAGCTCGCACCCTCCCTCCTGAACTATGTTAGGCCACATAGGCCTTGGGAGGGTACATGGACATCCTGTCCTCATGTTGATAGGGACAATAGGCTCACCCCCAACATCCCTGGCCCAATTATGTAGACACCTGTGGAGGGGGAAAGGATTTATTGGAATCTAGAAGCCCCCTTTAAAATAAGGGGGCCTCCTATATCTAACCCATTCTAATTGAATGAGTAAGGAATACATAGTAACCCTTATTAATCATTCACAAAAAAACATTTAAAATGTAAATGCAACATGCTGTTGAATAACTGCTTTTATTACAACATCCCATGCCAATGGTCCTTTCCCGTTGGGCTTTCACCGCAAATTACAGCTCACCGGCTGACAGCTAATTGGGGAACGTCATTGACTACGTGAAGGGCACTTTTTTTGTAGTACATCCTACAGGTGAACCACTTCGTGTGCAGCTTAACAGAAAGCTGTTTCTGCTATTATTTACTTGTAGAGTAGTTTGTAAGTGACTTGGTCTTGGATAAAGTAAAGTGGGTTTAAACCTGAACACATGTTTTTATTGCTTGCTGTGACCCCCCTTGGGGAAACTTGCCATCATTTTTACAGTTATCACTGCAAAAGGAGCTAAAGGACAGGTCTTCGAATTGGGATACCTGTTTTGGTGTCAGCTTACTGAAAGGATTTCCCCTCACTTTGGAGGGATTTCCTTATTTTCCTCATAAGCCTTTGGTAAGAATGAGCTAAGGTTCGGGGCCATACTCATTTCGACCCAAAACCCACAGGAAACAAGGAAACAGCAAGCCACTGTCCAAATCAGCCACAGCTGTGGAATTTCCCTACCCCACAGTCACATGTAACAAAGAGATAGGGATGCCAGTGTCATCATTGACCTAATATGGCCACATGACCATACCCGAACAATGATATTGTCCAAATGTGGCCATATAGCCATATTAGGTCAACTTAACCCAAACTTTAGCTCATCCCTAATTTTCGGATAGGGCTCTCAAAGATGCCATGGCTGAGCTTCCCTTTTATTTCTTTCATATTTTACATTCTGTTCTCCACCATTTTACTCTGAAAGGCAAAAAATATGCCTTGTTTACCTCTATTGTGTTTTTTTAACGGTATACATCACTTAAATTCAGTTTGCCTGGCTCCGTGTTATTGTATTTGGGCATGTTTCGAAACACAGATATTGTGTCTTTTTTTTGTTTTTTAATTTTTTATTTAAAGATGTGTCACAGGTCCAATAAAAAGGCAACTTCTCGGAACAAGCAATCAATGCAATTTTGAGGTACAACCATTAGAGCCGGTTCACACAGGGGCGACCTGTCAGGCGACTCAGCCGCCTGACAAGTCGCTGTCTGCTCTATGCAATAGAACCGTTCTAATAGGAGTGACGCAAGTCACTCCGACTTAGAAAAAGGGTTCCTGTACGACTTTGGGGGCGACTGGGGGCGACTTGCATTGACTTCAATACAGAAGTAATTTTGCAAGTTGCCTCTCAAGTCGTCTTGAGATCGCCTTGCAGAGTCGCCCCCAAAGTCGTGCCGCCCCAGTGTGAACTGGCTCTTACTCCGTACTATATTATGAAATATCAATACAAATATTAAAGGCAATAAGAAATACAAAACATCCTTGTCTTCATGTAGACAAATATTGTGTCTTAGATCTTATATGTTTAATGCTGTCAATTATACATACTAAAAAAAATAAAAAATACATAAATAAATACGTAGTTGAACAATTAGAATTTCCTTTGCATCTTAGGGCCCTTTTAAACATGCGGACAGTATGTCCGTATTTCATCCATGCGTTTTTGGATAAAATACGGACATACATGTATCCCTATGGGATAGCGGGTGTCAGCGGATGAACATGCGCTGACACCCGATCTCATTGGTCCCCGCTATGGTCCGATTGTGCAGACCGAGGAAAATCCTATTTTTCCATCCACCTGCGGATCAGGTGAACACGGACAGACGGTCCGTGTTCATCCGATCCCCCCATAGGGGAGAGCGCAGATCTCTATCAAAGTGTGCAGGGACCGGCCTGTCATCTCCCGGCTCAGCGGGGATCAACGGAGCAATCCCCGCTGAGCAAGCGGATAAGAAAGGTACGGATCCTCACAGGGCCCTTAGGTTAAGATTTTTATAGTAGTTCACATGCCAAGATATACAGTATATATATATTATATATATATATATATATATTTTTTTGTTATGGTAGATACCAAAGGAGATGCACCAGCACTCAAAGATAGCACTGAGCATGTGTGTTTGTTTGTTTTTTTACAGGGTGATAATCAATTAATATCACACCAACAGTGACAGGGTTACTTGAATTCTGTATTGCATTGCAACAGTAACTCAAATACTGTACTAACAGTTAGAAGAAACTATCCCAGAAATGTTCCGTTACTTAATGATCATATTGACATGAGCATAAATCACATGAGTATTCATATATATATATATATATATATATATAGAGAGAGAGAGAGAGAGAGAGAGAGAGAGAGAGAGAGAGAGAGAGAGAGAGAGATATATATATAATATATATATATATATAAACTATTGTGACGAACAACCCCTCCCTCGTGCTAGTCCATGTATTATTTAAAGAGTATGTGAATGGTTAAGGCACTACTATAGAGAATATACATTTATGTCCAGAAGGACTATTATTATGTGTTATGAGTTTATGTGTTTAGTGCACGTGGTTTGTGTTGTGTGTATCTACAGAGCAATGCTGGAAGCAATTCCAAACAAAAAGGTTACTGTTGGCTTAGTAAAGTGTGAGAGCACAGGAAGGGGGGGGGGGCTTTGGGGGATATTGGGACAATTTTGTTACAAATTTAAACATATTTAAAGGAAGATACTTGTTAATCCTATCAAGGACTTGTAATAACACTGACACTCATACCCTTCCCATAATTTGGCTCTTCATAATTTGATTTGATTTTGTAATAATTACTATAGCCCTCCATTCCGATTTTTCAGTAATCCATCATTTGTAATTTACAATACCTGTCAGGATTGATGTACGCACATTGCGTACAAAAGTTTAACCGCTTGCCGCCCGGCACACGCAGATATACGTCTGCAGAATGGCACGGACAGGCAGAAGGACGTATATATACACATCCCCTTTAATAAGCAGTTGTTGAATGAATGAATTAATGACTTGTATAGCGCTACTCATGAGAACTGAATCGCTTCTGGGCGCTTTTTTTCCAGCCAGAGTCTGCTTGGCTGGTGCGGTCATTTTACCCCGTAGGATCATGACACGCTTGGGACACACAGTCATACACACAGATATACATATATATACTGGGCCAATTTGGACAAGGTCCAATTTACCTACCAGCATGTCTTTGGAGTGTGGGAGGAAACCGGAGTACCCGGAGGAAACCCACGCAGGCACAGGGAGAACATGCAAACTCCAGGCAGATGGTGTCGTGGTCGGGATTTGAACCAGCGACCCTTTTTGCTGCTAGGCGAAAGTGCTACTCACTGCACCACTGTGCCCGCCCGCGGGTCCCACAGACTCGATTGCCGCAGGCATACCTGCGATCGTCTCATGGAGAGATATAACGGGGAGATGTTAATGTAAACACAACATTTTCTCGTTCTGCCTAGTGACACTGTCACTGATCATGTTCCCTGTCATCGGAAACAACGATCAGTGTAACAGCAAGCCACGCCCCCCTACAGTAAGAATCACTCCCTTGGTCACACTTGACCCCTACAGCGCCACCTAGTGGTTAACCCCTTCACTGCCAGTGTCATTTTCCCAGTAATCGGTGCATTTTTATAGCACTGATCGCTGTAAAAATGACAATGGTCCCAAAAATGTGTCAAAAGTGTCCACCATAATGTCGCAGTCACAATAAAAATTACTGATCGCTGCCATTACTAGTAAAAAAATATATAAATAAAAATGCCATAAAACTATCCCCTATTTCAAATAACTAAACGCTTATTGTGATTTTTGTTTACCAAAAATATGTAGAAGAGTACGTATCGGCCTAAACTGAGGAAAAAACATATATATTTTTGGGGGATATTTATTATAGCAAAAAGTAAAAAATATTCCAATAGGAGTTTCCAGAAATAACAGATGAAATAGTCCTACCAGTAAATAAATAAAAATGTACATATCATAATAATATACCATTTTTTAATATACACAGGTGTAGTTTATAAGAACATTTTAAATGTTTTAAGCACAGACGCATCAGATGGATACAAAGTAACAATTTGACTGCTAGATGAATTCCTTCAAAAGATTTTTTTCTTCTTGAGGGCCACATACTTGAAACCACACAAAAGGACTTTAGCGCTAAACCGATGCCTGGAAAAATTACTTCTCTGTTGCGCCTGTGTTACAAACCTGCATCTTCTCATGCTGCACCTTCTCAGAAAACCTTTGCCGACAGATTTTTGGCGCAGGCAGACTTGCAGCGGTCGCGGCACAGATGGGTCAGATCAACTTCGTTTGGATACATTCGCCAAAAAATGTGTTGAAAATGCGTCAAGGTCGTCCACTGCCACCTCTCCAGTGTGCCGTTATGGTCAAAGTGAAAATCGTTTCAAGCATTAAGGAAAACAGTTGATATTGCCTTTTGTAAACAGTGGTCTAATGTGATGGTAAACCATACAGGTTACTTTAGAAACGTCAATTTTAAGTGAATTAATCTTCTACAGAGCATGTAGGATGCTTTTAAAAAAAAATTGATTTCATAATAAAAATTGAATTACCCTACTAGATGGTTTGGCCCTTTATTTTTATTTTTTTTATTTATTTGTTTGCTTTTTGGGGGAAAAAAAATTGGGATTGATTTACCAAAGACAAGTAGGGTGCAGGGGCGTACTAACCATTTAGGCCCTCGGGCCCTATCAGGGTTTCCAGCCTCAGGGACAGAATGTAAAAATCTGTGTTTTTTTACATCTGTCCCTGAAAATGTCTCTTACCGACATCCTTTTGGTCTAAAAATCCCAAGATTATAGCTGCCCCGCCTCTCCAGTACCTTTTCAGTGTGTGTATACTGTGTGTGTATACTGTATGTGTGTGTATATTGTGTGGCCTCATAATCTATTGCCTAAGGGCCCCATAATCTCCTATTGACCGGGGGCCCCATAATCTCCTATTGCCCAAGGGCCCCATGAGTTGTCAGTCCGCCCCTGGTAGAGTGTTCACTTTTCAAGGGAGTTTTCACTTAGCTCTGCTGGCTTCCATCATCCAATCATGAACAAGCTAAGATGCAGTTGTTTTTTTTCCCCCTTGCACGTCATTGAGTATTCTTTGCGAACTAAAATGATACCACATTTACTAAGCTACAGGAAAATTCCCTTGCAGAGTGAACAGACTATTTTCCTTTAGTAAATCAGCCAATATGAATAGAACATACCTCACTTTCTATATCATATACTAAGGCCTATATATTTCACAATGTTAAACAGGGGAGTTGAGTGTAAAGGAGCGCCCAATGTACAGTAGATGTGAATATAAAAAAGCTGTATTGGTAGTACAGATGATAGAATAAATCTGACGTGTTTCAGGGGACGGAGGACTCCTTCCTCAGGGCAGCTGTTAAATGTTATTGGAAAAAGATCCTGATGGGGTATGTCTAGGGTTGCCACCTCATCCCTTTAAACCCAACCACATATTAATTACACAGGTTCTGAAGCTAATTTAATGCACCAAGTGAATTTAATTACCACTTTAATCAGCCATAGAAGCTGTGTAATTCATATGTGTTCAGTTATAAAGGGATGAGGTGGCAACCCTAGGTATGTCTGAGACGTGAACATCGGACCTGTGATTGTCCGAATGTCAGCTGGAGCCTGAGAGGGAATGTTAAACAGAAGATAGGACCTTTTGTTTAGGAAAAAACCTGGATGCAAATAAAGCTGACCTGATTTAGCAAAGAAAATGAGAGCACTCTATGCAACAATGTGCCTGCAAGCCTAGGTGAACAGTCAAAGGTACACAAGTACTGTACACAGCATTTACAACACACACTCTATAGGTTTTGTTTGTTTTTTGTTGTTTTTTTATTTTGTTTACTTATTTATTTACTAAAGGCAAATAGGCTGTTCACTTTAACCCCCCTGGCGGTATTCCCGAGTCTGACTCGGGGTTAGATTTTCCTGCTGCAAGCGGTAACCCAGAGTCAGACTCGGGCTTGCCTCGCTGGATCCACAGTGAGTGTTTACTTACCTTGTCCCTGGATCCAGCGATGCCACCACGCTGTGCGAGCGAGCGGGACCTCGCTCGATTCACACAGTGCCTCCGTGTGACGCCGATCTCCGTTCCCTGCGACGTTACGATTATAGATTACAGTACTGTATGTAAAAAATACACACACCCCTTGTCCCTAGTGGTCTTCCCAGTGCCCTACATGTACTTTTATATAATAAAAACTTTTTTTTTCTGCCTGTAAACTGTAGATTGTCCATAGCAACCAAAAGTGTCCCTTTATGTCAAAAGTGATATTAGAGCAGCTAAAAAACAGCGATAATAAATTATAATCACTTGCAGAATTGTGCGATAGCGATTTGTGGGGAAATTCGTCATAAAAAAAAAAATAATGACAGCGACAATTCTGCAACTGAGCAAATTTCAGTGATTTTGATTTGATTTTTTTGAATTTTGTTTTTAAAAAAATGTCATACCCGGGATGCCTATTAGAATCTTGTTTGGTCAGATATAAGTGAGTTATTTCTAAAAATTACAGGCCTACAGTATAAAACGCCAAATTTCCTTGCAAATAATGGTACCGCTTTCAGCACCTTTTTTTCTGAAAGAATCATGGTTCATGGTTCACTTACCTTTTCCTTCAATTATCCTTCTAAAGTTTTTTTTTCTTTGTCTGAATTTCTCACTTCCTGTTCCTCCTCAGTAAGTATTCCCCCATCATCCATGGGGGTTAGTCAGCCAGAACAGCTTACTGAGGAGGAACAGGAAGTGAGAAATTCAGACAAATTAAAAAAACATTTAGAAGGCAAATTGAAGGAAAATGTAAGTGAACCAACAATGCAGTAGCTTAGAAAATAAAAAACAAACCTTTACAACCCCTTTAAGGAATGTTATAAATCAGATGCAAGGGGGAAACATGATGATGTAAGTCGGCAGTTCTTCAAACTGGTTCACCAAGCTCAGGGTAAATTCCCTTGCAAAATGGACAACCTATTTGCCTTTAGTAAATCAACTGCACTGAGCACAGAGATACACAAACCTCTGATCACATACATACTAATAGTACACAAATAAATTTGGTTTACCAAGCACTACATACTCCAGCATTTAAATGAACATTATTTGTGCTGGTGTACCTAAGATAAAAATAGTTTTTTTCTCTGACTTGGGGAATATTTTAAATCGGTTGCATATACTGTATTGATATGTTACATATAGGGACAATCCCACCTGGCATATATTCTGAGATCACTAATGGGAATATAAAAGAAATATAAAATATAAAAATATAAAAGATGGTAAAAAAATAGGCCGTAGTACATGTTTCATGGGGATATCAGACTGCAAATACAACCATGAGAATCTTGCACCTTCGATTTTTATATGCTGCTTGCAAATGAATACAGGTGCACTGTGATTTTGTGAATTTTTTTTTTTTTGCATGTGTGCTTTTTTCAGCTGCAAACAAGGCATACAAACATCACAACATGTGGATGTTCAATGCACACTGCAAATACAGGTATGCTTTGAACATGAGTGTACACTTAGTAGATAAGTTACAAGACTGTGTATGTTCACTCGGTGTGCAAATATCTACACACAGAAAAAAAACGTAAGACAAGCTGTCCATTACCTTCATAGAGATTCCTCTCTAATCTTATGCAATCTCTTTAAATTAATCAGGTCCAGTGTGTTAATGCTTTTGGATAGATTTTTTTTTATACAGGTATTTCTGTAGCGTGGACAATTTACGCAGCAGTTGTACATAAATGTGTATATATATATATATATATATATATATATATATATATATAATTTAGTATGTTGATTGTTGACACCCTACTTTGCCTCTAATGTTATCATAAACACAGGCCCACAGTGCAGTGGTGTTACCTATGTTAACAAAATATAAAGATAAAAACAACATTAAAATGAGAAAATGTCTAATAAGTGTGTATTAGTAGTTAGGGCGTCTGCCTTGCAGCACTAGGGTGCTGCTAAGTCCCTGCTCTACAGGAGCTTACAATTTAAAGGCCCCTATCTCACGTACTAGTGCCTATTAGGCCAGGAGCCAATTAAACTACCACCATGTTTTTTTGGTGTGGGAGGAAACCTAAGCAAGCCAAGGTAGAACATGAAAACTCCATGCAGGTCGGGATTTGAAACAATGACCCTAGTGCTGCAAGGCAGACGCCCTAACCACTAATACACATTTATTATACATTTTATAATTTTAATGTTGTTTTTATCTTTATATTGTGTTAACATAGGTAACACTACTGTACTGTGGGCCTGTGTTTATGATAACATACATATTAAATAATTTTTTTTTTTATTAAAACATTTAATAATGTTTGTTAAATCATTATTAAAACATGTTATCAATTGTTTTCAAATGAGCCTCCCCTTCTTTAAACATATAATTTTTCTTTCCAGTTTATATTTGTAGTACAACGATTAAAATTAACACATTTTAAAAAAAGTCAGCTCTTTTAAGTTTTGTCAATAAATATATATTTTTTTTATTATTTATTTTATATATAAAATAGATTGAATTTGGCTGGTGCTATAAGTGTCCTGTAAGTATTTACCAGCACACCACCTAAAAATTCCCCACAAAATCAAGTCCTTTTTGACCAGAGGGTTGCCAAATTCTTGCTATACTGTATTTACAGGTGATTACATTCTAGTTGTGTAATAATTACACAATGAGCAATATTTACTAGAACAGACCATCAGCCATAATAACTGATCAGAAAACTAAAACTTGAAAAGGATTGCAACTTTAACGGGTTGAAGAGAAGAATAACTGATTGTCTGGACTTAATTTTCCCAGCTTAACACTCCCCGACACCACTTGTGATAACATTGGCATTGAGTCTGTTCAGTGCGTAAATATACGTGTTCGATCAATACAGGCGTGCACAATTAAACCATAATCATTCCAAAGAACAAATGTTAGGTGGTTGAATCTTTCATCTACAATCTCATCAATACTTTTTCCTTTCTTACCCCTCTCAAAGAGTCTCTGTATGGGCATCACCATCTCATCCAATGGGCTTCACTGGGTGAAGCAGTCTACCTAATCTTTTTTTCTTTCTAAACTCCTTTCAAAGGGTCACCTTGTAGACATCACCATCTCATCCAATGGACTTCTTTGGATGAAGCATTCAACCAATCTTTTTTGTTTCTTAAACCCTTTCAAAGGGTCACCCTGTAGACATATCACCCCACTGCTCACGCACACACATCAGCTGCTTACAGTCTGTATTTACCTTTTTAATAAAACTGAAGTTGCATGCATGTGATTATACACAAAATGTTAATTTGCCATGCACATTTTCCCTACAAATTAGTGAAATCCTGTCTAGTAATCTCATAACAGAACACTTTAAATTGATACAATAGGTTTGTGTTTAAAAAAAAAAAAATAACATATCATATTTACCTCTATTGTGCAGTTTGTTTGCACAGCGTGGCCCCCGAACGTCCTCTTCTGGGGTCCCACTGCGGCTCTCTCGGCTCCTCCCCGCAAGAGCTAACCCCCTCTGGGAAGCTCTTTCCCAAGGGGGTTAGCTTGCGGGCGCGCTCCGTGTCATACAGTCGGCGGACATAGCCGCCGGCTGTATGACTCGGCCCGATGCGCCGCGTCATTGGATTTGATTGACAGCAGCGCGATCCAATGGCTGCGGTGCTTTCAATCTATCCAATGAAGATCCAAGAAGAGGCAAGAAGCCTGGGCAACGATCGAGCGATGCAGGACTTTCCACGGCTCAGGTAAGTAAACAGGGGGGCTGGGGGGCCGCTAATCATCGGATGTTTTTTCACCTTAATGCATAGAATGCATTAAGGTGAAAACACATGTATTTTTACAACCCCTTTAATCATTTAGCCTCTTCCTTGCCTGAAATGGTTGACACTGTGGGGTGTATTTACTAAAGCTGGAGAGTGCAAAATCAGACTCACTTCTGCATAGAAACCAATCAGCTTCTAACCTCAGCTTGTTCAATTAAGCTTTGGGAATAAAACCTGGAAGCTGATTGGCGGTTTCTATGCAGAAGTGAGCCAGCTTTAGTAAATAAACCCCACTGATTTTGAATAGGTAAAAATTTTGAGTTACACTATATGCAAATGTTAAAATAATGAAACATAAACTTACTATTTAGCCATGGACCGTATACTATAGTATTTTGGAACTCTAAATAATATAACTTAATACAATGTAAAGGCTGATACACACCATGAGAAAATCGGGAAATGTTCGTCCGATTTTCCTCGTGCCACAGCAAATCAGAACCGAAGAAGAAAATAATGTATGAAAATTCTTGTACGACAATGGCATTTAATTGTTCTTATCATGCACAGTATTTCGTTTCTGATTTTTCTCATATGCAAAACGTACGAAAACTGACAAAATTAAATGACAAAATGTGAATAGAATTTTTTGTTTGCAAAGTCTGATTCGGCTGTTGAGAGTTGTGTACACACTATACGAAAATCGAATAGAACTGAATATTTCTTCCGATTTTGTGTACCCCCTTAACTCTTCTTTGTAGCAGTTAAGTGGCTCTCTGAAGAATGCTCCAAAACCACTGATGAGTACTGCACAATAACAGCATAAAACTAAAAGTGATACATGCTTTGTCTTAGCGTACAGCACTGTGATCTTGTTTCACATACTGTACATCAGATTCACATTAATGGCTTTTTTTTATATATAAGTCAACTTGTGTTTTTTAGGCTAATTGCCACTGTTAGGCCCCTTGTGCATTTTCTATAAACTCCCAAGCTATTTGGAGACC
This sequence comes from Rana temporaria, assembly GCF_905171775.1. Lineage (NCBI taxonomy): Eukaryota > Metazoa > Chordata > Amphibia > Anura > Ranidae > Rana > Rana temporaria. The sequence goes on along the minus strand of NC_053497.1, from coordinate 28,286,825 downwards.
CTAAAAAAAAAAATAGAGCACAGAATGGTTCAAGCTGCAAGCTTTCTTGCATTGAAAATTACATACAGATTCTACAGCCTGGAGACTGATTATTTTTACTACTGCCTACATAATCCCTCAAATGCTGATAGAGATTGATATGCACAAAATGGCCGAGCCTGGAATGTCTTTATCATCATTACCATCAACGAGGACAGAAAATGCTTGGATACCCTGCACTATGTACAGTATATATATATAGATCTAGATCTAGAAATATATATATATATATATCTATATATACATATATATATATATATTATACAAATAGATATATATATATTATATTATGTGTTTGTAAATTAAATAATGATATTTATATATTATTTCATGCATGTGTGTCAATTAAATTATCAGCACAATCGATAAAACAACACTTAGGAAGCCGTTTACAAGAAATCACGTGTTTTGTCAGTGTTATTACCCATTTGACCATGGCTCAGCCATGTTGAAAAATTCCATGCATGATCCAGGCGGAAGGCAGAAAACCAACCCCATGCAGTTACGGTAAAGCTGCTGTATGAAAAAGTATCTGAGACTAAAAAAAAGTGTCAGACAATTCATTTTAACCAATTAGGTTTCCATTGAAAAGTATCCATCAATGGGCACTTGAATTTAAAAAAAGTATGGCATATAGCCAGCTTAACAATGACTTGAGCATTGTCTCAGCCTTCTTTACAACACTTATGTATTTCCTTACACATGACATATTTGCACTACAGATCTACATTTACATACCTATAAATATATAATACTCCTACAGGATATATTTGATAAATAATATAATAATAATAATATAATATATTTGATAAATACATATTATAAAGTGGTATTCTGTGTTGTAGTCTAGTTTGTTTAAACTTCTAAAAGGGAGTTAAGAAAACATACTTGAACCTATTTATTGTAAGCTCATGGAACCAAAAAAAATGTTTTACTTATTTAATAAATTGCTACTAAATGTATGAACTAATTAACTAACTAATGCTAATAATCACTGTGTTTTGGTAATACTGTATAATAGAGATCAATTACTGTTTATATTGGCTTGATGCATTGAAAAAAATTGATAGATAATGCAAAATATCTCCCCCATGATGGATGCTTCACAGTTTATGAATATTGTACTATTTTAGATACACCCCAGTGGGCAAAATATAATATTTTTGACATTGCCCTATTGTTGGTTAAGCTTGAAATTTACAGACATGCAACACTATGATAATGGATAAATGTCGCAGTCATAATATTAACATTAGCAAATGAGCAAGTAACTCCTGTGTATTGTACTGTTTCCCTTGTACAATTATAATAAAAATAACCTAAAATACAAATAACTGAGATTTTTTTCTTTTTGGAGAGGCATGAGAGGGATGAAATCACTGCAAGCAACATGTTTTCATATACAATATTACCCAGAACCCATCTTCATCATGAAAGAGCAGTACAGTAAAGACTTCCTCCCATATATCTTGCCATTAAGGCCTAGTAGCGACAGTTCATGGTGACAGCCCCACAGCAGGTCTGCATGTCCAGTCACACCAGGTGCTGTGACACAATAATACTTTACAAGGAGATATCTCTCTTAATTGCCAGTAAGCATGAATACCTCTACAGGGTCCCACTTGTTCTAAACGGGAGACGGTACTTAACCCACGCCCTGCCAGGGGCTGCAATGCACGCCTATTCTAGTTTCTGGTGCTGGAAAGCATTTAAGCAAATACCAGATATACTCATCAACAGTCTAATTTCCAATTTTATAGCTTTAAATAGCTGAAAACTTTACCTAATTTACAGTTTTCATTGCTATTTAGCATTATACATCCAAACACAAACTCATACAAACATATAGGTTGTGATATCATAAAAGGCTCTGCCTATAGTATGCATGAAAATATAGTCAGTAGGCATTATGTGTGTCATTGATTAAAAGTTCACTTTTTACACTAGACTAGACCAATGAATTTGGAAACATTTCAGTCACCCAATCAGCTTTAAGAAACTATTTATTTCCTGGACCTAACTGGATATGTGTGATATACATAGTCTGGTTGAAAAAAAGGCCATCTAGTTCAACCAATAAAAGGGAAGGAAAAAAAATCCCCAAGAAAAATAAATAAATCATACAATCCAAAAAAGTAATAAAAAAAATCATAGAAATATAAACAGATCGACCAAACCAATGCAAAAAAAGTTATCTTTCGTAAATGTCCCCTGCATGTGAAGTTTTAATATTATAATAAATTATAGAAAAATATACTAATAATCATTATATATATATATAGATAGATATAGATAGATATAGATATATATATCTATTTATATATCTATATATATTATATATATATATATAGATGTATAATATATATATATATATATATATATATATATATACTTTACATATATATATATATATATTTATTTATTTATATATATATCTATATATGTATATATATATATATATATATATATATATATATATATATAATATATATATATATATATATATATATATATATATATATATATACTTTACATATATATATATATATATATATATATATATATTATATATATATATATATATATATATATATATATATATATATATTTATTTATTTATATATATATATCTATAATATTTTATATATATATATATATAGAGAAAGAGAGAGAGAGATAGATATAGATATAGATAGATATAGATCTATATATATGTATAGATCTATATAATATATATATATATATATATATATATATTTATAGAAATAAATACATCTATATATGTATATATGTATATATATATATATATATATATATATATATATACATATATATATATACATATATATATATATATATATATATATATATATATATATATATATATACATATATATATATATATATATATATATATATATATATATATAATATATATATATATATATATATATTTCTAATATTACCTTTTATTTCTAGAGATGGTCTTAAACAGTGACATAACTAAATGCATGTTAATTTATCCCATTGTACAAATAATTAGACCCCCCCTCTTCCCCCCATAGTATAAATGTTTGTAGAAAGAATTCTGGGTGTCTAAGAACATGGAAAGGGAGTCCTGAAGCAGTTATTAGCTTTATAGTCTGTAGATCATGTTAACATTTAGTGAAGGTTTCCAAGGAGAAGGATTTTGATGCTGTAGGTACGATATAAATATGGTTGCTAGGAATTACTACAGGCCTGTTTGGGGACTTTCTGAAGGCCAGACAAAGACTGATGCAAAGCAATAGATGTTTCTCTTTGTGTCCTGCCAGACTTCTAGCAGAGTGGTATTATGTCTGAGTGATTGAAGTAGCTGTGCTCACCCTACTACACAAAAAGACTCTAAATTTTACTGACAAGCATGGAGAGGCCATTTAAGAGCCCCCTCTCCCTCTCTCTCTCTTTCTCTCTTTTTATGATGAGCAATGTTTGGGTTTCTCTGCGACTCTGACACTTTTGGGAAACCTGATAGTGACCGAAAAAAAAGAAAAGAAAAAGTAAAAACAAAAGTTGGTTGGGTCTAAGTTTAATGCTTTACAGACAGGAGGATAGCCACTTGGAGGTGATTTACTAATGGAAGGGGGGGCTGTTCACTTAGCAAAGTGAATTTAATAAGATGATAATGTGCTAACTTTAAGCTAATTCCTCCAATTTAGCTATTTTTTTAATTACAAATGATGGCTATATATATATATATATATATATATATATAATATATATATATATATAATATATATAATATATATAAATATATATATATATACATTAATATATATATATATATTAATATATATATATATACTCTGTGTGTATATATATATATATATATACACAGTATATATATATATATATATATATATATACATATACATACACACACATATATATATACATGGCAATACATACACACACCCATTAACATAATGCCAACTATATAATGACATAAAATATATCTCTATTAAAAGTGTGTGTGTGTACTGTATAGTATACAGATATAAATGCTTACACACACACATATATACCATACAAACTATAACAATGTATAATTAAATTGATTTTATATTGATTGATTTTTCATACAATATATCTATATCTCAATTTACATTGTCTGTGTGAATATATATATATTACACACACACACCTATACATTTGGGATACATAGGAAGGTACATAGCAATACATACACACACACACACACACACACAAATCAGCATACTATCAACTATATGTTGACATACAATATATGTCTATCAAATGTGTGTGTATATACTGTATAGTATAGTATAGTAGTATAGTATAGTATAGTATAGTATAGTATAGTATAGTACTGTATAGTATACAGATATATATGCTTACACACACATATATACTATATAAACTCTATCAATGTATAACTGAATTGATATCATATTGATTGATTTTTCATACAATGTCCCTATATGTCAATTTGCATTGTCTGTGTGAATATATATATATATATATATATATATATATATATATATATATATATATATATACACACACACACACACAATGTATTGAGTGTGATTTCTCCCAGACATCATCAGTATGGTGGAATAAGATCTGAAGCGGTGCCATAGAAATATCCATCACATTATATGTACTTCCTATAAGAAATGCACATGATAGTCGCATGTTAGTCGCATGATAGTCGCATGTTAGTCGCATATTAGTCGCATGATAGTCGCACTCCTAGCCCTGCAGCCTCAGTTAAAAGGGGAAGCGATTAAACGATCGATCGGAAAAAGAAATGGAATTTCTTTGCTCTTTTGTAGTAGAGAAAGGATTGTAAGATGACCTCATTAGCAAGGGAGAGAGAAAACAAACATATTTTCTTTTCCGAACTGTAACCCGGTGGGGGATAATGTGTGTAAACAGTGCGGGGTGAGGGAGTCGGAGCTGCAGGGGGTCGGGAAAGTCGGAGAAAAGGGGGGGGGAGGGGCAAGTAATGCTGATTAAAACTTTTCTATTTCGGTATCCCGAATAGTTATAAACAATAGGCTATCAAAAGGGTAAGGGGGGGGGGGTAATTTATAAGTAACAAACAGTAAAATGATCATAAACATATCCCGACTCCTCTGGAACTTGGCACCGAGCTGAACGTGTGCAGAAAAAAAAATTAGATATAATATCGGGAACAACCTACCTAATGGACTCGCCATATCTACTGTGGATTTATAAAGAATAAAAATCTCCGATGGAAAATCTGATTTCAATTCAACCAATTATGGGGGAGATGTAATAAATAATGAGCTTTGTACTGCTGGGATACAATGGAGGGGGGAGGGCAGGGGGGCATGCTGCATGGTTAAGATGGAATGGAGTTAAAATAAGAATCATATATCGGGGGAAATAGTAATAAAAGGGAACGTGCACCAAAATGTCACAGCAGCTTAATTACACCAATTGCAAAATATGGAATTTAAGTACGTGTGTGTGTGTGTGTGTGTGTGTGTGTGTGTGTGTGTGTGTGTGTGTGTGTGTGTAAGTGAGTGTGTGTGAGTGTGTATGTGTGTGTGTGTGTGTGTGTGTGTGTGTGTGTGTGTAATGTGTGTGTGTGTATCTAAGTGTGTGTAAGTGTGTGTGTATGAATGTGGTGTGTGTGTGTGTGTGTGTGTAAGTGTGTGTGTGTGTGTGTGTAAGTGTGTGTGTGTGTGTGTGTGTGTGTAAGTGTGTGTGTGTGTAAGTGTGTGTGTGTAAGTGTGTGTGTGTAAGTGTGTGTGTGTAAGTGTGTGTGTGCTACATAACTGTGTGCTACATAAGTAGTATTGATCTATCTCTACATGCCTTGTATTCATCTGTATGTAACATCTAGACTATCCAATCTACAAAACATCTATCTATATATCTGTGTGTGCATATCTTGTATCTTTCCATCTTTATACTAACATAATATATTTATATATTATTCTATCTATCTTTCTTAACATAATTTGTATCTGTACATAACTGTGTGTGCTGTTTATAGTTACATAACTTGAATCTATCTGATACATAACTATCCATGTACTACCCTACATAATGTACTATCTATGTACTACATACATACACATACAAACATAACTTCTATCTATCTGTGTGTACATAGCTTGTACAGTATCTTTCTATCTTTATACTAACAGAATGTATTTATATATTATTCTATCTATCTATCTTTCTTAACATAATTTTTATATGTACATAAATGTATGTGCTGTTTATAGTTATATAGCTTGTATCTATCGGATACATACCTATCCATACCCTACACTCTATGTACTATCTATGTACTATATACATACACATACAAACAAACATAACCTGTATCTATCTATATATCTGTGTGTGCATAGCTTGTATCTTTCTATCTTTATACTACCAGCATACATAACTATAATACATAACTATCTATACCCTTTATGTACTATCTATGTACTATATACATACACATACAAACATATCCTCTATCTATATATCTGTGTGTGCATAGCTTGTATCTTTCTATCTTTATACTAACAGAATTTATTTATATATTATTCTATCTATATTTCTTAACAGAATTTGTATTTGTACATAACTGTGTGTGCTGTTTATAGTTACATAACTTGTATCTATCTGATACATAACTATCCATACACTCTATGTACTATCTATGTACTACATACATACAATTACAAACATAACCTCTATCTATATCTATCTATCTATCTATCTATCTATCTATCTATCTATCTATCTATCTATCTATCTATCTATCTATCTATCTATCTATCACATCTGGCTATATTCTACAT